>NC_135613.1:13668750-14923125 GCF_053574225.1 Canis aureus | reverse complement strand
GTAGAGTGATCATCACAATCAAGCTAATCAACAAATCTTTCACCTTGTATAGTTACTATTTTTTTTGTGCTTGTGTTGAAAACGCTGAAGATCTATGCTTTTAGCAAATTTCAGATATACCATACATCTTTATTAACTATAGTCACAGTGCTGTACATTACATTTCCAGAACTTATTTATCTTATAATTGAAAGTTTGTATCCTTTAACCAACATCCTCCCACTCTCCCAGACCTTGGCAACCACCATTCTGCTTTCTGTTTCTGTGAATTCATTTTATAGAGAGCAGGGATCATAGCTGGGTAGGCAGCTAACATAGCCTATGGCAGATAAGAGATCATCCTTTTGGACATTGAGATAAGAGTAAGAACTCTCCATTATGTATCTTCCACTTTCATATTTTTTCAGTAGAATGCCTGTCAAATAGTACCTGCTCTTTAGCTGTAGGTTGAATATATAAGTGAATGAACAAATGCTAGTTCTTTGGTAACTTGTAATTTGGACTGAAAATTACTCAATCCACTGATAAAAATAGTAAATCAGGAAGCATACTGTGACTACCCTAAAATTGTGTGCCCAGAGAAAATCTTCAGTTAAAACTAAAGAGAATCTGAAGTATCACATTAACTAAATTTTCTAGCTTTTACATACATATGAAAGCTTCAGAATTATCAAAGATTTAGTATCCTTTAGCAGTACTTAAGCCTCAGAGGTAGACACAAAATGGGCTCCTTACCATCTTCCCACTAACCATTAACACTAAGCAAGGGCATGTTTCAGACTTCTTTCCTGCAAATGCTGCTGTAGCAGGACAAGCTTCAGGAATAAAAAAGGTTTAATTCTTATTGGTGCTGTGTCCTAGAGCAAAGCTTTCCCATATGGTTCTCCATACATGTGAGTGTGTGTAATTCTCTTCATATGTGAATCTGAACTTGGTTTATATTAGCAGTTGATTTTGCATGACACATTCAGGTAATTAATGTACAATGATTTTTTTTTGTTACATAAAATTTTAGATCTTAGCAGGTAAGAATTTGAAATTCTTTGAGAACTATAGGGGAGTAGACGTTCACTATCAGTATATGATTTAGATATTAAATTTCAATGTAAAACTCTCATAATCTCGTAATCATACTTGCTGCTAACATTTTGTTAGATTTCCTTACGAGATCTAACTTAATGTCATTTAAAAGTGTAAGATAAATGCATGTTCATTGTAAGAAATAAAAGCAGTACAGAAGGCAGATATCCGTTGCTTCCTTAAACCCCAAGACTTGTTCTTCAAAATTAACTAGTGCTACTGGTTTATAGCCTATTTTTCCCAGACATTTCAGCATGCTTATTTTTAAAGCTTATAAAGCATTTGCCACCACACATTATCTTGTTCCACAAGAAGAAGAGTGGGATTTTACTTAACAGAGAGAGACTATACTGAGGGTCATAATAGATAATGTGTTTGACTTGAATATGAAAATCTTCCAGCTCAGCCGAAGAACCACTTTTGCAGTTCACTTAAGTCCTTGGTGCTGTTTTATACCTTCACAAAGAGATGATAATAACTTTGGAATGCGTAATTCAATTATTTCATGAATGTTTATTTATAGTATAGCTACAATATGCTTGGTATAGTAGTGAGTACTCAGAGGACTATGGAAAAGGTACTGAGCAGAGTTTGTGTGTTTAAGAAAGGAAAGTGAAAATTTGGCAACTGGTTGTTCTAGTTACCTATTTTTATATAACTGATTCCCCTAGTAAGGAGGTGGCAAATATGCAATTTCAGCAGGGCTCTTACCTCTGCTCCATGTAGCATCACAAGAGAGGCTTGGCTGCGATATAGAGGATATACTTAGAAGGTGGCTCACACACATGATTGGCAGTGTGGTCCTGGCTGTTGGCTTCAAACTCTGCTGGGGATTAGGGGCCTTTGACCTTGCTTCTTCTCTGTGTGGCCTTCCCCACAAACTTAGCTGTAGCATTGTGGCTAGTTTACAAGAGTGAGCTATTCAAGAGATAGAATAGCTGCCAGTTTCTTTGGCCTGGAAACTGGACAGTGTCACTCCTACTACACTGTATCAGTCATACTGGCACAGAACCAGATTCAAGTCCAGGAAACGTATAGGCCCATTTTTTAATGGGAGGTGTGTTAAAGGGATCTGAAGTTGTGTTGTGCTGTGTGTGTGTGTGTGTGTGTGTGTGTGTGTGTTCAATGTGGCATTCTCATCCTTCCTGTGGTAGGATCACTCATCTCTCTGTGGGGAACTTTTTCACCCCTACTCACATTTTATAGAATGCTGGTGGGGCTTCCACCCTGTTTCCTCTCCATTGACCGCCAAGTGGGGATATGATTTCAGTCTGGCCAATAGTAATGCTGTATGCATATGGCTGAAATGATTGGGCCTGGAGTGAGCACATGGCTCCAGTAGGTCTATCATATTCTTTCACTGGGACTGTTAAAACAGAACCAATACAAAGCATTCCTCCCCAGTTCTTTTGCTGTTGCTGGTGGCAGTGGTAAAAGACTGTGGCCATGTCTTCACTCTTTGCCACGTAGAAAGAGCTTGTCTACCACAGATTTGAATTTTATATGCTGTATAAATACTTGGCATATCAGATAGCTTCCCTGGGTGTCAGTTTCCTGCCTTGGTAATAATATCTACCTTGCAAGGTTGTTTTAAGGACTAAATGGGACATGGTAGGCACTGACTAAATGGATTATGATTATTATAGCATTATTGATTAAAATAGGTATAAATGGATGAAAATCTTGGAAGTTTAATAAAACAAGTTACCAGATGTTTCAAGTTATTTAGATCTTACCTTTTGGAGGGCATGAAAAGTTGATCAAAGGAAGAGATGTTAATTATCTGATTAGCAAAAGTGAACACACATAAAATATATTTTGATTTGCATCCAGGGACCCGCATTATGAGAAGTCTCAACTTAGTTATTAGAATAATTAGACATTACAGATGTAAGTGTGATATTGAATTATCCATTTGTTTTCCTTATCTAAAATATGATAAATACATTTTACGTGCACATGTGACAATACTGGTAGTATTTACTCCCTGTAGGTAGCATTTCAGCAGATGTATCTAGAATACATGAACTGTTACAAGAGTGAAAGAGGGAATATATAGTCAATATAAGGGAACAATACTCATTTCAGAAATTGTATCCTCATGAAAGTTGAAATATCAACATTTCACAAAAATTGGAATGTACCTACAATTGTAAGTATGTACATAATTAAGACTCATTTTTCTTATTTCTGCATTTTATAAATAAAACCTTACCATTTCACCAGTGATTGAATACATACCTCATCTGTGATAAACTCTGTTTTCAGTTCTAAAACCACATGTAGCCCCATTTTGTATTCATATCTTCTCTCAAATGGTGTGAGTATACGTTCTTTCAAATAAAAGTATGTATCATGTGAAGTTGTCCTTAGACTAAATAATTGCTGCTTTGCGATGGTTATAGCATATACAACTCAGAATAAAGCACGGGATGATGGTTAATGTATTTGTTTTCAATGGGTTATTCACTTACTGAAAAGCATAGACACATATGCCAGCAATAGTAAATGAGATATGCCTTCAGGAGGAACCAAAAGTAGAAACTCAAGAGAAGGGGAAAACATATGGTACATATGCCCTGGAAAAACTGTGGAGCAGTCAAGAGTGCTGACACCCATTGAATGTGTTCATTATGTTTTGTATCAATGAGTTCTCACACAGGAAACTCAATCTCTAGATGTAAGAGAGGTTGAAGTGTTCTAGGTGGGTCGATGGAGGGAAATCCCTGCAGGGATGCATGCATCTGAACACTGTGCTGTTCTAACTCACAGGAATAGCCTTTTCTGTCATGCGCAGGTATGCAATGCCAGGATGTATCTTTGAACTTGAAGTAGTTTAGCAGTCCACCAGAGAGAAATCAGAATCTGTGGTCCATGATAAACTGGCTAGCCTGGCTTATAGTTTTTAACTTTTATCACCATTTTTATTTTGTTGCTGTTCTCAGTGTTCCCATTAAGTAAAGACTTAATGCCCCTAGCATTTTTGTATTCAAGAAAGCAAAGCTATTAAATAAGGTCTTTCCCCCTCTGTTTTTTTTTTTTTTTTTTTTTTTTTTATTTATGACAGTCACACACAGAGAGAGAGAGAGAGAGAGAGGCAGAGACACAGGCAGAGGGAGAAGCAGGCTCCATGCACCGGGAGCCTGACGTGGGACTCGATCCCGGGTCTCCAGGATCGCGCCCTGGGCCAAAGGCAGGCGCCAAACCGCTGCGCCACCCAGGGATCCCTCCCCCTCTGTTTGAAGGAGTGGGGGGAAATCAACAAAAATAAGGGCTCCAGTAACTGAAGAAGTGGCCCTGCAAATGTTCAAGTTTCAGGTGCTTCCTATTTACATCTCAGGGTGCTGAGATGAAGAGTCTGGGTAAGATAGCAATACTATTAAGTGGGTTCATAGCCCATTGACAGTTAATTAATAGTGCCAGGGAGGGGAGAGTTGGCAGTGGTGTTCTACAGGGTCTCTGTCTGTCCTTGGTCTGCTCTTCCTCAACATCTGGATGAGGATGTAAGTGACACTTCTTTGATTTTTTTAGGTGAAAATGATCTTGACAAGCTTGAATAATCCATGGGTTGCTTATAAGAGTATAATAGAAACATATAATAGTATCCTCCACTTAAATCTTTATATTAACTGTATTATGTGGACAAAGAAAAAATCGAAAGAGCTAAATATTTATATAAACATTCCTGAATTCATATATATCTGGGAGTATTTCTGGAAGGAGATAAAAATACGGTGACAGTGGTTACTCTAAAGAGGGCTTGAGAGACTGGGGATCTGGACAACAAACAAGTAATATTTACTTTGTCCCACCTACATTTTTCTGTTGCTTGAATTTTCTTTTTAACTATTTAGTTTTTTAAAATGTCCATGTGTTAATTTTTCTGAATATGTTCCTAATCAGAAGGAGCAAGTGAAGATGCATAGGATTTTAGGAAGATATGGATTAACAGGAGCCAATTGGAAAACCCCTAGCGATTATGATAATTGTAAATTCCAGTTTGAATCAGTGCTTGGGTGTGGTTAGTTGACAGCAAAGTGAATCTGTTAGATTTCCTTAGTGGGCCCTGGTCAGAAAGACCTGACACCCTATTCAGTTTACCTGGTTAAGGGAGCAGGTATAATAATCCAGGTATTATCCTTAAGTTATTTTCTTTTAAAGGCCTAAACGGCTCTTCCATTTACTGGTTGGACTGCCCAGTGTTATTCTGTAGGCTTCCAATATTCCTCCAAAACCAGAAGATTACCATGTTAGATCCTCAGACTTGAGCCAGGAACAAAAATGAAACCAAACACATCCAAAATGAGGAATTAATTTTTTATTTGTAGGAAAGTTTATTCTCAATAAAGATTTCCCAACATTAGCCTAAATTAGGAAAGATGGTGGTAAAATCAGCTTTCATGACATCTTAGGATATTTACAATAGTGTAATAGATGAGACTATATGATTACCAAAGATATTTCCATTTCGAGATGATATGCAATGCTTATTTTTACGTGGGAAATATATTGTTACTCATTTTGCTATATTACAACTGTCTTTAGTAGAATTCCACCTTTTGCTTGCTATCCTTATTGGCATATACACTTGATTTTGCCTGATGTTCAGTAATACCAATTGTCACTTTGAAAAAAAGCAGCAAGACAACAGTGTCTACTGATGTAAAAACAATTAAATCTACTGACTTTATTTAATCAAGGATGTAATGTGGTTGGAACATTTGATGGTATGTTCTAGGCTAACTATGTAACTTGATTTCCTATGGTGATTCATACTTTGAGTCATTAATTGCATTAGAGTATAATGGAACAGTATTTGATATCCTTTAAAAGGCCGTGAGAAACACCCTACTTCCATCAGAAATTGTATTTTAAAAGTACCTTTAAGTTATAGAATATAAATATATAGAGTACATAGATACATATTCTGTGTCAATATATGGAGTAAAAAATTGTAACGGAAAGATTTCTGACCATATCAGCCTCTGTGTGCTTTTCCCTGCTCCCTATAGCCTTTTTAATTTCTTTATTTTTTAACTATTAGAGAAAAACAATCTGGATGCTGGGGAAGTTGGAGCCAGTCTGGTATTAAACAAATAGACACAGATAATCTTCCCTAGTTACCATCAAGCTTTCTCCCAGTGCTAAAGCTGAACCAACAGTAAGTACTCCCAAGCAAATCTATTTTAACCACTATTTAAAGAGATTCCTAAAAGAAACAACAACAACAAAAAAAAACTCCCTCACAGGTGCAGATCATTTTTTCTTAATCTCTACCTTCCACAGAGTGGGGTTTTAGAATAGTTTCTGTTGCTCATGGCACTGCTGGAAGAGATAGCGGGTACCGGGGAAGGACGTCGTTGACACCTGCTGCCGTGGGACTGTACCTTGTTCCCACACCTGCCAAAACAGCTGGCTCCCTGCTTGGGGACAAAGACACAAAGAGCCTGTTTGAATGAGTTACTTCTTTTGATTTGAGTTGGTAGGAAATTTAGTTTATTGGGGGGTAAACTCAAAAAGATCACAAGTACAACTGTAATGTGTATAGATGGGATGTAGCTAAACAGAGCATAACAACAGTTATCTTTGGATGTTGGCATAATGATTATTTTAATGTTCTATTTTCCTGGGGTTTTCATATTTTCTATCATATATACCAACACCTTTTATAATCAGAAAAAAGTTATTTAAATGTTTTTTTTTTGTTTGTTTGTTTTTTGTTTTTTGCTTGATCCAAGCATCTCCTATCTAAAAAGATCATAGGATAACAATAAGACATGTCAGGATTGAAGTGTTTTGTGGTCATGGTTTATTTCCTCTTTTGTTTCTGAAACAGAAGAAACTAAAAGCATTGCCTAAAGCATTTCCTCCGGGCAACTATTCTTAACCCCAATTTACGCATCCCCCTTGCCAGATTATTCCCAGGTACATAGTGCTATTGCTGGTTGGTTCCAACGTGAGACAATTTTCAGAGCTCTGTGTGGAGACTGGTGGTCACTTGGAGCCACAGTCCTGATGGAAGCAACTGAAACTTTGCCTGATAAAAGAGCAGATAATAAATCGTTCAACCTATAAAAACTGACTCAACTGGGCCTAGGAGTCATTGGTTACTTTGATCTATTCCTCAGCTGCTTAATTTACTTATGGGGCAGTTCTGGCTCTGTAGGTCTTGAAACTGGAAAATAGACTTCTTGATAGTAAATCCTTTTGAAAGATTAGGTAGAAAGCCAGTTGCCATGTTCACAGTGAAGTGGTTCAGATTTCTGAGAAAATTCACAAGAAGCTGGCAACCGTCATCTTTCAAGAGGAGGCTTGGCGTTTTGAAGTGTGTGGGAGGTGACCTACCTTTCCTCACGTGCCCTTTGAAGCTGTTTGCACTTACGACTTTGCACTTGTGCTGCATTTTCAATTAAGCAATAAGTAATAATTGTGCATGGCTTAAACTTTTATTTTCTGACTTTTAATGACATGATTTTCTACATTCTACCAGGGATGACTTCACTAAAAGTAACTGAAAAATTTTTTCAAGAAAGGCAACAGGTTCTTAATATAAAGTTTTATGAAATATAATTGGATATACTTGGCTCTCAACTTCTTTTCCCCTCATGGAAAGGCTCTTTAGTGTACCTTTGTCCTGAGGAACAATGTTTTTATTTTGTGAGGTATCATGAGATGTTACTGATATCTTCTTGTACTTTTGGAAGAGGAAGGGACTTCATCCTGTCTTCTCCCAGAGTGGTTTGGTGTCACCAACTCCACTCTCATTACCTTCCTTGCTTTTTGGATGTCACCTGGAAACCACACAGACAATTCATTTTCAGCTTCTTAAAAACATTTTTTTTCTGCCTCCGCACCCAAATCAGAAGGCTGAGAATCACTCCTGATCATCCCTGCACTTAACTCTGTAATCCTCACCTTTCACAGCCATGCAGTCAGCCACCTAGTCCTGAGGTAGCTAAATCTTTGAACTCTTTCATGCACCTTTCCACTTTCCTCACTGTGGACTATTCTAGCTCATTTTTTTTTCAACTCATTCATGCATCAGTGCAAAATCTTCTCATAAATATCCTTGCTCCCAGTCTAGTCTCCATCTCATCCATCCCTTGATTGGTTGCCAGGTGGTTTCTCTAAAATGTGTATGTGATCTTGTTGCTTTTTAAATTTAAAATCCTTTGATGACACACTTTTCTTTCCCTAGAATATTATTTGCAAGGTTATTTCTGACCTACTCTGGATGGAAACTTCCAGCCTCATTTCTCAGTACCCTTTTACACAGTAACCGTGCTTGATTTCTTAAAAATCTTCTCAGTGGGTCATGGTCTCTCTCTTCCTTGCCATGGCACATCCTATTTCCTTGGTCAGAAATGCCTTATCTTTCTTAGTGCCTTCCACTTTTTCACGAAGTGGTCCCAGCCTCATCTTCACCAGTCCTGCTTATATTTTTCTCTTGAGCTGCTCCTAGTACTTAGCTATGCATATGTTTACTCTTGCCCTTTCTCTATAATTTTAATGATTGGCTTGCTTATTGCTCTTCATACTAGATTATAAACTCTAATTTATAATTTGGAGGGGGTGTCTGAGGGAATAGTTTGCAATGGTAAGGGAATATATACTTATTTTGAATTCCCACTTGACTCCATTTTTGATGTTTGACTACTGACAACTTTTAATCCCCATCACTCTTCTTCCCCTTTTGCCCCACATTTGGGAAGGGTGATAAGAAAGCCTGGATTCTTCCTCCTTTGGCATCAGCAAGAAGTTCAAACAGTAGAAGTCCTGGCCCATAGGCAGGAACCCTCACACCAGCCCAGAACCAGCCCCAAACCCCAAGCCATTCTCTTCTCTATCCCCTGAAGGCATTCTTAGCCATGTTTGGGAGCCCACCCAACTCTCCACAGAGCGCTTCATTTTGTGAGCAATAACTTTCCATACCATGTTGGTGAGTGTGTGGCATCATCAGTCTTGGTAACTGAACCAAAATTTGGTTGGCTGAGAACATCCAGCTGCTTCTCAGGGGTGAATACCACTCCCCCATACACACATGAGTCTCCAGACCCAATTAATATGATATTATATGCACATAATACTCATATAGTACTTATTAAGTAAAGATGACACATTCAAAAGCATCTCAGTATGTAAGTTCCTCCATTCAGATGGGAAGTTTGGTTTCCTTTTTTGCCTGGAACATGAGAAGAGGTGAGGGAATGGGAATGAACATAGGCATTTATCAACCACTAAGGAAATATAAATATGAACTATTATTTATTACATCATAGGTACTTGCTTCTTCCAGATTCCGTTATGGATGCTTGAAATGAGTGTTTATGTATTTCACAGAATATAAATCTGTTTTGGGGTATTCCTTTGGTCACAAGATGTCCTTTGACCAGTGGGATGTTTTCCATAAGCGTATTTTAATAAGAACACAGCACTGCCCCAGAGCTTGTTTCCTGCACCTGCCAACTTCCATGAGTAAGTTCGGTGAGCATAATTTCAGTCCTGTAGTATCACTCCTAAACCAAGCTTGGTCAAGTCACATCAGTTTATTTAGGTCTTGTGCCCTGTAAAAGGGTTGGAGGGCTCATGATAAATCCAAGACCTCTTGCTCAAATGGTGGTATCATTATAGTCTGTCTTCTTCTTCTGGGCTTTTCAAGGTCATGGTGTCCTAGCCCTTAAAAGGACTCAGCAAAGTGATGAATTTTGCATTTCAGGCCATATAAAAATTGCGTTACTGACTAAAAGAACAAGAAGCCTCTTACTAAGTAACTAATCCCAATTCAAGCACTTTGAAAATAGCTATAATGAAAATCACACCAGGAGAAGGACATCAGACGTCTGTTAGCAAAACAAAGCATAATGAAACCCTTTACTTTACTCTATTACAAGGACCCAAATCACAGGCTACTGAAGAGATTTTATAGAACACCACTTCTTTCTTCCTTCCTTTCTTTTTAAAAAATGTCTAACACATTGATGTAAGTACACAAAGGAAATGTCAAAAATAGAAAATGTGTCCTATAATTCAGTTCTTTTCAATATGCATCATTACTGTTTGAGCCTTGTTCCAGTGATTATATATTTTTAAGTAGATATAAATCTTTTATGTTCTATTTCATTTTAATGGATCATATATTTTTTCTTTTGGAAACATAGTTTTCAAAATGATCATTTAAAAATAACTGCATAACAATACATGTTATTAATGAATCACCTTTTCCAAAACTATACCCCTTTGGTTGGTCACTTAAAAGTTTTTCCAGGTTTTCTATTATAATTACACATAACAATGTTTTTTTTTCAAGTGCAGAATCCATTTGTATGTTGAATCTTTTATGGAAACGCAGTGAACATCTCTTAATTGGATCTCTTTATTGGTCTTTTTACAAATAGGAATAGGAAACTGCTAACAGAGTTCATAAACAGTGGTATTACTATAGTTGGAATTCTTTTAGACCAAATGGTAGAGCTGAATCTAGTTGTGTGATATTTCTTTCAACAAGCATATCAGAAGTCTTATATGCTCTTTAGTGCTGAGCACATTGATATTAAACAATATAGCAAACTAGGTCATTACTCCCTAATACTGAAGACCCTGTTTTTCAAGATAAAGACATACTTGGGAAAGAAATATTTTTAGCTCCCACAGTTCACAAATATTCTACCTGAGGGGAAAAAACACATTATGATGGCTTTACTTGACCAAAATATCATCATAAAATTAAAGAAAATATTAATTTATTGGAGCAACAATTAATTTTTAAAACGGAGACAGGTTTGGTCTTTTTCCTTGGGAAGTTGACATTTTAATGGAGGTGATGGACAAGTAAAGAGGCAATTAAAATGTAGTGAGCTGCTAGACCAATCCTAATGAGACCTGCCTTTTCTGTGATCAAGAATAATCTTTTAAATTATTATGATCATGGGAGGGAGGCTGTTAGGAAATGTGACAGATTTTGAAATGAGCAAAAATGATAAATGGATGTCCTTTCTGGTAGACTTTTCCAGGTTATCTGTGTCTTTGCCTGGCTTGGAGCTATTTTACAACTCTGTAAATTATAGAAAACTTATAGCCATGCAAATGATTATTGTCTATAAAAATGTAAATAAATTTTGTCTGGTGCTATACAATAGATTGTTGCCTTGTGGCTATTCACCAGTCTTATATCTATTTGTAAATTCATTTCGGCTTTCCTGGTGGCTCCTATATGTGTATCATCTCAGAATTCTTTGAACAAATTTTAACTTTTTACTGATTCCCTCATTAATTAATGAGTTAAAATCTCAAGCGTTCATTTAATATTTGTATGATGGTCATGATTTTAACTTTTTTTTTTTCCCAAAGAAATATCTTTTAGCACTAGGGTACAATAGCTGCTTAGTAATTCTTTTATACAACCTTCAGTAAAGGCCACACTTGGCATTTCACAGGTTTTCTAACAAGACTGACTTTCAGTGACATAATTTTGCAATTATCCAGCTTAATTCAAGTCTACGAAGATTTATTGATCGCTTGCTCTGTGCATGCGGATCAGAGATCAATAAGATCCACTTGGGTCCCATATAGTCCACATGGGTACAATTACAACTCCAAGCCTGACTCTGTCGTGTATTATGCTATGTGTAATAATAGAATCCTATGCAAAATGCCTTGGGAGACTGAAGAGGAAGCAATGAATTCCAATGAGATAGAATGTGCTGTGTTTTACCTAGAAGGCAGAGTTT
Source organism: Canis aureus (assembly GCF_053574225.1). Lineage (NCBI taxonomy): Eukaryota > Metazoa > Chordata > Mammalia > Carnivora > Canidae > Canis > Canis aureus. The sequence continues at coordinate 14,911,318 of NC_135613.1, read as the reverse complement.
TATTTGACTTGAGTCTTATAGAATAAGTAAGGTTTTTACCAAAGGAAAGGACACATTTTCTAGAAAGTCAGTGGGATACTGAAGGGGGTATCTCATCTAGAGAATAATCACTCAGGTAGGTGGGTGTGGCTGGGATAGGGGAAACCCTGGGGGTAAATGGGGAGATTTGAAATTTGGAACAGGCCAGTTAAGAAAGCTTTGAGTGTTAAGCTTCAGAATCTGGACTCGATTCTAGAGCACTTAAGACCCGTCACAGGTTTTTAGGCAGAGAGTGAGTGATGCTATCAGATCTTAACAGAAGAGAAATGGTTGGAATTGTGGTATCTTGAAATAGTCCAGCTGCTAAACTACTAGAAGAGATTTGTGATACAACCAGTGAAGATGGGTTATTTTCACACTCAGCTTGGAAGGGTGCCCTGGACAAAATGTCCTGCTATTGTTTTCCCTCATTTTAGTCTTTATATTTAGTCAATATATTCCTGGCAGTCTCCCTCATCACGATAATCTTCTCAAAATTATTCTTGATCACACACATACAAAGGCTGATCTCACTATCACATTTCTCATCCTTCATAGGCTGTTGGAAGAATCACAGGGATTTTGGGAATCCAACTAAAGAGAAATTGATTCAGAGATATATTTGGTTAGAGGTCAGTATTGTATATTGTACCATTTGTAGTCACTTCCGTGCAGAGTTAAGTTATTGCTAGTCATACTAGTATAGGAAAGTCTTCCAGGAATATTCTTATCATCTACTATGCTGACCCATCTTGCATAGGACATGAAAGCACAGGACTAGAAAATCTCTGGTCCTACAACCGCATCCTGTGGCTCTGGGCACTATAAGGAGTGGGAGAAGAAAGGCTTATATAATATCCAGAGCCAGATGCTAGTATCTGGAAAATTATTAATGAAGGTGTGTCAGATAAAGAATAAAATATTTTTGTGAATATTTTCTGCTTTTTTTGATATATGTGATTTTTTATTCTGAAATGATTTTATGTCAATAATTTTCTGTTGTTTTTTCTTAAAGAGAGATCCCCCAATTATGTAAACTTCATGTTCCCTAAAACCTGGATCTACCTTTGGGTGTGTGACAATAGATCTATTGTAACAATGTTATATATTATAACAAAAATAATAAAAAATGCAACAAAAAGATCTCCTCATCACCCATTGTCTTCTCTCTCCAACATCATTGCACTGAAGAACTTGCGAACTTTACCAATCACCTAATTACTATAATCTGATGAGTAATTTCTCATTGAATTTTATTTTTTTTCCTCTTTGTTGTTGTTTTTTAGAGAGGTAGTGGGAGAGGCAGAGGAGAGAAGCAGGCTCCATATCCAGTGTGTAGTCCCAAGTGGGGCTTGAGATCTCATGACCCTGAGATCATGACCTGAGCTAAAATCAAGAGTCAGATGCTTAACTGAGCCATCCAGGCACCCCTCATTTAATTTTAAAGTAATTCCAAAAATAATCTGACAATAAATGTGAATAATGCAGGACTTTGAGAAATGATTAAAAGTGTACATTTTCATTCCTCCCACCCCACTCTCAGTTCTAAAGTCCTTCCTACATCCAGTCATTTTTAGTAGTTTGAAGCGTTCTTCCATAACTCTTTTTTTATGCATCTGTAGGTATCTATGAGTATGTATATGTGTTTAAATATGTACTTAATTTCTATATAGACAACTAATTTAAACAATTTTCTGTTATTGAAGTATAGTTGACATACAATGTTATATTAGTTTCTAGACTAATTTTTTTAGATCACTAATATTCTGCAACTTGCTATCTTTTAATTTAAGAATACCTTTCGGAGGTTTTTTTAAAGGTTATTTTAAGATTTTATTTATTTATTCATGAGAGACAGAGAGATTGGAGAGAGAGGCAGAGACACAGGCAGAGGGAGAAGCAGGCTCCATGCAGGGAGCCCGATGTGGGACTCAATCCCAGGACTCCAGGATCACACCCTGGACCAAAGGCAGGCACTAAACCGCTGAGCCACTCAGGGATCCCCCAGAGATTTTCCATATGGGTACAAACATACACCACTTTCCTTTTATTATTTCTAATATTACATAGGATGAGGTTACCATGGAATTATTAACTACTGTGTTATTGAGAGACACTTAGCTATTTGCTAATTATTTGCTAGTGCCAATAATGTTGCATGTGAGTACCCTTGAATATATGACATTATGTAAAAGTATGTGCATTTCTATAGGATGAACTTATAGAAGCAGAATTGTTCTTGAGATTAGAAAATAAGGGGTATGTGTATCCATAAAATAAGTGTGAATAAAGAGAAATGAGAAGTTGAGAAGACAAGTGTTAGCTGGGGATTCATCAAAATGGAGAGGAAATTTATAGTGAAATACAGGCTCTGTTTTCAAGTAGGTTTGGATGATAATGAGGAGGGATTTGGGAATGCCATGGGATTTTTCTGAATATTTGAATACCAGTTTGTCTCATGGACTCAAAAGACTATTTTCAAACAAGATCTGTGTGGGATATTATGTACCAGGACTTGGAGGCTATGCTGACAATTCATGGGAGGTTTTACATAGTAATGGGGGCCTTGGGGACAGTGGCATTTTGCAGAATATGACTTTGCTGGGAGGGAGCACATGGAGCAGGAGCCCTCCCCAGGACTTAGAGTGACATCACTGGAACCAGAGAAGGCAAAACATCAGACGCTACCAGGTGGCTGGGAGGAGTTGTAAGCCACTTCTAGCAGCGTTTTAAAAATAACTGCAAAGGAATGACTGAGTGAGGAAGAGCCACAGCAACACACATTACCTGAATCAGTGAGATCTAAGGGAAAGGATGAGCAGCCACATCTCAAGTGATAGTTCTCAAACCTTGATTGTACATTAGGATGGCTGGGCACTTTTAAAAATCCTGATTCTCAGGCCTCTGCCCAGCCCAATTAAGTCATAATCTTTGAGAGTGGATTCTGGCATCAGTATTTTTGAAGCTCTCTAGGTGATTCCAACGCACCTGACTAATGGAATTAAAAATAACTACAATGAGTATTCGTCAGGCACAAAGAATTATAGAAAATGGACTCGACAGGTAAGGCTCAGATTTGGAATATGACCTCAAGTTATGTGGCATTTAGGAAAGATGCTTTCCCTATTTCATCCCCCTATAACTTACTCTGTGATCTTAGAGAATTTTATTTACTATTAGCAAATAAGTATATCTGTAGGTATTAAATCTGTGGTAAATCTGTTTACTGATTTCAACTCATTGCAGCTCCTGTGAGCAGGTATTTGTCAGATGTGCTTTTCCTTGGGTTTATTTTTTTGGACTTGACATTTCCTTGCAGTGTCATGGAGATGAAAGCATTAGCGGTTCACACAGGGTGTCCTTGTCTCCCGGTATAATTTATCATCTGAGGTGGGGAACTGCCTTGTATTCACCTGCAATTATTTCTTGTAATTAGAGCTGCCCTCACATGTAATAATGCTCTCCCCATGAGATCCCAGAGAATACATTTAAGGGTAAGGATCATTTAATTCTTCCCCAGTGAACTGATCCCTCACCCAAGTGTTGCAATTTGTATTGAAAAAGTGCTATGTGGGGTCAGTCCTTAGATGAGTTTATGTTGTTCTGTCATTTTGCCATGAAATATTTCTACAAAATTTTCCCCTTAGTTTAAGAAAGAGACCCAGCGGCAGAAAGAAATACAGAGGTTGTCTTAGGTTGAGCTCTTTGGGAAGCAGACTCAGACAGAGTTTAGTAAGTAGGACGCTTCATAAGGAGAGACCTTGGAGCCAACACCTGTCGAAGGGAGGAGCAGTTAGGAGTTGGAGAATTTGAGCTGCTGTCCAGGCCCAATATCACTCTTGCCTGAGCCTGTAGGGGAGCTTTGGGCTGCGGATTACCATTCAGAACTGTCCCAAGTTGGACCTAGAGGGCCAGGACTTTAACCTCCCTCATCTTTATAGGCCAGCGCAGGAAGGGTAGCCGTTGGGTGAGGCAGCTCAGCAGCTGAGGCTGACAGCACCCCCAGCAGCTGGGGCAATGAGCCATCCCTTGCAGGGTGATCTTGGCAGCACATCTCAGGGTCCCTCGCAAGTGGAAAGAAATCTGTTCCTGCATTGACAAAGCCCATGGCCTGGTGAGCTAGAAAAGGAAATTATTATGTCTTCAGATATATTCCAAGGGTCAGTGCTGTGGGTGAGGAGTACACAGGCTGCTAAGGATGCATGATGTATGAGTATGCACACACAGGATAGAAGCCAGGGGGAGGCAGAGTGTCAAGCCATGCTGTACTTTTCGGCAGGCAGAGTTACCATAATCAAGTCATGAAGTCAGTTGCTGACTCTGAGGGATTGGGAGCAGTTATAAGGGGGAAGACAGCAGAAACTCACTACTGTGTCTGATATCTATTTGGTGTTCCTCAGAGATATAGTGATTGGTCAACTTTAAACAATTAGATAAAAGCCAAATACTTCTTTTAAGTGAATGTGCACGTTGCTTGATGGGCAGGCAAACGTTGCGTGATTTTCCTTTTCTTCCACATTCCCTAACAATAGCATCTTCTGCAATACACAAACCGTGATTAGGCAAACAGTAATAAATACCCAAGCTCCACAAACGCCCCTTCCTTACCTTCAACATCATTGATCTGAACACAGCTGCCATGGAGAATTTGCAGCCCAATGGCTATGTCTGTCGATATAAAAGCCTGAGTCATTTTCCTGCTGACACATGTTCCACTTTTCCCCTTCCTTTGGCAAGGAGGAGGGGTAGATGAGAAAACTGACCATGGAGCAGCTGCTGATTTATACTTCTTTTCTGGACCAGGGAATTCATATTGATTAGTTGGATGAATGAGTCTGTCCCTTTGTTTCAAATGATTAGAGTGAGTGTCTGCCCTTGGAATATATCACAACTCCACAGTGACATAAGGAATAAGATCCACTGTGTTTTTTGTAAATCTCAATGCCTTTCCCATACTTATGAAATATACCTGTCGATGATACTTAACCTGGTTATGGAGAAACAGGTCTTTAGAGAGTTCTGAAGAATGTATGTGCCAGTAGGGACATCAAAATGTGTTAGATTCTTTCTTCAGGCTCTTTCATGTTGCTTAAAGTATTTACACTGAATTTGTCATCAAAGTGCTTGATGACATATTTGTGACTCATCTGAATTCAGTTTTCCTGTTATTATTCTGCTGTGGGATTTCATAATTGATCAGTGCTTCTACAAATAACTTTTGGCTGAGTTTTCTTTTCCGCAAGACTCACTTGCTTACTGATGGTGGGGGGGGGGGGGCATGACCATAGAGTACACTTCTATATTTTAATGGGATATTTGTCTTTAAAGTTTATAATTAACTGTTTACAAAAATATATTTAACATTTTATGTTTTCCAGGAATTCTCTGGGTGATAGACTTTTTTTTTTTTTTTGACGGTTTTTGCATTAACTTTATTTCCAGACGCTTCCCATTCAGCTCAATTAACAAACTTTTTCCTTCCAAAATCTTGCATCCTCTTGTGGACATCAGTTAATTCAGCGCTGGAGACCTTTGACTCTGCCATCAAAACCGTATCACCTTGGAGTTAGAGTCGTGGGCCTGTCCTTGGTAAAGACACCATCCCTGACTTCCTTCATTTGGAAATGGGTGATAGACTTTTAAACCAAATGTGCTTCATTCCCAAATTGTTAGAAATGGATTTATTTTTCAGAGCTCAAGTTTGTTTCCTTGAATTCTTCCCTTGGCACTTCCTGGTTTTTCTCTGTGTAAGACCTCAACACAACATTCAACTTTTTCAACCGGGCAATCCGTCAAATGTTGAAGACATTTCTAAGGTTTTTTATTAAGTTTCTCGTCTCCTAATAGACTAATTTTTTCAACCATTCAAAAATTAATTCAGTAATTAATGGTTTTGATGCTTAAGTCTATCTATTAATATCCCTCCAGGTAATCAAGGTCCAGAGGAAGTGCCTGGGGCCCTCTCTGCTCCACCAGCAGGAACTTATCTCTTCCTTGTCTGTGTTGAGGTAGATTATGCACTTTAGTTGTAGCATTGATCCTGTGCTACCCAGGTGATTTATGAGTTTCTTAGCTCCCCCTCTCGCAGTGCTCAGAGCCCCTTTGTTTCCAAGGAACCTGGAGACAGTTCTAATCAATTGGGCATCCCTATCTCAGTAAATTCTTACATGTGCAGGATGAGACAACGAGGGATGTGGTGAAGGGTGAGCAAAGAGTAGTTGAAAAAAGTTTGGAAAGGGAACATCATCTTTTTGCAAATGTGCTCAGGAGTCAGTGTCTATCATACAGAATTAGCCCTAAGTGAAAAAATATGTACTCCAGACATGCTAACTTCTAGTTGCAATTCAACTTCAAATAGTACTCTTTTCACCATATTCAATACTTGAGCTTTAAGTGATATTCTTGGCAACTTATCTAGATGTAGATTGAGTATCCCTAAATCTCCACAAATGCTTCCAACTTGTACATAAATAATCATGTCAATACTTCATAATCATACCTATCAAATGTGTTTTTATAAACTCAGTTCAGAGAGCACCCTGTGCCATAACCTGCCTATCTTTCACCCTGTGAATAGATAGATACTGGATCATTCCACCACCACTCCCAAGTACAGAGGACCATTTGCAAAGATTTCGCTCCTCTTTTAATTTTGAGCATGCAGCTCTATCTTAGCCTTGCTTTTGTATGTTTGTAGTGTCTTTAACTTTTGATTCAGGGCAAGGTTCATGCTATGAAGCATGCATTTCGGTTTTTAAATATGTGGTATATTCTTTTAAAATAACCATGAAGCTGTAAATCCGTATATCTCTTCAGATGCCATCTGATGAATTCCTCAAAAGGTGCAATTGCCAGGCTCCTCATTCCCTGCTGCTCTTGGCAGCTTCATGCTATAATGTCCCTGCTAGATCATTCTTCTTTCCCTTATCTACGGTATCATATTCAGTCAATAGCTGGCAACTGTGATTAGTGGGAAGAAAAAGCTAGCATTGAGTATCCAGTGGGTAAAATAAAACATAAATGGGATTGAGAGCAGGTGAAGCAGTGAACACAGCACAGATGAGGGTGACTTGCTGAACACTAAAAATCAAAGATACGAGGACAGCTGAAGTGAGAATTTATGGAGCTATCTCTTTTCTCTGCCAGTGTCCCCATTGAACTTCTGAAAAAAGGAATTCTGCCCAGAGCATGTCCCACTGACAATGCCTGGAAGTCCCCAGTGGGCTTCCCACATGTCCAGATTCTCCAAGGCTTTTCATGCCTTAGTACTCTCCCCCAAGCCTGTCTGGGGTCTTGAAACCAGGAGACTCCTGTAGCCTGCCCTAGAAGATGACAGTAATTCTTCTTTAGCTCTTTCTTTAGATATCTCCTGGACTCTACCAGCTAACTGCTGGAGTTTCCAGACTTACTGTTACCCTCTGCTGTGGTTTCTTGGGCTTTAATGTTTTTCCAGGTCATGAATGGACTCTGATACAGTCTTGGCAGTGTGGGTCCAGTGTGGTCCCAGGTATGAGACACATGGCAGGGACAAGTTCTGGGAGTTGGGGCCACCCAGACCACAGTGCATGTTGGCCCACTCAGAAGTGAGCTGTCTTAGGCGTGTGGTGTATATGGCTGAGTTTTTTGAGGAGAAGCCACAAGGAGCTCTGGTTTTGCACCACCATATGATATGAATTGGTGAAATAAATCCAAACAAATTAAGCTCTAAGTATAGGGATAGCCTATGACGTGCCAGACCTATCCTAAAAGCATCTGGAGGAGTATGAGTCATGATCCTTGGCTATCACTGTGCTTATAACCTATACAGGGAGATAAGCCATGAGTGAGAAAAGCAATAGCAATATATTAGAACAGTGGCAACAAGAAGGTACTAAGAAGGGAGAGATATGTTGAAGAGTTATGAGCCATCTTTACCAGTCTGATTTAACCCTGATTTATGACAAACTGGTTATGTGTAGGAGTGAACTTTTGCAGTCTGGCTGATGAATGACTGAGCTTTGTGATGTTATAAATGTGAGCTTTCAAAGAATCGGATCATTAATTGATTGCTTTAATATGAAACACATTTTCCTATGGAAACAGATGCTAAAAATGGTGGTTGGGCCTCCAAAAGCCAATTTAACTCAAAACGTAACTGAAATATTGAGCTGTTGTATTATAGGTTTCCATTTTATATTCAAGGATGAAGTATTCCATACTCCAGGTCACCTGGCTGCAGTCTTTTCTAGGTGCATATCTCTGCTCATTAGTACCCAGCCTTGAAGTTTATTCTTCTTATTTCCCAGCCCAAAACAGTATATTTTTCTTCCCTCTTCCCTCCTATACCTAGGCCATGAGAGGGTGTCTTCTTCCCCTGCCCTTTTCTAATATGTGGGCAATGCCAGTGAAGTCTCCCACCACTCCCTGCCCCAACCTATCAAACACACATCCTTTGTTTCTAGCAGTAGTGATTAAATGATCACTGGTAGAAACATTGGAAGAAGTTTTTGGTATAAAAGAGTGCGGAAATGTATTTCAGAGAGAAGGTGGGGGTGATAGGGAATGTTGGGGATAGCTTAATGGTAATTAAGATTGGTTGGATTGAGAACAAGCTAAAAAAGTAAGGCTGCACATAATGTTCACATGTCTCAGTGACAAATAAATACCTATAAGCTGTGGCTGCCTATGTTTTACTGTCCAGATGTCTCCAGAAAGTGGGAAAATTCCTGTTGATCTATATGTTTCTCCCATTTTGCTTAATGGCTTGAAACAGTCACTATGATATGATCTCTTCCAGTTGTGTGAGCTGATTGGGTTCAGCTAGGCAGTTCTCTAGCTCAGCCTTGGGATTTCCCATGTTGTTGTGGTCACATGGAAGCTGAGGTTAGATTCACTGGAAGGTTGACTGAGATACTTTGACAGTTGGGTTTCTCACCACCTTCATCCAACATGTCAGCTTTTCCTCTCCATGGAGCATCTGTATCAGATTTCTTCATGTGATGTCCCAGTAGAACATCTTGACTTATATGATGACTTGGGTTTCCTGAGAGCACCAGGGCAAGCTGCAAGACCTTTTTAAGGCTTTAGGTAGCTTCTGTTGCTATAGCTTCAGGGTCACTGAGCTTTTCTTTCTCAAGTATCTAATCTGCTGTAGAATATGAGCGAAATATTGAGTGGAATATTCATTTCATATGAGTGAAATATTGAGTGAAATATTCATTTCGTATCTTGCAATGTTCATCTCTAAAATTCCCAGTTGGTTCTTGTTTATATCCCACATTTCTTTTTTCATTATTTTTATGTTTTTCTTTAAATCCTCAATCCCATTGAAGAGACTTCTAAAAGATGTTTTAAGGTCCTCTGTCATTTTGGTCATTTCTGATGTGTTTCTATTGATTCATGTTTTTCTCCTGATGTGGATCATATTTTCCTATTTTCCTGTCTAGTAATTCTTATTGGCTGTAGGACATTATGAGATTTTACTTTTTTATTGCTTTTTTTTTTCTTTAAAAACTTGGATTCTGTTAGGGGTGGGCAGTTAAGCTACTAAAGGATAAATCTGATCTTTTTGAGAATTGCTTTTGATATCTTCCATCATGAATCTACAGTAGGATTACCAACTGTCCTGAGTTTTCTGGGAGTGAGGGATTTCCAGAGATATAGGACTTTAAGTGCCAAAACCGGGAAAACTGTGGGCAAACCAGGGTAAATTGGTTATCTTAGACTTCAGGAGACCTCTGAAAAAATTGTGGAAAGTAACATTTTTGAGACCACGTAGACTAAAAAAATGCCTATATTCTGCCTTTAAAATTAACTCATAGCAAGTTTAGCATAAAAATAAGTTGGAATTTATTTCATCTGATGATTTTGAAGGCATTGTTTTATTGCTTTTAATTCCCACTGTTGTTATTGACAAGTTGGAATCTTTTTTTTTTTTTTTTTTGAAAAGTTGGAATCTATTTGAATCCTTGAAACTTTGCATTGACCAGTGTCATTTTGAGTGGAGTATGTCTTTGGTTTTGTTTTTCCTTTCTGAGAACCTGTAGATTCTTCCCTTTTTCTTTTTCCCTCTGTGTTCTGAAATTTTGTAATGAATATGCCTTGGTCTGAGTCATGTCATTCACTCTTTGTGGATATGGCAACCGTATCTTTCAGTCCTAGGACATTTTTCTTGTATTTACATGTGACCAAGTACCTTATCTCTGGTCTCTCTCTTTCTCTTCCTGGCACTGCTGTTTACATATTAGGCTTCTTGGACACCTCCTCTGGTTTTCTAACTGTTTTTGTCAATATTTCCCCATTGTTCTCATTTTTGGAAGATGGCCTCAACTAAGTTTCCAACTTTTCTATTGAGTTTCCCACATCTCAGTAGAAGACTCAATTTTTCTATCACATTTTTAATTTGCATGAGTTGTTTTTTTTTGTTTTTGTTTTTTGTTTGTTTTTTTTGTTTGTTTTGTTTTTTGCGGGGAGGCTTCCACATGTGTATGTTTCCTTTTTCATACCACCCTATTTTCCTGGCTGTTGTTCTCTTGGGTACTCTCAGAATGATGGTTTTGATTTTAAGTTTTTCCTTTTCCTGTATAAGCCTCTCATTCTTCTAAGAGAATGTAAAGTGTCAGGCTTTCTGTGAATGTGTGGTGAGGAGCTAGGCATATGTCTTTTTCTTTGGCAGAGTCTCAAATCATATTCTTACCTTCAGCACCATACTTTCATGCTCATGTCCTGGCAGTTTAGGGAGTTGAGGTATAAATCCTCTTCGTATCCATCTTTCTCAAGTTGACCACATCAATGAACACTTGTTCTGTTTCTCAGCTTCCAAAATATGGTTGTTCTTTTTTCCTTTGTTCTTATGTTTCAATGTCTAAAAATATCTTTAATTTTAATAGAATTTGGGAAGGGATCTAAGTCTTTTTGTGTGCTCAATCCATTTTTTTTATCCTACTTGTTTCAGTTTAACATAATCTACAGTTGTTTTTGTGAACCAAAATATTTACAACAGTGTTTATTGCATGCATCTTAGATATTTTGCTTAAACATTGTTTAGGCTTACTCTGGATGAAAAAAAAATTATTTCCAAGGTTTTTTTAAATTTTTCAAAATTTCCATAGAAATCTGGAAATAGTAATCATTATTTTTAACTTCTCAGAATCAAAATATATATCAACCTAAAATTATGAATCAGTATTTAATTGCAAATGGAGAGTATTATTACTGAGAAACAACATGATTGTAGTAGTAATAAGGTGAAATTAATGCCAAATTAAATACCAGATTAAATTTTTTTAAAGATTTATTTTTATTTATTTATGATAGACAGAGAGAGAGAGAGAGAGAGAGAGGCAGAGACACAGGCAGAGGGAGAAGCAGGCTCCATGCAGGGAGCCCGACGCGGCACTCGATCCCGGGACTCCAGGATCACGCCCTGGGCCAAAGGAAGGCGCTAAACCACTGAGCCACCCAGGGATCCCCCCAGATTAAATTTTTAATGCTAACAGTTTTTTCTTGGATTGCAAGTATTGGTGCATTTTGTAAATTTTATTTCTTGCTAAGAGCCTAAGCTCATTGCATGTTTTTTCGTGTTAAGTTCTTGGATAAGGGTAAGTGGTTTTAATTGTGCAAATTAAACTAATCAGCCATCAGGAAGTATACAGAAAAACGTATATCTATTTTCCGATTTGTTCCTTCCCGCTGTGGACACTGCCAGTAACATATTCATTTGGAGAGAACCATTGCAATGTTATTTCTTAGTGATGAAAATCAAAAAGGCAGGAGACAGAGTTGAAAGCTAGAGCAGGATGCATTTTTAGATGGCCAGACTGCTGAGTAAAATAGCTTATTGCTTTTTAAATTGCCTTATATTTTTTTCCAAATTCTTAAACAGGCTCTAGAGAACAATTCGTCCTATGTCTTTCAAAACTAGCTACTCTAAGAAATGCTGATTTGGTTTTTTAGTAGAAGTTGCACCAGTTGGAGAAGATGGTATAGGATTTTGGTCTTACTGTTGCTGTGTGCTCAGACAGTGGGCCTCTGGTTTCTTAAATGTAATGCCAAGAAGCTCTGAATGGGTGTAGTTCAGAGTTGATCATTCTTTTCTTATATCTTTCCGAGTACAATTCATTTGGTTCTTCTCTGGGTGCTTCTCTGTGTTTTTAGTGTTTATTCTTTTTGTTTTATTTGAGTCAGTTTCTCAATCCAGTCCAGTCTAATCCAGTCCAATCCAGTTCACTTAAGTAAACATTCATAGTGTAAATCTTACCACCACTTTCCTTCCCAAAGAAAATTACATGGGAGCTTACACATATATGGACCCCAAATATTCAAACTTACTTTAACTTGTGCTTCTTTTGTCCTCTTTCTCTTCTTTATCACTTGTTCACCCATCTCAACACTAGTCCCTCTCCTTGTGCTATGAGGTGCTTTACTAACCCTTTTTTTGTTCATACATCCAACCTCTCTCACTCAAGATCCTCTCACTAGTTTCTAAGCATGCCCAGATATTAAAACAAAAGTGGAACATTCCTCCTCAACTCTACTCTTTTCTAGAGTTTTGCCCTATTTTAATTTACTCATCTCAAATGAGTAGTTTGAATTCAGGGTTTTCATTTCCTCTGAAACCACTGAGTACTCAAACCAGTCCAACATGTCTTCTCTGCTTATCACACCATCAAAGCACTTCTTGTGAGGCTCACGGTGATCTCAGCATGGCAGAGTGCAGTGGGCATTCTCAGTTCCATCTTTACTCGACTTCTGCACAGTTTTTGACACCGATACACACTCTCTCCCTAATACATTGCCTTAGGTTGGTTTCCTCCTGATATTTTGTTCTTTTCCTGTCAGCTTTATACACTCAGCCTCCTGTATGGGCCTCCAGCTACTCCTCATGGCTCTTACTTGGGTCTTTTTTCTTCTCATTGTGCACACTTCCTCATTGGTCTCCTTTATGCCTATGGTTTTAATTATAATCTGCACACAGAATACTTAAATCTATACCTGAAATGTAGGCCTTCTGTGCAATTCAGAGTTATATACTCAGTTGCCCACTCCTCTTCCAGAGAATGTAAAGCCCCCTGCCCACAATGGAACTCTCTGTCTCCACTGACAAAGTGAAGCATGTTCTTTCCAGTTCTCTCTCTCAGTAAAAGACCTGTCCTTCCATCCAGTTGCACAGATTAGCGTCCTGGGACCCTTCAACTCACCCTTCTCCTGTACTTTCATATCTAATCTCTGAGTGCTCTAAGTTTTAATTTCAGTTATTTTCCGAATATGTACACATCATCTTTCCTCTGTCACCCCACTTTGCAGAAGCAGATGTCATCTCTTTGGCCTTCTGCCTTCTGCCTGTTTGCCCAGATCATCTCCAAGCATCTCTTGTTTGGTCTCCATCCTGGAGTCAGAGTAATCTATTGAAACACAATCTTATTGTAAGCCCTGTACTTAAAATGGTTCAAAAGCTGTCCACTATTTTTTGAATAAGTTGACATCCTTACCTTTGCCCGATAGCTCTGCATAATCTGGTTCTATTCTTTACCAGGCACCACTTTTCTTTCTGCTGCAATCATAAAGGCATTTTATATTTCCTCATTTAAAGCCTCCTGATCAATTCACAGATTATTTACACATGATGTTTCCTCTCCCCAGTAAACATCATCAATCTTTCTGGTTTAATCTCTCTCTTCCTTGAGAATACAAAATCTATCAGTATTTCTTAAGGAACATCTTGCTTTAATCTTTTTGATTTGTTTTTTCTTTTTTTTCCATTTTATGGCCGTAGGTACAGGTGATGCAGTATGGTGTACCACCAAGATCACTCCTTCATTGACAGAAGATTCATTACTCCCACCTGCTGGGAGTATTGGCCACTGATGGCTCCTGGCCCTGTCTCTCTTTAAGCCCTGCCTCAACCAAACGGTGCTGTACCACTCAAGAGCATACCCCATTACTGGAGACATCCCATCCAGTGATAGGTCAGTGGAAGGAAGGAGGTTATAATTTGGACTCCTTCCCTCAGTTTGGGACATCAAAGAATCATCCTAGCTCTTAGTGCTACCCATCATATAGGCTAAGGTCTCTACTCTGACTGCCTAGCTCTACAATGTCTCCCTCTTCTCAGTCCTGATTTCCATGCTCTCTCTCTTTTTCTTTCCATGCTCTCTTACGCATGCTGTTCCAAGAGCATTCTCCAAAGAACTTCCTACAATACACTTCTCTACCTCAGTGTCCATAGAACCCAATCTAAGGCCCCATATGCTATCTTTCCCCCTGTTCATCATGGTCGCAAACATATGCCTGCCTCTGAATCTTGGCTCTTCTACTTAACAGTTCTGTGATTTTGCTCAAGTAAATTATGTTGCATGTGCCTTAGCTTCCTTACCTATTTCACTGTATTAAATTGCTTAGGACAGTGTCTTTGTTAGTTTGGGCTTTGCCATACCAAATTACTATAGACTGGGTTGATTAAAGAAAGGGGGTGCAGGGGCAAGGGAGGGGGAAGGAGAGGAACCTCCTCTTTTTATAAGGGCATTAATCTCATCATGAGGGCCTACCCTCATGACCTGATCTACCCACAATTACCGCCCAGTGGCCCTCCCTCCAAGTATCACATTGTGGGTTAGGGTTTCAGTATGGGAGTTTGGAAGGGGATGTGAACATTCAGTCCCTAGCAGACAATGTCTTGTATATAACAGATTCTCAATGATATCTGTAATTATTATTGTGTTGTTGTTATCATCATCATCATCATCATCATCATCATCATCATTCCTGTCCCAAAAGAGTATTGATGCTTGTATCTAGAGACAGTCTAAAATGTGAATGCCTTTAGGAGATGATGCCTTAACCTGAAGTTTCACTAGAGTATTGTTGCAATTACACTGACCCACGAGATAATGCACAAATGAAGAATTCTTTGTTTCAGTAAGTGTGAGAAGAATTCACAGATCTCACTTTTGGAGCCTCAGGGCGTAAAGACTAAGCACTTAAAAAATAGTCTGCTTCACTTTTTAAATCCAATAGTCCCCAAATCCCTACTATGGAGACATTTCCTCAATTAACATCTATCAAGCTTCTGTGGCTCTATTAGGAGTGCTTCATCAGGGGTGATTTCATGAAGAGTAAGACAGGTTTGATGTGATTGCAAGATAGGGAGGGGCAGAGGGGCTGATTACCCACATACAGTGACTTCACAACCAACCACCAAAACCCTGTATCCAAGAGGAGATTGCAACACAAAGCAAGGAAGATTACTAATGAGTATTTGGTCTTCTACAATCACAAATTGCCTGGAGTCTCCCTTTTTTCAATGTAAGTAGAAGTATCCAGCAGAGGAGCTTACTGTGTCCTGCTGCTGTGGGCAGTGTATGGCAGTTCCTGGCTTGTTATCACAGTTTTCTGATAGCAGTGACTGATGAGGTTCTCATGGGAATCCCACGCCCACCTGGCAGAGCTTCCTCATCAAACAGTTTCTTTTAATTTTTAAAAAAATTTTTGAAGACTTTTATTTATTCATGAGAGAAAGAGAGAGGCAGAGGGAGAAGCAGGCTCCATGCAGGGAGCCCGACTCGTGGGACTCGATCCCAGGTCTCCAGGATCACGCCCTGGGCCGAAGGTAGCGCCAAACCTCTGGGCCACCCGGGCTGCCCCAAACAGTTTCTTTTAGTCAACTCTACTGACATGAATGCACACGTACACAGAGAACTTTCCTTTGGAAAGGGAAAACACATTTCCTTTTTACTAAGGTGAAATATATGAATAGGAATTTTTGTGCAGATGTGGATAATTGAGATGAAGGAAAGTGGAGGAAAAAGAGGGAGGCCAAGAAGTCTGGTTGACCTTTGAACAGCAGTGAGTTTGAATTTGTCCACTTACACATGGATTTTTATAGCACTGTGCTGTAAATGTAGCTTTTGTTCCTTCTGACTTTCTTAATAACATTTTCTTTTCTCCAGCCTAGTTTGTTGTGAGCATACAGTATATAATGCAAATACAAAATGCGTGGGTTTCTTCTTGAAGATTTTATTTCTTTACTTAGAGAGGAAGAATTTGTGCAAGAGTGTGTGAGAGGGGGAGGAAGGGCTGAAGGAGAGAGAGAGAGAGAATCCCAAGCAGACTCTGTGATGAGTGCGGAGCCTGAGGCAGGGCTTGACGGGGCGCTGGATCTCACAACCCTGAGATCATGACCTGAGCCAAAATCAAGAGTTGGACACTTAATTAACTGAGCCAGCCAGGCACCCTACAAAATATGTCTTAATCAACTGTCTGTTATCAGTAAGGCTTTTGGTCAACAGTAAGCTATTAGTAATTAAAGTTTTGCAGAATCAAAACCTATATGTGGATTTTCAACTGCAAAGGAGGGAGGGTGTCAGTGCCCTAACATCTGTGTATTCAAGAGTCAATTGCACTAAAATATAGTGTACTAAACTATGATGCATGAACTATTAATAGCTCCAGTATTCCCAAAATGTTTGAGAGATGAAAGTAAAAGGCTTTTTATATATATTATATATAGTAATAGTCCTTTGGTGTCCCCTCAGAATTTATATGTCGAAACCCTAGTTCCCATCTATACTGGGAGATAGGACCTTTGGGAGGTCATTAGGTCATGAAGGGGAAGCCCTCATGAGTGGTATTAGTGCCATATAAGAAGAGGCTAGAGATAGGGCTAGTTCTCCTTCCCCTGTGTGAGGATCCAATGGGAAGATGGCCATCTTCAAAGAAGGATTCAGGCCTCAACAGACCCTGGGGCCCTGGCATCTTGATCGTGGACTTCTGTCTCTCCAGAACTGTGAGAAATAAATGTTGTTTAAGCCACCCTGTCCATGATAATTTGTTATATTAATCTGAACTAAGGCAGAATACATTATATATATATATATATATATATATATATATATATATATATATATTCAAGAAGATCAGTTAAACCTATTTCATCCATCCCTGTGTCCCTGTGTTTATTCATCCATCCATCCATGCATCCAATACTACTTCATTCCTTTAGGTCAATATGGACTGAGGTTCAAAGCATATAAAAATGTCATTGGTGTTGAGTTTAATAAGTTCTTTATAGATCTTGGAAACTAGCCCTTTATCTGATATGTCATTTGCAAATATCTTCTCCCATTCTGTAGGTTGTCTTTTAGTTTTGTTGACTGTATCATTTGCTGTGCAAAAGCTTCTTATCTTGATGAAGTCCCAATAGTTCATTTTTGCTTATTTCTTTTGCCTTCGTGGATGTATCCTGCAAGAAGTTACTGTGGCTGACAGAGCAGTGAAACGCCGGGACACCTGCACCCCGATGTTTATAGCAGCAATGTCCACGGTAGCCAAACTGTGGAAGGAGCCTCGGTGTCCATGGAAAGATGAATGGATAAAGAAGATGTGGTTTATGTATGCAATGGAGTATTACTCAGCCATTAGAAATGACAAATACCCACCATTTGCTTCAACGTGGATGGAACTGGAGGGTATTATGCTGAGTGAAGTAAGTCAATCGGAGAAGGACAAACATTGTATGTTCTCATTCATTTGGGGAATATAAATAATAGTGAAAGGGAATATAAGGGAAGGGAGAAGAAATGTGTGGGAAATATCAGAAAGCGAGACAGAACATAAAGACTCCTAACTCTGGGAAACGAACTAGGGGTGGTGGAAGGGGAGGAGGGCAGGGGGTGGGGGTGAATGGGTGACAGGCACTGAGGGGGGCACTTGACGGGATGAGCACTGGTGAGCATTATTCTGTATGTTGGTAAATTGAACACCAATAAAAAATAAATTTATTATAAAAAAATAAATAAATAAAATAAAACCAGAAAAAAAAAACAAAGCATATAAAAATAAATTTTGTTTATACACCATTTTCAATTATAAAAGACTGAATTTCTGTATATTCTGTTAAGTGCAAGGTAACTGAGAATCAATAGCTGGTGAAACATGCTAACCACAGATAATTCTCAGAAAAGGGAAGATCTGGGAATATTCGTTAAAAAATATTTGTCTTGGAATAATTTACTACGTACCTGCCTCCTAACTCCAAAAGGTAGCTTAACGCTGTTTTTGATAGAATGGCAGTGGAAATGACGTTTTGGGAAATGCCAGCCACTGCTAAATGGTAATCCAAGTGTGGAATTATTGTACAACTTGATATTTTAGATAGGCAGGGATTTAAAAATTTTAAAAAACAGGGTAAAAGATATACCATCCTGAAAAATCCTTCAAATTCTCTTGATCATCACCAACATATTTCTAATGACACCAGAAACAATAGACCTTTCCAAGACTCATTGTCTCTTCCAGGTGCTAGTATAATTGAACTGAGGAACCTGTTAAGTTTCATTCCATACTGAAGTTAGCTAGCAGTTTCTTGAGAACTCAGCGAAGCATCTGGTCCTCATTGCTAGTATGTACTGATTTTTCTATTTTCGAGATCAGTTCTTAAAGTGTGGACTGTCTTGTTAGATACATATTATATGTTTATAAAAAATGTGATATATATTTCTATCATATTTTATATGTATATAGAAGTATATATTTATAAAACTCCAGATAATTTTCTTTATGTGGATTGAAGGCGAGCTGAAATAAGGTCTTTAGAAAACTTCCCATTTTGAGAACATATTTGTATCTTTTATATCTTTTTAATTATGAACAAAAGCACAGTAGAATAAACATAGTAAAGCAAAGGGAAATAAACCATACAGGATTAAAAGGAGAAGAAAATGAAGCAAGATACAGGACGGTTTCAAAAGCAATGTTATTTTTTATTATTTGGTGCAGAAAACTGTGAAGCACATAAAACAATCTAGAGGAAGTGGGAAAGATTTCTTCTCATTACTGGCCTTGAGGCGATTTTTTAAGCTGCCATAAACTGACAAATAGACATGATGGATATCATTATAAAATACACTGAGTTGGAAAAAGGAGCACAGAATGAAATGGTCCACATCAAAAGGAAAAAAAAAAGTCCCATGGAGTCGAGTGAGTAGCTCCAATACTGTTAAGGGCTGATATCACTAAATTACTCCAACCTTGCATTGCTTTTTTCCAGAGGACCATATGATCTTTTCTTTATTACTTATACCTTGTGATTCCAAAATTCATATCAAGACCTATCAAGTAAAATTGGACCTAGTAGACTTAATATTGAACTTTAATAAACAACTATTATAATGCATCTACTTCAGATTTAAATAATAAATTTCAAGAGTAAAAGACATTAATGGAGATTTCCCCATGGTTCAAACTCATGGAGGGTGGGGTGTGTGTGTGCATCAACCCTTTTGGGCCTCCCATGACCATTATGTTTGCATCAATACCAAATTGTTCCAGAAGGGTAAGCAGCAATTCCTCTAACATATCTATGTACCCCTTCAGGTTTCAGGAGGATTTGCACTGGTCCCCCGATAGCCTATCCTGTAGGAAACCTCCTCAGGTCCTGCTCCAAGGCCATGCAGATCATTGCCAGATAACAGAAAGCTGTGTGGTCCCAGCAAAACTGTGATGTGATGGAGACACAAATCTGTGGGTCCTGGCATCCCCAACCTTGCCCTAAGCTAAACTGTGGGACACACATCCCTTGCGTTACCAGTGTTTGGGTTAGTTTTCTCATGGTTATAGCAAAGCCCACCTTACCTGCTTATAGCAAGAATGTAATAGAGTAAGTTGTATATCAGGAATAGAAGTCATTGTTACCCTATCTGTACCTGTTGCCTGTCATTATTGTAATTTGTCCTGTTATGTGTTGGTGATTCAGTTTGATAATCTGAGGATTTTTACATCTGTGCTCATGAGCGAATTGGTCTATAATTTTTTCTTTTCTTTTTTAAAAAAGATTTTATTTATTTATTTGGAAGGGAGAGAGAGAGAGAGCACAGAGTGAGAGGAAGAAACAGATTCCCCACTGAGCAGAGAGCCCAATGCAGGGCTCTATCCCAGGACCCTGAGATCATGACCTGAGCTGAAGCAGATGCTTAACCAACTGAGCCACGCAGGTGCCCCTATAGTTTTCTTTCTCTGTACTGGTTTTGTAGGTCAGTATCACGGTCATGCTCACAAGATAAAATGAGTTTGGAAATGTTTCCTGCTCTTTTGCTTCCTTAGAAATAGTGTAGAATTCATATGATTTCCTCTTTAAATATTTGGTAAAATTTGCCTGTGAAATCACCTGAATTTTTCTTGATATAAATGTGAATTCAATTTAAAAAATTTATCATTACTGACATTAATAGTTTTCATATATTATTTTAATATCAAAAATTATTGATAACTTTTATTCTTGATATTGATAATTTATACCTTCCTTCTCCCTGTCTCCATCAGCCCTCTTGCAAGAGCTTTATCAATTTTACTGATTTATTTAAGGCTTTTCATTTTATTTTATCTGTTCTTCCTAATTTTGTTATTGCTCTCGTCTTTAATATTTCCATTTTTTCTATTTGATTTAGTTCTATTTTGTTCTCCTTTTTCTAATTTCTTGAATTATTGATTTGATACTTTTTTTCCCCTAATATAAACATTTAATGCTAAAAATTCTCTCCAGGGACAGCTTTAGCTGCATCCCACAAATTTAGATATACTATATTTTCATTTTCATTCAGTTTGAAATGTTTTCTAACATTTCTGGAGATTTACCCTTTCACATATGGATTGTTTGTGTATGCATTCTTTACTTTCCCGGTATTTGTATATTCTTCTTTTATTTTCCTCTTAATTCCTAGGTTTGTTTATGGTCAGAGAAAATACTTTGTATGATTTTAGTTCTTTGGGTTTGTCACGGTGTGTTTTATGACTCAGGATATATGTTCTGTCTTGGTGAATATTCTGCAAATACATGAAAAGAAGGCTTATTCTGATGTTTTTGGTGTCAGGAAAAGATAAATAAGACCCACTTGGTTGATGGCATTCAGTTCTTCTAAAACCTTGTGATCTTTTGCAAAGACTTTTTTTTTTTTAATTAAATGTTAGAGCTCTTTATAGGGAAACATTTCCAGAGACACTTTCTAGGTACTGCCAGAACTTAGGGTCCCAGTTAGGTGGAAATCCAGGCACACAGCCAATCATTAGTGCCTCCATTGGAGGAGAGATGGCCCAGGCCCTGGAGGGCACTGAGGACAGCTGCCATAGGCAGCTACCTCCAGCGGCCTGAGTCAAACCCCAACCCCACTGCCCAGGACTGGCCTGAGGCCCTGCACCCCCACAATAACAGTTACTAAGGCAGATAGTGTGAGAGGAACCTTAGGTGGCCCACAGCCTCCCCAAGGTTACTTAGATCTGCAGTGACCCCTGCTGGCTCTGCCCCAAATCACCCTGCCTCCTTGTCCCCATCTTCCTGGCCTGCCTTATCCTCCACACCCTTCTTCTCCCTAATTTCTGGTCTTCAGCACCTTTCTCACTTGCCTGCGACTCAGTCCTACTGGGATCCACCCTGACAACACCCTACCACCAGGGCTTCACTCTTTTCCCCATCCCTGGGGTCGGAAATCTGGCTGGGCTTTGAGAGACTCCACTGGTGAATTCTGAGGCCTGAACTGGCAAACTCTGATGGTGTGAGGAAGGGGGCTCCAAAGACTGTTTGCTTCCCTATTGACAGCATGAAACAAACCCCCTAGACTACTATAATAACAGCAGACATTCATTGAACACTTACTGTCTTCTAGGAACACAACTAAATCTCTTATGTAGATCATTCCATTTAATTCTTGTAAAAATTTTAAGAGGTGGACTCTAGAAACTGAGACTCAGAAGAAAAGTAGTTAGTAAATGGCAGGTCCAGGTGGATTCAGATTCAGGTCTCTGACTTCAGAGTCCATCCACTCTACTATTTTACTGTTCTTGTGTCTGCTGACAGCCAAGACTACCTGTGTGTGCAAGTGTCTGCTGAGTATTCACTGCTTTGGGGAAGCGTGCCTCAACAGGTGTTACCCCATGCCTTCCAGGCATAGCCCTGTGATCTAAACCTGGCAGCCATAACCTTAAAACTGGACTGCAGATTTGATTGTTGAGCAGAAGAGGACCCATCCCCTCTTCTGCTGATTTCATGTGGATTTATTTTGGACTATGCCTGACAACACAAGTAAAAGTGGCCTGGATGGAGATGACTCCACCCCCTGTCTTCAGGGGAGTCAGTCATGTGATTCAGGCCTGGCCATTCAAGCACCAAAATATCCTGCCCATAGTGATTGGTTCAGGAAGGACATATGACCTAAACCTGACCAGTAGAGCTAATCCTGGAATTTTACTCCAGCCTCTGATTTTCTGCTCTGGAGTTGCCAACTGGATACGTGTCTGGCAGGATCTACCAGGACTGCTGCCTAGGAGATCATGCCTGAGAAGGCAGCTGACACAGGAGAGCAAAGACCAGTCCTGATGGCATTATTTGCACTGTGCCAAAAATAGATCCACCCTGGACTTTTCAGTGACCAAGAGCCAACAAATTACTTTTTTTGTTGTTCTTAAGCAAGTATGAATTGAGTTCCTTCCTTTGAAACAGAGATCTAGCAAGGCCTCACTACCATTGTTTATGAATTTATGCTGTTTTTATTATTTTCTTTTTAGTTTTGAAATTCTCTTCTTTTGGATCCTTAACTTTTTAAATACAATTTTATTAATTTTTTCACCATGGTAAGTATACTCTTTTATCCCCATCCCCTGTTTCCCCACCCCACCTCCCCTCTGGTAACCATCAGTTTGTTCTCTAGAGCTAAGAGTCTGTTTCTTGGTTTGTCTCTCATTTCCCCGCCTTTGCTCATGGGTTTTGTTTCTTAAATACCACATTTGAGTGAGATCATATGGTATTTGTCTTTCTCTGACTGACTTATTTTGCTTAGCATTATACTCTCTAGCTCCATCCATGTTGTTGCAAATGGCAAGATTTCATTCTTTTTTATGGTTGAATAAAATAGCATGTCTTCTTTATCTGTTGATGGACACTTGGGCTGCTTCCATACATATCTTGCCTGTTGTAAGTAATGCTACAATAAACATATCTCTTTGAATTAATGTTTTTGTATTTTTGGGGTAAATACTAGTCAGATTCCTGGATTATAGGATATTTCTATTTTTAATTTTTTGAGGAACCTCTGTGCTATTTTCCATGGTAGCTTCACCTACTTGCATCCCCATCAACAGTGCACAAGGGTTCTTTTTCTCTACATTCTCACCAACACTTGTTGTTTTTTTTAGCACTTATTTTTTGAAAAAAAAATCAGAATGGATTCAGGGTTATCCAGATAACAATGCACTTTTGAAGTAGGTCGGGTCTACCCTTGGGGTGTGTCTTCTGTGGGATGTTGGCCAGTAGGTATGGGGTGCAGCTAGGGAGAACAGATGGAGAATAGCTGGTATAAACTGGTGACAACACAAGACAGAGTGAGGTACACACAGCCTGCTGTGAGACCACAGGGAAAGGAATGATTAATTCTGGCATGAACTATATGCACAGAGGGAAAGCAAGAGAAATACAGCATAAATGGAATCAACAACTAACCTTAACTAATAAATAATGCATATTGGTGAATTATCTTTGTGGTGTTCTCTGCAGCATCCCTTTGATGTCTATGTGATGTCACCATGGAGAGTTGGCATCTGGAGCTTGGGAAATAAACTGGTGCTTGGATTTTGTTGTTGTTTGTGTGTGTGTATGTGTGTGTGTGAACTTATTTCCATAGGTGCCCAGTGACCCAATTTCTTTATTTCTTGGCATTTAGCCAATTCTCTATTCTCTGAAGTTTGAGTCAAATTATTTTTTTGGAGTCAGGCATGAGCGTATGTAGTAACAATAGCTCACTTCCTCCTGTTTATAAAACTGCAGTAAGAAAGCGATACCCCCACAGCCTGCTGGAGAGATTGATGAGGACGCTGGGAGCTGGCAGTAACACAGGGAGCTGAGAGTCCTTAATCTTCCAGCAGAGCCACAAACTCCTTGGGTCTGCATCTAGTGCACCGAATGTTCTAGCAGCAGCAGCAGCCCTGTTAACCTCTCAGGAGAGGCATTTGAATAAATGCTTTTGAACTCAGGTAGTATATTTTATCTGTAAGGATGGAAGTACATAGTTCACCCTGACACCCTGTGTATTTCAAATTACTATTGATAAGTGCTAAGCTGACATTTTTTGGAGGATAATTTTCTAGTCATTTAAAATAACATTTTTAGATGCTCTTTGTAATAGCTATTTGAAATTGGTCCAGGTATTATCCTTCTTTTCATAACATATGGAAACAATGGCCCCAAAGGAAAACGTCTTTAAGGAGATGAACTCATAGTCACTTAACACAATTTATAACATTCTTTTATATCAGAACAGTATGTTTGCATTTCTAAACACACTTAATAACTGCTAATGTATTTTTTTTGGGGGAATGAACAGGGTGACCATTATTGTGCTCCTTTTTCAGAGACAGAAATTGAGGACACAGAGGGTGCCTATGGTAGGAGAGCCAGACAGATCATATATCTTGTAATTCCTCTTTCATCCAGGAAACAGAAGGTAGTGGAATGGGTAATTGAGCCAAACACACACACTCCCTCTTTAGCGCAGATGAGATAAGGTTCTGTAAAGGCAAATCCTGCAGGAAAACATTTCCAGGACGCCTTGTGGCCAGAGGAAATCTATCCATGAAGCTCTGAAGGCTATTATAAAAGGACATGCAATTGTGTGACCTCACCAAAATAATAGTAGGACTCACCCGAGAGGTGTAGATGGACGTTTGAGGCTTAACTACTTAGAACAGAGAAAATCATACCAGCCGTCTTGAGAGCAGGCTCTGGGTGACTTAGGCTCATCCTGGGTGAAACAAGATGCCTTATAGTTATTGTCTTGATGTAACTTTTCTGTACACCTACCATTAGAACAAATTCAGTATTCTTTTGTAAAAACCGAGAAGTTGCATTATTCTTAAAAATAATTTTATGTATATTTGAATAGTAATTCAAATTCATTACAAAAAACTTGGAAAATAAACAAAATAAGAAAAACTGTTATATGTACTGCTCTTCCCCTTGTACTTAGCATTTTGTGCCTGGACTGAGTGAAATGAACTCACAAACCCAACCAGGGAGATTTACTTTTAGTATTCAGTGTAAAATGAAAATACTTTTATGTGTTTTTATTTTAGTTAATAATACACATACACCTTGCTCTCTGTGTGTATATGTGCATTAACTATATATACATATATATATAGTTACATTATATATAGTGTATATTTTCATATATATGTGTATACATAGGGACATTTACAAAAGATAACAAGATCAAATGTACATTTGGGTAAGGGTATTTTTGTAGATGTAATTAAAGTCCATAGTCTGCTGATTTTGAGTAAAGGATATTCTCCTAGGTACGTTAACAAAAGATAACTACATTTTTCCCGTAATGTTGGTAACTATTGGACACTTTTCACCCTGTTGCTTACAATATTAGCCTGGAGAGGTGGGATTGGAAGCTCAGGAAGTTTAAATAAATGGGCCAAGGATGTGCTGGTGACATGTGATTGACTCAGGTTTTAAATCCAGCTCTATTTACAAAAAGATTTGAACTCTGAATTACTGCCCCAAATATTCTGACATGGTGTTAATAGTAAAATGTTGCAGCTATTTCATCTTACTGTTGGGTTTTGCTGTCAGACATTTTCTAATGGCTTGAAAATTTTCCATTGTGTAAATGGAACAAATCTTTATTTAAATATTCTACTGTTTGGGACCATTTATTTTCCTTCAGGAAATCCTTAGGTTTTACTTCTAAGGCCTTTCAACTGATGAAATTTGGCACACTCAGGTTACCTAGGATAATCTCCATTACTCAGAATCAACAGATTATAGACTTTAATCATACCTACAAAAATACCCTCACCCAGATTCACGTTGGGTTGAATAACTGGAGACGGGAGCTTAGCCAAGTGGACCCTACAAAGAAAGGCCATCACACCCATCAACACCTTAGTCCTAGTCTGTTCTGTTTATTATTCATTGTACACAGTCAGTGAATGTTTGTGAAATATGTGAATGAATAAAATGACTTTCGAATTGATGCTCTTAACTATAGGCTAACTTTATTCCTTCTTTTTTTTTTTTCTGTTTAAGAAGCTGTAATACTTCCGTGTTAGCTAGCATTTCTAATACAGCCTTTAAAATCTAGCATTCTACCTGGTGATACTAACTCTTGGTCCTCTGGCCATTAGGAATCCTCAGATTCCTACAGATACTGTGCGGTTTTTTGTATTTCTATGCTGTTACTCATCAAACAGCGGCGCCCCAGCCCAGATCTCTGGAATGGATTTTTACCTCTTCCTTTGCAAGAACATGATTCAAAATTCTTCTAAACAGTAATCTTTCTCAAGGCTTTTCTAATCAACAATATGTTATTTATTTTGTTTTAGTTTTTTAATTTAAAACTTGATATTTTGGACTTCTTAAGGACTTCTGTATTATTTGTTGTTTTTCTCTTTTTGTGTTCTGAATTGATGAAGCATATTGAGAATAATATCAATGTTTCTTGCACATGGTATGCTGTTCTTTAGGTCATAAATTCTCACTAAATGCTTCTCCATAGACTTGGCTCAAGTCCCTGACCTTCCAATATCCTAGTTCTGTGACTGAGCTGTGTGCATTGGGATGCTCTAAAACACAGTTACGGAAGAAAAAGCTAAATCTTGTATGCCATTTTAGCTTTCATCTGTCAGTAAGTTTGGGTCTTCTGTTTATTTTGCAAGAGTAAATAAGTAGTCACACAAACATAGTCTTTATCCTTTATATCCTATAGAGTTACTATTCTTCTTATAATCGATCATCCAAACATTTTGGATGGCACCTTTGAGAGTATAATAAAAATTTTAAATAGTTGAATTTATCTAAATTTTTTCCTTAATTTCTCCTGCTGATAGTTTTAATTATTGAATTTTTAAATTATTTGTCTCTTTATATCTACATTCACCAACTTAATAGTTAAACTTACGTATTTATTAACTGATAAATTTGGATCATTATATATTGGTGGATCTATAGTATAGTTTTATTCCAAAACCATTTCCTCAAAAAACACAATTTTTATAAAACTAAAAATAATTTAATAAAAAAAAGAAAACCTCTTTTTAAAAGATATTTATTTGAGAGAGAGAGAGAGATCATGAGAGGGAGGGGCAGAAGGAGAGGGAGAGAGAATCTCAAGCAGACTCTGTGCTGAGCACGGAGCCCAGTGCAGGACTGGATTCCACATCTCTGAGATCACAACCTGCGCTGAAACCAAGAGTTGAACACTTAACCCGCTGTGCCACCCGCCCCCCCAAAAACCTCTTTATATTGATTATCTAGGCATTAAAAAAGAGCATATAGGAGAATGTTTCTTGGTTCATATTCATGTATTTTAGTCCGTTTCTTAGCTCTGTCTTTAATAATGTGTATCTGATGTTTTCTGATTTCTTGTTTCTAAAAATTCTTTTAATTTTTGCAAATAAAAATGCATGCTCTCATCTTCAGAATTATATTTGGTGGTTAATAAATATGAAAGTATTTGCATGTTCAAGTGACTCTTTTACATAAATCATAATATTTTTAAATTTAAGAAAAAATGATAAGTGCCCAGTCATCAAGTAGAGTCAGGGCAAATTCTGCTAAATGAAGAATAGCCTCAAGTCTCTTTATTTCACGTTGGGACATATAAATATTCTAGCCTAAATATTGTCATAGGCACTGGCTTTTTGCCATATATAAGGTACTTTTCTTTGTCAAATATGTATATAAGCAAAACTTTGACAAGTTGTTTCTATTAGTGATTATTTTGAATGTTTAACCCAATTTAGATGTTTCACCAAACCGTAGGTTTTCTCAGTATGGTTCCAAGAATATTTTTCCAGTTATAAATGGGAACTTGGGATATCCTAAAATACTGTGATAGAAGTTCAAAACTAAATTTTATATACTGGTTTAGCTCTCATCTGTAAGTTTGGGTCTTTTCTTTTGCAAGAGCAAATATCATTATCATTCTCTTTGCAAACTTTATATCAATAATTGCAAGTTCCCAGAAGTTCCAAAGCTTCCAAAACTTCAGCTTATTAGGCTGTTCGTTTGATATGATATACCTGCCAAATTTAGTGTAGTGATGAAATGATTGATATGA
This sequence comes from Canis aureus, assembly GCF_053574225.1. NCBI lineage: Eukaryota > Metazoa > Chordata > Mammalia > Carnivora > Canidae > Canis > Canis aureus. The sequence continues at coordinate 14,883,212 of NC_135613.1, read as the reverse complement.
TGTGTGATAAATGCCAAATTTAAATATGTTTCTAATCTATAGATTTCTTAATTTATTAACAACACGGCTTTTACCAAGATTCTGTGTCCCACCAAAATTTCTATTAGAGTTATCACTACAAAATCAAATAATATTTTCCTCAAAATAAAACTTTACTGAATTTATAATAGCATCTACAGTAACAACAGATATTTTACCTTTTACTAAATAAACTTCTCAGAGCTTAAATTTAATTCCAATAACTGGCTGGAAAAAAAACCAGAACATTTATTGAAATATATTAACAGATAGTTTTGTATTTAAAGTATGTGATGGTCTTGATATTAAATGACATTTCACTTGAGTTCTTTTGTTGTTATTTTACAAATGGAGCTAACATATTAACAGCTACCATTTTACTTTTTATGTGTACAGAAAATATTTGGGATTAAACTAAGCAGAATTAATTATGGAGGACAATCTCTTGATCTAAATGAAAAGTCGAGCACTTTCTGCAGATAAATAAGGATCAGTGACTTTGGGTTTGTCTTCTTAAAATAGCAACCAATTTTGAAATAAATGTTAATACTTCTTTAGCAAATCTGAGTCTTCTGGTTTTCCTGTGATTGGTGAGATCTAAACACTATACATTCACCCTCAAATTTTATGATTTTTTAAAAATTTAATATACAATTTGAGCTTATCGGGGTCTAAGGTTTCAAAGCCAAATAAAAAAGCATTAAAATACATAAATGAAATAAAATAGATTCAAAACATGATAAATGACAAAACCTCTGCAGCAAGAGTTTCAGACTATTATGTCTTTGTACTCTTATTTCATGTACCTAACTTACAAACCATCTAACCTGTAATTTCCTTCGCTCCCCACTGCCTCCTGTTTGCCTAGCAGGTGTGTGCTCCCCACAAGTGGTGGAGCCAACCACCGCATAGCCCTGTGGGACACTGAGTAACCAGCAGCAGTCTAGAATCCTACTTCCTTCCCATCACTGCCCAAGACCTGATGAAGTCCCTGCCCTAGCTGCTCCTGTCATAGAGCACTTAATTTTATCAGCGAGTGCCCTGCTTGCTATCCTTGGGAGGGAGGTGTTAATTACCTTGTGTCTGTAAGGTGTTTGGAAAAGAGAGAGGTTCTAGCCAGTTATCGTGTGGATCCAACCACATGTTTCAATAAGCTCTCTGTTTTCCTGCACCTATGACTCAGATATTTCATTTTCAGGCCCTGGCAGAAGCTGAAAGGACACAGTGCAGCTCTGTCAAATCCAGCTTAGCTTATGCTAGTGTAAGTATTAAAATAATACCTTATTAAAATATGAAAAATCCAGGACATGTGCCAAGCCAGACAGGATGAGACAATATGCTGGGCCAGCAGGGATAAACCAGGACACATGGCTACTCTATTTATGAGGATGAAACAATGCATAAGAAAATTCTAAATTGAACTGTAATACAAATTCGTTGTCTATACATGATGGTGGCTATTATTTTGGCTTAACTGGAAGCTCACATTTGGAGAATCATTTATTTCTCAAATCCAGATATAGTCTTTTTTTTTTTTCAGTAAAGGGCTAAGTAATTAAAATATATTATACTTTTCATTTGTTTATTTATTTATTCCACAGAAGCATCAAGTATTTTCTTTGCAAAAGCACAAGGTTGTCTACAAAGTTAAGTAAAGCAAAAAATGGCTATCCTCAAGACTACTATTTTGGGGCACCTGTGTGGCTCAGTGGTTGAGCATCTGCCTTTGGCACAGGTCATGATCCCGGGGTCCTGGGATCGAGTCCCACACTGGGCTCCCCGCAGGGAGCCTGCTTCTCCCTCTACCTATGTCTCTGCCTCTCTCTCTCTCTCTCTCTCTCTCTGTCTCTCATGAATAAATAAATAAAATATATTTTTTAAAAAGACTGCTGTTTTGTTTTTTGTTTTTTAACATTTTGAGGGGTCTGATGTCTGGATCTAGATGAAATGAAATTCTCTCCAGCAAAAATATGCCTATACACATGTTTCCACAATAATTGCAAGATGTCTCTGATTCCAGACCAAGGCCGTGGATCTCTTTGTCTAGGGCCTACATGTATATGGATGTATGAAGATGGAGATCGTGTGTATGCAGAGCAGAATGTGAAAATAAATGTATTAGGGTTCTTCAAGAGAAACAGAACCAATTATATAGACACATATATAGGAGATTATTATAGGGATTGGAGAAGTCCTACCGTCTGCCCTCCCCAAGCTGGAGAACCAGGACTGATGGTGGTGCAGCTCAGCCTGAATCTGAAGGCCTGGGAAGCAGAGCTCTGATGTCTTAGGGCAGGAAGACACCCCAGTTTAAGAAGAGAGAAAACTTGTTCTTCCCTTGCCTTTTTGTTCCATTGTTGCCATCTATGGATTGCCTGCTGTCCACCCACATTGATGACGGCAAATTTCTTTACTCATTGTAGCGAGTTAAATTCTAAACTCTCCAGAAACACCCTCACAAACATCACCAGAAACAATGTCTTACCAGCTATCTGGGCATCTTTTAGCCTAGGCAAGGTGACACATAAAATTAACCATCACAGTAAGTAGCTCAAAAAGTGAAATAGCCAGAATATTCTTTCATTATGTTATCTTTATTAAAGGACAGGCCACTGTAAAGATTGAAGCCAGAGTCTTTGAGATCCATGTAAGAGGAACAAATAAAATTCCTTGATCATCTGGGTAAAGTAGTATGAGTCGGTATTCTCCACTCTAAAGTTATTATATTTCCCCTTCCATAATCTGTGTATTAGAAGCAATTCACTAAGCCTAGCCCACAGTCACAGGGAACATGTCAAGGCATACCTCCTGGGGAGGAGCATCAAAAATTTTGTAGAGTTAAGTCAAAACCACTCCAATAATTAACAAAAAAATGTTTGTTGGAAGTACTTGGAGGCCATGCAAGTACTCTTTCTTTTCCTGTTAAGTTCTACTCACTAATTTTAGCATTCTTCCCTGACGTTTTGCCTGTGGCAGTTATTACTGTGGTGTTCTAATGCTGATTTTCCATTTGTGTTTGGTTCATTCTGCAACCAAACACAAATCCATCTGCCTAGAATGCAGCAGAGCCAATCACTGAGATAAAAAAGAGACATCAGGTTTGCAGCAACAAGTTTTTTTTCTAGAGGCAGCCAAATGAGACAGGAGGTCATGCCTCAAATCCACCTCCCCAAAGAGGGAGAGAACAAGTTTTTTTTTTTTTTTTTTTTTTTTAATAATCATAGGGGTTGAGATTACATACATATTGATGAAAAGGGCAGGAAACCTCATGTCTGTTCACAAAGAAAAATGGCACATGTGCATTGAGCAAACATGTATGTAGCATACATTCCATGTCCACGTTGGGTGGAGACTTAACATCAGAACATGGCAGAATTCAGCCCCTCGTGTCAGGAGGTTGTCTTCGGACAAAGAGAAGGGGCCACAGTTGTGCTCTGGGAGCTGGTGTGAACTGGATGGGATCTTGGTCTCCTTATTTCGGGCAAGGAATGCAGGACTTTGCTTGTTCCTAGGCTGGAACCCTATCAGTTCACCTTGAATCCAGGCATCTGCAGAGGCAGCAGGTTTGTGAGTGGGTTTGGAAAAGTCACAACAGCTGATTGGGGAAACAGTTCTCTGAAAAATAGGCTTTAAATTTTATGCTGGTTTCAACCTCACTAACCCTATGGAGCATGGTTTCAATTTCCTCTGCATTTATTATCTGACATTCTTTAGAGAGGAAGAATTGTCTCTTTTCTCCTATTTATTCAGTCTTTATTAATATCAGTACAGGCTCATGGATATTTATTTTATTATTAGGATTATAGTTCAATAACATCAATATTTATTTTACTGCTAAAGTTGTTCCAGTTTTGGCGATTGTGGGCTCTTTCCACTGACTCCTGTCCCATGTGATAGTCCTCATTCTTTTAAAAAAAAAAAAATCGTTTTGTTTAAGCACTGTAGGATTTTCCAGATTCACTGTGGATATTTCCTGCCCCAGTTCAAAATCAGCCCATTTCTCCAAAGAGCTATGGTTCCTTTTTTTGGAGTAGAATTTAGAAATTAAGATTTGGGTACTAGGTGTCTTCACAGCTGCTACTGGGGCATCACCAATTCTAAGCCCCCAGAGCTAGGAAATAAATGTTTGTATACTAACTCATGTATACATACTCCCGGTTTTTATTTCTGTATCTATCTATAAACATGAGTTTATATTTATATCTACAGTCTAATCCACATTCTAGCCTTCTCCCCTTGCTTTTTTGTAACTTCTTTCTGAGATAATGAGAAATCTAGCTCCCACGATGTACAAATTATTTACTTGTTTAATCCTGGTACGCATATAAAGTAGCTACAGAACTGCTAGCCTGTACTCCTGTGAGAAACAAAACTACCCATTAGAGTACAATGTTTATGTGCAGATCTTTTGTCTTTAATCTTCAATATCCAGTCAGAACACTGTTTTCCAAAGTTATGTAGGTCAGCTCATTTTCTCCCCACCACCTCCAGTGAGGATACGCCATACATTTGTAATGCAGTGTATTAGATTTCTAGTGCTGTGTTAATTTACTACGACCTAGTGGCTGAAAAGAATATCTATTTATTAGCTCACAGATGGTTAGGTCAGTAGTCTAGGTGGGCTCTACTGGGCTCTTTCCTTAAGGTCACACAAGGCAGACATCAAGAAGTCAGTTGTGCTGGACGTCTGTCTAGAAGTTCTGTGGGAGATCCTGCTTCCAGGCTCATTTAGGTCATTGGCAGATGCCACCTCCTTGCATCTGTAAAAGGGACGTCTTTATTGCCTTGCTGGCTATCAATCATTCTCAGCTTCTAGAAGTTACTCTGCAGTCCACCTCAAACTTCAAAGCCAGCATTGACCTCTTTGCTTCAAAGTCAGCAGTGAATCCTGCTTAGACTCCAACTTCTGTTCCAGGCTGGAGAAAACTCTCTACTTTTAAACTGTTCATGTCATTAGATCCATCTGGAAAATCTCTTTTGATTAACTTAAAACCATTTGATTCATAATTTTATCTGAAAAATCTCATTTGACACATAATATAACATAGTCATGGATGTGAGATCTTATCATCTTCACTGTCCCAGGGGTGGTAGAGGAAATTCAGGGACCATTTTAAAAATTTGCTTAATACATGTTGTTGGATTGACTTGTCATCATCTGCATTCCATGCTGGGATCCCCTGATAGGCAAGTTGAGTGTTTCCAGTTTGGTAAATGTTTGATATGTCTGTTTCCTTGATAGTGCTAATGGTGTCATGGTTGTTTGCATATGTGCAAACTTATCAAATTGTACACACATTAAATATATGTAGTTCTTTGTGTATCATTTATATATCCATAAAGCTGTGTAAAAATTGAATAAATGCTTGCATGTGGTTAAATTCATTCTTGATGGTATGGAAACACATGGTTGTGTATCTAACCATCAAAGTGGCATTACAGAACAGTTTTGTCACTCTAAAACTCCTTTGGGCACTTTGTAGACAACTGTCCTTTGTTTTTTTTTTTTTAAGATTTTATTTATTTATTCGTGAGAGACACAGAGAGAGGCAGAGACATAGGCAGAGAGAGAAGCAGGCTTCCTGTGGGGAACCTAATGAGGGACTTGATCTCCCCAGAATCACCACCTGAGCCAAAGGCAGACACTCAACTACTGAGCTACCCAGGCACCCCGACAGCCATCCTCTTAACAACCTACCTTTGGCAGCCACAGATCTGAATCTGTTTATTTTCCCTAGAGTTTGTGTTTTCTAGAATGTCATATGAATGGTGTCATATAGTATGTAGCCTTTTGGGTTTGATTTCTTTCACTTAACAAAAACCCATTTAAGATTCAACCACTTCGTCGCATGAAATAAGAGTCCCTCCCTTTTGTATAGTTCTAGTAGTATCCAGTGTTTGGATGTACCAAGCCTCCCACTTTAGTGTTAAAGTGTTAATGTTAATTCACGTGACAGTCTGTGGCAACAAAGGAACTCAAGTTTGTCTTGTTATAGAAGTAAACTTTCATAAATAGTTTTTGTAAGTCTGAGGGACGTGCATTCACAGACGTGTGTGTGTGTGTGTGTGTGTAACTGACTTCTTTTTGACTTGGCTTTTATATCAAATTGACTTATAAACTGTACATGAGCCATACTGACCCCTCCAGCTTGACTTGGAGGGAGTTTCTCTAACCTGGAAAATGAGAAAGTCCTGTTTTAATCCTATATGCATAAAGCCTTCTACAACCAGCCCCATTTTCTTTTCTTTTTTTTTTTTTTATGGTAGAGGCTTAGTCAAAGTTCCAAATATTTACTTAATCACTATACAACAGAGAAAAGACATTCTGTAGTTTTTGGGTGGTGCCTCCAAGGAATATCACTAAATTAAAAAATTGTGAAGTTCTGTAAGAAGCAAATAATTTTAAAAATCATCTTAAATGATCACATTTTTCTGCAACTTAAAAATTGCAATTCAAATCCTTTAGTTCTACTAATTTTTTATTAATAAATTTATTTTTTATTGGTGTTCAATTTGCCAACATACAGAATAACACCCAGTGCTCATCCCGTCAAGTGCCCCCCTCAGTGCCCGTCACCCATTCACCCCCACCCCCCGCCCTCCTCCCCTTCTACCACCCCTAGTTCGTTTCCCAGAGTTAGGAGTCTTCTATGTTCTGTCTCCCTTTCTGATATTTCCCACACATTTCTTCTCCCTTCCCTTATATTCCCTTTCACTATTATTTATATTCCCCAAATGAATGAGAACATATAATGTTTGTCCTTCTCCGATTGACTTACTTCACTCAGGATAATACCCTCCAGTTCCATCCACGTTGAAGCAAATGGTGGGTATTTGTCGTTTCTAATGGCTGAGCAATATTCCATTGTATACATAAACCACATCTTCTTTATCCATTCATCTTGCTATGGACACCAAGGCTCCTTCCACAGTTTGGCTATTGTGGGCATTGCTGCTAGAAACATCGGGGTGCAGGTGTCCCGGCGTTTCATTGCATCTGAATCTTTGGGGTAAATCCCCAGCAGTGCAATTGCTGGGTCATAAGGCAGGTCTATTTTTAACTCTTTGAGGACCCTCCACACAGTTTCCCAGAGTGGCTGCACCAGTTCGCATTCCCACCAACAGTGTAAGAGGGTTCCCTTTTCTCCGCATCCTCTCCAACATTTGTGGTTTCCTGCCTTGTTAATTTTCCCCATTCTCACTGGTGTGAGGTGGTATCTCATTGTGGTTTTGATTTGTATTTCCCTGATGGCAGATGCAACCCCAAAGATAATTCTACTAATTTAAGGAACATATTGTAAGAGGTGGAATATTTTCCATGCAAAACATTGAAAAAGAAAATTTGGACTTTTGGAAAATGTCTGATTTATGTGTAATTTACTTAAATAAAATTGCTCTTTGTCCCAAATCCTATGTTTGCATACAAGTGAATGACTAAAATAATGCATCCTGTGCAAGTATTTCACTCAGGTATACTGCTGGTCAACTAATATTCGATAAAGGAGGAAAGACTATCCACTGGAAGAAAAACAGTCTCTTCCATTAATGGTGCTGGGAAAATTGGACATCCACATGCAGAAGAAAGAAACTAGACCACTCTCTTGCACCATACACAAAGATAAACTCAAAATGGATGAAAGAAAAGAAAATGGATGAGAGATCTAAATGTGAGACAAGATTCCATCAAAATCCTAGAGGAGAACACAGGCAACACCCTTTTTGAACTCAGCCACAATAACTTCTTGCAAGATACATCCACGAAGGCAAAAGAAACAAAAGCAAAAATGAACTATTGGGACTTCATCAAGATGAGAAGCTTTTGCACAGCAAAGGATACAGTCAACAAAACTAAAACACAACCTACAGAATGGGAGAAGATTTTTGCAAATGACGTATCAGATAAAGGGCTAGTTTCCAAGATCTATAAAGAACTTATGAAACCCAACAGCAAAGAAACAAACAATCCAATCATGAAATGGGCAAAAGACATGAAGAGAAATCTCACAGAGGAAGACATAGACATGGCCAACATGCACATGAGGAAATGCTCTGCATCACTTGCCATCAGGGAAATACAAATCAAAACCACGATGAGATCCCACCTCACACCAGTGAGAATGGGGAAAATTAACAAGGCAGGAAACCACAAATGTTGGAGAGGATGCGGAGAAAAGGGAACCCTCTTACACTGTTGGTGGGAATGTGAACTGGTGCAGCCACTCTGGAAAACTGTGTGGAGGTTCCTCAAGAGTTAAAAATAGACCTGCCCTACGACCCAGCAATCGCACTGCTGGGGATTTACCCCAAAGATACAGATGCAATGAAACGCCGGGACACCTGCACCCCGATGTTTCTAGCAGCAATGTCCACAATAGCCAAACTGTGGAAGGAGCCTCGGTGTCCATCGAAAGATGAATGGATAAAGAAGATGTGGTTTATGTATACAATGGAATATTGCTCAGCCATTAGAAACGACAAATACCCACCATTTGCTTCAACGTGGATGGAACTGGAAGGTATTATGCTGAGTGAAGTAAGTCAATCGGAGAAGGACAAACATTATATGTTCTCATTCATTTGGGAATATAAAAAATAGTGAAAGGGAATAAAGGGGAAAGGAGAAAAATAAGTGGGAAATATCGAAAAGGGAGACAGAACATAGAAGACTCCTAACTCTGGGAAACGAACTAGGGGTGGTAGAAGGGGAGGAGGGCGGGGGGTGGGGGTGAATGGGTGACGGGCACTGAGGGGGGCACTTGACGGGATGAGCACTGGGTGTTATTCTGTATGTTGGCAAATTGAACACCAATAAAAAATAAATTTATTATTAAAAAAAGATATACTGCTGGGTCAAACATGTCATTTAAATATGATTTTTTCAAAGATACTCATTTAGTTTTAAAGCATATGTATATAAGTAGGAAAAAGTAGAAAATAAAGCAGCATAATAGATATTACCGTAGTGGAACTATCTTATGGATTTGAACATAGTGTGGTTCATTGTGATGGTTTTAAAACATTTGCATTATGTGTGGGTTGATAACCAACATTAAAAAAATAACTTTATAGAACAATGTAAATATGAATTTTGAAGTAATATTTGTGATTGAGGGCAAAGTAATATTCAGAAAAGAAAAAATATTTACTTCTCTAAGAAGCTTATTATAATAATCATCCTACAGATGTTAGAAAATAAGGCACAAAACACACTTAGATGAAGTCATTTTGTGATGCATTAAGTTAATAGCAAGGTTTGCATCACCTTTTTCTTTTCTTAGTTCAGTTCAGTTTTTACTGGAATTCATATTCTTTTTTTTTTTTTTTTTTTGGAATTCATATTCTTTTTTGGGGCCAGGAAAGTCTGGATTATCCCCGCACCATACACACACAGCACAAAAACACATGTATGGAAGTTAATGCTTCATCCAGCCAGTGAGTCACAAATTGTACCATACCATTACTAAAACTCACTACTCTCTGTTGAAATGTGGATAGACTTACTATATATATATACACATTACTACACACGATGTATTGGAACTATATTTCCTTCTCTATCTACTTTATAGAAGACGCAGCACTCACTTTAAACCTTGCTTTTTTTTTGGAGAGAAGATATAAAATAAAAACAAAAAATACAGCGAAAATACAACCAATCGAAATCCCTTCAATTTAAGATGGAAACCGTCAAGTTCTCTTTGCTTTCTCCTTTTCTAGTTCTTGGTAGGTTCACCTAAATAGGAATACCAATGGTATTCAGTTGTTTCATCTTTAAAATAAAAGAATTTACTTCTTAGGCTAGGTTTCCTCCATCCTGCTTATATGCAGGCAATTTCTTTTACAAAGTGATCACAGGGAAAGAGGGTAACAGACAGGACTGTAAAACAAAGGAGAGTGGACCAGTAAAAGGTCTCCTTCTGAGCTGCCCACTTTATGGAGAGCCAGTTAGGTTATGATTTTAATAACCAAATGAGAAAATTAGGTGGACAGAAGCAGAATGGGGGAAAGTACAGGGACAGGTTACAACAAAATTCATTGAAGCAATGAAGGAGGTAAAAGTTAAACAAAATGGTATTAGGATGTGCTTGATAAATGAAATGAAGCAGCTTCTGATAATTAAGACCAGCATCTCTAGCATTCAGGTCCTTTTAATCCCTTTTTCTTTTTTGCAGTCACATCTCTTCTGCTTTTGAGTCTTGACTTACCTAGTACTTTTGATACAAAAGAAATAGGGAATGCACATATTTTAGATATTTTACATTTTGGGATCATTGTAGGTTTTATATGTTTCTGTTTCCATTTATATTAAAGAGTTATAATTAAAACATGTGGACCTATAAATTTTGAAACAAAATTAACAGTACTAAGCCGCAATATTATCAGGTGGCTTCAAAATCTCCCATTTGAGTATCAAGCTGTATCACCTGAATGAAAAATTTAGAAGCTTAAGTCATTTATGGTGGTATAATGTAAATTACAAGAAGAGAAATTATAGTCCACAGCCTTTGCTGGGTGTTGGACCTTAACAGCATGCATAATTCATAGAAAAGTACTGTAAAAGAATATGGAGTAACCTTCAAAAATAAATCAAGGAAAACCGGTTACTAATCTACAGAGTAGTTTACCTGGAGGAAGGTAATGTGAAGGAAAACAGTCCATCATTTCACATAGCTTAATGCCATCCCTGATGAAAGTTACCCAGGGCTACATATTACACGTGGAATAGAAAATATTTACGCCCAAATATCTGCCACTTGGAAAGAAATCAGCCAAACAACGATAAATGAATTTAGGAAAGCAGGTATTAAATTAAACAGATAAATTTCACTTTGATTGTGAAGTTCAGCCAGAGGGGAAAGTTAGGAGAAGAAGCCATCGCTGGGAGCATCCAAGTTTGTTGTACAGGGACACACACATAATCAGGCTTTAGGACTGAAATTAACCCCTCTGTGCATTTCATCTATGAGCACCTAAAAGGCAGTCTAATTTTCTTGATAAACAGTAAATCTCCTGATGGTAATGGAAAGCAATGCTCAAAAAAACTCACCAGTCTAAGGAAGACTTTGGTTTAGATATATTTCCAATTTCATGTTAAGTTCTGATGAAGTTTATAGACTTTGAACAAGTTTACTTCGATACTTATAAAGTGTAGTCTAATACCCTTTAACCTACACTTACCTAATACCTAATCCCCTACACTTTACATAAATTTTCTTGATTTTTGCAAATAGAAAATGGCAACTAACGTAAGTTCAAATTTCGAACCCTTTTACTTACAAATGAGTTTCTATCCAAGTTGATAAGTAAGACAGATTCCAGAAGATACGATGATTTGAGGATCAAACATGAAGTGTACACTGTATCCGAAAGAAATGATCTCCTATAAGATCCTGTTAAGCACAACACTTGGCTTGGCTTTGATTTGTATGAGGACACACTCTTGGCCTGCTTTTGATTACCTATGACACCTGGGCAAAAAGGACTGGAGAGAGAAAATTCTTAGCTGTGCCCATCAGAATTCTCTTTTGACAAGAACAGAGAAGGCTAATTGACAAGCACAAGTACTCATCTGCTGTTACATTATGGATTGCTTTAGGATTCCATGATCAGGGGAGTGATTAGGGGAAGAGTGGGCTCTGCATTCCCTGATCTGTTCCTCGCCTAAGCTGCTATGGACTTATACTGTAATAACCTATTGTAGTTTACAACAAAGCAGCTTCAGATTCAAGTGTTTATTCAGGAGGTAATTTCAGGAAACACTGATAGGGGTTTGAGAAGTGAGACAGGGCAAGGAAAGAAGCCCATAAAGGTTGTATTTATGGAGTGATTTGCCACCAGGCTATGGAGGCTGAATTGTGTTAGTAAACATCGAGAATCTGTGTCAAACCTCAGAATTATCCAACCAAGGGACAGTGAAGATGGGAAGTTTATTCACCTACTTCATTCCTTCCTTTACTTTTCCAGAACTTTCATTCAGTCCTCCATGTGGGGGCTTAGAGCAATAGAACACCTTCAGCTTATACCATGGTATCAAGTGCCATGGAGAGGTGAGCTGGGCACAGCCTGAATTTCCTGTATGTGCATATTCCTGTGTTGGAGGTTTCCTTGATAATCACTTACACATCCTTTCCAGGTTGAGTTAAACAAAGAGTGGGGGAGGGCAAATCAGGTGATTCTGCCCAGTTCTAGAGTACTTCAAAGCGGGCAGTGTTTGTCCCAAGGGTAGGATTTGGGGACAAAGGTTGGATTTTAAGAATTACTTCACTCATTGATCCTCAAGGCTGGATTTATCTCTAAACTTCCACGAATTTGCAGTGATTTGAATTCCATGGAGAAAAGAAGAGTGCAGTAAAAGCCTTCATGGATTTCAAAAGGACGCTCACTGTAGAAATTAGAGGTGGTGATTTGCAAAGTGATTTGTTCATTTTAATTGCATTGATTCCACTCTTGTCAATGGGGTAGACTTCCGGAAAATAAACCTCTTGAAAAGAATTTAAGGGAGTGTGGATGAAGATGGTTTCATGCACTTTATGAGTCAGGCTCTCTCTGGAAACCCATCAATTAGAGGTGAAGACAATAAAAGGAAAAATTTGCCCCATCTGGTTCTACATAAAACTCCCCAAGAGCCTTGACAAAAAGTCTTCTTTGCAAAGAGAGGCCATATCTCTGGGGAGGCATTTGTTTTTCAGGCTTGTTGAAATGCTTTTCTTTTTCAGGGATGTTATTTCAGTAGAGCCAGATGAGATGCGCTTGCTATTTTTACAAGTTTTTAAAGGCTTAAGCAGGGCAAATATGTCTCTTCAAGCTGCCTTGTGCAATAAGCCTGATGCTAAGGCAGCTTTATGTCCCATAAAGAGTAACATTAGCCTCATGGAGCTACCGACGATTTTTGATAATCTGGAGGATGATTCCTTAGTATCAGATTAGTGTAGGAAAGGCTCGTATTATTTTCCAATGTTTAAAAGCTACTAGTGTAAAATAAATTGTATTTTGACCAAAATACTTTTTCTCTGTTTGACCAAGTTAAGCTATGACAATCTATGTTTTTACTAGGTATAGGAATTTAGGCTTTTGAAGAGAGATTTTATTTTATCGATACATGGCTCTCTCTCACGTTTCTGTATCTGGCTCTGACCATTAATGTTATAATTGGGGTTTTGTGTCGCCTTCTTTACGTGATACTTCCCACATGGGAAACCTACTACCATTTAAAATCAAGTATATTAAAGATGGGCTTTATTTCTTCATCCAAAACTCAAATTTCCACCACCGATGTTTTACTTGACTCACAAACTTGTATTCTTAGATTTTAAAAATATTTCTTCAACCTAAAGTATTGAGTCAAATCTCTACATCTTACTTATTTATTCTAACATCAAAATCCTAGTATGATTTCTGTTTTCTTCCTGTTTTCTGGTCATACATCTAGTTGCTTCCCAATTAACAGTGACAGCCCTATTTCTGGCTCTCTTACTGCCCTAGCTCCTCCCATCTTTAGTCTGTCCTGCTAGTAGAAGCAAGATTTATCAACAGATTAAGATTTGACTATAGGGATCCCTGGGTGGCGCAGCGGTTTGGCGCCTGCCTTTGGCCCAGGGCGCGATCCTGGAGACCCAGGATCGAATCCCGTGTCGGGCTCCCAGTGCATGGAGCCTGTTTCTCCCTCTGCCTGTGTCTCTGCCTCTCTCTCTCTATGTGACTATCATAAAAAAAAAAAAAAAAAAGATTTGACTATATAAAGTATTTTTTGAGCGGGATGATTTTGAAATGGCTTCTAGTTGTTTCTAGTTTTGAGGGGGATGATTTTGAAATGGCTTCTAGTTGTTTCTTAATGCAAATTAAGGTTCCTAATTGTGGCTCTCCAAAAACTGTTCACAGCCTACTTCCCTTGTTGTCCTAAGTTTTCTCCTGTCCCCTGTGTCATTCTCTTCACGTAATAAATCAAGACACATTCTCATGCCTCTATCTTTGGGCATGTTGGAGATAGTATTTGCAAATCGATATCCCTGTATTTGCCATCTCTGTTACACACAAACACGCGCGCGCACACACATACACACACATGCACATGCACTTTTTGTTTTCTTCTGAAAGCTGCTCAAGATTTGACCCTGGGCAGCACCAAGTCTCAGAGCCTCTGGATTATAATGTCACTAATTTATTGTGCAGCTTGGGAAAGCCCTGACCTCTCTGAGCCTCACTCTTGTTGCCAATAGAATGAAGGAGATGAAAGCGGTATTTTCCAAGGTGGATTCAATTGAACCTTTTAAGATTTGCAATACAATATCTTTTTTGATTAACCATACCTGGCTATTATCACCAGTCACACCATTTTAGAGATTGTGTAGCCCCCAGCTGTTTACGTGCAGTTAATGTACGTCTTTGTCAGCTACTGCCACTAACAAATTACAAGCTTGGAGTTTGCCAGATAGTCATACGGTGGGCATTCAGGAAATGTTCAAATCCTTAGCACATGTAAAAACTACCCCACACAATCTGGTTTTGTTTCTAATAGAGTTCTATGTGCTAAGAAATATGAGTATCAATGATTATTTTTTTCAATAATGCCTGATTGGGAAAATGTGAACTTGCAATTTTTAAATGTGCTGTTTGCTTCCTTGCTTTTTTCTTTCCTTCCTTCCTTCCTTCCTTCCTTCCTTCCTTCCTTCCTTCCTTCCTTCTTTCCTTCTTTCCTTCTCTCTTTCTTCTCTCTCCCTCATAACAAATGCCAATTTTAAATTTCAACATTGCCTCTGAATTGGAGCTCTTTGCCAACTTCTCTTACATTCATGCCCTGCCCCCCATGAGCTGAATGATAACACGTTGCAAGCAAAGAGCTTCATTTCTCTGCTATATTTTACTTTTAAAAACTCCACATCATATAGCAGTGCCCAATGTGATCATTAAATAAAACTGTAATTAAGGTGACATCGGCAGTTTCGGTAATTAGAGTCTTGCTGTAACTGTAAGAGTAAAAATAACATTCCCTAGCGCTGAGATGGGGCAGCTGTGGGCTCCTGCTGATAATGTACCTTGGCAATTTAACATGACTAATTGTGAGAGCACTTCTTCACAGGGGATTGTGTTAATCTCCCAGAGTTCTTCTATCTCTGTAGTTTTTAGAGGCTATATATTTTTGTTTGTCCTAGTGCTGCTGTTTCTCCCTTGCTTTGTAACGGCTCCCACTGCAGTTTCCCAGTCTCGGTGGAGTCTGATGGGACTCATTCTGGTAGCTGTCTTGATGGGCTGCCAGTTCTGACACTCTGATTGAGAAGAGACTTAGGAACAGGCAGACAGCAGCATATAGGAGGTTGCTTAGAGCATCTTGTCAGCTCTTCCCCTCTTGGTGGAGTATTCGGAGTGTTAGATTTTTTAAATGTGCTGTCCGAGGTAGTTGAATGACAAGATTTGTGATGTTCTCGAATCTGGCCACATATCAAAGTCATCAGAAAAGAGCTTTCCTTCTATTATTTTGTTTTTTTTTTTTCCTTCTATTATTTTGAACCTGTCTAGGGACTGTTCTCTTCAGCCCTAGGCTGTCCTCCTCATTTCCACATGCATAGTCCATACTCATTCTTCAAGATCATACTCATTCTCAATAGCCTTGAGAAAGACCCATCTTGGTGGATGGTTATTTCCATTATCCCATGTGGCCAAGCAGAAACATGGTAGCCCTCTTGATTTCCATCCTTGATTCCTTCCTCATTCCCTGAATTTTTGATTTCTTGAGTAATTCTCTCTTCTACTCTTATTGTCACACTATGGATGGAACAACTTAAACATTTCTCTCTGTTGGCCTGACCTCTTGCCTTGTCCTTTTTAGCCCATTCTACAGGTTGATACAAGGTCATTCCAGCACACCCATCTGAAATCATGTCCTGGCCTTATACTGCATTTTTTCTCAACTTTACCTTGAGGATAGAATTTGATTCCATTCCAGGACACACAGGACTTGCCATGAGAGGGCCCTTATCTACTTTTTCAATCTTACCTCTCAGCATTCCACATCTTTATCACTGAGTTCTCAGTATTAAATCATTTGCAGTTCAGAGTTAGCACTTAAAGAATCCTGAGTGTCAGTGCCTTCATGTTGGCATCCTAAGGTGTCTTACTTTCTTCCATTTGGTCCTGGTCCCACATGATTGTAGTCAAACTTCTGTTCACAATGATTGGCTGCTGGTCCAGGCACACAGTCAACATAACTATAGGTTATTGGTTGGACTTGATGAAAGTATGGAAGAAAAAAGTCTTAAAGTAAGAAATAAACATGCGGTTAATATCATTGAACGAAAGAGAATGGATTATGTATTTGGTGGCAGGAGAATATGCTACCATGTCCATAGGTAACAGCTCTTTGGAAGTTAGGGAAGGGGAGAACAACAGTGGTTGGATCACCATGTAAGGCACTCTTATGAAATAGTGGATCAGCATAAAGATGAGAACATGGACTTTCACAAAACAGCACTGACTAAGGCAGAGGAAGGTGAGCATAACCTGTGGTAGGGACAGAGGGGTTATGCAGATGGGTGTTGCATATCTGGACACAGGAAGTCGACAGGATTTTGAGGAAGAATATACTGCACCATTTTTGAGTCTTTTTAAAAAATGATTTATTTGTTTTCAGAGAGAGAGAGAGAGAGAAGGAGAGGGAGTATGATGGGACAAGGATGAGCAGTGGGAGAGGGAGAAGCAAACTCCCTACTGAGCAGAAAGCCTGAGGTGGGGCTTGATCCTAAGACCCTGGGATCATGACCTGAGCTGAAGGCAGATGCTTAACTGCCTGAGCCACCAGGGGTCCCATTTTTGATTCATATAACTGAGCTTTAGTTATTTCTGCTAAATTACCTGTATGTTAGTAATGTAGTCATTTTCTTAGATTTGCTACTTGAAGTTCACTTATTTTTCTTGTTCTTCTTCCCCTCTATGTTCAGTCAACTTCTGGTGTTATACAGAATCATTCTCTTCAAAGCTCACCCATCTGCACTTGTTAGTGGACTCTCATTTATTCCAAGCATCTTTGTTCATTTTAGCAGAAAATGGTATTTAGGTTAAAAAATTTGGGTGCTGAGGGCTCCTTGCTTCTGAGCTGGGCAATTATTTCCAGGCCTTTTCAATGGACATAGCTAGGAATATGTTTTTGTTTCTCTTTTTCCAGAGAAAACATATTGTATGCTCATACTGATATTTCCTTTTTTAAGATTATTTATTTATTTATTCATGACAGACACAAAGAGAGAGAGAGAGAGGCAGAGACACAGGCAGAGGGAGAAGCAGGCTCCATGCAGGAAGCCTGATGTGGGACTCAATCCCAGGTCTCCAGGACCACACCCCGGGCTGAAGGCGGTGCTAAACTGCTGGGCCACTGAGGCTGCCCTCATACTGATATTTCTGATTCAAATTTAGAATTACAGAGTTTTAATTCTTGGATTTAATATTATATATCGTGTAAAAATGAAATCTTGATTAAAATAATTCCTCATTTCTTTTATTCTACTTTGTGTGTCTCTGTGCTTGTTTGTGTGTATATGTTATAGTTTCAGACCAATAGCATCAATATTATTGTAAGCAGTATTATACAACACAGTTTAAGATTTCTTAACTTTGCTTCTGTTTTGAGGATGTCTCCCACTAGTCAAATTGCTCTGTTTTAAATTCATTTGAAGTAAATACTTCCTGAGCTGTTAAGCAATCACAGTAGTAGTTAGGTTTATCTGTTTCACTTTGCTGTTGACTTTTATGGATTAAGTTACTTCAAAACAGTTTAATCCTGTTCAGTTTTGCTATTAAGCTTTATTCCGTGAAACCGAAGCAACATTTAGAGTAGAGCTAATTCTGCCCCACTCCTAACATCAGGCCCCAAAATTAAACCTTGGTGCAAATGAGTTATATATTGCTAGATTCCCCTTTATATGGGTGTTGTACCAGTTTTCCTTCCTAGCAACAATGTATGGAAAGTGTCTGTGTTTTGTGAATCTTGTCAGCCAAGTAAATTGTCAACCTGTTTGCAATAAAATAGGTGGTGAATATGTTGGTTTGCAAGCTGGTTCCTGTAGATGGAGGGCAAGGAGAGACCTTCAGAATGGCAGGTGACAGGTTTTAATAAGCAGAGGAATCAGTCTACTTACAAGGCTTTTCTTGGGCAGCTTCAAGAACAGATCTGCACATCTGCCTTTTGGGATCTTTTTTTTTTTTTAAGATTGTATTTATTTATTAATGAGACAGATTGAGAGAGAGAGAGAGAGAGAGAGAGAGGCAGAGACACAGGCAGAGGGAGAAACAGGCTCCATGCAGGGAGCCTAACGTGGGACTCGATCCCAGGTCTCCAGGATCAGGCCCTGGGCTGAAGGCAGCACTAAACTGCTGAGCTACCTGGGCTGCCCTGCCTTTTGGGATCTTAAACGTTTATATAGAGACTTTAACTGAGTTCAGTCATGTGTAACATCCAGATGTTCTCAACAACATCTTACTCTCTCAAGACTGTCTCCTTGAAACAGTTTCCACTGTGGGACCAGCAGCTGAAATGTACATTCCAAGGATAGTGGAGGGGGTCAAGGAGTCTCTGATTGCCTGGGTCTAGGTCTTGGGTCAGTTAGTGGCTATGTTCTCTTTGATTACTTCCTTTAACAAAATGATATTTATGAGTATTTCCGATCTCTATTTTGTAAGAAATAAGTAAGGTTAAGCATCTTTATTTTTAAGTGAAGAGCCATTTGCATTCATTTTTCTATGAACTCCCTGTGCATGGCTCTTGCCCATTTTTGTCTTTGGGTGTTCTCCATTTTTAGGTGCTCTTTATATAGTAAGGATATAAATTGCAAATATTGTAGTAGTTTATAATTTGTCTTTTTATTTGCTCTGGTGTTTTCAGCACATAATGTTTTTTGAATGGTCAAATTTATTGATCATATATTGTTTCTAGATTTTGAGTCCTAGTTTAGAAAAGCTTTCCCTAATACTAGTTTATAGAAATTTATACATGCTTTCTTCTAATATCTCATTTTAACTTTTCCCACACCACTAAGCAATTATCTAAATACAATTTTTAAAAAGTAAATCATTTTTCTTCACTGCTTTGATGTGAAGACTTATCATATACTCAATTTCCATATTGGTTATCAACTTTTGCAATATATAGTTTTTTGAGATTTATTTATTTATTTATTTATTTATTTATTTATTTATTTATTTTAATGAAAGAGAGAGAGAGTGTGAGTAGAGGGAGGAGCATAGGGAAAGGGAGAGAGAATCCTAAGCAGACTCAGTGCTGAGCACAGAGCCCAGAATGAGGCTCTATCTCATGACCCTGAGATCATGACCTGAGTCAAAACAAAACGTTGGATGCTCAGTCACCTGAGCCACCCAGGCACCCTATATTTTTTTTCAACATAAAAATAGAACTAAAAACTTTTAAAAGTAGCATTAAACCCATTCTAGTAATCTATAAGCATTAATCTAGTGATAATTAATTTAGTTTAAGTAAGTATTGGTTATATTGATAAAGTCTGATTTCTTAGTTCATGTAATATGACTAAAGAACTTCAGGAAGATTAAAGTGATAATTAGGTGAATAAATAACATTCAATCACTCTGTTTTGAAATGATGTTTATCACTACTATGGTTATGAAACAATGTGGTATTATTAAATATGGCTTTGTGGAAATCTGGTTCTTAAAATAGCACAGATAAATTAGAATTTTATGTATAAACAAGCAAGCAAGCAAACAAATATATCCTTAGCCTGAAAAAAATTTTTAAAGGTTCTAAAATATAAAATGTGCTTTTTTGAAATTTAGCTTGCCACTAAAAATCTTTTATTTTTAAGGGAAAACTCATTATTGGATCCACTTTGCTAATCTTTGCTAGACAATTTAAGCCACAGACTAAAATACCGCATTTGGAAAGAACATTCTCAGATCTCTTGCTCCTTGACTACCAGCCTCTATAGGGTTATAATCCACTTTCCTTGTGATTGCAGCTTTAGTTTTCTTTTGACTGTCCTTGGGTAGTATAATCACTAAAGTTAAGAGCTCTGTATTTGCATGTTAAAATCCAAAATGAGATTACATTTTCACATGTCAACTTGTATTTTTAAAAAGTACCCAGTTTGGTGCACACACCTGTGTTTAAGTCTGAGAAAACAGGCATTTTTAACTTGATGGGCAACAAAAATGTCTAGAACATTCCTAGAGGAACATTTGCTTGTTTTGGGATGACTTCTACTTATCACTGCTATTTGTCTAACATGAGTTAGTTTTGGATCAAGTGCCAACTCCTCTAGGAAACTTTCTCTGATCACTACTAACTCCACATCCAAAGAATTCTTATTTATCCCCATCAGAGCAATCACCTTGCTCTCTTGAAATGCTCTCTTTTTGTGTGTTTGGCCTCGACTTGGCTATGCATTCCTTGAAGACACAGACGATGCTTTATTAGATTGCATGCCTTCATTTCTCACACTCCATTCACAGTGCCAGGTACAGAGGAGGACACAACTTGTTTTTCCTTTTGCTTTGTTTTTTGTTTTTGTTTTGGCACACGATGAAGTATAAAAACAGCATGTCATTGATATGTAGTCATCTCATTACTATGGTAAGTCATTTGGCACATACTACATTAGAGCCTTCTTAATAAATAATTATTTCACTTCTGTGTTATTGTTTACCTTGTTTCACCAAAGGCAGATACTTTGCAGCATTTTATATCCATGTCACCATACAAAGTGCTCAAGATCTAGTTGGTGCTCAAGATTTAGTTGGTATATAGTAAACTTGAGTGGTACCCTAATCAGAATCTGAGATCTGTTATCCAGGTGAAACAATTAATGTACCATGAATATTTCAGTATGGTCACAGACAACACAAATTGCACAGTGAGTAATTATCCAGTGAAAGCGTAATGAATCTTTGTGTGACTGAAAGCCTGACAGAACATCGAAGGGCAAAGCAAGGGATGCCAGAAGAAAGGCATAAGTGGGAAAAATGAGTAAACTAACTTAAAAGATGTATTTACTTATTATTTTAGTGAAAGAATGTGCAGGGGGGAGGGGCAGAGAGAGAGGGAGTGAGAGAATCCCAAGCAGACTTCCCACTGAGCGTGGAGCCTGACACAGGTCCTGATCTCAAGACCCTGAGATCATGACCTGAGCTGAAAACGAGAGTTGGATATTTAACCGACTGAGCCACCCAGGCACCCCACAAATAAACTAATTTAAGA
The DNA here is from genome assembly GCF_053574225.1 of Canis aureus. Taxonomy (NCBI): domain Eukaryota; kingdom Metazoa; phylum Chordata; class Mammalia; order Carnivora; family Canidae; genus Canis; species Canis aureus. The sequence continues at coordinate 14,861,980 of NC_135613.1, read as the reverse complement.
CATTCTTATCAGGATCCCCGCAGGGACCCTACTTCTCCCTCTGCTTCTCCCTCTGCCTACGTCTCTGCCTCTCTCTCTGTGTCTCTCATGAATAAATAAAATCTTAAAAAAAAAAAACCCAACCATTCCTAACCTGCAATAACAAGGTAAGAAGCTAATAATAATAATAATAATAATAATAATAATACATCACTGAAGATGAGGAGTGTATTGCAGTTGGCAGCAGTGACTGCCTTTTCAAAAGACTCCGAGGCCATAAAACTTGCTTAGTCACTGTTGGGAAGGTTTATCTTCTTCATTTTACTTCCTGGTACATTTTCAGTACTCACTGAGTGTTTTTCTGAATGAAATGTTTCAAGTAAGTTTGTTTCCTTGTGGAATCAGGATTTAGAAGAAACAACTGTACCTCTGGCTTTTCTTGAAGGCCTCCTTGGTCCCGTTCTTTGCTCTTGCATCCCTGTATGAAGTCATTCCAAGACTCCTTTGTCTGAACCCCGTTGTACTAATTGGTAAGGTGAAGATGAGGGTATCTGTCCTAAAGACAGTAGAGAGAGCTGTCCCAGGGAACCTGAGGGATGACACATGAGAAAAGTTGGTATCACACACAGGACCTTAGACCTGAACATAGTGACATGACTGCTACTCACAGGCGTTTGATCCCGGGCTTGCAATAGCAAAATCCATTATCTTTCTTTTGTTTAACTTTTTGTTTGTTTTAAATGTGAAACATATTGAAAAGTCCACAAAGGAACAGAATTGTGAATAATGTCTCTCTCCACTTCCCAGTCCAACCTCAGAAGAAACCATTAGCAATCTGCCATGTCTACTTCCTGACATTTTTGTACGATCTCTGTGTTCATGCGTGTGCACGTGTGTGTGTGTGTGTGTGTGTGTGTGTGAACAAAAGTACAACCATTGGATACTGGTTCATACTGGATACCTATTTAAGATACTACACCTCACTCTTGGGCTCAGCTATGATACCCTAGGGTTCATGGAGTTCTATTGCAGATTTAATTCATTAGCCATATATATAGTTTTAGATCTGAGGGTTGGATTAAAAAACAACAACAGCTAAAGTCAACCATAGTATTCATGTTAGATTAAAAAAAACAAACAAACAAACCAGTAAACTTGACTATTGCATTCTTGTTAAAGAGGCAGACTTCTATAAAAGTTAGATTTCCTACATATGTGAAATCTGTACCTTATGATGTTTTATACTTTTTTTTAATAGAGTTGCAAAGTTATTTATTTGTGGCCATTTCTGTCTGCTTTTTGTTTTTGGCAAATGTGCAGCACATTTCCCTGTGGAAGCCATTTATTTCCAGGTGTTTTCCTATCAAACATTTAAGTAACAAGAACAGCTGGCCACAACTCCAGAGAGACATGAGGAAGAAAGCCACAACCTCTGGAAATGAATGGAGTTTATAAGCAGAACTAGCTGGAATGGCAATTTTAATTTTATAGTAGAACATTTGTATTTGGTAGGCACTTTTATTTTTATATTCCTCTAGTATATCACAATTTTAAGTACAGATCTAAGGGCAACCCGAGGCCTTATTTTGCAAAATTTATGAACCCTCTTATTCAGAATGTGAGGAAGGACAATGGCATCTAAACCAAAATCCTTCATTTCTCCAAAATGCAAAAGCAGCTCACAGTAATTAAAAAAAAATCAATTCTATTCCATGAGCACCGCTGCTGCATTTTACCCATAAGCAACCGGAACCATGGCGCTTTACCTTAAGGTGACTAAAACATAAAAGGTTTCCTGGACCAATGTGAAATATATATATATATATATATATATATATATATATATATATATATATATTTTACTCCCTCAAATTACATGAGGGTTAACTATTAAGATACTGTGATTTCCTAAATAAAACTGTTTTATGTGTTTAAAAAGAAAAGCATTGAATCACAAGACTGAGGGTTTGACATGAGGAACTTGTTTCCACTCAATTGTGTTAATTTAGGGTGGTATTAGCACTCATTCTTTGTAAAGTTTTTTTAAAGATTTACTTATTTTTATTTACGTTTTACTTATTTATTTATTTATTTATTTATTTATTTATTTATTTGAGAGAGAGAAAGAGCTTGCGCACGTGTTCTTACAAGAGGTGGGCGGTAGAGGAAGAACCAGACTCCCCACTGAGCAGGGAGCCCAATGCTATGCAGGGCTCAATCCTAGGACCCTGAGATCATGCCCTGAGCCAAAGGCAGATGCTTAACCAACCGACTGTCTCACTCAGGTGTTCCATTCTTTGCAAAGTTTTATACCCTAACTTATTTTGCTTTGGGTAGTAGGATCACAGGACATTATAAGGTCTTGAACTATGCAGGGATTTGAAAGCCTGCAAGATGTCTAGACCTACTAGTTGTGATAAAATAGCTTAGCTTTTTTAGAATTGCAGTCATTTCTAGTATAACATGTCAGTTGGAGATGACAAGAGGGGTTTTGCAGGCTGCCCTCTCAGAATGGTGCTCATCAAAAGGAGCCGGTCCAGTGGAGGGGGCGCAGGTGCGAGGTGCTCGCAGGTAAGCCTAGAAGCTCTGGTATACTCCACCTGGAAAAGAGGGGAGCTGTGTATGGGGAAGGAGTAGGATGTCTTCATAGAAGAGCAGTCATCTGGAAGAGAGCATTGTTTTAACCCATATGAACATAAGGGTCAAAGAATAGTGGTTAGAAATTACAGAGATGTAAATTCATACCCACACAGGGAAGCATCATCTAAGAAATCATTATCATCATCCAGAAATGAAAAAGCTTCCTTGGGAGAAGGGTGGGAGCTTTCCCTGCTTATCTCTATGGTCCCACAGAGAGCCAACAGTGACTCGGTCCTGATTTTAGCCCTTTGACCACCATCGAATTATTAAAGGCAAGAGAGATGGTTTCCCATGGACAGAAGAGAGGAAACTCAAAAACCATCTGATTTTCTTCTTTTTGAAAATGCACTGTAGGATCAGAATGTTCCTATGTATCAGGAGATGCAGGAATTCAAATTAGCTTAGGGAAAAAAAAGGAAAAAAAAAGCAAAGGCATGCTGAAGCCCCACAGTGCATAACAGATGGCGTCAAACTGAAATTGATGTTGATAATCAATGTCAGAATATCTTAGGGTACTATTGACAAGAGGTATGGGGATGCAAGTTAATCCAAGAAGCTTAATGAAAAATGCAGAACTGAGAGAATTGACAGAGAAAGTACAGAAAGTGGACCTGGAGGATATTTTAAAACATAAGTTGAGCAATGTTTGACTTCTTTCTAGACTCTGAGATATATTTCTTAGCAAGTGTGAAGCAGAGAAATCAATAACAAATAGACTCTGCTTATCCATGTTTGTTTTACTTTGTTTAGAAGGACCCCTGAAAGCCACTGATGGATGATGGACCCGGTGTCAGCATTATTGTGTCTGTACTAATTTTTGAGTCTACATGGTAAACACAACAGGTTGGTGTCAGGAAAGTTCCTCTGTGGTGTGAAAAATCTTTGTCACACAAACGTGTTTTGAGACATTGCTAAGGGAATTATGCATGTTTCAATCTGTTGATACTCAGCTTTGGTACAACACCATATCTGCAGATTTATGGCTCCATCATATCCATTAACCTCCTATAACTAGATTCTCGCAGAGGTCACTTTTTTTTAAAAGATGGCAATGCCAAAATTAAAAAGAAAAACCTCTTTTGACCTCATACTGTTCAAAATAGGCCCGAGAATGTATTATCACAGTCCCTGGATGCTTGTATTCTCACCGAGAACCACTAGTGCCAGACAATCCAAGGCTCCTGTACACTAAAACAAGTGTTTCTGAATTTGCATTATATCTTGGCAGGTATGCAGGTGTCAGAGGCTTTTATTTCACCCTGTGCTTTAATTATTTGTAACTTTTTTTTTGCTGTATTTTCAAATTTGCAGAAAAGTTGCATGCATTATACAAAGTTTCTCAGACCCTTTACCTAGGTTCACAGATTGTTGATTTTGCTCCATTTGCACTGTCTGTCTCGGTCCCTGTTTCTCACTCTTTCTGTCTCTATGAAGTGAAGCAGTGGTCTATTGCTGTGTAACATACTACCAAAAATACAGTGGCTTAAAGCCGCATGAAGTTCTTATCAGTTCAGATCAGAAGACTGGTATGGCTCAGCTGTTCTTTGCTTCAGTCCCACTGTTGAAATCAGTGGCAACAGGGCTGCTGGGGTCTCTGAGGAAGAATCTTCCAAGGTCATTCAGGCTTGGTAGAATTCAGTCCCTTGCACCCAGAGGACCTATGTCCCATTCCTCACTCAGTGGCCTCTCTCCCAGCAACTTAAGATCATCACATTCCTTCCCGTGTGGTCTCCCTGTCTTCAAACCAGTGACGGTATGTCCAGCCCTTCTCACCCTACCCTTCTCTCTGAAATGCCCTTCTTCTACCAACTGGGAAGGTGATCACCCATGTGATAACCTCCAGGTCATCTCCCTAATTATAAGGTCAACTGTACCAGCTAGCACAACACAGTCCTTGTGCATTATCGATGAGTGAAGATGGGGAGACATCTCATCAAATTCACAGGATCCAGGGTTCAGGCTGTGGATTACTGGGGCCATTCTTAGGGTTCTGCTGGTTGCAGGAAAGGATGAAGAAAATGAGGCCTTGTGCCTTTGGATCTTGAGAACACAGCTCTCTGTTTGAGGGTTGATGGGGATCTGCAGTGAGGGCATGTTTGGAGGTGGGTGGTTGAAGGCTCAGTGACCAGAACAGTTGACTTGAGAGTTTAGAAGAGCCAGAAGCTTTACATTATCTCATCAGTTTATCACAATAATCCCTTGAAGTAGTAGATATCATTCTAACTTTAAAAAACTGAGAAAACCAAAGCATAGCGAGACCTATTGGAAAGATTTACCCAATGTCGCACAATGGGCAGGTAGCAAACCCAGGTATCAAGCCAGGTTTGCCTGACTCTGGAATCCAGGATCCTTCTGCTCAGATACCAGCCTCTACTTTTAGCCTGAGCTGTCTTATTATTTTAGTAATTATATGCTCCAGGCTTTTCCTGACCCTTTCCCTGGAAATTTTCTCAAAATTTGTCTGGTGTCAGATTTTTTTGAAGATTCACTTCTGTCCAAGGGATATGTTTGCTAAACAGACAATTTCCCCCAAGAAGTGAATGCCTATGGGCAGGGCCTTCAGGTCTCTCAGTGCAAGGAATGCCTGGCTCTTAGGATATTATTGCTGTCCTGGAACGACTAAGTGGTGGGAACTAGGACCTTGGACAGGTCCAAATCCCCCTGGACAGAAATTTCTCATCTGAGTAACACTTGCTTTTATATAGTATTTAGTGGGTTTAATGGGTTTAAATGTTACTGCTTCTTTAAACAGAAGAAATATCCATATATAACATGCTGCCTTAGCTTCCTCTGTTTTAAGAGCCAGGTTTTCAAGTGCTTCTACCTTTTGCTCTTTTTGAAAGATTCAGTGTAGACTTTGTGGTTTCTATTTAGGGAATGGGCATGCATTGGAGTCAAAATATCCATAATGGGCATGCATTGGAGTCAAAATATCCATAATAGGTCAAAAGAAAAATATTAAATTCTGCCAAGAATAGCTCCTAATTGGTTTCTCAGGCAGGGACCTTTTTCCAGGGGGGGAGATACATATTTGTTATTTGGAAGCACACCAAAGAGCTGTTTTTCTCCAGTGTATTTGCCAGTTCCCAACAGCAAGAAGAATTAGTGTGGGGTAATTTAGTTCTGTAGTGACGCCGAAGCGAATCACTGCTACAGCATGTTCTGAATCCTTAGGGTAATTATGGGACTTAACTATTGGGGGCAGAGGGCTTTTGGGAATGTGAACAAACCTAGCCCATCTTGTACTTAGTTTTAGAAGAGACTCTGTGTATCTTGCATGGCAGCACATGCTTTTGTAGAGGGACAGTGTCAAACCTGAATGAATAGATATTATATGTACCTGACTGAGGAAGAATGCTATAAGAACAGCATAATTTATATATACCTAGGGGATAAGGATAAAGTTATGGATAGATAAATAGATAAAGATAGATAGATAGACAGACAGATAGATAGATAAAAGATAGATATAAGTTTTATGTACATGTGAATTTTATGTGTATATACCCTTATATATGTATCATCTCATACATGTATATATAGAATTTTGCAAGTGTGTATATATACCATAATATATATGGTATTTTCATCCAAAATCTTTTATGTGGGGATGACTTTCAAGTACATATGCTGAAATCTATTTAAAAAGCCATCGGTGCAAGCCAAGGAATCACATTCTTTTACTTTATTTTTGTATTTTTGTATATTTTTTTATTGAAGTTTGATTTGCCAGCATATAGCATAACACCCAGTGCTCATCCTGTCATGTGTCCCCCTCCGTGCCTGTCACCCAGTCACTCCATCCCCCCGCCCACCTCCCTTCCCACCACCCCTTGTTCTTTTCCCAGAGTTAGGAGTCTCTCATGCTCTGTCACCTTCACTGATATTTCCCACTCATTTTCTCTCCTTTCCCCTATAATCCCTTTCACTATTTTTTATATTCCCCAAATGAATGAGACCATGTAATGTTGGTCCTTCTCCGATTGACTTACTTCACTCAGCATAATATCCTCCTGTTCCATCCACGTTGAAGCAAATGGTGGGTATTTGTCGTTTCTAATGGCTGAGTAATATTCCATTGTATATATAGACCACATCTTCTTTTTTCTTTACCATAAAACTGTATTTTTATTCTGCCTGTAAACCTGATGCTAGTTTTATACATGCTAGTGGATCACTGAAATGTAAATCGTGGTCTACACAATACAAGTAATTTACTTTATCCAATACCTCCAAGATAAAAAATTTACAATATCCCAAAGTGATTTATATGGCTTCCAGTTTATTATTATTATTATTATTATTATTATTAGTCTTAGATAGTAGTTTATTTAAAAGGTTTTTCCCCCTAAGTTAGGAAAGTCCTTTCTTAGATTTTTTTTTATTGGAGTTCAATTTGCCAACATATGGCATAACACCCAGTGCTCATCCTGTCAAGTGTCTCCCTCCGTGCCCATCACCCAGTCACCCCACCCCCCTGCCCACCTCCCCTTCCACTACCCCTTGTTCATTTCCCAGAGTTAGGTGTTTCTCATGTTTTGTCACCCTCACTGATATTTTCACTCATTTTCTCTCCTTTCCCTTTATTCCCTTTCACTAATTTTTATATTCCCCAAATGAATGAGACCATATAATGTTTGTCCTTTTCCGATTGACTTATTTCACTCAGCATAATACCCTCCAGGCCCTTCCACGTGGAAGCAAATAGTAGGTATTTGTCGTTTCTAATGGCTGAGTAATATTCCATTGTATACATAGACCACATCTTCTTTATCCATTCATCTTTCGATGGACACCGAAGCTCCTTCCACAGTTTGGCTATCGTGGACATTGCTGCTAGAAACAGCACCATTTATTGAAGAGACTGTGTTTTTTCCAGTGGATAGTCTTTCCTGCTTTGTCGAATATTAGTTGACCATAAGGTTGAGGGTCCACTTCTAGATTCTCTATTCTGTTCCATTGATCTATGTGTCTGTTTTTGTGCCAGTACCACACTGTCTTGATGACCACAGCTTTGTAGTACAACCTGAAATCTGGCATTGTGATGCCCCCAGCTATGGTTTTCTTTTTTAATATTCCCCTGGCTATTCGGGGTCTTTTCTGATTTCACACAAATCTTAAGATGATTTGTGCCAACTCTCTGAAGAAAGTCTATGGTATTTTGATAGGGATTGCATTATATGTGTAAATTGCTCTGGGTAACATTGACATTTTCACAATATTAATTCTTCCAATCCATGAGCATGGAATATTTTTCCATCTCTTTGTGTCTTCCTCAATTTCTTTCAGAAGTGTCCTGTAGTTTTTAGGGTATAGATCCTTTACCTCTTTGGTTAGGTTTATTGCTAAGACCACATCTTCTTTAAAGGAATCACATACTTTTTTTTTTTTTTTTTTGTTAGGAATCACATTCTTAAGAGAACCCTAAACCTAGCCCATGGATATTAATGTCCCTGAATTATTTGTTTTGGTAAAAGCTGCTAAATTTGATTATATTTTTATTTTAACTTGGTTTGATTGTATATATTTGAGCATTCTCTAACTTGTCCTCATGTTTTCTATTTTGGGCTTTATATTGATTTTTCCTGTGTAAGCCCAAAACTTATATGATACTGTATGTTAATTATACTGGAGTTAAAAATAAGATAAAATAAGGGCACCTGGGTGGTTCAGTCAGTTAAGTGTCTGCATTCAGCTTAGGTCCTGCTCCCAAGGTCCTGGGATCCAGCCAAGTGTTGGGCTTCCTGCTCAGTGGGGAGTCTGCTTGTCCCTGTCCCTCTCCCTCTGCACACCCCTCTGCTCATGCTATCTTTCTCAACTAAAATCTTTTTAAAAATAAAATAATAAAAAATAAATAGAAAACAAAACAAATGAATAAACAAACAAACAGAAAGCAGAATTAGACCTATAAAAAGAATACACTTACTGTGATGAGCCCTGAATAATATATAGAATTGTTGAATCACTATATTGCACACCTGAAACTAATATAACACTGTATGTTAACTATACTGGAATTAAAAATATAGATAAATAAAAATTAAAAAATAAAATAATTCTTCCTGTAGTTGAAAGTCAAGCAGAGCTATCCATTAAAAAATGTTTGGAGCAGAAAGTTGGGTGTGAAGAATGAGTGATGCCATGGTTAAGAGCATAGGCCTGAAAGACAGATGGATCAGATCTAAATTCTCTTCACATCTTGCAAACTACAGGAATTTGGGCAAGTTACATTTTTCATTTTCCTCAAATATGAAATGGAGGCAGTAATAAAACCCACTTCCCTGGATTGGGGTTAAGTGAAATAGCCCATGTAAGCAATGTCTCTAGTATTTTTTTTTTTTTTAGATTTTATTTATGTATTCATGATAGACATAGAGAGAGAGAGGCAGAGGGAGAAGCAGGCTCCATGCCAGGACACTGATATGGGATTTGATCCCGGGACTCCAGGATCGTGCCCCGGGCCAAAGGCAGGCGCCAAACCGCTGAGCCACCCAGTGATCCCCTGCAATGTCTCTAGTATTTAGTTTTGGTTGCTAACAACTACAACATTGAAAAATAAGCTTTAGCTGGTTTAAAGAGTCTCGGGGATTTACTGACTCACATATCTAAAGTATTCAAAAGTAAATGGAATTCAGGTACAATGGAATTTAGGTATGATTTGATCAGGGCTGTCTTCGTTCTTCTATGATCTACTTGTTTTTGACATCTTTTGTGTACCAAGGAGGTCAGACTTTGTTTCCATGCTGAGTTCTTTCATGGCCACAAGATAGCTACAATAAGGAATTGAGATCTCATATTTGCACATTCACCTCCAAGAGAAGGGAAATAGAGCTTCACTTTTACAAACACTGAATACAATTTTGAATGGAAAATCCCTGTGCAAGTACTGTAGCCAAGGGAATATCATATGCTGATTACCTTATGCCTGGTTTGGTGACCACCTCTGAACCACTGTTGTCAGATTTATGGGATTTCCCTCAATAGTTTCAATAGATCATAACTCTATTCTCCCGATGGGGCCACGGTCACACCTGTCCAAATGATAAGGCTGCGAAACAGTGAAAGAGGGGTGGAGTCGCTTTGGGAAGGCAATAATGTTTTCTACCATATTTCATAAAATTAGTTATAATTATTAACATTTGATAATTATGGGCAATAATAGTAATGACAATAAGTGTATTGACTCACAGGACAGATGTTTAGTATGTTTATATGTGGATACATGCATGCGTATGTACTGTATGCTGTTCACATTTCTGTATAGCAGAGGGCAATAAGGCACAATCTCTGCTGATTTTTCCATTGACCTCTGGATTATCTTGTGTATTTTAGGTTTCTGTATTTACACAACATAGCACGATCATTGGGGATAGTAATGTCGATCTGAGCTGGAATACTATTCTGTGCTGGAGGCAATTGCCTCTTTCACTCCACATGTTATAATGTGTTTTTTTTTAAGGTGCATAAATCTGCACAATTGTGATGCCTAATTTGCCTGTCTATACTGGGTATCTTTGCCAGCTCAGAATCTTGTCAGCAGGGGTTCTACTCTTGTAATTTACCTTGCCTGGGCTCCCTTCCTCACTGGCCAGCCACCAGTTAAGGCAGCCACTGCAAAGCCAGGTATTTCTCCCTCTTTCTCTGTACTTCCTGTGGGGTCTTCAGCTATTGCTTGCATTTTGGTTGCAAGAACCAATAAGGAGGTTCCTGGCCTTGGTTTTCCTCCCTAGACCTGCTGTGTGTAGCACCCCAGCTACTGTGCTCTAATCCTCAGCTGGCCTCTTTCAGTTCCTCGTTTATCTTTTCAGATCTAACAGTGCTGCCTTACTGGTGCCTCATAGAATTAACTTCTCTCTATTGAATCACCAGGAGTGGACTCTGTATTCCTGCCTTGTCCCTGACTGATACAAATCATTGAACCTCAAAATCCTCAAATTCTAATCTTACTAATGACTTTTTCCGGGAATAAGTCCTGTTGTCTATAATGCTAATGTGATTTATTTTTTCTAAAAATATTGACTTCTTGGTTAAAAAAATGACAGGAGCTTTCTTTGAAACCTATAATTTCTATTCTGATGTAATTTCTTAACTTCAAAAAGGCATGTGTTGAGATATATTAAAACTGATTATAAGCATGTTATTTGAAAAACACTGTATTTCAACTCATTTTGATCAAATTCAATTATTGGGTCATATTTGAAAGAAAATTGCAGACATCTGTTTCATTAAAAGCTAGCTATTGAGGTGGGAAACCATATTCTTCTAATCAAAGCAAGGATAGTTTATTGAAACACGCTCATATTGAACAAAAAAGCACTTTGGTAAACCACACAAAATACAAAACTTGACAGCCATCTGGAGCATTTGGAGAATCGATCCTTTTGATAGCTGGATTGTTTTTCAGATGACTGAGATTTTCCCCATTTGTCTTAGTGATGAATTGTCGGTCACACGGAAGAGAAATTCATTGGGACTGGGTTAGGCCAAAATAAGTAAATAAGTGAAATGATTGGAAAGACAGTAGGGACTCAAAGACAGAAAGGGATCTTTGGAGGAGGTGGAAGTCAGAACCTGAAAGTGGTTAAGTGTCCTACAGCTTGGCTTCTCCCGAGGGCTTGCCTCTTCTCCTCTGCCCAGGAGGAGAGATGCTGACTTGCCCAGCCAGGGCCACACACCCACAGTGCAAACACATACATCCAGGGAGTGTGCTCTCACGGTCCATTTCCTTCTCAGCAGGCAGGGAGGGAGCAGCCAAACTGCCAGCATGTCCACGGCACCGCGTGTACACCCAGTCTTGTTTTAGGAAAATATTAGCCTTTTCTAATGATATAAAGTATTTCTGTTATAAACTCATAAAAGGAATATTTTGAATATAATTTAGTCATTTCTCAATGACTCAATGTAGTGATATTCGCCGAATGGCCATGTCTGTCCTGATAACAGACGACTTTAGATTGTTCTGTATGTGTGTGTTAGATACACTATATTTTCATGTTACAATTTTTGATTTCTTCTTTCTTGCCGGGTGTCACTTGTCACTGTTGATTGGTATTTGTCCCTTCTAATTTGTTACTGCTGGATTTGTTTGGTCTTAAAAACCAAGTAACCTTTATTATAATAGAGTATAAAATAGAGTTAATTACATTTAATGAGAGGGCTTTCTCTCCACTGAAAAAACTCATGGACCTAAGGGCATGCACTTGGTAATCTTATACTGCTAACCATGCATGGGAAGGGAAATCACTTGGTTAAATAAATGTGCACTGTATATGTGGGGTCACTTCATGGAGGCCCCAAATGATTGCATTTTAACATTGATTTCTTTAATTATGCTGCCATAGTCTCTATTTAACCACAGTATGTCTACAATGGGCAGGATTGTGGCTTCCAAAGATGCCTGAGTCCTAGTCCCCCAAATGTTACCTTACATTGCAAAGAACTCTACAAAAGTGACTCAGATGATCTTGAGATAGGGAGATTACCCAGCATTTTGAAGGTGGGCGCAGTTGAATTGCATGAATCCTTAAAAGCAGAGTTTCTCTATCAAAGGTCGGTCAGGAAGATATGACGGAAGACAGGGAGGAGAGGTGAGATGTGAGAGTGCTTACGAGAAGCTGTTGCTGGCTTTGAGGATGAACGACTGGGGCCATGAGGCAAGGAGTGCAGGTGGCCTCTAGAACCTGAGAATAGGCTCATTTGGCAGACAGCAAGGAAATGGGGACCTCCATCCTACAACTGCAAGGGATTGAATTCTGACAAAATCTGTATGATCAAGAAGACTGCTTCTCCCCTAGAGCTTCCAGAAGTGAACACAGCTCTGATGATGCATTGATTCCAGCCCTCTGAGACCCATACCAGAATTGTGAACTACAGAATTGTAAAAAAAATAAATTTTGTTGTTTCAAATCATTCATTATATTTGTGACAATCCTTTACAGTAGCAAAAGAAAACTAACAGTCAAACGTCTTTATTTTCTCCCAGTAAATTGAAAATTATTCTTAAAATCCTTATTCATCTTATTCCAACCAGATTTTAATAGATTGTATTTTCCAAAAATGGCTGCAACAATATTTCCCATCTCATGTGATCTTCCAGAACTTTGCCATACTTCCACAACAAGGGGGAATCTCTCTTACATTGAATCTGGATGGAACTTTGTCACTGCCTCCATGAATATAATTTGGTAGAAGTGATTCTGCATGACTCTCAAGACTCACTTAGAAAAGACCATGATGCCTCTAATAGATATTTCTTAATACACTCAACTCTGAAAGCTTTTGGCCATCATTTTTGATATCTAGCTAGTCTGAGGCTGCCATGTAGAAAGGCCATGTGGAATGATTACATAAAGACAGACAGGGATGCCCAACAAGCCCCAGATAACTCTTGTCTTTAACTTCTTAAATTTTCCCAGCCCAGGCACCAGACATGTGAGTGAAGAAGCCTACAACAAGATCTTAGTTATTTGCATATGGCCATGAAAGGAACCTGAGCAACAACTCTGTAGATGAGTCTAGTCAATACCAGATTTATAAGCAGCATCAATTATTACTATTATTTTAATCCATTTGTTTGGGGGCACTTTGTCATGTAATAATAACTGGAAAATATTTTGGGGGCTATGAATTTAAATTTTAACTTATACAAAGATGTGTGATTTTAGGAGTAGATGGAAGAAAATCCATCTACCCATCATTTAGTCAGTAATTACTCTGAATTTAAGACAACACTTCACTTGCCAATACTATCCAATTTGGTTCTCAGTTATCTTCTATAGTTTACTCCTCATTTTCTTGAAATCATAGAAGAGATTTCCCAAATCTTCTGTGCTCTCCTATGCCCAACCACTTGTAGTCCCTGAAGTCTGCATGTCACTAGAGCTGAGCATGGTTTGTTTTTTTAAAGAGTCACAGTTTTATTTTATGCCTCATCTCATTGATAGAAGACCACTCATGCTTTATTTTTTGTTCAATGCCTGGGAGACTTGGAATTGGCTTCCTAAATCCATTACGAGGTTCTTGAAGTAAATTAGATGAATCTGTTTTCAATTTATATTGATTAAGGAGAAACAATGGAACAGTATTTAAAACTTAACCCAAACTAAAACTTGCTTTCTTATTCTTTTATGTCACTCATAACATATAGCTTAGAATATATTTTTGCAGTGTTGGATTTTCGCCTTCTCTTGCAGGTGTGTAGTACTTAGTCATTAATAACAATTGAAAACTCAACACTTCTGCTGTGTTGTCTGAGAATATAGTGCATGATATGGCGAGAACATTAATAATCCTTTATTTTAATTGCGATTTATTTTGATTTTGAGAATGCTGCTACATCCTTCTTTTTCAATCCACAATCTTCTAAATCATATATGAGAAGACTGGGGATTTAGAATATTTTAATATCAGGGTGAAACACAATAATAAAAATTAGACAACTAAAAGAGATGCGAGGGAATATCTAATCTAATCCTAACATTTTTAGATGTGGCATCATTAATCCAAAGAAACTAAATTAGCTGGTGGCAGAGCCAGAATGAGACAATTCATTTATCTGAGGGTGGCCGGGAAGTTCTCCTGTGAGACGTGGGTGCTGCTGCATTATGAGGCTACTGAACCCAACAAGCAAAATTCTCTTCAAGGTAATTTGTTTATTGGGTTCTTGAGAGAAGCCATGACATAATTAGCTGTCCAGAAAAAAGTGAACTTTTAAAATGAAGCTCTGTTATTCCTATTGCCAGTGTGGCTGGATACTATTTTTGGAATACTGTTTTTTCCCCTTCTTTTGGGTTTTCCTGTTGCTTTTGTTTGGTCTTTTCCATCTTTACTCCCCACCTGGATGTTTGTTGTTTGGTCAGGAGTTAGGCTGCTTCTGGCTCGCTGTCTCATGGAAAGGATGAACAGCACAAAGCAAGGGAATAGGAGCTTTTTCCTGTCATTTTACTTTACAGATTCCTTTATTTGCCGTATGTCAGAGTTAAGGAGTTTCAAATTTAGGATCCATCATGACCACAACCTCCCAAATCTCTTGTCTCCTTTGAGCAAGCAATATGTTCTATTATCAGGAAGATGTTTGATTTCAGAAAAGGCATCCACCTGAGGCCCTGTTTTGGTTTTCAAAATTAAAAATAGAGAATACACATATACATGCATATATAGAGAGGCAGACATGATCATTTTAGGCATTGATTTGTGTTAAGAGACGGCATCTCTCTGTACCATACTGTTGTTTTCCAGTGGATTCCATTTTGAGAGTTGCTTTTCAACTCTGACCATACTTGAGTGTCTTCTATATTACATGTTTCTTATTAATGGCTATTATTTTATTCTTGGTTGGTTGTGCTCCTGTTTTGTTGTAGTCATTTGAGAGCTGCTGTAACACATTACCATAGATTAGGTGGATAAACAACAAACATTTATTTTTTACAATTCTTGAGGTGGTTTGGAAGTCTAAGACTGAGGTGCCAGCAGATCTGGTGTCTTGTGAAGGCCCACTTCCTAATTTATCCTCTTGTTGTATCCTACCATGATGGGGCACAGAGAGAGAGGGAGCAAGCTCTCTCCTGTCTTCTCTTAACTGATCCTGTTATGAGAGCCATAGTGACCAAGGGCCCTGTCTTCAAGTGCTATCACATTGGAAGTTAGAGTTGCAATATATGAATTTTGGAGAGTGTTGGGGGGAGGCTAAGTGTTCAGTCCATAGCAAGTTTGTTTGTTTGTTTGTTCACTTGAGGGGAGGAAGGGAAGAGGCAGAGAATCCCTAAGCAGACTCTCTGCTGAGCATGGAGCTGGATGTGGGGCTCGATCTCATGACCCTGAGATCATGACCTGAATCGAAACCAAGAGTTGGATACTTAACTGCCCCACTAGTATCTTTTTTAAAAAAATGCTTCTAGTACTTTGAGCTATTTTTAGTACTTTGAACTATTTCTATACTTATCTTTTTAATTATTGTTTTTATTTACTTGAGAGAGAGAACAAGCACAGAGACAGAAGGAGAAGCAGACACTGCTGAGCAGGGAGCCTGATGTGGGGTCAACTCCAGGATCCAAGGATCATGAGGTCAAAGACAGATGCTTAACCAACTGAGCCACCCAGATTCCACTCAATCCTTATTTTAAAATTTTTTTTCTGACACTATAAAATGAGTATCACCAGTAGTGAATTCCTCGACAGAGTTCTTTGTTGGTTGTCTTTCTTTGCATTAAAGTTCTTCCTGTGGTCTTAGAATCTTGGTTTGGAAGCATATTTTATATAGAAATTTCTTCATTTGGTTTGGCTTTAATTTTCCTCTCACATGCCGTTTTTTTGCCACTTACTTGTCCATCTGCGGGTTTTGCATTTGACTCCATCCAGGCCTTTCAGGCCCCATTTCTTTCTTTCTTTCTTTTTTTTTTTTTTTTTAAGATTTTATTTATTTATTCATGACAGACAGAGAGGGAGAGAGAGGCAGAAACACAGGCAGAGGGAGAAGCAGGCTCCATGCAGGGAGCCCGACATGGGACTTGATCCGGGGTCTCCAGGATCTGGACCTGGGGTGAAGGCCGCACTAAACCGCTGAGCCACCGGGGCTGCCCCTAGGCCCCATTTCTAAATCTAGTTATTTTAATGGCCATGGAAGTTACTGCTTCACAAACTGTTGGGAGTCGTGGATGGCTCATCTTCAGAGTCAGGCAGTGGCTTTGCTCCCATGACACCAGTGCCCCTCCTTCTTGGTGTTGCCACTTACAGAGAGCCCCAGTCCCAGTTGGTGTTCAGCCTTCTTGGTATTTGGTTATTTATGCTGGGTCATTTGTATTGTATTGGTGGTGTAACAAATTCATACATAGTGGCTCAGACAACAGAAATTTATTTTATAGTTTTGGAGGTCAGAAGTCCCACATGAATCTCACTGGGCTAAAATCAAGATGTTGACAAGGCTGCATTTCTTTCTGGAGGATCTAGGAGAAGAATCTGTTGTCTTGCTTTTCCAGGGTCTAGAGGCTTTCCTCATTCCTTATTTGTGACCTCTCCCACAATCAAAGTCAACAATGGCCAGGCAGGTCTTTTTCATGTCCCATCACTCTGGCACTGACACTTCTGTCTATTCCACATTTAAGGACCCTTATGATTACATTGGGCCCACCCAGATAGCTCAGAACAATCTCCATATTTTAAGGTCATTTGATTAGCAGCCTTAATTCCATCTGCATCTTTGATTCCCCTTTGCCATGTAATATAACATATCCATTGGTTCCAGAAATTAGAGTATGGACATCTTCGGGAGGCCATTATTCTGCCTACCATAGTGGGGTTCGGGGATGACATGAGTTCATTTACCAGCTCTGGTCTCTAACTGTATGCCTGGATCCAGTGACCCCTTTCCTAATGAACAGTTCTGGCCCCATTGACCCCTCCAGCTGCTTTCCTGGACACCAGCAAGCTGAGATCTTCAAAACCCTAGCAGTTTGGGATATTTGTTTTATTTCTCATTCAGAGAGCCATTCATTTTGTATTTTGGATCATGCATTTCTCTATGATTTTCTATTTTTATATTTGATCTTTCTTTCTTAAGGGTCTGGAGCAGTGAGGGTTATGAAGTATGAATCTGCTGTGTCATCTTGACATGGAAGTCTTCTAAATTCTAGTAGTAGCTGAGCCTGGAGCACTTAGATGCATCCTTAGAAAAATTTAAAATACTTGGCAAATTGTCAAATAGGAGCAATGAATGTTGTATTAGTTTCCCAGGGCTACCATAACAAAGTAACACAAACTAAGTGTCTTAAAACAAGAGAAATTTATTATTTCACAGTTCTGAATGCCAGAAGTCTAAATTAAAGGTATCAGCAGGACCACGCTCTGTCTGAAGGCTCGAGGGGAGAAACCTTCCTTGCCTCTTGCAGCTTCTGGTAGCTCAAGCATTCCTTGGTTTGAGGCAGCAACCCTCCAATCTTTGCTTCTTCCCTCTGTGTGTCTCTTCTGTATTCCTGAATCCAAGTCCCCCTCTCCTTTCTCTTACAAAGACACCAGTCATTAGATTTAGGACCCATCCTAATCCAGTATGATTTTGTCTTAATTTGATTATATCTGCTAAGACCCTATTTCCAAATAAGGTCACATCCACAGATAACAGGGGTTAGGAATTGAAAATAAGTTTTGAAGGAACATAATTCAACCCACAATAGATGTATTTTTTTTTAAAGATACTTCCTGAGTATTTGTTTTATTTGTCCATTTAAAGTGGACATTCATGGGGCATGTGGGTGGCTCTGTTGGTTAAATGTCTGACTCTTGATTTCAGCTCAGATCTTGATCTCTGAGTCATGAGTTCAGGCCCTACATTCGGCTCTGCAATGGGCATGAAGCCTACTTAAAAAGATAAATAAATAAAAATAAAGTTAACTATCGAGATTGAGTCAGCTGTCCCTTCCCTGTCTCCCTCTTCCCTGCCCAGTGTTTGCTAGTGAGTCTCTGTTCAATAAATACCTGTTGACTGGCTGACTACTTGCCATAACATGCTAACTTTTCCAAGATCTGCTAAAACTAGAGGGGAAGTGGAGTTAGTAGCATTTTCCAAAGCAACCGTGTTTATCGATTCATAATGCAGTGAAATACTGTCTCCAAGGGAGCCTTTGTGGAATGCAGTGTGAAATAAAGGAAAAAACATGGAACTAGAAGACATTCTGTAATAAGATGGAATTGGCTCTGCATTTGGGGGGTGGGAAAGACATTTCCAAACATGTTATTAAAGGTGAAAACCAAAAAGAAACATCTCAATAGATTTGACTGCCTTTTGATACTTCATTGTGTCAAAGAAGATTATATCGGACTAAAAAGTAAAGGACAAGGAAGGGAAACAAAAGCAGTCAGGAGAACTGGCATCTTCTCAGCTCTGAGTGATGTAGTGATAAAATAAACGGAAACCTTCCCAGTAGAGAACTATCAGTATTGCTATAGCGTGAAGGATGCTCATTTTCAGTTTAATAAGACATGATGCTTCAATCTGATTTGAAAAAAATAAACTAATAATGCTTTTTTTTGTGATTGCAATTTTATCTTATCTTTTAAAACCATGACTGTTTGAAAATCAAGACTGCATTTCCAAAAATAATATGTGTGTGTGTATAAAACCACGTAATGGCATGGAATTTTTATTAAGGTAAGACAAAACCATAAATAAATATTCTTATGGGAGTAAAGAGATTAAATCATGTTTAAAAAGTTACTTAAGCTGACTTGTTATAAATACATTTCACCATGTTTATAGAGCTTCTTTTCTTCAAAACAAAACTACAATGTAATTATTTTTTTTGTAATTATTTTTTAACTCAATTTATGAAGTGTTTAATTTTGGCTTTATGTGCAAAGAAACTCACAAACCCCTATAGAAATTTTTTCCTTCTCTACCCATCCCCCATGCCTTTTTCTTCTTTGCTCCAAAGCCTTGGCCATCTGCTTCTCAAGGTGCTGCTGCTGCATTTGTAAAGCAGGGGTGCTCCATGCTCGCTCTGAGGTCTCCCCAGCCAGAGCAGGTGTCAGGATTTTCTGCTTACCATCCCATTCCATCTTTTTTACAAATTAGGGCTCAGCTGCAGTATCCACGAAGGGGAGAGAAGTCTAATAAAGCCAGGGCATCCCTTATGCTACCTGAGATGTTCATCTCCCCATCACCCTCATCCCCTGCACCCATTCTAGAAGCATCCCCTTTCACCCTTAAGTGGCTTTAGTTCCTTGATGTTGGTCAGACAGGCCAGGTCCCAGCTGTGAGCACAGAACCACCATCTCTGGGCCAGGCCTCTCCACTCCACAGGGCTATAAGGACACCCTGGGTAGGACCAGCCTCTGTTTCACTCATGACCAATCCCCCAGATACCGAAGTCAGTAGGGGAGAGGGGTAATCATAGAGGTCATGAAGCACATAGTTGTATACATCCTAAAACTCTATGGCCCACAGAAATATTATCAAAATGTTACTGTGTCCTTTATATTCACTGGTTAATGGCTACTTTGTTTTGACCCCTAATGTGTCATTTTTGTCAAAGGAAAGAATCCAGAATCTTGGGTTTTGAGCAGAAAATCAGGACAGAATGTGGGGTACCCACTAGTCCAAGAAATGGGAGTGGTCATTTGCATTTTGAAACAGGGGCCAGGGAGAAGTTCCAGGCACACTCTTATTTCCAACTATACCCTGCAACTTCTCCTAAAGATCACTGCACAGAGTTTGCAGTGTATTTCAGATGTCTCTGTGTCTAAGAATTGACTGGTGGGTGCAGTGAACATGTAGGTACCCTTGTTTTAACACCCAGTGATTTGGGTTCAGTAAGTCTGGTGTATACTCAAGAATTTGCATTTTTTAAAATAATGCATCCTGCGAGCCATCTCATGGGCAAGGTGTGATTTTCACTTTTCAGATAAGGAAACTGAGGCTTAGGGAGATTCATTTACTTGCCTAACATCACCTAAATGTCAAGGAATAGAACCAAGATTTCCCTCCAGTTCTGACGCCAAAGCTTGTGTTGTTAACCTCACCGTTAAACTACTGCAGTGCACACATGCAGTTTCCCTGTTGTTAGTTCAGAAAGCAAATATAGTATCATAAACGACTGCAGGCCCCAAGCACTGGAAGGTGTGAGAGACTCTGAAGCAGTAAGCACTCGAGCACCAGCAGGAGGAAGGAGAGCTACTGCCTCTTTGGAAAGCTGAGCAGAATGAGCAGAAAAAGAGATTGATGGTGAACGTGGAACTCTTGGTGTTTTTGACTCAATTATACTATTTGGATGCAACCTAACAAATTTGACAAGTCAACACAGTTCCTAAAAATCAGAAGTAGCATGGCAGTTTATTGGTTGGTCCATGCATGATCCACGGTGACCCATCCACCCTGAACTGCCAAACCCTGGACTTCTTTGATTCAACTCTTCCTTATGAAGTGTGTGGGGTTGAACTTGGCAGTCCCACCCTTCCCTGGCCTGTGGCCAAGGAGATAGTCTACACAAGGCCTGGTCTGCCTCATAATACCTATATAAGAAGATACTTCTCGTGTTTTAAAGTAATGTTGGAGCACCCTTTAAAATGTGGCTGTGCTAATTCGATGACTCACTGAATCTATGAGAAGTAGGACAGAGCCTGAAGGTCTTAGGCTAGAACTGCTTTGTGCTCCTGAAGTTCCCTGAGTTATATGAACCATGACCCAGCTGACAACATGAGACTGTCTGACTCAGTGGGAATAAGGATGTTCTGAGGTCCATGAAAATCTTAGTGGATCCAGTTCAGTGTTTGAAGCCTTGACATGTTACACTTATTCTAGAAATTCTTCCCAACAGGTATTAAATACTGCTCTGGCCAAGTAACTCAAATATACATAGATTATTATTTTACCTTTTCTTGGTAGTAGAAGTTGGAAATAACAAGGATCCTTCCCGGGCATAGAAAAACGGCAGGAGCCAGAGGCAGTGTGCACTGAGGAGAAGCACAGAGCTGAACAATAGGAACTATTTTTTGAAGGTGGTGAGCAGGAACATAAAGAAGGCTGCATAAAGGGAGTTGGAATACATGTTGAACTAGAACCCGTGAGAGAGGACGGCGAGCTGACATAAGGGCCTGCCAGAGATGGGGCCTGGGTGAAGAAGCATGTTCCCCACATCGATTGGCGGCCCTCATCTTTCAAATCAGGATGTTGTGTTGTTATCCTTGTTCTCTGAAACCCACAGAAACAGTTGTTCTGGATGGACAATGATGACAAAAAAATACAGTAATTCTTCTCTAGTCTTATTCCATGAGAGCCTGTGTGGACAAACAAGGCCTTCCCATGTGGCATCACATGAGCTGTTCCAGGGTAACCAGAGCTTGCGGGCTCCTTCCATGGGCTTCCTTCTCAACTGTGGTGGTTTTAGAAGCTTGCCTACTTTCTCCTCAAAGGCAGTATCTGTTCCCCTGTGATCAAACATTCTGAGGGCATAGAAGAGAATTAGAATATTTCTTTCTTTATCTTTTAAATTTATTTGGGATTGAAGCTAAAGAAAAAAAGACAGTTTCTTTTTTAAATACCCTAAATATCAGTAATTGTATTCTGTGGCTTCTCCACCAAAAAAAACAAACAAACAAACAAAAAACAAAAACAAAAACAAAAACAAAAAACAAAAAACAATAACAAACAAACAAAAGTATTAGAGGAAAAATACCTTAATTGAAATAAGAACTTCAATAAGAATACTTGCTATTTGGAAAAAACTGGGTTGATGTATTTATATGAATGGCAGGATTTAATATGCATCTTTAATTAATAGATGAAGATGATCCATAGGCATGATTAATGAGTGGGATGAGAGATAAAACAAGTGTGGTGTTTTGAAAGTGATGACTGCTAGATCACACATAAAAATGGGAAGGCAGTAAAATGCAAGAGGTTTCTTTTGGAATCAAAATGCTGGGGGCATTCGGGTGGCCCAGGTGGTTAAGCGTCAGACTCTTAGTTTCGGTTTAGGTCATGATCTCAGAGTCCTGAGATCCAAGCTCTGCGATGGGCTCTCACCACTGGGCGTGAAACCTGCTTAAGATTCTCCCTCTCCCTCTGCTCCTATCCTCCACCCCTTCCTTGTGTTCTATCTCTTAGAAAAACAAAAACAAAAAAATTTCCTGTGTTTCATGTCCAAGTTTTGCCTTGGCTGGCTACTGAAGTAACACATTTGAGCCTTAGTAGTTTTTAACTCATCAACTGAAAATAATAACCCTAGTCTTGCTAATACCCTAGGTCTGAGGACATGCTGCTGAGGAAATAAATGTACATACAGTCCTTGCCATCAGGGAGTTTACAGTGTAACTAATGGGGGATGGGGAGAAACACAGTTACCAAATAATTAAATGAATGTCTATAAAGTTATAGCTGTTGTATAATCACAATCCACATTTGGAATTCTGAAAATCAGGAAATTTAAACGCTGTGTTAAAACCTGTCTTTGGAAATCAGCATTATTTCTTCAGAGGCATGCTTTATTTAGAGGACCTCTAAGAGAATATCCTTAAAATTGATATGAGAGATGGTCTAAAACCAGAGACAGTCTTGCCTTTGCTTCTGGACTTTTCCTCTCTGCTTCAAGTTAGTATGTCAAATTAGTGGGTAGGTGAAAATTTTTATTGGAGATACTCAGAACCCAGAGTCTAGACAGCCTGTCTAGGGCTCAGTCAGCAACCATCAGAGCAGGTTCCACCATTTCCTACTGTATGAGTTTTAAAGTAAAAAAGCCACAATGGTGGGCCAGAAGAGCAGGTGGGATTGTCCTGTGAGCCTGGCATTTGAGGACTGACCTTTCGATGACTTTTACCAGGCACAGCCCACGGAGCTGGCTAGGCTGCCTTGGTGGTGGTTGGTACTGAACATTCTGGGGGTGACACCTCTGGGCAAGTGTTGCTACTACGTTCTTTTTTCAACTGAGCAAAAGGTTTAACAGAGTTGAAAGCTGGCAGAACAAAGGGCCATAAATTGAAAGTCTGTTTATGTTTGGATGATTTACTTAGCCTAGTTTTCCCTCCTGTTAATGCTGCCTTTGTGCTTTGGAGATCATATGTCAGGTGGATTATCAGGCATAGTTTCACCTTTATTGTGTAACTCATCACTTTCCTCATTATCAGAGGACTATTTCCCTTTCATCATCATCACCAAGATACCAAAATGTGTTTGATTTAGTGACTTTATTTTGACCGTCTGCCAACAGTTATTTCCCCTCAAGCCTATGATTAGCTGGTATTAGGTCACTAGGCATGCCACAGTTCAGGTGAGGGTCCAGCCACGTGCATTTCCCTGTGACTCTCCCTCGTGAGGCAGGACATTGCCACCAATCAAAAATGGACTAAATGTATTCATGTTATTGCTGGAAAATAATTACCCTTCCACAGTTTATAAGAGCCTCACACCATTTCTTGCAAACACAAATAGATGACTAGTTTGGCCACATTACCAACTTCCAGAGCATGGAAATAAACATTTTTTGAAATGCAATTGCAAGAAAGAAAATTCTAAGGAGCACCCTTATCTGAAAGGGACCAACTGCCAAATCATGGCAAGCCACATTCGTAGGAAAAGAATTCAGTGTATCACTGAAGAAAGTTTGTAAGAATTCTCAGGCATGCCAAAGACTACCTTCTCACGGTTTTTCTGCTTTCATTTAAAAAATATTCTCAATAGCTTATTTCAGGGACTATTTTTCAGTAGTCCAACTAACCTGCAAGGTCACACATTTTACCTGTATTTGCTTAAAGTGTCTGTGTTGCAAAAAATAGGCAGGGACAGCAGGATGTTCTGGTTATAATGTAACTGGTTCACCTTTAAAAGTCTTTATGCCCTTTCTTTAAAGAGGTAAGAGAATGTCTCAGCAGTTTGTAGGAAACCGCATTGCTCAGATCGTCAGAGAGTGCTGGGTACCCCTCCCCCCCAGCAAGGACTGGGATGTCACAGTCATTGTTGGTCTTGATCAGAAGCTTCCCAGGGAAGTTGAACCTCCTAGGAATCAGCACATGGAAATCTCTGGAAAGCTCGTTTGGGAAAGAAATATCAGCAAAGACTTTGGAATCACACCATTTGAATATATTCAAGGTGAAGCTTCTCTTTCTTTTTCCCTGGATAAAGAAAAGCGAGAGAAAAAATATCTGCCTTTGTCTCTGCTCCATGACTTTTCATACAATGACTAAAGTTCTGGCGTTTATTAGTGCTTATTATTATAAAAACGTCTGCTCCACAACTAAGCCTACAGATAAAATGTGGCCCTTTTGAAAGATACAACAATAAAACTTATAAAAGAAAGCCCAGGAAAATATTTTCATGACCTTGGGATAGGCAAAAATCTTCTATAATAGGGCACAAAAAGCACTAGCTTTAAAGGAAAAGGTTGATCAATTAAATGACATAAAGAATTTCTATTCATCAGAAGACATCCCTGAGAAAGTAAAAAGACAAGCTACAAAGTAGAAGACATCTGCAATATGATTTTCAAACTATATGAAGAATTCCTATAAAGCAGTAACAAAAAGGAGAATCCTGTAAAAATATGCAAGAAACTTTAAGTGAGCACTTTATAAAATAGGGTATTCCAGGCAGCCCGGCTGGCTCAGTCATTTAGTGCCGCCTTCAGCCCAGGACCTGATCATGGAGACCTGGGATCGAGTCCCATGTCAGGCTCCCTGCATGGAGCCTGCTTCTCCCTCTGCCTGTGTTTCTGCCTCTCTCTCTCTCTGTCTCTCATGAATAAATAAATAAAATTAAAAAAATAAAATAAAGTAAAATAGGGTATTCCAATGACCAATAAACATGTGAAAATGTGTTCAGTATTTTCTGTTCACTGTGGAGACAATAAATAAATGGATGATAGATAACATAATAGCTTGAAATAAAAAACATGAGAAACAGCAGGTGTTGACGAGGATGATGTGGAGAAAAAGGGATTCTCATGTATTGGTGGTGGAAATGCAAACTGGTGCAGCTACTGTGAAAAACAGTGTGGAGGTTCCACAAAAACTTAAAAATAGAGTTACCATGTGGTTTAGTACTTCCACTACTATGTATTAACCCAAAGAATATGAAAACATTAATTTGAAAAGATATATGCACCCCTATGTTTTTTTTTGTAAAAGTATTTATAATAGCCAAACTAAGGAAGCAACCCAAATATCTCCAATAACTGATGAATGGATAAAGATCTGGGATGGATGGATGGATATATATATATATATATATATATATATATATAGAGAGAGAGAGAGAGAGAGAGAGAGAGAGAGAGAGAGGGATAGATTGAATATAACTCAGCTATTAAAAGAATGGAATCTTATCATTTGCTACAACATGGATGGAGCTAAAGGGCATAATTTAAGTGAAAAAAGTCAGTCAGAGAAAGACAAATACCATATGATTTCACTCCTATGTTGAATTTAAGAAGCAAAACACATGAACAAATCAAAAAAGAGATAAACCAACAACCAGACTCTAGAGAACACACTGATAGTTACCAGAGAGGAAGTGGGTGGGAGTCTGGGGGAAATAGGTAAAGGGGATTAAGAGTACATTATCATGGGATCCCTGGATGGCGCAGCGGTTTAGCGCCTGCCTTTGGCCCAGGGCGCGATCCTGGAGACCCGGGATCGAATCCCACGTCGGGCTCCTGGTGCATGGAGCCTGCTTCTCCCTCTGCCTATGTCTCTGCCTCTCTTTCTCACTGTGTGCCTATCATAAATTAAAAAAAAAAAAAAGAGTACATTATCATGATGAGCATAGAGTAATATATAGAATTATTGAATCACTATATCCTATACCTGAAACTAGCATAACACTGAATCATAATTACACTGGAATTTAAAAAATTACCATGGGAAAAAAATAACATGATAGCATTGTATGCTCACCCAAATGGCCAAAATGGAAAAGACTAAAAATTTTCAGATGTTGGTGAGGAAACGAAGTGACAGGAATTCTCATATACCTATCAGATGAGGATGGTACAATCTCTCTGGAAAACTGGCAATATCTATTAACGAGAAATATTTGCATAATGGCCCAGCACTTCCACCCCAGAAGTATATACACATCTTCACCAAAAGACATGAAGAGTGTTTGTAGAAATATTATTTGTGATAGCACCAAACTGAAAACAACTTGAATGTCTATCCATAGTATGATGGATTAGTTGCAGGATATTTATTCAATGCGATAGTCCACAAAAATGAAAAAGAACAGACTAATTCTACAACACAACATGGCTGGATTTTATATACTTTTTGGTGAGTGAGAGAAGTTAAAGGAATATATAACTGTGCAATTCTATTTATAGGAAGTCCAAAATCAGGCAAACCTAATCTGTTATGTGAGAGTTCAAAATAGTACTTTTGGTAAAGTAGTGTTTAGAAGAGTAGGAGTGCATAAGGGGGATTGAGGTTATGATAACCTGTTGTTGAGTCTAAATGGTTAAGAGAGGAGAAAAAGAAATCTCAGAGACAAAAATCATGACAGTTTTTTGTTTGTTACTAGAGAAAGAGAAGGTGCGCACCAGCTAGGGGTGATGGGGGTGAAGGTAAAGGGAGAGGAGAGAGAATCTCAAACAGGCTCTGTACTCAGCATAGATAGAGCCTGACGCAGAGCTGAATCTCATGACCTGAGATCATGACCTGAGCCTAAATCAGGAGTCAGACACTTAACCAACTGAGCCACCCAGGTGCCCCAATCATGACAGTTCTTGAAACCTGTGTAGACAGAGTAGGAGAAAAAAATATCAACTAACATATGTGTATATTTTTGAAAAGCTAATTAAGTGAAAACAGCTTTTTATGTGAACAGAGGGTAGATTTGGATCAAAAAAGAAATATTTCTTGATAGATTTTCTTTCATTTTCCCTGGAATTTATTTAAGTGGTGACCCAAGATCAACATCTAAGCTAAAAGAGATTCTGAATCTCTCAGATTCTATACCTTAGTCTCTCTTCTTGTTCCTGACTACTAGCCCATTAGGTTTTCTGATTCCCTGAATTTAGATTTGTCAGAATTTCTTCTAATGCTTCAGGCCATTGTTTATGTTCTGCACTGAGAGCCCTTTTGCTAGCATACCACTGGATAGATCTCTGGATCTGTTTCTAGACAAAGTGGTGAGGATGTAGTGATTGATTGTCTATGGTGGGGCAGAGGGAAGAGACTGGTAATACAACTCTTGGATTCCTGGGCTGGCTATTCATGTAGGTGGGGGTGTATACACCAAGGGAGAATAGAGGAAGAGGAGAGAAGCCTTGTGAGCTACAGAGTGGGATTAGATATACTGGGGGCCTATATCCAAGGGAGTTGAACATAGGGTTTGCAATCTCTAAAGAGTGACTTGGGTTTCTGTCGCAGAATATGAAGTAATCAGTAAATAACAAGTATTAGTACTGCTAATGTGACAAGATAATTTATTGTTTACATCACTAAATGTTATTTTTCGAAATATTTTCTTTGGCACTGGATCAACTGTAGGTTAGCAGATTGAGTCTCCTAACTTGGCCTCCAAGCTTCATAAACTTTATTTATTTATTTATTTATTTATTTATTTATTTATTTATTTATTTTAAAGAGCTTCATAAACTTTAGATGAAGAACTTTGAATTTTCATTTACTGTGAATGTAGGTGATTTGTTCTAGAAATGTCTTAAATAATATCTCTTTGTTTTACAAAATACAAAGGAACCAGGGATTTGCTGGATATATGGTCGGCTTCATTAGACAGAGTGAAACAACTAGCTTTAATTATTTATGCAATTTTTTTGGTCAAAATTGTTGTCTTTTAATGATACTCAAGAATATTTGAGAATTGGAAAGATAGATTAAATATGTATTAATGTCAATGTACAAAAATGAACCGGGAATATATTGCATTGTAGGTATTTGAGTACATTCCAAGGATACTTTGAATTTACTAGTAGGAAAATAAAGGGAAAAATTAAAATTAGAATTCGTAAACTCAGAGAAGAGAGGCCAAAATGCATGAAATCCCTTAACGCAAACATGAACATTTAAATTCAACAGTAATTTAGTGATTCCAGCACATTCACCACAAATTGACTTTCTGTTAATAGTCCCAGGTGAGGAGCAGAGTTACCTGACCATATTTCTCTTCTGCTAACCTTGCCCTGTACTCACGATTTCTCTGATTTATTAGTTAACTGATCATTCTTTATGCTACTCTAGGGCTTAGACAAATACCAATCAATACACTTTAAAAAAATAAAGTTGAAATCAAGCCATAGAAGAGCAACTGTAAACACTGAAAAAGTCCAGAATTTCAAGTTTTAGAAGCTACATTTTCACAGGTACCCCCTGCCAAGGACCATTAATATAATATTTTTATTGATTGGTGTCACTATTGAATGTTAGGCCTCCTATATTGCATGGAGATGCAGAATATTTTGATCACAGTATTACACAAGCACCATGTATTTCTGGTCACAATTGTATCTGATGGTAGAGTCTTGTTCAAATTTTGCTTTTTGAAGAGCCCTTTTCTCAGATGTTCCTTCTCTATGCTGTAGATCAGCATTTCATACAAAAATCATTGCCAAACTGTTTTTGTTTTATAATTCTATAGCCCTATGCTTTTGTATTCAGGACAAAACAATAGCAATTATAACAAAAAAAAAAAAAGGAAATCTTGATCTGCAATCAGAAAGATTGTTAATTTTCTTCCTAAGTGACCCTTTGATTTGAAACAGCAATTCAGAACTTTAGTCTTGGGGAAAAAATGTGCAAAATGGCTTTGGGTCTTTAAAAAGAAAACTATTTTGAAAAGAACAAACTATGATTGATTGCACATTGATATAAACATGCACATGGGGCTATTTCTGCAGTCCAGAGATGGGAAAGTTCCTGTAGGAATCACAGAAAAATAGATGCTTTTGAAGGGAGCCTAAGGCAGTGGAAGCAAGAGGATTGAGGATTGGGGAAACAGCCTGATTGCATTATTTGAATGTTATTAGAGTGAATGTCTGGAATGCCCTTTTGAGTAGTTTATTTTTAAAAAGTGTAGCTTGTGGGATACGAAATAAAATCAGCAGGAGCCAACAGTGTGGCTCTGACCTGGACCTCACAGAGCACAGAAGTCAGCGAATGAGACAGACCTGCGTGGAGAGACAGTTTTCGAGCACCTCTCTATCACTGAAGAGCTTGCAGGACTTGGGCAGGTTAATTCGCCTTTCTGGGTCTTATTTCCATCAGTTTAAAAGTAAGAGGAGTCGACACCACTTGGTCTCTGTGGCAGCTTCCACTTCTGATGTCCTGGGACTAGATGTGGGCTGATAGTTATCTGTGAGGAAAGGCTTCACCAAACAAGGCACTTAACAAAATTGTGGGAAGGTAGGACATTGAGTAAAACAAACCAAAACAAAATACAAATCTCTGAGTGCTCTTAAACCACAGTCAAGGCCATCTGCAAACCTCGTGCATCAGAGTTTTCACCAATAGGTAGTTATTGGGCTGTCAGCATGCCTAGACCTATGCCAGGTGCTGGAGCTTCTGTACAGGTGAGCGTCAGACAGGTGATCAGGTGACTACACTGCAGGCACATCATGAGATGATAAGTCCCAGGTGCGGTCGGAGCTCAAGAAAGCCATCTGAGCTAAGAGTAATAGAGGGTGTGATAGCATATAGGAAGGGGATGTCTGTGTGAAGGCCTGGGGAGGAAGGATACCATGATGAGTTTGAAGTTAGGAAGTAGTGAGAGATGAGAGCAGAAAGGTAAACACAGGCAGTTCTCCTAAGACCTGGGTGTTCGTCCCTCATCTAGAAGGTGGGAGGTATGTGGGCAGGGCCCAAAATCCCATGCCTGCATCTTCCTCCTCATTATCTTTCTAGCTTCCTTCTTGTTCCTTCCTGTGGGTTGGGGGATCCCCTTCCTGCTCTGGAGGAGTTCAGGTGAGGATGGGCTGCTGGTATCAATCAGGTAGAAGAGGGGCAGTCCTGCCACCTTGTATGCCTCCTGTGGCCTTGAACAGAAGCCTCCAGATGTACAGCCCTCTGGGAATTACAACCTTAGTTCTGCCCAAAATTAGGACCATACCTGGGGCTCAGGATGGGAGGCAGGTAGATCAAGAGTATTCCAGGAGTCTGGAGCCCTCTATCTTGTTCTATTTTTAAAAGGAGCATGTGGGAAGGTGTCTGAAATATATGTAAATGAGAATGTACTAAGGGGGAGCCAGAAAGGTAATTAAAACTGTTTGGGGTTGAATTATGTCCCCCCAAATCCAGATGTTGAAATCTAGACACCAGTACTCAGAATGTGATTTTCTTTGGAAATAGGGTCATTGCAGACGTAACTACTCTGTTATGATATAAGAATGAGGTGGGCACCCTTCCAATATGATCGGTGTCCTTATAAGAAGGGGAAATTGGATACAGGCATATACAGACAGGGAGAATGCCACGTGGGTGACACACAAGGATGATGGGCTTCCACAAGACAAGAAACACCAAAATGGCTGGCAAACCAACAAAAAGCTGGTGAAGAAGCATGGAATAGTATCTTCTTCCCAACCTTCAAGAGGAACCAGTCCACCAACATCTTGATCTTGGCATCCAGCCTCCAGAACTGAGACAATAATACATTTTTGTTGTTTACACCACCCAGTTAGTGGTACTTTGTTATGGGAGCCCTAGCAAACTAACATCAGGACAATTAAATTAATTCAGAGGCTTACTCTATTTTGGGGTTATTTCATGTTAAATTGCTTAAATTTACAATAAAAATAAAAACATATGCCTCGAATAAGGGCACTGAAGCTTCATGGCTGTCTAGCATCAATAAGAGTATAAAATGAAGGTATCAGTTTAAATCCTGGTTTGGGACTAATACTCATATTGATAGGATCGACCTGCCCACAAATGTCAAATGTGAAATAAATGTCAGCATGGTTTTTTTGAGCTTGGAAATAGGGATATCAGGGCTATTTCTTTTGCACAACTTAGAGTTATTATTAAATAGATATAGACATACCTGTTTATCCCTAGAGGAAAGTACATAGAAGTATTGAAGAAATGTTAATACATAGAGGTGACGTTGTTGATATTTTATTAAGTCTTTGGGAATTAGACATAATGATGTGAAAATCTGCAGAATAGAAATTAAGTTTCTGAATTTATTTCTGACTCATTAGTGACCTAAGGGCACCCACTAAATTAGTATGTTATATTCAGTTTCTCCAGATGCAAGCTAAAGATTAAAAAATCACCTGCTATTTTTCTCTGCTTTGATTTTTGTCAAGAAGATTAAGGATGACATTTTTTTTCTGAATACAAAGTGGTATTATTTTGTGTAGACAGCACAATTCAGAAACAACATGTAGATATATGCTGGTAGATGCCCGAAGGAAGAAAATATACCTGTGTAACTATATGCTAAGTATTATGATTGCTCTTATACCTAGGGAAGTAAATACAATTAATGCACTGGATTTCATTACATTACAAAATAAGCCCCTATATATTTGCTATGTATTTAAGAAGATATGTATGATAATAACATGTTTCAAATAAGTTGGAATAGTTACTCTTGAAATCATGTATGTAGAGGTAAATTCCCTTATAAACTTTTTCTAATCAAATTCATTAGGGCATAATTTACTTATACAACAGAGTGAGTTTTGACAAATGATATACGCATATAACTGCCACCATAATCAAGATAATAGAACATTCCTATCAACCCCAAGATCTCTTTTTGTCCACTTACCACCTCCAGCCCCAGGCAATCACTGATCTGCTTTCTGTTACTATAAACTAATTTTACTTGTTTTAGAATTTCATTTAAGTGATGTTTTGGGGATTCATCTATTTTGTGGTGTATATTGGGAGTTCCATTATACTGCTAAGCAGCATTCTCTTGGGTGGATATGCCACATTTGTTTATAAGTTCACCTGCTGATAGATATTTGGGTTGTTTCCAGTTTCACTTTTATGTATAAAGATGATATGAACATTATCATATGAACATTTTAATAGACATTTGTGTTCCTTTCTCTTAAATACCTAGGAGTGGAATTTCTTCAGTATACTATTTTAAAACCTATTTTCCTACCTAGTGGAATTCAAATAAATCTGAAAATTGTTGATGACATGCAACTTGGCATCATATTAAAATATATTTATTTATATATTTACTTGTGCCAACTTCATTCCAAAAACATTCTTCTTATTCAGACTACCAATACTTTGTAAAAATCTAGAATTTAAATAAGTAATATAATTTGAACCAAAGTAAATAAGGGTAGAAGGATACTTTGTGCATTTGTGTACTTTATAGAGAAAAGAATATGTAACTCTTATTGTCTTAAAAAAAGGCGGGAGGAGAGGAATTAGGACCCAAAATGGTATAAGAATGCTGCTTTACATTTTCTATTTTTTATTCCTGGATTTTTAATATTAGGGTATATTTTCTGAAGCATGGCCTTTCCCCATATGTTACATTTTAAAATCTCTTCTTACAGAATGAATCACCAGTCGAAACACTCTCTTGGCCTCCCTATGGGTTTTTTTCCCCCCACATTCTCACCAACACTTGGATTACAGCTTTTTCAATTTCAGCCATTTTTAAAAGCTTTTAATAGTGTCTTATTGTGGTTTTATTTTTTTTTAAAGATTTTATTTATTTACGCATAAGAGAGAGGGGGGGGGCAGAGGGAGAGGCAGGCTCCACGCAGGGAGCTCGACATGGGACTCGATCCGGGGTCTCCAGGATCAGGCTCTGGGCTGAAGGCAGCGCCAAACCGCTGAGCCACCCGGGCTGCCCTTCATTAGTCTTTAATGAGAGAAATAGAAATTAAAATCACAATGAGGGCAGCCCAGGTGGCTCTCTCTCATGAGTAAAGAAATAAAATCTTTAAAAAAAAAAAAAAAACTAATGAAGTTGTCCATCTTTTTATATGCTTACTGAACATCCTTACATCTCCTTTGCTAAAGTATTCTGTTTTGTGACAATTTTATTTTTTTTCTTCAGTTGTGAGTTTTTTATATGACCCAGACATAGTAACTTTGCTAGCTAGATCTATTGCAAATACTTCTGCCCATTTTGTCTCATCTTTTTATTTTCCATATAATGTCTTACAAAGAGTAAAGGTTTTTAATTTTGTTAAAATTCAACTGGTATTTTTTTCGTTCTTTTATGTATTTCCTTTTGCTCTGTCCTAAGAAATCTTGGCCTATTTTAAGGTCACAAGGATCTTCTCTTAATATTTTCTTCTTTAAATGTTACAGTATTTGCTTTGGTAAAGTTAACCTTCAAAATAAAACTGCTAGTTACTTTACCAGCTAAGATGGGCTTTTTCAGGAATAAAAGAAAACTGCAATCCAGGAGGCGCAAGCTGCAGCAAACTATAGGCAAATCCACAGCACAAAGGACAGGAGCGCTCTTTTATGTAGGAAAGGTGTGGCGGGGCGTTGGGAAGGCTGTTGTGAGTAAAAAGGCCATTGGAGTAAACTGGGAGTTTGAAGCATGGGAGCTTTTCATTGAGTGAGTTGTGACTGACTCTGATTGGCTGGGCTGTTGCTAGGGGAGGAGGAAAGCCTTTCTTCCTTCTGCTAGGATAGTAAAGCAGTATCTATGGGTGAAGTCTAGCTCTTCTTGTGTTTGCAACTGTTGATAAGTGGAAGGGCATGAGAACTCCCGCTTCCAAACTCCCAACTCCATTTTAGTCCTCCATGAGAGATTTTTCTTTATTACTTTTCACATTTCAATCTATGATTCATTCTGAGTTAATTTTTGTCAGTTTGATTTCTTTTCTTTTCTTTTTTTTTTTTTTGGAGAGAGAAAGCCTAATCAGGGATGGGGGGTGAGGGGCAGAGGGAGAGGGAGAGAGAGAATATTACCCAGGCCCCACATCCAGCACAGAGCCTCATGTGGGGCTTGATCTCACCACCTTGAAATCATGACCTGACCTGAAATCATGTCAGAGGCTTAAACAACTGAGCCACCCAGGCACTCCTTTCTTAAAATAGACTTTTCTATCTCAATTGAATTAAATCTAACTTGGATAGCATTTGTTGTTGTTGTTGTTGTTTTGTTGTTGTTAAAACTATCTTATAGTTATTTTTATTAAAATAAGATTATATTTAAAAAGTTATGTAGAAGCTCCCTAAGAACATCCAGAAAAGTGGTCTTTCAGTTTCATTTTTAATATCTCCAGTGATATAAGGCTCGTCCCTCTGAGAAAGCCCATTCCATTTTCAGTCAGAGGAATAGAAGCACCCATAAGAATCTTAGAGAGACTCATGAGGCCTGCAGAGCCTCAGACTTGACATGCAGAAGGAAAAGAAAGCACATTTCTTGACAATTAACTGCCATTTGTCCTTCTGCATTAGGCAATGCAAATCACATTGCTTTGATTGTCAGGGCTTTTGGCTCTGATTGATTATTTTCAGCCAGGACCTTGACATCCACCACAGAGGCCAGATACCTGGGAGGGGATGGTACACAGCATAGGTCTTACAGTTGACCTCAAATGAAGCTGCAGAGAGAGCACTGTGCAGGGGAAGACTAACCCCACACTTGAAGCTGGTACCAAATTTCTTGTCTTTTCTCCTAAAAATCACCCCAAGTTTCATCTTCACTATTCCAGATGTTATTTCCCTGTTGCTCAAATACTACTGGTTTGTACTCAGTTAAAAGGAACATGAAGACTGGGAAATGATTATATGAAACTATGTGACTCTGTCACTACACAGCCCCTCAAGTCATGGCTCTGTCCAGGAGAGGCTTGGCCTAGCCATTAATGTCTTGGAATATGATTTGTCATAATTAACCAGCTTGGTTAAAAACATGCAACAACTATTAAAGGTATTTTCAGCTACAATGAAAAATACATTTTTAAGAGTCAAGTTTTATTCAAAAAACATAAGATTCCAGTTAGCTGAAAACAAATGTACACGTGTTTCAGGGGGGTGATGATGGGTGAGGGTGGTATATGTATTGGGTGCATGTGTTTACTTTTTACATTTTTTCTATCATTTTATTTTTGGGACAGTGTGGGCCTAAGAATAAGGAATGTAATTCTTTCCGTGGTTACAGAGGTCCAGAAATACAGCAAGAGAGGTCAATAGGAATGTGATGTGATGTTATAGCTTTCCACATATAAGTTACTAGTTACTTTAATCATCAGATGATTTGGCTTTTCCCTAATATACAGCTGGTTTCCAGAGTCACTGTACTTGCCTTTGATGAAGGTCTCAGGAGATTTAGTGCAACAGAGCAAATGGTCATTTACTACAAACCACTCTTTGCCATTTAGCAGGACTGCTGTGATATGTATGTTGATGAATAGATAAGATTTATGAAGAAACAGCTCATTTACTTCATTTGATTGTGTGGTAGGCAAAATAATGCCCCCCCCAAGCCCCCCAAAGAACACCGTGTACTTATCCCTGGAACCTGTGAATATGTTACCTTGCAAGGCAAAAGGGATTTGGAAGACGAGAGTAAATTAAGGATCTTGAGATGAGAAGATTATCCTAGATTCCCCAAAGTAATCACAAGGGTCCTTTGAACCTTCCCTAGCTGTGATCACAGGAATATGTGACCACAGGAATATGTGACCACAGGAAAAAGACACCGAGATATGTAACACTGCTGGCTTTGAACAATGAAGGAGTTTGCTAGAAGCTGGAAAGGCAAGGAAATCGTTCTCTAGGACCTGTAGAAAGGAAACGCAGCCCACCAATATGTTGACTTTAGTATATGAGACCTGTGTTGGCCTTATGTCCTATGGAACTTGAAGATAGTACATTTATGTTGCTTTGATTTGTTATCCCAGCATTAGGAAGCTAATGTAGTCTGTATCCTGTCCCTCAGGTGTGGGGAACAGAACCGCACAGAGGAGTCGAAGCTGACACCTGTGTCTATATCTGTGTCTATGTCTCTGTATATATAAACAGACATATATCTACACACACAGATGTATATTTGTATATTATATATAATTTCTAAATGTTAAAATTAAAAATTTGTGCTGAGTTGCTGTTTCAGTAGAGGAAACCCAGAGAGTGAACAATATATATAAGTAATAAAATTGGGGTAATTCCTTTATCTTTGAATAGCAGCTAATGAAAAAAAATGATGTTTCTGAATATTTATCAATATCTTGTTATACACTACACCCACCCGTTTATTATAAGGGTCTTTGAAAAATTAAAACTTTTTGAATGCTATTGATTATGATTCAGAAAATGTAGATTTTTCTTCTTTTCAGAAATAACAGTAACATAAGCGACTGCTATAATGTGTATTTCATTAAGATAAATGAGATTATTGGTGTTATGGTAAAGCAACAAATCTCAAACGCGTTCCCAGGACAACATTATGGTTTTAAAAATTATCAAGGATCCCCAAAGAATCTTTGTTAATGTGGGTACATACAACGTTGTTTATTGTACTAGAAATTTAAGCTGATAAATTTTTAAAATACATATTCAATAATTCATTTAAAATGACAAAATGAACCCATTATTTGGTAACCTAAATTATATGTTTTATAAATAATCACATTTCAAAAATTGAAAAATAATGAAAAGACATTGTTTAAAATTTTTGCATGTTTTTAGAATGACTGCCCCTGTAGGAATAGCTTGACTTCCATGTCTGCTTCTGCGTTCAATCTGTATGTGAAGAAAATCCAACTTTGGACAGATACATAACTTGAGGGGTGGAGTATTTTAATAGCCTTCTCAGATGATTGTGGATATTCTTCTTTAATACTACACCAAAGCTTGACAAGTGGTAGTTTCTTGAGCATTGGTTGCAACATGGAATCTGACAACACAATTAACTTTTTGTAGTTTTTTTTTAAGATTTTATTTATTTATTCATGAGAGACACAGAGAGAGAGAGAGAGGCACAGACATAGGCAGAGGAAGAAGCAGGCTCCATGCAGGGAGCCCATTGCAGGACTCGATCCCGGGACTCCAGGATCACACCCTGGGCCGAAGGCAGGCGCTAAACCACTGAGCCACCCAGGCATCCCAACTTTTTGTAACTTGTTTCATTAAAACCCTCACAAAGTATCTTTACTAATGGGTATTTTACTAACACTGGGACTTAGACTTTAGAGAAATAAGAGCTCACTTTTACAAATTTCAGCCCATTTCATACAATATTTTAAAAATTGTATTTGTTAATGTAATGACCATTCTCATAGTCTTTAGTTTTTGGAAAACCATCAAGCTCATGGTAGCAGAAGATTTCAAAAAATTTATTTCTTTCTGGAGAGCTCAAATTTATCATTGATAACGGATAGTGTTAGTTGTTTTCCTTAAAATGACAGCTCACTTCATTCATTTTCA
Source organism: Canis aureus (assembly GCF_053574225.1). Classification (NCBI taxonomy): domain Eukaryota; kingdom Metazoa; phylum Chordata; class Mammalia; order Carnivora; family Canidae; genus Canis; species Canis aureus. The sequence continues at coordinate 14,824,558 of NC_135613.1, read as the reverse complement.
AGAAAATCTCTGCTAAATATTTGATGTTTACCTTGTGAGTTGTTCTTTCAAGAAAAAATGGTGTTTCATTAAAAACTGAAGCTACTCCAGCAAGCAGTGCAGTCACACAAGTGTTACAGTTGAGCCAATTTCATACTTGGACGTGCAGCAAAAGTGCTTTGTGTGTGGTTTCTGTTTTGTCAAGAATTATTAAGAAGTTGAGTACTCAAGGGCCAAAGTTTAATAAAATCTAATTTTACTAAATACAATTAATTCCTTCATTAATGACCTCCTCCTCCTTCTCCTCCTCCTCCTCCTCCTCCTTCTTCTTCTTCTTCTTCTTCTTTTCTTTCTTTCTTTCTTTCTTTCTTTCTTTCTTTCTTTCTTTCTTTCTTTCTTTCTTTCTTTCTTTCTTTCCTTCCTTCTCCTTCTCCTTCTCCTTCTCCTTCTCCTTCTCCTTCTTTCTCCTTCTCCTTCTCCTTCTCCTTCTCCTTCTCCTTCTCCTTCTCCTTCCTCTTCTTCTAGTAAGCTCCACACCCAGCATATTGCCCAATGTGGTATTTCAACTTCCAACCCCAGGGCTCTGGGATCAAGTCCCGCATCGGGCTCCTCACAGGAGCCTGTTTCTCCCTCTGCCTATGTCTCTGCCTCTCTCTCTTTCTCTCTCTCTCTCTCTGTATCTCTCATGAATAAATAAATAAAATCTTAAAAATAATTAAAAAGACCTGAGCTGAAATCAGGAGTTGAATGCTTAACCATTTGAGCCATCCAGGTACCCCTATTAGTGACAATCATAAGTGAAGCTGGATTTCCTTTATTTTACTTCCAAGTACGTGGCATTGAAAAATACGACTGCTTTTGTTGTTTGGTGCCACTGCCTTGATTGGTGCTTTAACTCCCACAGTTTCACCGTCACTGATTTTGCACTAGCAGTGCAAATATCAACATAGTAAAAAGTCAGTTGATATCTTTATTTTATTTTAAATTTTATTTGTTTATTCATGAGAGACAGAGAGAAAGGTAGAGACACAGGCAGAGGGAAAAGCAGGCTCCATGCAGGGAGCCCGATGTGGGATTCGATCCTGGGACTCCAGGATCATACCCTGGGCCAAACGCAGGCGCCAAACTGCTGAGCCACTCAGGGTTCCCCGATATCTTTAGTACGAAAATAACAATAACAATAACGTAAGCAATTGCTATAATGTGTATTTAATTAAGATAAGTGAGATTATTGATGTTACGGTAAAGAGTTTTGACTTTAGGGCATCACGACAGGATCATGGGGACCCCACTGATTACACTTGAGAATCACTATGTTATAGATAAGGACAGCTCTATGTATTCACAAGCACCCCTCCTTGCTGTGGATGAGGGCACTCTACAGGGTGCTGGGGACATAATAAGCAAGTATTACAGACTCATACTTTTAAGGTTCTATAGATGAAATGCATGTCTGGTATCGGACAGCAGAAGGGGTTCAGGACCACAGCAAAGTGAGAGCACATGCTTCACCCAGAGGGAAAACAGCACCCCCCTCCATTCTAGCTTATGTTGCATACAGAAACACAATGCCAGTGTGGTCACTGACACCTGTTTCTCAAGAGACATCACAGATTTGTCATTTATATAAAACTTTTTGATTTTTTAAAATGTGCCAGCTGATTAAGTATTTGGATTTAAAAACGCTACCCAAGTACAAACAAAACCCCTCTTCCCTCTGGATTTGGCCTGCAGTCAACCTCTACAGTACACACACAGTGACTACTTGTTGAATAAATGAATCAAATTAAGAGTGACCAAATTTAAGAGTAAGCAGTTCATAGCCCCCTGTGTAGGTTGAGATAATATTTGCTGGGATTAGGGCCCTTGAATTTTTAACTGTCACAGATAGAGGAGAACTATCACAGATAGAGGGCACATATACCAGGGCTGGGAAAATCCATGTTCTTTTTGTTATCGGCTCACGTTTTAGCTGTTTCAGGTAGAGTACCCAGTCATGCCAGTGAAAACTTTTCCTTGTGAATCAGTCCAGCTCAAAAAATGACAGATACTGAAGGGCAGTCAATGGACTATTATGATAACGATTAGATGTAGCCAAACATCTGGAATTTAAAGGATGCTGAGGATGACCATTGTAATAAAGCCAAAAAAATTTAGTAACAACAGATACTCATTTCCTGGATTTGCCAGATGTATGTAACCTAAGAATGTTTATCTTACAAATGATCTGTGATCTCTCAGTATTGTTCCAATGCATATTATAGGCCAATTGGGTAACAGGTTATAAAACTGGAAGGGCAGTTGAGAAAACTAGGCATTTTTTTAAAAAAAGTATTTTGATGCAGATAGGCTGATCACATTATAGACTTTTTTTGTTAAATTCACATTCAGTGATAGGCAGTTTTTGTGTTCAAATCCCCATGGTAAGTGCTGTGGGCATAAAAAGTTGACCAAGATACAGACTTTCTCTGCTCAGTATTTACGTTGTGGTGAATGATAGTCAGAAATCCAGAGCAAGTTGTGCCAAGTGCTAGACTTCATATGCCCATAGCAGAGAGTGCTTGCTCTTGGCTAGTGTTGTTCTAGGCATCAGGGAAGAAGGAAAGAACAAAACAGCACATGCCCTGGACCTCACGGAGCTTACATGCTAGTAATCCTCTAAAGTACAAAGTAGCATGAAAACAGAGGATGTGGTGAAATTGACTGCCCTGAAGGATCAGAGATTTTAAGTAGAGGATGGTTTTTGAGCCCAAACCCAGGACATAAAGAACTTTTACAGGTGGACGTGGGGAGTTGTGTGGGAGATAGACTGTAGGAACAGTACTCACAAAGTGTGAAAATATAGAGTGCCTTTGGAGTATCATGGGGGGACATTGTGGCTGAAGAATTAATCACATTATCTTCCCAAACTGCATCAGGATGCTATTTTTTATATAAAAAACTAGGGCTGTAGATTGAATGTTACTGAGTTTGCAATCTCAACTTCCAAATTCTAAATTATATAAACTATGACAATAAAATTACATTTGTTATGGCATTCAGCACAATGTGGAAATATACCGGCGACACAGTGACTATCAACTGATAATAAAATAAGAAAAAAACAGTCAGTCTTGCTAAGGTTCTGGTTTGATAATAAATAGAGGATCAGTAATTTAGATAAACAAAGTTGTATATTTCTCGTTCATATTGCATTTTAGCTGTGGTGTCTGCTGCTTAGCTGTGTCTTTGCTCAGTATGTCTTTATCCCTCCAGGATCCAGGCTATTTGGGACATATTGTAGGAAAAAGTACCAATGGACAAAGGAGCAAAGACTCTCAGGTCTTCTAATTGGGTAAGGTGTGAATAATATCCATTATATCCCATTGGCTAAAATAGGTCACACGACCAAGTCTGCCACTGAGGGGGCAAAGAAATCTATTCCTCCTGCTAAAAGTCATTATTGTAAGTCACATGGCAATGGTATTAGATGTAGGCCAGTAACTAATTGGGACCAGTGATTCTATTGCAATTCTCATGTTTTGCCTCACTGTAGCTTGAGTTCTAGGGTATATATAATAAAGAGTGGATGGATTGCTCTATTGAAGTATAGTTTAGAAGCAAAACCTAAAAATTTTGCACAATTCAATGATAAAACAAAAGAAGTTTGTTGTCATGGTACTGGGCCCAATTCCAGAGGCAATTGTCTTGAAGATTTATACAATTGGTTAGTTATACAGGCTGTAATTCATTCATGAATTCAGAAAAGTGCAAAGCCTATGAAAGCTCCAGTTTGAGGATGTTTCTTTCACTTGGTAAGATTCTCCTAATAGAGCTGTGAATGCCTTTAATACATTTTTATAGACTCAACCAAGAGGAATTTCTTATACTTGTCTGAGAGCTCAAAATATGCACCCTTTCTGAGCAAGAAGCCCACAAGGCCATTCTCTATTCTAAGCCTGAATAGAAATTGCTTTGGAGCATTTAAAAATCCACTACTGAAATTTATCTAGCAGGACTAAGCACCATATTCACTTTTTCAGGAGCTCTCAGGTTTCTAGAGTCCAAGCACTGAGGACAAATTCTCAGTCCCATTTTGTTCTTCAAGGGCCTGCATAGAGCTCCTGTTGTTATCCAACTCATCTCTTTAATTAGAGCGTTGACTGATATATGGGCAACACTTCCAAGGGTTGTGATTAACTAGTTGCTCGTACCACCACATGCCTTTTTTGATACTGAATATTCAAATTTAATCATCAATGGAAAGCAATGAGTACCCATCTGGTCTTAAATTAGCTGTTGATCTACCTGAGTTGCTATTCCTGAAAATAATTGTTTACAGCGTTGGACTAGAAGAAAGTTTGGAGGAAACCCAGTCACTCAAGAAGCAGATCTCTGTATTTATTTTTAAAGCTTTTCTATAGAAATGAAGACTGCTCACATCTGCTTTGTAGCACTATAGCCTCTGTTTGTAATGCTTAGCACCCATAAACTCTGTAAGAAACTACTGTGGTCCCTCTGGTAATGCTTGATTTTTTTGACGTAGTATAATACAAATAATTAAATAGCCGTGTTTGATGCCCCTTCCAACTTCTATTAAGTAGGGATTTGCAAGTTGGTGTAGTATTTCTCTATCGTACAGTATATTTTAATTAAAGTCAGAATGCTGTGTAAGATTGAGCAAATTGTGTTCCATTTGAAGAATTAAAGAATTACTCAGGCTTGCCAGCATGATCTAAAATTCTAATTCTGCACTCTGCTATGAATGCCAGATGCACAGAGTTCTTATTGTCCATCAAATACCACCTGGAAGTATTTATCACAGCAGAAGGAGGAAGCTTCTCATATCTTTTTTGGAGGGAGGCTTTTATTAAAATTGGCTTCTTTTGATATTGTCCCCATTTACAATAAATGGAGTCCGTGAAAGGCCCTTAACTCTAATCAGAAATGCAGAACTGATTACAGTGTTTTCACGACCACATAAAGGATAAAACCCTCCAAAGATTTTGCTTGAGTTGATAAATCAACTTTTTACACACCAAAGAGCAACTCAAAAGCGAGTAGAAATTTAGTGAAACAGCCTCATTTGTCAACCAACTGACTCAAAAGAAAATAGTTCAGAAATATTTTCTTCTTCTGGAAGAATACCAGTTGATTTGGGCCATGAAGTACTTTACAAGTTCAGGAAGAGAAGAGCACATTAGAGTTTTTCAGCTGACACTCCTGCTTTTCATGGTTTTATCTTCTCTATTTCAATAGTGGTTAGAAACTGGTATCTGTGTTGTATGAGTTTAACACCCCCCCCGCCAAAAAAAAAGGTGATGACTAAAATGATGTTTTGAACCTGGAAGAAAGTTCAATAATTTACATCTTGCCCTGAGAGAGGAGTCCACCTAATTCATATTCTAAAATTGATGTTCCAACCCCATAGAAGGGGGCTTTTTCAAGTTCCCTTAAAATCTCATAACTAAATAAATAAAATTTAAAAATCTGTTATTTTTACTTACCACAGACTAAGAGAAGTGAAGCAAATAGTACAAATGTCTTCCCAACTTCTTTCCCTTGATGCTGCATCAAAATGGCTAAAGTCATAATTGTTTCTGCTTCCAGAAATTGTCTTCTTTCCCTCCCTCCCTGCCTTCTCCCCTCCTTCTCCCCTGCTTTCTCTTTCCCTCCTTTTTAAAAAAATATCTACTAAGTACCATTTGGAAAATGCCAGTGAACAGAAAAGACAAAAAGCATTAACCTCCTAGACATCACACTCTAGCGGATGGAAACAAAGTGAAGGTTCAGCTTAACCATTACACTGTACAGGTATTTAAACAGATCAGTTCATGGTCAGAGCATCATGAGAAAATCAGCAGGTGATTGTTTAAAAGTGAATTTAATGGTTCTCTTCTTGCCACATGGGTATTTTTATACCTCATGTAATTCCGCTCCCTGTGCACCTTCCCTATTTCTTGTTGTCTCATGGAAATAGAGAACAGTCTTCATTATGCCTTTCTGTTAAATTGTTCAGCAGAGACCATGTGTAGGGTGACATGGTTGAGTCCTTAATTCACTGGGATGTGCTTTTGTGTAAAATGACAGAAAACAATGGAAGAGGTCGTAGAATGTTCAAGCTTAGTGCCAAGGAGGGCGAGTTTTGTGCACAGACCTCCTGGTTTTGAATCTCAGTTCCTCTAAGCAGTATTATCTTAGGCAGCGTAGTTAACCTCCTAGCCTTCACTGCTTCCTCTCTAAAATGTTGATACTAGCAATATCTGCCACTTGGAGCTGAAGTGATGAGTAAATAATGTATGCAAAGCACTTAATACAATAATCCCACTTAGTGGGGGTGCTGGGTGGCTTGGTCAGTTAAGCTGCCGCCTTCTGCTCAGGTTATGATCCTAGTGTCCTGGGATCAAGCCCTGTGTCAGGCTCCCTGCTTGACGGGGAGTCTGCTTCTACCTCCTCCAGCTCTTGCATGGGCTCTCTCTCTCTCTCTCTCTCTCTCTCTCTCTCCCTCTCAAATAAATAAAACCTTAAAAGAAAATAATCCCCCTTAGTACAATCATATCTCAGATATGTGGGGGTTGTAGCTATTGAGTGATGTTAGATGGCTTGCTTTTCTTTTCTTTCTTTCTTTCTTTCTTTCTTTCTTTCTTTCTTTCTTTCTTTTTCTTTAGTTTCTTCTTCCTTCCTCCCTCCCTCCCTCCTTTCCTTCCTCTCTTAATATCCTCTCTGCCAATAGTTGGCCATATCCATTTGTCATACAGTCAGATTTGCTTTAAAATTTTTTTTAAATTAAATTTTTTTTTGTTTCTTTCTTTGAAAAATAAATCTTTTCTTTGGGAATAATTTTAGGTTCACAGAAAAGTTGAAAATCTAGTACATAAAGTTTCCATATACCCCTCCCCCAATTTCCCTTAGTGTTGTACTCTCAGATCACCCAAATATATTTTAATATTATTAACTACATTCTAGACTATTTGAATTTCATTTGCTTTTCCACTAATGCCCCTTTTCCATCCTCATAGTCGCAATTGGGATATCACATTGCATTGAGTTGTGGTGTCTCCTTAATGTCCTCTGGTATGTGACCATTTCTCGTTGCTTCCTTGCTTTTCAAGATCTTTACAGCTTTGAAGAGAGTACTGATCAGGCATTTTGTAGAATATCAATCCATTTGGACATTACGTTTTCTAGTGATTAGTCTGGGGTTTTTTGGGAAAATACCACCCAGGTGAAGTTATCAGGAAGTACAAGATATCAGCATGAATTCTCACTGGATGTTTCATCACTTAGTCAAGGTAGTGTTCACCAGGCTACCATATTTCTTTTTTTAACTTACAGGATCATCTCACTTCATCAGTCCTGTTTCTAGTCTTGCTCCAACTTATTAGCACGTTTTAGTGTGAAAAAGTGTTTTAAAAAACACTTTCATCTGCTCGTGCAAAGTTTGTTAAATGCCAAGAAACTGTGCTAGGAAAGAGGAGAAAGAGGAGAAAGGTGGCACTCCGGAGCACCATATGTGTAAGTAAGTAGTATGCTATGTGGACAGAATTTAATGGGAATAATTTTTTAAAAGATTTTATTTATTTATTCACGAGGGACAGAGAGGCAGAGACACAGGCAGAGGGAGAAGCAGGCTCCACGCAGAGAGCCTGACATGGGACCCGACCTCGAGACCCCAGGATCAAGCCCTGGGCCAAAGGCAGGCACTAAACCGCTGAGCCACCCAGGGATCCCTAATGGGAATAATTTAATAAACTTTAAGCAAGACTAAAATGTCTACAAATACTAAATAGTACATTAAAAGCAAAATGACTAATAAAATATCTTTAACTGCATTAGTGTTAGGGAATACATTTATTAGCTAATACCTTGCCCTAATTCCTAGTATGCTGGTCTAGGCACCCAAGGCTCAAAGCTGATTCTTTGCCAAATGCTAGGTCTCTATTTTCCAGCTGTATATTTTGTTTATGAACTGCCCCACCAGGGCTCAGTGGACAATGATTTTAAAAGTAACTCAGACTATATAAAATGGGTAGGGAGGCCAGGCCAGCCTTGTTTCATCTACTTCATTATCCTTAACATTTAGCCCAATGGTTACGTCCGTGAGGATGCTAAGCCTCTTGCTCTAATGGAAAGATGCAACATTGTTGTCTTTGAAGGTGGAAGGAAGGGGAATCATGCCAAGGCATGTGGGCAGCCCTTAGAAGCTAGAAAAGGCAAAGAAATGGATTCTCCCCTAGAACCTCCAAGAAAGGAACACAGCTCTGCCCACACCTTGATTTTAGTCCAGCGAAACATATTTTGAGCTTGTAACATACAGAGCTGTAAGAGAGTAAATCTGCCTTGTTTTAATTCACTAAGGTTTTGGTAATTTGTTACTGCATCCATAGAAAATTAACCCCAGTAGTTCATGATTTAGCTCAATTATACACCCATCTCCTTCACACTCAGCTGTCTGGTAGAGTCATATTACTAGTTTTAGTTTCTTCTGAATTTAAGGACTTGACTTCTGTATGCCTTGATGCCTTCCTCTCTGTATAATAGATTTCTCTTCCCCGTTCTTCTATACTTAATATTTTTCTATTCGACCATTACTTTGGTTTGTTTTTTAAAGTATTTTATTTGTGGAGGATATCTGTACGCAAAATTGAGTTGATTCAGTTCACCATGCTCCTTAGGTAGGTGAACAAGCTCGTTATTGGTATACGTCTTCCTTTTTGTTGTTGTTGTTGTTTTTTTCTTAATTCTTCTTGTTGACATCTTTATTGCCTTTGCCAGTTCTATTCTTCTTTCCCTGCCTTATGCCCCCAATTCATGGTCTACTATCTTTCTACTCTGTATATATTATGTTGTGTTCCTTAAAATATATACATAGATTGCATCTTAGTTTAGATCTCATTCTGAATCTTGGTTGCTTTACTCAAGATTATGCGCTGGAGATCTGTCCATATTAACAATCGTAGATTTATTTTATTGCTTTTCCTGCTGTCTAGTATTTTGCTTCATGAGTTTGGCAAATTTCATTTCCCCATTCTACTCAACTGGGCATTTAGTTTGTCTCTGGCTTTTAGCTGTTAAAAACAAGTGTGCAATGCACATAATGTATACATGCATTCATTTTTAATTTTGTCAAATGCGGCCACAATGCTTCCCAGAGTGTCTTGCCAATCTAGCTTCCAGAAAACAGTATTTCCCAAAGCCTCAGTAATTTAAAAATATGTTGCAGGGAATCCTTGGGTGGCTCAGCGGTTAAGTGCCTGCCTTCGGCCCAGGGCGTGATTTTGGAGTCCCGGGATCGAGTCCCACATCAGGCTCCCTGCATGGAGCCTGCCTCTCCCTCTGCCTGTGTCTCTGTGTCTCTCATGAATGAATAAATAAAATCTTTAAAAATAAAAAAATAAAAATACGTTGCAGGAAATGTTCACTGGTTTCTACTGCGATTTTTTTTAACATGTCTTTTTATGCTTATTTGCCACTTGTGCTTCTTAAACTTTTTTCCCTGTGCAGTGTATAGTCATATTTTCTGTTCATCCTCCTATGTTGTGGTTTTTGCTGTGGATTTTAGGACATTTTTATGTAGTCTAGTCTTTATTGGTTATACATCCTACTAATGCCTTTTCAAGGCCTGCTGTTTTAAATTGATTGTATCTATGGCATTGTTCATTGTGAAATGTTCCTAAATTTAACATAGCCAAATTTATAAGTCTTTCCTTTTATGCTTCATGGTTTTTTTTTTCCTTCAGACTTGTTTAAGAAATCTGTTCTAACCTTAACATCATACATTTTTCTCCTGTAGTTTTTTCTTTTTTTTCAAGATTTTCTTTATTTATTCAAGAGAGAAAGAGAGTGTGAGAGAAAGAAAGAGAGAAAGAGAGCATCAGCAGGGGTAGAGTCAGAGGGGAGGGAGAAGCAGTCTCTGCAAGGAACAGAGAGCCCAATATGGGGCTTAATCCGGACCCTGGGATCATGACCTGAGCCGAAAGCAGACACTTAACTGACTGAGCCACCCAGGCATCCCCTCCTGTAGTTTTTTCTTGTAGAGTTTCACTTTTCATACTAATAGGTTTAATCTACCTAAAATGTATTTTTTATGTATTATGTAAGTAGATATTTAATTATTCCCAAAATGATAAACTCACTTCTGTGCACTATTTGTCATATAATAAGTTGTCATACAGTAAGCTCTTTTGGTTCCATTGATCTGTTGTTTTTTGTTCTGGTGCCAAATGTATGCTGTTCTAATTACTATCACATTGTGAGTTCTTTTTGCTTGATTTCCATATTTTTAAGCTATTTTCAGGCCATTGGTACAATCATTCTTTAGTGTAAAGTATACGCACAATATGTCAAGTTCCCAAAGACATGATTGGATTTTATTTGGAATTGCATTCAATTTCAGATTAACTGGATTTTCTAAATTAACCCACATATTATCTTTATAGTAAAGAGTCTTCCCCACATAAGCATGGAATATCTTTGCATTTATTAAGGTATCTTTTATGTCCTTTAACAAAGTTTCAAAATGTATTGCATAAATATTTTACACAAAGCTACTTGTTTTCTCAATATTTTAAAATTAATTTTGTTACTATATTCTTTTTTAATTACATTTTCTCACTTATTTTTTTTTTCTTATTTTTACTGGCATTGTCCAGTGGAATTCTTTTATTTGTTATAATGTCTTGGTTCTCTAGTGGGAAAAGACACCAAGCCTCAATGATATGATATATTATCTTCAATGAACTATAATCATTCCTTTTGAAAGACCTTGCATGTTGGTTGGCCATCTTGGTAATTGTTCAAATTGGTGGGCATTGCTCTTACAGGCAAATATACTGGCTGCTTTCTTCCTAAGGAAGTAGAGTCTCAAATGTATCCGTATCTCTTCTAACTCTAGCCCCAAAAGAAAATTGGTAAATTGCTAACTCTTGGAGGAGTCTTTCCCATTAAAAAGTGATTCGGAGAGATTTTATATCATTATATGGATTCTGAACATTTGTTAACATTCCTCTGTGGGACTCCTTAAATGAAGTGACTTTTGGGAGAGAATATTTATCACTGTTTTGCTTTTTTGTGATCTAGCCCAGTTTTCTATTTCTCAGGTCAACTTTGAATATTCATTTTTTAATCAAGAATGTTACTCACTTTATCTAAATGTTTGAATTCACTGACAGATGAGAAAGAAATGTTCTTTTATTGCCCAGAATATATGGGATTTTTAAACTATGTTTTATATCATTGATTTCAAATTTTATTACAGCATGACCAGATAATATAGCCTTGATAATGTCAGTTCTTTAAAATTGTTGGGAATGCTTTTGTGATCTCAACATGGGCATTTAAATAAATGTGTGTTTGATAAATGTGTATTGTCTGTCGGTGAGGTATGAAATCCCAGTTTTTGTTTTTTAAGATTTTATTTATTTATTTTCTGAGGGGGGATGGGGTAGAGACAGAGGGAAAGAGAATGTCAAGCAGACTCCACACTGAGCAATGGAGCCTAACACAGGACTCTATTTCATGACCTTGAGATTATAACCTGGGCCAAAATCAAGAGTTGGACATTTAACCAACTGAGACACACTCAGGCACCCCCAAATCGCAGTTTTTTAATCATGTTACCCAAATGTTATTGTTGCTTATTTTTTGTGTGCAAATTTCAAAAGTTTCTGAAAGGACTGTATTATAGCTCATATAATTATAGGTTTTTCTTCCTGCATCCTTCCAATTCTTGCTTTATTTATATCAAAGATATAAAATTGCTGTGATACATAATGCTTACAATGAAATCTGTCATTGCACAATATGAGATAGGAAGGGAACTTAATATATGGTCGTAAAAAGGATCAGGGTGGTGGGGGAAAATGAGTGCCATGACTAATTATTTGAATGTATAGCATGCATTTTTGAGTCTATAAGATATAACAGACTAGCCTACCTTCTGAAAGAGTAACATTCTGAGCTTAGAGCACAGTATTAATGCTGAAAACGATTTCAGAATAATATAAAGCCATATAACTAAACTGTATAATCATTTTGGGGAAAAAGTTAATTTGGGATATCAGGAAAGACTAAACATGATTAACATTTACATTTAGTCATCTAGACCTTGAGGGAATAATGGGTTATTAAATAGATTTTGAAAAATGTAAAGATTTTGGAATCATGGAGAAACAGGATGTGATGTTCATAGAGAGAAAGATCAAAGAAGACATAAGCCAGAAAAAGTGCTACTGTTTAACATGTACCCACGTGGTTTAGTATCCAAGCAGAATCCCAATCCAAGAAACATATCCAGGAATTCAAATAGTTAATTGAAATTAAGTTAACTTATTTTTTTATATAAATCTCGACCATTTTAGCTAGTTTTTTAAAAAGTATGTTGCAATAGGGACACCTGGGTGGCTCAGTTGGTTCGGTGTCCAACTCTTAATTTCAGCTTGGTTTGTGGTCTCAGGTCCTGGGATCAAGCCTCCTGTAGGGCTTGATGTGGAGTCTGCTTGTCCTTCTCCCTCTGCTCCTCTGTCTCTAAATAAATAAAGCTTAAAAAAATTTTTTTAAATATGCTGAATAGAAGGGAGAATAAAAGAAATCCCCAAATTTCAGACTAGAGTTAGGAAAAGCATCTCGGGGAGGTTTTAGAATGTTGAGTATGGTTCAGAATCATCATAGACTATGAAGAAGAGACAGGCCTTTTTCTGAAATACTATTTTAAAATGAATGAAGATAAAGTCCCAGTCATATAAGAATATACTTTCTGGATGCCTGGGTGACTCAGCAGTTGAGCATCTGCTTTTGACTCAGGGCGTGATCTCAGGGTCTGGGATCCAGTTCCGCATTGGGCTCCTGCAGAGAGCCTGCTTCTCCCTCTGCCTATGTCTCTGCCTCTCTGTCTGAGTCTTTCATGAATAAATAAATAAAATCTTTAAAAAAAAAGAGAATACACTTTTCACCTCTAGGCTCCAAAACAACTCTTTAAAACAAAACAAAACAAAGCTCTTTTGCATCATTTATGTATTGAAGAAAAATAAATATTTAAATAGCCATGGTAATAGCAGGCTTATCACAGAAGTGATTCTAATAGATAAAATCAACATTTATAGTGGATAAGCTCCACTACCGCTAATCATTTTTCTTGTTTGACTCCTGGATCTTAACTTTATTTGAGCTAGGATACTAGTGAGATTTTTAGTACGAGTACAGAAAAGATAGGAAAGCTCCTTTCTAAATACGATGGTCCAAATAGGTGAATATACATTTGCAAAATTAATTTCACAATGATTTCACACTGCTGCATAATCTGGAATTCTGCTTCAGCTATACCATCATGCTGAAGTCTGTTTCTTTGCTCAGTCTTGGGAGAGCAGGATCTTTCCCCCAGTGAAAAAAGCAAAGATGTAGGAGCCACTGTGTGAAAGCCATATGGTGTAGAGTTCTTTTCAAAAGGCTGGGAATATCACCATCTTTTGAAGGAGAAACGTGAATAAGTGCCACCCCTGTTTCTTCCAAGGCTAAATGTTCTCCCTTTTTCCAATTTGACTTTCTCAACCAGTAGCTTTTTGTCTTCTGCCAGGTGCCAGAAGTCTTGGAAGGAGAAAAAAATCTCTAGAAGTCTCAGGAGTCACTGCAAATGGTCTGGGCAGCTGGGACTGTGGCATCTGTGGCTGATGTGGCTTTAAATTCCTGGCTGGGAGAAGATGTAATTGGGTTGCTCCACCATTGAGGTATTGCTTCCAAGATTGTTTGCTTCATTATAATTCACTTCTGTTAAGGTTTTTTAAATTGAGATTTTTCTTATAGAAATCTCTTATGTTTTACTGCTTCGATGATGAGCGGAGATTAGCTTTGCATTTGCAAAATTAAATTACTTTCCCAAAGTATTTCTTAATTTTCATGCAGATGCCACGGAAAATTCCAAGAGAGAGAAAAGTTGTTAGCTGCACTTTAAATACCAGAAAGTCTCTGTGTGGGAAGGAGAGGGGAAGAGGGTGAAATTACTTTTATTTTAAAATGGAACATGGGGGTATTCATTCTGCAGAATACACATCTGGAGAATAAGTACCTGAGGGGAAGACACTTTCATAGTTCAGATTTTGAGCATTTTTAGTATCAAACGTTTGGATCAATATCATCTACCAAGGAAAAACAAAAGGAATTAAAAATGAAGTGTAATCAGCCCCTGTACCATGAGAACAGAATCCTGGGCCCATCTCAATGAGATACCCCCACAGTGGTATACATGAGTTGAGATCTATCACAATCGTACCTCTCTGGTGTCCTTCTGATTCCTCACCCCCTTCCCATCTCTCAAACAGCAGAGTCCAGGAATTCCATAATGTTTCACCTTAATATACTTTTGTTGACGAGGAGAGTAATCTCCCAGTTCCCTCTTAGGTTCAGTACCTGCAACCGGTGAATTAAATTGATGAATGAAATGCTGAACAGATAGAAGGCCTATTTGTGTGCGCATAAAAGCCAACAAAAGAAACAGCTGGTGGCTAAATGATTAAAGTTAAAGGTTTATATGCCAAACTTAGCAGGAGAGAGGAAGTGGGGAGGAATGGCTCCTATGGGAGGAATAAAAAGGTTTCTTTAGGAAAGACAAATGGCCTGGAGTATGCCTGGGTGGCTCCGTGGTTGAGTGTCTGCCTTTGCTCTTGTCTTGGTCCTGGGGTCCTGGGATCTAGTCCAGGACCTGGGATCTAGTTCCCTGCAGGGAGCCTGCTTCTCCCTCTGCCTGTGTCTCTGCCTCTCTCTGTGTCTCTCATGAATAAATAGATAAATAAGATCTTAAAAAAAAAAAAAAAAAAGGAATGACAAATGGATTTTTAGAAGAACAAATGGGACATAAGAAAGTTTGTGATACCTGTCTATACAGGTATTAGTGGTCTTTCTGTTTCCTTCAGGGTCCTAAAACTCGCCCATGGGAGGGGATTTATGAAAATTTTACCCTAGGTTTCTCCCCTTGGAGTAGAATTCCCAAAGAGGGAATTTAAGGCAGTCCTCATTTCTTAGAAGTGTCTGTTTTTAGTCAGATAAGGGAAGCTCTGAAAAGGCTTCTTTCTCCATATGTTGAATTTCCGGTGTCTTCAGCTTAAAATAATCTTTATATCAACTCTGGAGTTTCAAGTGAGTGGCCACACTTTGAGGAATTCAGGTTTCTAAAACTGACACTTCAGATGTGCTAAAGTCATTCTAGGATCAGTTAGTCCATAAAATATAAAAAGGAAGAAAAATGGAGGGGTTTTTCTTAATCCCCTCAAATCTGAAAAAGTCTCTCCCTAAATGGATTGGCTACCTACCTTGAATGGAAAAAAAATTTTTTTAATTAAATTAAATTTTTCCCACTAAATTAGCCACATAAGTGGTTATCTGATTCATCAAGTTCTGAATAACCCAAATGTTATTATTAAATATTTGGTCAATCAGCTAATACTTACCAAAGATACATCACTGGTACATTGTAACTTTTAAGTTGGATTGAGCCTCTTGTCATTTGACATTGTCTGGAAAATGTCTAGATTAATAACAAATATGATCAACGTGAGCCTTAATTCAATGATTTGATTCATACTTAGCATTTGTAATTATTATGTGCTTTTAGACTTTTAGCCATGTTTTTGCCTCTTATGTGGGAAAATGAATAGGTTCACTATTCATACTATAATAAATGAATGCCAGAGTTTTGAAGGGTGAATTTTGTCCATTATTCAGGTTGGACCTATTTATTAGAGACTATTCTTCTAAATCATAATGGAAATCAGTGGCAGAATGAATCAATATATAAAATTATCTTTACCTATATTGGAGAAGTAAATCTAATAGGTAAGGTAAAATCAAATTGTACTGGCATCTTGTACATTTATAGAGCAAAATTAGTGGCTTTAGGTTTTGTGGGGTTTTTTTTAATACTCATTTATCAAACTCACATGAGCCTTAATTCAATGATTTGCTTCATACTGAGCATGTAATGTCATTTGCTTCATACTGGCAATAATGTCAAAATAAGTGAATTTAAAAAAAATAAGTGAACTTTCTTTTCTTTTTTTCATTAAGGCTTCAGTTATTCTGCACTAGAAGAACTATGGCATAAGGATCTTCAGATGTCTTGCACTGTTGTAGTCTTTATGCCCTCAGGTGCTTTTCTGGGTGGAAAATTATACATTGTCTTACCCATTTTGATATTTAACTAATAGGGAATGATGCATGTCATTATGCTGAACTTTTTTTTTTTTTTTTTTTTACCTAAAGATGTCATGTGTCGAGTATCCAGTGTTTTGGAGTCAAATGAGCAAACCATCCAATACATAGTATTTTAAATTTGATCCAGACACTTCAAGGTGTATATATATCATCTGTCTGATGTTTGCTGGTCTGTGGAAACCAGCGAAACCAAACCACCTACTGTTTACATTAGACTATAAGCTCCATGAGGTGTGGAGTCCACGTGGAACCATATTCCCAATGCCCAGCATATCATACTGCCTGAGCACATTTTATCCCCCACCTCTCTTTCATTTGAAATTAATTATGAGAATTATTAGGAGAAAGAACAAAAATGTGACCTGTGACTATGACGAAGGATAATAAGAGGAAATTGTCATGCTGAAATAGCATGAATTCATTATATTGTTTTAGAGAAAGAAAGTATAGAAGGAGCATAATATGAAGAAGCCATATTATGGCTTTATAAATTTTAAACAACATTATGATTTGTTTTCCTTTGAGGTTTTGAATTGTTACTGACAATATCTACATAGTTCTCCTTTCACTAGGATATATTTTTGTTTAACATGAATAAGGCAAGAGTAATTGAAGTATGGAGCATATTGCCTCTTCCTCTTTCTTTCTTTCTTTCTTTCTTTCTTTCTTTCTTTCTTTCTTTTTTTCTTTCTTTCCTTTAAGATTTTATTTATTCAAGAGAGACACACAGAGAGAGAGAGAGACAGACACAGGCAGAGAGAGAAGCAGGCTCCCTGCAGGGAGCCTGATGC
The DNA here is from genome assembly GCF_053574225.1 of Canis aureus. NCBI lineage: Eukaryota > Metazoa > Chordata > Mammalia > Carnivora > Canidae > Canis > Canis aureus. The sequence goes on along the minus strand of NC_135613.1, from coordinate 14,807,609 downwards.
TGGACTCGATCCCAGGACCCCGGGATCATGCCCTGAGGCAAAGGCAGACCCTCAACCACTGAGCCACATATTTTTTATTCTTTCATATCTGGGGCCTTGCTGACCTAGAGAGATTGCGCCTCACAGGACAAGCCAATTCCTAGAGATAGACTCCCCTAGGAGCGTTCCTTTCGTACAACCAATCCAGAGCCCACCACCTGCTTTTCCTGAGCTCTCAACACCCGGACCACTGCCCACCTGCCTTAGTCCCCCAGCTCCAGGTACCTGACGTCGGTGCCTCAGAAACCACTGAAATTATTCAGAGTGGCCAATCCTAACCCTGCTCACCCTGCCTCACCTGTTCCTTCCTGCAGAGAGCACAGTAAAGCCTCTTGCCCACATTTTCCTTCGTTGCCTCTATTTCCTGAGAGACTTTGCATTCTCCTTGTGCCCCAGGCTGCCCTCTAGCCCAGAGCCCATCTGCCGGCCTGGCATATCCCTTCCTCTGGGGAACTGTGAGTAACACACAGTCTTTTCTCTATGGCGGTCACTCCTGATCTGTAGGCCTCACCATAGATGAATGATAATATTTTCAAATAATAATATTTAAAACAATTTTAGGAGGTAGATGGTGTTACTGTTAACTTTGTGGAGAGGCAATGAAGTACCTGAGACTTTGAGTTGTCCAGTGTCGCTCAGAAAATTAGGTGATAATCAAGCTAGGACCGATACCACAGTTTGCTCATTTTAAAACAGGCACCTAGAATGTCTTCCATTACCTTTCTGTCCTCTTCGAGATTTATTATGTCCTGTCCAGCTAACAACCACCTTCCCCATTGCTGGCAAGTACCTTCTCAAATCTCCTCCCAGAATTCTATAGCCTGTAATACTGTTTCCTTGGTTTACAATCCTTGTGGGATGGAGGGGATCATATGAAGTAGGTGGTATATTTCTGAGGGTAGAGGGCTTTGACTTTGGAAAGGACAGGCAGACGTTCCAGAATCTCATTTAAACTGAGGAAATCTCCCAGTTCATTGCCTCCTGCAACATGCTGGGGTTCTGAGGTGGTGGAGAGCACCTCCCATCTTCCCATCCCGAGTCTGGAAACAGTTGAAAGATGGGAACAGGAGTCAGATAGTTGGCCAAGGTTTGTGCTTTGCTACCCATAAAAACTTCCTCAATCAGACGCCCCAGCTCTGATGCAGGTGGACTTCCTGGCAGTTCCCTCAGAATTTGGCAAAGTCATCCATCGTGCCAACGGCACCAGGCGTGTCCTTTCACCCTCTCTGGACATGGTCCTGAGGAGATGAGGATGGGCCTTGCCTTCAGCTGGTGGGTCATGTGTGCCCCGCCTCTCCTCACAACCCATCAGATTTGACAGGAGAACATGAGGGAAAGGGGGGACAGTCCACTTCTGCGGTTCATTTCAGCTCAGCTGGTTTCAGGACGCTGTCCCAGAGCCCATGGAATGCTGGCTTGTCTGATAAATAATCATGTGACTCTGGGAAGCCTTTCGACTCCTGTATTTCTCAGGTGTCCCACCCTACAAAGAGCTCATTTATGATGAACGCTCACAGGCCTTTTGATGACTGAATGATAGAATATTTTCTCAGTAGACAGTAAAGTAAATAGCAGTTATTGTTATAATTTTTTTTTCAGGCTGTCTTCAGAATTAAGTTCCATTCTGTGACCCAGTAATTATAAACTGAGAAAGAGGAAGGCTTCTCTTGTGAAGTTGTGTTTCTTTTTTTAGTATTTGTTTATGTTCACAGAGGAGGAGGATAAACTTACTAAAACTATCAATAATAGACAATAATGAAGGCCAATCCATTCCCTGTCATGTGAGGCATTGTGAGAAGGAAACCAACTCGTTTATGCTAACAAACTTAATTATGTTTCTTTATTTGTGTGGATAGGCTGGGCAGTCTTTACTAGGAATTATACTTTATTTTCATCATCATATATTTTAGCAGTCTGCATTTACTAAAGGCTTTTATTTCCTGTGCATGAGTTAATGGTTCTCCTTTGGCCCTTGTTTACTTGAACATGAAGAGTTACCATTTTGGAACTGACGTTATGGGCTTAGGCCTGTGCTGAGGGATCTCATGCAGTCTTTCTGTGATCTCAGGGAGTAGGCAGCTGTCTCTATCTCAATTAACTCGAAGCTTCCTGGAAGCCAAGGGACTTGCCCAAGGTCATATGGCCTAGAAATGGCCGTGAAAAGGGAAACCCATCCCTGACCTGATCCAAAGCGAAAAGCCAGCCCTCCATTTAGTTCCAGTCAGGGACTACTCTTCCTTCTAGCCTTTCTTAGGAGCTTCTGTCAAGTGGTATTTATTCATGTGAGTTAGGTCTGTCTCATGACTCATATTTAGATTTGCATTCCATTTCTTTTCAACAGCTATAAAACAGAGTTAAACCTCATTTCTAAGGACTAGATCTTAGAGATCTTTTAGAAATCAGAGTTTCAAAAAGAATGCCATATCATCAGTTCTGCCTTTTAGGAAGTTTGCCTTTCACACTGAAAGATATTTCTTAAGTCAGAAGAAAAGAAATTTGTGGTTTCTATTTGGCAGAAAGCTCCCACGATGGCATAAATCAACTGTAAGGTGACTTCTTTTGGGGGATTCTCTAAAGAAGCTAAGCAGATGGCAACTTTAATTGGTCAGAGAAGTACCACTATTTATTGATATCATTTAATTTATTCCTCTGTGAATCATCTTTTTAGAAATCCAAGGGAAAAGAGATGCCCAAATATTCTAATTCAGAGAACTACAGAATATTCTCCTTCCTGGGCGCCACTTGATTTAACCAACATAGCACAAGAAGCCTGGCACTAAAACCACTTGTTAGAGTACCTTGGCTGTGCTATTACTGACAGCATTTCCAATCCTATTTGAAATTCCAGTTAATCCTAGTTTGGTTGTGACTTCCATGCTGAGTGAAATGGAATATTAGAATATGTGCTCCTCAAAGGTTTAATAGCAAACTTGTGGTCAGCATCATTTGTCTCACATTCTCCTTTATAAAGAATCAAATGAGTAGAATGTGCCATCACTTTCATCCCGCCTGCTGCCTGACATCTTTGTAGACTCATATTCTCACTGAGGGTAGGGTATGCATCACCTGAACACCCATAGGAGTCACGACGCTGATCGACATGGCTGTCCTGGGTTATGATGGATATTTCTGCATATGACTACCTGTACACATATACATGTGTGTTGTTAATGTGTTTGGCATATAGAGTAATTTTCAGGATTTAAGACTTGCTCTGATTTTTAAAAAAAATTCTTTGAAGAGAAAGAAATCAGAAAGCACCAACAAGTGCACCTGCTTATATATTTAAGTAGGTGCCATTCTTCACTTTCAGAGCTCACAAAAACCTTGGCTATAGAAATACAAAATGTCACAGCAGAGAGCAAAGTGGATCATTGTGACATCTTGGAGAAGTTATAGCTATTGCAATATTCTTGCCATAGTATAGAAGAAAAAACCCTACAAGTACAGGGATTAAAGAAGCTTGAGTTTGAATCCTGCATCCAACACTTCCTATCTCTGTGATGTATGGTAGCAAATATTTGAAATATTAATAGCAAAAATAATGAAAATAGATATTTCCTCATCACTTACTATGTGTCAGGTCCTTCTTTAGCACTTTATATATATTATCTCAATCCCCAAAACTGTCTTATGAAGAGGGACTTCTTGTATTCTTGCTTTCCAGTTTAGGAAGCTAAAGGTTAAAGAAGTGCCATGCTCACTGTCACTTAGATAGGAAGTGGCAAGTTCCCGGGGTAGAGCCTAGATGTGTTTGATATCCAGGTCCAAACTATTAACTGTTTACTTTGTCACTGTATTTCCTAAGTCTCAATTTATCCAACGAAAAGATGGAGGTGTCCTGCATTAACAGAAGGATTGAAGAAAATGAACAAAACTAAAGAGCTAAGGCCAGTATTTGGGATACAAGACAACTTATGCACAATTAGGTCACATTTCATTTAGAAATGGATATTGCTGCAAGTGACAGAAGACCTGAATATGATCGACTAAGCAAATAAAGGTTTAATTTTCTCAAATAACAGAAAGTTCCAGGGTTAAGCGGCTACTGAAGTTAGTTCAACAGTTCAATCAAGTAAAAGCTGACATTCATATGATTTGTTTGGTGTTGCGTCATGTCTGCAAAGTAAATGCTGCCACTGCAGATATTATCCCCCTTCAGAGATGGAAGAAAAAGGGAGAGGGGACACCAGTGTCCTCTCTCCCTTTTATCAGGAAGATGGGTCATTAGTCTTTATCCTGTGGGTTCATGGCCACTTCTTACTGCAAAGGAGGCTAGGAAATGCATGTAGATTGCTTTCGCTTTTCATGTTTTAGATTTTTCTGGTGTCTGTTGTTTGTGGCAGAAGGACAAACAGGTTCGGTGATGCATTTTATTTTTTTTTAGTGAAGCATTAACTCCTTTCATAGCCTCACCTTTACTGATTTTAAATTTCCCCCCAATATTTGGTTATTTTCAGCTGGGAAAATATTCTGAACTGTGTGTCTAGGTAAGACAAGACCCAGACAGGAAACTGGTACTAGGGATGGAAGTGAGACAAACCAGCAGTGAAATTTTGCTGTTTGAACATCCATATTTCAAACTGTGAACTTGATAAACCATGAGATGGTAAAGAGCACGGTAATAATTCATAGAATATCTATTAGATATTCGGGACCTGAGAATATGATAGATGAGGGACATGGAGGGAGGTCATCATGTCCCTTTCAACTTTATTAAAATGTGGTGTAAGTAGTTTTAATTGTATTCTGCAGGCATTTGCTGAACATGCAATGTGAAGAGCCAGATGAGTTCTTCTACTCGGAGTGGGAAGGGATATTTGTATTTTGCTCTGTGGATGGTGCTACCTGAGGTCCAATTGTGTGAATGGTGCTGCTTTGAAGTTATATCAGAGAATTAGCAGTACCATACACTTAGCTCTATACTTGAAACACAAATTAATAAAATGTAATTTCTTCCTACAAGATGCTTATAAAGGTGGGAGGATAATTTTGCTGAACTACAAGACAGAAGATGAATATGATAAAGGAGCATAATAATGGCTCAAAAGTGCTTATTCAGTCCCTAGTATGATTAATTCTAAGGCTTTACAGGGGAAATGTTATTTTTAACTGGAGAAGATTAGCATACTTGGCAAGCAGAAAATAATGAGGGAAGGTGTGGAGTGGGGAGGATACAGGATATATTGAATGAAGTAGAACAGTGTGGCTTGAATTCAGGGTGTATGAGGCATAAAAGAGAGAAAAGTTAATTTGGAATCTGAATTGGGGAGGCATTAAATGACTTGCTAACTTTAAAAATCAGTTTTTTTTGTTTTTTGTTTTTTGCTTTTTTTGCTTGTTCTGTCTATGATAGTTACCAGAGGTTTTATTATTTGTGGTGAGGTTAGGAATCATCCTCATTGTGGTTTTTAGAGATGTAAATTAGTCATTATGAAAGATACATTGGAGAGCTAAGAGTTTAGAGGAAGGATGACAAGTGGATGTAGTAAAATCACACAGGCAAGAGAAATGGGACAGATTAGAGTATAAGGAGCAATACTGGAGTTTAAGGTATAAAATCTCTTTCTTATTTTTTAATCAGAAAATTGAAGAGGGACGCCTGGGTGGCTTAGAGGTTAGGCGTCTGCCTTTGGCTCTTGTGTGATCCTAGAGTCCTGGGATCAAGTACCGCGTCCGGCTCCCTGCATGGAGCCTGCTTCTCCCTCTGCCCGTGTCTCTGCCTCTCTCTCTCTCTCTCTCACTCTCTCTCTCTCTGTGTCTCATAAATAAATAAAATCTTTTAAATAAAAAAGAAAATTAGTGGATCCCTGGGTGGCTCAGCGGTTTAGCGCCTGCCTTCGGCCCAGGGCATGGTCCTGGGGTCTCAGGATCAAGTCCCGCATTGGGCACCTGCATGGAGCCTACTTCTTCCTCTGCCTTTGTCTCTGCTTCTCTCTCTCTCTCTCTGTGTCTCTCATGAATAAATAAAATCTTAAAAAAAATAAAAATTAAAATAAATAAATAAGAAAATTGAAGAAAAGTAAGACTATAGGAGGACCTAAATTCATTCAACAGAATATCCTCTGAATTCCTACTGTGTGCAAGGCATCATGTTTTTTAGCCATGAAAATGGGATCTATATCTTTCAAATTCTTTACATGACAGGTAGGGATTAAAAATATATGAATGACTCCTAGTAATAGCTGAGTAGCTTATATTAGACTAACCTTCCAGCAGATAGCAATTATAACTCTAAGCCAATATAAGAAGGTAACATTTGAAGCACTAGAGAATGACCAAATATAGTCGGAAACTGGTAGATAGATGGTCTTTGAAAAAGATAAATGCTCTGAATATGATTAGTTCTACTAATGTTTTTGCATGGGACCAAGACCTTAAGAAGAAAATCAGAGTCTTACTGGTTTATAGTCAGAGAAATGGAGTTCTCTGAGGCTTCTTGAGTTGCTAGGATGTGAAATGAAAAATCCCAGAAAGAAGGAAGCCACGGATGGGAAGCCTCCAAATCCTTGTACTTACCCTTGCACTTTGCGTGTATAGGGAAGGTGCCAAAGTTGCCAGCAACAGCAGAAAGCCTGAAAGAACTAAGTAGAGATTTTAACTTCTGTTCATCTTAGGGAGACAAGAGTTGCAAGTTCAAGTTAGGCCAAGGTAACTGTTGCTAAAACAAAAATCAGCACTTCAAGAAAGGAAAGCAGATTCCAGAGTCTCTAATGTTATCACAAACAATATCTTCAATATAATAAAAAAAATTAGACGTGTAGAAATAGGAAAATGTGACCCAAAATCAAGAAAAGAAATTGCATAAAGACTCATGGCAAGATAACTCAGATACTGGAATCAATAGACAAGAACTTTAAAATATATACTTTAAATATATTTTTAAGAGCTTAAAAGGAAGTATGGCCATAATAAGGAATTAGAAAACTTTAAGCAGAGAATTACAAACTCTAAAGTAGAATCAAATAATTCTAGATCTTAAAAGTAAGTACATGAAATGGGACATTGACTGGATGACTTTAAGAATATACTGAAGGTAGCAGAAGAATGGGCCCATGAATTTTTAGATCTAACAAAGAAATGATCTATTCTGAAGAACAGAAGCAAGATTAAAGAAGTGAACAGCAACTCAGTGGCTCATGGGACACATCAAATGACACAACATATGTGTCATCTAAGTCCCAGAGGAGAAGGAAAGTATTAGACAAAAAGTATTTGAGAGAAATAATGGCTAAATGACACCTGGTGGCTCAGTTGGTTAAGCAACTGACTCTTCATTTTAGCTCAGGTCTTGATCTCAGGTTCATGAGTTCAAGCTCTCATTGGGCTCCATGCTGGGCATGGAGCCTATATAAAATAATAATAATAATAATAATGCTTAAGGAAAATATCAATCTGAATTTTACATAAACCAATGACCTCCTTCAAAAGTCACAGTGAAAGGGACACCTCAGTGGTTGAATGTCTGCTTTGGCCCAGGTCATGATCCTGGGGTCCTGGGATTGAGTCCCACATCATGCTCCCTGCAGGGAGTCTACTTCTCCTTCTGCCTCTGTCTCTGCCTCTCTCTCTGTCTCTCATGAATAAATAAATAAAATCTTTTTTAAAAAAGTCACAGTGAAATAAAGACATTTTCAGATAAATGAAAACAATTTATTGCACTTAGATTAGCACCACAAGAAATGCTAGATCCTTCTGGGTAAAGATAAGTGACAGAAGATGGAAGCAACTAACTCTAGGAAGGAATTAAAAGCACCAGAAATTGTAAATATGTGGGAAAATAGAAAATATTTTTATTCTCTTAATTTTTCTAAAGAAATATAAATGTTTAAACAAGATAATACCACCTTATTGAGATCATGATGCATTTGGAATAAAAACGTGACAATCCACAAATGACCGGGGATTAATGGAACTCTGCTGTTTCAGTGTCTTTGCATTTTATATGAAGAGCAGACTATGATAAGTTAAAGGAAACACCATAACTCCTAGAGGAGACTTTATCAAGGAAATTTCCATGAAAGAATTAAACAGAACTGAAACTATAGGAATTGTTTTCTCAGCTGCCCCGAAAATGGTCCTTTGTGGCTGCCATTCTAGTGTCTAGATAAATTAATTCATTACATTTAATGGATATTGGGGGCCTTAACTTTCCTGTGGAAACTCATCTGAGAAGGGTGTCACACAAGAGAAAGACCATAAACTGTCAATGTCACGATAAAAGAAGAGCTATAGATTCTACAGATATTAAAAAGATAATAAAGTATTACAAACATTTTAATGCCAGTAAATCTGGAAACCCAAAATATATTAACATAAAAGCCATAATTAACCCAACTGACACAAAATGAAATAGGAAATGTGAACACACATATTCAATAATTTGAATTTGTTCCAAAAAAAACCTTCAGATGCACACATGTGCACACACATGCGCACTCCAAACAGAGAGAGTTTCCCTGGTTAAATTCTATGAAACGTTAGGGCAGGAAAGAACACTCGATCATACAAATTCTCCTTCAGGAATCAGAGGAGGAGGGAAGACTCCCCAACTTGATTCATGAAGCCAGCAATCCTCTGATATCAAAGGCATTACAAGAAAAGAAAATTACAGACTACTATCTCTTATAAACAGAGCTGCAAACATCCTTGATGAAAAATATTAGCAATTTGAGTCCAGGAATATATCAAAAGGATAGTGTATAATGAAAAGTGTATCTCTGGAATGCAATTTTGATTTAACATTAGAAAAAATCAATCAATGTATTTACCATTTTAACAGACTAAAGGAGAATTTTTCCTCAAATCACCATATCTGCCCTTTGAGAGAAGATTTTTTTCAGAACAGTTAGTAACCAGGGCATCTGGGTGACTCAGCTGGTTGGGTGTCGGACTTTTGATTTCAGCTCAGGTCATGATCTCAGGGTCATGGGATTGAGTCTCATAAGCCTCCAGGCTGGGCAAGGAGCCTTCTTGGGATGCTCTCTACCTCAGCCCCTCCCCCTCCCTGCTTGCTCACACACTGTCTCTCTCTTAAAAAAGAAAAATAATAACTGTTTATGGTTTAGGTTAGGAATGCTGATGTGAAAATGTCTATATCGAATTAATCTCATACTGTTCTCTTCTAAGCAGTGCTGCCTTTGTCAATGCCAAGACCTGGGCACCAAGATAGTTGTTGGGCTTAAACTGAAGGTAACTCAAGGCATGGTTTATAATAAGAAGGAACAACTATTTTAATTAGAAGGTTTTGAAAAAACCCACCCTGAGTTTATGGTAGTTCTGCTGAAAATTCTCTTGTATTCTTCTGTGTTATTGGGAGTCATGGAAGATCTAAAATAACTCTGTCATAGATCCTGTTGACCATTTCACAAGTTTGTCTCAAAAGACATTTATTTTTCCACCTATTAAACCAACTCATAGAAGGTTCTCATTTTAATTTCCAAAGTTTCATTTGGAAATTGTGCATGTGTGTGTATTTGTGTGGTTGGCTGGAAAGGATTTGCCTGTGAGTGAAACAAAAACAGGAAAATTAATAATTTGGAGCCATAAAAATATGACTGCATTTGCCAATTACCATATACTCACAGAAGCTGTCTTTGCTTTTTGAAATACTTGATGCATTGTTATAGCATGTAATTTACTTTTTGGTTTGAGAAATAGTAAATTCAAGGTGAGACCGCTAATTGATGGCAGGGTCTAGAGAGCTCTCACATTGTCGTAGCTTCTACGTCATTGCTATTTTGTCCATGCTTTTCATCCACCAGAGATCTATTTGGGATTGCATTTAACATGAACTTAGAACAAAACATAAGCAGAACGTGCCAAAAGTAATATTGTGGTGAAAAATATATTTTTAAATGGTGACATAAGATAGACTTCTTATAAATATAAACCCTAGCAAACATTTTTTTTAATTTATTTTTTATTGGTATTCAATTTACTAACATACAGAATAACCCCCAGTGCCCGTCACCCATTCACTCCCACCCCCCGCCCTCCTCCCCTTCCACCACCCCTAGTTCGTTTCCCAGAGTTAGGAGTCTTCTATGTTCTGTCTCCCTTTCTGATATTTCCCACACATTTCTTCCCCCTTCCCTTATATTCCCTTTCACTATTATTTATATTCCCCAAATGAATGAGAACATATAATGTTTGTCCTTCTCCGACTGGCTTACTTCACTCAGCATAATACCCTCTAGTTCCATCCACGTTGAAGCAAATGGTGGGTATTTGTCATTTCTAATAGCTGAGTAATATTCCATTGTATACATAAACCACATCTTCTTTATCCATTCATCTTTCGTTGGACACCGAGGCTCCTTCCACAGTTTGGCTATCGTGGCCATTGCTGCTATAAACATCGGGGTGCAGGTGTCCCAGCGTTTCATTGCATTTGTATCTTTGGGGTAAATCCCCAACAGTGCAATTGCTGGGTTGTAGGGCAGGTATAAATGGTGCTGGGAAAATTGGACATCCACATGCAGAAGAATGAAACTAGACCACTCTCTTTCACCATACACAAAGATAAACTCAAAATGGATGAAAGATCTAAATGTGAGACAAGATTCCATCAAAATCCTAGAGAAGAACACAGGCAACACCCTTTTTGAACTCGGCCATGGTAACTTCTTGCAAGATACATCCACGAAGGCAAAAGAAACAAAAGCAAAAATGAACTATTGGGACTTCATCAAGATAAGAAGCTTTTGCACAGCAAAGGATACAGTCAACAAAACTCAAAGACAACCTACAGAATGGGAGAAGATATTTGCAAATGACATATCAGATAAAGGGCTAGTTTCCAAGATCTATAAAGAACTTCTTAAACTCAACACCAAAGAAACAAACAATCCAATCATGAAATGGGCAAAAGACATGAACAGAAATCTCACAGAGGAAGACATAGACATGGCCAACACGCACATGAGAAAATGCTCTGCATCACTTGCCATCAGGGAAATACAAATCAAAACCACAATGAGATACCACCTCACCCCAGTGAGAATGGGGAAAATTAACAAGGCAGGAAACAACAAATGTTGGAGAGGATGCGGAGAAAAGGGAACACTCATACACTGTTGGTGGGAATGTGAACTGGTGCAGCCACTCTGGAAAACTCTGTGGAGGTTCCTCAAACAGTTAAAAATAGACCTAGCAAACATTTTTACTTGGACTGGAACAGAGGAAACTTCTTAAACCAATTTCCTATTCATGAACAACATAGAAACGATGTATGAATTCAAGATGCAAAGATTAATTAAACAAAAAGTATAGCTTCAGGGCATTTAAAAAAAGCTATAATAACATCACAAGTTACAGAAGCCAACATTGTGCTTTCATTTTTTTTATTGTTTCTTCCTACTATATTAGAAATTGTATATTTCTTAAGTTAAATTGTAATTCTAAAAGTTGGACCCGTCCAGTACAAAGAAGTTGCCTTTTGAGTATGTTCTATCACATTTTTTCCTTTGAAGAAAATTCTGCAGAATTATTAATTTTTTTAAAAACATAAGTCTAATGATGCTATTTCTTTTTTAAAGAATTTTCAATATCTCTTCATCTTCTATCATATAAAATTCAAGTTCCTTAGCACTGTACTACACGCCTGTCATGAACTGCCCCCTCTACTCCATTTACACCTGTTTTTCTCTTCCGTCATTATTCGGCATACACCTGTACTTCAGTCTTGCAGACCTATCTACTGTTTCTCAAATATCCTGCCTCTAATATTTGGCTTATGCTGTCATCTCTGCCTGGAATATTCTTGCCTTCTTGCCTAATTATTTTGTTAATGCTTAAATAAGTTGCTCAAATGTTTCTTTCCCTACATACCTCAGGCAGGATAAATCACTTCTCCTCTATGACTCTGCAATGACTTATGTATCTCACTCTCAGACACACGTCACATTGTAATATTTTTATGTAAGTGATTATTACGTTTGATCACAGATTGGCAAACTAAACTGGCCCTCAGCTTGTTTTTGTAAATAAAGTTTTATCCGTGCACAGCAACATCCATTCATTTACATATTGTCTTTGGCTGATTTCATACCAGAATGGCAACACTGAGTAGCTGTAACCAAGATTATATGATCTGCTAAGCTAAAATATTTACTGTCTGGGCTTTGACAGAAAAAGTTTGTCAACCCCATACTAGACAGTACCCTTCAGCAGAGGAAGGACAAAGATTTTCTCACATTTGAGCTCTTGACATTTTGCTTTGTGCTTTCCACATTTCTTAATTATTTGTCAAACCATCTAGATAAGTGTGTTACAGTGGTTACAAGTGTATTTCTAGAGGTCCAGACATCTGAGTTCTAATCTTTCCACATTCTAAGTATGAGACCTAAAATAAATTATACCATTCATCTTTGCCTCAGTTTTCTTTTCTGTAAAATAAGGATAATAAGAATGCCTTTCTGAGATGGCTAATGTGAGGATTAAATCTCATAATACACAGATAGCTCTTCATTTAGTGACTGATATGTATCAGGTGTTCAATACACACTATTGTATGATTATTGCACATTAATCATATCATTCTGCAGGGCTTTAACAATTAATTTAAGGACTCTGAACCTCATTTTCCTCCCACAGAGTGGAAGAGATAGCTGACCAAGTACCTTTATACTTCTATAACTTTATGATCTCATGAGTCCATGTATGGTGCTCAGCGCTGTACCAGGCTTCATCAGGGCTGGTCGGGAGCTCTGAGAAAGGAAAGTGGCATAGACTTGGGGCAAGAAGAACAGTTGATTCAACCACAGCATTCAGGCTACCCTCAGAGCCAAAAGAGTCACCACTTAGAAAACAGGCTTTTTTACTTTATGAGATTAAGGCTTTCTGGTCTCAGTTCACCTGGAGGCAGAGCCAGAGGGTCATCCATGACCCTGGAAGGCCTCCAACCAGAAAAAGGTAAGTTGTCCCAGAAATTTCTGAGAAGCTTTTAGATGAGTTGTTCTGATTATATTATCAATCTAGAGTCAACTTTGATTAATTTTTGCTCTACATAATAATTCTGTCTTAAAGATGTATTTTCTCTACAAATTGACGAGTTGTGCAGAGATGGTTTTATTTAAAAATGCAAGTATCAAACTAAAACATTAAAAAGTGATATCACATTTGTATTTTATGGTATTTTTGGAAAAATTTCTTTTTTAGCTTTCAGGAATCAAGGAAGATATACAACCTTAGGTCCAGGACCTTTTGAAGAATGGACAAAATATGACAGAGGTGCAAAGAAAAAAAACAAACATGCTCCAAAACCTCTGAGAAATTGTGTTGTCAATCAAATACAGTGACCTGATATTTAACTCAAACCAGTAGTAGATTCCTTTCTCTTGTATGCTGAACATAATAGGGAGCCCTAAAGACATATATCTAAAAGGTTATTTCACATAAAGACAATCAATGTCAATGGAGAGGACCAACAAGGATTATCAACTGATATACACACTCTTATATACTATGGATGGGTTGACTCAGGAGGAATATAGGAAAATATTTGGAGCAGATTTATTTGTAAGATTGGGGATATCTGGGTAAAATACCTTCCTTTCCCCTTCTGAAGTTGATGCTTTATGGCCCAATTACCACAAAGTAACCTATTGGCTTTTTTCTATCTATGTCCACCTTCACCCCATAGTAAAGTGTAATTTTTAAAATCAGAAGTTATGCTCCTCTGTAAAATACGTTGTGTCCCTTGCAGTTTGTTTGTTGAATGATAAGGAAACAACAAAAGCAGTACCTATGGAGATCTCAAATTTTAATTTTTTGTAACTGCATTATTTTTTGTGTCACTTGCTGGTGCTTGTTAGCAAGAGACCATCACAGGCATTTCCGAGATTTACAAGAATTTTCTGAGTACTTTAATTAAAGAGAAATGAATGAGGTGTATAACTTGAGGAACATGTACAACTTTATAAATTAGAAATGGACAAACTCTACTGCATCATTTTCGGCTACACTGTTGGCAGATAATAATTACATGTTTTGTCTGTTATTTTTTTTAAGGACTGTGAATTTCAAATGATAATACTGCTCTCACCTCGGTGTGAGAAATTGAGTCTGTATAATCAGCTCAAGTTATTCCTGCTTTCCTCGTATCCCATTATTTAAAGCATACTCTTTTTCAGCAGTTAATTATTATATATTATCTTCCCTATAATTATTTTTTCTTTTTCTGCCTCGCTTATTTTTAGATGTCACAATTGCACTTAGTTGAATACTAGATAAAAATACATTGAGTCATTGTGATCTTGCCTCATTACTCTGCCCTTCCATGGCTGGGAGTCATTTTTTGTGAACTTCTTGGAACTCCTTCCAATCTGTCTCCTTCTCTGTGTCATTCCAATGAGCTAAACGAAAAGCCAAGGGCAGCCTCTGCAAATAAAGGCAAGAACTTCACTGCCCCGGAATGGAGGGCTAATTCATAGCAGCACTTCTTGGTGGTATACACTTGTTAGAAAGCTCCTTCCCTGTGTCTGTCTTTAAAGCCTTGGAAGGAAATTTCCTGACCATGCCACCACATGTAATATGGCGTATTTTCAGTAGGCATGGCCATAAAGGTTCTCTACATTTCTGGGCTCTATCTGGTGTCCAGCACTGTTAAGTGATTTTATTCTACAGCATAATTTTGTGTGTCTCCATCAACAGTCTGCATCCACTGCCTAAGATGCTTGCTACCTGCCATATCCCTGCTGTAAAGATACTGCATAATGACAAAGAATAAGAGAATGTGATCTTTATACCAGCAATGTGATATAGAGATTATTGTTACATCAGTCAGGGTCCAATAAGGAGACTGAAGTCACATCAGTTATTTGAATAGAGAGGAAAAAATTGACTTAAAGAGTTATTAGCTAGGTATAACAAATTGTTTACTAGGCAGCTGAAAAAGCCTACAGAGAGGACTGAGCCCTTCAAGGTAGCAGTTTTAGAAAGCAGCTGTCACCATTCACACAGTTTGAATTACTAAAACTAAAGCTTGGGCAATGGCCTCGTGGGGCTGACACACAGGCCTCTAAGGAGGGGTCATTCTCAGCTGGTGCAGATGCCTCTGATAGTTTAGGAGGAGCCCCAGGAGCCTGGGATTCTGAGCTTTGGGGCCAGCTATTGCTTTTGGTGCAGATATCTCTGAGGGGGAGGGGGAAGACTCTGATGAAGCCGGTCCTGCAGGCATTATGGCGAATTCTAGACTGTATTCAGATGCTCCTGTAGGAATGAACTGTTGCTGCCAGGATGAGGAAGTAAGGCCATGGTCAAGCAGAGAGGGACAAGAAGGAGACAGGCATGCTGGTGGAAATGACAGGAAGCAGCCAGAAAGGACCAGGTCCATCCTTCCTCCTCCAGCCTTGCGATCTCCCTGCTACTGGTAAAGCCAACAGAGAAAAGCTGGCTTCGGGCAAAGGTGCTCTGCAAAGTCCCAGCCGTGCTGGACTAAGGGTTATTGCTCTTGGTTTACAGATAAGATACTAAGGCAGAGATAAGTTAAATATTATCTGTGTCCACAGGATTCCAAGTTCACACAGTTTTGAGAGAAGAAGGACAAAAGCCTAAATTAGCTCCACTTTCCAGTAAGTCATCTAACATGGTCTGGCAGTTATGGAAAAAGATACTATAAATATTACATTTCCTAAATTATAAATATTTTATGTCTTACAAAATTGCAAATATACATGTAAACCATAGAAAGGTCTTCAGGCATCTTTATAAAGCTCCAAAGAAAATGTTTCTCCTCATATGAAAACTTTCGTAAGATTTGACTTCTTGCCCACATTGAGTCACGAAGATAATTTTCTCGAAGAAATAACAAATCAAATAATTCTGTTTATGAAAGAATTCTAAATACTTCTTGTTTTATATTTTATTTTATTCTGTATTCTTTCCAGACAGCATGCTTTCCTCATTATGGGTCTGTATTTTATTTTGGGACCATGTTTGAAAACAATCATAATTACTTTGTTTAAGAAAAAGTATTAAAACTTCAAAAACGGGACAGTAATTTTGTAGCTTCTGGTGTCACTAGCAGAGCTATGAATCTGTCACCAGGTGCTTATAATTGTAAAATATCCCCTTTGTGTTAAAACGTAGTGTACAAGAAATTGCACAGAAGCAATTTTCTGTTACTAAATAAATTTTGTTTATATTGATTTAGCCATTTTTAGGACTCTCTTTGGTCTATGCTGTTGATTAACATCTCCTGGTAAAAAAAAATATTTGCTAGTTTGGAAATAAGAGTGAGTTGAAAGAGAATAGCACTCAGTGGCAGTTTGTTCTAGAGCCCAAGAAGAGAGTCCTTTCAGATATATGGGTAATGGAAGTCAGGGATTTCTTTTATTTCAGTATTAATTTATTTAAATATTTTAATATCAGTTGTGATGATTCTTATTAACACAGTGACTATTTAACAACAGCCACGTGCAAAATCAAGTTCTCTAAAAATCTCCATTAAGAAAAGGAATGTTTATGGTAGATTTGGTGATGATCTAGAGTTATGGGCCTTAAGATTATATCAATAATTCAAATGCTCTTAAAGAACAGATAACAAAGATAAATGGGCTTTAAAAAGCAGTATTCAAGTTACACCCATTTCAAGAGATTTCCTCGTCTCAGGATGAAAGAGTACAGTGGTCGACATTTACAAAACATTAGTGAACAGTAGTTTTAAAATATGTGAATCAATCATTTCTATAACAGGAGTTTATTAATTCAGTTCTCTGTTTCCAGCGTTGGTAAACATTGAGAAGTGCAAAAGATGCCCAAGACAATAATTGTCCTCCGAGAGATCTCAATTAATCATGGAGACAGTGTTCTTACCCAGAAAACAAGTTCAGAAGCATTTAGGGCACTAATTAATGACAGTTGACTTTTCATAGTAACCAGGGAAATAAACCAAGCACTGGGATTAGGCTGGAAGTGAAAATCTATTTCTTATTATTTTGGTTGGGAGGGTCTAGAGTGAACAAGGATCCTTCCAATCTTCACCTAAATTTCTCTTCCTCCAAAGTGGAAGGCTAACTTCCCTGGCTAACCCTAGAAGCATTCCTTTCCCTTCCGTCTGCCTGCCTCCATGA
The DNA here is from genome assembly GCF_053574225.1 of Canis aureus. NCBI lineage: Eukaryota > Metazoa > Chordata > Mammalia > Carnivora > Canidae > Canis > Canis aureus. The sequence continues at coordinate 14,790,495 of NC_135613.1, read as the reverse complement.
GATCATGTTGTTAGAGATCCATTTTGATCCCCATCACAGTCATTTTAATGCTCTAGCACAGACCTTATTGTACTGTATTGAGGTTCTATTTTGTTTTCTGTCTTTGAGGACAGGGACAGGATCTGTCTTGTTCCCATGATGTCTCTGAGCTTCACACAGTCCCTGTTCAAAGATGAGCTGGATGACACATCAGGAATCGTCCTGCCTCCTTGGGCCATTCTGTATCCACTCTATCCGATATTCTGGTTGCTCAAGAAGTTTGCAGCCCACGTCTAGACTTCAGCAAGAGAACAGGCTATTTAGGCAATTCTGTGAGAACCAAATGTACCCTGCTTCTTAAAGGTTGACATTTCTCGAGAATGGAAGCTGGACTGCTCATCCATTATCAGCAGGTCTTCTTTCAGTCTCTTTCAGAGGTCCTTGTCATTGTATGGAAGAAATGAAAATCATGCATAGGTGGGTGTGGGTGAGGGCAGGGCAAGCTCTGTTCTTGGTTGAGACCCATATTCTGTGTCAAAGTTCTGATGTTTGTTTTGGTAGCAGCAAACACCATCTTGTTCACCTGGGAGGGAAAGTTTACAACTCCTGATCTTTGGCCAAATTTAGTGTAGGAAATGAGATCCTGGTCACTGAGGATCTGCAGGGTCCTGTGGGTGTTTCTGAATGCCCAGAACACTTCTTCCTGGACTGAATACCACCTGGTGCTGCCCCTCAGTGTCCACAGGGGCTCCCACACTGACAGCCTTGTTTGCACTGTTCTTGTTTGACCACTGTGCTGGTCAGAAGAGAGATTCTAGAAGATTCTTTCAGAGTTATCTGAAAGCATACCCTCTTCTCCCTGGGTATGGCTCCTAGTGACCTCCTTTCCTGCTCCTCTACATTTCTTAAATATTTAGATGTTATACAGGATTTAAACACATGATAATGATAATAATGCTAAGAGTACTAATAGATTAAAATAAGTGAGGAGAGGAAATGCCATTATCAACAAACCAGAGAATACCAGTTGTTACAGGACATCAATTATTGGAATCCTGTGATACACTGAACCATAGAGAGTAAGAGACCAGCCAGTGTAAACTCTCAAAAATGGGCCTTAGCCAAAGTCCTTCCAATTACCATTTTTCCCACTTTGTGAGTAAATGAATGATGTTATGCATTACATAGATAGATTAAAGTTTTAAGCATGGGTGTGATCTAACCCAGCAGGCTTTTTAAGAGCTTTGCCATTTGGCAGCAATTGAACATGAGTCATCAGAGATTTGTATTATTTGACTAAAAAAAAGGAGGAAAAATCCATCTATTGCATGCATTACCCATTATCTGTTTCCTGAAGTGGATATGTGATAAATATCCTGAACTCCTGGGGCAAAATTTGAAAAAATTAGGTCTGTTTTTAATCAATGGCAAACCAATTCATTACCAGTGATTCAGACTAAGAAATAATACCATCAGAATAAGGCATTTTTATTATTAAAAATCTTGTCAATTTGCAGTAGCAAAACATGTCTTTATATTTTTACAAATAAAGGGACAAAATCAAAGTAAATATAACCTGAAGATTGTTGGTGTATATTAACTGAACAACAACAAAAAAATCTGAAAGCTTGAAAGAAACCAAATACCTTGTTTCTTCACTGAGGACTTATATCCTTAATCTTGGTTCAGATGGAATTTTTATACGGGTGCTAAACAGCACTGAAAATAGGATTTTTAATGGCGAGACTCAGAGGCTCTTAACTGCATAATATGGTGAGCTGTGCTATAACTTAGCACTTACAGGGCTTTTGTACATTTTGGAATAGTTTGTTTAAAACTCTTCTAATATGTTTATAGCCTCTTTTCTATTAAACCTGATTTAAACAGTGCCTTATCAAAGTATTTACTGTATATACAGGATGGAAATACTTATTTTGTGTATTTCTTTAGCTGAAACCCATAAATCAGATACCCACAATGCAACTGCAGACTTGTATTGGATTTATAATAAACTTTAGAAGGCTTGAGTCATTGCAGACAAATGGCAAAACACCATTCCTGGTGTTATTCAAGTACAAAATAAAGAGAAAAGTAAAAGAGGAAGAAACAGAGTGAACCACAGAATAAATGAAGTTATAGTCTTAAGACCATGGCTCTTATTTAGTATCACTTATGGTGAAATTTCCTCTTGCACATTTTCTCACCCCTTGGTAATTTTGGATATAGAAGTCCATGGATCAAATCAGAGAATTATATCATTCTTGAGAGATTAGAGTTCAGAGAACTTTCTGCTTGTTGCTTGTTTTGCTTTTAAAGACCCTACATGTTTAATGTCATAAACCACGATTAATAAGTCATCAGCTTTGAAGCTTAGTAGTTCTTAGAGAGATTATGTTGGCAGTTAATAAAGGGATTATATTAAAGCACTTTTAATGACTGCCTGAAAGGCTTTCTCTGCAGATTCAGCTAACCCCCATAGGCACTGTAAAAATAAATAACAGGAAAAATTACATAATAGCACACTCAAGATGGTCAAAACAGGAAGCATAATTGATGTCTCTGAACTCATGTATCTCTTATAATGGCATAAATTAAATTATCAGAATAAACTATGGTACCTATTAGACTACGTTTTTGTGAATTAGATTGAGCTAAAATACTGGGATTGATATCTGAGGTGAATTATGACTTTAGTGATAATGTTTTTCTAACAAAAATTGCAATTCCAGTTCTGTAAAATATAGTGGAAAAAGCAAGACAAACTATTTTGACTTGGGACAGTTGAGGAGTTTTGGGGATTTCTTTCTATACTTTTACATATTCTCCAAATTTACTTTAAGACAGCTCACAAAAATGTATGTGTACAAAGATTAGAGAGGCGATTTTGGAACTCGAAGTGTGGAGGAAAAATCAGAGATGTTTCTGAGAGACACAGTATGCACACACATTTCCGTTGGTGCTGTTTAGCAGCTTGGAGCCCTGTCCTTCCCAATTGCCATGGCTTTTTTTTTTTTTTTAAGTTTTTAAATTTATTTGACAGAGAGATAAGAGCAAGCGCACAAGCAGGGGGAACAGCAAAGGGAGAGGGAAAAGCAGACTCCCCGCTGAGCTGGAAGCTGGACATGGGGCTCGATTCCAGGACCCTGGGATCATGACCTGAGCCAAAGACAGATACTTAACCGACTGAGCCACACAGGTGTCCCTCAACTGTCACAGCTTTATCCTGGTTTCTCCCTCCCCCTGGTGTATTGTCCCCTCCTTTTTCAACTGCTGACTTCTTCTCATCTTTCAGGGCTCAGCTTAAATGTGACAACTTTGTTGAGTTCTTGCTTTTAAGTGAAGAGTGGCTTAAGTAATGAAAGGACAGGTGACTCTGAGGTTTGTCAGCTCGTCTGTGTCAGCCAGGACCCAAATCTTTCATCTTTCTGCTCTGCTATCCTTAATCATGGCTAGACACAATCCTGTCACCTGAAGACTGGAAGTTGTCCACTGTGGTTTCAAGCATCACAGGTGTCTATGATGACATCCCCACAAAGATGAAGGGACATTTATGGCTCCATGTTATTTTTTTGTTAGGGAGAAAAAACACTTCCAGGAAGGTGCCCGACCAGTGTCCCCATAATGTCTCATTGGATGGGGTTGTTTGTGTGTCAGGCCCAAGCCTGAATGACTCAATGTCAAGGGGGTAAAATTATGATGATTGGCTTACAATCATCCACATTTACCTCCTGGGGCTGAGGAAGAGCTGTTTCCCCGGAGTGCATGAAAATGTGAGCACCTGATCTAAAACAGGCAATGAAAATGGGGAAGGGCATGAGCATCCCTCCCATGCTTGTCCTGGGCCTCATCAGGTCTAGGGTGACTTCCTTCCTGGCAGGAACCAGTAAACCTCCTGATTTATTCCTCTTCTAGCACCAGGAATCATCTGTACTTATTTTATTATTTTAATGGTGGTTGTTTTTTTTTAACGTCCTGAAACTCTGTAAGAGTAGGGAATTCATTCCCTGTTGTATCTTTAGTACTAAGCACAATGGAGATGAGTAGTATTTTTACTAATAGTACAAAAAAGGAATTATATAATTCACAGTATCATCAAACATTAATCTCTTTACTTAGAAGAAATGAAATCTTCCCTTATGCAAAGACTAAAAAAATTTTTTTTTTTAGCTCATAAAAAAAACATGATGTAATAATACTCTGGTGAGGGTACATTGTTCCCAAAGTCTAGAATCACTGTATACAACTGATCTGAAATTCAGAGAACAACTGTGTATGAGTCAGGCTCCTGGCAGGAAGCAAACAGCACACTCTGAGTGAATTGAAGGGATTTTAATGGAGAGACCAGGTGTAGGGATGAGCAAAAATCAAGTGATGGTAACGGTGAGTCACAGCTGAAAGTTGTTACCATGCCAAGGCCTGAGGGGCATGAAGAAGCAGCTGGTCTAGGTCTCCATTAAAGCATTAGCAGTGGCAAGAGGGCTTCTTAACAAGGGCAAACTCCAGGCAGAGAGCCACAGCCAAACTACAGCCTGGCAGGAGGGAGCCAGGAGAATGTCCCAGCCTCCCTCTCTTCTTCCCTTCAAGTGATCAGAACCAAACTAGAAGCCAGAGGGGAAGATCTATTCCATATATGTATATGGAGTACCATATATACAGTGTGTGTGTATATATATATATGTGTGTGTGTGTGTATATATATATATGCTTTGGGTTCCCTTTGGCTTCTACATAGATAGATAGATAGATATGTGAATTTATTTATTTATTTATTTATTTATTTATTTATTTATTTATTTTTAGATATGTGAATTTAAATGTGTATCTAGGAAGGGAGATTTCGCAGCTCAGTTCTCCCATTTTTCCACTCAAAATCCATTATTGTCCTTTGTTGTTGTGCCTTAATTAAAAAACCAAAAACCAAAAACCTCACACTTATATTGCCAGTGTAGAGGAAACATGAAATCCCCATCAACTACTTTTATTTTTAAAGATTTTATTTATTTATTCATAAGAGACAGAGAGAGGCAGAGATATAGGCAGAGGGAGAAGCAGGCTCCCCATGGGGAGCCCAATCCAGGACTTGATCTCAGGACCCCGGGATCACCACCTGAGCCAAAGACAGATGCTCAACCATTGAGCCACCCAGGTGCCCCTATTAACTACTTTAATATTTCAAGGGAAATTAATGGAGTCATATTCTAACCCGGAAGCTAAATTGTAGAATGTAATCACGACTGGTATTTATGTAAGGTGGCAGGAAACCGTGGGACAAAGGAATAATTCATTGACACACGTCATAGCTGCTATTGCCTCTCCTCTCATGCTGTTACATTAACAATCAATTCCCTTCTTTCACTAATAATTTGACATTCTCCTTATGCTCTGACAGCTCCTATGACTTCATTCATATGAAATTTAACTCTTGAGTGGTCCCTTCCAGAGGTATATTTAGGGGTGACTGAGCACTTTGCATCTGTTAGACCCAGTTCTTAAGCCATTGGCCTGTTCATCCGCAGTTTTCCTTGGGGATTTCTCATGTTAACCTCTTTGACTCTAGATGCCCATTGATGAAAGAATTAATCAGTCATGCAGACTGTTAATACCATTCCAGGTGTTCAAGTCAACTTATGAAACCCCAAATCCCAAGAGAGTGCATGCATTATAAATAAATTTAGCCCAAATTTAGAATGATACTCCACCATTCATCAGGATGGTGATGGTAGCAGAGGGAAGTGGAGATTCCAAGGGCTGAACTTCACATATGCTTCTCCTAATGCCATTATCCTGACCGTCAGAATCCCATTTCTTCCCAACCTTAGCATCAGAGATCTACAAGTGTCATATGGAATGCTGTAGGCCAGACATGGTTGACTATCAGGCTGTAAGCCTTGTGGTCTCCCATACTTTGAACAGTCAGCCCTTTACATCTGCTTTTCCCCTTGCGTACATCATGCAGGCATCCAGGAATAGTCATTCCTCCTGACCGTCTTGGTTAACACTATTGCCGCTTTGGTAACTACCTGACAGTCTTACCCTCCACCTGACCTGCATCCCACACTACCTGCAGTGTAGGTTTGAGTAGCGGCGATGCCACTGCAGGCCCCAGAGTTGCAAGGCCCATTTTCCCCTTCAAGGAGCAGGTGTCTGTATTGACGAGATACATGAGCAATCCTTTCCTGTTATCCTATTTTGAAGATGTGCTTTAGGGACTACCTCTAGTAGTCATTAATCTAAAGGCAGTTCCTGCAGGAGATAGTTGTCATGACCAGAGTCAATTGAAGAGAATTTAATGATGAGGTATAGAATCACCAAGGGAGGGGGCTTGTGTGACTCAGTTGGTTAAGCATCTGCCTTTGGCTCAGGTTATGATCTCAGGCTCCTGGGATCAGGGCGCCTGCAGCCAGCTCCCTACTCTGTGGGGAGTCTACTTCTCCCTCTGCCCCTCCCCCTGCTTGTACTCTTTCTCTCTCTCTCTCTCTCAAATAAATAAAATCTTAAAAAAAAAAAAAGTCACCAAGGAACCGGTAACTGCTGAAAGCTGTTAGTTCCATTGGACCTGAAGGAACATGAAGAAGAGGGGAGGAGGGAAGATGTAGCAGAGGAGAACAGCCATTGGACAGGATCAGTGGCTACAGATAATAGGATGCAGCCCCAGCCAATACTGTAATCTGGCAAGGAGAGGGCAGGGATCAAAATATCCTGGCTTGTTCCTCCTCCCACAGTTGATGTTTCTGTGTCTCTCACTGGCTGCACCTAATTGGTAGCCAGAGTGTAAGAAAGCCTGGGAATTGTAGCCTGTGGATTTTAGCCCAGGATGACATTGAGCTGAGCAGGAAGGAAAGAGGAAAAATGAAATTTAACCAGAGTGGCTTGTCTCTTCTTTTTTTGATAAGATGACCAGGGATGAATAATATAATCATTTTACATGGTTCCGAGAGTAACTGTGTTTGTAAAATGAGTTAAGTGCCATATAGTCATGACTTTGTAATTATCTCATTATTTTTCTAAAAGCCCTAGAGGGAAATGAAATCAGCAAATTAAAAATAATTCTGTTTTGATTTTCGTAAGGTTTTTATGAGGTTTTCTTTTTGATTATTGTAGCTATGTTGAGATTCTGAAACATAGAATTTGGAAATCATTGTTCACAACATGCTGTGTCAAATACACATTCGGTAATAGTAATCTCACTGGCAAACTCTGCAAAAGGCATTTCAAATCCTTAATGGATTTAGCTGGTAGACACAAAGAAAAGGCAGACAATGTAGAAATGAGACGTAGAGAGGTTGTGTGGCCAAGACTCGGAGGCCAGTGATCTGGTTAGTGAATCCGGGCTTTGCCAAGTGCCAGCTACGTAAAGTGGAGAAATTGTTTAAATTCCAACTCACAATCGACTCATCTAGAAAATGGCAATAAAATAACAATCCACTCTATTAGAGAATATGAACTAAAAGTAAATACATTAGAAGGTGTCTAGCTTAGCACCTGCCATATGGTAGGACCTTAATTGTAGTGAATCTTTCCCTCCAGCTTCTTTTCATATTTTCTGAGATGTCTCAAAAACCGTTGGGAGCTAGTGGGGGAGTCTGTTTCTGGAAATTAGTTGGGGTATAATATAAACAATACTATTTTCTCTCAATGCACTGTCCTCCAGAGTGGAATGGAAGGAAAAGGGAGAAAGAAGGAATGTGTCTGCATCTTATTATATAAGAAGACATTCAGGGCAAGAGGACGTACTAGCTTATTAGTTCTCATTCCCACTGCATCGTTGGCAACCAGAGACTCAGAATTAATAATAAGGAAATAACGCTTGGGTGGGAGAGCTTTGGAAAGCATTATAAAGGAGACATAGCCATTTTTCATGCAGACATGTGATAATGTTCCCTTGCTAGCAGTTACATTTAAACTTGGTACTGAGTGAATGGGGAACATAAAATTTTGATGTTAGATTACAAAGGACTATAGTGACACACTTTAATTGCTTCTTTTTTTTTTTTTTGAGACAACATTTCTAGATGTTGAGATGAGCCAGAGAGAGAGAGATTGCTGTATATGTTGTCATTTAGTTATTTAGTTCATAGGAAACTTGGCATATTTGGGTAGATTGGTAAATTCTGTTTCTTGTCTAGACCTTTCTCCAAATCTTTATGATTTTATGAATCATAAGCGTAAGGTAGGTATTTCTATGATGCCAAACCTTGATTGTAATAGAATCCCACCAAAAGAGATATATTTTCCAACCTAAGTCTATTAAATAAAAAGCTAAATAAGATTCACCCTATTTAAACTTCTTGCCCAGTATCTATGATCATACTTTCAAAAATTTTCTTTATTTTGTGCTCTAATCATTATGCCTTTGTTGAAAACATTCCTCTCTAAACTATGTTAAGTGCTCTAAGTAATACAGAGAAAAATAGTTTCAAGAATGTTTAAATGTAGTAGCTTATTTAAATCTGTATAGACAATGCATCTCACATGTCTTTCACTGAAAAACCAAAAGGTGATATATAGGTTAACCTAATTAATTTATAAAGGAAACGCTATAATATCATATTTTGTGATAAATATTTCCCTCCTTTTGTAATTCTTTATTGAAGAGAAATGTACTGAGCTTTGAGTTGGTATGTGTAGATTGCTAAATATTGTTCAAAAAATTCATGCCATGTCTCAGGTGTAAAGGAAGGACATTCATTTGAACATTTCCTCTGATTGGTATGAATTCAGACCTGTTTAATAGTGTCAATGAATATTTCATTTTAGAATACAGAATAAGAATTTTATAATACAGCACAGAATATAGACTATCTAGATCTTCTGGTGTAGATTGTTGCTCTTTTTTTTTTTTTTTTTTTTTTGAGAGAGAGAGAGAGTGCACATGCACACCCAAGAGCAGTGGGGGAGGGACAGTGGGAGGGGAGGGGAGAGGGAGAAGGAAGGACAGATTCTCAAGCATGCTCCGTGCCTAGCATGGAATTTGATGGGGTGCTTGATCTCACCACCCTGAGATCATGACCTGAGCTGAAATCAAGAGTCAGACACTCAACCACCCAGGTGCCCCACAGATCATTGCTCTTTTTGATGCACAACTTTGTTATTATATTATGGAAGCATGAGTTACAAATACAATTAAATATGTTAGTTAGGACATTGGTGCACATCTCAGGGGACAAACATGAATATGCTTTTTATTATTATTTTTCTCAGACATAGGGCAGGTTTTATATAGCCTGTTCACTGGCAACACAGTAAGTAGTAGTTGTCTCTGATATTCTCAAGTGATACTCCAGCAAAAGCTAAAATCAACATTTTAAGTTACATATATTAAAAACAGTAACAGTATGAAATCCCATATTTAAGTATGAATTTCAGTATGAAATCCCATATTGAAAATAATATTCTTAGAACCGTCAAGCAATTTTTTCCTTTTTTTTTTTTTGGTGCTTCTTTTGAGAAGCCTGATAACATCTTGATTTTTAATCTCTTTGAAGATTGAAGTCCTGGCCCTGTGGACACTTTTGAAATGTTCATTTTTTGAAAAATTTCAAAAACGTTTGAAAAACCTGCCTTTTGTTGTTTATTGTGCCAGATTTTGGTAAGTCGGGTCAATATGGAAATTCATGTCAGTTCTGGGGAAATTTGTTGAATTAAAAAAAATTCTTTCACTTGATTTTTTTCACTTTATCCTTCTGGAAATCCTATTGTTTGAATTTGGACTCCTTGGATAGATATTTTAGTTTTCTTATCTTTTCTCTACAATTTCCCTTCCTTTGATGGTATTGTCATTGCTTTTGCTTTCCTGTCTTCATGAAGAGTTCCTTAAATTTGTCTTCCAAATTTTCTTTTCAGTTTTTCATCACAGTTATCATATTGCAATTTCCAAGGGCTCTTTGGAGTGCTCTGAATTTTCTTTTCCTCTAAGTCTCCTATTCTTGTTTCATCAATAAAATATCTTTTCAAGGTATTAAGGATATCAGTGCTAGCATTTAAAAAAAAACCTGCTCAGAGCACCAATTTCTCTTCATTCCCTTATTTTGGTTTTGTGTCTGTTATGGTAGAAGCTTTACCTCAATGCCTGCTGGTCTTGCTTCTCATATTTATGAGAAAGTTACTGAAAAACTTTCAGAAGCTCAAGAGTAGGAGTAGCTTAGACAACCCTCTAGTGGCTCTCATTATATGGTGATCCATTAGCACTATTGCACAAAGAACCTCCACCTGTCTGCACCTCGGCTTGGTGTGTCTCCTATTGTTGCTGGAAATTCTAAGACTGATTACCTAAATTTGGCCAATGCATGGAATTTTACTCTTCCACGGAGACTTTCATCTAATCCCTGTGTTTTCAGTACATTACTTGTATGCTGGAGCCCTAGTGCCTCTCCAGAGTGCAAAGAAGGTAAGGAGTCAGCCAGATTCATGGGTTATGGAGGAAATCTGGTGCCTCTAACTGATCTTCTGTTTCTTTCTTTCTTTTTTGTTTATCTTCTGTTTCTAATGCTTCTCTGCACTCTAGCTTCCAGATGTTATTGATGTTTCTCTTACTGTAACTTTATGGGATCTGAAGCACAAACTAGTCTTTTGGGCTTAGTGGCTCAAAGCAACAACAGTGTAGTATTTCTCACAATTCTCTGGGCAAGCTGTGGGTTCTAGTGGCAGTTTTGCACATACACCTGGAGGGTTGTTTGGGAGGGGCTTAGCTAGACTGAGCTGCATTCTCTGTTACTCTGTCTCCAAGCTGTCTTCCTTCCTTCAAGATACTAAACTGGTCTTCCTCACAAAGTAGACAGCCTCATTCCAAAGGGGCCCCGGCATCCCAGCATTATTAAGCCTCTGTTTATTTTACATTTGCTGATGTCCCATTGGCCAGGGAAGTCACATGGCCACACTGAGAATAAATGGAAGCCATCAGGGTAGCAATGTACCTCAGGGATCTTGCCAACAGTATGACATTCCTGTCACTACACAGCCTTCCCGATACTTTATGGTTTCCAGTGTTAGTGGTTATGTCATTTTCAGTAAGTTCAGTATGTGCATATTATTTTCTTATTGTGATTTTTATTTTAATGTCGATGAATGATGTTGAACAACTTTTTATATGCCTGCATTAGTTTTCGTACCTCGGTATAACATATTATAACAAATTTAGCGTCTGACACAACACAAATTCACTATCTCATCATTTTGGAGGTCAGAAGTCCTAAAACCAAGGTGTCAGCACGATGCATTCCTTCTGGAGGGTCTAGGAAAGAAGCTGTTTCCTTGCCTTTTCAACTTATGGAAGTTGTCTGCATTACATGGCTCCTGTTCCCTTCCATCTTCAAAGCCAACTGCACAGTATCTTTCAGTATCTCTCTTTTTCTGACCTCTGATTCCATTATCTTGCTACCTTCTTTGATTCTTATCCTTCTTATTCCATCTTTTAAGGTCCCTTGTGAATACACTGAGCTATATCAGATAATATCTAGGATAATCTCCCTGTTAGAGCCTTAATTTAATCATATCTGCAAATTTCCTGTATCATGTAAGGTAAAATTCAGTTTCTAGGGATTATGGCATAGGCATCTTTAGGGATGGGGCATTCTCAGCCTACCACACTACTTTGCCTTATCATCCTCTTTTATAAATAGTGTTTGCTGGGGTGCCTGACTGGCTCAATGGGTTAGGCTTCTGATACTGATTTTGTTTCAGGTCATTATCTCAGGGTCATGAGACTGAGCTCTGCATTGGGCTCCATGCTGGCCATGGAACTGCTTAAGACTCTCCCTCTCCTCCTTCTCCACACCCCTGCCCTTGTTTCCTTGTTTGCATGTTCTCTCTCTCTCTCTCAAAAAGTGTTTGCTTTGTCCATTTAAATGAAAATAGGGCAGCCCCAGTGACTCAGTGGTTTAGCGCGGCCTTCCGCCCAGGGTGTGATCCTGGGGACCTGGGATTGAGTCCCATGTCGGGCTCCCTGCATGGAGCCTGCTTCTCCCTCTGCCTGTGTCTTTGCCTCTCTCTCTCTCTGTCTCTCATAAATAAATGAAGTCTTTAAAAAAATTATAAATGAACATAGTTTTGAAAATATTTAGCTTCACAGACCACATTTTTAATGTATTTTTGAGTCCACTGTTGAAACTATAAATTTAATGTAAATTTAAGGTATATAATAACTTGGTAAAAGGAAAAATTCAATGACAAAATGAATAATCATCCTAACTTTTAAAGTGTTTGTTGGATCTAGCTTTAAACCAACTTGCCAACATTTTATCTATGGCTTCCTACTTAAAATAGCCTGAAAGTGTAGCCAGTGGAATTGCATGTTCCCTCCATTCATCAGTACATGAGTTTATTTCTTCCAGCAGAAATAATGTAAGTGGTTACGGGGTAGGGATGGAGTGACCTGGATCTGTCTTGGTCTTTTTTTTTTTTTTTTGGAAAAGGGGATCAATGATTGATTATTGCCTGAATTAAAGAATGACTAAAACTACTGATGTTATTTTCTGCTTCACCACCTTGGTTTCTTTTGTGTGGTTTGCTTTAAATATTTGGCTCTCTTCTCCTCACTGCTAAGCAAATATTCTTCCTTTATCTTTTAGTCTTATCAACTCATACCTATGCTGATCCTTATCTCTTAATTTCTGCTGCATATTTCCCCAGTGTATATAAACTTATTTTTTATGGGACTCAAATATTTATTCTCAAAACAAATTTTAATTTCCTTGAAAACAGGATTTCTCCTCTTTCTGTATTATAACTAGTACTGTTGACATTTCTTGGCCCTCTATTAGGAGCTCAAGATCTATTGCATCTGTTTATCCAAATCTATCTATCTATCTATTTATATATCATCTATTTATCATCTATTCTTATCTCTATCTCTCTCTCTTTTTCGGGAATGATACATTTTTTTGCTCTAAGTAATAACATTTTGAATTAATTTTATATTTGGCAAGTCATCAAAATTAATTAAAGGACCATGCTTTTTGATAATTTTATTGGAAATGTTTTATGATAATTTTAGTGGTGAGATGATTCAAAGGAAAGTGGTTTGGTTTTGACATGCACACTTTTCTATGGAAGGGCATCAACTAGTCTAAGCAGAATGTCCTAAGTGCTGCCAGTGCATAATTTGCATTAATGTATGAAAATCCTCTAATGATCACATTTGTATCAAGCTGCTTGGGATTTGTGGAAAACCATGAGACAGACAGAGAAGGAAGAAATGACAGATGGGTGGAGAGTCTCAGTTTTTGGAAAGGAGCATCTTTTCTCATGAATGTCATTTTCCATTTAATTTCATGTTGTCATTCAAAGACCCTAATGCATCAGTTGAAAGAAAAGCCTTGTAGGGAATGACATTTGGGAGGGAGCCAACATGGGACACAACCCGAGGCAGCAAACGCCAGTCTGTTTGGCAGCTGCAAGGAGAACAACTGTTTGGCATCAAATTACTTGGTAGAAAGCCTCTAGAATCAGCAAAGGATTAAAAATAGAAAGATGAGATGGGTTTCTATGGCTTCAGAGAGAGAAAATTCAATTCCCCTGGCTGCAGGGATAAATCTGCAATGCCAGAACCTTCCTTAGAGTTTATATGCCACAGTGTTAGATGACAACCAAGGATGGCCACAGTAAAAGGAGTAGTTAATTCTGTTCTAAATCATCTGCTGGTCATGCTTCATGACCTTGCGCATTATTTAATTAAACTGTATCTGAATTGGCTCATAGCATAATCATGCTGTTCCTCCATCATAGGACACATTTCAAGGCTATCTAGCTGAAGATGTGGGACTGATAATCTTGACATGACTTTTCCACGGAGCATGATCCTCAGTCTAAGGTTTGATTTGATTAAAAAAATTTGGTTTGCTTCCTACACCTTTGGCATAGTTCTGTAATTTTCAGAGTATTCTCTTTTATGACTAGAAATATATTTCTCCATTATAAAGCCAAGAGTATTATTCTCTCTACCTTGTTCTTCTGAGAGTACAACTGGTAATTGCCAATGAATCATAGATCCATGCTTCTCAAAATTTAATTTGCAGAGGAATCACCTGGGATCTTGTAAAAAGACAGATTCTGATTCAATAAGTCTGTTGCGAGAGGCCCTTTCATTATTTAAATTTTTTTAAAACACAAGCTAGTTTGGCACTACCTCCTCAATTTCCCACCCTACTTCTCATGGTGGTAATCCTCCATGGTCTACTTGCCCTAACTCAGGCTGGTTAAGACTATGGTGATGATTTCTCTTGCACTATGATTTGGCTGCTTCTTGGTGTCTAAGCTGATTAGATTTGGTTGAAAGGGAGAACACGGTAGACAGTTTAATCAAATTCAGAATATCTTGTCCACAAACAGAATGTGATTCATAGCAGTTCTGGCATATGGTCTGGCCTCACTCACTTTACAGTGTCATCCTTTTCCTATTCTCAGAACCAGCGCCTGCTTCAATTTCTGTCCCTTAACCTTGCTCTAACAGAAACCAGGATTTATGCATTTATTTCCAAATGGATCATTAGAAACAGGGACCCATTTCCTACAGACTGAACTGCTTTATCCGATTTAATGAGATTAAATTTGATAATATCCCAAAATAATTATTTTTACAGTCTACAATTAATGATTAGTACAAGGTAATTAATGTTGCTTTCTTGTGCTAGTGTTTGTATTATAAAATTGTAGGTTAGAATTCGTACTCTTTCCTGATTTCCTAAGGTTTGATGATCACATGCAGAACTTAAACAAATTCACCACATAGATATAATTAACCCTATTTTACAAAGGATATAATTCAATTTTACATGCTAAAGGTTTGTAAAGGTATATGCATGATAGTATAGGCTATTAGTCAATATGCTACAGTAGTCAGTATGTTGCAGTATAATATGAAAATTCCAATCTTCAATGTAGTAGGTTTCTGTAGTTGTCTTCCCTTTAAGGTTGTATCAAACTCTGGTAAGATCTTGAATGAAATAACTTAGCTTATTTGGAGAGTTTCACTTTTTCAAATAAAAATGTAGTTTGGGAGTTGAAACATAGATGTCCTGTTGTTTATTATTTGAGTCATGAGATTATAAGAGTACATTATTCAATAATATATATACTGCTTCAGATATTTGTAGCACAAAGTGACTTATATGGGGAATTTAGTGTTAAAAAATATTGGAAAGGTTGCAGAAGGCATCAGAGCCTGAAGCTTATTTTCAGACTTATCACTACAATTCTGGTCCAGAGAGTCAGGAAGGTCCGGGTACTGCCCCGATAAGGAAGCTCTAGGAAACCAGTGTTAATGGTCACTGAAGTGAATGAACCAGGATTAAGACCTTGAGGGGTGCAAAACCTCATATCTGCCACAGCAAGCCTTTGCTCACCAGATCTGAAGGGAGAATAATATGGTATCTGCCATCCTTGCATTTCAAAGTCTCATGGGAGAGAATCTCATTGGCAGAACACAGATCAGATTCACAATCTTGGAATCAAAGGAATATGAGAAGCAGCTCTTGGGGACACTGGAAACAGCAAAACAATACAGTTAAATAAGCGCTGGTTGCCAGAACAATACTCATTACATAGAGGATATGGCAGTTACTTATTGAAAGGCTTAAGACTGTAGGGTATTCACCTAGTTAGTTAACATCTCTCTTTTACAAAGCAAGCTAGAGACAAATCCTTTTAAACTGTCCAGGGATCCCCTGAGAAATTTCAAAGTTAGAGGTTAAAGTGACTCCATTTAGAATTTGATTTTGGGGGATCCCTGGGTGGCGCAGCGGTTTGGCGCCTGCCTTTGGCCCAGGGTGCGATCCTGGAGACCTGGGATCGAATCCCACGTCGGGCTCCCGGTGCATGGAGCCTGCTTCTCCCTCTGCCTGTGTCTCTGCCTCTCTCTCTCTCTCTCTCTGTATGACTATCATAAATAAAAAATAAATAAAAAAAAATAAAAAAATAAAAAAAAAGAATTTGATTTTGGGAAAAGACCAAAAACTTTGAACATTTGATTCAGTAGGATCACAAGTCATTATGAAATAATATCTAATTATCTATGTAACCAAAGTGACAATGGAAGATTTAAAAGGCAAATACAAAGGGTTACATATTTGTAAACAAAAATTAGCTCCTTTAGTATTGAGAAGACTGGGTTTTCTTAAGTTATTAAAGACCCAATAAAGAAGTAGGAAGCACAGTAAATTATTTGGTAAGCCACAAAATCTTTGCTTTCTGGGCATATTACTCAAAAGGTGAAACAACCACCACCACAATACCAGTATACTATTGATATTAAAACTCATTCTTTTAAAAGCTTAAATAAATCTGTTTCAACCTTAGACCACTTGGTCACACATAAAATTCTTTTTCCAAGATTCCCTTTCCATGAATCTTCCATGACCTTTTAAATTCATTCAGATTTTGTCCTGGGTTTGTTTTCTCATTCTGTAACAATCAGTCATTTTACTTTCCTTACTTATTTCTTAAACACAGTTGTTTTCTTTCATTTTTATTTCAATGTAGCTTTAATTACATATATCAGAATTATTAACCTTTAGAATCCTTAATTCCCAGTGAGAATCAAGAAGCAAGCAATTGTGGACTATCACACTGCTATTCTGTGGACTGGCAAATTTTTAATACATTTCCTAATTTCTTGAAGTATGTTCTTTCTTATTGTAAATTTTTCAATGTGGCACAAACGTGTTTACGAATAGACCCAAATATCTTTAGGATAAACTTCTGTTCACTGATTCATGCTTCGGTATTTTATCTTATTTTGAAATAATCTATATATTAAGAGAACATCCATCATTTTACTTATTTCAAGTAATCAGAAACATTTTGGAAAGTATTTTTAAGTAGACACGCTATAAAGCATAATTACTGTTGAAAAGTTCATTTATAAACTTTTACTTTACTTCCATCTATAACTCACTCATTCTTAACAATTATGTTTACATCAGTCATGAAGATTTCATGATACATCAAACAGTGAACCATCAACTTATCATTATTGCTTACAAATTCTGTAACAGAAATAACATAAGTTTATTTGACTTTTAGTAAACCTAAGTAGAATTAAGTATTATGTTTAATGCTGATAACTCTAAAGACATGCCTGTTTTAATTAAACCAACAAACTTAAACTAGCTTTTATTTACCTAAGATTAGCCTAGATCAGGTGAACTTGTAGAACATTTGAGTTAGTTTCTGTATTTCTGAGAGTATACTTGAGTTATGCAAACACTTGATTGTCTTTAAGCTAATTAAATAGAGCTCTTTACAAATTAATTTTGGCAATACCATCTGGAGGTAGGAAGAAAATCACACATTTATAATCGACATACATAAACATACAGACAGATGCAAACAGAGATCTTACAGCTTTCATTTAAAAATTTCAGCCACAGGATAGGTACAAGAATGCAAAACTCACCCCCCATATTGTGTTTATGGCAGATGCAGTAAGTTAAGGTTATCTGCTCAGATGGCTAAAGCTTTTTACTATATTATTGGAAGAGATTTTTCATAGGCTTAGTTTTTAAAATAGCCTTTCTTCCTTTCCTTCCAATAAGAATGGTCTTGGTTCCTGGAGAAGACCATGTAGAATACTTACATCTCAAAAGGCACAGAGAGAGAATTTGAGTTCCACCATGAAGGGTTTTTATTCCTAAATCCATATCTTTTACAAATTTTGCAAGCCTTTGGAGAGGAATAAGGGATGTTCTGGGATTGGTAAAAAGGATAGGTCAGCTTTGAATTATTTCTAGAGCCGTATTTCTGATCTTACAAAGGCTAGATTTGTAAGACAAATAGAGTTTTTAATTTCTCAAAGAATTGGGTTGTAACCTGAGTGATGAGGAGGCTGAATGACCACCTATTGTCTTCAGCTTGCTCCTTTATAGCAGGCCGAACATCAACTGAGATGGAAATTTTGAAAGATTCCTGCGTTCTAGCTTTAGACTTGCATGTCTTTTGAAAGTTTTAGTAAATCCTTCCACAAAGACTTCAGAAAGTTTTTCTTTCCCCTTGGGAATATAGTTTCAGTTTAGCTTAGGAAAGAAGGCCTTTAAAAAAAAGTTCATATCAGGCTCTGAATATGAGTTTTCAACTGGGCCAATTTCTGACCTGAGAGCTATTTTTAAAAAGAATCTATTCAAATATCTTGTCAGGTTTCATCTAGGGCAAACAGTACATATTCCTGGAAGTATGGAACAATTCCTCAAATGCCAGAGACACCCCAAAGAGGGTGCAAAATACACAACCCTCCTAAGGTTCAGAACCACTCCCAAGGATAACCAAAAGAAGGACAGACTTAGTGTCCCCCTGAGAGCTGGCAACACTGCACAGAACCCCAGCTGCAAAGGGATTGCAGCCCACATTCCTGTCAGGCCACCTGCTGGGGCTGCCAACCTGACAGCTACCAAGCTGAGTTCTCAGGACACAAAAGGAGACAAGAAAGCAACAGCTCTCCTGGGAGAGAAAGACTGAACAATCAATGGGCACGCCAAAATCAAATTCAGGAGAGTCTGAATTTGCAAAGGAAAGAACAATGTGAAATTTTACATCTTTCTCTCAACCTGGCACCACAGGTAACAGATGTGGAAAAGCTAACTTTGGTAAGAATTCTCACCTTTTGCAGGCATTAGAGTCAAACACAAATGGAAGCCAGACTTGAAAATTCTCTGAGCAGATAAAACCAGCTTAATCATATAAGCCAAGCTTAATTTAGCTTATTTTGAAGACAAGGAAGGCTGACTTGACCTGGGTCATTTCTTGAGTATGCTTCTAACAATCATGAGCAGAACTTAAATAGTTCTCCAAAACAGATACAGCTAACCACTAACCAATTCTTATGCATTTAAGAAAATTCTGGTATTTTCACCAGTGGCCAGGAAGACCAGTTGCTGACTGTGCCCTGCCTAAGCTTCTTTATAACAATAAACCTGTGAATCTCATTCCATGTTTTATTTCGAGTGTTTTCTAAAAAGATGTTATTTATTCATGAGAGACACAGAGACATAGGCAGAGGAAGGAGCAGGCTCCCTGCAGGGAGCCCACTGCCGGGACTCGATGCTGGGACTCTGGGATCACACCCTGAGCCAAACAAAGGTAGACATCCAACCGCTGAGCACCCAGGTGTCCCAATTTTGAGTATTTTTGGTTTACAGACTTTTTCGTGGGTGCACAATAAGCTTTTGCCAATGACCATTTCAGTCATTCATTGGTTTTATGTTTTGTATGAACTTTCATAGGCTTCTGCCAGTTTTTCCAGGATCCCATCTGCAGGCTCTGGAATAAATGGGGGTGTTCCAGGGGGCTTATCCTGGTCACCAGAAACTGTAGAGGAGGCAAGATAATTTTCCCTCTTCCCTTTATGGTGAGTGCTTGCCTGAGACCCCTTTTTCTCTAGGGCAGCTTCTAAATGGATAAGCTTATCTAGGTTAAAAGTTCTCCACTGAGGCCACCCTAATTCAGGATTCTCTTTGATATGTTTAACCTGCTTGTTCACCCTTAAAATTTCATTCACCTGAGGCCTCTGGCTGGCTCCACTCCAGCTTGAGTCAGACCCCGCTCTAGCCCGGTCCGGTTCCGGTTCTGATCCCTCTGAAGTGCTCGTAGGTCCCGCAGCCTCCTCACGACCCGAGAGGGCCCGCCCGGCTCCGTGGGCCTCAGAGCAGGAGCCCCTGGGGCCCCGCGGGTGCCGTGGCCGGTTGCTCTCGCTCCTGGGGGAGGCCGGGGCTCTCCTGGGCTACCGTCTCCGACCCAGAACCATCGAAGGATGAGCTGAGACACACTAACAGTCTTTAAGAGGTTATTTGTGCAAAAGTCCTTGGCGTCGCCCAGCATCCCAGTGGGGGACGGCAGGTGCTGGGCGTCGAGCTGGAAGGCTCTCAGCGCGGCCGGGACTCCCTCGGGGCCTGCACGGGTCTGGCGCTCGCTGGCCCAGACGCAAAGCCCGGGAGGCATCGGACCCGTGGGATCCTCTCCCTTGCTGGCTTTGAGGCTCCAGGGCCCAGGTGACCAGCAAGGTGCGGCTTCTGTGAGCCCGGGGTCCGCCAGCTGTCAGCCAGCAGGGACGGCTTTCAGGCCCCTTGGCGTTGTGAGTACTTCCCATCAGCTCAGGAGCGTGTTGGGAAAGGGCCTGCGAGCTCGAGCGTAGGTCAGGTTTGCAGCCGCATCCAGTCACGGTCCCCGATTTTCTCTCTTCCTTTCATATTTTAAAATGTAACAAGGGCGGGATCCCTGGGTGGCGCAGCGGTTTGGCGCCTGCCTTTGGCCCAGGGCGCGATCCTGGAGACCCGGGATCGAATCCCACGTCGGGCTCCCGGTGCATGGAGCCTGCTTCTCCCTCTGCCTGTGTCTCTGCCTCTCTCTCTCTCTCTCTCTCCTCTGTGACTATCATGAATAAATAAATAAAATCTTTAAAAAAATAAAAATAAAAAAAATAAAATGTAACAAGGGCTTAGATTAAGGACCGAAAAACAGGGGTGAACTTGTTGGCCAGCTGCTGGTCTAGAGAATCAACAAAACAATACAAGGAAGCTGAGTTGCCAATGTCTGCGTGTAAATCCACCCCCCGTGGCTGATCTCATGCCGCCAACGTGAAGTTTCTCCCCTCGGAGAACACGCAGTAGCATATCCTGTGATAAGCGCGGGCGTGAACAATGGGAGTAAAAAACCAACTGTAAGAGCACAGACGATAGTAAAATACACGATTTGGAAGGTGCCCTTGTTTTTAATATAAATTGTGAGTTTCTGTGATTGAATTTTTAATAAAAGCTGTGTTTAACAACCAACTCACGTGACAGCTGGCCCTGGGCCCCCAAGGACAGCCCTGCCTGTGCCCTCCAGACAGAGGGGTGTGTTCCCTGCTAGGAGTCACTCCCTTCAGCTGACTCGGGGCTACCTCCCTCCTGCAGACCAGGGGCCCAGGGGAGAACAGTAAGAAAGGAGGAGCCTGAGTCCTTGGCCCTTAGAGCTGCCACACCAGGGCCACCTCTTAGGACCCTTGTCCAGGCAGAGGGGAAATCAGCTGCCGCCTTGCTCAGGCTCCCCCTGTTTGGGGTCTTGTTAGGACTCTTGGCTCTGTATTCTGATGCAGGCGGGGAACTCCTGGTTTGAGTGAGGAAGCCTCACTCCTCAGGTCACTTACCTTCCCAGCATCATGGGGCTTAGCACTTTAGACCACACCTGCCTCCAAGCGCTTTGTGATTTGTTACATCCTGTGGCAGCTCCAATCACTGTCCTTAGCGCAGGCATCCAGCTCAGCTCAGCCATGTGTGGAGGCGCCAGACTGCTCGGCCTGGTGAGCGGTCTCCTCTCTGGCGGGTTAACGGCGAAGTGCATGATGTAGTCTGGGGAAGGTAAACCACGAAGGGTGGGAAGGGGCTCCCTGGGGGTCGGGGAGGAGGACGGGACTGGGACGGAAGGAACAGAGGTGACAGCAAGGCCTTCCTGTATCTGAAACCACGTTGAACACAAAGGAGCTCGTTGCTGTGCTACAAGCCATGGGAATTAGACACCTACAGAGGGAAAGTAATCTGATCGCCAAATATTTGCATATCCCACATGTATCAGCGTTAATGTCCTCCTATTAATATGCTTCAGGACCATTTTTGATGATCATAATCTTACAAGAGCACATGGGCTCCACGACCTAATTCATTCATAACTCAGAGACTGACCTGCAGACTCACTTGGTAATCCTTTTCCAATTGAGGTTCCCTAAGTTCTTGTAACGCATGCATATTAATTAAAAATCAATAGTATTATTCAGTTAAACAGGTAAATACTGTGGCAGCTCATTTAGCATGACTTTTCCTTGAATGGATGCTCTTTCATTGTTGTATGTGTAGGAATATGTTTATATGTCAAAGGTGATAGCGTACTTTTCCCCCAAAATAACTACTTTCAAGCTTTGGAAATGTCTTGTGTTTTATGTTTTATCTTAGGCCTGGCCAGCCTAACCTCAGTCCTTAATCTGAGGGGGTAGATTGACTCAATTTTCACTGTTACTTCTCTGTACTGACATCAGCTGAGGACAAATGGTTTGGACGTTGCCATTATTAAATATTTTGATTTTATTCTGCTCGCTCTGTTGGGAGGACAGGTGGCTATATATTCCAGTAACATAAATTCTGGGGTACTACAGCTTTCTATTTCTAGTTGTATAGAATGATTTTTTCAGGATGTTTTACTGTGCTGACACTTTGATTGTCAGTATCTCCTCATGTTAAATGTGTAAGGATCACATGTTTCTTGGCCTCATTGTGTCTTGAGCTTTGACTACTTGTTTATGGAGTGAGTCTCTGCTTTGGCTGCCACCTCCAAATTGTGGCCTCTGAGACATCACCTACTAGTAGCATGGGCTCTCTTCAGCCCCCAAGGTGACTGCTGGCATCTGGAAGGACTCCTATGTCACCACTGGATGAGAGACCCAGAAGCTACAGCAAGCAGTTCTGACTTGATGGATCCACCAAGGCTCTGTTTGCTCCCACTACTTCTGGGCAAGAAGGAAGTGGTGCCATATGGTACAGCAGAGTGTGCCTTATGGCTTTACCAGTAAACGTCTGAAATGCTCAGATGACAAGAGCTGGAAATGTTAACTCCTAGTAGGGAAAATTTTGACCAGTGAAAGATGGGACATGGAAGGAGCTGGAGACACTCGCTCAGCCTTTGTCCTCTGATGCCTTGGTCTGAGGTAGGGAGTTGCTGTACGCCGTCCAGCGATGTCCTGTGTGGCTGAGTGACCAGCTGTTTCTCTTTGCAATGCAGCAGCCTCCTGAGTAATTGAGTAATTTTGTTGGGAAATCACTTCTGAGTTTTCCACGTGAACATGACACACATGGAAAATAAGGATCTAATCCTTACATGATTATATTTCAATTCGTAGCATATTGGCATTTCTGATAGGTTGGAATCCACATAGATTAATAGAATTAAATTAGTAGCAATAAAATTAAGCAGCAAAGTAAATGAAATTAGTAGAAGTAAAAATGCAAGCAAGAATTAAGGGATAATCTAATAAAATGAATCCCATGTATTACATAACACAACCTGGGAGTCAAGTTGCCCTATGCCAGTATTTGTAAAGGTGGATAAGGAGTACAGCATATATGCTGAGACAGGGGACTAATTATTATATAGGCCCACGTTACTGAAAAGAATCAGCCCCCGAAACCAGGAATAGCAGGATTTGTGGTTCTGCGCAGGGAACAGTCACATCGCAATCTCTTCAAGTGCCAATCAAGCGGGAACGTTGCTTCTGGCTCCCCTGTGGAAATAAGTGCCAGCCACCTGGACGAGCACAGGCAGGAGCTACTTGCTCAGAGTTACTCCTCCAGGGAGTCCGCTACCCTCTCGCACGTTTGGCAGATTCTCCAAGGCAGACAGAGAAGAAAAGCTTCATGGTGCAAACAGCCCACGATGCCAGCGGCCCTGGCTGGAGGCTGTGGGCTCGGGGAGGCTGTGGTGGGGGCTGCCCTGAGGAGCCCCTGTGTGGGTGGGGAGGGCTGCTTTCTGCTGGTGCGTTGGCTACGCCTCTGTCGTGTGGGTCCTAAGTTGGAAGTGAGGGCCAAAACGAGGAAAACGGTCAGTTATTAATCAAGTCCCAGGAGTTTGGGGACGGTTGCCAGAGGCGCTGCTGTTCGGCTTCCCGGCCTGGCTGCCGAGGCCCGCGGGGGGGGCCGGTTGGCTTCCTGCAGGTGGCCCCTGGGGCAGGTGGACCTGTCCTCCCGTGCGCTGGCTGGGGTCGCTGGGCCCCAAGGACCATAAAGTAGACAGCCAAGAAAGGACCGATTCTAAATGTTAAATTTGGGGCTGTAACTTATTCTTAACTGTTTTTCTCTGGAGAATTAGGTCCTAGATATTTGCTAACATGGGTTTAGGAAAAGGTCATCTTGATAGGATTGTAAATAAAAGGGAAGGGACGGGCGGGCATGGTTGGAGAAGCCGGGTGAAAAGAGGGGCAGGTCGCCAGGATAATCCACCTGATGTAGTATATCGGCTCCATGACCGACGCGACGAAGGACAGACTCAGGCTAAGAAGGACAGATGGAGGACTCGGGCTCGTGTGGGCTGAGGGGCAGTTGTTCTGCCTTGAGATCCTGGAAATCTTCAAAGAAGGTACTGTTATCTTCTCTTTCTCAGCCTCCGGGAAAGTTTCTGTTCATGGAGGTGGTCTGTTGGGTTCAGAAGGTTAGAGACCGGTGGAACACTGGAACTTTCTCCAGGGGTTTGGTTCGATAAAAAGGCGGTGAGTGGTATTCAGTGGTTCGGTCCAACAGGTAATCTGCTAAACGTGCATAAACCTGATTTTTGCCCTCCATGAGTTTGCAACTCAATTATTTTGAAAAAGGAAGAGCATTTAAATACAACTATTAAGAAAAATCAAGGTCAGGAGAGGAATTTAGAAAGAGAACCGGCCATAACATTAGCTATTCTGTTTGCAGTTGCGAATGGAAATAGGGAGTTAATCTAAACACTGTAAATGATTCTGATATCTCAAAGATTCCAGATTCAGCACAGAACAATTCACATTATTACATAGATCAAGAGACCCTAGAATCAATGGCCATTTGGCTTCATGAAGAAAATGGTTTTCGTTAGTAACTAAACATCCTTTTCTATAAGTGATGGTGCTCTAGCTTCCCAGGGCGCTGTAACAAAATACCCCAAATGGGGTGGCTTAAAGCATCAGAAATGGATTCGTTCACAGTTTTGGGGGCAAGAAGTCTGAAATCAAGGCATTGGCAGGGTCAGGTCTTCTGGGGCCTCTGAGGGAGAAGCTGCCCCACCCTTCCCTCCTTGCTTCTGGTGGTTGTAGCGAATCCTTGATGTGTGTTGGTTTGTGGGCAAAGCCTCCCATCTCTGTCTCCACTTTCACATGGCCTTCCTTCCTGTGCTCCTGGGCATACTTTAATGCCTCGTCTGAGGACAGTCTCATTAGACTTTGAACCTACCCTAGTCTAATATCATCTTAGTTCAATTTTTCTTTCTTTTTAAATAAGGTCTACACCCAGCGTAGGACTTCAACTCATGACCCTGAGTTCAAGCATAACATGATCTACTGACTGAGTCAGCCAGGCACTCCAATTCTTAACTAATTAATTCTGCAAAAACTCTATGATTAAATAAAGTCACATTCAGATGTTCTGAGTAGACATGAATTTGGGAAGCACTCTGTTGAACCGAGTACAGATAGATTCTCTGAATTATCTTAGAAAAAGATTCAGGCAATGCACAGCAAGGTTTTTAGTTTGAATTCTGACTCCTTGCCCAATTGGAAATATAACCCCAATAAACCAATATTGTAAAATTCTATGTCCAGATTTCTTTATTTGTAAGTATTTTCTCATTTAGTGACTTATCTATTAAAAGGCATGGTTATGAGCTTTGAATGAAGTAATTTAAAAGTTTGTTGACAAATGTAGAACACTATCCAAATTCACCATGAACTTTAGTTTACTGTTATTATTTACTTTTTTCTACTCTGTTCTGTATTAAGAACAGAGTATAATCCAAAAACCATTGGACATACTGTATTAAGAACAGAGTATGTCCAAAAACCATTGGACATACTTAATATTACAGGAAGATTTTAGGAAAACAGTTTTTCATACATAGGTAAAACTTTAAATGATTTATTAGCTGCCTTCTAGTTTGCTCTTTGTCCATTTTCCTACATCATTGATCCTATCAGAGAAAGAATACATAAGAGACTCGGGTCTGTTAAATTGTAGTCATTTCCAGAAACTCTGAGGAAGAGGGTTTCATGCAAGAGACCAGAATTAATTACAAGTAGTATTTCTGTTATTTGCTGGTGGACCATTTCTGCTTCCCTCATCTCACAGTCATGGATAATTAGCTAAAGTATGCTTCCCTGAATCTCTCACTAGCTCTCCTCCATTGGTGTGGCTTTGATACCATATCTCTGAGTGGCTTACAGATTCTTCCATCCTGCCCAGACTACTTCTGTGAGCTCCAGACACACCTATCCAAGCATTTATTCAGCATCTTTGCTATCTCGAAGACCTCTCAGATTCACTGCTTCTCTGGAGTGAAAACCATGCTTTGGGGCTCCACCCTTACCCTGACCCCACCATAAAACTCAGTTCTATTACAGGTCTCCTGACAGAGTGCATTACATCCCTGTCCACTCAAGCATGGCCTGGAAGCCAGTGAGTCCCCTTGATGCCTCCATTTCCTAAGACCTCCCACTGCCCTGTGTCCCCCACCTCTGCCCCTCTTAACTTGACATAGCTCTTAATCCTCCTCAGCTTCATTTACATCAGTGACCCAGCCTAGCTTTAATAAAGATTTTTTTTAAGATTTTATTTATTTATTCATGAGAGACACACAGAGAGAGGCAGAGACCTAGGGAGAAGGAAAAGCAGGCTCCCCTCTGAGCAGGGAGCCTGATGCAGGACTCAATCAGAGGACCCAGGGATCATGACTTAAGCCAAAGGCAGACATTCAACCACTGAGCCATCCAGGTGCCCCTTAATAAAGATTAACCAATAGTTAGTGATGATTCATC
Source organism: Canis aureus (assembly GCF_053574225.1). Taxonomy (NCBI): domain Eukaryota; kingdom Metazoa; phylum Chordata; class Mammalia; order Carnivora; family Canidae; genus Canis; species Canis aureus. The sequence goes on along the minus strand of NC_135613.1, from coordinate 14,764,022 downwards.
TGTCCCCACACACTGCCTCCTGGATTATTTTGAAAACATTCTAGTCACCACCTCATTTCATCTCCAAATATTTCTACATACAGATAAGGAATTCTTAAGAAGAACCTCAATTTCATTGTCATGACTGAAATATTAACCACAGATCCTTAGTGCCAAGCATTGAGTAAGCATTTAAATTTTCCCAGTTTTCTCCTCAAATTTTTTTTTTTAAATTTTGTCAGGATTTATAGCAGTTACTGGTCCCATCAGCTACCTAATGGAAGCTCTCTGGCACTCTGGGGTTTCAGGAGGAAGACAGCATTGCCATAGATACTCTGTGCCTGCCCCCTCTTGCCTTTCACCTCCCCTCTGCTCTGTCTTCCTCACAGAGGCTGGTATTATTTGCATATATGATTCACTCAGTGTTTATTTCTGTCAATAAATAGACTTTGGCGGAAACTTTCTGCCAAAATCCCTTGCCATTCTCGCTGTGAGATCCCCAATGCGTTGCACAGACGGACTCAGGGTCTCTTTCCTGAGTGACCAGGAAAGTAGACTAGACCTTCTGGTCATGTTTAGCCCCCTAGCATACAGTCATGTGACTTGTGTTCCCTCTTTGCCCCCAATGGTCACAAAGTAGGTAAATCATGTGCACACCATTCTCTTGTTTATCTTATCCCTTCTCACTGGGTGAATTCCTTTCCATTTAAAATTTGTCTATAAAGGGGAAAGGAGAGGAAATGAGTGGGAAATATCAGAGAGCGAGACAGAACATGAGAGACTCCTAACTCTGGGAAATGAACAAGGGGTGGTGGAAAGGGAGGTGGGCAGGGGGTGGGGGTGACTGGGTGACGGGCACTGAGGGGGGCACTTGATGGGATGAGCACTGGGTGTTATGCTATATGTTGGCAAATTGAACTCCAATTAAAAAAAATTCATTTGTAATGTAAAGGCACTAGGTTGATTGTTTTTAGATTGAGGCACGTCTTCAAATCTTCAGGGGTGGTGTAGGCATTGTTGGGGACTATTGAACAGAGGATAAATTATTTTTATTAGAAATGTGCAGAAATAAATATCGGCAAGTTTCTCTACTCTTGAAAACCTTTGGTGACTTTAAGTCAATATTCAAAAGTTTCTTTAGGGACAGTGAAATATACCTCCCTCTGAGAGATCCTAGAGCTTGTGTATATTCTAGACTTTTAAATTCAACCCAAGTTCTAATAGTATGCTATTTTAAGACTATCCAGATTTTTTTATATCCCAAATCTCAAAAATGAGGAAATAAGTCAAATTAGGCATTTTTTTAAACTTGAGAATCAATGGGAAATTTTGGTTTGCACTAAAAGTAGTCAAGAAAGAGCAGCAAAAACATGGACAGATATTTTTGAGAGGGAGGAATCAATAATGTCTCTGGTGATAGCAACTCCACAAAACATCAGCAAGATTTCAGAATGGTCATGATAGATACAAAACTAGGAAACATTTTGTCTAAAGTAAGGGAAACAGAAGAAATGTTATTTCCGAGGACAGTAGCTTATTCATTTTTTGTTTAATTTGTAAAGTGTGTATATAAATATCAAAAGTTTAAGGGAAGCTGTGACATATCTTGGATCATGTGTCGTTCAGCATCTTCTGCATGTTACTACATTTGAGAAAACAAATCTCTAAAAAAGTATTTGGTTAACATAACCTGAAATTTAGTATATGGTAGATCCCCAATTCATTGCTTCATAGAGCCTTTAATTCAGTGTTTTAGTTAAAAACCACAGTCTGATCAAATTAGTGTGTGGCAATAAGATGATTGTATCTTAGAAAACTTCTAAGACATAATGTGGTCTATGGTGGCCAGTCATAATGTGTGTCATGATGGTGTGTATTTGGCCACCAAATAATCCATTAAAATGAAATGTTATTTTTCATTTTTCATTTTTTGGATTGAATCTCTTCATATCTTTGGTAATTCCTTCAGATGGAACTAACTTTGAATACCTCATTTAATCAGAAGCAAGTACCTAGTAACTCCTGAGGGATGTCAGTGGCTAAAACACTGGTATGTAACAACAGAGCCTTCGTGGCAATGGGACTATACGTGAGAGAGAAAAACAATATATGAGAATAGGGACAGAGATGTGGGATTCTGGAGAAGACCAGGGTTGCTATTAAACCTTCAATTTCTAACACCATGTCTGTCACAGAGCAAGCACATACAATATGTATTGAGTAAATGCTTGATTAAGTGAGAAGTGAAGTTCAAGAGCATGTCATTGAAGGAGGGTGAAAATAAACAATGATGGGATATTCCTAATCAGCCGGATGGGTGGCCAGTTCCCATCCCTTCAAATGCTGCAGTGATAATGCTTGAACATGAACCTTTTTGGAATTCTTTTAATTAAAAAATCTTTTTAAGTAATCTCTACACCCACCATGGGGCTTGAACTCACAACCCTATGATCAAGAGTAGAATGCTCTTCCAACTGAGCCAGCTCAGGTGCCCCATCTTTTTTGGAAATCTTAAAGTTTTAGAATCTGCAGCCCATTGTTTTGAATATATCCCATTATGGCATTATCTTTTTCTTTTTTTCCTTCCTAAAATGGAAAGCTTAGTGTTTTGTAAGAAGCTAAAAATCATTTGTTGACTAAAAAGAAATAAAACTATATTGACCTCAATGTAGAGTTATATAACAGTGAATCTTTTTTACTTCTAAATGAAATTAGGAGAAAGAGGCTAAAATGCACCGATCAACACTACCAAGATAAGGGCCAAAAGTTACTATTTAGGAAGTCCTGCAGAGTCTGAGTCCTGAATGTCTTCCCTTTTTTTTTTTTTTTTTTTTCTTCCCATTTTTTCAAATAGTGGTTTGAAATGTTCTGTGTAGAGCTCTCCAGTGGCTTTGTAATAGATCAGTGCCTAATTTTGATTCTATATATTTCTATATTTTCTATTTATTGTATCTAGAAATAAAATTGATTTTGCTTTAGCACTGTTTTATCCAAGGACTTTGCTAAATTCATCTGTTAATTATAATAAATTATCTCTGTATTCATTTGGATGGTCTGTGGGTACCAAGTCATCTCTGAATAGTGGCAGTTTTATTCATTTTCTAAGCTTGCCTTATTGCATTACCTAGGACTTTCAGTAAAATGTCAGAGAGAATTGGTGATAGCAGGCATCCTTGTCTTACTCCTGATCTCCAGGGAAAGGTTTCAATAATTCACAATGAAATGCAGAGTTTGCTAGAAGATTCTTGTAGATATTCTGAACTATCAGATTAATGGAGTACCCTTTTATTCCAAGTTTGCTAGGAAAGTTTTCATTAATGAAGGCTGAATTCTATAGATTTCTCTATCTGCATTAATGGAAATCTTTACTATTTTCTCTATTTTGTTAATATGGTGAATTGAATTATTTTCCTCTTTTGGGGAGAAAATGTTATTAAAGTATAACATGCATACAGAAAAGTACAGAAATAATGAATGTTAATAGAGCTCAGTGAATTTAGCCAAACCAAACCAGTGATCAACTTTCACATGAAGAAATTATCAGGACATTCAGAACACTTTAGGTCTTCTTTTGGTTTGAAAACTGAGTAACCACTATCTAGCCTTTTAGTGTTGGTTGGTTTGCCTTATGTCGGGGAGGGATAATCAGGCTTTCTTCATTGTGCATTGTTGTAGGTTTTTCTCATTGCTGGATAGTAGTTCATTATATGAATGTGTGCCAATCTATTTACCTATTCTGTTTATAACCCTTTGTTTTTCTTTTTTTCTTTTTCTTTCTGTCATGGTTAGTGTATATAACAATATTTTTGGACAAGTCTCTTTTGACTGTATGTATCCTGTATGCATTTCTTTTGAACACACCACAAGTGGAATTTCTGGATCAGAATTTACACAATATGTTCAGGTTTAGTGGATATTGTCTGTTTCCCAAAGTGATTGTACCAATTTGCACTTCCATCAACAGTGTGAGAGTTCCTAGTAGATTCTCATTAAATATTTATTATTGTTATTAGAGAATGTCTTTCTTCCCTTTGGAAGTGATGGAGGGCAGGAAAAAGAAGTGGGACTGGCCTCAGGTCAAATGGATTGGACTGTTTGGTGGCTGGTTCTTACATTTTTCTTCCATGATGTCGAACACACTACTTAGCAGCAAGTAGTTATCTAGAAAGCTTTAGTTGAATAGAAGGGTGCTGCTAAAGATCGCCTTCATAGTATCTGGCTTGTGGAGTGATTCAGATACATAAGTGATGTACTGGTGGATATGGATATCATTGTAGACAGGGAGAATGAGAGAGAAGAATATGGAAATAGACAATGGAAGGGTCTTGAATAAACTTTTCTACTTTCCATTTCCTCTCAGCGTTGTTTGTGGTGAATTATTAATATGGACTATTCCATTTATTTTCCTTGCCCTTGAATACTGTTTTAAAACTGTAATTGTTTGGTGGCAACCTTAGAAGGATAAGTGGGAGGTCCAATATCCAGAAATCCAGCTCCTTCACCCACCTCTTCTCCTCCCCAAAATCAGACAGAGCATTTCTACCCATTTCACCTGACTGCCATAGAAAATTGTATTTGAAAATCCTGTTTTGCAAAAAAAGAGAGAGAAAAACCATTGACAGAGCATTTAATGAAGAAAAATATTACTAGGTTTTCTGTCTTAACCACATGTTAAACATTTTGTAATGATTCTTTTCAACTGTCACATGATGATGCTGTAGGTGTATGTTTTTCCTTGTCAAGGGTCATTCTAACCAATTGGGTTTTTTTGTTTGTTTGTTTGTTTTCTTTGTTTTTAATTACATCAACCTTTTGCTTGTATTTTTGTTGAAGAATACCTATTCAAATAGTCTTTCAGTGACACCTGTGATATTTTTACCATTCCTGATATCAGTCATTTTTAGCAAACAAAAGAACTTGAAGCAGATTTTTACATCCGTGGGATTTTAGCAAGGCAATTACATCTTGATATATATGACCTGACATAAATGAGCCAACTTAAAATTTCTCATTCTCTAGAAAGGAAGTGGACTCTGCTAAATCTTGATGATGCTGTTAATATTGGTAACTCATAAAAGCTTGATTTATTTAATCATTTAATTAGGAAAAGGCAAATTTCTCAGGGAAGCATCCATGTTAGATAATGAACGTTGTATAAAAAGTATTTTTGCCTTTTAGTAATGTTAAAGAACATCTCTCTAGATTATTGCAGTTCACTGGCCGGCCAATTCTAAGAATCCAAGTTAAATCTTTGTTTCCACGTATTTGAATACATTCCTAGTATATTGACTTTCAGATACTGAGTACATACTTAGGAAGTATACATAACATACATAAATCTTGCATCGTACACATATGCACGTACAAATTCCTTGTTATGATCTCCTAGTCAGGAGCCAGGAGACACTTGGCAACCTAGTGCTGATGTTGAGAGTTGGCACTGACAGTCTTTCAAATCTCAGTCATTCCTCCCATTGTCAGAGTTGAGGAGTGAAGTGACACTTAAGGTATCAGGACATGCTTTTCTGATTATTTGCCCTGCTGGAAAGAATCGGTGCTATTTTTTGGATGCATAGACCCAGCTCATCTACTGTCTTCCCAAGTCTGGTTTCTGCCAGGGACCAAAGTGGACAGAGCATTCTTTTGAGGATCGCTGCTCACTGGTTTCAGAGAGGCGCTCTTGGGACAACGGTTCACCATATTTTATCGTGTCAGAGCTTCTTTGGGACATCAGAGGCTTCAGGTTTCATTAGCCTCTGCAGATACAGAGGTCCTATAACAGGCTCAGTTCCATTTTAGGGACTGGGGTTTTCCAGCTTTCCAAGCTTTGTTACATGAGGGTGTCCTTCACCAGAATGGGAGGGTGAAGATTTAAGGCCCGATAAAGCAGAATTACAGATAGTGTGTAGTATGAACACACATCAGCTCTGATAAAATCTCTAGGAGCCAGTTCTGAGTGTGGTGGACGTGGGCTCATGAAGACTTTGTCAACGCTCCCTTATAAGAGGCTCTGAAAACAACTCATCAGTAAAACCATTTATATACTTAAATTTTAACGAAGTCAACTATAGATAGGGGCCGTGGCCCTCCAATCAGTTTCCTTTTAATCTATAGTCTCTTAAGTCCCATCACGTGATGATCTTATTACTTAATATAATTTATCACCATTTCCAGCCTCTGTGTCTGCTTTGGTCTAAATATTTTTGTTCCCCCAAAATCCCTGTGAGGAAACCAAACCCCTGAGGTGATAGTATTATGAGGTGGGGCCTTCCGGTGATGGTCAGGTCCTGAGGGTGGAGCCTAATGAATGGAATTAGTGCCTTTTTAAAGGAGAGCCCAGAGCATTTCCTGACCTCTTCTGCCTTGGCAAACAGTGCAAAGAAGTAGCAGTCTGCAGCCCTGGAAGAGGGATCTCACCAGAACCTGACCATGCTGATCTTCCAGTGTGGACTTCCAGCCCCTAGAACTGTGAGTGATACATTTGTGTTGTTTAAAAGCATCCAGTCTGTGGTATTTTGTGACAGCAGCCTGAACAGGCTAAAATAATGTGCACAGCTATATAATTTCTCCTTTTCCTCCTTTACATTTCTTGTTACAGCACTTTTCCTGATAGAAGCATAAGACCTACCTTCTCACCATCATTAAGATTCCGCTTCTCTCTGTGGGAGAGAGCAGGGTGAGAGGGGCCACTGGGGATTCAAGCGGTGGTGCTTGAGGATGGTGGCATCCCTTAGGCCACCACTCGATTTAAAAGTTAAAGCATTGTTCCAAATTGTCAGATTCTCTTTTTCTCATGGGACAGGATGGTATTTGCACAATCTTTCTAGGACAAAAACTGATAAAATAGAAATGTATGGTATTTGCTAAATAAGATTGTTTTGCTACTGACATGTTTGTCAGATGAGCACACGTGGAATGTAGGTCTGTGCTCTTCGTGTCTGGAGGGATTTGCTTCCTGGGCATGAGCTGGTAGCACAGCAACAGGCATCTTCTGCAGTGGCAATAAAGTGAGTGTGTGGTCAACAGAGCAAGCACATCAGTATAGCTGTATTCTGCAGGTGCCTGGCTAGAGGAGCCACGAGGGTAGCCAGAATGTTACTTGGGCATAGAACCTATGCCACAGAAAATGTTCTATCCTGCTTTTTCTTCCACATTCTTACCACATTGTCTTCAGCAAACCAATACTTGGGACCATTAAAAAATTTCAATCTACAGTTTTGTTTTCTAGTTTTGTTGAGAAAAGTTGAGGTTTCTTTTTTTCATATCAGAAAGGATATTCCCCATTTATTTAATATTTTACATTTACAGAGTACACATGTCCTCATGGGCCTTCATATATCTGGAAAAAGAATTTCCTTTTGAGTTTGTGGAATCATAGTTTTTTTCTTGAAGGGAACTGTACCAAACTCCACCTTGCCAGCAACTTCCAAATACCCTTCGATTTAAAATATCTTGTATTCATTTATAATTTTCTATCTCCCCAAATCCGTTGAGTACTTGGCTTCATGATTTTCTTTCTTCCTACTACCAAACAAACATGTTTTTCGTTTTACCATTTTGCACACATTCCACCCAATACTTTGTCTTCCTATCTTACCAATACCATCTTACCTCAACTATCCTATCCTGAACTAAGATCCTCGATTCTGTTATTACCAGTGACTATGCAATCTCAAAAAAAAAAAAAAAAAAATCTCTCTGACCTTCCAGCTTACTCGTAATGACACCTTCACCCCATTGAGAACCCCTTTACTCAACCATCTCCTGCCCAAGGAGCTCAGCATTGATTGACTGAGCACACTGGCCTCCTGTCCTCATTTCTAGCCAGATGTGGTTTAGTTTCTACTGTCCATTGTTCTAATTATGCTCTCATATTCTCTCCACCTCTTTTCCCTTTTTCTAGCTCCATGATACTCACTGGGCAGCTCCCCTCCTTGGTTAAAAAAGTGTTCCCCTTACTCTGTGTCTGTAACTGGGCAGCTCATTGTGGCTGAAGATAAGAGCTAGCTCATCCTGACTGGTCTCACTTGAATTAATGACCACTGACTTCAGATTCTTGTGGTACATTTCCCTTTTATTTGATTTTTCAAATTACTGTTGTCTATAGTTTCACAGAAAACAGAAGTAAAACTTTAACTTCAGTCTTCTGCAGGAGGACTAATTTAACAGACCAATTTAACAGTATTTTTATCAAAAAATTATAAAGATTCTACAAATAATTTACAGCCAATATGAGTTCATATAACTTTATTGCTATGGCCTGTACTTTCAACGTCCATTATTGATTATTTCAACAGAGCTTCAAAATGAAAACAAATAGACATTAATTAAAAATGACTCAATGATTTAAAAATATATGACTTGCCGTTCCAACTATCTAAAATTAACATCTAGGCTATTACACTGGGGGAGCAATTATGAATGTTCGAGTGTAAAGTGGCACACAGAGGCAGCACAGACTTATTTTTAAATCAACTTAATTGTTAGCAGTAAAACAAAGTGAGAAGAGAAGACATTTTTCTTCCACACATAGAGTAACTCTAGTATTCTGTGCCATTTCTTGAATGGAGCAAATGATTTTAGCGTCCTAACAAAGAGAAACCCACCAACTCCCATAGATGACTAGTGCCCCCACACAAAATGAAGGACACTGATGACACGTTCTAGATGAAGGCATCTTCAGATCAGCCTGGGCAGACTTGCTCCCTGGATAATGAATGGAAAGGGAGGCACTGAAGTTATCCAGGGGAAGCATCAGAAAACAGGCACAATGAAAAGTATTGGAACTGTCTCCAGGCTTGTCTTTGTCTTCAGATCCTGGGTTTCTTCATCCGCGTTTCACTGGGTGTTACTGTTCAAAACCAAGCAGCATAGAAACCAATAATTTGTTTTGTTCTATGCCATACAAGTCTCTAAAGATTTTTGTGAAATAACCTTAAATTCTGTGTGTGTGTGTGTGTGTGTGTGTGTACACACATATATATAAAACATAGAAAGTGAAAATAGACTTTTACAGGGGAATCAAAGAAATAGCAAAACACAGATGAAGGAAAACCACAAGATCAAAAGGAGAAGAATGAAAAGATTCACAAGAGAGGATACAAAAGTTAACCATGGATAATCAGATGAGTTCAAGTTAGAAATAATAATTTCAGTAACATTTATTCAGTGCACATCTAATGCCCAGTGCTGTTCCAGGACTTCATGTGGATTAATGGATTGAATCTTGACTATGGCCCTAGACATAGTTGAAGTTATTGTTCCTATTACCAATATTTGTTTTTTATTTTTGTATTTGCAAACTTAAATTGTGCCCATTTTATTTTTTAATTTTTATTAAGTAGGGGCTTGAACTAATGACACTGATATCAAGACATGAGCTAAGATCAAAGCTGGATGCTTAACCAACTGAGCCACCCAGGTGCCCCAATGTTTTATTTTTACAAACACTTTTGAGTGTAGCTGACACGTGTTGTTATATTAGTTTTAACATACAATGAAGTGATGCAGTTTTTCTACTGACTATACTATGCTCCATAAGACAAGGTAACACTCTTTTTGGAGAGGACACAGTGTATTCATGATTTATCATGGAGAGTAGAACATACATTTTGGAATACATTTTTGGCAGTGAACATTGAGAGACTTAAGAATAATTGACCCGCTAATTTTCAGCTAAGTCAGCTCTCCTAAGAGAAGCAAGGTTTTATAGAATCAAGTTTCCATAATTTGAAAATATCTAAATTAATATAGCATAACAAGTCAGAATTTAATGCAGGCTTGAAAAAATCATGAGGCTTCAGAACAATAGAAATTGGTGAAAATGTATGCAGGAGAATACAAAAATAAACAAATTTGAAAAGAAAGAAAAATCACAGGTACTTACTGATTCCTATTGAGTAAATAGGGATGCAAATAATCATGATAAAAGACAGGGAAGAAATAGAGCTGCATCTTTTTCCATAGATAGTGAAATATGGTGAATTTGACACCATTTTCTCAGTTGCCAAACTTTCTACCATTGAGTATCAGGTCTGGTGGGTTACATGCATCAGTGGTCCCTGGTATCCAAACTTTTCCAGAGTGCCTTCCCACAGTGAGTCTGGCCTCAAATGACTTGCTTTAGCACTTGGGACAATAGGAATTGAGATGCTTGAAAAACATTAGTGCATTTCCAAGTTCTCCTGTGCTTATCTGTGATCACCATGGGAACATTTCCCCAGTGGGGATATGAAGGAAGAGAATGCATTCATGCCAGCCTTGGCCATCCTAGATCTGGAATCTTCTAGCCAGCAAGCCAGCTGCCACAGTTGCATGAGCTTGAACTCCCCACTCTGAGACCTCAGTGTGTGGGAATTAACTAATGTATGCTATTTACCCCTTTGGTTCAGAGTAGCTTGTTTTGCAGTGAGTTCACTTACCAGGGCAGGGGTGGGATTGGGTGGGGGTGGGGGGCATAGTTTCATTCAGATTTCAGAGCTTCACTGAGAACCAAACCCAGGTTCAAAGGCATCCCTCATCAATAATGATATATATGAGATACTCCATGACTCATTTTTCTAATACCCCTCTATATATGTGTTCCAAGGTAACCTGGCTTTGTATCCTCCAAATATTTAACTAGATACCTCCACTAATCTTTTCCAATTCCTGTATTTGTGATTAGATTCTTTCTTAAACCCCACCCACCCATCCAGCTTCCTCTGATAACTTGAGCTTAATGTTAGAGAGCTTCAGGAAATTTTGAACCCTTTTCTACTTGAGCCATCACTCCGTGATTCCCATCACACTCCAGTGAGCTGAGATCCGAGTTTCAAGTGAATCTCGACCGGGTGACTGATTTCCTTGACCCGCATTCATTCATAAAGAGCCCCTGATCCAGCCTTCATACCTTCTTGGTTTCTGCTTGACTTCTGCAGCCTTGTTAGACTACTCAGGTATTCCATGCCATTTGTCTGTTTACTACCTACCTGTGAAGTATGCATGTCGTAGGCAGTGTTTCTTTCTATACACTTTGGGTATGAAATTTAATGATACTTCTTGTTTCCAAAAAACTCTGATTTGAATAGAAATAGGTACATGAGCAAATAATTTTGAAGCAATTTGTTGTTAATAGTCAAATCAAAGACCTTTATAAAAGGCTGTCTTTGACTTAAGCCTGTTTTCTACGTTTCCCAACCCATTGATAGGGGTGTTGGGGATGTGTGGTGGGAAGGATACTTAGATGGCAGAGCGCAGTAGCAATCGCCATGCCATCTTACACAGTGTGCAAAGCTCCCTCTCCCTGCAGCTGAGATGTGTGTGCTGCTCAGAACAGGGTCATCTGTAGGGGTAATGAGAGTGTCAGGCATGCATCATGATACTTGATTGGCTCCAGCAAGAATTAATCATTATCCAGTTATGAGAAGAGAGGGTAGAAGTCAGCTAACACATCCAGGTGTGTGGAGGAAGCACACAGGTGGTGTTCACAGAGGGCAACAGTGACTCATATCTCCTGGCTCTACTTTCCGAGTGCTCATAAACTAGAGTGCCTTCCTGACTCTTTTAGCCTTTATTTATTTTATTTTTGTAAGGAGGCTGATTTGCATCCATTTGGAGGGAAAAATCACCCAAGTCAAATTCTCCCAGAGGCACTTTTCAGAGCACGCCCATTAGGTGCTCTTGGGTTCAGGGTGAATAAAACTCATTATGACCCTTCCAAAATTCATTTCACAACTGAATAGCTGTGTTTCTTATCACTACATCAGGAAGCAGTGAAATCCCAAAAGGTCCAGATTGTTTCCTTCAGATCGGTTAACTCGGTAGACGGTATATGTGTGTGCATCCTAAGCCCAGCTGATGTGCTGAGAGTGTGGTTTGGGCTTCTCACCACAGAACTTTACGTACATGTGGATAAATGGCTGCTTTCATTTGGACTTTCTACCCTGGTTTATTCTCCAATGTTTTGGAGAAATGTTGGAATGTATCTCACTACCCAGAATTGTGGCTTTAGTGTTAACACAGTATCTAGCTTGCACACAGTTGGTTCTCACAAATTAGTTCTTAAATAAAATACTTAAATACCTAACTCTGTGATTGGGTTAAGTTGATCAGATAGACAAATTAAGATAGCTTAAAACATGTATAAAGGTTGTAAAAGTATGGTGCTGGACAGTGCTCTCCAAGTGTGGTCCCCAAGTGACAGCATCAGAATTACCTGGAAACTTAATTTGTCTGATATTTGAAGGATTCTTTCCCATTAAAAAAAAATTCACAATCCATTTTAAACATCACATTTGGTCAGCTGAAAATTTTCCATATTGGGTAATAGGAAATTGTTGTTGATCTGATTTGTGAAGATGGTATTGCAAATGCAGGGATGTGCTGGAGCACATTTATAGAACAGGATTATCATGATAAATACACCCAAGTGAGATAAAATGGAAAATCTGAACTTTAACCATATACACATGTTTTTAATGGCTTTAATTAAATAGGACATAACAAATGAAAAAAAAATGACGTGAGTACAAATCAAAGTGAAATTTTTTTTTTAGGATTCTAAAGGAAAGTTAAAGAATGTCAAATTAAAATTTAAAAATTGTATAAGCCAATGTATTACCAATTTTCTTGCTCTAAGTTCACCCCTAATGGCAACAATCATTAATGTTTGCCCATCCTGTGTTATTCCAAACCTCCCCTCAGAATCCCTCCCTAAGCCTTCTTCATCTCCATGACAACGACGAAGATATTTGTTGCACTCCCTGGTTTGGCACATGGAGGAAAGGGAGATGAAAAGAAATTAAGTAACTTGTTCAAAGGCTTCTTAACTAATAACAGTGCAGTTAGGATTCATGATAAATTCTGAAATCAAGTTGTGATTTTGTAAAAAAACAGACTCCCTATAGCATACATCTGAAGGAAACTGTTTATAAATCGCTGCACTTACGGTCTGAATGCAGGGCCTGTCAAGAGCTGTTTTAGACAAAAAACATGCATACCCATGAAGCTTACTGGATGGGGGTTGAGAGTAGATGGGTGGAGATGGGATGAAAGATGCAAAATAAAGCCCTTTTGAAGATGAAGTCTGGGAGGTACCTAGAGAGCAGGTAGATGTTAATACCTAGAATCTGGGGGGTAAAATTGGCAGCAAAATGCTACAATTTTTGCAAAGGGGTACTAGGTCACTTAAACAATTACTAAGAAGGAAATAAAATGCCTTACTGTGGTGTCAAAGATCCTACACCATGTGGTCCCTTCCTGAACTTTTTGACTCCTTTTCCACCTCTCTTCCTCTATCCACTAGCCCTAATTCCTTCCCTGAGCTGACCATACTCCTGCCTCAGGGCCTTTGCACTTGTTCTTTCATCTTTCCTAATGACCTCCGTGTTGGTTTTATCCCTAACTATAACATTTTTTATGTTATAATAATATTGTTGTTTTTATTTTAATGCCAAATCATTAGCTTCTCAAACATAGAAATGTAATTTATATTTGTATATTGATCTTCTATAAATTTTGCTAAACTTAGAGTTTTAAGAGATTTTTTGAGTGCAGATTTTATAGAGTTCTCTATATAGGTGTGTGCATTTGAGATCATGTATATTATTACTATTTTTGATGCTGTGTTCTATAAATGTCCGTTAGGTCAAGTTGGTTAATAATGTTGTTCAACTCTTTTCTTTCCCTCCTGATTTTCTGTGTACTTTTTCTATCAATTATTGAGAAAGGAGAGTTTAAATATTTGACTATAATTGTGGGTTTGTCTATCCTTTGCAGTTCTATTAGTTTTATCTCCATGTGTTTTGAAGCTCTTTTATTAGTTGGATAATGGTTTAAGGTTATGTTCTCTTGATGCATTTTTCATTATGACTGCTTTATCATTATGAAATGACCCTCTACTGTCCCTGGTAGATTTTTTTCTCTAAAATCTACTTTGATATTGTTTTCCATACTTTTAATTATAAAATATTTGTATCTGTATATTTAATGGGAGTTTCTTGTAGGTACCCTGAAGTTGAGTCTTGCTTTTTTTTTTTTTTTTGTCCACTCTGTATTTAATAGCGTGCTTATTAGACTACTTACATTAATGGATTAGTTGTATATTTGGGTTTAAATTCACCATCTTGCTCATTGTTTTATATTAGTCTCATCTGGTATTTGGTTTCTTCCCCTTTTTTAACTTGGGTTGTATCTTTATGTCATGCAGTCTTCATTGTCAGTTTATTAGCTACAATCACTTCTTTTATTATCTTACACGTTGTTTAGGGTAAATAATGCAAATCTTTACGTTATCTCAATTTGCCCAAGTGATAAACTTTTTAATTTAATTTAATTTTTTTATTATTTATTTATTTATTTATTTATGTATTTATTTATTTTTTACATATAATGCAGGCCTGTTTTGGCTCTCCCATTTCAGAGACAAAGCTGAAAGAGCAGTGAGGGGATATGTGAATGGTGAGAACACTTGGTTGGGGGCTGACATAGAAATTCTAGTGCTGACCAGACTCCATGCTTTTCCTGTAGTATAACACTCAAACGAGTGCCCTAGTATACTTTCGTTGGAGAATACCAACTCACCACAACTGGAAGCACTAATGGGGAAAAAAAGTTGGGATTACTTTTTTTGTTTAGGAAAATAAAGGTTTTAAACATCCCATTAGAAGAGCTCTAAAATTTCCTTGCAGACACCTTGGGTAAGCATCACACATGAGCATCAGGTAAGCAATTGGAGATAAATTTGTGAGCCAGCTTTTCATTTGAGACCCTGGAGCAGAATTTGGATTCCTTTGGCTTTTTATATTAGTCACTCTGGGAGAGCAGTTCACATCCTATAAATCACATCCAAACTGACTTGTAGGGTTGTCTGGAGTTGTATTTACTCATCTTATTCTGTGTGCCAGAATTAAAGGATATCAGACTGTCAGCATGGTACGTATCTCTATTTGGGTCCGGTTATGTAAAATTGAATGCGAGATGCACCTTTACTTCTTGCATTTGTAACATAAGGATTGCACAATTAATATGTTAATATGCTCCATTTGGGCAGATCAGATTTCATGTTCCCTACATCATGAGAGGAAAAGAGAAAATACTTTCTTTTTTTTTAAAGATTGATTTATTTGAGAGAGAAAGAGAGTATTATGGGGGGAGGGGCAGAGGAAGAGGGAAAGGGAGTCCCAAGGAGACTGCGCTAAGCACAGAGCCTGACATGGGGCTCCTCTCGTGACCCTGAGATCATGACCTGAGCTGAAACCAAGAGTCAGTCACTTAACCGAGTAAGCCACCCAGGTGTCCCAAGAGAAAATATTCTATTAATGATACAAATCAACATGTCATTGTTGCTTTTTAATACTAGTAAGGCATAAATAGGAACCAATATTTATTAAAAATTAAAATAAATTTTTGAATTTCCACAATCCTCTTGGATACATGTTCTTGACTAAAATTACATTTGTGTCCAACTTTACTCCAATATTATATATTTATACAAGATTAAAATGAAATGCCCTTTTGGATATTTAAATACCATCTTTCTCTCTCTCTCTCTCTCTCTCTTTTTTTTTTGGTCCTTCTTATTCATAAGCTCTAACTATCAGATACTTAAATCTCTGAGCCTATGAGACAGGTCAAAATGTAATCAATTGTTATAACTAGTGTGTTTCTGCTGTTCTCTGGTTGAAGAAAATAACTAGAATTTGTAGAATAAGACAGTTTGTCAGACTAGACATTTATGTATGTATATATTTTTCCATAACTTTTCTTAAAGAATATCAACAATACCAGAATGCTGAAGTTTCCTCCCTATATTCAAAAGAATGTTTTGGGGACACCTGGGTAGTATAGTCCCTTGAGCGACTAACTCTTGATCTATGCTGAGGTCTTGATTCATGGTCATGAGTTCAAGCCTAGTATTGGGCTCCACTGGACATGGAGACTACTTAAAAATGAATGAATTAATATTTTATGAAACTAGACTGAAATTATAACCTTTTGACTACTATTATATAACCCGAAGAATTTTCAGACTTCATTGTAAACTCATTTGACAGTATCTAATCAGCTTCCCTTGGACATATACATTGTATTGGGGGAAAGAAAAAGGAGTGACCATAGTTCAGTGGTTCCCATACTGCACGATAGGGCTATGAGCAGACACAGGTGAAGGGTCATCACAAACAGGCCAAGAAAGACAAGGGCACAAAGAGTTTCATGCTGAGCACAGGATGAAGGAGATAGAAAGGCAATGAGAGGACAGAAAAATGAGTCTACTAGACTGGTCCAATCACTCTTGCTGTTATAGTTCTAGGCATCACCTTACACTTGGTTATGAGGAAAATTTTTTTAATAATACCTTTGCCCTGGGAACTCAAAATTTAATCTGGGAGGGAGTCAACAAACAAGTGAACAAGGAAAACTTTAATTTTTATAATACAATTACATTTGAGTGCTGTGATAGAGAAGAATTTAGTTGAGTTCCAGTTCAGAAAGTATTAGTTGTGACAAGTCCCTCAAGGAATTCATATTTAAACCAAGACTCAGTGATGACCAGTCTTTCATATGAAAAATGAGCAGTGTCTTTCTAGAAATAGGAAGTAATGTGAGGAAAAGACTGGTGATGGCCAAACTTCTGAATATTTGAGAAATAGGAAGGGAGCCAGGGTGCTGAGAGGAAGACAATATTGAAGTCAGGCGAGATGTAGTTTGGATTATTTAGGACTTTGTAAGTCATAGTAAGGTGTTTGAAATAGAGGCCAAAAATGAGTCAGGATGTAGTGCCATTCCTTCTTTACTAATTGGTATTACTTCTTTAATTCAATGTAAGTTACTGAATAAAATACTATTATCCTATATACATTAATAGGTTTCTACTTTAATGATGAACACAAACCACCCCAGACCACCCAATGGAAAAGAATGGGCATTATGACAGAGTCAACATGCTGAAGGGAATGACAGGGACTTTGAAGTGACACAGACTAAGATGAAGTGGTAGAAGCAGATTCAGATCTCAGTTAAGATTAACATGATTCTGTTGAGTTTCAACGTATTGGAAAATAAATCCTGGATTGGTTGATGTATTAGGATATAATGTGACCCAGAAAGCTGTATGAGAAGATGGTATGTCAAGTAGGATTCAGGAATCAACAATGTGATGGAGATGGAATGGTTTTCCAGTCTGGATGTCTACATTTTCAAAAGAAGATGGAAATGAGTAGAAACTTAAAATTTTGTGAAGTTCATGTGGTTTAACCCATGTAGATGTCAAGAATGTCTCCAGTTAGTAGAGCATTTGCTTCACTAGAGAGTTTGGGGGAAAGACATGCAGGCAATATGTTCAATGTGGTGGATAGAGCTGTCCTCAAAATGATATTTCTGTAATTATTTGGCTTACCTTCAGCCTCAAAACGTATTTTTCCCTTTGCCTTCATGTCTTCCTGTTGCCTGGGCCCTTCCCTGTGTGTGAGTCCTTCCGACAGCTTGCTGTGTCAATATATCTCCCTTCACACAGTAATGCACTGTTTTCTGCAATCAGTGGAACACCTGCCATGCTGGACATAGAGGAAAGAAGACCCTGTCCTTCCTCACACAATGTTGAAACTGGATTAGTGGGAAGAAATGCTTAGATTAATAATTACAATGTAGGGGGAAGGTTATAGTTGGTGTAAGAGACATTTGAAACCTCTGAGGGTAGAATTCAGAAGAAAGTAACATTGGGTTACGAGGGGATGTTGAACACATTTATGGAGGCAGCGGCATTTGAAATAATACTTGAAGAATGGGCATTATCTCGCAGGCTGGGAAGGAGGTCCAGAGGTGGAATATGGTGAGCAGAGGAGAGGCACGATGTTCTAATCTTGGGGAGAATGGAATGATGGCTACAGACTGAGTGTTTCAACACAAGCAGTTATTACCCAGCCCCCGTGCATGCTCTTTATTCATCCTATTGGCACCAAGGACTCCTGGTTATCATCAGATATAAAGCCGACCTAGTAAGATAATGATACTTGTTCTGATATGGCTCATTCATGTCTTACTGTGAGTACCATGTTCCCAGTGACTCACAGCTTTTTTGCAGTTCACTCCCACTTGGGTCAAGGTTGGTGTCTGGGACCAGTCTAATACAGATGAGAGGATGGTGTGTCCCTTCTGAGATGAAGTTACAAATAACTGCTGCTTGGTTGTGTACTTGCTCTCTTGGATTGCTCACTCAAGGGAAAAGTCAGCTGCCACATCATGAATAGCTCTAGGGAGGAGCATACATAGTGAGGAATTGAGGCCTCCAGCCAATAGTCACATGAATGGCCTTAGTAGGAGATCCTAAAAGCCCAGGGGAGCCTTCTGATGATCAGCATCCTGGCCACCATCTTGATGCCCATCCCATGGGAGACCCTGAGTCAGAACGCCCAGGGACACTGCTCTTGGATTCCTGATCTTCAGAAACTGTTAGTGTTTTCTTTTTCAGGTGCTGAATATTGGGGTTATTTTGTTAAGCATCAATATATAACTAATACAATTCCCAATGTCTGTATATATAAATGATTATTGGTAAATATTTAAAAGAATAAATGGGATGTTCACTAACCTTTTATACTAGGGACTATTTAAAAAAATTTAGATCTAAATGTATAAGCTTCTACCTAGAAATCAAATTATGTTTCAAGAATTTTTAAAAATATGATTTACAGTCATTGAATAGACTCTTTACTTATTTACTCACCAGGTTAATCCCTGACGTTCAAATATTGCTGCTGGCTGCAGGTTAAGATTGAATTTTCAGCAGCTGCTCTGTCCATATAAAAGGCTATGATTCTATTTTTGTTTATGATATATGATTTTTTTTATTTTCCAGAAGCAAATTAGAAAAGAAATAGTCCATAAAAGTGTTAATTCTCAGATGCAAAATTCTATGATAAATATGCAAACATGATCTATAAAGTCAATTTTTTAAAAATTATATTTTATTATATTTAAAAGTTCATTGCTAGGAGGATTTTTTTAAAGATTTTATTTATTCATGAGAGATAGAGAGAGGCAGAGACATAGGCAGAGGGAGGAGAAGCAGGCTCCATGCAGGGAGCCAAGGCGGGACTCGATCCCGAGACTCCAGGATCATACCCTGAGCCAAAGGCAGACACTCAACTGCGGAGCCATCCAGGTGTCCCTGAGGATATTTGATTTAAGAACTTAAATAACATTTGTAATCATCACAGAAAAAGGGGGGCACCAGGTATTACTCTATGTGAGTCTTCCTCATTCCTTTAACTTTTTCAAAGAAATTACTTTCTTAGAGAATGTTAAGTCTCAAAACAAAATTGAGGGGGAGGCATAAAGATTTCCCATATACTCCCTACCCATCACATGCATGGCTTCTCCCATTGTCGGTATCACCCTAGGATGGTACATGTGTTATAACTGAACTTATATTGACATATCATAATTACTCATAGTAGGAAGATGACATGAGGGTTTATTTCTGGTGTTGGCCATTCCTGGATTTGGACAAAAGTAGAATGATATCATGATAGCCTATGTGGTATTTTCACTCCCCTGAAAATTCTCTGTGCTCCACTAATACATTCCCACCCCATCTGAAACCCTAACAACTGCTGTCTTTCTACTGTCTCTGTAGCTTAGCCTTCTCCAGAATGCTTCTAGTTAGAGTCCTAGAGTATGTAGCCTTTTCAGATGGGCTTCTTTCACTTAGAAATTCTTATTAATACAATCCCTGATGTTCCTCTGTGGCTTGATAGCTCATGTCTTTTTGGTGCTGAGTAATATGCCATGATCTGGATGGACCACAGTTTATCTACACCTGCTGAAGGACATCGTGGTTACTTACAAGATTAGGCAGTTAGGGATAAAGCCACCAACATATCATATCCGTGTTTCCGTGTAGACATATATTTTCAACTTCTTAGGGGGAAATTCCAAGGAGCAGAATTGCTGGATCGTATTCTAACAGTAGGTTTAGTTTTGTCTTCCCAAGTGGCTGCCCTGTTCTCCCTCCTGCACCTCCACCCTGGTGATGGCTGCCCAGTCCTGTTGCTCTACACCCTTGCCAGCATTTGCTGTGGTCCTTTTTCCGGAATGTCGCCATTCTAACAGCTAGCTAGTTGTACTGCCTTGTTTTAATTTCCATTTCCCTGATGAAAAATTGAGGGAAGGTTTTCCACATGCTTATTTTCCATCTGTAGATCTTCTTTGCTGAGGTGTCTCTTAAGGTCTTCAGTGTATTTTTTAATGTTGAGTTTTAAGAGTTCTTTGCAGATTTTGGCAAACAGTCCTTTTTCAGTGGTGTCCTTGGTCAGTATTTTCTTCTAGTCTGTGGCTTGTCTTCTCATCTGGACATTGTCTCAGCAGAAGTTTTTAATTTTAATGAAGTCTAGCTTATCAATCATTTCTTTTAACCCTTTAATTTTAGGTGCTGAGATAGTGGCTACAAATGTGTTTTTATAAGTTGTCCACTTAATTCAGCAGACAAACCCTAAAGTGATTCCCAGTCCCTGATGTTCCTGCCTTTGTGCAGGGCCCTCTCCTCAAGTCTAGGCAGGGCCTTTGCTGGGCTTCTGAGCAGACGCAATGGGATGTCATTCCTGAGATTACATTAGATTGTAGAAAATTCTGTTAGAGCCAACTGGAGCTAGAGCCTCCCCTTGTGAACCTGATGAAGTAAGTAGCCATGTGTGTGAGAAGCCCCTGAGGTGAGGAAGGCTTCTAGGAAGGGTGGGCAGCCCCTAAGACCTCGAGGCAGCCTCCAGCCACCAGCCCGCAGAGACCTGGGCAGTCAGGCAGCTGCAAGGTGTGTTCCATTCTGACAACAACCCAGATGAGCACGAAGCACATTCTTCCCACTGAGGCCTCCAAGTGAGAATACAGGCCTGCGGGCCCTTATTTGCAGCTCTGTGAGACCGTGAGCAGAGGACCAGCTCAGCTGTGGCTGGACTCCGGACTCATGGACATTGGGAGAAAATAAATATGTGCTGTTTTAAGCAGCTAAGTTGGTGCTAAATTGGTACATAGCTAGAGAAAACTCTAGCTTTGTGATTGAAGTTTGTTACTCATGTTCTTAATCTTAATAAACCCACTTGTGTCTTTGAAAATAACAAATATTGACTAAAAATAAAATTCCTAAAAATAGGTCATTACAGTGGTAAATCCAAATCTTTTTAATTTTATTTAATTTTTTTTTATTTTCCATCTTATTTTTTTTAAGATTTTATTTATTAATTTGACAGATCAAGCAACCACAAGCAGGGGGAGTGGCAGAGGAAGAGGGAGAAGCAAGCTCCCCACTGAGCATACGGCCCTATCCCGGAACTCTGGGATCATGATCTGAGCTGAAGGCACACCTACTGAGTTTAACCTACTGAGACACCCAGGTGCCCCAAACAAATCTTTTTAAGAGCACATTTCTTCTTGTATGTTTTTAATAACCCTCTGTGGGGAAGGGGTGCATTGATGAATTTTTCCTTCCCTGACGCTAAATGGCAATCACCTGTATAACACATAGGCACCTATTCAATTATTTATATAGGTAGAAAAACGATAGGGAAATGGGCAGGCAGGGCCATTTCCTGTTGGTCACTCGTGCATTTTATTGCTGACAGATGTGCTCCGTGCCCGGTAATAAGTCACCCCTGTGTGGAGTGAGTGGGATCCATTTCAACCTGGTAGAGCCAGCTGGCTCCTGTGCTGTGGGAAGGGCTGACCGGCGTCCGTAGATCAGTTTCCTCCTCCCTTAGCTGCTGTCTCCATGTGCGGGTGTACACAGAATGGCCGCACTTCACAGAATCAAGTCACTGTGATGGCCAGTATGCGACCCTCACCTTTTTCCTGTCCCCTACCATGTCATGCACAGACTTGCCATGGCAAAGGTAAACAGGAAACCACCTCAGATGCTAGAATCCACATGCTCTGCCTTTGTGAAACGTCCAACATACACTTATCTTGAATGGAAAGACTTTTCTCATCTGCACTAAGTCTCTCTAGTACTATTTTCCATGTTTTCTTATTTTCCATCTATATATTTTTCTGACCTATACCGAGCAGTATCCTTCAGGGCAGTAATAGATTTCCTTTTTTTATTCTCAGCCTAGAGTCTGGCTTGTCTTTCCGCTTCTCACCAATTATTCAGTTGCTACTGACAGGTGCTAACTTTGTTCATGCATTATTTCAGTCCGTTCCCCTAATAACCTTATATTTTAGATAATACTCTTATCTCCGATCTACATGGGAGGGAATGGAGGCTTAACAGATTAAATGCTTGAAGCACTTGACATTGGAAAGGCAGCTGGAAAAAATTTTTTTAAATATAAAAAGAAAGCAAATGCAAGGTACATTTTTAAAAAGAAAATATATATAGAAAAAATAACATGACACAGAATTTTGAATGAAACATATTTGTTGAACAACACATTTTGAGGGTCCTAATTGAGGCTCTGATAAGACTGCAGGTATATTGAACGTGACCAGATTATGGAAGAAACATTCTGCTTCCCAAATGCTCTATATTGACGGAAGTGTGGCCTGAGGGCCTGGAGCTGTGGGAACTCACAGTGAGGAGCTGCCATGTAGGCCCAGCTGGGCTCCATGCACAGCTTTGTAGATCAGAATAGTGATATTATTCCAGAGTTTGAATAGGTAGAGGATGGGAAACAATTCTTGTAAAGCAGGGAAAAGTGTGTGACTGTGGGAAAGTGAGAAAGTGTAGTTGGGGCAAATTTCAAAATAAACACAGAAATTAAGTCAGAATATGGGGAAAATTCACCGAACATTTCTCTCCTTGAAAATCAACACCTTGACCCTAATCTCCCCCAGGCTGAACTGAGCCCCATTTCCACCCCAGACATGGTCATTTGCTTGAGTTGTTAAGATGACTAAAATAGTTGAGCTAAAAACACAGTTCCCAACTGATTAGATAAAGTCTCCAAAGTTGCCCTCATTCTTCCAGGTTGTTTCATTTTAGCTAGGTACATGCATGGTCCTTGTGAGCACTAAGTACCTGTGACTTGAGGAAGAATTTATGGTTGGCATTTATCAGGGTGTCTTCTCCAAGGCAGAGACCACTAAACGTAGCATGATCTTGATAAGTACTTGCAGACCAGTGCTGAGGTGGGGGTGGGGGACAGGAATTGCACAGAAATAGTTAGATTGGTGGTTACTTCTTGATGAGAGAAGGAAGGAGAGTGTTGAGAGCCCAGTTGGGACCCGAAACCAAGACATCTGGGTTGTATACATTTTATCCTATGGTCAGGAGCAGCCATCGGAAGTTTCCTTGAGCAGCAGACTGGTCGTGAGCAGGGTCCCTCTGAAAAATTGAATGGAGCAGGAGATTGAGGTTGGGAGGATGATGTTGGAGTCTAGTGTAATAGTTGAGGGGCCTGCCCCAGGCAGTAGCAAGAGGAAGAATGAGAGGATAATGTTCAGGTCTAAGGCATAAGGGATATTGGTTCAATTCTAATTCCTTCTTTGAGCAGCTCTAAAATATGAAAAACAAGTGAGTCGTTCTGTTATTTTTATTCTCCAAAGGAACATCCCGTTACTTTCTTTTGGTGGCACCTGTGTTGAGTTGGGGTGTTTTGGTACAGACGTCATCCATGCTGTGTAGCCTCTCCCTGCGCCTGCTGGGGACTCCTGTTTGGGCAGAGAGCCGTGAACAGAGAGGGGTGCTCGCATGCTGGTCCGACGGCCCGGGCTCCAATCCATGCCTTCCCACCTGGGGGACCCTCCCTGATCTCCCTGCTTCAAGACCTTGGGTGGTTTGTGGTAGTAGGAGCATAGCACAGGCACCGTGGGGATCGAGGACCTGACCCCCAGCAAGTGCCATGCTCGGTAACCTGAACACACTGTTGTTGCCAAGGCATGTGTTTGTGAAGTTCTGATCACCGCATTCAGTGAGCAAGCCAGCCAGCACGTTGCCTCCCTGATTATGGTCTACTTCTGTGCTTCATGTTCGAAAATATTGGCCTTGCGATGATCTGGACAATGGGGTCTATTAAACTTACTTTCTTAAGAACAAAATTGGTATGCATTGTCCATTTTCAGTGAAAAAAAAAGATTCACTTACTTTATTTTGAATAAGAAGAAAATTTCCACTCAATGGAACTATAAATTTAAGTGAAAGAATACACTTTGGAATTTACAATAGATAGCAGACTGTGTTCCTCATCTTCCTGAAGGTGTGAAATTGTAGTTAATTGCTTTGTTCTCAATTTTAAAGAGCAAAGAGTTCATAAATAATAAGCTTGAGTGGCAGTTTGCAAAGGCTCTAAAACCCCTCAATGTGTTTTTCATTGCCAAAGATGTAATTCTTCTGAGTGTTGATTATTCCCATGAATTTTAAAATATTTTAAAATACTCTACAGAGACTAAACAGAGGAAAATTATCTTTGAATTCCCTTTGAATAGAGCTGGATGTGTCAATGAGAAGCATACAACCTTTGGTTTCCTGTGACACACTCATCCCTCACCTAGTTATAGAATTTCTTAAATATGTAGAATCTTATGGTGAAATGTAAATAATGAATTACTGCTTCTTAACTACATAATGATAAAATTTTCAAAAATTGTGGATTAGCTACTATATATATGTGTGTGTGTATATAATATATTTGGAAAGAATCTTTTCTTCATATCTGGCAGCTATTTGCCCATTGAAATTATCAATCATTGGGGATCCCTGGGTGGCGCAGCGGTTTGGCGCCTGCCTTTGGCCTAGGGCGCGATCCTGGAGACCCGGGATCGAATCCCATGTCGGGCTCCCGGTGCATGGAGCCTGCTTCTCCCTCTGCCTGTGTCTCTGCCTCATTCTCTCTCTCTCTCTGTGACTATCACAAATAAATAAAAAAATTAAAAAAAAATAAAAAAAAGAAAATATCAATCATTAATAAGAGATTATATTGTTTACTCACTATCCTAAATCGTTCGGGATTACAAATTTTCACCAGTCATCTTAAAATAATTGCATGTGTATTTAGTGTTATACTATCCTTAAAATAAAGATTCAGTAAATACACTTCATACTGGCCCATTCCCACCAAAACCCAGCACAAATGACATCATGAAAATCATGCCCATTTGAGGTACATAAAATTCTTTGCAACACTTCACCACCATAAGATTATTTGAAAGTTTCAAGGCACTAACTCTGCCTGGCCCTATTTGTTGTATCATTTTTCTTTCTTAAAGACAGTTTTGCCTCTAAAGAAATTCCATATTAAGAGTGTTAACAGAATCCTCTTTTTAGTGGCTGCATGTTGAGCAGATAACAGTAGCAGCAAATAAATATATTAGCAGAGTAACGAAGCCAAGGCACAACTGAGTTGTTGTTTTACTAACTCAGCCCCCAGCCCTGGGAGCCCGTGGCGGGTAAGTATGAAGATTTGTTACACTGAAGTTACCAAGAATCCTGTTTTCCTCTGGGTTCTTCAAATCCTGCCGTCTCCCACACAAGCATTTGGAAGTCGGGCTTGAAAAGAAAGCACAATTCAGGGAGATTAATCATTAAATTGTTAAATTTGTTTCTGAACTTTAATACAGTTTAATCTTATGTTCTGTCTTTGGGAAAATACACAGGGAAAAGTCTGTTTTAGGTGACATTAAACTGCAGTATTTGTGCCACGAAAATCAGGATTTTGCGGTGGGAAGTGTCCAGTACTCAGGTTGGGAACATGGTGTTGGAGTTCCAACTTGGCCATGAAGAAATTTACCTCGAAGTGCTACCCTGTTTTCATTAGGTTTCCTAGATGAGTCAAATGCTTGAGAAAATGGCTTGTAAACGTAAAGATGCAAAGATGAACCACTAGTTTTCCTTTTTTCCTAATTTCAGACTCTTCGAGGAGCTACTTTGTCAGTTCAACCCAAGTGAAATGAGTCAATCGGAGAAGGACAAACATTATATGTTCTCATTCATTTGGGGAATATAAATAATAGTGAAAGGGAATAGAAGGGAAGGGAGAAGAAATGGGTAGGAAATATCAGAAAGGGAGACAGAACATAAAGACTCCTAACGCTGGGAAACGAACTAGGGGTGGTGGAGGGGGGAGGAAGGTGGAGGTGAATGGGTGATGGGCACTGAGGGGGGCACTTGACGGGATGGGCACTGGGTATTATTCTGTATGCTGGCAAATTGAACACCAATAAAAAATGAATTTATTAAAATAATAGCACCATTGGTGTGGGTGTGGGTGGCACT
This sequence comes from Canis aureus, assembly GCF_053574225.1. Lineage (NCBI taxonomy): Eukaryota > Metazoa > Chordata > Mammalia > Carnivora > Canidae > Canis > Canis aureus. The sequence goes on along the minus strand of NC_135613.1, from coordinate 14,737,864 downwards.
TCCGTCCAAGAGCAGGCATGTTGTTTGAGTGCACAAGTGTGTGTCCCTATTTGGGGAGATTCTTTTTAGGAATCGGGCTTAGAAACTGCTGGTTTTCTGTTCCCTGTGATTCCGTGTCTGGTTTAGGCTGAGCGATCACTCAGAGGAGACCCTGTAGAGTATCGTGAGGCTCAAAAGATGGTTGTACTACGTGATCCCTAAAATCTCTGTGAAAGAAAGCCCTTGGTGACGGAGTATCTCCCACAGGGGGGTGGCGGCTCCAGAGTGACCAGCTGTTGTGACCGCATGACAATTAATTTTATAAACCAGAACTATGTTGTATCCTCTCTCTTCCTCCACTTGGATCATCTGACATTTCTGCCTCCAGAATAATTGTAAAGTTCGCCCCGTGTGCTTTCAGGGGATGGGTGGCTGGAATGGGAGCTGTGCTCCTTTTGTCAGATTCTCAGCCAAAAACCTTTACCTGACCCCGTTCTCTATCTGTAGTGCTCCCATCATCCGAAACAAAAATACCAACTACTTAAAGGAAGACTGCATCTTTTTTTTTTTTTTTTTTTTTTGAAAACTTCATCTTTTAAAGCTTATTAGCCTTCCCCGCATCCACGACTATCCCATTTCCCCGGGGTACCCGAGCCTTCCCACAGGTGCGTGGCCGTCTAGGCCCTCGGAGGAGGAAGGCATCGTGGAGCCCACAGGCCCCCGCCTGACTTCCCAGAACCTAGAGGACGGTTGGCACAGTCGGGCTCGGTCCCGCGTCCCCTCCTCCCCGGGCCCTCCTGCCCAGGGCGGCGCTGGCGGCGGCAGGAGCCTGGAGCGGCTTCTCCCGAGGGCCCGGGGCTCGCCGGGGCTGGGCCTGCACTTGCACCAGGTGGGGCTGCGGGATCTCTTCCTGCCCTCGGCTGTCAGGCTCCTGTGGCACCACTGAGGACGCAGGGAGGTTAGAAGCTTTCAAATCAACTGGGGTTTAACACGTGTTTCATACATAGCTGTTCATTTATCCGTGTTTTATATAAAATCAGAGGAGAAGGAATTCTGTTTTAGTAGCTGGGCTTCCCCTGCGGGGATCATGTATTCATTCCCTCTCAAAGCAGTAGCGTCCTCTCTCTCTCTCTCTGTCTCCGTCTCTAGCTTGCTGGGGTTAAAAGCACACACGACATCTTGATCGGGTCGTCTCTAAGCTGCTGGACCAGTGGTTTAGCACCGCCTTCAGCCCAGGGCCTGATCCTGGAGACCCAGGATAGAGTCCTGCATGGAGCCTGCTTCTCCCTCTGCCCGGGTCTCTGCCTCTCTCTCTGTGTGTTTCTCATGAATAAATAAATAAAATCTTAAAAAAAAAAAAAAAAAAAGTTTAAGCTGCTGGACCAGATCCCAGCCTGCAGGGCACCAGCCCCCGCGCTGCTTCTCTGAGCTCCGTGCCCGAGGCTGTCCGGGCTTCCTTCTCAGTTAGGCCACTGTGGGCCCAGGTGGACCCCATCCTTACCGTGATGCCCGGTGCGCTGAGGGGCGTATTTTCCGACATCACGATCATTCACGGGAGTGGTTGGCTCGCAGCTGGGGTGGCCAGCCTCTCGCTGACCTCTTCAAAGACCTTGATGCCTTCTGTCTCTCTGCTCCGGCTCCTGCTTTTCAGCTCCCTTCATATGTCGCCTGCTGGCTGCAGAGATTCCAGGCATCGCGTAGTAAAGGTGGTGATGAGCCAAGAGGAAAGGAATAGCCTCCCTTGAATCTTTACAGTTAGGTTTAAATGACTCCTCCCTTCCCCCCTCCCTTGGCAGGGGGGATCCAAGAGACCGTGTTTTCACCTTTGTCATGACATCTGCCAACTCTGCTCTGAGCAAAACATTTTCAGAATTTCCAGCAGTTGTTACAGTCCACCATGGCAGCCTCTGCCTGTCTGATTGTCTGGATGCTCTGACTTACCTCCACAGAAGGAAATCTATTTTTGTTAGTAATGTGGCAACAAAGTTGTATGGCTATGGGAACCTTACTTTTCCCATCAGCACTGTTACTATGTTTTTTTTAACTTCAGAGACAAGTTGAAATACCATGGTTGTCATAATCTACAGACTTTGTGTTGTAGGCAAGACTGATGGATGGCTGCTAAAATTAGGAGTTGTCTGTGATCCTGAGATGGAGTTCTTTAATGTGGTTTGTGTGGCTTACATGCTTTGCCGAGATATGTCATATAAGTCCCCAGCATCCTCTCTCTGCATCTTCTCCTCTCCTGAGCATTCCAAACCTTGCAACATGGATCTCACATTGTTACCTATTCCACACTCTGCATCTTCTGGGTACATTTTTGGCACTGAGTGGACCCTGTGTTCCCTCTTACCTCATTCACTTCTGGAGTTTTTCAGATCTCGTCCAAGACATCACCACCTCCTGAAAGCTTCCCTAGATTCCTCTAATTCATCCCCTTGGTCTTTACCTAAACCCAGGATGGATCATTCTATGGCAACACTTCTTGCTTAATAATCCCTTTCCCCCTTGACCCTTAAGATGCATGCGGCCAGGGATCTAGTGTGTGTCAGGCATATGGTAGGTGAGCAAGAAGTAAAGGAAGCAAAGGGTCCCATTCTGTATCTTGCCTTATCCAGGATTCTTCTCGCCCCACAGCACGACTGTTCCTAGTCCCATTTTTAGCGTTTTCTAATGGGCACCTTACCAAGATGTTTGCATTTTCACAAGTTACTCTTGCAGACCAAAGCCTCTGCCATCTACATGGATATGCTGGGAGTTAAGAGAGCTTGAAAGATTGCTTCTAAGGGAAGAAACACTGACCAGTCCACTCGGAACCTGTCCCCCACGTGGCTGCTTCTTGCTAAGGCCACACCTGATACACTGTTTCTCTAAAGTAGAAATTAACCAGAAGTAAATAAATTTTAATAACTTAATACTATCAATTTATTAATTTCTTTGGTTCACTTAATTCCATATTTAGAATCTCTTTTGTGCTAAGCTGTATCTAAAGAACTTGGAGACTGGAGATGGGGAGAAAAAAAAGAATTTCAGACTTGGACCTTGGCCTTAAGAAGTGAAGAAGCTACTGGGATGACAAATACACAAAACAAAATTTCAATACAATCAAATAATTGCTAGAGTGGCTCACTGCAGAAAGCACAGGGGGAACATATGGTAGGAGCGTCTGTTAGAAGTCCAGGAGGAGGAGAGTGCGAGTTCTCTGCATATTAAATTATGAAACCATCAATTGTTTAAACTGGGAAAGTATTTGAGGTCGTCTGGTTTCTGCTTCCTACATCAAATTCACACTTCTTAAATTAATTTTAAAAAAGTATCTAGAGAGATTATTTGGCTTTCCCAGGATTGCCAAACAGCGTCAGAAGCATAATCACCGCCAAGGTTACATCCAAAAAATCAAACTGGGGGGGCGGGGGGGGGGCGTAGAAAAAAAGCTCTCATGATCTTTAATTTGTCTTGGGAGTCATGTCTGCAAACTGCCAAACTTTAAAAATCTTCCATTTGTATTCATGGAAAAAAAAAATCAGGGTGTTTGTGCAGTCAAGGACAATTTACTCTTCCTTTCTACAAGTCAGTTAATAGACCAGAGAAAGTGGCCTTAAGCACTGTGCAAAAAGAAAATATTAGGATTTTAGCCCAGTGTGGTAGAGAAATCTAGAAATCTTTGAAAATGGGTTCAGAGAGTTTTCAAGGCAATTGAAAGCTATGTAATTAAGAGGCTGGTGAGAAATATCTTTCTTGATTACATGCATATATATTTGTTATATATATATATATATACACACATACACATCTATAATTATATGTAATATATAACATTAAAATGTGTTTTCTTATTTTTTTTCCTAATTAAATGGCATTTTTTTTCTTAGAGATTTTATTTATTTATTCATGAGACAGAAAGAAAGGCAGAGACCTAGGGAGAGGAAGAAGCAGGCTCCCTGCAGGGAGCCTGATGGACTCAATCCCAGGACTCCGGGATCACGACCTGAGTCAAAGGCAGATGCTCAACCACTGAGTCACCCAGATGTCCCTAAATGGTAGTTTTTAATCCAAATCCTTTTATATTTCCTGAAAGTATAATGTCTAAAGCAAACCTAGGTTGAATGCACACACAAAATTCCTAGCAGGAGGAAAAGTAGGAATAGAATTGTAAGGTGAATCAGGCTTTGGTGGTCTTTTACAGAGTCAGTGTTCTGGAAGGTGAGCAGAGATCCTAGAGAAGAAACTTTCCCTCCATCTCTTTGGTTGAGTAGCTAGTAGAGTTGCATTTCTTTTGTGTGAAAGTTTCACCTTTTTAATACATTGTCTCAGGATAGAGAACTTGTCACTTGGTTTGCTTGGGAACATGGAGAGGTCTCCTTAATGCACTTACTTGGAGGGGCTTCAGCAGTAGGGGTCCTGTCAAAGGCTCTTCTTATTACTTGCTTATTTCCTGCTTCGTTGTTTATTGGCTTAGGAGCTTACTTGAACTAATTCTGGCAAGTCTGTCTCCCACTGCCCAAGGTCTCTTGGCCCTGCACAAATTGTTTCATTCCCTTGTTATTCTCCTTGAGCCTGGGTACCCAGGCTTGTCCTGGGTAGAATAAGCCAATTATTGTCCAATATTGTGCTTAGGAACCCTGCCAGTTAGATTTTTACCCTTTACCATTGGATGTGTCTGTGGCTTGGAGAATATCCTCACAGTTTAGGCATTTAGTTGTTTGCCTTCTCTTCAGCCAGGGTCTGTGAGCTTGGAAGTTCCTCTCAGATTGCTCCTGAGAGGACACAGGCTTGAGCATGCAGAGTCTTCCAGGGATGAATGTGATTGGATTCTGAAACCTGATTCCTATCCATTCCCTCTGGGTCAGAGTTGCTTATTGTTCCGTCAATATTTGGTCAGAATATCTATTTAAGCCCAATACACCAGGAGGGCTTTGCCCTGTGTTCAAAGAACATCTTTCTCCCTTTTCTGTATGTTCTTAAGACAATCTCAAGAGAATTGAAATGATTTGTAAAAGTAATTATCATCAGATAAATCGCTGTTTTGTTAGGGAGAGTTTTTCCAGCTCCTTACTCTACTATTCGTAAGAATTTTTGAGACTTGAATGAAATCACAAATGGGAAAATCTTAGCAATATTGTGCACATAGTGTTAGAAAAATACTGTTTTCTCTCTACTAGAGAACCAGCTACAGTGGTTTTTAAGGTATGGTCATTGTGTGTACAATGAATGAAATATATTGCAGAATTCATATGTATATTGAGTAAATATATACATATGTATTTCACATGGCTACATATATTTTTTGCACAGATATATATTATTACATTTATATGCATCTATATCTGTAGATAATCACAGCATTATAGTTTTCAGTTTTAAAATGCACGTTATCATTGTTTGACTTCTCTCATGCCCTCCTAGAGAGCCAAATCAGTAAGACCATATCGGTACATTTTTAACTCCAGGTACAAATATAGAGAAATATTTGGGAGGGGGACAATGCCTATTTAATTACTACTATTCTGAATATATTAATGTTTTTTATTAACAATTAGTAAGATTGGATCTGATCGAATTAACTTGGATTTACCCTCCATTTTACAGTAATCTAGTACAAAAGTTCTTCCTGGTTCTTGACAGAGCTTACAAAACTCAAATTATGAAGATTATTTCAGAGAATGAGCCCACTGAGCTTTCTTTACTCCTTATCTTCTATTTCCTAAATGGGTTTATCAGTCTTGAGACAGCCTTATTGAATTTGCCTTGCATTTTCCATGTATAGAAGGAAAGTTATTTTGTTTGAATAAACCTACAACAGCAATGATTACTTTAAAGTCCTTGAAAGTCTATCACAAATACATCCCAAATGCATGGAGTGGGGCTTTTACGTGACTAGCATGGCACCTAAGCATCAACAATATATGTGGATATACAGTATCAATTTGGCATAGGTTTCTGGTAAAAAGAGGAAAATTCTTAGACATACTTCATCCAACAAAGTCCTAGGAACTATCAGCCGGTTTACAAGGATCCACCTCCTTGTATTCATCACTCATTACATGCATGCTTTCCTATTTCACTGCAGTAGAAAGTTTGGCCAAAATATAGAAGTGACACAGAGATAAGTAGGAAAATATCCACTGATGGGATTTGTATAGAGGAGGCAAAAATCAGTGTACATCCTTAAAGGCACAGGCATGTTCACATCCTTCTGTCAAAAAGAGCACATGTTTCAGCTAGCTCTTGTGAGAATCCAAAGAGAAATATTGATGAAACAACAAACAACAATGCACAGAATGTTCCAGAATCGATGCAGATCACGTTTAAACACCAGTGTGTGAAAACATCATGTCATCCACATGACATTGTTTGTGTTGTACTTTTTTGTGAGCCTTGTCATGTTCTCAAATAAGGTGGCTTCTTCCAGAAAGATCAAAGATCTCTTGCATAGCAACAAGAGCTAATGTTACTAAAGGGACATGAGAGAGTTTTGATGTGCAAGTTAAGAACAGATGTGTTTTCTCCTTTACTCCAAAAAAAAAAAAGAAAAGAAAACGAAATGTGTCCGGCTTGTCAGCATTCAAAATTGACTAGAAAAATTGTTATTCTTTTTAATCTAGATCTCTAGAATATAGCTAGATATTTTTTTGTATATGTCATATATGTCATATGTATGATGAAGCAGTTATTTTAAGTAAATACTCAGAGAAAATTGTTAAGATATTTTTGAAGGACAAAATTTTTACTTGTCCTCTACTATTATACTGAAGAAAATGATGGAAAAACTAGGGAAGCAGAACAGCAAAACTAAAAAGTTATGGAAGATATTACCTGAAAAAGAAAAATAAATACAAATATACAATAATTTTTAAAAACCCTAGAGAGAGCCCTTTAAAAAAGTTGTTTTACACATTGAATTAGTTCTAATCTTAAATTTACAAACAGGTAACTCAGTAAAACATAGGTTAAGTTTAATATTTATATTTACAAATCTTTGTGTACAGTATAGTGCTGAATATATGGCTATGGTGTGTGTTGTAGGACTTTTGAGTAGTATGTGTGTATATGTGTGCATTGAACCACTGATGTGTGTGTCAGTGAGTAGAGTGGGTATAAGGGTTTACCCACTATTCTGTTATGAGGCAAATGGGCTTCAGTGGGAAGATGGTGCCACAGCTACACTCTCCTTACCATGGAGGGGAAAAGGAAAACTGTGGATTCTCCAGTCTCCTAAGATTTTCAAGATAGACTATCGGACTTTGAGTTCAGAGAAAAGTGAATACAATCAAATTCTTGGAACTGATTTGAGAAACTTGTTTCCATCTTGCTTTCCCCTCTAACTTTGCACTGCTTTGGGGGAAGAAGGTATTTCTTAGGAAGAAGAAGGTGGCTGCTTATTACAAAACAGTAAGAGCGGGCTTTTCGGGGCACCTAGGAAAATATTCTCTATGGGAACATTTCCTAGTTCTCGTGATTTTTTTTTTTTTTTTGCATTGATGGCTGAAGTCACAAAGTGAAAACAAATGAAAGTAACATTTGCTCTTGTTTAACATTTGATACAGAGCATCAGGAAATGGGGAGATGAACTGTCTCTTAAGGAAGCGAGAAGCCAGTTACTCATAATTTAGTCATGTCTATTTTTCTGTATGTTCTGGTCCAGATTTCACCCATGGCAAATTTTTTATTCCAGTCTGGGACCAGCAGGTTTTCTTCCCCAGTGCCCTAACATTGCTCTTATAGATAACACCTCAATTTGCCTTGTACTTCCTAGATGCAGTAGCATTTTTTAAATGTTCCATGATATTTACAAAGAACAAGCATTGTGATTTATTTCCTTCAATATTTATGAATGTTAATGAGTATTATACATGCTTATTAGATCGGGCACTTAAGTGGAAAGGGATGAGAAGTGATACTGTTATGTGTCAATAAGGCAGGTATAGACTGTTGATCTTGAAAAGAAAACAACCAGTTGTTTTACCAGCAAAATGGGCTTATTCCAGAATGACAAAAGAATTGCAGTTCTAGACTATGCAGGCTATGCCAAAACCAAAGGTAAATCTGGAAAACATAGGAGAGCAGTGTTACTTTGTTGGGAAAAATGAGAAAGTTGGAAGGGGCTGCTTTGCGTGCAAATCCATTGGAGGAAGGTAAGAGTTAAGGATGGTGGCAATTTCTCATTGGCTGAATTGTGACACTTTCTCATTGGCTGGGCTGTTGCTGGGCTAGGAGAAAATCTTTCTTCCTTCTGCTATGGTAGGAAAGGAGGCTTCTCTTGTTGGGGTCTGCAGTTGACTCTGAGTTGGTGGATCATGAGAGCTTTCCTCTATGGCCTCCTAATTCTATTTTAAATGAGGTTTTTCTTGGTTCAGTTTCACAAGACCTTGAGGAGAAAGCTTTTTTCTTTTCTTTAAGATTTTATTTATTTATTCCTGAGATATGCACAGGGAGAGGCAGAGACCTAGGCAGAGGGAGAAACAGGCTCCCTGCGGGGAGCCCAACGTGGGACTCGATCCCAGGACCCCAGGATCACACCCTGGGCCAAAGGCAGAAGCTCAACTGCTGAGCCACCTGGGCATCCCAAAAGTGATTTGCTTTGATCAACTTTCTGAAATAATGACAGTGGTCTGCTTCAGATATATTCTTATCAGTATAAAGGAATAGAATGGCTAGGAAATTTAACCTTGTTACCTGGGCATAGCCATTTTCAGAATGTATTTTTATTAATATTTTTTATAAAAATACACACTGAGGGGGCACTTGAGATGAGCACTGGGTGTTATTCTATATGTTGGCAAATTGAACACCAATAAAAAATAAATTTATTATTTAAAAAATACTCTAATAAATAGTATGAAACTGCATTATTCAATTTGGTAAATACTAGCCATCTGACACTGTTGTGCATTCAAAATGTTGCTAGTCCAAAATGAGATGTGGTTTAAGTATAAAATACACAATGGGTTTCAAAACTTTGCATGAAAAAAAGATGTACAACATCTCAGTACTTCTGTATTGTTTGTATGTTGGAATGATAATACTTTTGATATATTAGGTTAAACATCTATTAAGAAAGATTTTACCGTTTTTTAAAAAAAGTGACTATTAATAAAATTTTACCTTTTTTTTAAAAAAGTGACTATTAATAATATGCTCCCATGTGTGGCTTACATTATTTTTCTCTTGGGCAGAAATGGTTTTGAAGCATAAGGGAAAATAAATATTGTAAATTAAATAATTCAGTAATAACCCAAAAGCTTCCATTGTCTTATCTGCCTCCAACTCCAGCTCCTCTCCTGCGAGTTAAGATTTTTCTCCAGCATTTAAAAACTCACATGCACATATACAATCAGAAGCTATTTTCTAACACAAAATGAAATCAAAATGTGCATCAATTTTGCAACTTGATTTTTCCATTTCAGACTGTATGGTGTAGATCTTTTCACAAATATACACTTTTTAATTTTGCTTTTGTTTTCCACTTAAATGTATAATGAAACCAGTAGACTCCCCAAAGACTGCCTTTTAGTAGCTGCAGAGCATCCCATAGGAGGACCATAGTTGGTGAGTCCTGCTCCATGTTTCTGCTGCTTGACTCCAAGGGCCTGTCAGAGGCCTAGGGTGGTCCCCCGCTTGTCGTTGTCTTTTGTGACCCGAAAGGATCAGCTTCTCTTTCTTTTTCAGAGCAGCCTTGTGTATGAGGGCAGCCCCAAGCACAGGCTGTGTGTGGAATAAGGTTCTTTGTGAATCCTTTTGTTCTGGCTCTGAGGGAAGCTCACAGAGCTTTCATACTTATAGACTCTTCCATTCAACAGCTCTGGAGTAACAAAGCTTTTAAGAGGCCTTAAAAGGGAAGCTGTTGGGGGAGTGGTTGCAGATGTCAAAATATAGTCAATCCTTAAATCAGCCAATCATATAGATGCTTCATGGCTAAGGGGCTATATATCTAAATATCTAATAACATTGTTAAAGAGAGACTTTGGATTATAAAACATCAGGTAGAAATTAGGGTGAGGTGAAGAAGTTTTACTGAAAATAGCTGGAGTGTGTGGAAGTTTACCAACTGAACATTGAGATATCATCTCTCTTCTCATGCTTGGCTCCCAAGCATTTGGAGCTAGATTTGTAACCCCAAAGCAGAAATTGAAGGATTCTTCTTTGAGAATTTTTCAAATGGGGAGGGGTACTTCCTCAGACTCTAAATGCATGGAGTCCACTCTGAGCCCTGAAAATGAACAAGCCTACCACACCATTGTGGAACCTAATTCATGATGGAATGCATTGAGTTGTAATTCCAGGATGATGCTTAATTTATTTAAAAACACTCAGTTTCTTTTTATTTTATTTTATTTGAGAGAGAGAGAGAAGGGGGGGAAAGGAGGGGGGGAGAGAGAGAGAATGAGAGAGCAGAAGCCAGGGGGAGGAGCAGTGGGAGAGGGAGAAGCAGACTCCCTGCTGAGCGGAGAGCCCTAGGCAGGTTTGATTCCAGGACCCCAAGATCATGATCTGAGCTGAAGGCAGACACTTAACCACTGAGCCCCCCAAGTGCCCCAATACTCAGTTTCCCTAAAGAAGAAAATTGTATTTTTTTTTTTTTTATGAAAACATGACTTTTGTCATAGGCTTATCTTCTCATGGAGAGGTTTCCTATGAAGGAATTATCTTTTGCCCATGACAGCAGTAGGAGATTTCACTCAGTGCTTGCTTGACTCATACTGTCTAATTGAATGCAGGTTTTCTTTGGGATTAAGCATGTTAGAGTGCTTGCTTTGGTCCCCAAGGCAAATATTCAAGGACATTAAGTAATAAAACTTAATATAGGAGCAATTAAAATATGGAATATAATTTATGAAATATTAGAAACCAAGTTGAATGTTTATTATTGCAAACGTTAATAAAAAGTTAATTGTGCCCTTTAGCAATTAATTTATGCACAATTATCTCAAAGTGTTACTGGGCCTTCGAAACTAATTATAATTATATAGAGGTATTAAAAAGAAAACTCCAAAGTATCTACAAAATAGCTCCATAAAAATCTGTGTGCTTAGCTGACATGGAAGCCCTTAGCTATGTAAGTAATATTAAATGAGTTAAGACTATACTCCAATTACTCTATAAGAGTTGATCATTTAAAATTAGTGTGCTGTGGCTGGGTACATTTAAAGAGCTTTAAAGCATCACAAGACATTCAAAACAATTACTGTCTATTGTGACTTTTATTTAATCACAGAATCAGTCTTAGGACTCCTGCATTTAGTTCAATAGGTATTAAATTAATGCACTGGAATAATGTAAATCTACTTAATATTATCTTCATAGCTACAGGGGACTTTTTCAGGCTTCCACAACTTAAAAATTAGGCAGCTTTTCTCAGTTGAATTTATTACATTACAAGTAATACCATTTGTTGGTAACCTACCAGATGTCATGTATTTTACTTATAACAATAGATAACTCTCATGACACTCTTAGATCAGGCTAGCTCTGTTCCAAACATCACTGTATTTATAGTGCCAAACTAGTAGGCATATATATATATAGAGAGAGAGAGAGACAGACAGACAGACATTATATATATAGTTATATTTGGAGCAGAGCCTAGCATGATCTAAAAGTCTGTTTTATATATACACACATATAATGTGTTTGTCATGCTTAACAGACTTTCATGTAATCCTGCTATTTTTAGTAAAATCCATTAAGCTTATCCCTCATTTCTACTTATTTCTTCATACAAAGCCTCCTCTTAGGAGTATATATATATATACTCCTATATATATATTCATCAATGAATATATATACTTCTTTACTCTTTATCAGAATGTGCTATTTTTATTTTTTTTTAAGATTTTATGTATTTATTAGAGTGAGCGAGCAAGAGAGAGCATGAGTGAGGTAAGGCGGAGAGGGAGAAGCAGACTCCTCACTGAGCAGGGAGCCCCATACTCACTCCCAGGGGCTCCAGGGCCATGCGTGACCTGAGTCGAAGGCAGATGCTTAGCCGACTGAGCCACCCAGGCACCCTGAGTGCTACTATTATTATAATTTTGAAGAAAAGAAGGCATAGGGAACTGAAGTGATTTGGCCAATATTGTAGCATTCATTGCAAAGTGCTAGAGCAAGGATCTGGATCCAAGGAGCACAGCTCTGTGAATGATGCATCCTAACTGCTAGCTCATGTGGACTGTTTGGAGCCATTTATGTTGGGGTGTGACACTTTGCTTCTTACCAGAGTTGTGACCTTGGACAGGTTACATAACTCATTTGTAAATGTAGCATAGTAGCTGAATCTGTCTGGTATGGATATCAACGACGTTAAATGAGATAATCTGTGCCTTTTATTAGAGCGCTGGCACGTGCTCCATATGTCCGGGAAATGCAAGCTTTTTAAAATCATCTACTGTAATTCTCCAAATTAAATATTACCCAAACTTAACAGAAGAGCAATCTGATGTCCACAAACTTAGAAGTATTGCCAAAGGCTGAGAGAACTAGCGTTCTAATTAAGTGTTCCCTAAGTCCAAAATTCTATATCCTGTTCATTTACCAGACATACTATAGTAAGGATGGCAGACCTTTTCAAAGCTATGTTTAGTTAAACATGGTGGAGGAAGGTAGGCGTGGTCTTTATTTTTTGAAGACTAATTCTCTTGTTGCTTCTATCTACAGCCCAGTTCATGTTCATTCATATGCTTTTTCAGTTGAGTCCTGAATCAGTTGATTGTGGTAAAGTCCAGTTGATTGAATACTTATTTTTATACCCAGAACTGAGTTGTGATAGATTTGGGGCTGTGTGGCAGAAGATTGGCATGAGGGGTGTGAGGAGGACAGGAGGGGCACCCCCAGGATTCAGATCTTTTTCTTGATTTGCTAGGGAGACTAATTTTTATTTTCTGATAAAGTAGCCTAAATGTTGGTGTATGCCTAAAATGCTTGTTTCTCCCGACTTAAATTGCCTTTCTGAGATAGTCTTGAGCTGCATCTTTTTGTAAATTGTGAATATTATTGGGTGAGTCTGAGCCCTTTCCTTTATTTTAGTAGGTCTGTTTTCCGTAGAGGGGGTATTTAGTTCCTTGAAGCACATCTCAGTGACCAACATTGCTTTGCTACTTTCTTTCTTTCTTTCTCTTTCTTTCTTTCTTTCTTTCTTTCTTTCTTTCTTTCTTTCTTTCTTTCTTGAAAAGAACTGCAATGGTACATAGTTTAGTAGATGTTTAAATGTAAAATGGTATAAAAGGTATAAACCTTAAAGATGTAAAAATGATGCAAGGAACTACCATAACAAGATTCAGTAATTGTTAACATTTTGTTCCTTTTGCCTCATCATCTCCTCTGTGTGTGCGCATGTGTGTGTATGTGTAGTTCTCTGTCTACACAGAGACATACACAGTTCACATGAGTTTCATTTGGCAACTTAGGGGAGAGTATTTTGCAAGTGTGCTGTCCTTTTATCTGTGTATTTCATAAATACAAGCATATTCTGTCAAATAACCACTGTGAGGGTGTGTATCAAGAAATTTACGGATGCAATGTTACTATTTCATCCCCTGTCTATAATCAAATTTTACAATTTGCCTCCAGAATGTCCTTTATGGCTTTCTTTTTTTCCCTTCTCTGTCCAGGATCTAATTCAGGAACACACATTCCACTTAGTTGTGTCTTTATTATCCTTTAATCTACAATTCCTTAGCTCTTTTTCTGTTTTTCAGGACTTTGAAATTTTGCAAGTGAACGGGCCGGTCATTTGAATGTGTCTGATGTTTCCCTATGATTAGATTCACATTATGCATTCTGGGCAGGGACACCATAGAAGTGATGTCTTTTTTCTCTCTCTCAGAAGGAAATAAAGTTAATTTGTTTCATTATCAGAGATGTTAACTTTGACCATCTGGTTAAGATAGATGCCCATCAGGTACTTACACTGTAAAGCTACTATATTCCTTCTTTCTGTAATTAGTAAGAAACATATTTTTAGACTATTGGACTATCCCATCTATCTCTGAACTTTCACCTTCTAAAGTGACAGAAGTTTTTAAAGTTTATTTATAAATATTTAGTAACTGGCCCAGTTTCCCTCTATATTACGTTAATTTATCTGAAATAGATCATATGTGATAATTGATGAAAACAACTTTCCCAAATCTAACACATTATTCAACATCACTGTATACAAATAAACATGTGTGATCCATTTATATCAGTATGCAGTGGTGTTACATGAAAATGAAGTCCATCTTTGAATTCATTTAAGAATTTTGACAATTCAGGATTTTAGGATATTATTACATTTTTGTTCTTCAGATGGGCTAAAAAAAAAAAAAAAAAAGGAAGACTGGATAGAATGGAAGGAGGTCTGAGAAATGCCCCCTTTCCCAGCCAGAGCCATAAAGCTGACAAATTTGAAAACAACAAGCTCAGTTCCTTTGGTTTTAAACAAGATTTGCTCCAACAAGATTGGAGCAAACCAATCTTACATCTTGTTAGATTATCTTTATTTGCTTGTGTTTGCGTTCTAGAAAAAAAAAATGTCTCTCTATTAAATGCTCCTACCATTCTATGTTACAGAATCAGGCCTCTTTGAGAACATGAAAATCATTTCATCAACTTTGTTATTTTACAGATGAAAAAAAGTTGAGACGTAGAAGTAATCTGAGTAAGTTAGTTGTAGAGTACTATGAGCTGGGATTCTGATTGTTGACTCCTGATCTGGTGTTATAGCCATGAAATAGATGACCTTGATTCTTGAATATATTCTGTTTGATTACAGCTAAGGATCTGGGAAAAAAAAAAAAAGTAGTGGGCTGAATTTATGGTGGTAGAGTATTCTTTCAAGTACCTGTTTAAAATATTGCGTGTCCTTGCCTCTCCACTGTAAAAGCCTCTCTACTGGGATAGAGGGGCATAGGTGAGACAATTGTGATGGATTCTTAATATCATTATTAATTACATTTTTCTCACTTTTTATATTGTATTGTCTGATGCCAAGGGGAAAATATACTCTTAACTGCCCATTCTTTTTAATGAAAACCTGTATCCCATGCACCCATCACATAAAATCCTAATGAACTTCTCCAAAGAGATATAGGTCATCTCAATCTCTAATGTTTTCCTCACTTTAGGAAAATCTCTGATGTGATCTTGACTATTCTTTGAAATATCATTTGGCTTATGGCCAGAGAACTCAAGAATCCTTTCAGACACTGGATTCATCTTTGGAATCATACCAGAAAATCCATTTAAAATCAATCTCTTATGAGGAGCAACATTACTCCCATCATTTGCCTTACACCCAATTTGTTTGGAAAATAGCACATAAAAAGAGGATCTGGTTGTAGTTTATATCTTTTCTAGTTTTCCAGTTGGATGAGACTTTTATAAATGTCTGGGCACCACTACCAATAAGGATTTGTCATCTGTTGTCAAAATAGTCGTACATAATTTTTATTTTGAAGTTGAGCTTTAGATTTACTTAAGTATTTTTTTTGACCCCATTGGCTTAATGTTTTAAGCTCTATAGTTACGATAATATATCTTCAGGTCCCATTTCTAAACCCATCAATAACATTGCAATTCAATTCTGCAAAAGAAATTATTAGTCAATGCCTCTATATTAATCATTCAAAAACAATAAAAATAAAATTGAGGGCAGAACACTAGTTGCTTCAAAGTATTGAATAAGCAAATTCTTCTGGGAGATTTATTTTCAGGATTTACAATTATTTTTTACTGATGAAATTGAGCTTTGTTAGAATGAAATTGAAGATTGCCTTTCCTGAGTCCTGTAACTATGAAGCTATATTCTTGACAAGAATTTTTAGACAGGACCCATATACATTCAGTATGTTTCGTTTTTTTTATCTTTTCCTATGGTCAGTGAAAAAGAGCATATATTGCATGTAAATACAATGATTGCACAGATATAACTAGTTTACCTGAGTTGACTCCAGCCTGGGAATTTCCAATGAATGAATAAGTATCTCGAACAGTCAATAATTTGAATTGAATAAAACCACCATTGAATAAAACACATGCCAAGGACTAAAGATGTGCTGCATCACTGTAAATCATTCTAGGTAGCATTTCACTGAAATTATAAATATTTTAATGTTCTAAAATATGCCATTCTTTTAATGTCAGATGCATGGTCACAATTCTTTTTTTTTAAGATTTTAAAATCTTAAAAAGAGGGCACGATCAGGGAGTGGGAGCAGAGAGAGGAGGAGAAGCAGACTCTCCACTGGGCAAGGAGTCTGACATGGGGCTCAATTCCTGGACCTTGGTCTCATGACCTGAGCCGAAGGCATGCTTAATCGACTGAACCACCTAGGGGCCCCCATGGTCAAAATTCTTTGACTGTAAGCAACAGACACCAAGGCATAGATTAGGAGGGAAAAAGTACTTTCTTATTTCCAGTTAAGTCCAAAATGGATAGATTTGAACTTAGGGACATTGGAGTCTAAGAGTTCAGACTCTGATGTCTCCATCTCTGTGCATCACTGAACTCTGCTCTTGTGTTCTTTTCTTCATTCTTGGGGCTTTTAACATGATGGCTCAGGGGAGGCTCTGGGCTTGTGTGTTCATTGATTTCAAGAAAGATATAGAGAAGTACTCTCCTCTATGATCCATCAGAATCTCATGAGAGCTCTATGAGAACACTCCAAAAATGTGAATGCTCATATGAGTCAAGTGATAAAATAGGCATCTAGTTGACTGCCAGAGCCCTGAAGTAGGAGTGAGAGAATCTGGATTTCCATACTATGTCTGTTCATTAGGAGCAAGACTTCAATTTGTATACATTCCATGAGTCTGTGATTTCTCACTTGTCAAATTCAGGGCATAACTACTTTCCTCAATCCTTCTCAAGCACCAACTATACCCCATGCATGTTATGGAAGTGGAATACAGCCATGGAAAAAGCCAGAAGAGGTTCTGCTTCCATGGATGCTTCATTCCAGTGTGAGGGAGACCCACAATGAAAAGATAAATAAGCAGTAACAAAAAGGGAATTTAAGTAGTGCCAAGTGCTATGGTGCAAATGATTGGTGAAAGCCATTTAATCAGCTTAAGGAGGCAAAGTTTATTTAAAGGGACACAGACACTGAGATGAAAGTAAGCTCATCTCATGAGTATTTAAGAAGAAACTTATTCTAGGCAGAGGTAAAAGAGTGCAGAAGTGCTAGGCTGGGAAAGAGTAGGGCTTATTTAAAGACTAGTAAGAGGAACTCTATGTATAATCCATCCCAAAGAAAGGAAAGAGATAGAATTGAGCGTAGGGAAACCCACAGGGGCCACCAGAAGATGAGAGAATCTACTGGATGGTTTTTGGCTTTCTTTTTAAATTTTAATTAATTAATTAATTAATTAATTAATTTTATTTACTATTAAAACCTTTTGTGTGTGTGTGTGGCTCATCTAGGGGGATCCAAGGGAAGTGCCGAGTCCAGTTATAAAGATTTGTGGTAACAATCAAGGCAAGATGTGCTGGCAGCTTGAAATAGGCTGCTTGCAGGGAAGGTAGTGAGAAATGTTTGTATTTAGGTTTATTTAGAAGGCCCCATAGGCAGGACCTTCAAACCCACAGAATAGGAGTGAGGAAAGAGATTAATATAGATTTCCAGGGTTTGCTCCTAAGCACCCCAGTATGGGATGGTTCAATGAAATGGTATGGGGAAGTCTCAAGGATGGGACCAATGAGAGTTTGGCCTTTTAGATCTAAAGCACCAGGGTCCTCTGATGCTTTAGATGACTTTGAACTTCTGGTAAGCTCCAGGCTGGTGAGGGCAGGATCACCTACACTCTGTCTTCCCGTGGAGTCGCTCAGAAAACAAGTGCAGCAGATACTCAGGAGTCTAGGGCTTTTCAACACTCTGAGTCCAGCAGTATCGTAGAAGCTTTTTGGCACATGACAACAAATAGGCAAGTGGCCGATAGCCTTTTTGGCTGGTTGCCAGGTTTTTTGAAAATCCCCTTCTATGATTTCTTCTGTTCCCAGATTTGTAGACAGGCATGAATTTGGCAGTTGCTATAGAAATGTGAAAATTACAAGACATGCTGAACTACTCAGTGACTAGATTTATCTTTGAAATGTATTTTTTGTACATTCTTCCCTCCTAATTAATTACAACTTTGAACATTTGGGTAGCAGATACACTGACAGAAGGCTTTACCCCCTCTGGCTGAAATGATCATAATATAGTGAGTAGTTCTTGAGATTGTGTGACCTCAGACTGTGATAAGTATAACTGTGCTTTTCATAGCAGAAAAGTAGAAGTACTACAAGATACCTTGACAGTGTCTGAGACTGGAAGAGTTGTAGGACACCAACAAAGATAGCTAATAACAAGGATTCTTGCTCTGTGGAAACCATATAAAAGTAGCTTTGAAAAGTTATTAAAAATCCGTGTTTCATGTAGTTTCTCATTGATAACCGTAGACAATGTTGATTTGCATGACATCATTTACAATTAAGTCCTGTGACCAGGAAATTCCGGTTTCGGTGAGAAAGGGAAGAAGTATCTTCTGAACTAGGAAATGATTTAGGCATGCATGCCATCAGGCGCTTCTCCTTTGCCAAGTCTCCATCTGCATGTGGTTCCAGAAAGGAACACAGACAAGCAAGCACTGTAAGGACCAGCAAAGAGAAAGATGGGGTCACCATTCAGTTTCTCCTCCTTTCGGAATGTATGTGTGGGGACAAAACAAGGCCAAGGTTTTTAGGAGCTACAAAAAATGCCTTGTCAGTGAGGTGGACTTTCCAGTGTGGATTCCTGCCCCCTCAAAGAAAAAAAAAATTGGCAGCCTTAACACCAAATGAAGGCAGTGACACTAGTCTAGAGACTCCTCAGACCCCATCTACTGTGTTTAAGAATACCTGGAGCCGCTGATTTCACTCCTGTGTTCTTACCTGCATTGAAGCAAGACATGGTTTCATGCATTTCCTGGCATTTTATTTTATTATTATTTTTTTACTGGCATTTTTAAATTTGCTTTTTGAAATAGCTCTTTCTGTCCTTTGCCCTGCTTTCTATCATTTTTAAATCATTTTTCTAACATAACATAGGTTATAAATAACTTTCCTGGTTTTGCACGTGTCATGTAATTTTTATGGTGGCTTTTTTTTTCCATATCGATATTTTTAGCTAGCACAGAGTCAAAATACTCAATTCTTTCACGGTTTCAAGCTTTAGGAACTCACTCCTGGTTTCTGTCTCTGCGGGGTTTTTTCATCTTAAAAAAAAAGAAAAGAAAAAAAACATTGTTTAATCATTCCATGGTTGATGTATACAAGGTTAGAGTGGCAAATTCAAGTTTATGTATTTTTTAAGATTTATTTTTATTTATTTATGATAGACCGAGAGAGAGAGAGAGAGAGAGAGGCAGAGACACAGGCAGAGGGAGAAGCAGGCTCCGTGCAGGGAGCCTGACGTGGGACCTGATCCAGGGACTCCAGGATCACACCCTGGGCCGAAGGCAGGCGCCAAACCGCTGAGCCACCCAGGGATCCCCAAGTTTATGTATTTTTTTAAATGACTAGCCTTATGAGACCAGGGGCTCCCAAGACCTGACACGGTGTGCAGCACATAGTAGGTTCTCAATAATTATTGAAGAGATGAATGAATGAACTACATCTAAAACCTAATGGCTTCGTTCAGTATAAGCGAGTCGTAAACTTTAAGGTTTATGATAATCTGATAACTGGCTATTAAGTTGGAGAACTGACTTCTCAGCGCTCTATGGTACTTTGTAAGAAGAGAAGAATTCTTTTTATCTAGGCTCTAGACACTATATGGATTTTAAAGGCATTAAAAAATAATAAGGCACAAGACACTAACTTACTGTGTCCAAATGAGACCACAGAAATGAGAAGATTTTGAATGAAATAGATTCAGGCCGCAGTTCTAATCTAATTCCTTGATTTTTCCGTCCAGATGTTGCTACTGATCTTCTGGACTCAGTTTTTTTTTTAAAGAGTTTGATTGAATGAAATGCACAGACTGCAAACTTTCAGGTGATCCACAGTAAATACGTTGTTTTCCAAAGACTGCACAGGTAATATAGTTGTGACAAATCCTGTACCACTGCATCCACCCTGTACTGCAGATACATATGCCTGATATTCAATTAGATAAATAAACATTCAGCAATGTTTAAATCTGACTTCTGAATTGCCCTTTTTAATGAGTCGTTGCTCTGTTCACATGTTCACAAACTAAACTCAGATGCTCACATGATATTCTATTGCCCAGGGAAAATGCTAACTGAACTGCCTAATGATCCGAAGTATAACAAAACTCTGAGGAAACTAATCATGTGTCTACTGGATACAGTGATACAGTCACTGTGGAGAGCATGTGCCAAAGAAATAAATTATGCGCTAAAGCTATTTCTCTTGTTCCACTCCGTGGACAGAAGGACCAGTTTATATCCTCCTATAAAAAGCATACTGTGACCGGCAACAAACAATATTCTTACATCCTTCCCTAAAAGGCTCAGCATGCTTCTTTTTTACATAAAATAGAATTCTCTCTAGCAAACTAATGAAATATGGTGAAAAGAAAAGAATATCATTAGGAGTTTAAAAAAAAATTGCTGACTGAATTTCTGTCGCTCTTACTGCTGTAGATGTCAAATGTTAGACTTTCAAAGGGAAACTTGACAAGATTAAATGCTACCAGAAATAACTTAGGCAAACCAGGCTGGGCTTGTGTACATCTTACAAAAAACATCCACTTCCAAGCAAAATGTTGAGCCAATCTAGTTTTTATCTTCTGTTGCATTTTCCTCCTTTTGCAACAAACAGTGTGTCCTTTTCTAACAAATGCTTAGAACCTCCTCCTCCAAGCTGCTTTGCGTAAGTGTTAATTTGTTCTACTGCATTAGAATTAACTTTTCCACTGAGAGCGCATGGCTTTGCCTTACTTTTTTTTTTTGAAGTTAACAAATTAACATCTTATCCTAATAAAGGCTGCAATCCCAAATGACTAGAATACAGATGTTGAGGAAAACATTCATGAACATTTTTTGGTTATTCTTTATTCTCTTGGGGGTTAAATGTGATAGGCAGTTATTCAGGAGAATTTGCAAAATGTACCTAACTTTATTTGAAACATATTACTTATTCATTAGTGATGAAGCATTACTTTGTTTTTCTGACAACCCTGGGAGAATTAAAAGCACGTGTTAAATAATGAGTGCATGAAAAAAAAAACAGATTGACAAATGTCAGGTACTTACTGTTATATACATACTATTATTTCTTTTAGGGTTGCCAGAAAAAACAAAATGTAAATTCGTTTTTATGTGCAAATTATCTCTTTAATTGGGGCTGATTTTTAGGTCTCAGGTTAAAGTAAGTTTTCCAACTGTGTTATCTACACGTAATAATTGTAGAGAACTGAAAGAACACTTAGGTAAATCTAGGGGTTAATAGTATCCATAGCATGAGATCATATTATATTCTGTAGTATCTTTGCCTTGGCTTAGAGTTCACATAGAGACTTCCTAAAAAGTGAATTTGACCTTTTATTTTTATTGTGTCTCCTACTACATGTTACACAGTGTCTTGCATGTAACAGAACAACCATTTGTTGAATGAATGAATGAATAAGAGAATGAGGAAAACATGGTAGCCCTCAGCCACTTTCTTTAACAATCCTTGGTCTAGACTAACCGTTGGATCCCAGTCTGTTGTTCCATCCACTCTCCTTTCATAACTGTACTTTTGCCAGGGTAGGCAATCATGGTCAACTGCCAGTTGGTCATTTCACAGACTTTCACTCAGAAAAGTGATACAGAAACTATTTCCTCAAAAATTAATATAACTTTACTGAAAATGGCTATGTGTAACATTGTTTTAAAAGATTTTATTTAGGGATCCCTGGGTGGCGCAGCGGTTTGGCGCCTGCCTTTGGCCCAGGGCGTGATCCTGGAGACCCCGGATCGAATCCCACGTTGGGCTCCTGGTGCATGGAGCCTGCTTCTCCCTCTGCCTGTGTTGCTGCCTCTCTCTCTCTCTCTCTCTCTCTCTCTCTCTGTGATTATCATGAATAAATATAAATAAATTAAATCTTTAAAAAAAAAAAAGATTTTATTTATTCATGAGAGATACAGAGAGAGAGGCAGAGAGACACAGGCAGAGGGAGAAGTAGGCTCCATGCAGGGAGCCTGATGTGGGACTCGATCCCAGGACTCCAGGATCATGCCCTGAGCCAAAGACAGACACTCAACCGCTGTGCCACCCAGGCATCCCTATATGTACCATTATTAAAAAAAAAAAAAATTATTCTGCTCTTTCTTGAGCCTGACCATTCAAACTTAAAACCAAATTTCGAAAATGTGTAACATTCTTTGCTTGAATAATAATATGGTGGGAACTGAGCTGTAATTAGGCGAATTTTCTTTCTCATTTGGAGAATGTCAGTAACATGAACAGAGAATTATTAATAATTGAGATAAAAATGTGCTTGTCTGGGTGAGTATGTGGATTGGACAGACATCGCTGTTAAAATTACTTGCACAGTGAAAATTATGTTTGCAGCAAATGCATTAAAGTACATTGAAACGGTGTTACTGCTTCCTTTGTGGTTTTCTGGACTGTGAACTGTGTGAGGATTGTGAGCAGTCTCAGTGTATAGTAGTAGCAGAAGGGGTTAGCAGGGGGCTGGTGCTGATGCTTTTGGCCCTGGCACAAGGTTGGTGAGACAAAGACAATGCCTTGTGGTCTCTTATTATGTGAGTAACATGGGAATCCTGCCGCCTCTAGAAGGACAGTCTTTACTCTGCAGCCTTCTCCATTTTTCCCTTTGTGCTTTGATGAGCACAGCAGGTTTTGCATCTGTAGGTGTGATATGAAGCAGCAGCTCCAGGGCTGAGGAGAGCTCTCCTTGCAGGGCCCTGGGTTCTTGACAGCCCTGGGAGCAGCATGCATCTTTGTTGCAACTGGCTGCTTAAGACCTGATGTGTGACCATTTGCTCTCCTCACACAGGCATCTTTTCTCATCTTTGATATACCTGCTGAGATGCCAACTGAATATGTTGAAAAACAGGCTGTAGGTTTTAAATGGAAATCTTCCTTTCAAATGAACGATTTATAAACAAAATGTCATTGAGTATTTAACCATCAGTTCATGCCTCATCAGTGAGGTTGGTCCAAGCTTTGATAATCCACACATATAGGAAAAGTTTGTACTCTGAACTCTACTGCACACCCAGGCCTCCAGACCCACTTCTCTCATTCCTGCTGGGGGTAACCAGACCTAGGACAGGTGGAAAATACATGGTCTTCCCAATATTTGGAGTTAAAGAGGTTAACATAGGAGCTGATATGGTGTCCAAGTATGATACTGTATAAAAAATGCAAGTGGTCTCCAACTTCAATGGTTCTGCTTAAGTTCTTTTTTTTTTTTTTTTTTACTTTATCATGGTACAAAAGTGATAAGCATTCAGTAGAAACTGTACTTTCAATCTGGATCTTTTCCTGGGCTACTGATAGGTGATCCCATCCTCTCTTATGCTGGCAGCCCTCGCCCCCAGGCAGCCATACAATCAGGAGGGTAAACACCCAGTTCTCTTATGTTCATTATGCACCCATGCAACCATTCTGTTTTCCCCTTTCAGTATAGTACTCAATAAATTACATGAGATGTTTGACACTTTATCATAAAATAGGCTTAGAGTTAGATGATTTTGTCTAACTGTAGGCTAAAGGAAGTGTTCTGAGCTTTTAAGGTACATTAGGCTAAGCTATGGTGTTTAGTGGGTTAGGTATTGTAGTAAATGCGTTACGACTTTATTTTCAACTTTTGTTGGCTTTATCCACACATAACACCATTGTAAATCAAGGAAAGTCTGTATACATTTGGTCTTTGCCTCCAATTCCTGGCACAGAGCTGTTGACACCCTTTTAATTTCCTGAGTGATAGTGGTGTAGGAGCATCTTTTGTTATCCATAAGAAGTTCCTTTCAACCAGACCTGTGCTTACATTAATGAGATGACTGGTGTATATCTGTTCCTGATGGCTTCAGGATGGGGGCTAGAGGAACCAACTAAGCAATCAGAGGGCTGGAATTTTCAGCCCCATCCCTCAATCTCCAAGGAGGGAGGCTTGAATTAACAACCCGTGACCAGTGGTTTAATTAATCATGGCTACATAATGGAACCTTCATGAAAACCCTAAGTAAAGGAGC
Source organism: Canis aureus (assembly GCF_053574225.1). Lineage (NCBI taxonomy): Eukaryota > Metazoa > Chordata > Mammalia > Carnivora > Canidae > Canis > Canis aureus. Next base: position 14,713,714 of record NC_135613.1, on the reverse strand, counting down.
CTGGAGAGCTTCTGGGTTGGTGGATGCATCCATGTGCCAGGAGGGTGGCAACACCCAATTCCAAGGGGACAGAAGCTCTTATGTTTGAGGCCCTTCTAGACTTTGTTCTATGTGCTTCTTTAAATGCCTGGATTTGTATTGCTTATATAATTGCATTGTTTATAACATCCTTTATAATAAAACAGTAACAGTGAGTAAAATGTTCCTCTGAGTTATGTGTGCCATTATATGAAATTATTGAATTTGAGGAGGGGGGAAGGGTGATCCTGAATTTGTAGTCAAGTCAAACAAAAGTGTGGGTAATTTAGTGACCCACCACTTGTGATTGGCATCTGAAGTGGAAAGCAGTCTTGTGGAACTGAACCTTTAACCTTTAGAGTCTACATTAACTTGTGGTAGTTAGAGTCAAAATTGCATTAAATTGTCGGACACCCAGCTGGTGCCCCTGGAGAACAGATTGGTGTGAAAACCCACACATTTGGTGTCATAAGTGCTCTTGAGTAGAGAAATGTTTTCCTTGGCCAGGCAATCTGCATTAGTATACATTTCCAGAACATAGTCATCAGGAACACAGATCCTACAGCCACATACCGGAGTTCATGCCCTGGCTCTGCCGATTACTAGCTGTGTGTATTCGCTTCAAGTAATAATCTCTGTGCGCCTCCATTTGCGCATTTGCAAAATAGAAATATTAGTAGCACTGGGCTCATTGACTTATAAGGAGGATTGCATGATTTAATATTTGCAAATGACTTAGAAATTTCTTGGCTCATACTAGAAGTATAATGCTTAATTAAGTGAAAATAAATAAAGTTGAGTAAAAGGAATCTGATACTTTCTATCATACTTTGTCCTGCTTTCTGTGTCTTTTTGCTTCATGGAGATTCCTTTTCTACTTATTTGTCTGGTTGTAGAGGTATTCTTCTTTTCCTTAAGTGCAACACCTTGAGTTGCCGATGCTTAGATGCCATGTGCCACGCAAGCAGCACTGATTTGAGTCCCATGGGCACACATGTTAGCATGACTAGGGCCCTTGCTTTACTTGTGATTGTATAATAGGTCCCATCTGAAATGTCAAGAAGATAAATACTTTGGAAAGACAAATATCAAGACCCTTTTATCACCTCTTTGATAAAGCTAATCATTAATGGTGACATAAGGATTATTACGAAGATATAAGGTGGCTAATTAGAAAGGAATCCGGAAATGCACTCACATGGTTGGAGATTGCCTGTAACATCTTTGTGAATGTTTCCACCTGGAGTCTGTTTTGAGACAGCATAGCTGCTTCCATGGTTCCCAGGGCATTGTTGGTTTCATAAAATTAATTATCCCCAGGCTCAATAAACCTTTTGGTCTTCATTCTCTACTATATGCTGAGTGTCCAAGAAATGAAAACAGTATGTGGTGGTGAGAAGACAGGGATCTCGGGATCCCTGGGTGGCACAGCGGTTTGGCGCCTGCCTTTGGCCCAGGGCGCGATCCTGAAGACCCGGGATCGAATCCCACATCAGGCTCCCGGTGCATGGAGCCTGCTTCTCCCTCTGCCTGTGTCTCTGCCTCTCTCTCTCTCTGTGACTATCATAAATAAATAAAAATTAAAAAAAAAGAAAGAGAAGACAGGGATCTCTTGATGCCAGGAAGTCAGGTGGAGAAATTTCATCTATGGTGGTAAGAGTTTGTAAGTTTGTAACTTGATCCTTAAAGTTTATCAAGTGAAATCTTAACATTCCAAAGGTAAAGGAAATGCAGTCAATCTACTCCTTATTTCAATCAAAATTTAATAGGACTTTCCTTGTTTTATTATTGAAATATTATTTTGAACTCTAAGAGAATCCAGGAAAGGGTTTTAAGCAAAGGATGGAGAGGGGTGGGAGATGGATTTCATTTTCCAAGATGACATGACAATAGTATGAAGAAAAATTAGAGGAAAATAGAATTGGAGGTAGGGAGATCTATTATAAACTCATTAGAACAATCCAGATAAGAAGTGTTGGAGACTGAAACTCAAGCAGCTGCAGTTTAAGTGGAAAAGAAGAAATGAATTGGAAAATTAATATAGGATTAGATTTATGGGGGTCATGGAGGAGGATAGGGATGAGGGTGGAATATGAGGAGATGTCTAAGATCCTCCAAGAGGCTGAGCTGAGTAGAAGAGGCAAGTAATAATGCCACTCATTAAATAATAGTCAACAGGGTCACCCTGAGGACTTGGGGGAGAATGACAGATTGAATGGAGATGTTGATTTAAAGATCAACAATCAATTGGATTCTCAGCAGAGACAATAAAGTAATTCAGTAAACAGCCATGCTGTTAAGCAGGAATGTCTAGGGTATAAATACATATTTTTTTAGTCATCAGGATACAGTAGTAAATGGTCAAAAGACATTAATTGACTTGTCAGGTCTCACACCCTTTTAAGATTGAGAATAGGGTCTCGTGACTTGCCTGTAACTCTTGTGTAAGACAAGTGGTGTTTTCTCTACTAGGGAACTATAAATATGTGCTTTGAGCTGCATCTCCCCTTCGCATTCTGCATACATTTGAAACTGGCATGTCTTTTTAGTTTTAAATGTTTTAATGTAAGTATCTCCAATTTTATATTCATTAAATGGGTCACACTTAATCTTTTCTTTCCAATGATTTGCAGTTTAACATTAACGTAATTCATCTTACTATAGCAATGTTCACATTTTTAAGGAAACAAATCACTTGACAGGTTAGATGTTACCTTGTTGTTTATTCAGATAGATGCTGAGATAGTCTTGGAAATGTGGGTGGGAAGTGGGATTGGGCAGAGTGTAGGAAGCTGGTCTTCAGTCTGACTTATCTACTTGGAAAGAACATCAACCAGGGTAAAACTTAATGCATCTGCATGAATGGAAATCAATTGAATTGATTTTTGAGGGACTTGTTCCTTTGCTGCCATTTCAAAATTCAATACCATGTAATGTTCAAGAATAAGGCCATTACAAAGATCAACAGAAAAAAATACAAAGTTTTACTTAATGCATGAAGATTATACATTTGCAAAAGCCTTTAATTGTACAAGTTTTCAGTGAAACTTGAAGTTTTAATTTAATCACAAATCTATAATATGCAAGTAGGCATCGTGCTTTCCAATACTAAGAAATCTGTTCTTCCACTGATGTGTGAAGGATTTAAATGGCCATCAACCCTCAACACTAATAGCTTTTCTCTTTTTCTCTCATGTGTCTGCAGCATATATTGTTATAGCCCAGAGGACTCTGAACAGTGTTTTTGAGCACATTTAAGAATTAAACATTAAAATTCTGCTAAGTCATAATGCCAACATGATAAAATGCCTGCAGTAATTATACCCACTGGATTATGACAATAGAACTTTCTTTATTCCATTAGAAATAATAAGAATAACTAAAATCTGTATGCAGAAGTTTTTATTCTTTAAGAAGTATTTGCTTACAAGTGGTGGTATTTTTTGAAAAATCAACTGAAGCGCTTATGTTGTGCTTAGAACAATTTCTGGCTTAGGAAATTACTATTAGTTACCACTGTTTTATGGTTTTTAAATTGGGCTTGTAAACATAAATATATGTGAGTGCAATGTGTATGTATTTATGTGTTCAATTGATAAAATTAAAAAGTAGAGAAAAGGACATCACTTGACAATTTGTGTATAAAGGAGTAACTTCAACTGAATATGAGATGAATTCAAGCAGCCACAAGACAGACTATCACATGATAGGCCTCATTTATACTAGATGGAAATATATTCTCTTCAATCTCCTTGGGATGACAGCTTCAATCATCACTGGAGAATGGGGAGCTCATTGCCCCAAAATTTCTGCCAGGGTCAGAAGATGTGGAGGTAGCCAGATGTGGAAGAGAAGAGCATGCCCACTGTGTGGGCTCACTCACTCCTCTCTCCAGGCTGACATAGAGGCTCCCTTATTTTTCATGTTAGCCAGGACGATGGCTCAAGAGTGCCCTCTCTGCCTGGTCGGGTCGTGGTTGTCCTCTTCATAGAGTAAATCTGTGGTCCACTGTCCAGAATTGTGTTAATGGAATATCCCTGGCCCCTCCAACACTGCTGGGTCTCATCGCTTTTTAAATTTTTTGGAGTTGAATCTATTCATCTGACATTTGTTACCTTTAACCAAAGGATAACTGAGAATGATAGCAAGGAGAAAGAGGAGAAAGATGCCCTAATATACTGAACCCCAGGTAAGAATTCAGCATGATGCAAGGCATGCAGCCCATTTTAAATCTGTGATCACATTTAATCTTCCTAAAAACCCTAGGAGATGGGCATCATCTTCATTTTACACAGGATGAATACCAAAGCTATGAAATATAAGTGGTATATTCCTGTTTATATAGCTAACACGGGAGCTGGCCAAAATCCAAGGCCTGGATCATCTGGCACCAAAGCCTTTCCTCTACAAACACCTTAAAGGATTTTTTTAGGCACAGTAAAATTTGGGAAAAGCTGTCCCAGAGTGTATTGCATGAATATAACCAAAACTTGAGTGGTTAAATTCTGAGCAAGGAGCCAGAAACACTGCTAATATGTGACTGATACGGGGGATAGTATCTTTCTGCCCTCAGTGAGGTCCTTAAACTAAAGTACTTACTGCATCTGAGGGCATCCTCATCTATGTGTGATATTTAGCTTTATCTTTCAAAGGGTTTCTGACTTTTAACCTTCAAGTCATTTGCATTGATTTTCCTTTTTCTGCCAATTTACACCAAACTTTGGCCCAGATTTCCTCTTGATTAGCTCGGTAATGACACCACCTCTGTGATTTTGTGCTGTCTACTCTTTTTGTTTATCTGAGAACATTTTTCTCTCATTGTTGCTAGGACTCATTATGAGGATTGCATTAACCCAGGCTACTGGAAAGGATTCCATAATATCTACTAGACCATAGAACTTCCTCTCTATAGCTCTTCCCTGAGAGCTATGCAAAATAAACTTATTGCCCTTTCCTAAAATTTTAGGTCAAATGCTTTTTTGTTTGTTTGTTTGTTTGTTTGCCAACTTATTAGATTTGTTTAGTAAGGCTAAATAATACAATTTGAACTTGGCCCAATCCTCATTTTCCAGATTTTTATTAACCATTATATGTGTTAGATGATTTTATAGCTAATTTGTCATTGTCCTTTTGTTTAGATATCAGGAACTGCCTAGAAACATTTTACTGAAAGCAGGAACTTGTGATTAATGCTCTTAGCACTCCTGGTAGATAAAAGTTGATTTGTAGAATCATATGAAGAGGACAGTAGAATACTATAACAGCAATGATTCTGTTTCAGAGATCTCAACTACATGCTAAAGTACTTTCCAAAGAAGTAAATATCAGTAACTTGCTATGGGGGGGGAGGGGGACCAACTTAATTGAGGTATTCTAAGCCTGGTTAGGAGCTAGCCTCTTTATCCTTTGCAAATTCTGGATACACTGGTAGAAAGGTGTATGTATAAATCTTATGAGGCACCCAGTATATATATATATATATGTGTGTGTGTGTATATATATATATCTCCCAGTATATATATATGTGTATTTATATATATATATATCCAATATAATTGATATATGTATATGATACTGCTAGAAATATAAAAATCTGTGAGTATTTTAGAATGATGGAAAAAAATCTTTATCTTAGTTAGTTTGGTGGTTAGTCATGTGCGTACATTTCCCAAAACTCATCAAATTATACATTTTGTAACATCCATGCATTTTGCTAATGGAAATTTTACCTTAGAAAAAACTAGGGGAAGCTAGCTGGCTTAGTTGATAGAACATGTCTCTTGATCTTGGGGTTGTGAGTTCAAGTCCCATGTTGAATATAGAGATTACTTTTTAAAAAATGAAATATTTTTAAAAACAGAAAGAAAAAACTATTGGTAAAACATTTCTAATAATGTACGTTTACACTCAAGTCCAAAAGAAGTATTCATAACCAAAATGGGAGAACTGGGCTAGCTAGTCACTCATCTTCTGTAAGCTGATGAATTATTTGAGAATCTCCATCTTTATTTCTGCTTCCTCTCCACATCTCCCCCTTCCCATCTTGAAATCTTGCTGATATCCACATGCATTTATAACTGTGGTTGGCAGCATAATGGCCCTTCAAATACCTTGATAGTCTAATCCCCAGAGCCTACATGAATATGTTACCCTATATGGTAAAAAGGACTTTGCCAATATGATTAAATTAAGGATCTTGTGATAGGGGGATTATCCTGGTTATCTGGATAGGCCCAATGTAATCATAACTGTCCTTAAAAATGAACGAGGGAGATAGGAGAGTCAAAGAGAAGACAGGACTATAGAATCAGAGGTCAGAGGATGCAATCGCTAGCTTCAAGATTGAAGGGGACGATGATTTGAGGCAGGCAGCCTCTGGAAGCAGGAAAAGGCAAAGAAACAGATTGTCCCATAGGAGATTCTCCCCTGCATCCAAAAGGAACCCTACCCTGCAGACACCTTGATGTTAATCTGGTGAGACCAATTTCAGACTTCTGCTTTCTTGAATTGCAAGATACTTAATTTGAGCTAAGTGACTACATTTGTGGTCATTTGTTATAGCAGCAATAAGAAACTAATACATTGCCTTGAACTCAAGAAATCCCTCTGTCCTTACGGTTAGGGCAATGACCTCTCCTAGGTTTTACCTTCACCTCTTCTTACCGTCTGTATCCTTATGATGTTTTCCTCTAAAATATTAGGCTTTAAAAAATGTCTAGGAATATAATTTTGGATGATTTAGCATCACTTTATATACAGCATTTCAAATCTTAATTTGTTATATTATTTATGAAGGGAGGACTTCTTCAGATCTTTTTCTTAGTCTGTAAATGATACCACTACTCCCTAGACATCATGGTGAGGACAAACTGGAAAACACAAGCCTTCCTCTCTCCTGATAATGGTTTATTTGAGAATCATCATGTGAAGTCACTGGTTGGGGGAGGAGCAATGTGTAGAAAAGGATATTTTTCAGTATTAAATGAACTCAACATAGAGGCATAGTAATCACTTAATAACTCTTAGAACTATTAGTTTCTTTGTGCATGTATCCTAGTCGCTCTACAAAATAGGTTTCTAGAAGTAGCCTGTTCTAAATATGCAAATAATATGGAGATCTGGAAATTGCCTAGTGATTTGCATTACTCACTTCCCTGGCATTATTTTATAAAATGTTTGTATGATTATGCCATAATTTTATTGCCCAGATTATGTGAGCAAAATAAATTTGTGTCTCCCTAAAGGATTTCAGAGATAGATTCTGTATACTAAAGAATTTTCTTTCTTTTCTTCAGTAACACTTTTAAATAAATCATTCAAATGAGTTCTGCTGCATAATGTGTTTTCTTTTTTTAGCTTTTTATCTCTTTTCCACAAGCCATGCTTGGATAGATACTTTTAAAAGATTTTAGCCGTTGAAAAGTATTCAGAGCAAAACTGGAGAAAAGCATTTGCCATCCTCCTCCATGATTATGCCAACTTAATGCTGGGGTTTCTGAGAAGTATTATTAAAGAAAATGAAAGCTTCTAGAGCTATTAATTAGACAAGTAATTCTTTCGTTTCTTCACTGATTTTATTTTTTTTTATTCAAGGTCATGTTCAAAGTCTTAGCCACCCAACTGCTAATTTTAGTCTTGTATTTTATTTTATTGTGGCAAGAACACTTTAACATGAGATCTACCTTCTTAACAAATTTTTAAGTGTAAAATGTAGTATTGTTAACTATAGAGACAGTGTTGTGCAGCAGATCTCTACGATTTACTCCTCTACATGAGACGTGATGCCCATTGATAAGCAATTCTCCATTTTTCCCTTCCCCCAGTGCCTGATAACCACCATTCTACTCTCCGCTTTTGTGAGTTTAACTATTTTAGGTACCTCCTTTAAGTGGAATTAGGTAATATTTGACCTTCTTTCACTGGTTTGTTTCACTTAGTATTATGCCCTCAAGGTTCTTCCATGGTGTCACCAACAGCAGGGTTGTTCTATAAAGCAAAGTAATATTTTATTGTATGTATATACCACGTTTTCTTTATCCATTTATTTGTTAGTGGATATTTAGCTTGTTTCTACATCTTGGCTATGGTGCCTCATTGAACACTGGAACGATGATATATCTTTGACGTGATTATTTCAATCTTTTTGGATAAATACCCAGAAATGTGAGTGCTGGATCATAAAGTAGCTCTACTGATCATTTTTAAAGAAATAACCAATGTGTTCTCCATAGTGACATTGGTCTTGACAATGATGTCATGTATATGACACCAAAAGCACAGACAACACAAGTAAAAATATAAACGGGGACTTCATCAAACTAAAAAGCTTATGTATAGCAAAGGAAACAAGGGTGAAATAGTAACGTATGGAATGGGAGAAAATATTTGTCAACCATATAACAGATGAGGGGTTAGTTTCCTTTTTTTTTTTTTTAAAGATTTTATTTATGCATGAGAGAGAGAGAGAGAGAGAGAGAGAGAGAGAGGCAGAGACACAGTCAGAGGGAGAAACAGGCTCCATGCAGAGAGCCCGATGCGGGACTCGATCCCAGGTCTTCAGGATCAGGCCCTGGGCTGAAGGCGGCACTAAACCGCTGAGCCACCCGGGCTGCCCCAGGGGTTAGTTTCCTAATACATAAGGAACACCTGCAACTCGACAGTGAAACAAAAACAAAACTTGAATAACTTGATTTTTAAAATGAGCTAAGGTAAGAGTAGATACTTTTCAAAGATGGACATACAAGTGGCCAGCAGGTCTATGAAAGAGATGCTCAGTATCACTAACCATCAGGGAAATGCAAATCAAAACCACAATGAGGTATCACCTCACATCTATGAAGATGGCTATCAGCCAGCATGTGGAGAAATTAAAATCCTTGTAAATGTGCACTACCATGATGATAATTTGTCACCCTATGAGTAATATTCATGACAGTGCATTGGTCCATCAGGAAGCCAGTTTTACATGTTAGTGTCTTGGTTACAGAGCTTATGAGAGACTCTTGGGTTTCATGTTCTGCCTGCATCCCTCAGGTTGCTTGCTTGTTTTCTTCTGTTCCTATGTAACTGGTAACTAGCAATTTTTAATAATTTTATTTTCTGAGTAGAGCAAAACTAGTGTAATTCTTTAGGTTGCTACAATAATTTACTTAAACATATCCTATTTTCAAGAGTGCCCAAAGGGTGCCTGGGTGGCTCAGTTGGTTAACTGTCTGCCTTTGGCTCAGGTCATGATCTCAGAGTCCTGGGATGGAGCCCTGCGTTGGGCTCCATGCTCAACAGGGAGTCTGCTTCTCCCTCTCCCTCTGCTGCTTCTCCTGCTTGTTCTGTCTCTCTCTCTCTCTCTCTCTCTCCCTCAAATAAATAAAAATTTTTTTAAGTGCTCACAATATCATTTTTAGTTCATTATTGCATTTTATAAAATAAGCACTGGACCATTCTAACAAGCTCTAGATAGTTTCTAATGAAAATCACCAGAAGACTTGAGAGAAATAATAGCATAATCAAAATATAAATTCTAATATTTATCACAAACTATACATCAGGTTCTAAGTATTTTTTTCAGAGCCTTAATTAGGTTTTATATTTTTCTTCTAACTAAAGTTATGTGTTCTATGTAAAACATCAATCATTTTAAGAAGTCAAAGTCAGTAATAACATGAAACAAGCATGGGAAGAGGATGTTAGAACTCTAGGGATTTGGGGAAACCTCTGATCTGACCTCATTATACAGATGGAGAAGCTGAAATCCAGAGTATGGAAATGAATGGCTTGGCTGGCTCGGTATTACTGACCTATTCTGTGAGGTGAATGACTGGATCCAATGATGCAGTATCCCAGGGTTAGGGCAGAAAGCCTGACATCTATTCATCTCCTGTCACATGTGAGCTGCTGGGGAGTCCACACTCATGCCCCACTTGATGGATTTTCCACAACATTCCAGAGAAAAGAGTTTGTTTCCCCATTCTCAAGCCCCCACTTTTAATGGGAAAACTGAAACTGGAAATTGGTTACTATAGACTGTGACCCCCAAAGTTCCTATGGGGAAGCTCTCACCCCCAATGTAATGGTGTTCAGAGATGGAGCCTGTGGGAGGTAGTTGGGGGTAGAATGCTTCCCTGAGGTTGAGACCATCAGAATGGGATTAGTGGGCTTGGAAGGGAGCGAGCTCATTCTTGTCATGTGCATGCATCAAGAAAAGGCCATGTAAGTGATATAGTTTTGGAATGTTGTGGTGAGGTCCAGAGCCAAGGCCAAGAAAGAATTCTTGAGATGTCTTTGGTGCAAAAAGGTGATTCTTTTTTTTTTTTTTTTTTAATTATTTGTTTATTCAGAGAGAGAGAGAGGCAGAGACACAGGCAGACTCCATGCAGGAAGCCCGACATGGGACTCGATCCCCGGCCTCCAGGATCACACCCCGGGCTGCAGGCGACGCTAAACCGCTGCACCACCGGGGCTGCCCCAAAAAGGTGATTCTATAACACAGAGGCAGGACCCATGGGCAGAAAGAGCTGCTGTGCTAGGGTTGTGAGGAATGGCTGATTCTATACCTGGGAGTTGGGGGAGGTAAGGCAAAAGGGAGGTGTCCTTAAGGCATTAACATGAAGACAGTTGGGAGTTTCCTAGAGGAATGTTAGATTGCCTGCCTCAAGTATTTACCAATGGGCTGCAGGTTATAAGGAAATTTTATTTTATTTATATTCCCTTTAACCTTGTTTCCCACATCACTGTGGAGGGGGAGGGTGATGTTAGTGCTTCAGGAAGTTGAGTCAATGGAAGTTAGGTTATTGATGAGAATGCTTTTTTCTTGTAAGTCACTAAGACATTTGTAAACTGATAGAGACTCATGTCCTGCAGAACAGTGATCTCTCTCAGTTAACCATTTGGTTTTTCCCTTCCCTGAGTTTTAGAGCAACCAGGGGTGCCTGAGAAATGTCACACACATCCCACCTGGACAGGGGTGGGGGTTGCAGGATGTGGGCTTGTGCTTTGTCCTCAGCTTGCCTTCTGCTCCCTTATCATAAGGACATAGTGAGAAGGAGGCATCAACAAGCCAAGAAGGGATCTCTCACCAGCTCTGACCATGCTGGCACCTTCATCTTGGACTTAGAGCCTCCAGAAGTGAGAAAGTAGATTTCTGTTGATTAAGGCACATAGTCTATAGTATTCTGTTATGGAAGCCCAAGCTGACTCATACATCTGTCCCATAACTTTTCCAAAGTTGCAAAGATACTAAGTGCTGGGTTGAGCTCCCAAAACAGATGGATCTCTGTGCATGGTGACAATCTGTCCTTGGGGCCTAGAAGTCAAGCTTGTGAGGGTGTTTAACATCTGCATTGATTTAAACTATTAATATGCCACTGTTAAAAAAAATGCCGATGTGCAAATATTTCAGGCTCACATGAATGGGGCATTTACTATTGCCAAGTACTGTGCTTATTTTATAAAAGTTGTCTCACGTAAGCTAATTTCCTGCTTTTCTTAATTGTCATCTCCTTTGTTGTCCTGAAAGACAATACTATACCCCTACCTCCTTTAGTACTTTCTCCCATCTGATTCAGGGCAGAAATTACAGTAGGGTCCATGGGCAAGGAAACTTTGCCTATTACACATGAGTCTCTTTGTGATTTCCTTATAAAAGCCACCTAGTATGGGCATCATGAATTTGTGCAGTATCGTTTCTTAACATTTATTAAAAAAAAAAAAACACTACTGTTTAGCACATTTTGGTACTTAGAGTGAGCCCCATTACCATTCATAGTCAGGCAGGTTATTATTATAACTTTATCATTGTTTCATTTATTTCTATTTTTTTTTAAGATTTTATTCACTTGTTCATCAGAGACACACACACACACACAGAGGCAGAGACACAGACAGAGGGAGAAGCAGACTCCTGGAGGGAAGCCCAATGTGGGACTTGATCCTGGGACTCCCAGACCATGCCCTGAGCTGAAAGCTCAACCAGTGGGCCACCAGGCATCCCTCATTGTTTCGTTTAATCTCTTGATCTTCCCCAGTTCTGACATCCATCCATCGCTCCCCAGAAGATGACACAACAGAGTGAAATAATGCAGATGGGTATTTAGTCACATTAGTAGAGTTGTACAACAGCCTCTGGGGAATATGCTAGTAAGTGAGAGTTTCCAGACAGAGGAACAGAGGGGTGTGTGCTTGGCTTCTCTTCATCTCTCCCTTCACAGAGACACCTTTGATCAGCTCTCAACAACCTGGAAAATATAAGTCATGGGCCTGGCAAAGGAGTCTTCCAACAAGTTGCTAACAAGAGCCTATGGAGATGTGAGACTGATTGAAACAAAAGTGAAGAGCTAAGAGAGATCCCAACAGGGTCCCTGCATAAAGAAACTACAACCCATTGAGGAGCTTGGGGGTTGATCCATATGTGGGGTGAACGTGCACTGGTCATGTGTCCGGAGCTGTGCTAACTGCTACGGTCAGAGCAGTGAAAAAGGTGCGGCCCCTAAAGCATGTGATCAGTGTGGATTTCTAAGCAGGATTCCATGAAACTCAGGGAGACGCTGTTCTCTCCATGCGAACCTCATCTCCTTGGTTGGAATGTATTTCATAAAATGATTCCTGTGGACTCAACACGACTCTGGCTTGCACACTGAAATAAAAGAAGGCCTGGCGGGGGCTAACTCGCATGATTGAGGAGCACCAGTTTTAGAATCACACAGATACAGCGTGAGTCTCTTTCTTTGTGTTATTACCTGTGAAATCTTGAGCGATTATGTAGCATCCCTAAACTTCCATTTTCTTGTTTACTTGGTGGTGGATAGTCCAGCTACAGCCATATGCTTTTTTGAGGAGATTAAAAAAAGATGATGGATAGAAAGTGGTTGCTACGGTAAAGATACATAATACATTCATAGAAAAATTACTCGGTATTCTCATATTGATTAGCTGATGTAATTTTACAAAAGAGATAGGGTCTTCTCCTGAGGCACCCCAAACCAAGGCAACACTATTTTCCCTGAGTCATAGATTTAAGAAGTTTCTTTGGGGGTCACCTGGGTAGCTATTGGTTAAGCATATGCCTTTGGCACAGGTCATGATCCCGGGCATCCTAGGATCCAGTCCCTCATCGGGCTCCCTGCTCTGAGGGGAGCCTGCTTCTCCCTCTGCCGCTGCCACTCCCCCTGCTTGTGCGTGTGCTCTCTCTCTCTCTCTCTCTCTCTCTCTGTCAAATAAATAAATAAGATCTTAAAGTTTATTTGGAAATTGATTCCAAGAATCAGAAGAGATTAGGGAAGTAATATGCAGAAGAAAACACCCCCTCCCTCCAAAGATAGTATGTCACCATGCTTTGTTAAGCATATCACCACTGTGCATGGATCACTGAAGCTTAGCCCTGCCAGGAAACTCTGAGGATCAGTGAAGAACACACACCTCGAAGTTATTCACTGAGGGGGCAAGTGAGCTAGTGTGTGTCTCCCCAGCCCTGGCTCTCTATCTATCATCAGTTCCCTGGCACTTATGTCCTGCATCCTACCAGGGCAGAGTGTGCTCTGGAAGCCAGAGAAAGCTTTTAGAGAAGGAGCTGTGGTCCTAGCAACTGGAAGTCAGTCTTTGTGTTAGTCTTCTAGCACAAATTATTACAAATTTATTGACTTAAAACAGCCACTTATCTCACAGTTCTGGAAGTCCGAAGCCCAAGTACAGTTGGACTCAACTGAACCCTCTGCTTACGGCCTCACAGGTGTCATGGCGGCAGCCAGGCCATATTCCTTCCAGGATAATAAGCCTGTTTGTAAGTTCATTCAAGTTGTTGGCCAAATTCAGTTCCATACAGTTGTTGGAACAAAGCTCTCATTGCCTCTCGAGGCTGCCCACACTCCTTCTCATACTTTCCATGTAGCTTCCCACCACCAATGGTAGGTTAAGACCATCTCGTGCTGTGAGTCCCTCTGACTTGGCGTTCTGCTACATCTGAACTTGACTTCAGTTGAAGAAAGTTGTCTGCTTTTAAGGAACCATGTGATTAGATTAGGCCCATCCAGATAATCCAGAATAATCTCCATATTTCAAGGTTGATAACATTAATTACCTCTGCAAAATCCTTTTTTCCACGTAACCTAATATATGTGCAGGTTCCGGGGATGAGGATGTGGGGACCCTGTGGCATGTACTGAAATGATAGGGCCTGGGCATATGTGCAGGCCACCAATAGCATGTACTAGGGCTCCCGGACACTGTTCAGTTATCCATGTGCCTACGTTTTGAGGAATAAGGGAAAACTCTGAAATGATATTGTGATAGGGGAAAGATTGGCAGGATGTGACAGTTCTTCACATCTTAGTAGGAAAATAATTCCTTTAATTTGCAGAAAAAAAGGAAATCTAGAACACCTGGCTCTTTGACAGGGCAAACCTAGGAAGACAAGGCCCTAGGATTCATGGAAACATATTTTATTCGTGGTCTGTAGCTGGTAAATAGCCATTGTAATGTGAAAACTTTCATGGAAGTGGAGAGAATCGATTCCATGTTTTAATTATGGAACCTGGGATATGATACCCGGAGAACAACCTTGATGCCTTTTTTCTGACAAATACATCCAGAACAGATTTGTACACATGCTCTTTCAAGCAGAAAATCATAGCCAACACACTTATGCCCACTCCAGTTTATGTTGTATGTGTGAATGTCCTGTGCTCGTGATTGCTCGAAGACGTCTGATATAAAGCCATCAGTGATTGAGACGAGGTGCAACAAAGCCCCACACCCTTTTGGAAGCGGGGGGAACTGAGTAGAACTTTCCTGTTTGATCAAGGAAAGTTTTTGTGATGTGTACACTCAAAGGTAAAGAGTGGGTTAAAGCTTTCTTATGTCTTCCCAATTGTAACAGTTCTATGCTCAAAACGCCACTGAGACGCAGTAAAAAATATCTCCGTGACTTTAGAGTTGCAGCAAATAGAGGCACAGGGTAATAAATACTGTGTCACTACAGATTGATCACCCAAATGGGATAAGAAAAGTTTTGAATAAGAAAGTAGCACTACTTCTTGCTGGGCTCCTTGATGCTGCAGACTCTTTTTGCTCCCCATTTCGTCCGACTGCACCAAAAGGCAGCTCCTGCCAAGTGTTCAGAATGCTTTCAAAACTACATTGGTTTTTTGCTCCATAAATGATTGGTTAATATTTTCATACTCTTGTGTAAACTATTAGAAAGAAAAAAAATCTATGTGTTTTATTTCCTATCTGAAGACTTTGTGTATAACATCGATTCTGTTGACCTTCTATTTGCTTGCAGGAATCTGCTAAGAAAGACATCAGTAGTTTTTATCCAAGGCTGCCTGTGGCTTAACACTTTGCTGGAAACATTCTCTTATAATAAGGAGTTCGCTTGGTGTGCTCACTTATCCTCCCCTGAATCTCTGATGTCTATTTATTTACCAGCTCGTTCTGTTAGCTCGTTTCTTATTCCTCCACATGGAGAAAATCTAGAATGGATCCACCACTGTAGCCCTAAGTACAAAAAAATAAGCAAGGATAAGACTTCAAGCCACAAAAACATTGCCAGGTTCCTAGCTAACTTTATCCCAGGAGGGAAAACAAAACAAAAACTTCCCTTAAAGTACAATTAAATATAATGCTAGGATACTGAACTGGAGTTTGCTTAAAGATTTGCTTCTCTGTCCCTAAGCTAGCTTTGCTTTCACATATGTGGATGTTAGTAGGAAGCAGTGCTGTTGAAAACATTCACTCTCTAATATGATCTATCTCTGATTCCTTTGTTGCCTTCAACATTGTTTCCCCAAACAATGCAGGCCCTGATTCAAGATGCATATTAAGCCATGCCACGCCAGGTTTCTATCCTTTTGCTATTTGCAATATTATAATTGGCTGTGCCTGAGAGGCAGAGGGAATATGTTATCTATGATCATATTTTGTTTATATTAAGAAACCTTTTGAGAAGTTAAACATAATACGCATTATAATTAACCAGGTTCTCTTTAGAAATTGGACTTAATTGGAAGAACATGCAAACTGATTAGCAGGTGGCAGAACTAAATGGATCTGAACTAGCACATCCTCAGTGTGTTCTATTGAGATGTGCTTTTCTTTCCATTAGACAACTTTTCGTAGGAGTGAGCAAGGAACCTAAAAGAGCCTATCCTTATGCATATGTTGAACGCAATCGGTGCCCTATTCTAGAAATACCCCTGAATGTGAAGCTGATAAGAGCAAAGTAAAACACCTGTTGCATCTTATGCCACTTACAGCAAAGTAATGGTTAGCCAACATTCCTGCTTTCCATGTTCGAAATTAAATTTTTTTGTATTACCATGTTTTTAATCATTCATGATCCCTTAAGGGAAAAAAGGACATTCTTGCTGAGAAGTGGAAGTACAATCACAGAACCCTCTGTCTACATTTGTTCTTTTATCTTTTTTTTTTTTTTTTTTACTCAGAAGTATACTTTCTTGTTGATATACTGTTGTACCTCCTGTACTGCACATACACGGGTGACAGTGGGCATGTGGACGTTGCAGAAGAAGCATTGCCATTTGGGGAAGATCCCATTCCCACTGATCTCAAGTTGGAGAGCTGAGGTGTCTCTCCTTCCCAGGCTCCCTTTATCAAGGGTGCTTCTGCCGCATTCTCTGATGGCATGCCCATAAATGTGTGGTAATTGTAGGGCTTCTATCAGTGATTTGTCCTAAAGTTTAGGAGCAGAAAATCTCTCTTTCAAAAAGCAGGCCTGCTTTCCTTAATCAATAATAGATATTAAAGAGTCTACCTGAAGACTTTAAGTTATCAATCAGAATGATTACATCTGAATAGAATTTTCTGTATTTGAGCTCATGTAAGCCTACAGCACTTTCATCTTCTATTTTTGCACTTTTGCAGGATGGGTAAGGGTGTATTTTACATAGATGTCCTTCTTGAAAAAAATATGCATAGATAGAGATGGTTAGTGATAAACATCCCAAGATGAACTTGAGATTCTGTGAAATACATGACCGCAGTTATGATTCTCCACAATCCAAGGTCCCATGGGCAAATAATTGAAGATAAACCCAAGGGCCACATGAGGAAATCCACTGGGGAGTAAAGACAATGTTGCCCAACAACCTGCTGCTTTGGAAATTAAACTTTGAAGAAGAGCAACTGTGATATTTAGGGCCTAAACTTGAGCCAGTTCAGCATTAACCTACTTTCTGTTTTCTCTGGAAGATGAGAGATAAGATTGAGATGGATGTTACCATGTCCTTTGAGAAATGTAACCAGCCAGAATAAGGAAGGAGATAAAAGAACTCTTAACCCATGCCTTCTACAAAATTATCTGGGATGCTGATCTGAAGTCAAAGCCTATAAAATATCTGGAGCTTTTCTTCCCTATGTGTTTTTGTCTTTAAGAGGGAAATTTGATATTTATGAAGATTCATGGTATCACTTGGATGAATGTGGGTTGTGCTGTTGATGGGTCCATGTCTCTGAAAGTGAAATGGATCATTGGTGTCACAGCTGTGGGACAGGGAGCCACTGAAATGGCACCTGTGAGTTTGGAAGAATCGTCTCATTTGTATGTTTGCCAGGGACCATTATTCAGGGTTACTGCAATTGTCTGGATCCTCTGCATATCCACCATGTCTGTGGGAGTAGGGTTTCCTAGGCTAGCCATCACCGAATCTTTCCTCTGATTTCCCCTCTTTGTCTTGCTGCACACAGCTTTGTTCCCTCCTTCCAGGCCTTTGCAGAAAGCTGGGAATCTTTGCAAGCCGAGCCCCACTGAGCTCCTGAACCCAGAGGGCAAATCCAATGAGAAATTGTGTGCAGCCGAGTACATTCCTAGTGGACCAATGTGTAATTTAGGACACAAATAGTAAAATTATGTGATGTGGTTTCGATTAGCATCAGGTTTTATTCAATTACTACACTCTCTCGCTATCCTGTCTTGGTTCCCTCAATATTTAAAGCTCAGAGAGATACTGCCTTTGTTTGGAGTCCTTTCTTTCTCTCCATATATACCAAATCATGAACTAATCATCAAAGTGTATCTCAAATCTTTCCTTTTATTCCAAATCCCATCAGGTTGGTCTAGGACATTATCATTGGATGACTGGAGGACTGTGCTGACCTCCCAATTATTCAAGGCCCTCAGTATGTTCCTCAATTTGAATACTCAAAAGTTACTTAGTTTATTTGTTCAATGTCCTATTTACTGAGTGATGATTGTCACCTACCATACTACATATTGAGGATAAACTAAATAGGTGAATGAGAACCTCACCTTTAAGGAATATTAGCAAGGCGACAGCTTTGAATACACTTAAAGGAAGAAATACAAAATAGGGATTTTGCAAATTTTAATAGAGGATGTATGATGTGGGAATTGGGGGGTTGAGCTGGAGTATTGGTATGGGAGAATGGGGTAGAATGGGCATTCAGGTACCTGGACGGACAAAAAGAGGTATGGGAGCCCAGGACGTAGGCAGGAGTAGCTCAGCAAGGCGTGCCCCACATGGATCATACAGTTGTGATGTGGGCTTTTTGCAAGGGTTGAAAATGATGAGTATTACTTTCAAATGTCACCAGTTCCATTCTTCCACTCTTGCCTGGAATAAAACACAAGGGAATGCTGAACTCTGACTCAGGCCCCTCTTCCTTGGAACAGCAACCTTAGGGATGTTCTCTGGCCATTCATCCCCTTTGTCTTTCATAGTGAGCCAGCTGCTACTACCAGTTGTTGCTAACAAGGATTCTGGACCCCAGAAATTGTTAGTGAGATCTCCCCTTAGGTTCTTTGATTATGGTAATATATCTAAAATAAATTAAACATGAGTATTTAGAGATCCCTGGTGGCTCAGTGGTTTGGCGCCTGCCTTCCACCCAGGGCATGATCCTGAAGACCCAGGATCGAGTCCCACATAAGGCTCCCTGCATGGAGCCTGCTTCTCTCTCTGCCTGTGTCTCTGCCTCTCTCTCTCTCTCTCATGAATAAATAAATCTTAAAAAAAAAATGAGTGTTTAGATGAAGTAGTTAATTTATGATCATCACATCATAATTGCAAGGAGCTATCAGAGTCCAGGAGATCCATTTTTACTCTCTGTCTCTCTCTTGGTGTGTGTGTTGTGGGGGGAGGGTTGTTCTTCTGGGTTGTTCTGGAATAAAATTAGATTGAGTCAAACCATGGCATAGCTCTACCAGAGAAAATTCTACTTTTCAGTGCTTTTCAAACCTCTGAAAAGTTTGCTGGGGCTCAAGAGAGTATATCTGTGCATATGGCTTCTCTTTATCACTCCCAGAAGTGCCACTCGGATTTCCATTTTAAATTATCTGGGGTGTAGAGATCCCGTTATTTCTGCACTACCACTTCTTAAAGATGTGAAATAGCTCTCATCACAGCCCCAGAAATAGAACACCAGAAACAGAACTAATGAAACCATGGGCATTTTGAAATTAGGGGGAAAAAAAGATGAAATGGCTTGTTTTGTTCTTAAAATAAGAAAGACTATTTAAAATGTTTCCTATGAGATCAGGGTCTGTTAGTTAAGAAGAGGCTTTACCACTTACCTTTTTTTTTTTTCTGTGTAGTTTATAAAGGAATGCACAGGTTTTGTTCTCCTCTTTTCTCAGGTACTCATTATCTTGTATTTATTTGGGTTCTGGTTGAGGAAATCATTTTTTTCAACAATAAATGTTTTTCATAGGCTTTCCACAAAATGATCACCCCTACTTTTAGGATTCATAATGTGGTGGGTAAAGGAGACAATAAATAGATATAACTTTTCCAGTAAATCGTAATGCCTTGTATTTATATTCTAAATGTTACAACTCTGAAAGAGTGGGTGGTTAAAATGTGCATGTGTGTACATGTGTGTGCTGAGCCATTTTGAAAAGAAGACTTCTATGTTGGAACCAGATCTTGGTTGCTAATGATAGGAGAATAGCTCTCCCCTCCCTCCCAGCTCTGCTGTCAAACCCCACAGGCCCAAAGGGAAGAGGAGGGAAAGAATGAAAATAAGGAGAAAGAGCAGGGATGCATGTCTGTGCTTCTGTGTTGGGGTGTTGAGGATTAAGTAAATAAAAAACATTGGCTAAAATAAAAGGAACTCTTTTCCTTTGCCCTGTCCCACTTCATACCCTGAATTTAAAAATCCACTGTAAGTGAATGGGTGTTCTGTTTACTTTGTGAACCTAGACACTGGAAATTATTTGGGAGGAAAATAATGTTGAAATAATTAAATAAGTATGTTCAGACCTCTCAGAAGCTTGATAGCTGGTTTTCATACAAAAATCAAGACTCAATTTACATAATAAGGCATAGGATTTGGAGGGGAGAAAGGCTTAGACTCTTACATAGAAATTTTCTTTTAAATTGTGGAATGGAAAAGGGTTAGGAAAGGAGATCTTAATTTTAATTTGATGCATTTTAATAGATTTAATAACTTCTAGTTTGCCCAGAAGTTAAGACAAGGGCAAAGAATCTGGTATCTTCTTTAAAAAAAAAAAAAAAAAAAGATTTTATTTAATTATTGAGATACAGCAAGAGGGAACGTGAGCAGGGGAGAGCACAAAGGGAGAGGGAGAAGCAGACTCTCCGCTGAGCAGGGAGCCCAACTTGGGGCTTGATCCTAGGACCCCGAAATTATGACTTGAGCCAAAAGTAGATACTTAACCCAGTTAGCCACCCTGGCATCCCTGGTATCTCCTTTTTGATGTAACCTTTCCATGTTGGTTCCCAGGTCACCATATCACCACCTTCAATCGCCTATTTTACAAAAGGCAATACCCAGAAAATTATCCTGTGTCCCCAGAGAAAGCAAACCTGCTTTTAATACTCCTATTCCCTGACAGACTGCTAGTATCATTGTTTGTCTTAGTGATTTTAAATACTATGTGACTTCTTGGCAAGCATCCCTCTTTCTCCATTTG
Organism: Canis aureus; assembly: GCF_053574225.1. Lineage (NCBI taxonomy): Eukaryota > Metazoa > Chordata > Mammalia > Carnivora > Canidae > Canis > Canis aureus. Next base: position 14,692,794 of record NC_135613.1, on the reverse strand, counting down.
TTTTTGTTTCATTTGTTTCCTCTTTCTCCACTTGATCATAAAATGATATGTGTATGTGCATTCACTTTCTTGTGTAAGGGAGCATGCTTTTTCTAGAAGGAAGAGTATCAGCTGCCTGGTCCAATAATGGCCAGAGGTGCGAGAGACTGGGGATATTTCCTAGAGAGGGATGATTGCCTTCTTGAAACTATTACATTTATATTCACATAGTAATAATATGCTGTTAATATCATTTTTGTTGTTTGCTCAGTTGTCTGCATAAAAGGGTTATGGGGATCCCTGGGTGGCTCAGCGGTTTAGCGCCTGCCTTTGGCCCAGGGCGCGATCCTGAAGTCCCGGGATCAAGTCCCACTTCGGGCTCCCGGCGTGGAGCCTGCTTCTCCCTCCTCCTGTGTCTCTGCCTCTCTCTCTCTCTCTCTGTGTGTGTCTATAATTAATAAATAAATAAATAAATAAATAAATCTCTTAAAAAATTAAAAAAGAAAAAAGGGTTATGGTTCTGTTTAAATGAGGAAATTATATGCCAAAGAAAGTAAATCTGCCAATCACACATTATATGCCATTTAAAGTATCTGCCAATAAAACTTAGGAGATGTGTTCGAAAGCTGCCCTTTGACCATCGCCTTTCAATTGTACAAACCTAAAGTGACTACATGGAAGCATATGTATCTATTGATATCATTGGGTGAAGGGTTTGCATAAAATATATATCCTATAGTGAATTCCTCTTCCTATCAAACCTAAAATCAGAAAAGAATCATGACTTCCATTCTTCATTGTTTCACTATGGGATTGGATATTATATCTATGTATCTATATACTTGTATACCTACGTGCCAAATACCTCCAGCCAGCCATCTTCCCATCTTCCCTTCAAGGAATACTTCCCTGAAAACATGTTAGAGTTCTCTGAATAATATTCAGATGCAAATCAGAGATTTTGTGTTATGCTCTAGAAGCAGCTCAAGTATTTTTTGACCTAATCGATTTTGTGCCTACAATAACAGTTAACTAAAGAACTTAGAATAACTCTTCCCATTGCTGAATTTCATTGCTACACATTTTAATGCTTTTCTTGGCACTTAACACATTGTCCTTATTAGAAAAATTTTGCCAAGGTGATTGATAGATATTTGTTCCATGGTATCATGGCCTGAATGATGTAATACTTCGTAATCACTGTAAAACCAGGTCTGTGATCCTACCTGACAGGGTTCTCTAGACATTGAATTTCAGACCTATTTTGAGGTTCCCTGCCTTACACCAGGTCTCACAGATTTTCTGGGGGCTCCCCTGGGAGAAGATGTGTGATGGGCCTGTCTTTAGTTCACAGCTGTGACTGTGATACTATTGACTTTTGTGCAGCTGTCAGCTTTGATCTGGCCTTTCTGCCTACCAAAGAAGCACCATCAAATCAAGCAAATTAGCACCAGAAGGGAATGCCACATAGAATTATCCCAGCCAACAGATGCAAGAATGTATATTTCAATGAAGAATTGAAGAGGGGCACCTGGGTGGTTTAGTCAGTTATGTGTCCAACTATATTTTGGCTCAGGTCATGATCTCAGGGTTGTGGAATTGAGTCCCATGTCAGGCTCTGTGCTCTGCATGGAGTCTGCTTGTCCCTCTCCCTTTGTTCTTCCCCAACTCATGTGTGCTCTGTTTCTCTCAGATAAAATCTAAAACAAACAAACAAACTTGATATTCACAGAGCCTGGTTTTGCCACCACCGTATATGATGATCATAACCTCCAGACAGATCCTGGTGAACTGGAAAGATGCATGGGTGAAGTGAGCCTATTTACATTAACCTTTCTGTAATACCTTAAATGTGTATTTTAGTAGGTGGAAGTTAGAACAGCCATCATCAGCCCACACCCATAGTGTGATTTCTAGAAAAGTGAGCATGCTATGGCAGCTTCGGCAGTGATATCTGTTGTCTTCTGGAAGTAAATCTGGCAACTGGCATGCCACTCTGACGTGCTTAATTAACCACCCTGTGCTCATTTTGTATTACATGTGCATTTGACAATTATTCAAAATGTTGCTGCATGACTTGTTCTCAGACAAGATATGGGCTTTCTGAAGGCAGGTTAAATGAAAGGTTTTTATGTGAATTCTCATCCCCCAAGAATTGTAGGTTCAATCAGGGGATTGGAATAGGTGGATTTCTTATTTATCTCTCTCGGTATAATCTCCCAAAGGATTACATGGTGGTTTTGATGTCTTTTATATTTCATTGTATCTGGCACTTTTTTTTTTTTTCAGATAGAAAAGCAAGAACGATAGTAGAATCTGAGACAGGAAAGCTTTGCTTTGAGTAGTAGCATGACAGAAGCGCTCTCTTAGGTACCCCCTGATATGCGTGGGGCCTCCTAGCTTTGTAAGAAGGAGGAAACTTTAGCTAGAAATGTGCAAAAAGATGCAAGTACCTTTCAGAGCATGTATTGCCCAAATCTCCAGTTGTGCTAATTGATTCATGACTATGTGTCCCCAGCCTTTATTCTCTTTTCTACCCTGAGTCTTCATCCTCCCTCTTCTGGATGCTGTCCCAAGCACAGATCCCAACAGTGGATCTTCTAGAGGAACAGGTACATGGGCCCATGGTGTGCCTGAATCCTGAAGTGATTCTGGTGTCTATCTCTGTAGTCTCTTTCAACAGCCAGTGAGGAAGGAGATAGAATATCACAGTAGTTATGCCACCAAACTCTATAATCAGATATGTCAAGATTCGAATCCAAGATCCAATATTTTGGATCAAGGCCAAGAAATCTGGGGCAAATCATTAAACTTAATAAGTTTATATTGTCTTACTTTAAAAAGTGAGTACATATATTTACTAATAGAATGATAGGAAGGATTAAATTAGGCAATGTAAAGTATTCAGTATAGTGCTCGGGACTACAGAATATGCTCATTTAAGAGTATCAGTAGATAGTTATTTAGAGACCATGTGGACTGCTGGAAATGTCATATTAGTATGCATATTATAAGACCACGAATAATTATAATTGTAATAATTTCTGTAGGGCTTTAGAGGCTCATGATAAATGAGTTTTGTCCATTGATTTTAATTTTAAAAATATCTATGAATATAATATCTGCATAAATATTTGCTATTTAGAATATGGTAATCCTAAAAAGGAAGGGGCTATGTTTATATCCTGAAATATATACTTGTTGTATATAAGATGGGTGATAAGTGTGATAGAAAGAGAAATATGCAAATATGATAAAAAGAAGATGTGGAACTCATTTTTTTCCAATATCAAGGCAAAAGGGAATATTATTAATCTCTTTAATTACTCTCTGCCTGAAATGATTTATTACCTTGTATTCACATATCATACTCTTGAACTTTGTGTAAATGTAATATTCCAAAATATAAAATAAATGACCTTTCAGCTTCTCTTACATGGTTTGCTTGTAGTGGGAAGCTTAACATCTCTGTTAACATAAAGTTTGTGCATATATGGCTGTTGGAAAATCCTGAAAAATACCCTCATTTTTCATTGTCATTCTAAGAAAACAAAGACCCCCAAATCTGCTAGCCACATTTAATGTTCTGTAGATTTATTCTTTAGTCAGATATTTTAGATTCTAGATATTTTAGATTCAAATATTATAGGAGAAATTAATTAGGACCCTAATAACCTTTACAGGATATAAACTGACCTCAATTAAAATTCAAGCTAATAATTAACTTCAAATATAACTTCCATCAATTTTGCACCTTTACCTTGAACTAGAGTTGATGATTTACCAGATAATCATTTCATTTCAATTATTTCTTTTTGTTTTGAACAAGTAGTCAACTCCCCAGGAGCAAACGAAAGCTCTCAAGGGCTGTATTTATTTTTTTCATGGTCATTGGTGATAATTTTAGTATTACTTTGGATTACTGGCTTCTTGTCTTTAATTTTATACTTCCTCTGTGTGTTGATTCATCTTAGCCCTGCCTATGATGTATGGACAATAAGGGAGTATTTGAGTACCAGAGAACCTAGTTGTCCGTGTGGCTGCAACCAGGAAGCAGGTTCATTTTAACTTAATTTGATGAACAAACCTCTGCAAATCCAAGATTTAGCTGGCCTGCTATATGGGAATTGGCTGTCCTTGCTCATAGTCTAAACATTCACAATTTTCTTTTATTCATTCTCCTTTTTTTTGACTCAGGAGAAACACAGTGTCAGAGGACATTCACATTTACTTGACATGTGAATTAATGGTTTCCATTAGAATTCACTGACTAGACTTCTTTTTTTTTTTTTTTTTTTTTTTTTACTGACTAGACTTCTTTAAAGCAAAAATGATTGGGATCATATAGAAATAATAAAGATTGGCAAAGATCTAGGAAAATGGGAAACTTTACAGGTTGCTAATAAAACAGTGAAGTCACTTTGGAGAACAATTTGGTAGTTTCTTAGAAAGGTAAATAAATATTTACTATACATCTCAGGAATTCTACTCCTAGGAATATGCCCAAGTAAAGGAAAGAAGTATTTGTGCACCAATACTTCAATGCAAATATTTATAGCAGCATTATTGTTAATATTCAAAAATTGGTAACAGTCCAAATGTCTAGTTGAGTGAATCAACAAATGTAGATTTATACAGTAGAAGACTGTTCACTAAAAAGGAACAAGCTACTTCTATGGGCTACAATATGAATAAACCTCAAAAACATGCCAAGTTGAAGGAATCAGATGCAAAAGACCACATTTTTAGATACAGAATTATTTTGGAGCCAAACAGACTGGATATATGTGATTAATAGTGAAGATTATGGAAGACTTCTCACATTTGGCCAAAGGAAGAAGGTAGATGTTGAGCCTGTTTAATGACGTGGAGAAGACCAAAAGGTAGAGGTGTAAAGGTATACCTGGGGGCTGTAAGTTTGAGATGCCAAACAGGTCTCCAGGTGAGAAGTCACATATGAAGGTGGATTTAAGAGTTTCTAGCTTTGGGGATCCCTGGGTGGCGCAGCGGTTTCGTGCCTGCCTTTGGCCCAGGGCGTGATCCTGGAGACCTGGGATCGAATCCCACATCGGGCTCCCAGTGCATGGAGCCTGCTTCTCCCTCTGCCTGTGTCTCTGCCTCTCTCTCTCTCTCTCTGACTATCATAAATAAATTAAAAAAAAAAATTAAAAAAAAAAGTTTCTAGCTTTGAGAAGAGGTCAGGGCTGGAAATGTATAGACTTTTAAAGCTATTACTCAATTAATTCTTATAGAAAGTGTATAGATGGATGGGAAAACTCAACCCGGAACCTTGGGACAAAGCAGCCTAGAGGTCATAGGAGGAGAGTAAGCCAACAAAGCAGAATAAGAAGGGGAGTGGTTAAGGAAGCAAAACCAGGAGCAGGGTGACTAAAACAGAAAAGGCATCCTAATGGCATAGAACAGAATGAATAGAACTCCAGAAAGAGCCTAATACTGCTACATTTATCTTAACTGATTAATGTGTATTTAATTATTTCTTACTGGTAAATATATTCTACTAATTAAGCTTTGCATTTTGACTTCTTTTCATTTAACGGAAGCATTTTTTTTCTCTGCATCTATAATGGTGCCATAAAGTCTCATCTTCAGGAAATTAATTAAATTGTGAGACATGCTGGAGATGAGTCCATTTTCAGATAAATACCGCCTGTTTTTGAAATAAATTATCATAGCCAACAATTATTACTATAAGTATTTAAAAATTCCAAGTGGCTATATTCAAAAATTCTCACCCGTCTAAAGCTTTTCAACAAATTATCTGTCCCTTATTTACATAATCTATTTGAGAGAACGTGTGAGTACACCAACGAAGCAATTCCTGTAGAGAGGGCCAAGAGGAGGTGAGAGTCATAAATGGATTGTAAAGTCTTTCACTGAAACAAATTTTAGTCTGAATGTTCATTAAGTTTTTTCTTTTTTACCTTAAACTTTGTCTGAAAAGTGAGAACCACTGGAATTTATATCTTTCCAATGCATGCACTTTCAATTAGCTACTGTCTAAACAGGTAATCCACCTGTCGTCATGAGTCAAAAAGCCGGTAAACAAATATATTCAGAAAGAAGAGGTATGATCTTTCTCTTTGTCCTTGTCTTCTGTGCCTGGTATAAAGTCCCTAGGGGTTTCTTCTGAGCCCTCAAAATCCGGTAAGGTCTCCATGGACCAAGGAGGAGCTGCCTGGTGTCCCATCTATCCATTACCACTCTGTCCAGTCCGTCAAGTGTTACTCAGTTTCCTATTGGATGAACAAAAATGCTAGATGATGAAAATGTTTCATTCTTCTTCATTTTCATCATTTGAGCTGCTGGCAGTAACTGAATGAGGAATAACCATTAACTTAGCATGATGAAGTGAGATTAATTATGACACAAGTTATGACACAAATCTACAAATGCCTCTTACTGTTCTCCATTATCATTGAGCAGTAGACGGGCTTATGATAATGTATGTGTTGAAGTCAGAAAGCAGTCCCCACTGAAAATAAGGAAAAACAGAAAAGACCAAGGGAAGCATATTATGTGCCAGAATGTGATATCTTCCTGCATCATAAGTATTTTCCCAGAAATCCACTCTGCAATAAGCTTACTCTCTGAAATATAAACTGGTTTGGCATATTCCATTTCCTGGAACACATTTAAAACTGGCCTTATGGCTCCCTGGGGAAATGTCTCATTCTTGGTCTGGGGCAGGAAATACAAGATGAACCTAGAGGATGTAGTAATGCGAGAAAACCAGGAATTGCTAAAGAGTTGGGGGGGGGGGGGGCGGAAAATAAGGCCTGCCAAAAGGACATAGAGGTCAACCTGAAAGAGCTCCCGGTGGCCAAAGCTGGAAAATGAGGAGAAACAAAATAAATTATGAAGGAATTTTATTATAATTCAAAAAATAAGTTCCTGATCAATATTGATATAAGCAAATGGGTAAGTGAGTAAATATGAGAGAAGGGATGACTCTTCCTTTAGAGAATTGCAAATAATCTTCCCTCTCCTGGGGAAGATATGACCCTACCGGGTGGTATACCAGTTGCCCTTCTGCTGAGTCTGGGTTAGATTTAATCACTAGTCTTCATAGAATAAAATAGGGAAAGAGAATTTACAGTGAAGAAGTCTGGCATTGATCAAGATGAACATCCTCATTAGAAAGTCATGTTGATGTCAGCAGTGTCTTCCTGTGATTAGGGTCAATTACTTCTGCAAGTATAGTAACACATTTGTTTTTCTAGATAAACTATGTGTCTTTATTTTTTTTTTTTTAACACATGGCTAAAGAGGGAGGGCTACATGTGTCTCAGCCTGCATCAGCTGCAGCAAATATTTTGTCCTCAAAACTAAAAGTCTTGCACATAACCCAATAAGTGGGTCAGGGCATTGTCCTCAAGCACCAAGTCTGCTAAACATGAAGAAGTTTCTCATGTGCACTTCTTTTTTTTTGCTGTAAAAGATGCAATGTGCAGTGGTTGTCCTTTATTTTTCAGGGGATGTGTGGGCAATTTCCTGAATCTTTGTAGACTTTTTCTCCCACTATCAGGGCATCTAGAGTATTTGTTGCTTCTTGCTTGAGAGATTAATATGATGTCATAAATATAATGGACCAGAGTATGTTCTGAAGAATATCCAATGTGGCAAGACCCCTTAAGTCTGCATTGTGATGGAAAGCAGGAGAATTCACTCCCTGGAAAGTAGCTTCCATGGGCTGAGGGCAGTTCTGAGAGAGGGGTAGTATACATGAGACACAAGTGGCTAAACCCTAGAGTGCTGGGGATGGATGCACTGGGGGACCTGGCAGGGTATCAATTATACTTGTAATGAACACCATGAGCAAAACGAAATGAACAAACATGCACAAAAGACAAGAAAAAAATGCATCACCCATGAATTAAAATAGAGAAGATATTTTAGGCAAACGACTGACAATTAATTTGTTATAAAACCAGAAATAGAGAAGCCATTTGCTTGTGATTCAATGAGCCATGCTAAATTTCATGAAGTTTCATTTATATTTACACTGGTAGAATGTGGATTGCATATGACATCATTTTAAAGCCAATAACTAGAATAAAAATCAGAGACAGAATATAAATTAAAGCTTAAAATAGTTCAGTGTTCTGATTGAAATTATTTTTTTATTTTTCCAATCCTGCAAGATAAGCTTATACAGTCATGTTTTAAAGTGGCTAATACCCAGATCAAAAACCTTTCTCAAGTTTTTATCAAATACGGCTGTAAGAGAGTAGTCTGTATAACTTATAAAGTATCTCAATGAATGCATTACTGGAAGGCTCATTGATATCCACATAGTTGAGCTGCAAGGCTCAGTTCTCTGGTCATTCTAAACATTTATACCCTTGATGAAGAGAATGACATAATAAGGTGACAGTTGAAATGTGCAGGTCTTAGTCATAGGATAAGAATTTGAGTTTGAATAGTTTTAGGCCTTAAGACAATTTTTACCATTTGCTGGCCATTTTAGTGAGCCTCACTAGATGGTACGTAGGAGCTCTCTTGGAGCAGCTGGGACTTTGTTAGGAATTGCAAAGGACAAGGCAAACCTTTGTGTGTCAGCTGGACTACAGCAGCTCATAGACTACTCTGGCCTATGATGCATTGGCAGTAAAAATTGTGCAAATTCTAGCATAGGCCTTAAGAGATCTTGTGTATTTCTACTTGTCCTTTTGTGTGTTGGCCTTTGCCATGAAAGGAGCAAGCCCTAGTCATCATGACCCAAGAAGGATGGAAGACATGCACAGTAGAGTTACTCCAGCTCCTGCAGCCAGAAGCGGAGCTGCTGAGCCAAGGTCAATGAAACTTAGCTGATGTGAAGACCCATGCAAACAAATGCTTATTTCTCTATGCCTCTGACAGTCGACAGCTGTTTTTCATGACCAAGTTAGCTAATTTTTGCACATGCTCATGCTCTACTCTGATCTCTTGCCGTGAATCTAAATTTCCTTTGTCCCCTTCTACTATGTTCAACCCTGCACGGCGTAGGCTGCACCACCACTGAAAGTATAGCTATCCCAGGCCATATGCCCTCTACCATTTTTCCTGACAGCACAAGCTTCTGGCCTACCTGTGGTAGAAACTACATCTGTAACCTGCCACTGGAATCAGTCACAGAGTGAGGAGTTGAATTAATTATCCCATTAATAGGATGCTAAAGATGAATTTTGCTGCCTGTGATCTGTGTGGGGATTGGGAAATGGACGACATTTAATGGATACCTACTGCATGCATCTCATTTAATCCTTGTAATGAATGTTTCTATGGGTATTGTCATTCTTGGAGGAGACTGGACATTCAAGGTTTGTTCCTTGCTCAAGGTCACCTATCCAGGAACTGGCTGCCAAAACCCATTCTTTCTCCACTCCTCTAGGGTGTCTAAACTCCACAGTGATATAGTTATTCTGATTTACTAAAATCTCTATTATTTATGTAAGTCTCCTAACAGTGAGATAGATGGAACAAGAAATAGTAATCTCTACTTTTTTTTCTCTGAAATAACATAAGTAATTTATCCCAATACCAGGTTCCTAATTATTAGCTACCTTTAAGGGTTAGCTAAGCTGTCTTTACTATTACCACAAACATTGCTAATACAGTTATAAATAAGATACATGAGAAGAAAGTGGTATTCCCATGCCATTTACTTTGGCCAGCACCGTGGAAGACATAGATCCTTAACAATGTGATAAATATATTCTCTGATGATTTAACTTCAAATTTCTCTTTAGAAGGAACTATTTTGTTGTTGTTGTTTGTAAAATATTTAACATGCCCTCTGGGATGAAAGAAAAGAAGCTAGGGGCCTGGATGTGAACAGAACTCTAAAGAGTGCAACCAGGCCTGATTTATTCTCCATGGAAATGCAATATAAACTGGTGGCTGACACTGGTGGGGCCCTGAGCATGCCCAGGAAAACAACTGTGCACCCTGTGGGTTAACTCACCTACTCTTCAAATACCCACTTCAAGTACCCACTGGTACTTATACTAACTTTTCCAAATGAGACAGCTAGTTATAGGCAGGTAAATAACTTGCTCAGTCACAAAAGCTAGAGGTAGTAGGATCAGCAATGAGAACCAGGTGTTCTGTTTCACCAACTGTTATCTTAGTAACTATTCTTTGACTTTTCTCCTCCTGAATGGGATTTTCTGCAGAACAAAATTATAAATAAGAAAAGAAAAAGGTGGGAGTAGGGATGGAAATGAAATCCCTACAGGGAAAAATATTGAAGGCCTGAGTCAGATCCAAAGTCACCTAAGAGACACCCGAGAGGGTGAACAGATTAAAGTGGAAAATGAAATAGAAATCAATGGTTGGTAGGGTATTTTTTTTGTCTCTCTGTACATGACATAGACTCAAAACCTTAGTAAAATCTACCAGATGACAGTTACTTCTTTTAAAAAGTGTTAGGTTTATTGGTGAAGAGAGTAATCATGAAGATGTAGAAATCCCCTGTAGCTTATATAACGTAAATAGCTGTTCCCTCAGTTCCATAAAACACCTATAAAATAATCTGAAATTAATGTGCATTCAAGATTTCAAAAAAATGAAATCATATTTTAGGCATCTTGAATGGAAAGTATATGAAGCAAAGCATTTTTCAGGGTAGTCTTTCATCTCACTCGTAATAGATCATTAGTTGAAATAATTTTCTCGGATGAAACATGAGCACGTATTAGGAAATGGCTATAGTCTATTTTCACTGAGAGAGAGTGGGATCCTACTTGAAGGAAGAAGAACCTGGAGGGAAAAGGGAGAAAAAAAAAGATTTAATAGCATGCAACTCCTGAGAGTAAATGCAAACATCATTGGGAACAGGATGCAACAAGACCCAACAGAAACTCATTCCTCAAGAATCTGTTTGATGCACTCCACCCTCCATCCTCCACTTCTTAAGAATATCTATGAGCAAGGAACCTCACAATAGTTACCGCTTACGTGAAGATCTGGAGTGGCAAAGGCCATCAGTTATTCTTTCCCAAAATTTTAGGAAGGACAGAAGTAATTATACATTGGGCATGACACAGGGCTTCCTCCCAAGGGAGAGACTTGATGTCACTGCGATGTTCATAGTGCTTTACAATGAGAGTATCTTCAATTAATTGTCGTGGATGAAAGAGGGAAGATCACAACTATATGTGATCTAGTTTGTTCTTTTCTGACTACCAAATCACCAAAGTAGGAGGAACCTCCGTCAAGCTTCACGTACTTTTTTTTTTTTTTAAATTCTAAGGACAATATAGGGAAACTGTATCCAAAGTAAAATTTCTAATTTCTGAATTCTGAAAATTTTGGTTCCCCAAATTCTGCTGGTCTTGATACTGATTAAAGACAAGCTGTGTTCGGTCATTAAGTCAGCAAATAAATTGAAATCAGGACAAACAATCCATATGGTGACTTTTCTCATCTGACTTCCTGTATGATGAGAATTAGGCAATAGACTATGATCCATTACCATGGGATCCCATATAGAAAATAAGCACTTTTTGCAGAAACCTCTCTATAATTCTGTAAATACAGAACCATTTTCAAGTTTATTTAATTTATGCCATCTAGAGGCAGAAGATTTATGTGTGAATTCAAATTTTCTCTTTTATCAGCTGTGTTATAAAAATCCACTTCAAAAACCTGACAATACCAAATACTGGCAAAGACGTAGCACAACTGAAACGCAACTATATCACTGTTTGGAAGCAAAAATGATACAGCCCCTTTGTAAAAGAATTTGACATATGACCCAGCAATGCCACGCTTAGACATTTACCCAAGAAAAAAAAGAAGACCCATGTCGCCACAAAAACCTTACATGAATGTATATTGCAGCTTTATTTGTAATTGTCAAAAAGCCAGAAATAATCCAAATGTCATTTGGGGAATGAATGGAAAAATTATAGTACATCTATACCACAGAATACTACTCAGCAGTATAGAGGAATGGACTCTTGATATACACAGTAAGTGCCTTAGATGAATCTCAGAGGCATTATGCCAAATGAAAGAAGCCAGACTTAACGGGCTGCATACTGTGTGCCCTCATTTACATGGCAATTTGGAAAAGGGCAAGTTATAGGAACAAAAATCAGATTGGTGTCACCCAGGGGTTGGGGAGTGGGGAGCTGGTCATGAGTAACCCTTTAAGGCTGATGTCAAATATAATATTTCTTGATTGTGGTGGTGTTACATGACTATATGAATTTGTCAAAATTCATAGAACTATATATCAAATGTATGAATTTTACTCTATGGAAATAGACCACAGACCATAATAAACTAAACCAAAAAATGTAATTCCTTTGCATTTACTACCTTCAATATTTTTTTTTTTCATATTGAAAAATAAAAGCCCTTTTGAGCTTCAGTGTCTCCTGCAGATTACCTAGGGGTGGACCCCATGGGCCAAACAATCTAATGGCGAAATGCTTCCTAAAGACTAAATTATCTGTAGTTTCTGTTACCGGAGGAGACCTGAGGTCAGATTGTTGTTCCTTTCCCAGATGAAAGGAATTTACTGATAAAGTGAGTGCTCAGGGCTAAATTCCAGGTTCCACCTCGGTGAGTCAGGAGAGATCTCCCCCACCCACTCTTTTCTTTATCTCCATTTTATGCTGTCAGAAAGTTCAATTAAATTTTAAAATGACCTAGAGACCTTTAATCTTAATTCTTGTAACAAAGGAAAAACTTTCCTTAAAATTGAACATCTACACGTAACATTTTAAAGTCAAACATGGATGAGTCACAACCATCTACAGAAAGTGCATCTGCTCGGTTGTCTGTTGTACCATGTACCTCCGCTCTGATGGGAACACTCTCCCTCCTGCTCTTTAGGGAAGGACATTTGCTCTTGGCCTCACCCTTAATGATGTGGTTTTCATAGAGATTGGGCAGAGAAGGGAGCAGATGATGCAGCTCTGGGGTTTTTCTAATTAGAACTGAGGAGTGAGGAGTGTCTTTCCAAAGAGCAGGAGATGTGTTCCTGGAGCTGCTGGAGACAGAGCCTTCCTGGGACAAGCCAGGGAGAGAGCAGTAGGCAGCCTGCAGAGTGTGGAGATGAGGGTCCCAGGGTCCTGAGCATCGAGTGCTGCCCTTCTCTCCTGCACTCGACACGGATGAAGCTCCCAGTGGGCATTAGTCCCATGTCCCCTCTTCACTGTTAGATTTCATCACGAGCTTATTTCGAAATGAGTTTTTGTTTTGTTCTGTAACCAAATGAGCCCTGACTAATAGCCCATAGATTCGTGTTAATGAAGGCTGATATGAGCCAGAGTCATGAACTTTTATATTGAAAGTTAAGGTAATTCATGAAATTCCCTATCGTTAATTTTAATGAAGAAACTGAAGCCTATAAAGTAATGAACCCATTATCACGTGATGTAAATAGCATAACCAGGAATTAAATTTATGACGTTTATTTGTGCTTCCTCCGAGGCACCCAAATAAGAAGCAACACGTGTATCAGAACAGCCTCCTATGACTCAGCAGCAGGTGGTGATGCCCGTCTGTGCACAATCTCTTGTCCCTGGTTGCCAATAAAGCTGTTTTTCTTTTTAATTAAGAGAACTGGAAAAAAAAAATAAAAGCTCTACATAATCTGGTTACTTACTACCTCTGGGATCTCTATTTTACTATTCTTCTCCTACTTCACTAGAACTACCCTATCCCCTCGCTGGTTTCACATGGCATATTTTTCTCCACTTATTTACTTTAAACTTATATGTGTCTTTATAAGGAGGGCTTCTGATGGACATCATATAGTTGGGTCATGTTTTTTTGATAGGCTCAGAAAAATCTCTGTCTTTTAATTAGTGTCCTTAGACCATTGACATTCAGCTGGTTATCGATAATGATACAGTGGTTATTGATAGAGTTCGATGAATATCTACCATATTCATTGGTGTTTTCTACTTGTCATCCTGTTCTTTGTTTCTGTTTTTGTCTTCCATTCTCTTCCTGCCTTTTATGGTTTTATTTATTAATTTTTAAAAAGATTTATTTATTCATGAGAGACACAGAGAGGCAGAGACATAGGCAGAGGGAGAAGCAGGCTCCCTATTGGGAGCCTGATGTGGGACTCAATCCTAGGACCCTGGGATCACAACCTGAGCCAAAGGCAGATGCTCAACCACTGAGCCACCCAGGTACCCCCCTATTGTGGTTTTAACTGAGCATTTTACATGATTCCATTTTTCTCTCCCTTCTTAGTATATCAGTTATACCTTTTTTAAAAACGCATTTTCAGTGGTATCCCTAGAGCTTACAATATATGTCTATAGCTAGCTAATCCAATTCCATTTTCAAATAATACTGTACCACTACATGGGTAATGTGAGTACCTTTGTAGTTGACCCACAGTCTTTAGTTTTTAGCGTGTGTGTGTGTGTGTGTGTGTGTTTTCTAGTCTTTATTCTCTTTGCTTTTCAGTCTTGGAAGACCCTACTGAGATGTCCTTAAGTTCAGAGCTTTTTTCCTCAGCTGTGTCCAGTCTGCTCTGAAGCACAAATCAAAGGCATTCTTCATCTGTTATAGTATTTTTTATATCTAGTATTTTTTTATGGTTTCTTAGACTTTCCATCTCTCTGCTTATATTGCCCATCTGTTCTTACACATTGTCAACTTTATCTATTAGAGCCCTTATCATACGCCCTGTAGTTGTTTTAAGTTCCCTGTCTGGTCACTCTAACATCCTTACCACATGTGGTCCTGATGCTTGTTATGTCTCTTCAAATTGTGAGGAGGGTGTGTATGTGTGTGGTTTGTTTTTTTTTGTTTTTGTTTTTGTTTCTTTGCCTCCTAGTGTGTCTTATAATTTTTTTCTTGATAGCTTGACATGATGTACAGAGTAAAAAGGAAATAGGCCTTTAGTAGTGTAGCCAAGAGGTATGGGGAAAGGAGAAGTATTCTGTATCAGAATGGGTCTCAGTCTCTGAGTGTGCCTGTGCATCTGGCCCATGAACTCTACCAGTGTTCCTCTGTTATTTCTTCCCTCTCAGGAGGGGCAGGATGGCTAGAGTGAGCTGCAGTTGGATATTTCCCTTTCACTGGTCAGTGAGGCTCTGATAATAAACCTCAGCAGGTTAGGCTCTGAGTAAGTAGTTTCTGTTAAAGACAGTCCTTGTTAAGGACAGAGCTCTCTGATGTATTTTAAGTGGTTCCTTTCCCCTCCCCCTGCCAGGAACAGGAAGGGATTTTTTCCTGATATTTACTGTGGGCACCCGGTTGAGCTTCTGGAGATAAATCTCACAATATTATGCGGGTGCTTTTATGACTAGACCCGCCCTGGAGTTTTGTTTTTTTTTTTTTTTTAAGATTTTATTTATTAATGAGAGACACACAGAGAGAGCGGGGGGCAGGCAGAGACACAAGCAGAGGGAGAAGCAGGCTCCATGCAGGGAGCCCGACAGGGGACTCAATCCCAGGTCTCCAGGATCAGGCCCTGGGCTGAAGGCGACGCTAAACCACTGAGCCACCCGGGCTGCCCCACCCTGGAGTTTTTAACTGACTGGTGTCCACTGAGCCTCCAGCACTTGAACAATCACAAAGCAGCTTCCCAGCCCTATCGCCAGTCCCCATGGTGGTTTACTAGTCTCTGCTCCAGAGGGCAGCTGTGACTCCCAGTTATTTGCTTGTCTGTTTCTCTGGTCTTAGAGGCAGTGGTTTACCTTGTGTCCTCACCTCTTTTATGGATCCAAGGGATCAACAGTTGCTGATTTTTCAGTCGGTTCAGCTTTTACTTATTGGGATGGAGTGGTGGCTTTCAAGGTCCTTACCTGCAAGAACTGGGAACCCTCTTCTCACTGTTTGGCAGTCCTGCACCTACCTGAAATCCTTTTTCCTTATTTCCTCTCCTTAGAATTTTCTGCTCTCAGCTGTTGTCTGTGCTCACCCCCTCATCTTCTTCAGGTGTCATTTTGTCACATAAAGGCTCCTCTGGAGACACTTCATAGAATATCCTAACTCCCCTCCCCCCCATTTTCCTGTCTTCTCTTTTACATTCTCCTCTCTAGAATATGTCATTAATATCTACTGCTTCTTTCATACTCCTCTTTTTTATTATCTGTGTTCCCCACTGAAGTGCAGGCTTCATGAGGACAAAGGTATTTGTCCATTTTATTGATCCACAGACCTTTGGAAAATGCCTAGAGTATATGAGGTGCTCCTATTTTTATCAAAATGTGTTAAATAAATGGATAAGTAAGTGATTCTGGGATTTCACTTATTTTACACACACACACACACACACACACACACACAAAAACATTGATTTTTGTTCACTGAATTACAGAATTCATCAAAGAAATATTTTCGAGGGTTTCATTTTTGTTCTAGTAAGGACATCAATTCTGCCCAAATTCTATACAATGAATAAAATCTTTATGGTAAGGAGCACCAAGTAGAATCTAAGGACAGAGTAAAGTATTTCCTGGCCTTGAGTGGTCTGTTTCTGGAAACAGGGACTCTGTCCAGCTAATGCACAGCTCTGCTTCCTGCTCAGTCTGTCCAGAGCCTTGTGGCCTCTTACCTCCATTTTCTCTGAATGTGCTCCACTCTCTGTTTCTCTGTACATAAGATTGCTGTGGTTACCCCCAAGCAAGTTCATAGAACAAAGAAAGGGAACAGGGTTGGCTATTCAGGTGTCTATCCCTGCTTGATCATATATTTGACCAGGATGGGGGAGAAGAAGGTGGAATCACAGGAAAAACAGGAATACCTCTTCTAAGGACTATGGGAAAATGATAATCTCTACAAAGGAGTTTCTCTACTATTTGGAAACTCACAAAGGACTAAGGGCAGGTCTGACAATGAAAGTATCCAAAAGTGTTTTATCATTTTTTAAAGTCATTAATGGAATATAAATATAAGTCTGATTCTCAGCTGTGTGATGGATTTGTGATAGACCTCAGTAGATGACATATATTTTCCTTTCCTCATTTTAAAGAAGAGGAAATTCAGGGATCCCTGGGTGGCGCAGCGGTTTGGCGCCTGCCTTTGGCCCAGGGCACGATCCTGGAGACCCGGGATCGAATCCCACATCGGGCTCCTGGTGCATGGAGCCTGCTTCTCCCTCTGCTTGTGTCTCTGCCTCTCTCTCTCTCTCTGTGACTATCATGGATAAATAAATAAAATCTTTAAAAAAAAAAATAAAAAAAAAATAAAGAAGAGGAAATTCAAATCCAGAGAACTTTTGATTGTTATTAATGGTATCACACTACTGTGCTTTAGTATCTTATGAACTTCACCTAAATATCCTAGGATGTCAGCTTCTTTATTCATGAAATAAAATGAATTCTAAAATTAAAAATATAGTATTATTCTTGAAATAAAATTTCACCAGTAATCTCTCCTTCCATTCTCCCTCTGTTTCTGTCTTTGAAAGACACTGTTCTATTTGTCCATGTTTTTTTCCCCTCCATAATGTAAATGAAAGAGTCCTAATTTCTTAACAGGTGAAAAATCTTAGGAACAGAAGCAAAATACCCTGGAGGAAGTTCTTGATTAAGAAAAGACAAGTGTGGCAGCTTCATACAAATGAAACAACTTGTGAACAACAATTAATTACACATACAAACACATTATATATAGGTAAATTCTCAAATATATTCACACCCTAAATATTATTCTCTTGTGAAGAAAATAAACCATACTATCTTTACAACTTCATTTTGTTTGTGCAACAGAGGAGAAAAAATATTTTGTGCCTGTGCTTCAGAAATATCTATCTACATTCCATTTCGTTTTTTTAAGATTTTATTTATTCATGAGAGATACAGAGAGAGAGGCAAAGATGCAGGCAGAGAGAGAGAAGCAGGCTCCATGCAGGGAGCCCGATGTGGGACTCCATCCCAGGTCTCCAGGATCACACCCTGAGCCAAAGGCAGGTGCCAAACTACTGAGCCACCCAGGCAGGCATCCTTCTACATTCCATTTCCATTTGTATGCTTTGCTATACAACTTTTTCTTTCTCTCTCTCTTTTTTTTTTTTTGCATCTATTGACTCCTGTATACACCTTAGTAAAATCACCAGGGACACTTTTTAAAAATGAAACGAAAGCTACTAAAATAATGTGTACTGCATAGTTCTAAACATAAATTAACTTTAAAGAATAATGTACTAAAAAATTTATAAAGACAATAAAACTCTTGAAATGAACACCACAGTATAGTCTGGAGCAGGATTTGTTCAAAAACGATTAAGGCTAAATGTGAGAGAGCCACAGATACTTCTACAGTTTGGTGGATCTTTATACAAACACTGGGATGGTTCTTTGGCAATGGAAGTGATATTTTCACCCACTGGCATATATTACTGAACTCTGAAGTTGTAAACAAATGTTTGTTTCAGTTTCCCAGACTGTATGCCACTAAAAAGTTACTAGATGCTGACATTTTAACTACATAGGTTAATTTTAAGAAAAATAAAGAATCAAATGTTTATTAATTTAACATATTTTATTAGTTACCTCAGACATTACACTTATGAAAACTTAGTTTTCCTGAATGACCATGACCATTGACTAGCCTTCTTTTACCTCCAATTCTTTGCCTGCAAAACAGATACTAATTCAAAGAGTTAGTGGGAGAAATTCCTTGATTTCTGTCTTCAGAAAGCTTAGCACAGCCTGGTATGTTAGTTTTTTACTGTAATTCTGTAGCATCAGGAAATTACCATGGAATCAAATCCTCTCTAGCAATCAGTATTTTGGAGGACTATTTGGAAACTCACAAAACTAATTTGCTTTGTTTTTATTTGGCAATGAGAAGTTTTAAATTATGAACTTCTGTATCTTGAGATTTCAAAGAGGATGTCACTGCCAGGGGATGAGGAACACACGCATCTCTATCAGGACTGCATTTACACACAATAAAATAGATGTCTGAGTTTCTGCAGACTGAGTAATGTGGTTGTGGCAAATAGTCCACTTTTTCAGTCATTGCTATATTAAACTTGGCTTGCTTGATAAAGTAGTAGTTCGTATCACTTAAGAAATCTAACCATGTCAGATAATCATCCTATGTTTCATTCCATTCTCATAATAGACACAACACACTGATCGCACACCTCCAAAATTTGACCTTTTCCTTTCCTTTCCATTGTTCTGTGTTCTGTAAGGAATTTAATATATGTGTGTATCTTGAAAAGAAAAATATTGTTGAAACAACTTGCAACATAGTCTTGTTCTTTGAATTTTCTCATGGCCATCTTTGACTTGGGTAATGATTCACTTCAAACATTTCATCGACAGAGTGGCCAGTGAAGGCCTGGCAGGGGGTCTGTGCTCATAACACAAGCCATCAACATCCCCGTAGCTCTTTCTAAACTGGATTTGGTTCATTTCTTGCTCTTCCATTCAGTTTGCTCCCAGGCTGAATCGCTGTGTTTTAACTACATGCATTTAATATTTCACTATTGAAGTTTTCAAGGCTAAATAAAGATGAGTCTTATGTAGCATATTTCTAGACCACAGAGCTATCATCTTTAGGGGAAAAAAAATTCCAAGAGAGCCCAAAGACAAACCAAACAAATAATCATCTAAAAACCTTCCCTGCTGATTTCAGAAAATGTCTCATCTATCATTGTTGATAAAACCAAACAATTCAATCGGGTTGTGTTAAAAAATTAATATAATCTTATATATAATCTTTTTAGCTAGATGTACCATTCCCAGTACTTTCATGATCTATGAAAATATTTTTATAAGCAAAATTGAAGACAGACATCATTCAAAAAGTTAAGATTTGAGGCCAGAAACTCTAGATACATTTAGAGTTTGAGAGCAAATAAATGCATGTAAAAGATACAGTGGTAACCTATTACATCTTATGTAATAAGGTGTCACAATCAAAAGAGTTTTAAAGCTAGGAAGTTTTACAAAGCACTTTAAGTCAAATTATCTAAAAATATATAAGGAACTTTTGAATATATTTAATTAATATATATTTATATTTGCATGTGCCTACTTAACATCTGGAAGTAACTCATCAAAACTGGAGAGACATGTTGGTTTGTTGGCTGTGGGAAAAGCAAGGCGTCATCTTTTCCTATCAGTAGCTAGCCACAGACTCAGACATGATCCTGAGCATGGGGTTTCAGACTAGGAATCCTCTGTCTCTCCTTGTTTCTGGCACGTTCTCTCCAGGCCACACAAATATTTCACTAAAAACTCTTTCCACGTCCCAACCAGACGCATACCAAGAAACGGAAAGGATTTTGTGCCAATAATATTCAAGTACACTGTGCTCAGCACAGATTCTTGAACCAAATTTCCCAAGAAACTGGCATCAAATCTAGTGAGTGTTTGTGGCTCATATTTTTGAAATTTGTCAAAATAATTAGTCCCTTTCTACAAAATGGTTCACATATGAAACAATATCCACAAACAGACAAACATAAGGAAAGAAAGGTTTCTCTGAGTAGAAAGACATTTCTATAAACAGGACTATAGAGAAACCTTAATTTTGAAACTAGTTTGGAACTAACTGATGCAACACTGGTCCTTAAAATCATTAGGTATAAGTGTCAACAGGACACTTAAGTTTTAAAACTTCCTCACCACAGATATTCATAACAAAAAGAGCAAAATGCCTTTACATTGGAGATACCTGATGGATACTGCCTTAACCAAGTGATCAAAATTAATATCACTGTTAATAGGATAAAATGACAGCAGGTGCCTCCTGATACGATGCACAAAAAGGAGGACAAAATATTGCTTAAGTGGCTTCTGCTATTAAAAAAAAACAACAACCAAAAAAAACCATTTAAATGGAAACATGAAGAAAGAGGTAATTAGATTCTGAAGGCTGGACAGCAGCACAACCTGCCTGTGGGCCTGTTGGTTATTCTTTAGATTATTTGCAATTGCTTTCAATGAATCCTTTCTCAATCACCTCAACTTGTTGTCAGAATAAAGAAGATAAAATCTTAGTATATGTATGAAGTGAAAATATAATTTTAAGACTCATTAGAAATGTTTCACTGGAACAATGAAACAAGAAACCATCACTTGGAGGCAAAAAGACAAATTCAAGGAAATGCATATTTTTTCCACCAGAGACTGTACTTCCTGGAGATGAAGTGTTACATGTTGTGAAGTCCTTTTATACTCCCAGGCTTCCTATCTGTTCAAAAGTGCTTAACTCCTGCTTCATACAGGATTTCTACTGGCTCCTAGATTTTGGGATGCGGGTGCATGGGATGCTTGAGTTAACGCAGTGGAATTGCTGAAGAGAAGAAATGAAAGAGATTACAACCTTATGAAGATTCCCCCCAAAATGTTTTCTGGTCATGAATATAGTATGTGAATGCTGATTTCATTCATTCTCCTCTCAGTCTGTGTGATTTCCAAGGAGTGGTCCCATGAGTCTCTGTTTAGCTTGGGAAAAAAAGAGAACTCTTTATCCACATTCCTGTAAGATTTGCTAGCTTTGTCTCTGTTCAGTGAAAATGACAGACAAGAATCATAAAATAAACCTGAGCACATCCGTCCTGACCTTGAGTCCGATGATTGGCAGGCTAATGGCAGGCTAAAGCTTAGGTCCTAATATCCACATCTGTGCCTCCCCACATGTTAGATTGTTTTTAATTCTTACATTGATTAGGTATGATCACAGTGTGACTCCCCCTCCTGCAGACAACTCATTTGTATTGCAAATTGTAAATAACATCCTAAAACCTAACAATATCATCATCACGGAGGCCCCCACAGCCTTCATACTCACTTCCACGTTATTGAGCTAACGAGCATGGGTCCAGGAACAGCTGCAGCTCCTGGTGAAGCTTATGTAATCAGAAATGTCTCTCCCAGCGGGAACCTCAAACTATTAAAGGATCGTAACAGATTAGGTGAATCTGATGAGTAGAGGTGAAAGCCATTGTTTCATTTGTCCTTTTTGTGGGTACACACCACATTAGGAATGCGGGAATTTCCTTCAGTGGCTAGCTTTATATGAGTGTTCCATATTTATATTTGTATTCATACTCAATATTTTGCCCTCCAAATAAAACTCTGGGTAGGTTTATTGAACAGCATATACAACCGATATACCTCTGGGCCTTGGAATCAAATACACTTGAGTTGGAATATTGACTTCTCTGGTGCCTATAGACTATAGCATTGAACAAGTTTCTCTTCTTCTGCCTGTTTCCTCATTTCCAAAATAGAAATATCAGTAATCCTTTTGTGTATTTAATGCAAATGTGGATTAAAGTGCTGTGTACAATGAAATACCAGCTACTGGTAGAGTTCATCATGCAGTGGCTTTCTGTGGCAAGAATATTTTGTAGGTTTTATTTTAAGTGAAATAAACTTCTTATATTTTTCAATTGGATTAAATACATACTATTTTCCAAATTATATCTTACATGTTGGCATCATTTATGTAACTCTTTGAGTCCTTTGAATGATCAACTCACCAGATAATCTCATTTGAAATATGGTCATGCATGTACTTAAATATATTCAGTTACCAGTCATTTTGACCTATCAATCATTTTCTTTTACTTTCAGGGCTTTAGTTTTGGACTCAGGAGTGTGGTAATCGAAGATTTCTGCTTCTGGCTGTGATGCATTCGTTTGCAGCTGACCAAACCTAAAACCAAGAACACAAGAAAAGGTAAATGCAATGAGAACACATTTATGAAGGTACCGGGGAGTTATCAAGGCAGTTAGAATTTGTGGAGCCAAGAGCCTGGAGAGAAGGAAAACGCATTGGAGGTAAGCCCAACATTCTCTGTGGCATTTTTTTTTAAGTTAGGGCATTTGCAGATTGTTCAGCAGCATGGGGCAGGATGTAGAAGAGCTGAGCAGAAAGTAGCAGCTAAGCAGTGTTAGTGACAGTCTTACAGGTGTGAGAGCCAAAGACTGGGGATCAGATCTTTTACAGCAGCCAGGACTGGAAAGGCCAACTCCTATAGTGAAGGGAAGAGAAGCAAAGGAAATCTCACACTGCTTCCATTTTCATCTCAAAGTTGTCAGTGAAAATGGGATCATAGAGCAAAAGGCAAAGCAGAGATCAGTTCCTAAATGTCTGAAGATTCTCAGAAATTTTGGTAGATTCACAGCACGAGAAATTGAAAACCTAGAATCTAGGTCCCCTAAGAAGGAAGGGATCCTGATAACCTGTGAGAAAAGTAGCCAGAAGGGACACTTGGGTGGCTCAGTGGTTGAGCGTCTGCCCTTGGCTCAAGTTGTGATCCCAGGGTCCTGGGATTGAGTCCTGTATCATATTGGGCTCCCTGTGGGGAGCCTGCTTCTCTCTCTGACTATGCCTCTGCTTCTCTCCCTCATCTCTCATAAGTAAGTGAATAAAATCTTAAAAAGGTATCTGGGAAATGGACCAGGCCTTACAAAAACCCAAACCCACCCTTGAACCTGTACAAATCCTGCTTGTGTAAGGGGATGCCTAAATTAGTACATGCAAGAATTTAAAACCTAATTTCTTAGAGGAATAGAACATCAACTAGAGCCTGTACATTTTTCATTGAAAATGGGTGACATTTAATTTTTTTAAAAATGAGGTGAACAGTAGGTCCAAGAAAATAACATTAGAAACAGGGCCAATGAGCATCCATATTTTGAAGTACCTAGAAAAGAAGTTTTAAACTGATTTTGACCAAGAGGAAAGATGGCAAATTAGAGGGTCCACCACAGAGAACTGGAGTCTATATAAAATCCCTGCATAATTTCAGAGTAGGCAACATTCTCTTAAACTGGATGCCAAAAGCAGTAATCGTAATGTCTTCTAGGTTCATCCATGTTATTGCAAATAGCAGGATCTGCTTTTATTAAGGCTCAATAATATTCCTCTGTATGTGTGTATATCATGATTTCTTTTTCCATCCATTTGCTAAAAGACTGATTGTTTCCGAATCTTGGCTATTGTAAATACCAAAAACATAGAAGCAGAGAGTGGAATGGTTATTACCAGGGATGGAGAGAAAGAGAAAATAGAGACTTGGACAGATGTTGGTCAAAAGGCACAAACCTGCAGTTATATGGGATGAGCAAGTATAGAGTATAGTGTGATGTATAGTATACAGTGTGATGACCATAGTAAGCATACTGAAAACTGGAAATTTTCCAAAAGAATAGATTTCAGATGCTCCCATCACACAAAAATATAGTCACTGTGTGAGATGATATGTTAATTAGCTTGGATGTAGTACTCATTTCATAATGTATGTTATGTCACAGCATAATGTTATATAACTTAAATATATATGGTTAAAAAACAGAAGCCATATAAGAAAAGCTTGACGAATAGATTTTCTTAAGCATTAAGAACTTTGGGTCATTAAAAGACACAGAGAAGAGATTAGAAAGGCAAACCAGGGAGTGGAGGAAGTTATTTGCAATATAAAATAAGGAACTCATATACAGAATAGATCAACAACTTTAACCAATTATGCTTCACAAAAGAAAACAACCAATAAGGCATTAGTATATAAGATACTCTACATCATCATTCAAAAATGCAAATTATATGACTGCCAGAGTGTTAAAGTTGAAAGGCTGGTGATGGAGAGGGTGTGAAAGAAAATAACTCCTCTTCTGCTGGTAGAAGGTAGAATGGTTACTAGCACTTGGGATCGGTCTTTGGTCCAGTATACTAAATATGAATGTGACTAAATATGACTCGGCAATTCAACTACTGGAAGGGTAAACAGAAATGCATAGGATATGTAGTTAAAGATGCATGATCATATCCATGGCAATGTTGTTTGTAAAATGCACACCCAAATACTCACCAACTGTAGAGCGGATAAATAATTTATAGTATATCCATATAATGGAATAATGTATAAAAAAGAAATTATTTAGCTTATGCTGCAAGGAACAACCATGTATAAATTCTACAAGTATGTTGAGCAACAGAAGTTAAGACACAAATATCAATGTGCTATTTAGATAGATTCCACAAACAGTCAAAACTAATCAATTGGATTGGAAATCTAGGTAATGGTTATTTTTGACTGGACGTTATGACCAGATGTAGCAGCACAGGAGTTCCTGCAGTCCTGCTAATGTTCTGTTTCTTAATACCTAACAAAGTGAAGTCAATACCTGAGAATCCCTCAAACTTTGCTTAATAAAGTTATTATTATCAATCAAACCAAAGTAAAGCTTGTGGGGATTGTTTTTGTATATAAATAACATTTGCTATTTATCCTATCTCTTTATCCAGGATTTATTACTTTTTCAGTTTCTCCAAAGTGAAAACTGCTTATAATCTTAACTTTTTGAACAGAGCACATTGGACATTGCTATTTCTCATATATTAAAACATTTATTATTATTGTTGTTATTATATAAAATAATTGGCACATACTTGGGCTTCTAGATGCAATATGAGATTGCCTCTGCCATTAGTTCTTCCAGATTGATAGATTCATAATGCTTGAATTATGCATTCTACTCTCATGCTTTCCCTGCCTTTCCTTATGCATCTGCTTGCGAAAGTCTGGAAGAGATGTCCAGATGGAGGAGTGTGTGAGTGCAGGGATACCATATCCTCCCCACTGGCACAATTTTAACAATATATTGACATTAACATGTTCATTTTCACCACCATTTATTGGCAAAGTGAACTTAAACCAGAATTTAACATTTATTATACCAGCATGGTTTTGCTTTTGCTTTGCTTTTATATTTACCTACTAGGGTTAGCATGTTCTTGATTCTATGAAACAACACTATTTCTACCCAAAGGGAAGTTAATATGCCTTATGAAAATATTACTGTTACTATATTTATTCATTTTTAGTATCTTTCAGCAATCTCATAATTTGTCTATTCTCTTGCTTTGCAGCTTTATTGATTCTTATTGTAAATTTTTACTGTCTGCACTATCCACATTTTCTCTGCCATTTGGAAGAAAAATTATTTTAGCCTAAAAAAAAAAAGATAGTGCTTTAATTGTCAGCAAACAATACTTGTGAAAATGGAAGCTATTATCACCTTGTTGATCTGTGAATCGATATCCAAGAGGCATTTTAGCCAGAACACTCAGATGAGATTAACTCTGTTGGCCAGAGTTCTATCTGGGGAAAGAGAGTGAGCTTTAGGGAAACTGGCAAGACCAGCCAGTGAGATTTGCTCTTAATATAGTAGTGGGTATGTAAATGCTCTATCAAATCTTTCCTAGCCTTTGTAATCTCAGCTTATGTTAATAGCAACATAGTTTGTGATAGACCAACTTCTGCCCTGAGAACCACTGGAATAAACTGGACAAAACCAAACAAAATTGTTAGAAGAAATCAGAGAGCTACTTTTAAGGCAGTAAGTATTTGGGGGGCTAAGATCTAGGAAAAGAAAAAAAACAAAGAAATAGAAGTCTGGCAGTTGGCATCATTCTCCACTCAAGGCACTGAGAAAGCTAAAAGCAGTTGCTAAGGGACTCTGGAGACTAAACATTCCAATAGTCCCATTAGATTGGGAGAAGGAAAAAAAATGGAGTTTATGTTCACCCCACAAGGAGAGGGACCCTTTTAAATTAATAGGGACTTCGGTTGGCTCCCCAAAATCTCCACACAAAATGTGATAGGAGAACCAGAAGCCAGCAGTCACTAATACTGAAACCTCTAACTTAAAACCTACTCAGTTCCCAGTTAGATTTAGGTGATACTCTCCAAGCCAGCTATATGTCTGTAGCAAAAGCAATTCCTTATTCCATATCTTTATATAAATGTACAAGAGTCAATAAAATATGATTTGACATAAAAGAAAAAAATCGTACAATAAAAATAGATGCAAAAGAAAAACAATGAAAATATCAAATATGTGCCTTGAGATCATGGTAATTAAACATTTCCAAGTTTAAAAGACAGGTTAGAATTGGCAGAGAACTAGAATGTCTAATGAAGGGCAAAGAAAAGTTCTAGCAACAAAGCCATCCAAAACGGAAAGAGTTGCCAAGTAGATGAATATATGTTAGACATAGTTTGCAAGATGGTTTGGCTAGTAGATGACAAGAAAAGTTCAAGGATGAAGCAGAGAGTGGAAAAAAGTAGGACAAGTACTAAGAAGAATGAAAAGGAGATACATGACATGGATAGAACTTAGACATAAGGTGTAATACTACATGTAGTTGCGGGAAAGAGGAAAGATAATGGGGCAGAAGCAATATTTGAAAATACAATGGCAGACGATTTTCCAAAATTCATGGAAGACGTTAAGCCATAAACAAGAAGTGTTACAAATTTCAAGCAGGGTGCCTTTAGAAAGCCACCCAAGGGGCACCTGGGTGGCTCATTGGTTGAGCATCTGCCTTCGGCTCAGGTTGTGATCCCAGAGTCCTGGGATCAAGTCCTGCATTGGGTTTCCTGTGGGGAATCTGCCTCTCCCTCTGCCTATGTCTCTGCCTCACTCTCTGCCTCTCTCATGAATAAATAAATAAAATCTAAAAAAAAAAAAAAAAAAAAAAGCCACACCAAAAACACTGCTGAAAGCCAAAGACAAATGGAAAAATCTCAAAAATCGGCCAGAAGAAAAAGTTTATATTTTCCTTCCTAGCAGGAAAATAAGAATGACAGTTGATTTCTCAACAAGAAACAGTGGAAGCCAAGATACAATTATTTTTCATTATTTCTAAAAAGTGCTAAAAGAAAGTAACAGTCAATGTGGCGCTCCATGCCCAATAAAAGCATCCTTTGGAAAACGGAAGCAAAACATTTTTCGACAAACAAAATGTGAGAGCATCTGTCACCACAGTCTTTCATTCAAAGTCATATTGACATGTGTTCTCACACAGAAAGAAAATTATATTAAAGGCAAATCAAAGAGTAAAACTAAACAGATCAATATGCTAGCAAAAGTATGTCATTTTGAATATACAGTTTCAGTTTTACAAAATGACAAAATTTGTGGAGATGGATATCATGATGGCTTGCATCATACAAGAAATGTATTTAATACCACTGAACTTTACACTTAAAAATGGTAAATCTGGGGCAGCCCCAGTGGCTCAGCCGTTTAGCGCCGCCTTCAGCCCAGGGCATGATCCTGGAGACCCGGGATCGAGTCCCATGTCGGGCTCCCTGCAAGGAGCCTGCTTCTCCCTCTGCCTGTGTCTTTGCCTCTCTCTCTCTCTCTGTATGTGTCTCTCATGAATAAATACATCTTTTTTAAAAATGGTAAATCTTATGTGTATTTTGCCACAATAAAATTGAAAAAGAAATACACATATGCACACACAAAGATACAAAGAATACATAAATACTCAGTACCTATTGGCAGCTTAAAAAATAGTATTTCTGGTGGGGTGCATCAGTGATGAGTTCACTAAACTCATGGTTTACTGGCTCATTTTCTGCCACGGTATTGATGCATAAGACACCAACCTCAGCTATGAAAGCAATTTATAGGACTCTATTTCCTCCTTAATAAATAGTCCTTTCCTTTTAAAAATAGTCATTATCTATTGTACAGAACAGCACATCCTGATACCATGTGGAATTTGAAATTCTTATAAAATATTCAGCACCAGTAGTCCATGTGTCAGAGAAAAAGCTCCATGCAACTGACCAGGACATGAAAAAAGTACTAATCTAAATTAGACTTTTTTTTATAATAAATTTATTTTTTATTGGTGTTCACTTTGCCAACATACAAAATAACACCCAGTGCTCATCCCCTCAAGTGCCCCCCTCAGTGCCCATCACCCATTCACCCCCACCCCCCGCCCTCCTCCCCTTCCACCACCCCTAGTTAGTTTCCCAGAGTTAGGAGTCTTCTATGTTCTGTCTCCCTTTCTGATATTTCCCACACATTTCTTCTCCCTTCCCTTATATTCCCCTTCACTATTATTTATATTCCCCAAATGAATGAGAACATATGTTTGTCCTTCTCCGATGGACTTACTTCACTCAGCATAATACCCTCCAGTTCCATCCACATCGAAGCAAATGGTGGGTATTTGTCGTTTCTAATGGCTGAGGAATATTCCATTGTATACATAAACCACATCTTCTTTATCCAGTCATCTTTCCATGGACACCGAGGCTCCTTCCACAGTTTGGCTATTGTGGACATTGCTGCTAGAAACATCGGGGTGCAGGTGTCCTGGCGTTTCATTGCATCTGAATCTTTGGGGTAAATCCCCAGCAGTGCAATTGCTGGGTCGTAGGGCAGGTCTATTTTTAACTCTTTGAGGACCCTCCACACAGTTTTCCAGAGTGGCTGCACCAGTTCACATTCCCACCAACAGTGTAAGAGGGTTCCCTTTTCTCCGCATCCTCTCCAACATTTGTGGTTTCCTGCCTTGTTAATTTTCCCCATTCTCACTGGTGTGAGGTGGGATCTCATTGTGGTTTTGATTTGTATTTCCCTGATGGCAAGTGATGCAGAGCATTTTCTCATGTGCGTGTTGGCCATGTCTATGTCTTCTTCTGTGATATTTCTCTTCATGTCTTTTGCCCATTTCATGATTGGATTGTTTGTTTCTTTGCTGTTGAGTTTAATAAGTTCTTTATAGATCTTGGAAACTAGCCCTTTATCTGATAGGTCATTTGCAAATATCTTCTCCCATTCTGTAGGTTGTCTTTGAGTTTTGTTGACTGTATCCTTTGCTGTGCAGAAGCTTCTTATCTTGATGAAGTCCCAATAGTTCATTTTTGCTTTTGTTTCTTTGCCTTCGTGGATGTATCTTGCAAGAAGTTACTGTGGCTGAGTTCAAAAAGGGTGTTGCCTGTGTTCTCCTCTAGGATTTTGATGGAATCTTGTCTCACATTTATATCTTTCATCCATTTTGAGTTTCTCTTTGTGTATGGTGAAAGAGAGTGGTCTAGTTTCATTCTTCTGCATGTGGATGTCCAATTTTCCCAGCACCATTTATTGAAAAGACTGTCTTTCTTCCAATGGATAGTCTTTCCTCCTTTATCGAATATTAGTTGACCATAAAGTTCAGGGTCCACTTCTGGGTTCTCTATTCTGTTCCATTGATCTATGTGTCTGTTTTTATGCCAGTACCACACTGTCTTGATGACCACAGCTTTGTAGTACAACCTGAAATCTGGCATTGTGATGCCCCCAGATATGGTTTTCTTTTTTAAAATTCCCCTGGCTATTCGGGGTCTTTTCTGATTCCACACAAATCTTAAAATAATTTGTTCTAACTCTCTGAAGAAAGTCCATGGTATTTTGATAGGGATTGCATTAAACGTGTTCCTCGACATCTTAAAAGCCATCTACAAAAAGCCTACAGCAAATATCATTCTCAGTGGGGAAGCACTGGGAGCCTTTCCCCTAAGATCAGGAACAAGACAGGGATTTCCACTCTCACCACTGCTATTCAACATAGTACTGGAAGTCCTAGCCTCAGCAATCAGACAACAAAAAGACATTAAAGGCATTCAAATTGGCAAAGAAGAAGTAAAACTCTCCCTCTTCGCCGATGACATGATACTCTACATAGAAACCCAAAAGCTTCCACCCCAAGATTGCTAGAACTCATACAGCAATTTGGCAGCGTGGCAGGGTACAAAATCAATGCCCAGTAATCAATGGCATTTCTATACACTAACAATGAGACTGAAGAAAGAGAAATTAAGGAGTCAATCCCATTTACAATTGCACCAAAAGCATAAGATACCTAGGAATAAACCTAACCAAAGCGGTAAAGGATCTATACCCTCAAAACTATAGAACACTTCTGAAAGAAATTGAGGAAGACACAAAGAGATGGAAAAAATATTCCATGCTCATGGATTGGCAGAATTAATATTGTGAAAATGTCAATGTTACCCAGGGCAATAAATTAGACTTTAATTAATCAAGAAGGCATGTTGCAATCTCTAGAGTAACTTTTTTCTCTTTTTAAATTTTGTTAGTTAACATACAGTGCAGTATTGGTTTCTAGAGTAGAATTCAGTGATCCATCACTTACAGACAAAACCCAGTGCTCATCACAAGTGCCTTCCTTAATGCCCATCACCCATCTAGTCCATCCCCGACCCACCTTCTTCCATCAACCCTCAGTTCTATAGAATAACTTTTTAAAAAATAATAAAAGAGTATACTAACTTTAAGCTAATTGAGATAGAAATGGAATTATAAATTCATAGTAAACCAAGCTTTCTTATCATTGATTTCCTCAAAGAAAAGTCTGAAGGAACAGACTTGTAAGCCAGTAGTTTTGGAGGGCGTGTGATCCCAGGGAGCAGGAGTTCATAGTAGGAGTTGAAACAGGAAAGGAAAGCAAGCTGATACAAAGATGTGTTACCCATTTAGCCACCATGATGAGCTATAAGGCTGCATCCTACCAGGACCATCTGAGGAGCCTTAATGAAATAAAGGTCTTAACTGTGCACCTGAGTGATGGAAGGAAGCAGCATAGACCCATCCTCTGCCCTGTTGTGACTCCATACGCCTTGGCTCCCCAGCACGGTTGGGTTCTTGAGGCTGTCTCTCCCAGCAGCTTCAGGAAGTTCCTTCTCAGGTGATAAAAGTAGGTTGTGCAGGCAGGCTCAAGACAAGGCACTGTCTGATATCACATTCAGAAAGCCCATCAAAGTCTTCATGGAACTGACTCCTGAAGCATTGAATAGAGAAAGAAGTAGGGCCAATCAGATTTTGCACAGATATGCAGGAGGCTCTGTTGATAAGATTTGGGGTGGTATTCCTGAAAACCTCCCAACTCTCTCTGGACCCAGACAAGCCTGTGCTGTGAACTATTCAGTTTTCTTCCATGAAGCTCTTTTTTGCTCAAATTGTCCAGTGTGTGTGTCTCTTGTATGCAAAAAGGAATCCTGACCGAAGGGCAAGAGAACACTGAATGTTCAGGCACCATGTTGGCTTCGGAGAATCCAATTTCAATAAGAAATAATTAAGATTCATTATTACAACAGGATGGAGCTTTATAAGTAAATATTTGGATCTCCCATTAAATGTCTAGAGAATCATAAGTACCTTGAAACTGAAAGAGTTATTTAGTGGAACCACTGTTTCTGATCAGAGAGCCATTTGAGCTCAGTAAAAGAATGTTCTAGATATGGAAAGGAAGATAGTCAAATACTGATATAAGGAAGGAGCCTCAAGCTATAGAAACAGTTTCAAGAAGGGACCCATTCAGAATTTATTCATGATTCAACATTATCTCTAAATATGAGAAAAGGATTTTTAAAGTCCTCTGTGCAAGAAAATTAACATAAAAAATAAAGGCTTGACTTGGGGTGGGGATAATATGTTCAAAAAAGATAGAGAATGCCATCCTGTATCCTTAATTTGTTCCCCCTATTTTTCTTTTCCTTTTCTCCTCTCTCTTTTTTTTTTTTTTTTTTGAGTTCAATTTGCAAACATACAACATAACATCCAGTGCTTATCCTGTCAAGTGCCCCCCTTGGTGCCCATCACCCAGTCACCCCATCCCCCCGCCCACCTCCCCTTCCACTACCCTTTGTTCATTCATTTCCAGAGTTAGGAGTCTCTCATACTCTGTCACCCTCTCTGATATTTCCCACTCATTTTTTCTCCTTTCCCCTATAATCCCTTCCACTATTTTTTATATTCCCCAAATGAATGAGACCATATAATGTTTGCTCTTCTAAGATTGACTTATTTCACTCAGCATAATACCCTCCAGTTCCATCCACATTGAAGCAAATGGTGGGTATTTGTCGTTTCTAATGGCTGAGGAATATTCCATTGCATACATAGACCACATCTTCTTTATCCATTCATCTTTCGATGGACACCGAGGCTCCTTCCACAGTTTGGCTATTGTGGACATTGCTGCTAGAAACATCGGGGTGCAGGTGTCCCGGCGTTTCACTGGATCTGTATCTTTGGGGTAAATCCCCAGCAGTGCAATTGCTGGGTCGTAGGGCAGGTCTATTTTTAACTCTTTGAGGACCCTCCACACAGTTTTCAGAGTGGCTGCACCAGTTCACCTTCCCACCAACAGTGTAAGAGGGTTCCCTTTTCTCCTCATCCTCCCCAACATTTGTGGTTTCCTGTCTTGTTAATTCTCACCATTCTCACTGGTGTGAGGTGGGATCTCATTGTGGTTTTGATTTGTATTTCCCTGATGGCCAGTGATGTGGAGCACTTTCTCATGTGCTTGTTGGCCATGTCTATGTCTTCTTTGGTGAAATTCCTGTTCATGTCTTTCCCCCATTTCATGATTGGATTGTTTGTTTCTTTGCTGTTGAGTTTAATAAGTTCTTTATAGATCTTGGATACTAGCCCTTTATCTGATACGTCATTTGCAAATATCTTCTCCCATTCTGTAGGTTATCTTTTAGTTTTGTTGACTATTTCTTTTGTTGTGCAGAAGTTTTTTATCTTGATGAAGTCCCAATAGTTCATTTTTGCTTTTGTTTCCCTTGCCTTCATGGATGTATCTTGCAAGAAGTTGCTGTGGCCAAGTCCAAAAAGGGTGTTGCCTGTGTCCTCCTCTAGGATTTTGATGGAATCTTGTCTCACATTTATATCTTTCATCCATTTTGAGTTTCTCTTTGTGTCTGGTGTAAGAGAATGGTCTAGTTTCATTCTTCTGCATGTGGATGTCCAATTTTCCCAGCACCATTTATTGAAGAGACTGTCCTTTTTCCAGTGGATAGTCTTTCCTCCTTTATCGAATATTAGTTGACCATAAAGTTCAGGTCTACTTCTGGGTTCTCTATTCTGTTCCATTGATCTATGTGTCTGTTTTTGTGCCAGTACCACACTGTCTTGATGACCACAGCTTTGTAGTACAACCTGAAATCTGGCATTGTGATGCCCTGGGCTCTGGTTTTCTTTTTCAATATTCCTCTGGCTATTCGGGGTCTTTTCTGATTCCATTCAAATCTTAAGATGATTTGTTCCAACTCTCTGAAGAAAGTCCCTGGTATTTTGATAGGGATTGCATTAAATGTGTAAATTGCCCTAGGTAGCATTGACATTTTCACAATATTAATTCTTCCAATCCGTGAGCATGCAATATTTTTCCATCTCTTTGTGTCTTCCTCAATTTCTTTCAGAAGTGTTCTATAGTTTTTAGGGTATAGATCCTTTACCTCTTTGGTTAGGTTTATTCCTAGGTATCTCAATCTTGTGGGTGCAATTGTAAATGGGATTGACTCCTTAATTTCTCTTTCTTCAGTCTCATTGTTAGTGTATAGAAATGCCACTGATATCTGGGCATTGATTTTGTATCCTGCCACACTGCCGAATTGCTGTATGAGTTCTAGCAATCTTGGGGTGGAGTCCTTTGGGTTTTCTTTTTAGAATTTTTTTTTAATTTTTATTTATTTATGGTAGTCACACACAGAGAGAGAGAGAGAGGCAGAGACACAGGCAGAGGGAGAAGCAGGCTCCATGCACCGGGAGCCCGATGTGGGACTCGATCCCGGGTCTCCAGGATTGTGCCCTGGGCCAAAGGCAGGCGCCAAACCGCTGCGCCACCCAGGGTTCCCTCCTTTGGGTTTTCTATGTACAGTATCATGTCATCTGCAAAGAGGGAGTTTGACTTCTTCTTTGCCCATTTGAATGCCTTTTATTTCTTTTTGTCGCCTGATTGCTGAGGCCAGGACTTCTAGTACTATGTTGAATAGCAGTGGTGAGAGTGGACATCCCTGTCGTGTTCCTGATCTTACGGGAAAGGCTCCCAGTGTTTTCCCACTGAGAATGATATTTGCTCTGGGCTTTTCGTAGATGGCTTTTAAGATGCTGAGGAATGTTCCCTCTATCCCTACCCTCTGAAGAGTTTTGATCAGGAATGGATGCTGTATTTTGTCAAATGCTTTTCTCTGCATCTATTGAGAGGATCATATGCTTCTTGTTTTTTCTCTTGTTGATATGATCTATCACGTTGACTGCTTTACAAGTGTTGAACCAGCCTTGCATCCTGGGGATAAATCCCACTTGGTCATGGTGAATAATCTTCTTAATGTACTGTAGGATCCTATTGTACTCTTGGTGAGAATTTTTGCATCTGTGTTCATCAGGGATATTGGTCTATAATTCTTCTTTTTTGGTGGGGTCTTTGTCTGGTTTTGGAATTAAGATGATGCTGGCCTCGTAAAACGAGTTTGGAAGTATTCCGTCCTTTTCTATCTTTTGGAACAGCCTTAGTAGAATAGGTATGGTTTCTTCTTTAAACATTTGATAGAATTCCCCTGGGAAGCCATCTGGCCCTGGACTTTTGTGTCTTGGGAGGTTTTTGATGACTGCTTCAATTTCCTCCCTGGTTATTGGCCCGTTCAGGTTTTCTATTTCTTCCTGTTCCCGTTTTGGTAGTTTGTGGTTTTCCAGAAATGCATCTATTTCTTCTAGATTGCCTAATTTATTGGCATATAGCTGCTCATAATATGTTCTTAAACTTGTTTGTATTCCCTTAGTATTGGTTGTGATATCTCTTTCATTTGTGATTTTATTAATTTGAGTCTTTTCTCTTTTGTTTTTAATAAGGCTGGCTAATAGTTTATATATCTTATTAATTCTTTCAAAGAATCAGCTCCTGGTTTTGTTGATCTGTTCTACATTTCTTCTGGTCTCTATTTCATTGAGTTCTGCTTGAATCTTTATTAATTCTCTTCTGCTTGGTGTAGGTTTTATTT
Organism: Canis aureus; assembly: GCF_053574225.1. Lineage (NCBI taxonomy): Eukaryota > Metazoa > Chordata > Mammalia > Carnivora > Canidae > Canis > Canis aureus. The sequence goes on along the minus strand of NC_135613.1, from coordinate 14,657,264 downwards.
GCTGTTCTTTCTCCAGTTCCTTTAGGTGCAAGATTAGCTTGTGTTTTTGAGTTTTTTCCTATTTTTTGAGGGATATTTGTAATGTATTTCCCTATTAGGACTGCTTTTGCTGTATCCCAAAGATTCTGAACAGTCGGATCTTCTTTTTCATTAGTTTCCATGAATCTTTTTAATTCTTCTCTAATTTCCTGGTTGACCTTTTCATCTTTTAGCAGCATGCTCTTTAACCTCCATGTGTTTGAGTCTCTTCCAAATTTTTTCTTATGATTGAGTTCAAGTTTCAAAGCATTATGATCTGAAAATATGCAGGGGACAATCCCAATCTTTTGGTATCAGTTGAGACCTCATTTGTGACCCAGTATGTGGTCTATTCTGGAGAAAGTTCCATGTGCACTTGAGAAGAATGTGTATTCAGTTGCATTTGGATGTAAAGTTCTGTAAGTATCTGAAATCCATCTGGTCCAGTGTATCATTTAAAGCTCTTATTTCAAACATGAGAGACACCTAACTCTGGGAAATTAACAAGGGGTAGTGGAAGCGGAGGTGGGCGGGGGATTGGGGTGACTGGGTGATGGGCACTGAGGGGGGCACTTGGCCAGATGAGCACTGGGTGTTATGCTATATGTTGGCAAATTGAAGTCCAAAAAAAAATTAAAAAAATATAATAAAGCTCTTGTTTCTTTGGAGACGTTGTGCTTAGAATATGTCATTTGCAGAAAGCACCGTGCTAGAGTCTCCCAGTATAAGTGTATTATTATTTAAGTATGTCTTTACTTTGGTTATTAGTTGATTGATATACTTGGCAGCTCCCACATTTGGGCCATAAGTACTCATGATTGTTAAGTCCTCTTGCTGATAGATCCTTTAAGTATGATATAGTGTTCCTCTTCATCTCTTACTACAGTCTTTGGGATAAACTTTAATTTATGTGATATGAAGATGGCCACCCCTGCTTTCTTTTGAGGACCATTTGAATGGTAAACGGTTCTCCAACCTTTTATTTTCAGGCTGTAGGTGTCCTTAGGTCTAAAATGAGTCTCTTGTAGGCAGCAAATAGATGAGTCTTGCTTTTTCATCCCGTCTGAGACCCTGAGTCTTTTGATGGGATCATTAAGCCCATTCACGTTCGGAGTTACTATTGAAAGATATGAATTTAGTGTCGTCATAGTACCTATTCTGTCCCTTTTTTTGTGGTTTATTTCTTTGGGCTTCCTCTTTCTTTTTACAGAGTCCCCCTTAATATTTCTTGCAGAGCCTGGTCATATATTCCCCAGGCTCTCCCCATGGCCTTAGCCCAGCTCCTTGCCATGCCCCTCCCCCCCGGATTCTGTTTTATCCCTCCACCCCCCAACCTTGTTAGAAGCGAAAACCCTTCTCTCTGTAGCATTCCAGCTGTTCTCTCTCGAAATCTCAGGTTGAATTCTTAGGTTTTCAGGATGATTTGAAAGTTATATAGGTGAGTTGGTGGGGACAGGTAACTTGGTGACCCTACTCCTCCGCCACCTTGCCCTGCCCCCGGTTGTTCTCCCTTTGAATGAATTATCACTAACTTTTGAAATGGAGGGAGAAAAATATTTTAGTGAAAGCAGAACTATAGGAGATGTGATAAGAGCCCTTTGTTATTGAGTGAAAATTTAAATTTCCGATTCATTAAATAGCAATCCTAAATGTTACCCTAAAAGTACCAGGAAGGCCATGCTTATGGTGATGTAAGGGGGAAAGGACTATTTTCTGGAAGATGGGGGAAAGGCTAGGAATAATCTCCCACAAAAGACAGCTCATTTAGAGTTCCACAAGTAAGATGGAAAATTATACAATTCACGGAGCAACTAGGAGAGCCGGCAACTTCTAGGTTACAGCCTACAGGACTAGGGATGGGAAAATAGTTGCCAGATTTTGTTCCATGTAGGACAAAGTGCCAACCTTTCAGTTGCTTCTATAACAAATCTTTCTCTCCGCTTGATTTCTAGAATTACAGTATCCTACTGCCTGAGGAACTAGACCAAGGAGTAGGAAAGTGCTTTTCTCATATACTCTCATATTCTCTCCTGTCTCTTTTACCTAAAGGTTAGCTTTCAGTTACAAAGGCAATAACGCTCTAAAAATCTTTCAATATTCTCCAAGATTGGGGTTGGCAAGGAAGACTATGTATGATCTGAGACAGGATTTGGAGAACGGAAATGCTTACTTCCCTACACACAGCCTTAAAACCCACCACATCCTGATTATGAATCCAGGAGAATACATGCACACCTTTAAAATATTTAAAATATCCATAATTAATGATACCCTCCAGTCTTCGGACCATTTTCATCCACCGTCTTCATCATCCCTCATACATGACGTGCACTGTCACACATACCAGCTTTTTTGAGTCTTAGTTATGGACATAAGCAATCCACATAGGAGGAAGATACATTCCAGAAATAGAATCTAGTGTTTTAAACTGGGCTCCCTGTGAGTTTCTCAGCCACATTGTTCTGTTATCCTATGTCCTATATTCTGTACTAGATTTTCCCCATAGTATTCAGATCATGGCTTCTAATTCTTGTGGCATATTAATTTAACCTAACTGCATGTAAAGCCCACTGCAGGAATTTCTCAGTGGATGGTTGGCTTAATTATCCAGAGGGCCGAATAGATGACCATGGCCCATCCTGCTATTCTGATCATTGGGAGGACTGTTCCACTCCACTGTCAGATTGTCATTTTGTTGAACTGTGGAGGCAATGGAAAATAGCTCTGGGCCCTAAGTGGCAGATTTTCGAAATAGTTGAGCTTACTTTATTCCAGAAATAATTTAAAGGAGAAATGCATAAATTAACAAACTGGAAAGAATAATTTGCTTTTTCCCCTACCAGAATTTTTATATACATATTATTATTTAATCTCATGCTAGCCATTAATTTTGAAAGGTAATTACTTCCACCTTTATTGTCAAAAATTAATGTCTGTATCAATGAGGGGAGTTTTTCCAGGAAAATAAAATGCTTTCTTCAGGTGGAGAAGAAAATTAAGTGACCTGGGTACCTGAGAGGAGGAGGCAGCGTGCCTGTGCCAGGACCCAGAAGCTGCTTACCAAGCTGCATGGCCTGTGGAAGAGAAGGTGAATTCGGGTGTCAGTTACTTCAACTATAAGATAGGGATGAGAACTTATTTTTTTCTAAATTTGTAGTGTAAGTATACATGTAAAATGCTTAGAATCAGTAATTCTACTTCTAGATTTATACCCCAAAGAATAGAAAGCAGGTATTTGGATAGATCAACAAATGTGGGATGCACACCCAGGGAATATTATTCAGCCTTAAAGAGGAAGGAGATTCTGACACATGCTACAGCCTGGATACACTATGCCGACTGAAATAAGGTAGTCACCAGAGGACAAATAATGTATGATTTCACTTTATGAGGTCCCTACAAGGCAAATTCATAGAGACAGTGGAATGGTGGTTGCCAAAGGCTTGGTGGAGGGAGGAATAGAAGTTACTTATTAGAAGAGCAGTTTCAGTTTGGGATGAAAGAGTTTGGGAGGTAGAACCATCACCAGATGATTACATGGCAATGTGAATGTAATTAATGCCATATGCTTGAAAATGATTAAAATGGCAAATCTATTTTTTTAAAGATTTTATTTATTTATTCATGAGAGACACAGAGAGGCAGAGACATAGACAGAGGGAGAAGCAGGCTCCCTGAGGGGAGCCAGATGTGGGACTTGATGCCAGGACCCAAGGATCACAACCTGAGCCAAAGGCTCAACCACTGAGCCATCCAGATGCCCCAAAATGGCAAATCTTATATACCGTGTATTTCACCACAATTAAAAAAAATACTTGGATGCTGAGCGCAGGGTGTCTAGCCCAGCAGTATCAGCTTCACCTGGGACTCGGTAAGAAATCAAAGCCGGGGCCCCACCCCCAGACCTACCGCCTTCTGTACTGAAGGGGTGGAGCCCAGCAGGGTGCTTCACCAAGCTGCTGGGTGATCCTGATGTTAGTTTGCACTAAAGTTCGAATTTACAGAAGCAAACTATTGTAAGTAGTCAACAAATAATAGCTGTGAAGACATCACTTCTATTAGTTTTTTGTCTTCTTCAGGTTCTCCTGATTCCATTTCCAGAAAACATTTGTGCTTTTATTTAATTCCATATTTGTCTTCTTTGTGATACCTACCCTGATGTCTCCAAGCTAACATGTATAACAGGAGAAGGAAGTATGGAGGGATAAACAGTAAAGAAAGATATTTGCTAGTGGAGGTGTATCCCCAAAGCTTATCATTCATGCATTCGAGTAACAGACCAGAGGTCGTTTCCATAGTGACATAACTTCTGCAATTTATAAATTGCAGACTGTAGAGGAAAATTATTGAAAATGCCTGTGGAAATGAAAGTTTTTCAGGAGAATGTTTGTAATACCTTAAATTGGCATGTTCCCTCTCATGATAAACATAGGGGTTATGGGTTATTTAAATGGGTTGTAAGCATCTGGGGGGCCATTGTAATCCTCATTAAACCTCTACTAACCATAAAGACCTCTTTATTCTTAAAATGAACACGCTGTGAAGGAAGTCATTGCAAAATACCCAGACTGTGACAGACATTAACCTCCTACATCAATAGCTTCTACTTTTACTGAACTCCAATAAAACCTAGGAATTCTCAACTGGAAGTGTTCTCTTTCTGCAGTGAAGTTTACTTTTTTTTGTGAACCTGTAAGTCAAATGACTTTCCCTCTTCTGAACAAAACCCAAATGAGATTGCTTTTCCTCATCAGGTCCCCCAATGGGTACACTCTTCACTCAGTTCTTGATAACTTGATAACTAGTGGTTTCCTCAGAAAATCAAGCACTCAGAAAAATGTGGCTAACCCTGGTTAAAGTTTCTTGCTTGTGGGAGCTAACAACGTGTGCTCACTGTGCTCAGGAAATTACTTTCTAATGGATATCTGTAAAGGGAATGCTGGTCTCAGTGGATCTGAAGGCTAGCCTTCATGCATGTTTCAAGCCACCTCTGTGATGTGCCCTGGAGTGTGTGTCTGAGGGCTCTGAGTGGGCACCAAGAGGCCATTGAGGCTCAGGTGTGCCACTCATGTTATTAGGCAGCCTCCCTCAAGTCATCTAGATCACCCGGGACTCAGTTTACGTATGAATTTAGACTAGATTCTCTATAAAGTTCCTTCTAATTCTGAAGGTTCTAGGACATTCTCCCCAGCCCACCCAAGGGGAAATTACAGAAAGCAAGGTGGATGTTCTTAATGGATGACTAGTGACTCAAAAAAAAAAAAAAAAAAATCAGAAATGCTTCCTGATTCATGGTCAGCTCTCACTGAGTTCCCATTCGAGATCACTTGGCTTTAGAAAGGACATTGGATGTTAGGCCTCTGTGTACACAACCACCCTTAGAAACATCACATTGTGGTGACCACTCTGAAACCCCCGCACTGGGACTCCACAAAACTGAGACGACCTTCTATAAATGGGAGATGGATGGCCCCATTAACAATGGCTAACCATTTATGTTTTGTAGAGGGGTCAGATTTTATCCTGTTCAAACTGAAATGTTCAACAGAAGTCATTTTTCTTAATGTTTCTGTGGAGCCCGATTCCTGAGTAGTAAGCCACAGCAGGGAGATGGGGATGATTTAAAATGAATAAATTCAAGGCAACAGGTTTTGGTTGGGCGGGGGGGGGGGGGGGGGGGTTGTTTTTTGTTTTTTTTTTTCCAGTTCAAAACCATCTCTTCCTGTTGAGTTCTGATTCATTAGGGGAGAGCACCGGCAAAATTGAAATCCCATTTCATGGCTGTTTCTCTATAATCCCTCTTTCCTTTTTTCCTCCTTATCCCCAGAGGGCTGCTTTGTGAAGAAGGCTGTGTGCAAATCCTAGTATGTCTGGGCAGTCCTGCTCTGTTCGCTCTGCCCTCAGAAGTGAATGGGCTGATGAAGCTCCTGGGGCCTCTGTTGTGGGCTCGGCCTTCGAGCAGCAGCTTATCTGTCCTATTCTTGACGGAGGGGGTGTTGATGATGTCTGGGGCCCACTGCTGTTTGTAGCCTTCTGCCTGCAGTTAAAAGGGCCCCAGATACTTTTGTCCCACTCAGAGGCCTCCACAGGTCATCAGCTGAATGTACCCTTGGCGTCCTCATGATCTAAGCACTTGGGAACCCCCAGCTGTTGTTGCGCTTGGCAGTGCCACCTGTGGGAGCTCAGACTCGGGGTACAGTTTCAAGGCTCTGACCTCAGGGACCACCTTCCACCCTGCACCTTGTATAGCTCTCACACCCTGTGAAGTGGGGTGCTGGCACAGTTTCTGCCACTCACACCCCCCTTCGACCAATGCCCAGGGGTGTGAGAATGCTGGTCCTCCCTCCAGGGCTGGGTCAGGACACCACACCTGGTGATGGCACCACTGCACCCCCACTTTCTCAGTCCGGCTGCCTTCCTTTCTACATCCTACCTACCTCATTACTCACCGTAAAACCCACACTCTTAACCACCCTGACTTAGTTTGTAAAATGCAGGAGGTTTTTGAATTTAGCATATCCTTTTCTCACAAAGCCTCTCCAGCTGTCGAAAGCTCTTTTGTCACTCTAGACTCAAAAATCTTAGCTAAAAGTCAAAAGCAGAATCCCGAGGCCGCTTTTTCCCTCCGCCTTTTAACATCCCGCTCTTCCTTGATGCAGCAGGTGCCCTTGGCCACAGAAGGAGAAGCGATGACGCCGCTTGCGAGCTCACTCTGTGCCAGGCTATCTTCTAAACGCTGTCTGTGCCGACTCTTCGTTCTCTCAGCCGCGCTAGCACACAGGTACCTCTATTAACCCCACTTGGCAGAAGAAATCAAGGCTTAAATGAATTAGATAATTTGGCCGATGACACACATCCAGTCAGTGGTAACGCGAATAACCCGAGAAAGACCCACCCAAGAGCCAAAATGACTTCATTTTTATTTTATATCTATTTATTTTATGTAACTATTATATATATATGCATATATACACACACAATTTACTAAATATTAAAAGATTTAAGACTTAATTAGCTAATTATTCTCCTCCATTTGTTTTCAAGTTCTTTTTTTTTTTTAAGATTTTATTTATTTATTCATGAGAGACAGAGGCAGAGGCACAGGCAGAGGGAGAAGCAGGCTCCATGCAGGGAGCCCGATGGGAGACTCGATCCCAGGTCTCCAGGATCATGCCCTGGGCTGAAGGCAGACGCCAAAGCACTGAGCCACCCAGGGATCCCCTGTTTTCATGTTTTTCAAGCAGAAAACCTCCTCCATTAATCCCTTGGATAGTAGGGCAGAAGGGGACTCTGCTCCAGTGGAAGTGGGGACAGGCAGGGGCGCCTGAGGGTCTGGCCGTGGTGGCCCGTGCACTTCGCCTCCTCCAAGGCAACTCTGATGACCCCGTCTCAGAATCCAGTTTGAAAGCCTGCTCCCTGCAGGTGGCCTTCTCATCCCAGGAATATCTCCTAGCGCATGAGTCAGAATCAGATCCGCTAAGACTGGACAGATCACAGACCATCCAGGTTAGGTTTCGACTTGATGGGGGCCGTGGATGAGCACCTGAGCAGTGGGCTGCATGCAGTCACCTGCCACTTCTACTTCCCTCTACTTTTAGTACCCCATCCGCCCCCCCACCACAAGCCCAGTCCTCCAAAGCCAGAGGGCTCCAGGTAGAAGCTGGTGCTCACACTTGGTTTCAAAGGCATGTGTGAGGTCATCACGATGTGTTGTATTAGTGTGTGTCTTCCTGTTCATCACATTCCTGTTTCCACCTGCTGCCTGAACAGGGTGGCCCCTGGCAGCACTAGCCTTGACCCGCGATTGCTTCCAGATAAGCCTGAACTTAGAATCCCACGGCAGACCATGTGCTCTGTGAGGGCTGTGCCTACATCTTGTTCATCTTGTTCTTTACTGTGTCTCCAGCACTTGGTACCGTACTGAGGACACGGTAAGCACTCCACGCGTGTTTTCTTAGGTTACTAATTACCTAATGGCACTAGCTTGAGCTCTTATCAATTGATTTAAATGTCAATGAATTAATTATCCTGAAGAAGCAGATGTGGTTTTACATGCTTAATTTACAAGAAGGAAGTCTTTTGATTATCATGGGTTTTGTTTTTAAAAAATCTTTAAAAAAAAAAAAAAAAAGTAGGGAGATTTAGTGATTTGATGAACCGTGGAGTTAATTGCTTGCTCTGAATTTCAATTAGTCTCTCCTTTGTCCAGTCCGTTAAAGATACTTTTGGCAGCTTTGACACTTTGTTTTACATTTTAAATAGGAGGTCAGCTCACCTTCTACTGGAAACAAGAAGCCATCATCATTCAGATGGGTAGAGGAAATTTGTCAAACTTTGTATCTCAAGTATACAAACAAGTTGGAAGCAAATTTGTAACTCAGAAAAATCGTCTAATTTTCCATATTTTCCATATTCCAGTGTAATTCCCTAGAAACAAAGCCATCATCTGTCATTGTTTTTCTATCATTATAATTGCAGTAATATTATAACAAGCTTTTTAGGCCCTCTGGGAAATTTGGAAATACTGAACTCATATCACAAAGTACAGCTCCCTTAAAACTAAAAATGCAAATATGTCACTATCTTTATCATGCCCAGTTATTATTAATGATAGAAGTTTGTGAGTGAAATGTCACTTTTTAAAAGAAGATGCATGTGTGCCACATCAGTGCTATTTTAAATAATATTTATGTCAACCCAGTGTCTAAATGACTTAGAATTACCCAAATGTTAAAGGCAAGAAATAATTTATCAGTTTGAAGTCATTTCCAATTTCTCTATGTCCTAATCCTGCCTTTTCATTTGCACTGGATGGGCAAATTCTCTAAGAAAATTAAAGGTATTAAAATAGGTAAGCTGGACCTTACCATTTATTTGGTATCAAGGTTCCTATTGGTTCCCCACCAATAGGAACATTATTCTGAAAGAAAACACCATCTCTCTAATGATAAGGTCTTTTTGACACAATTATCCTATACTGCCTTCTTTCTATCTTTCATATATCATTTTTCCAACAATATTCAGTTTTTGAGTAACAGGTCCTAGATACCCTAACCCAGCCTTCCCTCAAAACTACCTGGCCATTGGGCAAGCAAGAGGCCATAGCCAAGATTCACAATCAGGTTGGTTAGATTCTAATGTCTGTGCTTGTTCCTCTTTGACATTTTGCTTTTTATACAAATTGCTAGTTCACTGTTTAGTTTAATTATGTCACAGGTAAATTGTGCATTAAATATTTTAAACACTACAGAGATTCACCATTTTGCCACACAGAGGCTGTACTCAACCTCACAAATGTATTTTAAAGGAAGAGAAATAGCTTTATTCTTTATGCTCCACTAATTCCCTATCATCTTAATTTTTTTTCAGTTATTTAATTACTATCCCTGAGAAAGGCGTGATTTTTCATATAAACACCATGAAATCAGAGGGATGCCATTCTCTCCAAAACTAATTTTTGTTAAGAAAATATAAGATAGACCCCCAAAAAACCCCTTCTGTTTTCATTTGCAATCTCTTAAAAAAAAAAAAGTCTCCTTTGCAATTCAAAATGTTCTTAGAAAAGGCCACAATTCACTGAAATGCCACATTCACAGATGCTTTATTTCTTTCATTCTGATGACTTTAAATAAGTAAATTCATAGCCATTATAGTAGTTTCTCTAAAAAATGTAGTGAGACTTAAATAAATAGTATACACATATGTATTGGGGGGGGGGGAGGGTACAACTGAAATCAGGTCCAAAAGTTCATAGGACCATTCTAAATCCTAAATAGGACCATCCCCAAATACCTGGTAAATGAATCCAAAACTCTAATTGTACCTCTGTACTGTTCAGAAAGCACAGCTGTGTGTGGTAGTGTGTTTTTCACGTTTACATCATCAAGGGCTTCCACTAAGATCAGTGGACATTGTTCTCTTATGGATCAGTACTTCAGAGCACTTTATTTCCATTGCTGGATTAAAAATAATGATTGGCTGGTATGATCTTGCCCCATGACCCTCATCAGCCTCCTCTTTCCCCACACAGTTTTTTCTGTGATCTGGTCACCATCTGTTACCTTCCTTCTAATTCTGACTCAGTTTTTTGCAGATGGTGTTCCAACAACCTGGATAATTTTCCTCCTCCTCTTTGTCTTAAAATTGTACCTTCAATGTGACTTCCCAGTGTAGGCCCATTACTTACCCTTGTAGCACCATATATGTGTTAGGATCTTTTTCATTACGGTTTAATTATAATTACATTATGAAAAGGCTGATGTAAGAAACTGACAGAAGGTAAGCCTCTGGTAGGAGGCTAATTCTCCATGTCCTCTGTATGCGTTTCCACCACCATGATCCTCTTAATGTTATATTTAAGTAGCTCAGTAGTCACCGATATCTCCCACAATACTGTAAACCATGGAGGACCCGGGTTCCCTGTGCATATCTTTAGATTTTTTATCTGCAGTACATCATAGTCACTGGCACAAAAATAGATCCACAGTGAATATTTAATGCATGAATGAAACTTGAACTCATCCTCACTGCAGCCATCTTGATGTCATACTGGATGACCAAAGGACTTCCCAACCTGGGCATCATTGACATGGGGCCAGAAAATTATTATGTGTATATGTTAGCAGGAAGGAGCTCTTCCATTTGTTGTAGGATATGTAGCAGCATCCCTAGCTTCTATCCACAAGATGCCAGTAGCACCTCCCTTCAGTCTTGACAATCAAAAATGCCTCTAGATGTTACCAGTGGTTTTGGGTATCAAAATTACTCTCTGGAGAACCACTTGACTTAGGTAATAATCTGATACGTGTCTTCCTCTGCCCAAAATCTGTCACATTGCCAATAATAAAATATTCTTAGAATAAAAATTCCAATTGTGTCCCTACCTTGCCTAATATACTTTTTACTGGGTTACCATGTCTACAGAATTTATAATTTGCACTGTAAATAATGGCATTGTTGAAAGCAGGTCCTGAGCTATTAGCACTGTACTGTCTGTGATATGAATTGCCACTCTGCCCTTCAGCAAGTGCATTGACCTCCCTGGATTCCAAGTCCTCATTCTAAAAGCTAGGCTAAATGATTTATAATATTCCTCTCCCTCTAAAATTCTCAGATTCTTTATATAATTCAGTTACCTATACAAATTGGCAGTCTTTACATGTTTTGCAAAACCTGTTGCTCAATGTATTTTAAAAACCAGATCTCTCTGCTCCAGGATATTTTCAGAGAACCCAGAGTTTGACCTAAATGTCCTTCTTTTGAGGTTTTTGAGGTACCATGAAACCCTATGCAAAACTACACATTATATTACTTTGAAAATAAAGTTTGTTTTTTCTTTAATAGACTATAGTAGTAGTAGTAGAATGCTATGTTGTTAAAAGACAGGACTCTGAATCTTAGTATCTGATCATGGGACGTTAGGGAAGTAACTTCTCTAAACCTAATCCCTCCCCGACCCTGTCCCTAGATTAGGAATTATAATGATACCTCATACAGTTATTGTGATGTTTAGAGTTTGGCACAATGCCTGGTACATAGTAAGTGTTCAATAAATTTTGCTGGTTTTTGTTTTCACTAATTCTAAGATACTTGTTAGCAATGGCAACTGTTTTAATCAGCAACTTTTTCTCTCAGTGATACATCCAAATGTTCACCCAGCACTCAACAATATCATAGATTGAAGAAACTGTAGTATTACGAGCTCACAGTGCCCATCAATATGGGAGGGCAATATAAATTTGTTGAATTAACTATCATTGGTATACATGCATGTTCCAGTGATGTTCCACTTTATGGAAAAATGTAGTTTTATTGACCTACATGGAAACCAGTAAAAGTCACTTCTTGTTTATGACCCTAGATGGTCAGATTAAAAATCGCATTATAAAGTTATCCTCATTTGCATTGAATGTCCTTTACTTGTAACATTTAATTAATATTGTAACTCATCAAAGGTGCTGAATAATAATATATGCCACTCTCTGATTTGGCCAATCTCAAAGGAGCATACATTTATTCAGATTTCCCATACCAGAGAGATTAAGGCCCGAAGACGCTGCATCAGAACCTACAGCTATCTTTGTTTATTTTTCCCCAGGCTGCTAATTATGTTCCCAAAATATGATTAGCTGAAGTAATTTGTATGCAAAGCTTATTCTGTCATACAATGTCTTTCCATCTTTGTCATGTGGATACTCCTATAACTTAACAATAACCTATTATCAGGAAAGATAACCTAACAATAACCCATTATCAGGAAAGATGATGTGTGCACATGAGAGAACAATGAATGGAATGTTGATTCAAAATGTGTCAGTAAACTTAGAAACAATGTTTTTAAAAAATTAAGTATCTCTCAGTCAAAAGAATGTTCAGTGAGTGGCTTCTAATAATAGTCCTTGAGTTGGGCTGTACAGTGGAATCACCCAGGGATCATTTTAAAATAGAACAATGGCCTCATCTTATACCAGTCAAATCAGAATATCTGAAGGAGTAGCTCTGCTTGTGGTATACTCTAGAAGTTGCCCTAGTGATTCTAATATTTAGCCAAGGTTGAGAACCAAGAGCTAAATTAGTAGGAATGGTCCTTTCAGAGATGAGGTTGAGAAGTACCAAATACCTGTAATATGGCTTAGTTTCTATACTAAAGTTTCTTCTACCTGTGGGTTCAGGGGGTGAGGGAGACAGACTGGACCATTGTTAACTGGCATGATTGTCTAATCTATTCAAGTAGCAGGAGTCAACTTTGGATTTAGAACTTGTGTCAACTATTGAAAGCAATGAACTCTTAAAGTTTCCCAAGAAAATAGTATAAGAAGACGTTTTTGGTGATAACCCTTTATGTCTTCACATTCTCAATAATTTTTTATACAAAAGCTAACAAATAATAAACATCACACATTGTTAGATATTTAAAATACAATAAGTCTTTGGCTCATAATTATCTGATGGTCTGGTTCTTCCTGGGAAATCTTCCATTATTAGAATGAATAAAAAGCAAAACTCACACCTATCATTGGTGTGATTGCAGTTGAGAAAGCAGAGATGGAGAGAGCTTGGAGAACCTGAGGAAGCAGGATTGAAAATTATGTAACAGGGACCACAGATGGGTTGTGGGGAACCACATGGCACCCAGGGGGCTAAAGAGAAGTGGTTGCTGGTTTGCTTACTCTGCTTTTAAACCATCTGGATGGGATGCCTGGGTAGCTCAGCGGTTGAGCATCCGCCTTGAGCTCAAGGCATGATCCTGGAGTCCCGGGATCAAGTCCCAGATCGGGCTCCCCACAGGGAATCTGGTTCTCCCTCTGCCTATGTCTTTGCCTCTCTCTCTCTGTGTCTCTCATGAATAAATAAGTAAAATCTTAAAAAATAAATAAACCATCTGGAAGTTTGCTGTTTTTTGGTCACTCACTTCATTATCTTTAACTATAGCTACAAAGATTGCCACGGGAAATTTCATTTTATGAGTTTAGGACAACAGAAAACTTAAGTAAGATGCATATCTCGTATATTTTATGAAATGTCAGAAACATGACTAAGAACAAAAGCTGATCGATCCCCTCACTTCTGCAGGTGGCAATGAAATCCCAGTCATGGTATTTACCTCATACTATTTGATAGAATGTAGTAGGAAAAGGGGAAAAGGAATCATTACATATATTTAATAACAGCCACGCTATATGGAACAAATCATATATACTCAGTATGATTTGCTCTTAGTAAATGGATAGTAACAAATACAAATGTTTACTGCTTTTGATGGTTCAGAAAGAGGGACCTTTCTTTTAATGGCACAGGGTCAGTACTGGCTCTTTATAGCAGACGTGCTCCTATGTTCAATTAATTGGTTAATTAATATATCAGCTCAGAACAGAGGACATCTGGGGGAAATTGTTGATTTGACATGACCTCATTTCTGCCTGTTTTGTCTCCTGTGGTCCAGCCTCTTCTACTTCGGAGAGAGAGCTTTTTTCCCATTTCTGGAATCTGGGCTGGCCTTATGATTTGAGTTGACCAATAGAAGTCAAAGGAGGTATCGGTGTGCCAGTTGCAATCCTACCACTCAAGAAGGCTTGCTTGCTCGTATTCTCTCTCAGAATCATCTGGCCTCCTTTGAAAGAGGCTGAACTGGCCAGCAGGTGTATGAGAAACTATAGAGAAGAGAAGTGTGAAGAGAGAGCCCCTTAGAAGGTGAGATGCCAGCTGACCTGCAGCCACTCTCAACAGGTGAGAGAGCCCAGTGAGTAGACTAGGGAAGCAGGAACAAAGTATTGTTATTTTAAATCAGTAAGTTTGGGGGTGGCTCCTGTGCAGGAGCAGAACTGTGGTATAAAAAGTGTGACCTAGGAATGGGACGCAACCCTAGCAAGAATCTAAAATACGCAGCATTGGGAAGAAGGAAAACATTAGCCAGAGCTGCGTTGGGGGGAACCCCAAGAAACTCTGCTGCAAAGGCTTGGGAACCAGTGAGAAAAATTTTTAGATGCTGGAAAAATGGTAACCTGCAGTTTATCAGTAAAACTGCCACTTGCACTGACTAGTAAGTAGAAACTGTATCTCATGAGTTTTGGGCCATGGCGAGGTGTTTTTTAGATGGACAATGAAAATGTGATGAGATACAGCAGGAGTGGGAGGAGCTGGTGGTCCCTGAGTCTAAGGACCACAGGTTTATAGTCTGGAATTCCAGCATGTGTCAGTGCAGCCCCCTTGCTACGTGAGGACGGTCTCGGGGAGCACACGGACCCCGTTGATTTGATTTCAGCACTTCATCAATCGAGGCTGCCAACCCTGAGATTGAGGAAATCATTTCCTTTCACACTCTGATCTTTTGATAATGATCCATAAAAACCGCCACATTTATTTGATGTGCTTTTAAAAAATTTCATGTGCATTTCTCACTCCCTCTGCTTTGGTCTTGCAAATTATTTTCACAATTTTATCAATTTATCTCATAGGTTTGGTTGGCTTATTTGTTTTACAGAGTTTGTTACTCAATGTTTTTGTTGTTGCTGCCTTGCTTATTTTTATTTTCCTTATTTACTAAGTGATCTAAATTGTTTGGGCATCTAAATACATCTTCTCAAGCAATCCTTCATCTGCAGAATTACCCATGGCACTCATCTGGTTCTCAAGAAATTTTAAAGAAAATGTGGATGTAATTTTTATTTCATGTTCAATCAGCATTTTTACACAAGTATCACAGAAGTCCAGTTAACATCTCCCAAAGATGGGCAAAAATATCAATTTAGGCTAGAGATGGGGAAAAATAATGTAAATCTTCAAAGCCATTCTTTTTAGTATTTTTACCATTTTTATTTAGTTCTGTTATCCATAGGTGTTCTATATTAGAGAACTGATTTCTTTGGGGCATCGTTATTTCTATAATTAATCTCTGTACTTCCATCTCTATAATAGCTTTTCAAGTTTTTAAAAATTAAATACATGTAACAAATATCCAAATATTTATGTGGATAAGGTATATATGAAATCCTACCCAAAACTACAATTATTTTTTATTTCCCTAACACCATGTCAGTGCTTCTGAGAATGATAGATTCATGTTTAAGTGGATGAATTTCATTCTGTACACACTCACTACATCTATTCAAGATCCATAACTTTTTTTGAATATCTTTGAGGAAACAAAGATTTGCCTTGATGATTTTTGTTTCAAATTTGTATCTATTTGAAGGATTATGTTTAAATCATAGTAGCATTGTCCACATTCAGTTTTTGTTTGCTGATATAAAGCAGATAATCTGAGCTGATAAGATATTTCACTCACTGTGGAAGTGCTAGAGAAGCCCAAAATGTCATCTACAGATACATATTTTCATACAATATTTGTTTTGCATGCTTCTAATGACAGAAAAATACCCCATCATCTATAGTAGTGCATCCCTTGCTTAGAGTGGTACCTGACACGTAGTATATGCTCCATAAATAGAGCTGAATGAATGATTAAGGAGGAACATCTACTCCCCAAGAGTGGATGAAAGGAAGAGGAAGAACATGTAATGAATGTCATTAAGAATGAAGTGGAAAAAAAAAAAAAAAAACGAATGAGGTGGCAATGACAGAAGGGTCCTGGGGAGCCGAGGGGTAGCTGGGGCACTGGCCATCGGGGATCCTCACTGCCAATCTTGGATTCTTTACAATCCCTGACCTCAAATCAGTCCCTTCCCTCCTCAGAGGCCAGTTTCCTCATCTGTCTCATGAAGGCCAAACTTTAACATGCAAATATTCTATTATTTGTGGTATAATACACCTTACAAATGTGATTCTTTTCAGGATATTTTTGTGTAAGTCTAGCAAACTTCTTTGATTTCTTTTTTCTATTTATTTGCTTTGCTAGTGTGGAGTCTTTCTTTTATCTGAAAGTTCTGCTCTGGCGGTAGTGTTCTTGCTAACATAAATATCAGTTATTGATGCCCGGAAGAAATCTTATAGATGATCCTTTCCTATTTACTCTTTTTTTTTTATAAACATAGGAATGAAACTGATACATAACATGAATTGTCTAAGTTTCACATTGAATTGGTGATAAGGGCAAGAGTCTTGGTTTTCTGATTTGCTGCAAAGAGAGAGCTCTTTCTACTCGTCGATTGCACCAGTTCAACAGAGCTTAGTTTGTTATTTAGGATTTAATTCACATCTTGCTTTCTTCTCATTGCTTGCTTTTGTTTTCTTACTACATGAACAGATAGAAGTCGTCTTCAATTAGCAATTACCAACCTAGAAGAAAGAATAAAAACACATGTGAGGTTATAATTGGTAAACAAACAAAACCAACTTCTTTATAAAGAATAATGCAGCATTCACAGAGAAGATAGTCCCACTGATAAAATTTTAGCATCTGTACTTTAACTACCATCCAAGTGATTTTGAAACGTTCTTAGTGTAGCCACAACAAATTCCTAAATCTTAAATTTGGGGCATCTTACTTTTGAGAATCAGAGACAAAATGTAAATAAATAGAATTTTTTTCACCTTCGTCCAACCACATGAATTTCCCTATGCTGTAGTAATAATAGGATCTGAATCAAAGAAACACATCTATTCCTTTTATTAATTTCATTATACTGTACATTTTTCCCTGGGACTGGAAGCGGATGGCTGTTTCAACATTTAAAATGTTTACCAATAGCAGTTATTTTCATGAATTCACATCTCAACACCATGGGGAATGTTACTTTAGTCTCTAATCGTGAGCTGAATCTGTCAAAAAAAATGATGAGCAGCAGTTGGTAGCAAACATTATTTGCCACACTTGGTGGATCCTTCTATATGCTGCTCTCTGATTGCAAGTGGGGATTCACACAATTCTTGGGGCCAGAAAAAATAACTCAAGTAGAATACCTAACCAGAACTCTCCAACATCTGGGCATCATTTAAAAAGCCATCTTATTGTCCAGCCAGCAGTGATACTGTTAGCACTGGAACAGTTCATTGGTAAGGGACAACTAAAATATCAGGTGTTTTACTCCTGCAGATAAGTTAGGCTTAAAATAAACACTGTGTTTTATTCTTAAATGAAACACATGCCCTGCATTTCTGTTAAACCTCTGTCCAATAGTAAGCTGTTTAATAAAACAACTGATCAATTTGATTAAAAGTGGCTCAGATTAGCATTGCTGTTGTCACACAAAATAAAACATAAGGGTGATTACCAGGTCATAAACATTTGACTTTGGTTATAAATCCAAGCACTAAATATTTTGCAGTCACCTGTAATCCTGGGTCACACATCTCTTTCATCATTTCCTCCCCTGTGGTTTTAGCAAGCATCATTCTTTTTGTTCTTGCAACTCCTGTAGCAATGACACTTCAGTACTTCACCTCATAATTATGTGGCTGCATTGTTTGCAAAATAGGGTAGCACCTGAAAGAATCTTGCTAATTCTCTAATCTCATCTCCTTACCTAACTGAAAGTGACCCGAGGCTGCTGAGTGATTTTTACAATATCTATATTAAGTACCTAATGTAGAGCAGAATTGAAATTAGACTCTTAATGTACTGGTGTCTAATCCAGGAATTTGCTATTGTTACGTTGTGGTACGCTTGCCTCTCCAACCAGTCTGCAATGTCTCTTTGTACCATACACAGGAAGGTTAACTGGAAAAAACCTGCAGGTAGGGCAGGCATTTAATAAATACTTTAGTCTGCTTTTCTTGTGCCCTAGAGTATGTTAAGGTTGGAGACAATAGCTGGAAAAGGCTACATCGTAAATTTTATACTTGTTATAAAATTCTCTTGTGACCCACCAGATTTTTAAATAATTAAAATATCTAGAACATAGGGTCATCTTTTGTAATGTTTAACATGACTCATCACAGAGATTCCAAAGTCTATATATTCAAATATGAAGTAGTACTTGATAAAGAGAGACTATTTGGATTATCCTGCTTTAGCAAATTATCATTTAAAAAACTTTTCTCTGTTCACTGAAAACTTTATAAGGACAATTATTGCTGCTGGATATCCACATTTCCAATCAAAGCATTCAGGGATCTTTGGGAAAATGCTAATTATAGAACTAGAGCAGAAAATAGACAAGGTGAGCCTGGTATATCTTGTAGTGCCAAAAAGTAACGAAATTGTGCAAACAAGCAAACAAAAACCTACACTGAATGTCCAAGCAACACGAAATCCAACTGAAGGAATTCCCAGTGGCTAAAGATGGGATGATTTGAGCAATAAAAGAAATAAAGTAGTATTGGATTATAACACAAAGTATAAAATAAGTATAACATCCATAAGTCCATACTGATATTCATAAATGATATTCATAAAGTAAATAAATGAATGGAAGATGAGAGATAAATCTGCCCTGCAGAAAAATTCTAAATATTTTATATAGATAGTCTGCCCCTGAAGAATTGAAGCATAAATCCCTCTCCTTAAACATGGGCTGTACCAGTGACTTCCTTCTAATGAGCACAGTATGGAAAAGGAAAAAAAAAATAGAGCAGGTTTATTGTGGAGAAACCCAACAAACACTTCCTCGGTCTGGTGATGAAGGTTAACAACAACAGTAATAGGTCACATTGATTTATGTACCCTTGATATGATGTGATAAAAATGACACTTTACCCCTGTGTTCTTCCTCCCCAAAACCCATAACCCTAGGCTAATGATAAGAAACATATCAGAACAATCCCAGTAGAGGTACATTTTTCAAAATCCTTGACCCCTACTCTGCACTGTTAAAGTTACCAAAAACAGAGAAAGACTGAGGAACTATCACAAATAAGGGTAGCCTGAAGAGATGAGATTACTAAATGTGATGCATTGTCATGAATAGGATCCAGGAACAGAAAAAGCACAAAAAGGAAAAAGTAAGAAAATCTGAATAAAGCATGGGCTTAAGCTAATAGTAATGTACCAATATCATCATCTAAATGAAATTAATAAATGCACCATGCTAATGTAAAATATTAATAGTAGGGGAAACTGGGCTTAGGGTTTATGACAACACTATACTGTGTTCACAGATTTTTCTCTAAATCTAAAACTTTTTCTAAAATAAAAAGATGATTTTAAATAAATTGGCAAAAAAAATAAAAATAAAATAAAATAAAATAAAATAAAATAAATTGGCAAAATACTTGAACACGAGTTACAAAATACGTAACTTGCTGTTAAGTACATGAAAAGATGCTCAACCTCACTAGTCATTAGGGATATGCAATTTAATGCCACAGTGAAATACCACTGCACTTGACAATACCAAAGGATGGTGAGTATTTGTTGCAGCTGGAACTGCACCGTGTTGCTGGATAGGATGAAAAATTATTTAAGAAAATAGTTTGAAGATTTCTTCAAGAATTAAACATAGATTTTGCCTGCAACCCAGCAATTCAAGTCCCAGATATTTATTCTAATGAATGAAAACATGTCACACAGAGACATGAACACAAGTGTTCACAGCAGGCTTTATAAGAGCCCATAAGAGCCCAGTCTTGTAAATTAGTAAGTTTCTTATATACAAATTGTGTTCAATAACAAAATGATTATTACATGATTTTCTAATAATTTTGCCAAATGTCTCCAGAATATCAAAATAAATGTTATATAGACACAAAGATGGCAATTCCATGTTTTATGTAGGCTTATCATGTATTCATTTGTTTAAGGATAACCAACCTACTTTAAAATAATTTCTCCTTACACATTCCCACTCCAATTCTGATCATCTGATCATTCTCAACAACAATGAAATGACTGCCTTCAAATCACAAAAAGATTCTTTTTCAATGTGCTTTTCAGCTCTAGGTAGTTTAAGTCAGACCTACTTCAAAGACAACTGCTTGTGATTTTTCCTTTCTGTGGGATATCTGGCTGACTTTCTAAGTCACAAAATACTCTGCACTAATGGAAAATAGCTAGATGTGTAGCTGTGTTTTTTTGTTTTTGTTTTTGTTTTTTACTTATCTCCTCATGAGTTAGATCCAGTCTTGTTTTTTGTTTCCTTCAATATTATACTCTGAACCAAAATGTAAAATTAATATATTGCATTTAGGTTTTAATGATATATTTACAATTGCAGTTGTTTCTATAGAATAGTAGCCATTTATATAAAAAGCAAAAGTACATAATTATTCAGATATTTTGATTTTGTTAAGGCATCTAAGTAATGATTCTTTCATACCTCAAACCTAAATTAGTTGACTTCAAGATCTATATTTTCAGTAAAACAGAATTACTATTTCAAACCCACTCAGTGACCAATTTTTAACTTAATAAAATGTTCTGTTGAGTTTATTTCTGTCATTTATTTGAAAACACTCAGGTAGCCACTGACAAAAGTAAATGATGAGGCATCTCTATATTTTTCTACTGACACTAATATTTCAGTGGCTAATATTTTGCCTCTGATTTAAGATTCTGGTTATTGGCAATGAAGATAATCCATGATACCTGCTTCTTATAGAAAACTGTTCCTAGAAGATATATTACTTTATTATTGAGATATTATTTATTGCATATTTCAAACTTTAAATTGTTTGGAGACAAGAATTACTTTTTAAAATATTCTTTAGGTTCAAATTCTTCCACCTTATCCTGCAAAGTAGTGTGAGTAAATCACTCCTCAGCAGCATAGCAAAGAGAAAACGAAGGTCAGAAGGGACGTATCCAAGTTATTTGCTGGGATACTTGGAGACTCTGCCACAGTTAAGAGGCAGTCACACATGTGAGGACAGTTTTTAAATGATCAGCTTTCTTACCAACGTAATTTGCAGAATTGGGAGGGCAGAGTTTGTGCAGGAACAATAATGTAGTCTCTAAATGTCAGTGCTGAAGCAGAGAAAAGCGTGTGAGTCCACATTCATATTCACACCTTCCTTTCCCTCCCAAATCAGGGACTAGCGCCACTCTCCTTCCATCTGAGCAAGCTATTCATCTAGGATGTGTTTTCAATACTTAACTATTTTCTCTGAGCCTAGTTAGTCACCAGGCAATGCCAATTTAACCTCCAAATATCTCTAGGAAACCATACACGGATAGACTGTCATCCATCTCCTAGTTCATATTGCACATTACCACAAACATCTCTGAATTTCCTGCCCTGGAGGCATAATTGTCTTCTTATAATGGAAACCAGATCATCTGATCCACCTACTTCAAACAGCACTGACTGCTCACTTGCTCAAAGATAAAGAACACTTTTTATCAAGATCTGTGCAGACTTTTGTGCTTTGCCCATAATATCAGTCTTAGTCTCCCCCTTTTCTGTTTTCACCAGGCACACAGGGCTTCTCTCAGTTACATGTCTAGGCCTTGCTCCCTCCTGCCACAGGGCCTTTGCACAAACTGATCCTCCACCTGAAATGCCCTTGTCACTCAAACACCTTTCACATACCCATATCTGTACAGATGTCAGTTCTTCAGAGAAGTGACTCACAGTTCCCTAGAGCAGATGAGAGGTTCTGTTTACATATCCTTTATAAAACCAAAATACATTTTTCATTGCTATCCATTTAATAATGCATCGAACACATGGATATTTGGCTCAACATTTTGTTCTGAACACTAAATATAGTGAAGCAAATATTTTTCAGTGGATGAACAAATATTGATAAAGTGCCTACTTTGTTCCTGGCCAGTGATCTGGCTCTTATGGAAGTAACAGCAAGGTCTGGAGAGACAGATTGTTAATATATAATAAATAAATGTCAGGAAGTGTGTAGGAATACTATGTTATTAGTTCTATGGATAAAAAGGAAGCATATTACAACAGAGGGGATAGAGTGACAGGGGGATGTGCTGTAGTTTTATGTCCTCTGGTCAGAGACCGTGTCTTTGAGGATGAGGCATTGGAGAAGAGAATTAAGTTAACTGAGATGCAAGACACTCTGATTCCTGGCTGCATCTTGTTGGGTCTTGAGGCATCTTGTGCTAGAACTTTGAATTTTATTCTGAGTGAGATGAGAAGTTATCGGAGAGTTATGAGCAGGGTGTGATGTGGTCTGACTCAGTAAATAAAGTGCTGTGTCCTGAATAAATAATAAAGCCTCACTCTGGTTCTGTGGAGTATAGACTTTATTATGGAAAAGGTAGAAGCACATAGATTAGTTACCAGGTTACGACAAATGTGCAGAAGAGAGATGTTCAGAGTCTGGGTATGTTTTAAAGGGAGAGCTTTCAGGATATGCTGGAGAAGCAGATAGGATTGGTAAAAGAGAAGGGATCAAGATGACCCCAAGATTTTAGTCTGAACGACTCTAGGAGCATAGCCACTTCCTGAGAGAGGAGAGCTAGGAAGCAGGGAGGTAGGTTTGAGGTGGGTAGGTTTGGAGGGAGAATCAAAAATTAGTCATTGTTTTAAGAAAACCCAGTTTTCTTTATGGGTGAAAGGAGCTCAACATAGCAAATAACTTACAGCATTAGAAACTCATGAACCAGAAGTCATGCTCAAGGGATTTTACATTGCAATATTGACATTATGCTCTGAAGAAATTATGAAATATTTATATAGTGGTAATTAATTTTTAAGTCTTTTTTTTTTGGAATTAGCTTATAAGGCCAATACAGGGCCATCATCCTCTAGATGATGTAAAGCCTCTGGTTTTAAGTAACAAACACAATGTTTAATTCACTAACTGTGGCTATGTTGACTTATTGTAACTAGATGATGTTTTGTTGAGTGTAACACCATGCTATACCTTACTAAATCATCATGATAATTCCATTGTGACACTGATAATCTATGAGGGAAGAGATAAAGAGTTTACATGTAGACAGGTTGAATTTGAAATACTTGAAGATATACTAACAGATATTTCCAATTATAACCCTCTTAATGTATGAGCAAGCAGAGGCCTGTTTCAGTCTGGCCTGTAAATTTTTAAAAATCACTTAAATATTTATAAGCATAGGCATGCCCTCATATGTCTTTGGGGTTTGAATTCATAATATTGTTGTAATTGGGAAAAACTCGGGCTGAGAAATAAATTTAAATTTATCTACAGTCAATATTGCACCTGCTACCTTGCAGAAGTTAATAACATATTTACAAAAAACAAAAACAAAAACAAAAACAAAACACTTCATCAACTCAAGAGGTTGATTTTTCCCAAATAGATCCACCAAGGATGAGCTCATAATTCAGTATTATAAAAGAAAAAAAGTCATATTAGTAATAATTGTCAGGAAGAATATATATAATCAGAACACAAGAATTACAGATTGTGGAACTATTGGAAACAAAGTATATATAAATGCTAAGAGTGGTTCAAACACAAGAAAGGAACTGTACAAAACTGAAGACGAAGATAAAATCTTGACAGAAGCTGGAGCAGAAAGGTATCTGCTTATCTCTAAAGGTACAGGATAATAATTACACTAGACTGTTTTTCAGAAACTATGAGAGCAAGAAGAGAGTAGAGTGAAATATTTTAACTGTTGAAAGAAAAACAAAACACATCAACCTAGAATTCTATATCCAGTGAAATCACCCTTCAAGAGTGAGAGATAAAAAACTTTCTTAGGCAAACTAAAACAGAGAGTGCAATGCCATCAAACATGCCCTACAAGAAATGCTGAAAGAAAGGAGAAATGCAGATCTGCAAAAAGAAAGGGAAAGAATTGGAAAAAGAATGATGTAAAACAAGTTCTAGTCATATTCTTAATTGGTCTAATAGATCAGTATGGACAAGTGACATGAATGCCAGCAATCTTATGGAGCATGGGAGGAGGAATGGGGAATAATCCTTTATAAGATATCTGCACTACCCATGAAACAGTATAGTGTTATTTGAGACTGTTCTTAAATTAGTTTTAAATGTATATTATGAACTTTAGGGCAACCACTAAAAGGATGTTTAAAAGATAAAGAACATTCAAAAAGATGAACTTCAATCTCATTGTTAGTGTATAGAAATGCCACTGACTTCTGGGCATTGATTTTTTTTATCCTGCCACACTGCCAAATTGCTGTATGAGGTCTAGCAATCTTGGGGTGGAGTCCTTTGGGTTTTCTGTGTACAGAATCATGTCATCTGCAAAGAGGGAGACTTTGACTTCTTCTTTGCCAATTTGAATGCCTTTTATTACTTTTTGTTGTCTGATTGCTGAGGCCAGGACTTCCAGTACTATGTTGAATAGCAGTGGTGAGAGTGGACATCCCTGTCTTGTTCCTGATCTTAGGGGAAAGGCTCCCAGTGCTTCCCCATTGAGAATGATATTTGCTGTGGGCTTTTTGTAGATGGCTTTTAAGATGTTGAGGAATGTTCCCTCTATACCTACCCTCTGAAGAGTTTTGATCAGGAATGGATGCTGTATTTTGTCAAATGCTTTCTCTGCATCTATTGAGAGGATCATATGGTTCTTGTTTTTCCTCTTGCTGATATGATGAATCACATTGATTGTTTTACGAGTGTTGAACCAGCCTTGCATACCGGGGATAAATACTACTTGGTCATGGTGAATAATCTTCTTAATGTATCGTTGTATCCTATTGGCTAGTATCTTGTTGAGAATTTTTGCATCCATGTTCATCAGAGATATTGGTCTATAATTCCTCTTTTTGGTTGGGTCTTTGTCTGGTTTTGGAATTAAGGTGATGCTGGCCTCATAGAATGAGTTTGGAAGTACTCCATCTCTTTCTATCTTTCCGAATAGCTTTAGTAGAATAGATATGGTTTCTTCTTTAAACGTTTGATAGAATTCCCCAGGGAAGCCATCTGGCCCTGGACTTTTGTGTCTCGGGAGGTTTTTGATGACTGCTTCAGTTTCCTCCCTGGTTAATGGCCTGTTGAGGTTTTCTATTTCTTCCAGTTCCAGTTTTGGTAGTTTGTGGTTTTCCAGAAATGCATCCATTTCTTCTAGATTGCCTAATTTATTGGCATATAACTGCTCATAATATGTTTTTAAAATCATTTGTATTTCCTTGGTGTTGGTAGTGATCTCTCCTTTCTCATTCATGATTTTATTAATTTGAGTCTTCTCTTTTTTTTTTTTTTAATAAGGCTGGCTAATGGTTTATCTATCTTATTAATTCTTTCAAAGAAACAACTCCTGGTTTTGTTGATCTGTTCCACAGTTTTTCTGGTCTCTATTTCATTGAGTTCTGTTAGAATCTTTATTAACTCTCTTCTTCTGCTGGGTGTTGGATCTATTTGCTGTTTTTTCTCTAGCTCCTTTAGGTGTAAGGTTACCTTTTGTATTTGAGTTCTTAAGGAGTCAATCCCATTTACAATTGTACCCAAAAGAATAAAATACCTGGGAATAAACCTAACCAAAGAGGTAAAGGATCTATACCTTAAAAACTACAGAACACGTCTGAAAGCAATTGAGGAAAACACAAAGAGATGGAAAAATATTGCATGCTCACGGATTGGAAGAAATGTCAATGCTACCCAGGGCAATTTACACAAAATTTAATGCAATCCTTATCAAAATACCATGGATTGGGGATCCCTGGGTGGCTCAGCAGTTTGGCGCCTGCCTTTGGCCCAGGGCACGATCCTGGAGTCCTGGGATCGAATCCCGTGTCGGGCTCCCGGCATGGAGCCTGCTTCTCCCTCCTCCTGTGTCTCTGCCTGTATCTCTCTCTCTCTATGTCTATCATAAATAAATAAATAAATAAATAAATAAATAAATAAATAAATAAATCTTTAAAAAAAAATGCCATGGATTTTCTTCAGAGAGCTGGAAGAAATTATTTTAAGATTTGTGTGGAATCAGAAAAGACCCCGAATAGCCAGGGGAATTTTAAAAAAGAAAACCATAGCTGGGGGCATCACAATGCCAGATTTCAGGTTGTACTACAAAGCTCTGGTCATCAAGACAGTGTGGTACTGGCACAAAAACAGACACATAGATCAATGGAACAGAATAGAGAATCTAGAAGTGGACCCTCAACCTTATGGTCAGCTAATATTCGACAAAGCAGGAAAGACTATCCACTGGAATAAAGACATCTCTTCAATAAATGGTGCTGAGAAAATTGGACAGCCACATGCAGAAGAATGAAACTAGACCACTCTCTTGCACCAGACACAAAGATTAACTCAAAATGGATGAAAGATATAAATGTGAGACAAGATTCCATCAAAATCCTAGAGGAGGACACAGGCAACACCCTTTTTGAACTTGGCCACAGCAACTTCTTGCAAGATACATCTATGAAGGCAAGAGAAACAGAAGCAAAAATGAACTATTGGGACTTCATCAAGATAAAAAGCTTCTGCACAGCAAAAGAAATAGTCAACAAAACTAAAAGGCAACCTACAGAATGGGAGAAGATATTTGTAAATGACGTATCAGATAAAGGGCTAGTTTCCAAGATCTATAAAGAACTTATTAAATTCAACAGCAAAGAAACAAACAATCCAATAATGAAATGGGGAAAAGACATGAACAAACAGGAATTTCACCAAAGAAGACATAGACATGGCCAACAAGCACATGAGGAAATGCTCCCCATGACTTGCCATCAGAGAAATACAAATCAAAACCACAATGAGATACCACCTCACACCAGTGAAAATGGGGAAAATTAACAAGGCAGGAAACCACAAATATTGGAGAGGACGTGGAGAAAGGGGAACCCTCTTGCACTGTTGGTGGGAATGTGAACTAGTGCAGCCACTCTGGAAAACTGTGTGGAGGGTCCTCAAAGAGTCTAAAATAGAGCTACTCTAGGACCCAGCAATTGCACTGCTGGGGATTTACCCCAAAGATACAGATGCAGTGAAACACCAGGACACCTGCACCCCGATGTTTCTAGCAGCAATGTCCACAATAGCCAAACTGTGGAAGGAGCCTCGGTGTCCATCGAAAGATGAATGGATAAAGAAGATGTGGTCTATGGGATCCCTGGGTGGCGCAGCGGTTTGGCGCCTGCCTTTGGCCCAGGGCGCGATCCTGGAGACCCAGGATCGAATCCCACATCGGGCTCCCGGTGCATGGAGCCTGCTTCTTCCTCTGCCTGTGTCTCTGCCTCTCTCTCTCTCTCTGTGACTATCATAAATAAATAAAAATTTAAAAAAAAAAAAAAAGAAGAAGATGTGGTCTATGTATACAATGGAATATTACTCAGCCATTAGAAACGACAAATACCCACCATTTGCTTCAACGTGGATGGAACTGAAGGGTATTAAGCTGAGTGAAATAAGTCAATCGGAGAAGGACAAACATTATATGGTCTCAATCATTTGGGGAATATAAAAAATAGTGAAAGAGAATAAAGGGGAAAGGAGAAAAAATGAGTGGGAAATATCAGAAAGGGAGACAGAACATGAGAGACTCAACTCTGGGAAACGAACTAGGGGTGGTGGAAGGGAGGTGGGCGGGGGTTGGGGGTGACTGGGTGATGGGCACTGAGGGGGGCACTTGAGAGGGTAAGCACTGGGTATTATTCTATACGTTGGCAAATTGAACACCAATAAAAAATAAATTTATTTAAAAAGAAAAGATGAACTTAGAAATGAAATTTCTAAATTTTTTAAAGTTCTAAAAAAAATTTTTTTAGTATAGTTGACAATGTTACAAGAGTTTCTGGTGTACAGTATCGTGATGCAACCACTCTGTATTATGCTACACTCACCACAAGTAGCTACCATCTGTCACCATATGTCATTATTACAATACTGTATTGACTGTATTCCCTCTCCTGTACCTTCTATTTCCATGATTCATTCATTCCATAACTGGAAGTCTCTATTTCCCACTCCTCTCTACCCATTGTGCCCGTCCCTTCTACCCCTTACTTTCTGGCATGCACCAGTTTGTTTTCTGTATTTATAGGTATGATATTGTCTTTTTTTTGTTTGTTTATTCATTTGATTTGTTTTCTGGATTCCATATATACCTGAAACCATATGGTATTTGTCTTTCTCTGACTTATTTTATGTAGTGTAATAGCCTCTAGTTCTATGAACATTGTCACAAACGGCAAGATCTCATTCTTTGTTATGGCTGCATAATATTTGAGGGTGTGTGTGTGTGTGTGTGTGTGTGTGTGACATCTCCTTTATCCATTCAGCTATGTATGGACACTTGGATAGCTATTGTAAATAATGCTGCATTGAATATAAGAAGGCACATATCTTTTTGAATTAGTGGGGATTTAAAAGATTTTTTACTTATTTATTCATGAGAGACACAGGGAGAGAGACCGAGACATATGCAGTGGAAGAAGAAGGCTCCCTGTGGGGAACTCTATCCCAGGACCCCGGGATCACGGCCTGAGCCCACGGCAGATGCTCAACCACTGAGCGACCCAGGTGCCCCTGAGTGTTTTTGTTTTCCTTGAGTAAATATCCAGTAGTGGAATTTGAAAAAATATATTGTAAGCTATCATTGAAATTAAAAATTAAATGGATGAGTTGAAAATAATTGATAAAAACAGAAATAGTGCTAGTGCTAAAAAGTCTGGAGAAATTATGCAAGTATAGTCTAGAGATTTAGAGAGTTGGAAAACATGAGTTGAAAAACAGAATATTGGCAATAGCAGTGTCCAGGCTTTATGCCTGAGGAATACTACACAACCTGTAGTTTAGTATGTGATGATATGTAGGCCACAAGAATGGTAACAGGTGGTTCTTGGGGGAACTTCTATATACAAAACAAGGCAAAAAGACAAGGTTAAGTGAGCTAAGCAGATCAGTGGAGGGTCATAAACAGAGCCTGGCACACTTTGATGATGCCGCAATTTGGACTGACCTAGGATAAAATCGCTGAATTGAAAATTATGATATGAACTTATAGTAGTGACTGCTCATTCACATATTTGGCAAAAATGGTGAAGTGCAAAATATTTGAAAAACATATGTAAGCCCATGTTACAGTAAAGTTTGGAAAAATAACACCTGTATCATGATGGCATTATGGTGAGTTCAGCTATATTATGTCTAAAGTATTTTAATCTCCCCATTCTAGGATTCCATGAGCAGGAATATAAGATTATTAAAATGAGCCATTCCTAATATAGATGAAGGCATAAGGATTTATCTTACGAATGAAGAAATTTTACTACATAAGTGATCACAAAGAGCAGACCAGAATAACATGAACATATCAATAGGAATATTGATTTTTATAGATTAATACTTTATTACCAGCATTAAATATTTTAAAGTGTTTTTCAAGGGCTTAAATTTGTATTAAGGGTATTAGTGCAGCTAATACTATTAAAGAGAGAAATGAAGTATGTGAAAATTTAAACATTCTGCTCCATTGTGCTGTGAGAGACAAGAGGTAAGATGAACCCATGCATTAACTGCATTCTCTGGACCCTTTTGCCACAATATGCTTCTGGTGGAGTTATGTTTGCTAATTTGTTATTGTTCACTTCCAAGTATATCTGATCATTGTTCACTTTTAATCATATCTGAAAATTTTGAAAAAAATTATATTTCTCTCAGTAGTATCAGGAACTTGAAACACACCCTAGAGCAAACTTTTAATTTAACTAGTTCATCCTTTCTATGTACAGCATTACATTTGTGCTTGGTGATTAAGGTGTGTGTTCACCTGACACATTGCTGATTTCAAACAGATGTTTTCTCTATCACATATTTACAAAGATACTCCTTTTTAAAAATCTCTGATTGTTTTAATGTAACCTCTATCATATAACAGACTCCCAGGAGATATTAATGGAAAAGATTAAGAAAAATGTTTTGTTTATAATTATTAAGTATTCTAGTGTGTGGGTATCTGAGTTCCATTACTGAGCTTCATGTTCCATTACAATAGATAAAAAATCTAATATATGGGTGAGGAATGTACACTATAAGTAGTAATGCACAGGGCATCTCTGAAATGCACAATCTATGAAAATACCCTTCCTAAAACCAAGTTGGAAGGACCCTGAAATCTAGAAGTAGTGTGTAACACAGCATGAAGGAAGATAGTAGATGGTGGGGCATGGCAGATTATTTGGGGGAAGAGATACATTTTGGCAAAATATTTTGTTCTGAAATTGCTTTTGACATTAAAAAGTGAGACTATACCACCAATTGCTACTAGAGAAAATAGTGTGAACTTAAGACAGACTTTTTTACAATTTATTTAAATCTATAAACGCATGTAGGCCTTCTCAAAATAATCCCATCATTATAAATGACCAATTAAACTCACGTTCAAAGGATCGACTCAGGCCCATGGTTGACTCTAAAGTGAGTAGGCAATGATTTATTTTATTTTTTTTTATTTTTTATTTATTTATATATTTTTTTGGCAATGATTTTTTTAAAATCTAGAACCACCTTGTACAAATTATTATTTTTTTTTCTTAATGGACTGGTCAAAACCAGTACAAAAGATGAGTCAATAAATAAAGACAAATACAATATTGTTAACAGATTTAGGTAAATATTTTAAAGGAATTAATAATCTATGTCCCTGTGAACATAGATAATCATTATTGACCACAGATTTATGTTAAATAAATAAATACAAGACATGTGGTTTTAATATGTACGACTCAATTAGTCAAATCAACTCATTGTAGCCTCTGAGTAAAAGAAAAGCAGGCCTGAGTAAAAGAAATCATGCTCCATGATATAAAAATTGTAAGAAAAGGGGAGTGGCCTAAGTCACATACCTTTGGTTTCACCGTGTTCTCTGCCTTCCTACCCACAGATTTATATTTAAATAGACGGTGGTAATTGTGGGAAGGAGTCACTAACCCAGCAGTCTGCAAACCCCTGAGTAGGTCACAAACTTTGTTGTTTTTTTAACCTGTTCCTTAAGCTTGTCAACCCTAAAGAACAATTTGTAAAGGTTTCAATGGCATGGTAAGATAAAACTAACAGCCCTGTCATGAATTGGAAATCAATAAAGCATTAAAAATGCAAATACATTCTTGTTAATATGATATAATTGTGAAGAACTTTTAAGCATTCAATTACCATTTAACACAAAAGCCTGTAACGATTTAATTAGGAATCCTTCACCTAATTGAGGTCAAGATTGTTAGCAGTGGATGTCTAATTAGCTTGCTTATAGCAGCTATCTTTTTTGAAAACTCCCTGGATAAAAATCCTTCCTTAAAAGATATCTGCTTCCCACCACCCTTCCAACACACACACACACACACACACACACACACACACACACACACTGCATATAAAAGCTATTAGAATCCAAATAAAGTCTGTACCTGAGTAGTAGTAGTATAGCACCATCAAATTCCTGGGTTTGACAATATGTTATATCTATATATTATCACGGGTGAAGCTGTGTGATGGGTACTCAGGAACTCTCAGTAACCACCTTTGCAACTTTTGCATGTTACACAATTTCAAAATAGTTAACAATGCATCTAGATGTTTCAGAATTACTAGAGCATTTGGATGGGGTACTTTTCCTTCAGAGGTTATAGGGATTATTTAAGGTAATAATTGGTTCCATGAAATAAGGCCAAATTTATAGGACATTTGATATATAGTTTAAGTAAATACCAGTTTAGTCTGTTCAAAATGAAGACTTCAAGTCACACAGGAGCACTTCAAAAAGTTGTTGGAGAAGATTTCCCTGACATTAGACTTCCCTCATTTGTTCTTGACTAGATCATGGGCTTTCAACATCCAGGTATAAAACCTCAACTGGAAATAAAATCCAAAATAAAGTCATCAAATTAATCTCCTATGCCTAAGGGAATAAATAGCCCATTTTATGTTCTTAAAGATTAAGTCTTTATAATTATTTTAATGGAAAATATATAAAAAGAAACAGTATTTTATAACAGGCAAACAAGAACCAAGACAGATTTATTGTTGTCAAGTCTCCAGTAGCAGCAATGACCAAATTATGTCCCATGAAGCTCCAATGCTGTTAGGTAGGTCAGAAAAAAAAAAAGAGGGTAGTAGCCAAATAAATTATATAATTATTCATGTATAACAATGCTTCCATGTTTATAGATCTAAGAATTTTTTTTCTTTATACTCAGCACATACTGAGCAAAATTTGGCTTTGGAATTCTTTTCAAAATTTCCAATTAACTTTTAAAATCAGCATTCTACTGAACACCTGTTGGGAATGACTAGTACAGAGTCAAAGTATGCTTCCTAATTAAGTCTAGCATCAACATCCCACATTGAAAATGTGTATCACACCTTAGCTTGAGTTGGTCATTTTAAAAACAAGGAATTACTACTTCCTTTCATGACTCCAGGGTTTTTACAACTTTTATTAGTCACCTCACCTCACTTTGTTAAAAAAATAAATGGTCTTTAGAATTGTATCTTAAAAAAAAAACACAGATGAGGGGTGCCTGGGTGGCTCCGTCAGTTAAGTGTCTGCCTTCAGCTCAGGTCATGATCCAGGGTCCTGGGATCGAGCCCCTTGTATGTCCTCGGGCTCCCTCCTTAGCGGGGATGGGGGGATAGGAGAGGGAGTCTGCTTCTTCCTGTCCCTCTACCCCTCCCCTAGCTGATGCATGTGCTTGCTCTCTCTCTCTCAAATCTTTTTAAAAAGCACAGATGAAGCATCTATTTTTATCTTGGTTATAAATCACGAGCTTCCAGATCTGCATGACTAGCAGCATGCTTATCTGTCCAACATGAACGGTTTCCCTTGTGTGCTCAGCACCCTGGATCTGCACTGTCCCCTTTCAGTTCTTTGAACATGCCAAGTGCTTCCATGCCTCCAGGCTTCGCTGTTCCCTGCACCTAGACTTCTTGCCTCTAATCTATAGGGTACTGCTTTTTTTTTTTTTAATCATCTATTCATTCATAATTTAAATGTCACTTCAAATGACATTTGAAGATCTGAGACACTATGATACTATTTACTTTAAAAAGGGAAGTTCTCTTGATAGTCTATGGGGATTTTCACACTAGAGAAGAAAATTTGTGTGAAATCTTGCCAGTCTGGATATGCAGCTTGTGTCCAGTGAACATCCTGCACTCATCACTGCTACAGTGGAATTAGGTCATTGAGTCATCCCAGAGAAGTGGGTCATTGAGGGGAAGAGTTAATGTTGTCAGAGGGTCCTTATGTCCTCCTCTCTGGTCCTGTGTGCATAGGTGAAGAGCTCAGACTGGGGGAATGGATCAGCAGAACTGTGTTAAAAGCTGTAGTATTTGGGTATTCGCATCTAGATCATTACTTGTACACTCTGTTACATTAGAATTGTATGTCTTTTTTATTTTCGTATTTTACCCATTTTACACTCCCAATTACCAGCTCCTGCTTGAATGTATTGCAAGCTTTGCCAGTGGGCATTTTACCCATCCCATGCCTGTAGTGGTAACCACGTCATTCTCTTATACGTACCTTTTCTAAGATTCCAGTTAGTGGCACTGCTTTCATACTTGTAAGGCCACAGAGTTGGGAAGAATGGTTTAAGAGAGGGAGAATGTTGGGATTTTGCTAAAGAAATAAAAATAAAATATCCTTGTGAATGAATTATGTTATTCATTCACCAAATACTTGTTAGTAGCTATTATCGCTGTTGAATGAAGCTATGCCAGGAGCTATGTGGGGAACTTTTAACAAACATAAATATTTAGCTCTGCTATCCTTTGGTAGAAAATTGTAGTCCCTTGATAAATCAGGTGATTTATCAACCAGTCCCACCTCTTGGCCTCTCCAACTGTTTTTCAAAACTCTCAATCAGCAGCAACTACATGGATCATATATTTTTAGACATAAAGATAAAAAGGAGCAGTACTCTGCATTACATGATATTTTTAAATAACATTTACCTATTGACCTTGCCATTTTTATGAATATATTTAAAATTAGTTTCTCCTTCTCTTCAACTTCATTTTTAACTTGACTGTAAACAGGCAATTGATAGAAAACTAAAGTATGAGTAAGAATGTAGAAATAAGACATTAGTCAAAATATAGAGCTATAGAAATCTACTTAGTAAATGAAAAAAAAAAAATGTTGCTCCGTACAAAACAGCCCTTAAAACTGCCTGAATGAGTTACTGAAAGGCTTGTTCACAGTCATAAAAATAGCATTTTTATACAATGCCAAGGTTACAGTAAGAAAAGAAGCAAATATCTTCCCAGCACATTCGAGACTGCCCCTTCTAAGTCAGCTGCTTTTTTGCTCAGCAATTATGTGGTAAACACTTTCCTTAGGGATTTTTCTGTTTCTTCCAATAAAGACGGTAGGTCTATTATGTAAAATGTGAACAGTGAACTAGAATCAGAAACAGGGAAGTAAAAGGCCTTTCTGTGCCATAAAAAAATCATTTAGTTTCAAATTAGAGTCATTCCAATGAATTTTGGCCTAAAACTGTCAACATAACTGATGTTACAATTGTAGATGCTTCTGACAAGAAGTGAGAAAAAATCAGGAGCCAGCTCTTTGGTTTTCTGAAGACAACCTTTTTGCACAGTTTGCCAATATTAGGTTAAAAACAAAACAAGAAAAAAAAAAACCTCATCCGTTTTAATTAAATTGATATTTTAGCAGATATTTATTTCTTTGCATTAACAAAATATGCCAAATACATTTTTAAAGAGGCAAATTGGTGATTTCTTCCACTACATTCATATGCCTTGTTGAAATGTTTTCTGATATTTCTACATGGTCTACTTCACTAAAAAAGCGAAGTAGAGACATATTATTTTATGTTATTAATATACCTTAAAAGTCACAAAATAGTGATTTTCAGAAGCAGTATATTTTCTTTTTATATTTTAATTTACATGGAATAATTGCTAATTTGATTTTTATGTTGTTCCAGCAACCAATTTTAGTGACTAGGTGGCTTATTCTTTTATCTACCCATTTTTCCTAAGTCTTTTGAAATAAGAGTAAAAAATGATACGATGATTTAACTGCATAACAACTTTATACTACTCCTTTTTCCCCCCCTTTGGAAGTTTTTATCACTATATACCACTTTCCCAATTACATTTTAGAGAGTTAGAGGATGTTTGGCAAACCTTGACATTCTCTTTGTATCTCTTAATCAAAGACACATTCAAGTGGGTAGTAAGGCTAAAAGGACATAGTTGTCTGGGAAAGGCAGGAAGGTAAATAGCTTTCCCCAGACAACTGGGGAAGACAGTTATTACTGCCAGACCTTTCAAATGTTTCTTTGTATCTTGGTCCCTAAGAGCTGTTTCTCCTGAAGGCTGTATTTGGAGTGGAAAGGATGCAGAGATTGTTGACGACCACCATTCTTCTCAAAGGCAAAGGGCCTGCTTTCTTTCAGAGCACTCTAGGCGTTTCCATACCATATCTACCAGTCTGTAGCACAACTTGGCTGCAGTGTTTGCAGAACACAGCATGGCAGCCCTTAAGCAACTGCAGATAACTTAAAATTAAGAGGGAAGTAAGGAGAAGAGAGAGAAATGAATTGAGAGGAGCCACTCAAATGGCTAAAGTCTAAGAATTGGACGGGGTTGGGAGAGTCAGAGACAATCCCTGGTTCTAGTCACTACAGAATATTTTGAGAATGTGGGTGCCCAGTGTTCAATTTGAAGTTGTGTTGGTTTTTACCTTATGTGGCCCATTCTGCTTCCCCCAAATCCTAATTCTTCAAGTAAGACTATTACATACATAATTGATGTGAGGTCTAGTTGTATTGTAGTGATTGTGGGGAAATAGAGAAATTTTTCCAAGTTGGTGCCATGCGGAGTGGAAGCTAGTGTACCCAGGACAGTGAAATCCTCTAAACGTATCAGGCATGACTGGTGAGCCAGAGGTGACCAAGGCAGTCATTGCCACTCAGGAAGTAGCACACATCTTGGGAAGCATTTTGGATATACATAAAGATTGGGTTTTATGTGTTAAGCCAGTTTTTCTGGCAGGAACGCACCAGCTGGCATTTAGATTACAGAGGAAGTGGTTAACAGAAGAGTGGTTTACATGATAAAACGGGGCCATCAAAATTGAGACGAGAGTCTCTGTGGTTGCTGGCAGCCCAGAATATAGAACAGAAGGGATTTGGATAGAAGCCTATTCTGAGGAATGGCGGCCAAGAAGCAGTGACTCACTCCATCATCTGGTGAAGACACTGATATGTCAGCAGAGTCTACTGTGAAAGAGAGGCAGAGATGGGGGTACAGGGAGAGGATGTGGGGTCCAGGGAGAGAGCTGCTGGGTCAGCTTTGTTGTCATGGCCCCCTCACAGTGCCTGGTAATTCACAGGGCTTTGCAGATCACCCTATTCACCCACACACACCTCCCATGCTCACAGTCCCTGCCAGGCCCTTCCAGCAGCCTTCCCATAGGGATGGCTCTACCATCCTTGCAGGGGCTGGATTGTGCGATGAGCGATGGAACTGGCCTCTTGGCATGAGGTCACCACTGCCCTTTCCTTGTATCAGGGCACCTCGTGCCTTCTCCTGCTGCTCTGCCTCCTTTCCATGGGGGGTGTCAGGAAGGCAGCAGTTAGAGAACATTCTTAGTGGCCCCTGGGCCTGAGGACTGGTGAAGCTTGTCCTGCCATCCTCCTAGGATTGCACTCTGACAGCTAGACATACTCATGCTGAGATGTGCCAGTTCCAGTATTTTCTCCTCTGCTCCAGGCATTGAAAGTCTGGCTTATCACCTGTCACTGACCTAAGGAATTGGGGTCACCCATGCTTTGGAGCATGTCTCAGAGCTTCTTCAAACCCCAGATAGCATCAGTGTAGGAAGATCTGGCTGGGGAAGGTGAGTCCCTGTGCAGCTCTATCTCCTCCACCAGGCAGTGGCCCTGCCATCTCAATTACAGGCTACAGTAACAAAATGGCACTGAGCCCCATTTCAAATCTGTGGACAGTTAAAATATGGAACACTTTGAAAGACACTATGTTTCTTGCCATTTTCAGAGTACTTAAACATATTGACGTAAATGTAATCCTGCCTCATCAGAATGGCTGGGCTTTAACCAACCTGGCTTCATGGAAATAACCATCTTGTTCCTATTTAATGTCCAGTGTAAAGTCTCCCAGACACAGTAATTGGAACATTTAATAAGAATAATGGTATCATAATTATTCTCGCTGGGAATTGTGGTCTTCACCTAGAAATGCAGTTTTACTTTACAGCATTTTCTTAATTGCAAGATCTGATTTTTGCTTGTAGGCCCCCCATGGGCAATGGAACATTCTCTTGTATCTGCTACTTACCTGACTACTGGGAACTTTTGTCCTCTCCCCTGTCCCAAGGGGATGAGGGAGCAAGCACTATTGCATTTCTTTCTTAGCCAGTAGTACCTGGCCTATATCTTGTATTCAAATATCATTCTTTCTAAAATGGAAAAGATAAACAAATTAATGGAATTGATTTCTACCCTTAATAAGAGAATTCCAAGTTTTGTTAGGATAAACTTTTAGGCAAATTCAGACTTGGAGAGAAACTTTAGCATTATATTCACATGTAAGTTATCCTCTGACACTCAGATCCGTTTATCTTCTGGTTAAGGAACACAGAGTCAATCAATCCAAGGGATACAATGTCAGAGTTCTTCAGTTTTTGTTCTCAAGTCAATCATATTTATTATATATCCATTTTTTAATAAAACTTATTTTTAGAACAATTTTAGAAATAGGGAAAAATTGAGGTGCTTGGGTGACCCAGTAAGTTAAGCGTCAGACTCTTGGTCTTGGCTCAGGTCATGATCTCAGGGCTGTGAGGTCGAGCTCTGCATTGGGTTCCACACCCAGCATGGAGCCTGCTTAAGATTCTCTCTCTCTCCCTCTCTCTCTCTGCCCCTCCCTGCCCCTGTGTCTCTATTAAAAAAATAGAGAAAGAGAGACAGAGAAATTGTGCAAATAATACAAAGAGTGTCCGTATAACCCACACTGTTTCCTCTATTGCTAGCATCTAATGTTAGTATGGTACTTTTGTTCTATTAATGAACCAATATCAATATATTTTTAATAACTTAAGTCCATACTTTATTCAGAGTCCCTTAGTTTTTAGTTAATGTACTTTTCTGTTCCAGCATCTCATCTGGCTACCATATTACATTTTGTACTCATATCTCCTTAGCCTACTCTTGGCTGTTACAGTTTCTCAGACTTTCCTTGCTTTTGGTAACATTGACAATTTTTAGGAATATTGGTTAAATATTTTGTAGAATGTCTCTAAATTGGGATGTATCAGATGTTTTTATGATTAGGCAAGGGATATGTGTTTGGGGGAGGAAGACCACAGAGGTAGGATGCCATCCTCACCACATCAAATCAAGGGTACATAGTATAAATACAACTTATTATTGTTGATATTGATGTTGATCACTGGCTAAGTAAGTTTTTGGAAGATTTCCCCAACTCCCTTTTCATACTCCACTTTTGAAAGGAAGTCACTGCATTCTAGTGATGGGTCAGAGAAATACAAGATGAGCCAAGGGGATCGTGTAGTACCAGAAACTAAGTGTTCAAGAAACAAAAGACCGGAGTTATGTTGATGCAAAACAGGAATCAATTTGAAAGACTTTCCAGGGGTACCTGGGTGGCTCATTCGGTTAAGTGGCTGACTCTTGTTTTTGGCTCAAGTCATGATCTCATGGTCCTGGGTTGGAGCCCCCCATCAGGCTCTGTGCTCAGCAGGGAATCTGCTTGAGATACTCCCTCTCCCTCTGCACTTCTCCTGCTTGTACTCTCTCTTTCCCTCTAAGATAAATAAATAAATCTTTAAAAGAAAAAAAAAAAAAAAGACAGACTTTCCAAAGGCCAAAACTGAAATAATTATGGAAACAAAATAGATAACACTGTATTGGGTGATAGCTCAAAGCTCAAAAAAACTAATATACACATGTCATATTAATATACATAAATAATTGAATAAATAAATGTGCAAGAAGAAACTTCCATGCTGAAATATCCAAGTAATATGTAGATAATCCCCCTTCCAAAGAGTGGAACTTGTCCTCCTCACTTCCAAGCCCACCTGATGTGAGGCAGCCTCAGTGATTTGCTTCCAAAGAATAGAGTAGTGAAAGGGAAAAATAATAGCTTCAGGGTGGAGAAACCTGGCAGACCCTGCCTTAGCCAAGTGATGAAGTCCAATGTCATTCATGAGGTCATACCAACATCAAGGACCCCCAGATATGAGGTGATTAAAAAAAGGGCACTTCACCTCTGTGGTGGCCTTCCCCAAAGTCTGTGACCCCAGTCGAATCATGAGAAGACATCAGACTGTCCCAAATGGTAGGACAATCTATACAATGCCCAGAAGTACTCCTTAAGACCCTGAAGGTCATTAAAAAGAGAGAGAGAGAGACTGAGAAGCTGTTAGAGATTGTAGGAAATAGGGGAGATATGACAACCAAATCTAATATGATATATCCTGTATTGAATCTTGGAACAGAAAATGGGCATTAATGGAAAAATTCATGGAATCTGAATAAAGTCAGAATTTTGGTTAATAGTAATGGTCCTACATTAGTTTCTTAGTTTTGACAAATGTTCCATGGTTATGTAAGATGTTAATAGTCATGGGGAAGGTGAAGTGTCTGTACTGTCTCTGCAGCTCTTCTGTATATCTCATAGTATTCCAGTATAAGAAGTTTATATTAAAACACTACTGTTTCTAAATATAAAATAAATCATCTCTTGAAGATATATATTCAGCATACGATAATCAGACAAATATATGGACTAACTGGCATGACTCCTTATATTTCTAGTAACGAACAGTGTAAGTCACAGGTAGCGATAATATTTCTGACCTTCAAATATAAGGAAGTCGTAAAAAGATTCAAGATTCTATTATCTTTACATGAACCAGGTAATCAAGCAGAATTTCTTTTATTTAGAGCAGATGATATTCCATATTTCTTCCCTGAAATTCTTATATTTGCAAGCAAGGCTGGTCTTGCATTTAATTGGGGAAAAAAAGGCTTAAAATGTACTAGCCCATTGAATATTGGTGGTTCCCCATCCACACTGCTTGTAATATGAAAGAGATATTTTTACTGTGGTAGGTGGCTTACTCTGAAGATCTTGCAGCTGGAAATAGAGTTCTAAAAAACTACAGAGTATGTTGCCATTTTGGAATAACCCATAAAGGAGTATAAGGGTCAAATGATGCCCAGTCTTCCACCTTATGCTTGCAGACATAACACAACATATTAACACCAATTAAATCATATTTAGAAATATATATTATGTCTTACAGAGGCACAGAAGCCATAAGGGAGTATACTGAACTCCATAAAGGTGTGATTTCTACTAAAAGGAGAATGACAATTTCCTTGTATTTTTAGTATCTCTAAGTAATACATAGTTCTGACAAGTAGCTCACTGATATGTAATTCTAATCTTACTAATACTATTAGAATTTGTGATGAAATTAGATGAGCATATGAATTTCTTACATCTTATAAAATATTTTGTTTAGAAAATAAAAATTTTTAGTTTTTATTTCTCATATCAATGTTCCAGTATGTGGCATACATTTGATCTAATTAACAGGCACCTAAAATCAAAAGTAAAACAGTCAGAGTATTGAATCAAGAGCTCTCCATCACAAAGATCGAACCTTGTACTGAATTACTTAACATAGTCTGCTAGTTATTACAGAAAGTACTTGATTTGGAACAATATGAATTTTACTGTCTCTTTTTTGCCACTTAAAGTAAGGGAAATATAGAGAATAGTGTAACAATGCATATTCGTATTTTTCCTTCTTAAATGAACTCCTTTTAGTTCAAAGAAGAATGGAAAAGAAAACACCGTTCATGATAAGTTTGGGGATTAAGAAAACAACATTGCTCTGCCTTCTTGCATATAATCAATTTTTCTACTAAAGGGTAAATCTGACATTCTTCCAACCACCACTAAAACTGTCAGAAAATCCTTAAAAATAGCATTTAAAAAATCAATAGTGCCCCTTCACATCTTTTAAATTGGTCAATTTTGATTGCCTAGTTCCCTGAAACACTTTGGAATCCACTTGAGTATAGATGGCCTAAGCCAGTCATTAGGAAAGCCATTAAAGATAGACAGCAAATTTAGACAGCAAGATATTGTAGAAACATATTAAAACGTGTCCTCAGATGCTGCTTGTAAGCAATACCATGATTTCTTAAATATTTCCATCTCCTGTGAATTCTGTCCCTGCAAAGTCATTATAATTGATACATGCATTTTTTATTTGGTTTTATTCTTTTTAAAGATTTTGTTTGTTTATTCATGAGAGACAGAGAGAGGCAGAGACACAGGCGAAGGAAGCAGCAGGCTCCCTGCGGGGAGCCAGATATGGGACTCGATCCCAGGGCTCTGGACCACAACCTGAGGCAAAGGCAGATGCTCAACCACTGAGCCACCCAGGAGGAGTCCCTTTTGTTTTGTTTTAAAATGTGATCTAAATTTGCAAGCGTGAGTTTCTTTCTAGGGTGGTATGAAACAAACCAAGAAGTAAAGCCAAAAGTGAAATGCAGTGATATTCCAGGTGATACATAAACATAGGTCTCTCCCAAAGTCAGGAACTCTCAGAAGGTCCCAATAGGAACCATCACTCTTTTCCTTCCCTCCATGCTCCCCACTCCCCACCCTCAGGGCAACAGAAAGGCCATACTGCACCAGAGACCGTCTGATCATGACTATATCTGCCCTGCTGTAATGGCAGCCAGATCCATGAATGAGAACTATTATGTCTACAACATAAGGAATACTGAGTGTAGATGAAAGGAATGATCTAATTATTTGGCCAAGAAGTGACATTCAAGTGATGTGGATTATTAAAAATAGAATTTTAATTTTAGAGAATTGTTTGATATACATATCAGCTGTTTTTTTAAAATAAAGCTGCTTACTTTTAAATTACCTGTATGCCTCTTCTAAATTTAGGATCTCATACAATCAACAGAAAGTAGGAGAAACCGCTCCTGAGGCCAATCAGAGGTCATGAACGTGACTGTGCTTAATGCTAGGGCTGACCTTGCATTTGCAGTTAATTGAGCAAATGTATATTACAGGCTTGAATTGTGTCCCTGCAAAATATCTTTGCTGAAGTCCTGACCCCTAATATTTTAGAACATGATAGTATTTGGAGAGAGGGTCTTTAAAGAGTTAATTAAGGTAAGATGAGGTCATTAGGGTGGACCTTACCCAATGTGACTGGTGTCCATCTAGAAACAAGATAATAGGACATAGACATGCACAGAGAGAACATGGGGAAAAGAGAGCTACTCTTTAAGCTAAGGAGAGAGGCCTCAGAAGGAACCAACCATGCTGCCACCTTACTCTTAGACTTGTCGCTTCCAGAACCCTAAAAAAATAATAAGTTTCTGTTGGTTAAGCCACCCAACCTGTGGTACTTTGATATGGCAGCGCCAACAAACCAATACCTGTACGTGTGTGTTTGTATGCTTCTATGTTGAATAAGCCAATTTGACATGGGGTTTCAGCCCCTTATAACTCACTAAGTGCTAAAAAATTAACACTACTTACTTCATTCTTCCTCATTGACTTATGCGTTGGTTTTCTTGAAAAGTATATGGTCCCTTATTGGCTCTCTGTGTTTAATGAAGTATAAAATCTAATAGAAAACTCTGGGTGCTTGTGTCTTCCAGAGCTTCGTTCTAGATTGAGCCAGTGGAGAGCAGTCTCCATGCTGAGGTACCTACAGCCGGGGTGGGAAGACTTACTGCAGAGGGTGATACTCTCTTCAGACAGTGTGTGTGAGCACTTACAAGAAAACTTTAGTAGTATTTGGCCTCACTGTCTCCCTTTTCAGTGCATAAAGTTGGAGAAGCTGTGGTGGGACCAGAAGGATTACATTTTAAATGATTTTTCGATTATTCTATTGTTTTAGCTCTGCCTCTTGTTCCTATCTGCCACCCCTGACCCCATACCTGCTAGCTCCACTTCTGGATGTTTCTGGAACTCTACTCAGCAGGGCAGGCTGATTTTCTCTCACTTCTACTCTAGTCTTCCCCGTGGTTGTGACATCCTCTACTCTTTCTGCCACCAAAATTTCTGTCCACCTTTAATTCTCCAGGAAAATATTTAAGTCATTCCTTATCTAGGAATGACTCACTCTCCCATCTGTTACTAGTGTGCCATAGAAGGCAAATGTTAAGAGACATCTTTTATAGTGGCTGCTAAGGAGGAAGTATTAATACTACAGGGTCCTATCAGAGGGACCCTCTGACCCAAAAGAGAGGGCCAGTACTAATGAGCCACTGATGAAATCTTTGACAGTGTTAGCCATCTGAGACCTCTTCCAACGTCGTATCCAGTCCCTTCCTCTACTTTAAAATCGAGAGAGCCATCAGTATAGCCTGGCAAGGTAATAGTGGAGGAGAAGACAGGCAGGTGGTGGGCAAACAAACAAGGTGCTGACCATGGTCTCCATTCTCCATTCTGGATTTCAGCCTCTAGTAGGCTGGAACTGAGTGGGGAGAGGTGCTCCAGCCTTGGACAGAATTTCAAGGCTTACTCTTACCTGGGACTAGACATTTTAATTGCTAAAATTAGACTAATTATAATTCGACTTATGAAGGGTTTTTGTTATTCTAGGAGTGACAGGAAAAAATGAGACCTACTCAACTGTTCACATAGAACAGACAGGGACTTAAAACCACAGAATGGATTGAAAAGGCCTATGACCAATTCTTCACTGACTTTTAGAAGATATGTCAAGGATGTTTTCCTTTTAACAAATGTGTTAGGATGATAGCTTTTGGTGGATTTGCTCATAATTTGCTTCTTGAAAGAAATTACAGTACTTTCACGTGGTCTGTGATGTAACAATCCTCTAAGATAAATGCATCATGTTTTTATTCATGTGAAATCTGATGCTGCTTATGCACATGTGCAAACTATCAGAGGGAAAAAAACCAATTCATAGCCTAAAGACCAAAAATAAACATAATTTCAAGTACTACTATCAAGTTGAAACTTCTGGGATAATTTTTTTGTTTGCACTTAGATGATATGTGTGCCATTTATCTGACAAGTTAA
The DNA here is from genome assembly GCF_053574225.1 of Canis aureus. Lineage (NCBI taxonomy): Eukaryota > Metazoa > Chordata > Mammalia > Carnivora > Canidae > Canis > Canis aureus. The sequence goes on along the minus strand of NC_135613.1, from coordinate 14,612,924 downwards.
ATTGACTCTGATTAATTTTCTCTTAGGATGTAGATGAGGGCATCCATTCAAGTGGCCTGCTCATTTGCTTCCTGTCTTTTTTTTTTCCCCAGGATTTTATTATTCTCATGCAGTTAAATTATATGGATGAGAAGCAATGCTGTGCTTTGAGCCCACCTCAGAGATGTGATTTTTTAAAAAATCAATTTTATGGAGGTAAACTTACATGCCAATAAGATATACTCATTTTACATGTACAGTTCAATGAGTTTTGACAAATGCAGACACCCCTGCAACCATTACCTTCCTAGAGGAATATTTTTATCATCCCCAGAAGTTCACCTTAGCCCATTAACACTAGTCCCTCTCTAGCACTCAGGAGTAGGCAAAAGCTGATTTGCTTTTCTGTTCCTATAGGTTAGTTTTGCCTTTTGTAGAATATCAAAGAAACTTTCTGTGTGTCAGGCCTCTTTTGTCCAGCATGATGTTTTCAAGAATCATCCATCTTCTGATGTACGTACGTGGTTCATTTCTTTGTGTTGATGAGTGGTAATTGCATCTCCTTCCTTATTTCCTGTGGTCAGAGGTGATCTGTGCCTACAACACCTGGGAGAATGAGACGGGGGTGGGGGGCAGATTTTATCCCCAAATGGGTCATTTATATATTGTATAACCTTGAGCAAATTCTATATAAGCCAGCCTTTTCAGTTTGCTAGCTGGGGTAATGATGGAATGTTACTCTGTAAGCCCAAGAAACGTTTACATAAGAGATGAGGGAAGTCAAGTGATGGTAGTGCCCTTTCCAGCATAAAGATGTGGAAAATGGTGTGAGCTGTAATAACTCCTCGTGAACCCAAACAGCAGCATTTAGAGCCTGATCCAGGAAGCTGCCACTACCAGAGTCTGTGATTACCCTTTATTTTCTCATTTGTGGGAAGGTAATATTTCCCACATTCATTGCTGTGAAAAATGATTATTCTCTCACATACGTAGGGTTGTGTTTGCAAGCAGGAAATGAGCAGCAAGAGTACAAAGATTTTGGGGGAAACATATTTTTATTCTTAAGTATATACTCATATTTATGTAAGGTACAAATTAATAATAAATGGAGAAATAATAATATAGGGTAAGTATGTCTATAATCTAGAAGCACACCTTTTTCAGTGCTAGTTGCCCTTAAAATATTATTATCCCAGTTGTAGAGCATTATTTGCCCTTTTGTGCTCCATATACTGTCACAGTCCTGATAAGGGAGACCAAATGCTGCATGTTTGCACACCATGCCTTGCTCATGAATGATGCTTTATGCCGTGAGGTGGTGCTTTATGTCAGTCTCAGCCTATTGACAACCAATGATGTGGCTGGACTGGCCCTTGTGATTCTTACTATGATTTCAAGATGCCCTCAGCAGTAACCACCAGGAAACTTTGAAAAAAGTCTTTAAAGGTTTATTACTTACATATCCTGGAAATTACATGGCATACATAGGGCCACATAGCAGAGTCATAGCAGAAGGTAGGGAGAAGTGCACAGGGCTGGTGTGCTTCTTTTCTTAGGGTCGAGGGTGAGGGTTTCACACAAGCAAAAGTTCATTAGGACCTATTAGTGGACTTATTGTCTGAGAGCCAGGGCCAATTTTTATACCTATGTGCCTTGGGAAAGTCCTACTCTCACCTACTCTCACCCTCCAGCATTCCTGCAACCCCCGACATGCAACAGGCTAGGTGTCCTCCTAGCCCTCCTAGCCCTTCCCCTTCTGCAGTTCACTGTGGATTTCCAGAAGGTGCTGTCTGCATGGCAACCTCATGAAACACCATCCCAGTGGTACCTGGGGACTTCCGTGGAGAGGCTGGAGTCCTGCTTAATGAGCTTCCTCCTGTTTGCCTCCTCAGGACCAATCCACTCTCCTTTCAGGAAGGGAAATCTTTCATTTGTAATCATTATTCACAGGAACAATATCACAGTAAAGTACAGACATTATGGTGGTTAATTTTATGTGTCAGTTTGACTGGGCTGATACCCAAATAGCTAGAAAAACATTATTTCTGGCTCAGCCTGTGAATGTGTTTCTAGAAAAGATCAGCATGTGGATCTGTACACAGAAAAGAAAAAAAGATTGCCCTCACCAGTGTGACGGGCATCACCCAGCCCATTGAGGACCCAAGTAGAACAAAAAGGTGGAGGGAGGACAGATTTGTTCTCAATACTTGAGCTCTTCTCTTCTCTTGTCCTTGGACATCAGTGCCCCTACTTTCCAGATCTGCAGAGTTGGACTGGGACCATTGGACCCCTGGTCTTGCCACCTTTGGGTTGGCTTTCTTGGGTTTCCAGATTGCAGATGGCAGATCATGGGACTTTTCAGTCTTCATAATCACATGCACAAATATCTTATAATAAATATTGATCTGTATATCTATATCGTCTTGGTTTGATTTTAGTACCAAAAGTGGTTTTAGAGGAAGGGAAATTTAAGGATGAGTTTTCTGAATTGGTTCTGGGTCTTCTGGAATTGGCTCTCTAATCAGATTAGATCTAAAGATGCTAATGATTATTTCCAGCAATAAAGAGAGCACTGGTAGTCCATGGTGTGAACTGTTTATAGCAATATGCAAAAGACATGCGTTGGATACTCTTAATCAAGGCTTTAAGTGATCTATATGTAAGACTTTCAAACATTTTTGGAAAGCAGAGGAATATAAATAACAGTGTTTAGTTGCTCACAATGTGGCTAGACAGAGTGGTGAAAGAAACAGATGAGCTCAGAGATTTCATTTCTCAGCTCAAACACCACATAAATGACCTGAGAGCATTGCCCTGAAGGAGACACTGTATAGGCAGGGCCAAAATTGCTGAAACTCCAACACATGACCCCATCCTGCAATTGGCTGAGTTACAAGTTGAATTCCCAGTCTCACAGGATGTCTTCTGTTAAAGTGAGAGCAATGGTTAGGAAAGAATGAGAGCCTTTAAATTGGAATGGGGACACATGGGAAGATCCTGCTGAAGTTGGGGACACTGAGCCTCTGGATTCTAATTAGTCCTAATGCCAGTGGAAGGGGTCTCTCCACCTTCAGTGGTATCAGCCATTCCACCCCTTTCTCTGGGATGGAGAGGGAAATCTAAAACTGGATAAAACTAACTGTTCTTACTGAGATTCAACTACTTTCCTACATGGAGCCTATAAATGTCCCTATGTTAATCCTGTTGTTAGATTTCCAGAATTTTAAAAATCTTGATTTTTGTCAATCATGCCAATATTCTTCTATGGAGAAGAGGATTTTTGTTCTTGCCCCACTCTTCCTGCTGATGTCACCTAGGGTCATATAATGATGCCATTTAAAAATGACTGCAGCCCTTTCTCTTTACTTTTCTAACAGTTATGTGTTGTCCAACCAGTGGTTACAACCATCCCTGGTATTCACTTTATTGAAAAGTGACAGATGGTTTTATTTGTGAAAAGGCAAAAAAAAAAAAAAAAAAAAAAAAATTCAGTGTTTCCTTTTTAACAGCAGCATAAAATAAGCCCCAGATGTTCAATATTTGTTGCATTTCACAAAGAATCTACAACCAGCGAGTAATATTTACCGTCCATATTTTTAAATGGACATACCTCAATTTGTATAGATTTTCTCTTTTTAAAAATGATTATTTATAAAATGCTTTTGATAAATAGGTCTAATTGGTCTTTTCTTGCTTTAATTTTATCTGCAAGGGCTACCATAAAAAAATGAATCAGATCCTGTTCTTAATTCCATGATTTTCATGATATTTCTGTTATTTCAAGAATGCCTTTTGTCACCATGACCTCTAATGGGGAAATCTCTTTCTTTGAGAATTGCATGACTGCAATTAATCTTCTAGCATCTGAAAACAATTCTGAATCTCTCCCTCATCTTTGCTTCAAAACATTGGTCCAATGTGTACATGTATTTTTATTTATGTACAAGCCAAGTAAACCTACCCGTTTTGTAGTCTGTGGAATTTTCATGACTTTTGAGTATTCTCATTATATGCATCTGGTCTTAGAGCCCAACTGATGGGAATTAATCCTGTCTTTTTGAAAAAAGTGTATTTCTAAACAAAATATTATTTGAAACTGGTCATGAAATAGGCTATTCAGAATCTTCCAACAGTGTAATTTTCAAGAACATTTTTCACAAAATATCTGGGAAATCTCTCTCTTATCCATTGTATATTCTCTTTGATGTTTTTTTTTTTTTTTAATCTACTTTTCATGTAATAGCGTTGAGTGAAACTTATCTTTCCCTATGGTTTACCCTTGTGGTCTTTTTGAATTTTCAATGATTAATAATGTTTAAAAATTATCAATATTCGTCTGAAAGTGAAGAATACCCCAAAATGCCTGTAGTCTCTTCAAAGTCCTCTGATAAGGGCAGCCCCGGTGGTGCAGCGGTTTAGCGCCGCCTGCAGGCCAGGGTGTGATCCCAGAGACCCAGGATCGAGTCCCATGTCAGGCTCCCTCTGCCTGTGTCTCTGCCTCTGTCTCTCAAGGAGAAGCAGGCCCCATGCAGGGGGCCTACGTAGGACTCGATCCTGGATCTCCGGGATCACACCCTGGGCTGCAGGCGGCACTAAACCTCTGAGCCACCCAGGGATTGCCCCCATTTCCAGGGCTTTAAAAGCTGCTTTTGCAGCTGAGGCATCCAGAAGCTCAGGTATAGTTGAAATCGTGACCCCAGTCTTGTCTTCTCACAATAATAGAAATTCCTGTGGCTCCCTTAAGGTATAACAAAAAGCCTCCATTTAGTGATTACAAGTATCTAGCCAAAAATACTCATCAACACTTCCACTGTCACGGACTCCTTCCTCCAGGCAGGCTGATAGAAAGAGAAGTCGTGACACGAGAGAGGAAGAGCAGTAGCTTCTTCTCTCTGTGATGGACACCCTCACATACTCACCCCCCACACACACACACATACACACACATGCACACATGCACCCTACCTGATAGAATTGAGGGAGAAGAGAAATGGGTGGTAGGAAAGTTCTCCCTACCTGGTCCTGTTGTAGTTTGGCTTCACTCTCTCTAGACCGGGAAGATCTTTAAAGCAGATGCTCTCTCTTGTATGGCCGTTTTCATAACTTCTTCAGAGCTCCCGGACCTGTCAGCTAGCTGGTTGTGCTGAATTGCAGTCTGGGTGATGTTTTCTGTGATACTATTCCTGCTCTTCCCTCGACCCTTCATTTTCAGGACCTTCAAACCACACAGACTCTCTACTGGAGTTCTGTCTTCTTCCCAGATGGTTTACTTGTTCAGGTGTCAAAAATAGATCCAGGCTGACTCTTCCTGTCTCACAGATCACATCTGGTTCATGAAAAATATCACCTGCCCTGTGTCCCTGCTCAGCAGAAGTCCAGGGAAATTCCTGTGTGCCCATGTTTGTTGTACTGCTCTGTTTATAACTTTTTTTAATTAAAAATTATTTGTTCTGTAGACCTCTAAGTTTCAATAGCAAGAGTCAGATTTCTATTTTACCATTTCTGCTCCTTCCAGGCAGCATGAAGCAAGCTTTCTTTGAGGCTCCATTGGAACCTGGCCTTCTATCCTCAACATAAAAGAGGTAGATTATGATCCCCCCTTCCCCTACAGACGTGCATGCTTATGCCAACTCACATACCCATCCTCTTGTGTCTTGCAAAGTGGGAAGAATGGCATAGATTTCTCTGAAGAAATCATCTTCATAAAACTCCTCTCTGTATAACTAAAAATCCTAACCATTTTCTACCCTCCAGCTAAGTGAGTATTGGTTCCCAGCATTTCCTTTTGATAGCTACATCGTGATCTGACTCCTAACACACTTTATTACACAATGTCTTTTATATCTGTGTGTCTCAACCAAAACTTTCAGTATAACACCATTTACTTTTTCAGGAGCTTGAAGTCAGAAAATCTACTTAGTTATATTTATTTGGGTTGGAAGAGATTTCCAAAAATGTAGGCCCGCTTTGATCAAAACTGGTCTTGCATCCATCACTGAATTTGAAAATACAGTTATGAGTTGGGGGGTCATTAAACTAATCTATCAATTAATCAAAGACTATCTTCCTAAGCTGGTTCCCTATAAACATAAGGAGAAAATTAAAACTTGTTCTTTTCCATATCTTTTTCACAGTTTAAATCAGAATAATTTTAGAAGCATGCTGGCTTTGGCAGCACATGTACTAAAATTGGTGGAGTAATACAGAGAGGATGAGCATGGCCCCTGCACAAGGATGATGCACAAATTCCTGAAAAATAATTTCAGAAGCAAAATCAGGTATAAATTTGTACTTGTGTTCAAATAGGAAGATTCTCTTCTTGCCATCTTTCTCATTCCCATCTTATTTTCCACAGATAACAGCAGAGACTCTCCTTTCTTCTGATGCTTTGTTTCAGCTTGTAGACTGCTAATTACTGGAGCAAGATTCAGAGCAAGACTGAAACTAAATGATCTGCAATCTCTGTTTGCCCTTGACAATCCATTTTCTCCACAGTGCCCTCATGCTTAGTAGGGGAGGCGGACTTAATTAGTATAAGTCATAAATAACACAACAAAATCATTTCCAGACTTTTGTGAGTCTTTAAAAGGTTAAATTAAAAAGCGAATTTTGTCTGCAATAACTGAAGCCAGGGAAGACTTTATTATTTATTTAGCATCTCCCCCTCAGTCGAAGAGAATGTATCTAAAGTATTGTCACCAACAATCCTCACTTCTATATAAGGTAAGTACAGTAATTGAAATGCGTAAGCAGTGTTTGGTACAATAAAGTAATTTTGTAACCCAGAAAAGTCTAAACAAATAAAAAGGTATCTCCTAGATAAGACTTCCAGGAATCTCACATTGGCCCTCTTATCTCTGAATGAAAGAACCCAATATTTAGCCATGCCCCTTGCCACTAATGGTGTTCCCTGTCTTCTTCCCAGCTAGGTATAAGCTCCAATAATATGTTCTTTTGGAGATATAGGGACAAATTCTATGTGGTAATTGCAAAAGAAACAAGTATCTTAAAAGGGAAAGTTTATATTCTGATTTGGAAAGAGCTAGCAAATACACACATAGAAGATGATCTTGAGTACCTTAGCATTCATTGTAATGCTATTTATGGTAGCAAAAATTTGATAGCCTAAAAGTCTAGAAGAAAGAGAGATTAATTAAATTATTATATAATTACAGTACCAAAATCCTTTGCTACCATTCATGTTAAGTTTTTCAAGGACACTCAATACTATAAGAATGTGTCTGGTTGTTTATTTACATGCTGTGCAAGAATTAAGTACAGTATATTTTTCCATCTGATGGAAAATTATACAGCCTTAAAATATCATTTCTAAAGATTACTTAATAACACGAGGAAAGTTTTATGGTATAATGTTTTTAAAAAAGCATAATGTTCACTTGTACAGAATGTCAGTTTGTGCCTACAACAAATCTTAAAAAGAAATACATGAGAGTGTGAAACACCACTTTATCCTGAGTGGCAAGGATGTGTACAGATTTCTTCCCCTTCTTTTCATATAGTTGAAAGATTCTACAATGGAAAAGCACAATCTTTGTAGTAGAAATACATTTATAACTTGTATTTCTAAGACGAAATACAGGCCCTGTAGAGACTTGAAATAAAAGGAAGGTTGGAGAGGCTTCCTTGGCTTTGGCATTTAGAAGGTAATTGAAGAACTTAGCCAGAACATTCTCAGTGAAGTTGATGGGGGTAGAAGTCAGTTTGCCATAGATTAAAATCTTAAATGGGAAACTAAATGTGTTAGTGAATTTGATCCCTATTTCCAAACCACTTGGCTATGAAAGGATGGAGAAAGATAAAGGAGTAGCTCAAGAGAGAGATTTGATGAGGAAAGAACTGTATCTGTACATTTAATAGGAGGTACCAGAGGATATTTAGGGCTGTGTGGGAGTCAATAGAAAAGCAAACGTTTTGAATATAGGTTAAAAGCCTCAATTTTCTCTGTGAAGGAAGAGAAATTATCAGCAGAGAGAAGTGGCTGGTGGCAGGTTTTGTGAGGAGGTTAATAAAGAATTAAAATCGTTGCTGTGATGAACAGCCCAGGTAGTTGACCAGTGGGGATTACAATATTGCTGAGCAGTGTTGAAACCCAGCTGCCACTGTGTTCCTGGAAAGCGTGATGACACCAATCTGCTCAAATGTGTGATTTAATCTAACAGTCCGCAGGAGGCTGGGGACAGAGTGGAAAAGGTGAATAACTAGACCAATTCAGAATGGAGAGATTAGAAGTTTGGGTAGGAGAAAGGGACCAAAATTATAACTCCTCTGCTACATCAATGACGTGGGAGCCAAAGGAGTTGGGATGGATGAGAATTATGGCCTGCCAAGCAGTCAAGATGTAGCATTTGATCCAATCAGAAAGCAGACAGTGTCCTCAGGAGTGGTCTGATGAATTCAGGCCATTGTGCAATCTCGAGTCTCTTCATTGCTGATGGGTCTGGTTCATCATCCTTTCTTTGGCAGGTTTTACTGTAAACGTGACCTAACCAGGGAACATTTTCAGATGTAGTTATTTATTTTTTGTATATATTTCTCTTTAATTTTGTAGAGTTTTTTTGAATAGTTGGAGAAGCAGCAGTGAATAGCAGCTCTCACAGAGAAATGAGCACTTCTTGACTCCTGAGAACAGAGTGGCTCAGTGGTGCAGGGGAGCATGCCCTGTGGTCTGCACAGGTAAAGGGGGCTTCCAGAAAGAAAACACTCCAAGGTTCTGCATCTTGCTAACTTCTAGGCATCTCAACTTTCCTTGCTTGAGCATCATCCCTGGTAATCAGATTTTATGTCAGTCATGAGCCAAATTATGTATAAAGGCTGAAAGTTGATATTTTTCTCTCATTGGAGGAAATAAGATAGAAGGATAGTGTCCTTTTTAAAATTGTGAATATATATTTTCTCATTAGTGTGATACAAAAATTCACACAAATTGTCATCTCTTACATCCCAATTACATTAGAAATCAGATGTGATTTTTCTTCTATATCATCAAGAAAATGATATTTAATCCTTGCTGCCACAGCATCTCTGAGGCTATTTCTTTCTAATCACATAGTCAAAGGGACATAGGAGATTCATCATAAGCATCTATATCTAGAAAACAATGTTCAGACAGACTGTGGGATAGATTATGTCCTCATGGTATGAGCGGGACTACTATAGTGTATATAATGAATTAATATAGATTATTTTTTCCACATCTACTTATGGGCCTCCTTTGTACTTACTCCATGATGTAACTAATCATAGACCCTGCGGGCTTGAAAAATTAGCCATGTCCTGTGAATAAAATTTTTTTAAAGATTTTATTTATTTGAGAGAGAGAAAGTGCACAAATGAGCTGGGGGAGGAGCAGAAGGGGAGGGAGAGACAGTCTGAAGCGGACTTTGCGCTGAGCACGGAGCCTGAACGGAAATTGATCTCACAACCCTGGGATCATGACCTGAGCCAAAACCAAGAGTCGGTCACTTACCTGCCTGTGCCACCCAGGCACCCCATCCTGTGAATAAATTTAAAAATGTTTCGTAAGCAAGTGGGGATAAAAAGAAAATCCATGCACACTTTAACATATTCAAATCAGTATTTGTACTAAATTTCCATAAACAGCTAGAATGTGTCTTAAAAGCAAGTACTTATTAAGACAGTTTAATAATGATGATAACATAGGTATTGAGCATATAATCTGTGCCTGGCACTGGTAAAAGTGCTTTATATGTATTATCTAATCTTTGGCTTACTCCTATCAGATAAATATTACTATTGTCACCATTTTAAAGGAAAATAGAAGCAAACTACCTAGAGATCATACACCCACCACCACCTGCCCGTCCCTTCCCTGTGCAAGATGTTATATGCCATTATTTGTTACAATTAGCTGAGGTTATTAAATTTTATGGTTTCTAGGAATGATCAGGCTTTTTTTCCATTTATCTAGTGGGATTCATTATTTTTTGCTTTCTGACATGGTGTTATTATACTGAGCTTCTTTTATATCTAGGGGTATACTGTTTCAAAAACTGAATTGATACAGGCAGTAAAATCTAATGACTGTGTGTCAGTGTCATTAATTGAATGGCAAAGTTAACCTGATGCATCTCTCAATACAGAACAATGATCTATACCAAAATATGTTAATGCTAAATATTAAAAATCTAACGATTAATATATTCCAATGTTGACCATTAAATGGTATGGTACTATGTTTGGTTCTGATTTTTCCTATTTGGATCCATCTTGTCTTTGAAGGTTCATTGAATTTTAAGGTACATCAGTATAATGAAATGCACACATCATTTTCCATGCACCATTGAACATAGCAGTTGGAATTCTTAAAACACATTTGTAAGGAAAAATTTTAAAAAGTATGTGTTCTGGTTTATTTTTATTAAAACTTTGCATACACACCTAAATTACTCTCCTGAGCAGCACATGGCAACTATATAACAATTTAGGCTCTAAAGAAGTTTTGCAAGTACAAATTAAATATCATCTCATGCAGGCTAATGGAGTTTTTATCAACATTCTCCAGTGGTGGTGGGAGGCGCAATCAAGTTTATCTAAACTGGGGAAGAATCATTGATTGGAACTTGAAAGGCAGAACTGGCCCGTACTGGAAATCATTGAATGATTTTTGTCAAATTTTATAAATAAAACCTGCACCCTTTCCTGACCACACCCAGCATCTCTTCCTATAGCAGCACCCCACTAGAAGACTTGTAGTAGGATTCCCCGATACATTTAGTCTCTGCATTTATCCCAAGAGGGAAAAAGATGTCTAAAAAGGAAACTTTTCTCCAGAGGTTACTTCAATGGGCCATGACTTTCTTTCTTATATGTTCTCATCTGCTCCTCTCATCAAAATTTATAGCCATCCCTTAACTCCCTGTGAACCACTTATGTTTTCCAGTCCAAATAGCTGATCTTACAGTTGTGGTTTTCCTTGATACAACTAAGTTCAAACGATCCTTCAGGAGAGACTCTAGGTTCAACATCTCCTGTGCCCCTACCAGTGCTTCCCAAACTAATGGTTCCTACACAGTCCTCTCAATTAGCCTGCCTGATTACATCACTAGCTAGGTAGTCAGCTTACCTAGGTTTAGATTCTAGATCAATCACTATCACTTGTATGACTTGGGGCAAATCCCTTCATTTCTATGAACTTCCATATCATATCAAAGAATTGTTTAATTAAGAAGGATGATTGTGAGGATTAAATAGATTTTCAAAGCAAAGTTTATTTGTTGACACATTATAATATTACCACATACAATTAGGGAGGATATAAATAAACCCAAATTGGAAAAGACAGAAACGCAAAGTTGTGGTATATAGGAGAAACATTATATTGAGATAAAAATAAATTGACAAGGTAAAAGTGAAAAACAATGAGGTCTCTACCATGAGGCTGTCATAAGCTGTCATCTTTTTAAAAACAGTGTGTTGGAGTTTGCTTTCATTGCAGAATGAGAGTTCAAAATTAGGACACATTATGCTCTATGAGCTTTGGCAACCTGGAGTTGATATGTATTTCACGTTCAAGTCAGTGATAATTTATTCGTAAGAGAAGTCTATAATTAACAGAAGTAAAATTATAGACATACCTCCATTGAAAACATTAAAAAATGTAATAGCTATAATTCTCATGATAATAACGAAGCCTTACATGTATAGGCAAGAATACTATTATGAAATTACTCTGTGTCAGGCCTTCTCACTTTTTTCACGTGCATCAGCTCATTATATTATCATTATGCCAACTTTATGATGTTAGTAATGTCAGCTCCACTCTACACGTGACAAAACTGGAACTCATTGAATGTACATGTCTTGTCCACAGTTACAAGGCAAATAAGCAGCAAAACCAGGATTGGAACCTCCCTCCTTAACTGCAGAGCATCAGCAGTCGGTAGAAGGGCTCTTTCCCACTGCCCCTTCTGGCCAGTAGTGTGCTGGATGGAGCTGGCTGTAATGGCTTGCAGGTCAGTTGTTAAATTGAGAGCAATTTTGAGATGGTTGTTGTTAAACACAGTTTGGGGTTTTTTTTATTATTATTATACTATGAAGTATAGCTGACATACAATGTAATACTCATTTCAGGTGTACAACATAAGGATTCAACAATTCTGTACATTACTTAGTGTTCACCGTAAGTGTAACGTGGTACAATATTACTGACTGTATTCCCTATGCTGTACTTTCCATTGTTGTGACTTATTTATGACTGGAAGCTTGTACTTCTTAATACCCTTCACCAATTTCAACCATGCCCCCCACCATCTTCCCCTCTGGCAATGACCCGTTGTCTGTATTCATGAGTCTATTTCTGGTTTGTTTGTTTGCTCATTTGTTTTTTAGATTCCACATTTAAGTGAAATCATACAATATTTGTCTTTCTCTGACTTGTTTCACTTAGCAGGATACCCTCTAGGTCCATCCATGCTGTTGCAAATGGCAAGATTTCCTTCTTTTTTAAGTCACAGGGATAAAAGGTACAGCATTAGGGCATAAACCAACCAGAGTGGGACTATTTATACCACAGATATTGGCAAATGTTACAAATCAGAGATACCCCTCCCTGCTGCTAGGGTCAGTTGTTCAACATTTACCATCTACCACTGAATTAAAGTTGTAAGATGTCCTTCTAGTTTCTATTCATACCTCATTTTAAATGCCTTTTAAAATCCCTCAAAAGCAAAAGAGAAAACTAATCAAAATGAACCATAAAATATTTCCATCAGGAAAGTCAGATTTCCATCAGGCAGGTTGTGTTACACCACGTTGTTTGATAACCTTTGTAGAAATAGGACAATTTTTAATGTTGAAAGTTTTAATATAGACTTTCATCTTTGGGAATCTGTCTCTCAATAGAACTGATTACTTCCAATGAATTGAACTATTCCTACTTTGTGCATAGAAAGAGATGTAGTACTTTACCTTTACAATATTATAAAGAAAAAGATTTTATCACAAAGTTATTGTCATGCTATATGAATGGGAAAATCATTGACTTCTTTCTTATGCACAATGAGTATCTCATCCCTAGGTGTTTTCATCCACCCCAGGTAAATGCCAGCGTGTCCAAAACCAATTCAAAATGCTATCTGTTTTTCCTCAAGTTTAACAACTATTTAGAATTGTAAGTAGAATAATGATTTCACTTTCAGCTAAAACTATTCTATTTAGGGATTAAGTTTGTCACTGATATAAGATGATTTTAACTGATTTAAGTAAATCTCAAATACAAATGCTATGTGTTTATTAATCTACATTCATAATTTTACTTTATTGGTTTAATAAATATTATGCAAATGGAATTATTCTGTTAAGTATTTTAACTCAAGAGTATCAAAATATTCAGTCTAAGAAATTACCCCTACAATTATGGCATTTTAACTCATTAATATCAATTTGGTTCAGAAACATTTGCCAAGAAAATTACAATTATACTTACAAACTTTTATATTTTTTTGTTATCTCACTTAAAAACCATGTCTTAACATTGCAGTGTTCGTGGTTTTCAAACACTTCAGGGAAAATGTCCTGGTCTTTTTGTAGATTGTAAATCTAGTATTTCCATACCTATAGTTGTCTCTCAGTTGCATCTGCTGGGTCATTCCCAACCCTGATTTACTAGCAGATTGACATATTTTTACATTCTTCCTCATATAGTAGGGATTATAGACACTTTGATATCACACAGTATCAAATTGTTTCATCCATAAGGTAAACCCGCTCAAATGAGAGAATCTATGAAAAGAATCACATCTTTTCATTATAAATATATAAATTTCCGCATAATATATATAGCCTATAAATAAGACATATATAAACATATATAACTATAGATGTTATGCATAAGTAATATATAACAAGTAAATATATAAAGTTTTATATAAACATATGCCATATTGTATCTGCTATATTGTTTTGTTCAAGCTCTTTGCAAGTCAAGGAAATAAATCATTTTTTCATATGGGTTGCAAATTTTTCCCAGCTTATTATTTATCACTTAAATTTTTGTAGTTTGTCATTTGACATTTAATATATAGTGTGTATAGAAAACAAAAAAGTATATATGGATTTGAATTTTTTTAAATATTTTACATAAGCTTATTTATTTTCTTCTGTATGTGGCTTTTAACACATCTCCTAAGATTTTAGAATTTGGAGCAAGTCTAAATTTGTAAACTAATTATGTAACAGTAAAGTTTGGGTGTTGTTTTTTTTTTTTTTTATAGTTTGAAATGTCCCACTCTGAAATGACTCTAGATAGATATTCAAGAGATGGAATGACCCCAACTCCATGAAGATATTAATTTTTGAAATCATAAGTGTTCTTTTTTTTTTGTTTTATATCACAAAGTGTCTTGCATAGAAGTTAAATCCAAATTTAAAAAAGTAGATAAACATCCCCAAAATAAAGGGAAATAAAATTTAACAAGAATACAAGATGTGTTTTCTTCTGTGGTGAAGGGCAGTTGTGATGACCTCAGAAGTTCGTCTACTAACTATGTAGCAGTAAGTGAATCACATAAGTGCCCTAGTCCTTTGTTTTCCACCTAATAAAACAGAAGAGTAGAACTGTCTTCCTGATTTCTAAGCAATGTGTGGAAGACTCTCTAGGGCATGAAGCAAAGAATATATTTTGTTTTCCACCATATCTATCACTAGCACCTCAGGTTAACCCTTTGACAGCTGAAAAATAAAAATGGACTTCAAAATATTAGACCTTCTCTTTCCATCCAGTATAAGCCAACTACAAGTAAATATACTGTGAAATGTCTTATGCGTATGCATGTGTAAATTGATAAAGGATTTCCGTGAACTTCTAATGACTGTATTAAAAATGTCTTAAATTGGGGCACCTGGGTGGCTCAGTTGGTTAAGTGTCTGCCTTTGGCTCAGGTCATGATATTGGGGTCCTGGGATCAAGCCCCAGCTCAGTGGGGCATCCGCTTCTTCCTCTAATTCTGCGCACACTCCCGCCCCCCTCTAATAAATAAAATCTTTTTAAAAAAATCTTAAGTTGCAGACCTCTGTGAGAGTTGGAAAAGGCTTTGATACTGATGTCATTATTTATATAAAGGAACAGATTGGTTTTGCTGAATTAACTGACTTCTAAACTCTTTCTATCACTTCAAGACTGTCTTGATTAAAACATAGGAAAACTGTGTGGAGGTTCCTCAAACAGTTAAAAATAGACCTGCCCTACGACCCAGCAATTGCACTGTTGGGGATTTACCCCAAAGATACAAATGCAATGAAACACCGGGACACCTGCACCCCGATGTTTATAGCAGCAATGGCCACGATGGCCAAACTGTGGAAGGAGCCTCGGTGTCCAACGAAAGATGATGGATAAAGAAGATGTGGTTTATGTATACAATGGAATATTACTCAGCTATTAGAAATGACAAATACCCATGATTTGCTTCAACGTGGATGGAACTGGAGGGTATTATGCTGAGTGAAGTAAGTCAGTCGGAGAAGGACAAACATTATATATTCTCATTCATTTGGGGAATATAAATAATAGTGAAAGGGAATATAAGGGAAGGGAGAAGAAATGTGTGGGAAATATCAGAAAGGGAGACAGAACGTAAAGACTGCTAACTCTGGGAAACGAACTAGGGGTGGTAGAAGGGGAGGAGGGCGGGGGGTGGGAGTGAATGGGTGACGGGTACTGGGGGTTATTCTGTATGTTAGTAAATTGAACACCAATAAAAAATAAATTAAAAAAATAATAAAACATAGGAAAGAATTAAATTGATTTGAGTTGAATTAATAAAGCACTGATTTTTTTTGTATATTTTTATTGGAGTTTGATTTGCCAACATATAGCATAACATCCAGTGCTCATCCTATCAAGTGCCACCCTCAGTGCCCGTCACCCAGTCACCCCAGCACCCCTGTCCACCTCCCCTTCCACCACCCTTTGTTCATTTCCCAGAGTTAGGAGTCTCTCATGTTCGATCACCCTCTCTGATATTTCCCACTCATTTTCTCTCCTTTCCCCTATAATCCCTTCCACTATTTTTTGTATTCCCCAAATGAATGAGACCATATAATGTTTGTCCTTCTCCGATTGACTTACTTCACTCAGCATAATACCCTCCGGTTCCAACCACATTGAAGCAAATGGTAGGTATTTGTTGTTTCTAAAGGCTGAGGAATATTCCATTGTATAAATAGACCACATCTTTTTTTAAGATTTTATTTATTTATTCATGAGAGACACACACACACACAGAGAGAGAGAGAGAGAGAGAGAGAGAGAGAGGCAGAGACACAATCAGAGGGAAAAGCAGGCTCCAGGCAGGGAGCCGGATATGGGACTCGATCCCAGTTCCCCAGGATCAGGCCCTGGACTGAAGGCAGGTCCTAAACCGCTGAGCCACCCAGGGATCCCCTAGACTACATCTTCTTTATCCAGTCATCTTTCGATGGACACCGAGGCTCCTTCCACAGTTTGGCTATTGTGAACATTGCTACTATAAACATTGGGGTGCAGGTGTCCCGGCGTTTCATTGCATCTGTATCTTTGGGGTGAATCCCCAGCAGTGCAATTGCTGGGTCGTAGGGCAGGTCTATTTTTAACTCTTTGAGGAACCTTCACACAGTTTTCCAGAGTGGCTGCACTAGTTCACATTCCCACCCACAGTGCAAGAGGGTTCCCCTTTCTCCACATCCTCTCCAACATTTGTGGTTTCCTGTCTTGTTAATTCTCACCATTCTCACTGGTGTGAGGTGGTATCTCATTGTAGTTTTGATTTGTATTTCCCTGATGGCAAGTGATGCAGAGCATTTTCTCATATGCTTGTTGGCCATGTCTATGTCTTCTTTGGTGAAATTCCTGTTCATGTCTTTCCCCCATATCATGATTCAATTGTTTGTTTCTTTGCTGTTGAGTTTAAGAAGTTCTTTATAGATCTTGGATACTAGCCCTTCATCTGATACGTCATTTGCAAATATCTTCTCCCATTCTGTAGGTTGTCTTTTAGTTTTGTTGACTGTTTCTTTTGCTGTGTTTCTTTTTATCTTGATGAAGTCCCAATAGTTCATTTTTGCTTTTGTTTCCCTTGCCTTCATAGATGTTTCTTGCAAGAAGTTGCTGTGGCCAAGTTCAAAAAGGGTGTTGCCTGTGTCCTCCTCTAGGATTTTGATGGAATCTTGTCTCACATTTATATCTTTCATCCATTTTGAGTTTCTCTTTGTGTCTGGTGTAAGAGAATGGTCTAGTTTCATTCTTCTGCATGGATGTCCAATTTTCTCAGCACCATTTATTGAAGAGACTGTCCTTTTTTCAGTGGATAGCCTTTTCTGCTTTGTCGAATATTAGTTGACCCTAGAGTTGAGGGTCCACTTCTGGATTCTCTATTCTGTTCCATTGATCTATGTGTCTGTTTTTGTGCCAGTACCACACTGTCTTGATGGTCACAGCTTTGTAGTACAACCTGAAATCCGGCATTGTGATGCCCTGGGCTCTGGTTTTCTTTTTCCCTGGCTATTTGGGGTCTTTTCTGATTCCACACAAATCTTAAGATGATTTGTTCCAACTCTCTGAAGAAAGTCCATGGTATTTTGATAGGGATTGCATTAAATGTGTAAATTGCCCTGGGTAGCATTGATATTTTCACAATATTAATTCTTCCAATCCGTGAGCATGCAATATTTTTCCATCTCTTTGTGTCTTCCTCAATTTCTTTCAGAAGTGTTCTGGAGTTTTTAGGGTGTAGATCCTTTACCTCTTTGCTTAGGTTTATTCCTAGGTATCTCATGCTTGTGAGTGCAATTGTAAATGGGATTGACGCCTTAATTTCTCTTTCTTCAGTCTCATTGTTAGTGTATAGAAATGCCACTGCTATCTGGGCATTGATTTTTATCCTGCCACACTGCCGAATTGCTGTATGAGTTCTAGCAATCTTGGGGTGGAGTCCTTTGGGTTTTCTGTGTACAGAATCATGTCATCTGCAAAGAGGGAGACTTTGACTTCTTCTTTGCCAATTTGAATGCCTTTTATTTCTTTTTGTCGCCTGATTGCCGAGGCCAGGACTTCTAGTACTATGTTGAATAGCAGTGGTGAGAGTGGACATCCCTGCCTTGTTCCTGATCTTAGGGGAAAGGCTCCCAGTGTTTTCCCATCGAGAATGATATTTGCTGTGGGCTTTTTGTAGATGGCTTTTAAGATGCTGAGGAATGTTCCCTCTATCCCTACCCTCTGATGAGTTTTGATCAGGAATGGATGCTGTATTTTGTCAAATGCTTTCTCTGCATCTGTTGAGAGGATCATATGGTTCTTGTTGATATGATCTATCACGTTGATTGTTTTACAAGTGTTGAACCAGCTTTGCATCCCGAGGATAAATCCCACTTGGTCATGCTGAATAATCTTCTTAATGTATTGTTGGATCCTATTGGCTAGTATCTTGGTAAGAATTTTTGCATCTGTATTTATCAGGGATATTGGTCTATAATTCTCCTTTTTGGTGGGGTCTTTGTCTGGTTTTGGAATTAAGGTGATGCTGGCTTCATAAAACAAGTTTGGAAGTATCCCGTCCCTTTCTATCTTTCAGAACAGCTTTAGTAGAATAGGTATGGTTTCTTCTTTAAACATTTGATAGAATTCCCCTGGGAAGCCATCTGGCCCTGGACTTGTGTGTCTCAGGAGGTTTTTGATGACTGCTTCAGTTTCCTCCCTGGTTATCGGCCTTTTCAGGTTTTCTATTTCTTCCTGTTACAGTTTTAGTACTTTGTGGTTTTCCAGAAATGCATCCATTTCTTCTAGATTGCCTAATTTATTGGCGTATAGCTGCTCATAATACGTTTTTAAAATCGTTTGTATTTCCTTGGTATTGGTTGTGATCTCTCCTCTTTCATTCATGATTTTATTAATTTGAGTCTTTTTCTTTTTAATAAGACTGGCTAATGGTTTATCTGTCTTATTAATTCTTTCAAAGAACCAACTCCTGGTTTTATTGATCTGTTCTACAGTTCTTCTGGTCTCTATTTCATTGAATTCTGCTCGAATCTTTATTAACTCTCTTCTCCTGAATAAAGCGCTGATTTGAATAGATTGTTATCCCACAGTATTTAATATTTCTTTACTTTTCTTTCATTTTTTTAAAAATTCTTTTTTCTTACCCCTTTAGTTTAATCATATGATTATTTTACAGAGAGTGCCCATATAGAGTGTTTCAACACCACACATATGGCCATTTTATATCGGTTGCAGTATTCTGAAATTATAGTTTCATTATCTCCTGGCCTGTTTTTCAAAGAGAAAAATATGTATATCCCCACCATTATAAGCTTTGGAGCCTTTGGAACACTATTGAGATTGAAGTGCTGTGCTTGCAAAAAAAAAAAAATTGATTCTAACAAATGGCAGGCTTTGAATTTTCCTTTCTACTGCATTTTTATTCATTTTTTAATTCTCACATGGTGTTCTGAAGCTGTTACAATGAATCATGGGGCTGAATTCAGCTTTGCAAATATGTTAAAAGAAATTATCAGGCACTTCACTTCATCTAGAAATATCACCCAAGGAAAAAATAATAAACCTTTGCTAGCTAGTGTTGCACAACAAGCAAAAAGAATTGAATCAGTATTATTGCTTTCCATCTGACAAGTGCAACACTGTAGTATCTGTAAGAGAGGAACTATTTGTAAACTTCTCTGAACATAGTTACCTTGGTATGCATTACTTAGGAAGATCCATGATGTGCCTCAGTAATACTGTATAAATACTCCTGTGCTTGAACATACAAAATATGTGCCTTGTTTAAACTCTTCCACACGAGACATGATGTTTAAACACTTGCTCTGGGAAGTGGAGTGGCCTGCAAGACCACTGCAAGTGGACTCCTTTCACCTAGACCCGAAGTCAGTAGACATTACTGCCTACATTTATGACCCATGGTCATTATTGGATGGAATGAAATGTGTTGGCTTATGAAGTTTCTCCTGTGCAACTTCATGGATTATGTGAACAGCATCCCAAATGGTGATTCATAATGTCTTCCTCTCTGGCTAACAGTTTACAACTCAGTGCTTACATGTTGCTTCAAATTCTAAATGTTATTAATCAACTTGTAGCTAAGAAGAACTTTCAGTTGGTGGTCTCTTGCTGATGACATGTTCTACAATAATTATGAAGAATATCAAGCTGGCATTTAGTTATCCAGAGACTGGTTATCTCTATAAACCATCACACTGAACTTCAGATTTCAATTCAAAGAATGATAAAGGGAAAAGAAGATAGAAATTAGCTAAGATTATTTGGTGTATTGGGTTCATGTATGTATGAGTTTATGAGATGGTAGGTAAATCAGTGGCTTTGTGAGTTTCAGGAATTGTCTATTAGCCTAGCTATATTTTCATTGCTATGGGTAATACAAAACCATATTTTCTGTTACTCTGAAACAGTGGAAAACCTTTTATTTTTTTTTAGAGAGAGCACAAGCTGGGGAGGGGTAGAGGGAGAAAGAGAATCTTAAGCAGGCTCCACACCCAGCATAGAGCCCTACAATAGGTCTCGATCCTACAACCCTGAGATCATGACCAGAGTTGAAATCAAGTGAGATGCTTAACTGACTGAGCCACCCAGGCACCCCTGGAAGACGTTTCAAATCTGAGTTACTATAGAATCTGCCTACCTCCTACATATTTACTCAGGTCCCTGCTGTTAAGACTTTTCAGTGTCTTCCTTTTAAATAAATTATTAATTCTGCATATCTGGAGACGATATCGATGTAAGTAAATTTAAGGGAGTTTTCTATACCTCTTAATATTTTAACTATTTTAATAAACACTTTTCTGTATTCTATTTCCATGAAGAGGCCCACATTTCCAAAAAAAAATACAGGAATTCGTTTCCTTTTATAGCACTAAAAACCTAATTTCTTAGAGATGGACCCAGACACAGCTGTAGACACAGGTGGGCATTCATGTGTACCTTCAGAATCGTATACTTAGTTTGAGTCCTGTTTTAAAGCTGAAACTATTTAGCTTTGAATGACTGTTAGGTCAGCTTTGAAAGCTACCTTCTTTGTGATAGTTGTTTCTCTGATTTCTCTGTAGGGGCTGCAAATGTCAAGACTTTAGAAGGCTCAGAACATGCTCCTCTGTTCCCTTCAGGATGTTTTAATGATTACAGTGTGATTACAGATACTCCGTTTTCTTTTTCCCTCTTGAAAGAATTGGGGAGATGAAAGCAAACAGAAAACTGACGTGAAATTGCCAACTTAAAGGTAAAATTTGGCACTTCTTAAATAGTATTTTTTAACATTGTTTGAATTCTTTAAGAAAAAAGCTGCTTTTAAAAAATGTGTCCTTAAATTGTATGCTTTCATGCCATTAAACATTTGTTTCAAATACATCAAGAATGTCATTCATCCAAAGCCTTATATTATCTCTAATCATAAAATATAACTAGACTTTATTGAATATGAATACATTCTGTAGTTTGATGCATTATAAAATGCTGGGCTTTGCTTTTTCAGAAAAAAATATTTTCAGGGTAAGTTTGGCTTAGGAATATTTTAACTGTTCTTTTCTCTTCACATTTAGTGAACTGAAACAACCTTCCTTTTATATTTGGAGTCTCTATCTATGAATTTGTCTTATGAGGATGCATAGTCAGTGGCTGAGCATCTATGAAGAAAAAACTATCAGAAGCTCATCACCATCATGGGTACTCTGGGTTTCATTTATATTTTTCAGCATATAGCAGGCAAAAATTTTCATTGGCATACTTTTTCAAAGAGAGGTTAAGCAGATGTCACAAAGAGAATAGACAGTGCTACTGTTTCTCTCACCAGGATAGTTTTGTTTTTTGGTTTTGTTTTGTTTTGTTTTGTTTGGCATCTAACATACCTAGTAATTATCTCCCTCAATTAACAGCCCATTCAGAATATCATCGCCACTTGGGTTCTATACCAATTTGCCTTCTGTATGCTTCAAATATTTTTTTCTAGAACATTCTAGAAAGCTGCCTTTGAAATCTCTGAATTAAAAAATGTTGTTTCATTCAACTAAACATCTGGATTTAGAGATTATAAATCAGAATACTCAAATGGTAGAAACTACTG
Organism: Canis aureus; assembly: GCF_053574225.1. Taxonomy (NCBI): domain Eukaryota; kingdom Metazoa; phylum Chordata; class Mammalia; order Carnivora; family Canidae; genus Canis; species Canis aureus. The sequence goes on along the minus strand of NC_135613.1, from coordinate 14,590,842 downwards.
TTAAGTGTAGAGTCAACAAAGGTAAGAACTTTTATAATGCTTGGAGAACTCTTTTCCTACTTCTTTTTTGTCACTTGATAGTATGTATCTGCTAAGTATGTAGTCAGCAAAAAAGGAGCTAATAGCCAATTGACAAGCTTTCACTGGGGTAAAATATTTCTGGTATAGAAAAACATGTAAAAAGTAAAATGGCATCTGGGCTTAAGCCTGGGGATGTGGTCTCTCTCAAGGAATGTGCTGTGAGCTGCCGGCAGCCAATATTCCCATCAGCTGGGCCCAGGAGCAGGTATCTGCTAGAGCACAATAGTATCCACTGCAGCCTCCAAGTGCTTCCATTTATGTGACTGGAGCCATTGTAGCAAGAACAAATCAAAAGGCTTCAGGGGCATTGAGCAAACCTCCTAAGACCATATACCATGAAATTTGGGTTCCTGCTGAGAACAGGAGTACATGATAGATTATCTTCAATTCTGTGCATCTCTTGCAGCAGGAAGCTCCCCTAAACTCTGGACTAGATTCCATCCAAAAGTGTATCCACCTTGCTGGGCCATGACTTCAGTCATCCACTCACCTGGCGGGGCCCATCATTCTGGGTATGATAACCTTAACATTTTTAGCTAAAGCCTCCTCTTTCAGCATCACAGGTGATTTATGGGGGTAGACTTTTTTTGTATGGACATATTGAAGAACTGTCAGTTGTGTTGATTAAGTACTCAGACTCCAGAGGCAAATTGCGAAGGTTAAAAACAAGGTGGTAAAGCATACTACCATGGAGTCTGTCAGCAGCTTGTCTGTGCTTTGGTTTAGTTTCCTAACAAATAAATCAGGAGTGATGCTGATAACAATAACAGTAGTACCTACCCAATAGGGTTGTTTCAAGTATTATGTGAAATTATCTATATTAGGTATTCAGGAACATGGTAAACAGAATATTAACTACTAGAACACTGGAGGTAGATTGTAGTAAAATTATATTCTGAAAGTAACTTTATTTGCCCATAGTAACCAACAATCATACTCAATGTATTTTTATGGCATCTCTGAACTAGGCGTCCATTCATCAGAGACCCAAGAGATTAAAGATTGGAGCCTCAGACAAGTAAGGATTTCTCCTCAAGCGTCTTTCTAGCCACTACACAGAATAAAACCAACACGGACTGGGGTGGGGATCTTAGAGCTCAGAGGAGGCCCTCAGACCAGCCTGGTAAACCAGGGGTTACGGGGGAAGCATCTGGCAGCCTACGCTTTCTAGATTGGTATGTTCACTTTCACTGTCAAATTACCACAAATTCAGTGGCTTAAAACAGTATAAATTGTGTTGTTTGAGACTTGTGGAGGTGAGAAGTGCGAAATGGGTCTCAATGAACAAAAATCACCATGTTGCCAGGGTTGTGTTCCTTTTGGAGGCTCCAGGAGAGAATCCACTTCCTTGCCTTTTCCTGGTTAGAGACCACCCACTTTCCTGGGCTCATGGCCTCTTGCTTCATCCTCAAAGCCAGTAACTGCATCCCTGTACATTACTCTTATCTACCTTCCAACTGAAGGACGCTGTTGCTACATTGTGCCCACCTGTGTATTCCAGAATATCTCCACATGATAAAGTCAGCTGGCTAGCAACCTGAATGCAATCTGCAACTTAAATTTCCCTTTGACACAAAAGGTATCCACAGGATCTAGGAATTAGGACGTAGTCGTCATTGAGAGGTCTTCATTCTGCCTACTACTAAGCTATCTTACAATCACACTAAGGAAAAAAATGAAGGAGGAAGAAAGAAATACAACATCGAGGATTGAAATGTTCTATAATATACAAGAATCCAGAGGGAACACATACCGCACACACTCATACACACACATACACACGAAAAGGAACTCTAGCAAAGCAAGGCCTTCCAAAATCAGTTGCTTAAATTTTTGTCCAAAAGTCAGTATTATCAAAATGCTGCCTTGTTTCTCTCTTTGAGAGAAACACACAGGGTATAATGAAAGCATCTGATCATCAGATTGTTTGCAGAATGAATGGAAATTTTGGGACGATTTCATCTTTGCACAAATTTTGTTCACATTTTATTAGCCCTGTGTCCTCCTTTCACTGTCCATCATGCTTATCAGGAAAAAAAAAAAAAAAACCCTCAGCTTCCAGGTCATCAGCAAAGTCAATCTAAGCCAGAAAAAAAAAAAAAAAAGAAAGAAAAAAGAAGGGATAAAAGGGTATTATTGGTTATATTTGAGCTTACCCTACTTCTGGTTTTGCTTTAATATAAAATTGTAAGGTAAAAACAGTATCCTTTTTAAAAAAAAAAATCAGGCAGGACATGAAGTGTGTTAAATCCGAGTTCACAGATCTTCCACAATTCCTGATTCTAGTCTGATTCTTAAATTGTCATTAATAGTTGGCATCCATTTTTTTAAAATATTTTTTTCTTTATTTATTTATGATAGTCACAGAGAGAGAGAGAGAGAGGCAGAGACACAGGCAGAGGGAGAAGCAGGCTCCATGCACCTGGAGCCCGACGTGGGATTCGATCCCAGGTCTCCAGGATCGCGCCCTGTGCCAAAGGTAGGCGCCAAACCGCTGCGCCACCCAGGGATCCCTGGCATGCATTTTTTGCAGACATTTTTTCATGCACGCACATGAACACATTAAACCATGAGGATGAAGATATACATTGTTCTGCAGCATGGTGTGTGTAGGGACCCTGTGTCTGGCTTGAGGTGACATCATCAGATTGGGAAACATTTACATCTCTGTGATATTTAATCTACCTTTCTGGGAAGAAGAGATGTCTTTGTGCTATTCAGAATCTCTTTTATGTACCTTACTCACCTTAGTAGAGTTTTAAAGCTTTCCAGACAAAAACCAGACCTCCTTTTGAGACTTATTCTTAGTGTATTGTATTTTACTTCTTCTCCCTCCTTTTGTTTTTTGTTGATGGGCTCTTCTCAAAGAAGGTGAATTCTCGAACTACAGGCATTATTTACCACCATCCATCCTTCCTTTTGGAAACAGAACATCCTTGAATACATCGTTTCCTCCATCTGTGCTCTGCTTCATGGATACCAGTCATCTACAACCAGTCTCTCATATCCTTTGTGGCTTTCCCAGTCCCAAGAATGATGGTCTCACACCTGTCATTCCTGGGACAGAACAGGAAAGTCTGTTGCTGTTTTAGCTTTAATAATCTGTGGCATGTCTGCTTTTGTATTTGTGTACCACAGAGCTATCTCCAGTGGGGACACTGTATGAATCCTAGCCCCCGCACAGCGGCCACAGCCTAGTTTTACAACCTCTGATAGGTTATTAGCCTCTGCAGGCCACTATCAGTAAAGGGTGCCAGTAGAAGGGAGATGTGGTTTTCAAACTCTGTTATGAGCCCTGAGTGAAATGAAACTAGAGGCGGCCCTAGAAGGGAAGTTGAGTTGGGAAAGAGATAAAAGGAAACTTGCCTCCTTTAGCTCGTTCAGCTATAACAGACAAAAGTAATATGTTGTTTTGTCTTGAACATAATAGAGGATTTGATCCTTAAAAAAAAAAAAAAAAAACAATGAATACTGAAACTTACTAACTCATCTGTACTTCCGCATCTCTGAGAAGATCCTGTAGAATCCTGTTTTGTGGACTAGATATAAAAAAGCTGTAGAATCTGCCTAAAATTAAATTAAGCCAAATCCTAATTTACTGTTTACTTCCTTTACAAAAACATGGAAAAATGTATATGATTCTCTGTACCTCAGCTGATTCGACTGCTTTTTGATAATACAAAAAGCCAGTCCATTTGAAAACATTTTATAACTGGGCACAGTTTCATCACCATAAAAAATTTTATCTCTTTAGGAAACTCTGTGTTCTTTTTTCTGTCAACCATCTTCCAACCAACTCTACTTCCCAAACATTTAATTTCTCTTAGTCATTGAAATCTACGGGCTCCAAACTCTCACAGCTAAATTTCTATATTTATTTTATAATTGCTTTCAGTTGTACTAGACTAGGGATGGTAGAGAAAAAAAATCATAGGTTAATTGCTAAGAGCACAAGTAGTTGTATCTTTTGGCTGTGTGTGTGTGTGTGTGTGCACACGTGCGCATGCATTTGTGCACATGTGCATGTTCCTTGTCTTGCTGCTGCAGCTATAGTTTGGGAAGTTAATTAATCTCCATGTGAGAGTTAAATGTTACAGTTTACATGTTAATCACTTGTCACAGTGCCTAGCACATAGTAAACTGCAATTGGCTGATAACATTGAATTATATGCTTTCTCTGAGTCTGCCCAAGAACGTGCCATCTAGTGCCAAATTAAAAAAATATGTGTATATATATACACATATATATATAGAGAGAAGTTTTATTACCATTATTGGAAGATAATAATTTGGAGCTATTTAGGTATTTCTACTTCATATATTTTTAGTGAACTTTTTAAAAAATTCATTAAAGTGCATGATGTCATTGTTTAATCATAGAATATATAGAACAAAATAACATCCATATAAAGAACACCATGGAGCAGATAATACAGTATTTTGGGGATACCAAAGCAGACAGAACAAATACAGAGTAATATGGGCCAAAACACCTAAAACCCAAAGCAGACATTGCTAAATTGATATAGTCCTTTTTAGATATGCTGAATTATCTTATGATGGTGGCTGCTGGAATATGTGCTGAGAGTAAGATCAACCAGAAATGCATAAGGGATGAGTCCTATTTATCACCCCATTCTAATGTAATGTTCTGAAGAGGGGCTCAAAAATACATAAAGAATGTCAATGGATTTATTTTCTCCAAATAAAAATAACAAAGCATAAAAGCAACAAGTAGTAAACTAAAAGATGTTCATACAATGAAAACATCTTTAGGAAAATATTCCTAAAATGAATAGTCAATCTGATGAAGGAAGAAAACTGGAAAATAAATGAGATATTGAGCTTATTTTTTTTAAATCTATGATTTAAGAGAATAATTTTTGCCAAAACAGAGGATAATTATGAAGCAATGAAGACTCAGTAAAATACATATTAATCAAATACAGAATTTGTATGTGCATATAAATTTATAACCAGTGTGGAATGAACTTATTTAATATTCAAAGATACAAAGTAAATTCCTAAATATTGCAGTTTTATTTAATTTTCCTCAAGTCCTGAAAACAATTCTTATAAAATACATTCTGATTTAAATAAATTCAGAATATAATTTCCTTTAAAGATGCATTTTTACAGCACATTTATCTAGTCCCTGGATGCTGTACTGGAAAAGCATGAAAACAGAGAGCCAGTAAAACTCAAGTAAAATAAATCATATGCTCATTTTCAAATACAGCATCTCGGAATATTAGAACTAAAAACATTTTAAAGGATTAACTGATCCAATCTTCAGCCTTGCTTTTATTTTTTATCTTTGTACTAATATTTTCCCTTTAACCATTTATATTTTTATCTTATATGTGAGATGCATATTCTTCTATATAAGATAAATATTTTTATATGTAAGAATACATATTTCTAGAAATCCCTTGAGATTCACTTTAAGACAGGATAAGTTACTTTAATGTCTTCTATCCCTCTTTTGCATATAAAAATAGATCAACTCACTCAGCCAAGCAGCTGGACCATCAGAAATTAGGAGAAGCCCGAAAGGCCCAGGGATCTTTTTACAGTTTTTCTCCTGTTTTGTTTGTACATTTTAATCAATAGGAAACTGCAGCCCATTAACTATATATAGAATCTTTTCATATATAATGTCAAAACATAATATTGAATATTATTTGTATTTACTTTGCTTAAAGATTTATTTGAGAGAGAGAGAGCATGCATGGGGAGGGGCAGAGGGAGAGAATCTTCAAACAGACTCCCTGCTGAGCCCAGAGCCCCACACAGCTGGATCTCAAGACCCATGGGATTATGACCTGAGCTGAAACCAAGAGTCTCACGTTCAACCAACTGAGCCACCCAGGCACCCCTAATGTTATGTTTTTAATATAGGATGTATTACGTTATATACATAAGCTCATGTGCATACAAAGATGCAGTTTTCAATGAAAAAAAAATACAAGCAAAGATTACTATATTGGCATCCATTTTGGCTAAATATAGGAAGATACACCTTAGGTAAGGCTGCCACAAACTTAGGAAAATAGGGTAAACACCATAAGTTATGACCACTATATCTGAATCAGTACTGAAATGAATACTATAACTTACATTGAAAAATAAATTGAGCTTTCTATGATGGTTTTCCTCAAATTGTGTCTTTGGACCACTAGTCCTAGAGCAGGTTAATAAGTATTTCAATGGAAAGGGGTACTTTGGTCAAATACATTTGTAAACTCTTGGGTTAGACAACAATATCCACTTTCCACTGTTGCATATGAGTTTAAGTACTTTAAGCTGCAGACGTGCTCAACGCATCTCTCAAGGGGAAAGTGGACAGCAACTCCCTGTTCTGTTTGACCAGGGACTGTTATGTAACAGGGGATCTCACAAGAGCTGTGTTCCCTGGAAGATCTGTTGAAGCTGTTTTACATTATATTGTCATACCTGTTATTTATTACATGTTATATGTGATCTCTGCATTTATTTCCATAAGACTTTAGTGGACATGTTTCATATATGTATAGAAGTTTAAATATATATATGTATATGTATATAACGGAGTGTATATGTATAGTTACAGTTTCTAGACAGAACCTTTATTTTCTTCTATAGGAAGGAATTCTTTGAGTCTAGACTTATCTGAACAATAAAAATTTAATTTCGACTTGCCCTGTGTATAGGATAGACATTTCATAAGGATGAATCTAATCACAAATGACAGTAAAACATTGTGGGTTATTCCAGGGACTCCTTTTTTATCACTGTGTTTTCTACAAGGTGAAGATTTGTAGGTGTATGAAAGGTAAGTCAATTGATTACTTGTACTTTGAGGTCTTGATTCACACATCACTAAAAAGCTGAGTATTATTTTTCAGTATTGTTTCTTATGGGGAAGTCTATCGGAAAGTTAGCAATTACATTTAGGAATACTGTGCACATCTTAAAACACCATAGAAAAGGAGGCAAATCTGTGGAGAAAATATTTTAATGAGCTAACTTCTAGGAATGAGCAAATTCAGGCAAACTGACAAAAATCTGCCACTAAGCTCACTGGGTGGTATTCTCCAAATGCAAGTCATTTTATATTTTGCTTATTAAAAATAATTTAACAGCATTGTTCTTGTTTACCTGCAGTGAGCACCACTGAAGATGCATCCAAGAAGTGGTGCTGCTTTCACAGGTTCTACTCGGTGAAATTGATCCAACCAGCAGGCTGTGTGTGACGACACATACAAGAGTCAGAAACCACACACACACCAATTAAACAGCTTATTCATAGTCAATATATTTGCTGTCTATCCCTGCAGTTGCATTGTGTCTTCTGTAATTCATGTTGTATCACTGGCTGTTAACTCAAGCTGCATATAATAAAACTTTGAGGTTACTTAAGAGATTATTTTTTAAATTACTGGTATAGCTATAGACTCCTAGAATGGTAGATGCAGGTGAAAAGGACTTTATTTTAGGGTATCCCCCAGTTACAAATGGCTATTTAAGTTTAAACTAATGAAAATTATGGGATGTCTGGGTGGCTCAGTCCATTAAGCATCCGACTCTTGATTTTTGGCTCAGGTCATGATCTCAGGGTTATAAGATCAAGCCCCACATCTGACTCCACACTGGACTTGGAACCTGCTCAGATTTTCTCTCTCCCTCTCCTTCTGCTCTTTCCCTCCCTAAAAATTTAATAAAAATAAATTAAAATTAAATGCTGCTAACCATTTGGTTTCCCAGCTCAATAGCTCATCTTTCAACATGCAGTAACCACATATTATATTGGACAGATTAGACATAGAACACTGACAGCATCACAGAAAGTTCTTTCAACAGCCACATCGATCCCATTGTTCCTGGATGAGATCCCAAAGTGTGTGAATATCAAATTCTTTGTCCAAACACATCAGTGATTTGTTCAAGTTCATGTCACTTAAATTACTAAACGTAAAAGGAATCTGGCTGTGTTTATAAAGATATGAGTATATGTATATATTCTTGAATGTGGTCATTAAATGGGGATTATCAGTGGTCTTAAAATTGGATTCAGATATGTGATTTTAAAAATTTTCTGAGGGGCCCCTGGCTGGCTCAATCAGTAGAGAGTGTGACTTGATCTCAGGGTTGTGAGTTTTAGCCCCATGTTTGGTGTAGAGAGAGATTGCTAAAAACTAAACTGCAAAATAATATATATTTTTTCTGAAATGCATTGGGGTATAATTTACATAATACATCCATTTTAAGTATAGATTTCCACAAATTAAAAAACATACACACTAGGAGCTCCTGACTTGGCTTAGTTGGTAGAACATATGACTCTTAATCTCAAGGTTGTGAGTTTAAGTCTTATGTTGGGTGTGGAGCTTTAACTTAATAATACAGTGAGTTTTAAAAAAAAATGTACATACTTACAGTAGTATACTTCAAGATATAGAACATTTCACCACCTTGAGAGGTTCCTTTCTGAACCTGCCCCATTAAACCTACACCAAGGCCCAGCCTCAGGCAATCACTAGCCTGCTCTCTGTCAGAATAGATTAGATTTCTCTTTTTCTAGAGTGCAAGTCATATATACTTAATGTGCCCTTTCCTGTTTGGTTTACATTCTGTATCCTAGCCAAACTCATTTTTTTAGCTTTTTTTAGGTAGATTCTTTAGGAATTTCTACATAGATGGTCAGGCTATCGTAAAGACAGTTCTATATCATCATTTCCAGCAGTATGCCTTGTATGTCTTTAGCCATATTTCTTTGGCTAGAAGCTCTAGCATAACACTAAATAGAAATTATAAGAGTGAATATTTTCTATTGTTCCTGAAATTAGAGGGAAATATCCAATCTTTCATTATTAAGCATGAAGACATCTATAAGTTGCCAGTTGCCTATCTCCGAGATTTGACCTTCTGCAATTGTGGGAGCTGGTAAAGCAGTCTCTTTAAGGCTGCTGTCTTTGATCTTGAGGTTGAAGTCATCATGAAAGGCAGTTAAAGAAGGAAGAAAAATGTAAAATGGGGTCATCCCGGACAAGATGAAACCCACAAGAGTTGGAATCTATGAGGATGGACAGGAACCTGTGTAAGTTTGTGATGTCCTCAGCTTTGATATTGTGCGTGTCTTGCTGGAGGAGTGTTGCCTTTGTGTGATGGAGTCAAGCAGGCATCTGTCCTGAAAGTCAAAGAAACTGAGGGGATCTAGTGGGAGGAGGAGCAACTATAGGTTTTTCTGCTGTCCCATGAATAGGAAGATTGAAATTCCCGGTAAGCACTGCTTTCACTGCATCCTACAGATTTGGGCAAGTCATGTTTTCCTTTCCATTTAGTTCAAAATATTTTAAAATTTTTCTCCTGTGATCTCTTTTTTGACCCATGGGTTACAAGTGTCTTTTTAAATCTCCAAGTATTGGGGTTTTTTCAGCTATCTTGTACTAATTTCTAGCTAAATTCCATTGTGGTGAGTGCAGATGTTGTGTGGTTTCTATTCTTTCAAATTTGTAAAGGTGTATGAGGGCCCAGAATGTTTTCTGTGAGCTTGAGATGGATATGCAACTGCTGTTGTTGGACAAATTGGTCTATAGACAATATTATATCCAATGTCTGATGTGTTGAATTCAGTATATCCTTACTAATTTTTTTGACTGCTGGATCTTTCCATATCCAAGACAGGAATGTTGAAGTGTCCAGCTCTGACAGCAGATCCATCTCTTCTTACATTTCTATCAGTGTCTACCTCCGTAGTTTGATGCTCTGTTACAGGAGCTTCACAAGTAGTGTGAATACTTTATAATGACAAAATAATCCTACTTTTTTCCCCTATGCCTTATATAATTGCTGTCATTCATTTCATTTGTATGTTAGTATCCATAAGCACATAAACTTACATAGTCAAATATGTTGTTGCTATTATTTTGAGCAAATAATTATCTATTCAATTAATTTAGAATAAGAAAATTAAACATTTTTATTTTGCCTTCAGTATTCCTTCTCTGATACTCTTCCTTTATGGACATCTGAATTTCAGACCTGTGTCATTTTGCTTCTCTCTCAACAACTTTTAACAATTTTCTCCTGTGCTATACATTACATCTCTGTGACTTACATCTTTTAAAACTAGAAGTTTGTACCTCTTAATCCCTGTCACCTACTTCAGCTGCTCCCAGCTCCTCCCCTCTGGTAAACTTACAGTTTGTTTCCTATATGATTCTGTTTCTGTTTTGTTTGTTCATTTGTTCTGTTTTTTAGATTCCACATGTAAATAAGATCAATCAGTATTTGTCTTTTTCTGACTTATTTCACCTGGAGTATTTGTCTTCTTCTGACTTATTTCACCTAGATAATACCCTCTAGGTTCATCCATGTTGTCATGAATGGTAATGTTTTATTCTTTTCTAGGGTCCAATAATAATCCATCACGTGTGTGTATGTACACCATCTCTTCTTTATCCATTTATCTATTGACAAACACTTAGATTGCCTCCATATCTTGGCTATTCTAAATAAACTGCAGTGAATATAAAGGTGCATGTATTTCTTTGGTGTCTTCCCTTTCTTCAGATAAATAACCAGCAATGGAATTGTTGGCTCAAGTGGTGATTATATTTTTCATTTCTTTGAGGAACCTCCATACCCTTTTCCATAGTGACTTCACCAGTTTACATTCCTACCAACAGTGTACAAGTGTTCCCTTTTCTCCACATCCTGGCCAACACTTGTTATTTTTTGTCTTTTTGATAAGAGCTGACACCTATGGGGTGATACCTTACTGTAGTTTTAATTTGCTTCCCTGATGATGAGGTATGTTGAGCATCTTTTCATGTGTCTCTTGGTGGTCTGGATGTATTCTTTGGAAAAAGTGTCTTCAAGTTCTCTGTCCATTTTTTAATTGTCTTTTTCATATTTATTTGTACAAGTTCTTTATATATTTTGGACATTATCCCTTTTTAAAATGTATGATTTGCAAATATCTTCACCTATTCAGTAGGTTGCCTTTTCATTTTGTTGATGGTTTCCTTCTCTGTGCAAAAGCTTTATAGTTTGATCTAACCTTATTTATTTTGGTCTTTGTTGCCCTTGCCTGAGGGGAGTGATCCAAAAAAAAAAAAAACGCTAAGATTGATGTCGAGGAGCTTACTGCCTATGGTTTCTTCTAGAAATTTTATGGTTTTAAGTCTTACATGCCAGTCTTCAAGCCATTTTGAATTTATTTTTATATATAGTATAAGATGGTAGTTCACTCTCTCCACCACCATTTATTGAAGAGATGGTCTTTTCCCCATTGTATATTCTTGCTTCCCTTGTCATAGATTGAATGACCATATAATTGTGGGTTTATGTGTGGGCTCTCTGTTTTATTCCACTGATCTATGTGTCTGTTTTTGTGCCCGCACCATACTATTTTGATTACTACAGCTTTGTAGTATAGTCTGAAATCAAAGAGCATGATACCTCCAGCTTTGTTCTTCTTTCTCAAGATTGCTTTGGCTATTCAGGTCTTTTGTGGCTCCACACAAACTTTAGGATTCTCTGTTCTAGTTCTGAAAAATCTCACGGATATTTTGACAGAGATTGATTGCATTGAGTCTATAGATTGTTTGGGGTAGTATAGACTTTTAAACAGTATTCTTCCAATTCATGAGCATGGTATATCTTTTCATGTGTGCCATGTTCAATTTCTTTGGTCAATGTCTCAGAATTTTCAGAGTACAGGCCTTTTACCTCCTTGATTAAATTTATTCTCTGTTTGACGTAACTATCAATGGTATTGTTTATTATATTTATACATATTATATATGGACATGATGTCCTGGGTAAAAGGAAACCAGCTCTGGTTCCAGGCAAGGTTTCTGCTGTGGGGTTCACTCTGAATAGTTACCTCTGTCTCCAAATTGGGTGCAACAGTGCCCAGTGACCTCATATCTCTGGCAGATCTGAGATGATTTTTTTTATTTGTTTTCCTTGTTCAATTATTTCTACTCATTGTTAAGATGGAATAATGGCTTTCAAGCTCCTTATATATATGAGTGGTATATGGAAATCTATATTACAAGACATTAAAAAATAATTCAGAATCCATATAAGTAACAAGGAAATATTTTTTAAAAATCTGTCAGGTTAAAAAGGAAAGAAAACAAACTTTTTTTCCTATGAAATACCGTTTTATATTAACTTTTGATAGCAATTTCTATATTTTCCTCAAATAACCCATCCAAATAAAAATGCAGGATCTTTTTTTCTCATAAACTAAAGGTCAGTTAAGATGCTAACCTCCTACAAAGGCACCAAGTTCTGTTAAGGTGAATATTGCTGCTAGTGTGAAGAAATGGATACAGATAGCCTCTTAAAAAACAAATGCTCTTTTCCACTAGGACCGTAAATAAGAAAAACAAAAGCCCACAATGGTCCTAACCATAAATATCCTAAAAATGTAACTATGAATCCAAGTTGTTGGAATAAATATTGACCTTGTCTTCCTATAAGAACATTTCTTGACTTGTTAAACTTTTTCGTTGACAGACTATTGCATTTAGTCATAAAAATAGTGAAATTTAAATGGTGCTTAAAATCTAAATAATATTTAATGGTATGTAGTGAAATATATGACCTCCATTTTTATGAGAGTATATTAGAATGCCTTCTTTTCTTAGCCTTGAATGATAATAGAGTGTAAAGCACTATTCTCAAATTTTTACTAAACTCATCAATGAGGGAACCACCAAGAATATAAGACCTCAGTTAAAGAACAATGGAGAAAGAAGGAGATTGGTTAGTCAAGACAGAAATGTCTAAATATGCCTAAGATTGCTAAATTATGTATAAGATTGGCTGTCTAAAGGCCAATAAATTATATTATCAATATTTTCTGGTTAACCTCTAACTTTATTGAGCTCTAAACTACTTGCACATATATCAGTTGTGGATTGTTAGTCAAATACATTGTGACCACAGAGTTACACCTCCAGGAATATCAAATTAGAGTCCTGCAGGATTTTTATAAAATGCTCTGATGCCAAAAGTAATTACCTTTGTCCCTTTCTAGATGCAGCTCCATAGGTCAGCTTGTTTTCCAAACCAAGATACCTTTTGGGTTCAGATGGATGAAGTGAAAACTCCTACCCCCTGCACATCCTCACTGAAGGTTTATGTACAATATACAGCCCAGACAGACCAGGTATAGCATGCTAAAATAAATAAGGTAAGAAATCAGTATACAGCAGCCCCTGAAGACCTTCATTTATCTTCCAGATAGTAAATTCCATCAGCGTGTTTAAAGGAGGACAAAACTGCCTGAGTTGTCCTGGAGGAAAATGAAACAGAGTTGCAGATCCAATGTTAACCCTTTCTTACCCACATGTAAATAATGTTTCCATGGACTGTCTAGTATTTGGTTTGGGTGGTGGCAAAGGATACAGTTTTTTAAAGGGCAAAATCATAACTCTCGTGCAGATGTAAAAAGAACACATGCCACAGATCTTATATAACTCAATTAATTAGCAAGCCAGCAAAATGTTCCATTGGTTCAAAGGATAATTCAAACAATGTACCCATTTATAGGCAATCAGAAATGCAGAAATGAATTTACACATAAATGCTTAACTTGTCAACATTTACAGGACAATAATAAGTTGCACTTCACAAACTCATTAGCATTTCTATGGAAAAATAATAAATTACAGTAATATAAGAAACTACAGATTATAAAATAGCTCAAAAACAATGAATTAGAAGACTTAGCAAGGGGGAGCGAGATAGAAACCCATTCATCTTTTGTGTGGGTGTGTGTACATCTTCGATGTGTCAGTTTTTCCTGACAATGGACACTTTTATCAAGTATTTACCTAGAAGTGGATTTGCTAAATCAGGGGTATTCATATGCTTCAGTTTAGTGGATATTGACAGGTTTTTGTTCTCAAATGATAGTGTCAACTTACACATTCATCAGCCACATAGAATTCTTTATATGCTCTTGAAAATTAGGAAGTTCTGAATCTCAGTTCAGATCTACAGAGGGTAAATCTTTGAACAGTCTCCTTTGTAGATCTCATGCATCCTAAATTTTTAGAGCTTTAATCTGGGTATAATAAAGAATATATCTGTTTTTTGCTTCTGGTTCCAAGTAAAGAATTTGTAAAAACCCTTGTAATTTGAGTGACAGGTGTTATCTTTATTATGCTAATTAGGGGACTCTAGGTGAGGCCCCTAGTTACCTTCAGGATGGAGGCTGGTCCCCTGAGAGACTCACCCCTGGTTAAACCATTGTAACTTTAGGTAGCTCAACTTCTGGGAAGAAGGAGGGGACTTGGAGATTCAGTTCAGTCACATGTCCAATGATTTAATAAATCATGCTTACATAATGAAGCCTCACTACAAACTCTAGACACAGAACTCAGTGAAGATTTCCAGTTTGTGAACACATTGTGGCTGGTACCTGAAGTTGGCACAAATAGTAAGTACGTGCAACTTATTTGTTGAATGAATAAGTACATGGATTCTAACCTGAGTCTTACATCTAGCTCTTGAGTAAATCATTGTAGAAGTATAAATTCTATGGGCACAGGCCAGTCTAGGTAGGGCTTGATGTTCTGTCCATGCAGACAGATTCTAGAAGGTTATGGCTAAACAATGGGAACACTGTGTGTAGGAAGGCTACATATCATCATGGCAAATGACACTCTCTAGAACAATCATTTTCAGTTCAAAGTAGGTCAAGACAAATTGACCATCTGACTTGTGGTCCATACAGTGGGCCCTGGCCCAATAGGATTAAGAGGAAGCCATTGTGTCTCATATTCTCACAATATGGAGAGGATTCTAGTCTATAATTCATAAATACTTAGTGAGGCTTAAACTCCACAGACAAAATATTGTTCATCTCTAGGGACTCAGATTGGCCCAAGAGGAAAAAAAAAAAATCTAAAACTGGTATTAGGCATTCATAAACATTCACAAACAGCACAATACCCTCCAATATCAGGATGACACTTTAGCCTTCATTTCCTAATAGTATATAATTTTGGGGAAAAGAATTATATTGGACTTTGGATATCTGGCTTAGATATTTTGATTTTAACCTCTGTTCACAGTGCAGAGTAAGTTTTGGTCAGTGGAGCAAGTAGAAATGAATGCCACAGGAAAAAGGATCTAATGCTAACCCAGTGAATTGAAAAAAGGAAGAGCAAAGAGAGAAAATGGACAATCACTACACATGCTTATCAGACTTTATCTAGATTCAAAGTTTTACTGAAAACTTTTTTTGTTGTTGTTTAACTCCTAGGACTCATATTCACTATTTACTTCTCCTACACAGGAATTTTTTAAAAGACTTTAATTTTTTAAAAGACTAAAAGAATTTTTTTAAAGACTTTGTTTATTCATGAGAGACACAGGAAGAAGCAGGCTCCCTGTGGGGAGTCTGATGTGGGACTCCATCCCAGGACCCTGGGATCATGACCTGAGCCAAAGACAGATGCTCAACCACTGAGCCACCCAGGTGTCTCAAGAAATTTTTTTCCAATTTAACGATTTTTGAATGACTAAAGAGATCTGACTCTATCATGGAAACCCCACTGGTGACTTCCGGCCAACCATGAGTAGCTTCAGTATCAAATTCAGGCAAGAATCATCTCCATATTGAACAGGGCAGGAAGACTCTGTTTGAGGTGATTAGGGAACACCCCCCACTCTGAGCTCAACACTCAAACCCAGGGCAGGAGAGAGTTTCTAAGTGCTGGCGTGAGAGGCAGAACAAGTCATCTGTGTTTGCTGATTAGATTTACCCAAAGGAAGATTACACTCTGTAGTAGCTTTGTGACACTAAGTAGTTTTACAACCAGGAGCAAGGCCCACGTCCAAATTAAGCTTTTAACATCTCGTAGAAACTGGGAAAGCCCCTGGTGCTATCTTCCTCGATATTTTACATTCAAAAAGATGGGCTGCAAAACCAACAAGAGGCTTTTCCAGAGACTTAACATCTCAGAGAGACAGGAAAAAAAAAAAAAACAAACTAAAAAGCTTTCTAACATAAATGTTCTAGAAAAGGAAGATCAGGTGCTTGTGTAGAGTTTGATAAAGCTGAGGGTAATGTGAAGACCATCTAGTTCAGTGTATTTAAATGTTTGTTGTTGTTGTTGTTGTTGTTTTTAAGTACTGAAGGAGTCCTAGAGAGGGGCAGTCTACTAGCCGGAGTTGTACAGAAAAATAGAACCAATAGGATGTATGGACATTCCACTAGCCATATAGACAAAGAGATGGATTCAAAGGGATTGGCTCATGTTATTGTTGGGCTGGCAAGTCTGAAATTTGCTGAGCAGGCTGGAAACCCAGGGAATAGTTGATGCTGCAGTTTGAGTGTCAAAAGTAGTCTGCTAGCACAATCCCCTCTTCCATCCTCAGACTTTTCCTCTTAAGGCCTTCAACTGATTGAATGAGGCCCACCTACATTATAGAGGTTAATCTGCTTTATCCAAATTCTTCTGAATTAAATGTTAATCAAATGGAGAAAATACCTTCATAGTAGCATCTGGACTGATGTCTCACCACCTGTCCAGGTGCCAGGATCTCACCAAACTGACATAAAATTAATCCTTACAGGCAATGTGAGCCTGGTATGCAGTAAAACCCTCTAAAGGGCTAGATGGAATTGTGATATCTTTCTGAAGAGTGTCTGAGAAATATTCCTGTACTACTGTTATTGAATAAATCAGCTACTTAAATGGGGGAAAATTCAGGTGACTTGACATAGACGAAGTTCTTTTGAGTTTTTATAGTTTGGGAGAAGCAAAGACAATCATAATTTTTCTTTTCTGGATAATGAAGCTTGCTTTGAAATATGTGAATATCAGAAGAATGCCCTCAGGCAAAGAAGATGCAGCTTTTTAAGAAAAGGATCCAATTTGGGTAGTAGGAACGGTGCTTCCCTGGCCACATAGGTAAGGAGATTCTGACCTTCTGATGATAAGCAAATATTATTCCTGTCACTGCAGGGGACCAGCTACAATCTGAGAAGTAAAGACATTTGCAATTTACAGTTTCACTGTGATATGGCAAAAAAAAAAAAAAACCCACAAGATGTGGAAATACAGCTTTTCGGAGTTTGTCTACACACCTACAACCCATGCTAAGAATTAGATGTAGTTAGCCTTAAAATGATGACTTTAGATATTGTGCAGGGCTCGGTACTTTGGGAGAGTAGCAGATAGAACAGAATAGAAGGGTGCATTCAAGCACTAAATAGAGATGTTAAGAAAAGCTTGCAGCAGGTGAAGTTATTATTCACCTGATATGTTGCTATCTCTCAGATCATTGGATACACCTTAAAATGCAAATTGCTCTTTTCTAGATATCGGTGATTTTTTCTCTATACTGGAAGCCTGAAGATAATTTGGGCTTTCTACCTACGGCCTTGTTTTTCAGCTTCCAAAATTCTGTACAGAGGTAAAGTTACCTCATTCTGTCCCATGGATTCCTCTTTCTCTTTGAGTCCTCATCATCCTATTGAGTCTGTTAATGACAACTTCCAGCACTAAGGAAATTAAACCACTCTAAGACACAGATTTATGGAGACGTATTTGCTAGTGTTTACTTCACAGAAATCAATGTGCATAATAACACTGAATTGTTACTCTAGTTTCCAGAGCCCATACCCTAAGTTCCTTTTTCTTATTCCACCTTCTACTTTTTTTTTTTTTTTAAGAGAGGCTGGGAGAGGGTGGAGGTTGGGGGAGGGGCAGAAGACGTGGGAGAGAGAGAGAATCCCAAGATCCAGAGCAGGATCCAGTGCAGGTCCGACATGAGGCTGGATGTCCCAACCTTGGGATTATGACCTGAGCCACAATCAAGAGTCAGACCTTAATCGCCTGAACCACCCACGTGCCCCTAATTTTTTTTTTTTTAACTATTCTTGTTTGACAGTCAAGAGTAGCAGAATATACCACTTTGGCATAAGGGTTATTTTGAGCTAAAAGCAACCTAGAAGCAGAGGCGAGAAAAGCTCTCTGTCCTCTCATTTGCCTAAAAGCAAGACATAAATTTGTGAAGGTGTCCCCTCTCCCTTCTCTGCCAGGAAGGACAGGTGTTTGTCACTGGACACAAGTCTAGACCCCAGTCAGCTCTGAGATGACATGCTGGGATCTAACAAACATTACTAAGGGGCCCTTAGCTTACCGTAGTTTACTGCCCTAGAAACTCAAAGTCCTTTTCCTTTGTCTTGTCACCTCTCTGATAAGGTATGGTTCTTTTTATTCTGATCCTATATAAGCCCAAGGTCTAGCCACCCCTGTGGGTTCCTTACTACCAAGTACTGCTAAGTATGGGAGACGCACATGTTAATAAACTTGTTTTTTGCTTGTTGATTTGTCTTTTGCAGCGCCCCACCCAGACAACCTCCTAGGAGCATAGAAGAAAAAACAGTTAAGTTTTAGGGAAGGAAAAAAAATCTTCCTTGTATTATAGTCTTTTTCTCCCCCTCCCCACCTTGAATGCAAAGTCTTTCATTCTTTGAGTTCATAAAAATGCCTCGTTTGCCTTATTTCCTAGATTCTAAAACCCTATCCGTGGTATGGTACTTCATAAATTTAATAACATTGTGGGATCAAGCCTGATTTGAGGGTCTTAAAACTAAAACTCAGTATGATAAAACGGAAGTAAAGCAAGGTGATGATCAGGACTTCAAAGGAACAAGTACTGTGTGATTTCTGAAACTGAATGGAGGTAGGTTTTTCTTGTATTAATACTTTTATACTTTAAAGTTAACTACATTTTTATATACCTAAAATATACGTTATATTATAAATGTATGTGTCTATACATCCAATGTATTTCATATGTATGATGAAGTGGTGAAGACATCCACTTGGGATGGCTGATTTCTGATTTAGATGGAGCCCGGGCTGGTGCTCCCCCTTGAGATTTTCTTTAGTCATTTTTAACCACTGTTTATGTAATTCATGGATTGGATTGTTTTTGAAATAGACTTCCTCAGACTTAATTTCGTTGGGAATAAACACGTTTGACAATATTCTATATTCTCCAAGATCATCTCCTAGAAAACCCTCTTTATATTTGTGTAAAAGGAAAAAAAAATCTCCCCTTACAACAGTACTTGCCTAAGAGATATCAAAAGAAAAACAGATTCTCTTAAAGTTATTCTAATCCACCAGCCTTGTTTAAGAACGGGAATGACCCCAGATATACTCGGCTGGTGTTCGGCCTGACTGAAGACTCTTTCCTGATGAAGGAACATTAGGATTTGTTTCAACCAGTCGTGAACAGACCAAGGGATGCCTCCTGCCTGTCAGAGAGAGCACTCTCAATGCTTAACAGGAATTCCCGCCATGAAATCCCCTTCCTAACACCCCCACCTAAGTACTCAGTGATATTCTTCCCAGGTAGTATCTTCTTAAAATTGGCAAATAAGGGATCCCTGGGTGGCGCAGCAGGTTAGCGCCTGCCTTTGGCCCAGGGCGCGGTCCTGGAGACCTGGGATCGAGTCCCACGTCGGGTTCCCGGTGCATGGAGCCTGCTTCTCCCTCTGCCTGTGTCTCTGCCTCTCTCTCTCTCTGTGCGACTATCATGAAAAAAAAAATTGGCAAATAAAAACCATCAGCCTTAAAACCTGCCTTATTTTGTACTGGCTTTGGTTGGTTTTGTAGTACTTTTGAACCTACATTCAGGATATTAATTGAATTTATGGTTTATAGAGATCTGAAAATATACTTACAAGAATAAAGCTGAAGTTCTGTGTAGACAGTGTTTTATCTAGTATTGACTCCTCCAATTACAAAATTATGTCCTTTTTTCCCCATTATTTTTTAGAACTGTCCTATCTCTGATAATTTTGTCAACACATTTTCAGAAACTGATATTTTTTTACCCTTTTACCCCCTCCTTTGATTGGCTTTGTGCTCATGGTTAGAACACCAGCGGTTTACACATGAGGTGTGTGTGTGTGTGTGTGTGTGTGTTGTTGTTGTTGTTGTTGTGCTTTTGGAGCTTTAAAAAAAAAAAATTCATGCCAAAACCTTTGTTTCATCCTCCACTGCAGAGTACATATCATGAACGTATCCAGCTGAGCTTAATTATACCAAACAAAGCAAATAGAACTTGGGAAGAGCTTCTCTCTGCACCTGCTTCTCCAAGAAAACAAGGAAATTGGAGTGGTCTTTTCGTGGACTCAGTGTGGCTGTGGCAGGGGCCGTGAGACAATAGGAAAAGGCAAAGATTGGAGTTACATTTTCCTAACAAATGGGTAATCCGTCCTCAATCCAAATTGGTTGAACGCTACAACCCTCATTGTTTCCATTTCATTTAATGCCCATAAAAATGAATTCACTTGAATTCAATGGCTGTAGGCTCAGAATATTCGCAGTGTATTTGTGTTGGACTCTAAGACTGATCTGTTCGGCTTTTTTTATTCGCTTTCTATGAAAGAACATTAACCCAAGACTAAGAAAGTAGAGAAAGATGCTCAGAATTCCATCACAAATTAAATTATTTTCAAATTTCTTTCCACTCCAAGCTCACATACTAATTTTACACAGCTATCATCAATGCTTTTATATGGTTATGTTAACCATGTATTTTGTAATGATATTTAGTGGGTACATAATATTACATCAGGTCGATTAAGCAGTTTCCTTAAGCATTCTATCATTCAGGGGAGTGCAGACTGAAGCTGTTTTTACTGAAACAAATGATTAAAATTAACCTGTTGTTTAATAGGAATGCAAATGGATTTTTCTACATTGCCATTTTTTTTTGAGGCGGGGGCAAAGGGAAAGAGTCTCAAGCCGACTCCTCGCTGAGCACATAGCCCAACACAGGGCTCTATCTGAGGACCCTAAGCTCATGACCTATGCGGCAATCAAGAGTTGGACACTTAACTGACTGAGCCACGCAGGCACCCCTGCCATTTATTTTAAAATAAATTCCATATAGTGGTCAAATACTATGTACTTTTCTGATGACCCATGATGAATTTTCAAATGCATGCATATCTTTTTCTGAATGACCTGAGCATAATTTACAAACATCACATCTCTTTTTCCACAAATAAAGTGACTATTTCCTAAATATGGCTTTTCTCTAGGCAATCACAATAATATTTATCAAAACCAGGATACTTAACTCTAATACTGGACTCTCATATATTACACATTTCATACTCAAGAGTTACCAATTGTCCTAATAATGTCCTGCTTAATAATTTTTTTCTTGAATCAAGTCCAATCCAGAGTCACATTCAGTTGTTATGTACCTTTATTCACCTTTAATATGAAACCATTTTCAGCCTTTTTTTTGGTCTTTCGTGACCTTAAAATTTTTGAAGGACACAGGCCAGTTATGTTACAGAATATCCTTCCACTTATATTTCCCTGATGTTTCCTTGTGACTGGATCCAGGTTATGCATTTTTAGCAGGAAATCCACAGACTGGATGCTGTGTCTTCCCATTGCATTATTTTAGAAGATGCAGGATGTCAGCTTGTCAATTTGTTGGTGATGCAAAGTTGATCATTTCATTAGATGGTGTTGACCAGTTTTCTTCCCCATAAAGTTACTATTTTTTCTTTTGTAATTAATAAGTAATTTGAGGGAGATACTTTGAGATTATGTAAATATTCTATCCATTAAAATTTTATCCACTGTATTTAGCATCTATTAATGATACCTGCCAGCATCAATCATTACTGTGATGGTTGCAAAAAAAAGTGATTTTATAATAAAATAGCATTTCTATATTTATTAATCTTCCACTCTACATGACAGCTTTCTCCTTCCCAACATTCATTTATTTCTATCAGTATAGACTTATATTTGCTTATTTAATTCAGTGCATGTTCTGTTACTATCTATCATTTTCTGCTCGGATTGTTCCCAATTTTGCCTGCAGGGAACCCCTGCAAATTGGCTCCTAACAAGTCCCTGTAATATTTTAAACACTGATTTACTTTTTGGCACAAGATGTTCTAGGCTTATCCTGAAGTTTCTCTATCTCCTCCAAGAATCCCTGATTCCTTTAGTGGGTATTGGCATAGAAAGCAAGGTCTGTGTGCTTGGACAAAATAGTGAAACTTTGTGGCATTTGACCCATGACCCACATGCCCCCAGCTCAGTGTGGCAAAAGCAGTACTCCGTGTGGAGAAGCTGAAGATACAGGTTCCCTCTTCCTGTAGCTCACAGGCTTGGACCATAGTTCTTCGCAAAAGGAATAAGTCACTAGCATTTCTGATTTCCTGCAGCTCCTAATGACAGAAGCAGTTTTCCTAGAAGGCATAGCTGAGAGGACCAGGCTCTTTTTCCCCACAAAGGATGGAAGGAAGCTCCACTCCAAGTGTGGCAACCCAAGAGTGACTGGCCCTAATTGTCTTTGCCCCAGCTTACTCTTAAGGTGAAAGTTTCATGCTGGAGGGAGAAGCCAGCCATGGTTATACTAGCCATCCAACACCTGCTTTTAGAGCAAGGGAGAAAGGGCCACTGTCCTTACCTGCAGCTCCTGGACAATATCCAAGAATTTCTTCCCACAGAAACCCCCAGAAAGGCCAGCTGTACAGATGACTGCTATATAGAATAGACTGCTATTCTGCTTTGCTTGGGAAAGGATATCAAAATATCCATACTTAAAGAGATTGACAAACAGGTGAGATCTTGGTGGAGTGTTTAACAGGGAGCACATAGCTCCATGATAACGGTAGCAAACAACACAATATATTAGGGCACTTAAAAGTTGAACAGATCAAGGAAAGACATAGTAAGAGTCATCCTCAGGGGGTTCCTGCGGGGCTCAGTTGGTTGAGTGTCTGCCTTCAGCTCAAGTCATGATCCCAGGGTGCTGGGATCAAGTCCCACATTGGGCTCCCTGCTCAGTAGGGAGCCTGCTGGTTCTTCTCCCTCTGCCCCTTCCCCCAGCTCATGCTCTCTCACTCACTCTGCTATCTCTCTCTTGGGCGCTCTCTCAAATAAATGGGTGAAATCGAAAAAAAAGCCATCTGGTTTCACATTCAAACTTTGAGGGTTGGGAAGGCTATGTCTAAGTGCTAAGCTGCACCCAACTCAGGAGAAATTAGAACTCATTGTGACACAGAGGTAAGTAGAAACAATCCCCAAATCACATACCCATCAACAAAGGATGGAAGGCTCATTCTCACTAGAGGATCAAGCACAAGCTCTAACACAACACTGACTGAACAATAAGCAACTCAGAGGTAATCTTTAGGAGACTGGGCTTAAAAATAAAATCACAACCATCCCTGGTAGTCTTGAATATTGCAGGCATGTCCAAGACTGTGCCCTTCCAGGAGTGACTGGAGAGGGATTTCCAAACTGCTAATCCCTGTCTGAACACGCAGCAAAGACCTAAACTTGAACTGTAGTAGAAGCCTCCAAACCATACATACATAAAACGGTAAAAGCTAAAATCTGGCTGGCCAACAGGGCTTAAGCACAGATGTTGAGCAAAATGTGGCTTATGCTGACCCAGGGGTAATGTCTAAGCAGCATTTGACAAAATCCAATACTTTTCAGACTAAAATATAATTTAACAATCTGAGCACAGATATTAGATGTTATAGATATATTAGACACTAGAGATGTTAAAAAGGCAAAAAAATATTTTAAAAACTAGAGACGTGACAATGTCTCAAAAAGAATTTATAAAAAAGAAATAAATGGAAACTCAAGTTGAAAAGTATAACACAACTTAAAAACTCAGTAGAGGAAAGACAATGTCAAGATAATGAGAACACAAGCCCCAAGCAGGAAGGAAATTTTTGCAAAGGCACATCTATCTGATAAAGGACTATTATCTAAAATATACAAAGAACTCATACAACTCAACAATAAGAAAACCTGATTAAAAAGCAGGACAAAGACATCAACAGACATCTCACCAAAGAAGATAAGCAGATAGCAGGTCAACATGTGAAAAGATGTTGCACATCATAAGTCCTCAGGGAAATGCAAACAAACCTTTAGAATGCACCAAATCCAAAATCACTAATAACATCAAATGCTAATGAGGATGTGGAGCAACAGAAACTCTCGTTCACTGCTGACAAGAATGGGAGAGAGTTTGGCAACTCCTTACAGAACTAAACATACCCTTGTAATAGCCAACAATCACACTCCTCGATATTTCCCCAAAAGAGCTGAAAACTATGTCCAAACAAAAACCTCAGTGTGGATGTTTATAGAGCTTTATCTGTAACTGCCAAAACCTGGAAGCAACTGAGATGTCCTTCAGTACGTATGGATAAGTAAACTGTGGTCCATCCAATGGAATATTACTCAGTGCTAAAAAAGAAATAAGCAACCAAGTCATTAAAAGACATGAAAGAAGTTAAGCACATATTGCTCAATGAAAGAAGCCAATCTGTAAAGGCTACATACTGTATGATTCCAACTATATGACATTCTAGAAAAGACACCACTAATGGAGACATTAAAAAGATCAGTGGGGAGATCCCTGGGTGGCTCAGCAGTTTAGTGCCTGCCTTTGGCCCAGGGCGTGATCCTGGAGTCCCAGGATCGAGTCCCATGTCGGGCCCCGGCATGGAGCCTGTTTCTCTGTCTGCCTGTGTCTCTGCCTCTCTCTCTCTCTGTCTCTGTGTCTCTCATGAATAAATAAATAAAATCTTAAAAAAAAAAAAAAAGATCAGTGGTTTCCCAGGATTTGGGTGGGAGGGAGTACAGAGGATTTTTAAGTCAGTAAAAATATATGATACTGTAACAATGGACACAGGTCATTCTACATTTTTCCAAATCCGTAGAACATATGACACCAAGAATTAACCTTAATGTAAACAATGGACTTTCAGGTAATAATAATGTGTCACTGCAGGTTCATGAGTTATACCACTCTGGTGGTGAATACAGACAATGGGAAGGCTACGCATGTATTGGAGAAAGTATGTGGGAAATTGCTTCTCTCGTTTTCTTACAAACCTAAAACTTGCTCTAGAAGGATATCTATTTAATATTGTCCTAGAGGACGCAGGCAGGAAAATTAGGCAATAAGAAGTAACAAAGTTCATACAGATTGAAAGAAAGAAAAGTCTATTCAGAGATGGCATGATCTTTTTTATATATAAAATTCTAAGGAATAACTAAAAACACTATTAAATAAACTAATTCAACAAGGTGATGGGATACTAGAATATTTTAAAAGCCAATTTCAATTTCTATATACTAGCAACAATCCAAAATGAAATTATTAAAAACAAAAATACATTCACCCAGGGTACTCTAGGAAATTGCAATATCCGATAGGAGTAGCCCCTGGGCTTAGGATGTAGCAAAATATTTGCTTAAGTATGGATTTTGTTATTAAGACTATGCAAATGTCTCTAAAAAGTGTGCATCTCGATCTATGTAAGAAGTTCTGACTACTGAATGAAATCAATTTGTTGCCGGAAGGAATCACACCAGTTTGGAAAGAAAATTAACAAATATTTACACCAAAAAAGAAAGACAACTTGGTTAGGAGTGAGCAGACCTAGTAAATTAAGCATGTAAAAAATTGTTGAAGGTTTCTTTAGAATCCATTCAATCAGAGCAATTTTGTTAAAGGAATATACTGTAGATATGGCCAAATCACTTTGGGATCGCTAAGAAATAACTAAAAAGCATGACCTTATCAAAAGAACTTGTCAAAAGATACATTTGATTGTACACACATTCTGTCTCTCAAACTAAAAAAAATCCATGTGTCTTTTTAATCCACTTAGAAGTTCTAACAATGGGCAGAAGCCATACCCTTGATTTGATCCTTGCTACATAAGCTCTATCATCCTTTCTTGAACAAAGACTTTCTGATTTTTATCTGTCACCACTTGAGGATAAAAAGCACTTGCCTCTTTCAGCTCTATATGTACTGAATGGGATCTATGCTCTTTTACTTCCCAAATTATTTAAGACCACACACAGTTTTATCAAAAATTTCATCACAGAATAAGATGAATGGCCATTAATACAGTATTCAGTAGCAATTTAGCTGCAGTCTGCCTATTAACTACCATTGGTGTTGATACCACATGTTCGTTTCCATGAAAGCAGACCCTCCTAGTCAGATTGGGCTGGATGTGGGAAGAAATAACCCCAAATTACAGTGGCTTAGTTATATTTTACCCCCCAGTCCATGCAACAGGTGGCCCTGAAGATCTGTGATCAGGGATACAGGCCAAGGGGACAGCCATCTTTGCAACTATTACCAAAAGAGAAAAAAGTCTCTGGAGGGCTTCACGTCAACAATTCAATTCTCTGATCCAGAAGCACAGGTCACTTCTGCTTACATGTCATCACAAGTCACTTGACTTCAGTCAATCACATGGGTTTTTAGAAGTGAAATCCTTACATGCGAGAACCAATATTAATGAAGGAGTTATACATTTGTGGGGGGATTTATTTATCCCTACAAAAAAACATCAGGGTTTCAGAAATAATGGTCAAATTGGAAAACCATTTTTGTACTAAAACAGAGCATCAGATGAGTGTGTGCAGGGGTGCGCAGCCTGAGAAAAATGGTATACTAAACATGCTGAAACTAAGTGACATAGAACAGTGGAAAAACATATTTCAATTTTGGTTTAAATATACCTTTCTTCTGGTCCCTCTGCTGGAGCAATCATAATATAATACCTATGTCATTTAGCAAAACTCCCTCTCACCTATCAAGATTAATCATAACACTTTCATTTAACTGAAATACTTATTATCTCAAGTCTGCAATGTCTGCCACAAAGAAAATTAGCAAGTGATATAGTTAAAAGGGATATTAAAGTCAATTAGCGGTATAACTGTAAACATTATTGCTTTTATTAACTTAGCCCCACACTGCATAAAGCAAAAGTTAGTAAAATTGTACTCCACTACCAAGTGGTAGTGCTGGGGTTAAAAATCGGGCAGTCCATCACTGCTTTGGCTAGATGCACTATTTCCTTTGATATGCCAAAGTGAAAAAATAATTAATTATTCATTAATCAAAATCAAAATATCAAAAACCAAAGTCTTCCATTCATAATAGCAAAACATGCTGTGAGATAACTAGAAACCATTTTTAAATATTACGTTTTAAAGGACCATGGTATTAATAGATAAAGAGACCACCGAAAAAGAGCCTGACTGACCCCAGACACATACTCAGGGATGTGTGTAGGCCTGATTTCTGAAAGAAGCAGTGTTACAAATCACTGGAAATGATGGCTTCTTATCAAATGCTAATGGGAAAACTTAACATCCAGGGAAAAAATACATATATTCCTTTCTCATATTACATACCAAAATCAAGCCCAAATATTCTAACCACCTCAATGAGTAAAGCTAATCTAAAATGTCTGGGAAATATAATTATCCTTAGGATATTAGGGTAAAGAAGATTTTCTTAAAGCAGCACAATCATAAAGGAAATGTCACTACACCTGCACAATAAAATAAGTTATAAACAGCTTCAAAATGTAAGACACAGACAAGGAGTATCTTTATAGCTTATTCAACCAGCCAGTATAAAGAAATCCTAAAAATCGGTAATGCACAAAATATGTATGAGCAATTCACCTGAAAAGCAATAAACACGTGGCAAAAAAATGTTCAGCCTCACTGGTAATCAGGAAAAATGCAAATTGAAGCCAATATTTCAGTCTCATACAGGAGAACCTGTAGTATATTTTGAGGAAATCGATCTTAGGAGAGAATCAACAGATTGTGTTATTAATGGCTAATATGACAAGGAGAGAGAGAAATTCATATTTTGCTTTGATATTATTTGTAGGCTCTTTTTTTGGCTTCCTTCACTACATCAATTTTTACTATAAATAGTCCAGGGACAGACAGCAGAGGGGATATAATCAAAGCATGCCAGAAAGTAATGTGCGCAGCAGTCTTGAAGGAATTTAGAGGTTTGTAGCATCATTGAGTTGACAGCCTTGCAGCAAACATACACCTACACAAGAAATGTAGCCCAAAGTAAAGACACTCTTGGCATATCATTTAACAGGGTGCTAATTAGATGAACAACAACAAGAAACATGCCAAGAAGATGCTTTTGGAGATTCTTTAAAATGCTGAATGGATAAAATGCTAAATATTCTCATTTGAACTCAAGATGTGTGGGTATATATTGTTACATAACCTGCCCCCAACCCCAGACATAGGGGTTTAACACAATACTTTATCGCTTGTCATAGTCCTGTGCATTGACTGGGCTCAACTAGACAGTTCACACTTGAGGACTCACAGACCGTTGCCATCAAAGAGAGGCTGGCACTGGAGGCTCACATGTTAGATCTCAGCTGAGGCTGGGTGGAACATTTGAGGGGTGGCCAAGAATCCTTACATGCCCTGGTTTCCCCAGAACAAGAATAAGATAGAATCCACCAGCTTCTTGTCACTAGCCTCTAAAAACCCAGAACATCAATTCCATTGCATTCTAGTGGTCAAGCAAGTCACTAAAGACAGCCCAAAGTCCAGAGGGCTGGGGATGGGGTACACCATATGCCATCTCTTCAAGTGAGAAGCAGTGCGTGGAAAGAGGAGGGAAGTCTCCCTCTGCCTGTGTCTCTCTGTTTCTCATGAATAAATAAATAAAATCTTTTTTAAAAAATGGGACGCCTGGGTGGCTCAGTGATTGTCTGTCTTTGGCTCAAGGCATGATCTCGGGGTCCCAGGATCGAGTCCCACGTCGGGCTCCCTGCATGGAGCCTGCTTCTCCCTCTGTCTGTGTCTCTGCCTCTCTGTGTCTCTCATGAATAAATAAATAAAATCTTTAAAAAAAAAAAAGGAAAGAGGAGGGAAGGAATGGCAGATGGCTATCTTTGGAGACTTACTACCATCCAAGAGAACTTCAACAACCCTTCACTCCTTGGAGCATATTACTTAAATGATTCTGAGTGATCAGCCTCTCCGTGTGTTAGCACTCTGCGTGAATGGATGATTCTTCAAGCTTTTTTCCCCAGCCATCCATGCATGGAGGCGAGCTAGTACCAACAGAAGTCTGAGTCATGACTGCCACCATGCAAAAGGGATCATGTTATCTCTGTCTTCCTAAAATAAATCCTTCATGGCAGGTTACTCACCTGGCTTGTTGAGGGGGATTGTCTGAATCACTGACTACCAATCAAACCAAGTCTAAGAAATCAAACTGATTAAATGACATTTTAATTTTTTTTAAATTTTTTTTTTATGATAGTCACAGAGAGAGAGAGAGAGAGAGAGAGAGGCAGAGACACAGGCAGAGGGAGAAGCAGGCTCCATGCACCGGGAGCCCGACGTGGGATTCGATCCCAGGTCTCCAGGATCGCGCCCTGGGCCAAAGGCAGGCGCTAAACCGCTGCGCCACCCAGGGTTCCCTAAATGACATTTTAAAAATAGTTTGTGTCTAAAGAAATTTCTTCCTTGGTATCATTTTATTCATGTATTCTTAACTTTCTTTAAAGTGAGATAAAATGTTGGTTTATTTCACTGAAAAGTAATTAATAGGTCAGAGTATATGTTTCCTTCTGATATTTTCTTTTTCACATTACCTTCCAAGGGAATAGTTATCATGTCCAGCTAGTAGCATGTGGTATTAACTCTCATTATTAAGAATTCATTTTTAACTGACTGGAGAAAGTGTGTAACTTTTCATTTACTTAAAAGAACAACAAATTCTTCCTCAAAATCTATCGCAGTATTTGTTTGAATAAAAACTATTTTATAATTTATCGGTCACTAGATATATTTTAGTAAGTGCATGATTCAGTGTTGTTAACTACGGGCATGTTGTACAGCAGATCTTGAGAACTTACTCATCTTGTATACCTGAGACTTTATGCCCATCAATTAGCAACTCCCCATTTCTGCCAGCCCCTGGCAACCACCATTCTACCATTTTTACATGCTTGACTTCTTTAGATGCCTCATACAAGTGGAGTCATGCAGTATTTTTATCCTTCTGTGTCTGGCTTATTTCACATAGCATAATGTCTTCCGGGTTTATTCTTGTTGCTGCCAGTGGCATGGGTTCCTCCTTTTTGAGGCTGAATATTATTCCATTGTAGGTCTATACATTTTCTTTACTCATTCATCCACTGATGGGCATTTAGATTGTATCATATCTTGGCTATTGTAGAAAATGCTACAATTAACACGAGTGTGGAGGCAGCTCTTCAATATCTAATTTTAATTCTTTTGAGTATATATATTCAAAAGTGGGATTGTTGAATCATAGGGGTAGTTCTATTTTTAATTTTTGAGGAACTTCCATACTGTCTATGTTCCATAGTGGCGCTCCATTTCTCATTCTTACCAGCAGTACACAAGAGTTTCCTTTCCTCCATATCCTCACCAATGTTTATCTTTTCTTTTTTGATAATAACCATCCTACCTGGAGTGAGTGGAGTGAGGAGATATCGCATTGGGATATTGATTTGCATTTTCCCGATGATGAGCAATGGTAAGCATCTTTTCATATTCCTCTTGGGCATTGTATGTCTGCTATGGAGAAATGTCTATTCAAGTCTTTTGTCCATTTGTTCATTGGGTTATTTAGGATGATTCATTTATTTTGCTATTGAGTTGTAGAAGTACCTTCTTTGTTTTGGAGCTTAACCCCTATCAGATTGATGGTTTGTC
The DNA here is from genome assembly GCF_053574225.1 of Canis aureus. Classification (NCBI taxonomy): domain Eukaryota; kingdom Metazoa; phylum Chordata; class Mammalia; order Carnivora; family Canidae; genus Canis; species Canis aureus. The sequence continues at coordinate 14,560,165 of NC_135613.1, read as the reverse complement.
TATTTGTCTTTTTGTTGCTTGTGTTTTCAGTGTCCCGTCCAAGAAACCATTGCCAGCACCAATGCCATGCATCTTTTCCTGTTTTCTTGTAGGAGTTTCTTAGCTTCAAGTTTGTGTTTGAATTCTGAATCTGTTTTGAGTTGGTTTTCCTGTATGGTATAAAACAAGGGTCAAATAGTTCATTCTGTTGCATATGGACATCCAGTTTTCCCAGCACCATTTATCAAAGAACCTTCAGGAAAGAAGTCATTCTTTTTTTTAATCATAATTTCCATTCATATCTTTTTGCTCTCAGAATCTTTTTCTCATGAAGTTCAAGGATTATAATAAAAGTTTAGCCACACAATTTAGCTTTTAGACATCTGAATCTTGCAGCTCAGACTTCTGATCTTGGGAAATTCTGAGCTCAAAATACTTTTTTGCTTAATTTCTTTTTACTGTCAATCAAGGATCTCTTTTCTACATTATAAAAGACTATTCTTTACTGGGAATGGTTGATATTTAGCTCTTTTCTCTAATCCTTCCCTCTTTTATCTAAAGCTTTGTATCCCAAAGACTAAAGTAACACCCAAAATGTCAAAGTGCTAGAGGACACTCTGCTGTAATCCTGGCATGAAGGACAACTCAAATGATCTCATCAGTCTCTTTGTGTTTGTATAATTAAAGCTATTTCACAAAACAAATAATGAACTAAAAAAAAAAAAACAACACCTTATTTCTTGATCTTTCTGCTATATTTCTTCCAGTATAATCTGAAGAATTTTCTCTAATCTTAGTCTCAAACCTTTCTCCAAAATGATTATATGAATAAAATGTTCCCATAAGCAGTGGACAAGAGCTTCTGTTGCTTCATGTCCTCATAAACACTTGATTTTGCCCAATTTTTAAAAATGTAATTCTAGGGGCACCTGGGTGGCTCAGTTGGTTAAGCATCTGCTTTCAGCTCAGATCATGATCTTGCAGTCCTGGGATCAAGCCCCACATCTGCTCATCAGAGAGTTTGCTTCTCCCTCCCCCTCTGTGTGCATTCTCTCTCTAACAAATTAAGGCTTCTAAAAAATGTAATTCTAGTATCATCAGTGATAAATTCTTGACTTAAATGTAGTTGAATTTAGTAGTGATTTGCACTCCCTAAATATTGGAAGATAATGTTTAATGTTGGAAGAAACAAGTATGTAAAGTATCAAGAATTTTGCAGTACTGATTTTCCAAGTGCTTTAAAAATTTCATACACTCTAAAGAAATGCATATGTGTGTGTGTATATAGCATATTACCACTATATTTTGTTATCCCTAACACTATACAAGGTCTCTATCTACATATTATGCCAAATAACTCCAGCCACCCAACTACCGATGTCCTACATTTCAGAAAAGGCAAACGATAGGTCAATCAATTTATATATGAACTCTTTTCAGAAGAAAATGAGTGAAAATATCAGTGAGGGTGACCAAACATGAGAGACTCCTAACTCTGGGAAACGAACAAGGGGTAGTGGAAAGGGAGGTGGGCCGGCGGTTGGGGTGACTGCGTGACGGTCACTGAGGGGGGCACTTGACAGGATGAGCACTGGGTGATATGCTATATGTTGGCAAATCGAACTCCAATTAAAAAAAAGTACAAAGGTAATTCTGCAACATCTTGGGGAACAATAATTTGCATTACAATCCTTAAAAGCGTTTGTTTGTTTTCTGTAAGAAGGTGCAGCAGGGGCACCTGGCTGGCTCAGTCTGTAGAGCATGTGACTCTTGATTTTAGGTTTAGGAGTTCAAGCCCCACATTGGGTATGGATATGACTTAAAACTAAAATCTTGGGGGAAAAGATAAAGTGCAGCAGTTTTACTTTAAAACGTTTGCAATTAGGGACTATCTTGTTCTGAAGGGTGATGGAAGTTGTCACAGAAACAACCATAAGTACAAGAAAATATTTATCCTAAAATCCGCTCTACTTTTTTCTTGTTGTTGAGGAAATAAGTTATTTTTTAGGAGCAAGTTTTCTATTTTGTGAGTATGTAGAGGATTATTGACCTTCGAAGTCTTTCACTCCCAGGAGTCATTTTTTCGGCATCTTGAGGCTTAATTTAAGTCCGTGTCCTGCATCCTAAACATTGCTGAAGACCACGCTGTCTCCTCACAAGATTGATTTTAGAAATTGTGTGATGGAATAGAACAGGCTACTGTTTGTGTTTGAAGGGGGAAAAACACCCATGATATTTCCCAAGGCAAGTAATTATCTTCAATAATATTTATCCTTGGTGTATTCAGAGTTAACAGAAAAGCATAGGAGTAGAGAGACGTGTAAATACCGTATGTGTTTTCCTCTGTCTGAAAGTCTACTTGTTCTTCTAATGAAATGATTCTTTGTTTGATTTTATTTAAAATATCAACCTCTTCATATTCCTAACTCTTATAATTTTGTCTCCATGACTGTCTTATATTTTAAGTGTGTACAATGCTTAAAAATATGTATCCTTTAAAAAAAGTATAAGTATATTTTTAAAATATGTTTATATTTATTTATATTTAATATCTTTATTTCTAAAATTCAATCTATATTTATTTGTATTTTAAATGTACATATTTTCAAAAGCATTAAATACAATTTATTTACACACATATTTTTTCCTGATGTTTTGAATGTTAATTATCCAGAGATGCCTGGGTGGTTCAGTCAGTTAAGCATCCAACACTTGGTTTCAGCTCAGGTCATGATCTCAGGGTAATGGGATTGATCCCCATGTGAGGCTCCACGCTCAACACAGAGTCTTCTTGAGATTCTCTCCCTCTACCTCTGCCCACTTGCACACTCTCGTGTGTACCCTCAAATGAATAAATAAAATCTTTAGAAAAAAATGGAAGTTATCCTAGTTTCTTCAAAAAGTAGGTTTATGGCAACTTTCAAAATACATAAAGAACAATGAAATTAAAATAATAAAAAATGTAAGTGGGGAAAATCAGGTAAAGTTAAAACAAAGATACAGAATACAAGATGAAATCTGGTTCACATGATGTTGCTAGAAGGGAGAGTTGAATTGGCTTCATTTTATCCACCAATCAGTGTAGTGAGGGGAGCACATTTACCCTAATGCTTGGTCAAGTCCTAAAGATGCCATCAAAATCAATGCTCAAAGAAAACCCAATTATCCTCACTTCTGCTGAGAAAAACTTCTCCTGTGAGCATCACAGACCCTGTGTAAAGCACATAGTGTTGTCAACATTTTATACTATTTTATAACACATAGGTTTCATCTTACATGTTAAAACATTCCTCAAAATTGTAATGACAATGATGGAAAACTATGTTTTAGGAAAAGGGTCCCATGATGGTGTCAGAAGGCTGGGTTCCTCGTTCAGTTCTCCTCTGGATCAATAATAAGGACAGGGTTTGGAGCCCCCGGTGAAATGGATTAAAACAGTCAGGTCTAAATATATCATTTCACTCAACTACAATCTTTGTAAATTTCAAGGAATCAAGTCATGTTTACTGATAATAACCAGAGGGCAGGTGTTCTATTTTACCCTTTCTAAGTATATTCTTCCAGCTAGCCACAAATAGAATTTCACTCTTTGTCAGGAGATGTTGACAAAGCCACAGGCCATGTTAAATTAGCCTTCTACCGGCCCATGGAGGACTCGTAGACAAAGCCTGCTAGTGTTCAACACATGTGCGTGTGTATGTGCACACACACAGGCTTGTAGACTGAAGCCCTGGAACTCTGTCATAAAGCATGGCCTTGGAAAAGTGTAGAGTGCACATACAAAGGCCATGAATCTCTGGACAAGGACCCAAACAATAACAAAATCTGAAAATAAATATCCTGATATAACCAAGACTAATGTATAAAAAAAACCTATCCTATTCTAGTCCTGTAGCTTTTGGACTTCAGTATTTAAAAAGTCATTACAGGGACGTCTGGGTGGCTCAGTGGTTGAGCGTTTGCCTTTGGCTCAGGGTGTGATCCTGGAGTCCCGGGATCGAGTCCCACATCAACCTCCCTGCATGGAGCCTGCTTCTTCCTCTGCCTGCGTCTCTGCCTCTCTCTATGTGTTTTTCATGAATAAGTAAAATCTTTTAAAAAATAAAAAAGTCTTTTTAAAAAATTTAAAAAATAACCCCCCCAAAAAAAAAATAAATAAAAAAAAATAAAAAATTTAAAAAATAAAAAATCATTACAAAGTATATACACATATTACATGCATCCTCACATGCATATAAACATGATAGCCATATTCTCTCACTACCTTTTATTGCAAATTAAAGCCAGAGAAGGTGATTAAATGTGCAAACATACATGTGCCTGTGAGCATCCACATGGGATTGTGTGCATTCACATGGGCACAGACATGCACGCACCGTATTCTGGATCCCCCTGTTATTTAAAAATATGAAAGTGATTTTAGGGGCACCTAGGTGGCTCATTCTGTTGAGCATCAACTCTTGATTTTGGCTCAGGTCATGATCCAGGGTTGTGAGATTAAGCCCTATGTCAGGCTCTACACTCAGCATGGAGCCTGCCTGGGATTCTCTTTCTCTCATTCTCCTTCTGTCCCTCCCACCCACCCTTTGCACACTCACTCATTTTTTAAAAAAATAAAAATATGAAAGTTATTTTAATGGATCAAAAAAGTCAATTTACTACTAGAGGATAAGTCAGTCTAAAAGAATTTTGATTTGTGAAATTTTTTTTCTAAGATTAATCACTTATTTGTCAAAGACTAACACAAGTGTTTGGACCAAAATTAAGGAAGTTGTCTTAGGAAACTGAATGAGTGACTTTGCTGGATGGGGTTCAGTTAGTTATTTTCAAGTTCCAGCCATGAAAGAGATCCCATGTTACACACAAAGCAGAGTCCGATAAACAATAAATAGATAATCCCACAAATGACAATGACACTTCACTTCCATCAAGTTCTGTGAATAAGAAGTTCCTGGCGCAATGAGATGTCATGCTATGTTTCTGCCATATCTAGATGTTCCTGATCAGTGATTTGACATATTTCTTGAGGACCTATTATTTTCCTGGGACTTTTTTTTTTTTATGGTGAAAAAATTTAGATTTAGATTTATAGCCGGCTGGACTCAGTTAGATGATCCCAATTTTGTTGGCAACATCCAAAGCATCATAGTCAGGAGCCACTCGAACATATGCTTTCTTCTCTCCATCAGGCCTGATCAAGGTGTTGACCTTGGCCACATCAATGTCATAGAGCTTCTTCACAGTCTGTTTGGTCTGGTGCTTATTGGCCTTGACATCCACAATAAACACAAGTGTGTTGTCTTCTATTTTCTTCATGGCTGACTCAGTAGTTAAGGGGAACTTGATAATGGCAGAGTGATCAAGCTTGTTCCTCCTGGGGGTGCTCTTTCGAGGATATTTGGGCTGCCTTTGGAGACGCAGGGTCTTGGGTTGTCGGAATGTAGGTGACGTGCGGATCTTCTTTTTTTTGTGACTGTGCACGCCTTTCAGCACCGCTTTCTTAGCTTTCAAAGCCTTTGCTTTGGCTTTGGCTTTGGGAGGGGCAGGGGCTTCCTTCTTTGCCTTCGGCGCCATGTTCCTCCTGGGACTTTTCTAGGTGTTCTAAACGATTTAATATTCAATGACAAACAGATTAGCAAATGGCATCTTTATTATTTGGCTCAGTCTTCATAACCCCTAGGCTATGAACTTTTTTCTCATAAACATTTTAGAGAACACTTTCCAATTACATTCAACAAAAATGACATGACATGGCTTCATCAGAAAAGAGAAAGCTACAAGGTTACCCTTACATCCTTAGTTTAAAATGATTCTATCTCATATGGAGCAGAAAAGCCTCAAAATTAACATTTTACTTCCTATTAGCCTTGATGTTAAGCTTACCTATACTTTTACCATACTCTGAATTTCCTTTGGTAACATCCATCAGGATGCAGGACACAGGGAAAAAGAAGGGAGACAGGATTCCCATGCTAACTTGACATTCTCCCAAAAATTCCACAAAAGAATATAGAGAAAAACATTCAGATATAAAATTCCACAAAAGAATATAGAGAAAAACATTCAGATATAAAATTGTACTTAAGGCCAGATTTTAATATCTTTAAATTTTAAAAGTTCAGGGAACTTCATGAAAACTTAGATATGAACACACCAATGTCAAGATGTGAATTTAATGGTCTCTTTCTCTATCTTTATATACTTGATGGTGATGATGGTAAGCTGAAAAATTGTTTTTTTGTTTCTTGTGAATTTATTTATGCATTTTCTAGGAGTTATTCCTTAAAAGTTGATAAACTAAATGTAGAGGTATCTTGTATGTCATAACAAAGATATGTTTTTCCCATATCTCTTTGTCTCTTGGATATATATATATATATATATATTTTTTTTTTTTTTTATTCACATTAAGGATATTTCTTTGCTCACTTCCTGGAAAAAAATGGACATTTTTTTTGGCCTGAATTGATCACCTACTGTTTGCATTGCAACTAAAAACTAAACTATTTCTTAGTTGCCAAGTCTATGGAATCTATGCTTTTAATTATAAACTTTATATCATTTCAATGGGCATAAGTTCCCATTAGCATTTAGTTTAAATTGTACTTTTGCCCAAGGCTACTCCTTCCCTTCTGGTTTCCCGTATACCTTACACCATTGTGAAATGTCCTTCCCCATTTTTGTCATAGTAGGTCCTCTCTCCAGACCCCCAGGCTAAAGCCATCCCTGAGAAGAGCCAGATACACTTCAGTCACTACAGATCTGGCAAGTTTCATCTAATGGACAGATCCAGACTATACTCAATGGCTTAATTATTTGGGGCCAACTTCAGTGATAATCTTTACTTTCTGTGTTCTGGCACAATCTCTCTTCTTCTAACTACCTTCTTGACCTAGGAAGCAGTGTCCTTTTCTTCTTGACCTACAAAGCAGTTTTACTTTTCAGACTATTTATCTCAAGTCATTGTCTTCTCAATGAATAAGCTCATCTTCAAAACTAAAGGGAAAATGAGCAGAGTGCAAAGTCATAAGGCATGTATTTTGTTTTTATATTTGAAGATTGTGCCTGAATTCATTATCTATTGCTCCATAACAACTTGCCAAAAATTTAATGGCCAAATCACCACAGGTTTATTATCTTACAACTTTTGTGGTTCAGGAATTTGAGTACCACTCAACTGAGTCCTCTGCTTTAGGTTTTGTTTTCTCACAAACTTGCCAACTCTATTGTCAGCCCAGGTTGTGATCTCATCTGAAGTCTTGACTGGGAAAGAATTCATTTCTGATCTCATTTTTGTAGTCATCTTCAGGATTTTTTCCCCTGGGTCTGTCACGCTGAAGGTCTCTGTTCCAACCTGGCTGCTAGCTAGAGGTTGCCTTTGGCATGTGGGCCTCCCCAACACGGCAACTTGCTTCATCAAAGTCAGAGAAATCAAGCATCTACTAATAAGATGGAAGTTACATTATTATGTAACATCATCATAGAAGTGATGATCTCTCACATTTGCTATATTCTGTGGGCTACAAATTTCTAGGCCAGCCCTCCTCACACAGGGAGAGGACTCCAAAGACTTGTCCCCAGAGGCAGGAATTATCAAGGAGTCACCTTAGAAGCTCCCTATTGCAGCATCCACATAGGAAAATAAACATTGAAGATTTCCCTATCTGCCAGCTGCCTATGGAAGCTTTGTCATGGGCAAGTGGTTGTTCTCACACAGAAAACATCTGTTTCTATAGAGGCAGTAAGCACAGTCTGGATCTTACTCAAAACCACATGCTTTTGTCTGTTTAGGCAGCATTAGAGAGCTGGCTGCTGGCAGTCCAGTCTTCCTAAATTGACCTGGCTGAGGCAAGAATTAGATTTCAGGGAGAATCTCTCCACATAATGGCCTTTTAGCTATTATGTGAAAGGGTAACCATGGGCCTGTAATTTATTCCTCCCTCCTTGGGGATCCCTGAAGAAGTTTGACCCTGACCAGAATTCTTTGCAAATATCGACTGATCGAATATGCTAGCTCAAAGATAAATGAGGGTCCTGAAAGGGTTTTCTCTGTACTGATTACTAATTTAGAAATGATTTTAGCATTATATCCTGGTCCATCTAGATTGTGTTAAATTATCTTGCACATCGCAGGCTGAAGGCGTGCTAAAACATGGAAGGTACACACAGAGCCAGAAACGAGACCAAGAGCCTAGTGAGACTCCTGAACTCAACAGCTTCCCTGGCTAACTTGTCATATATTCTTGACAAATTCCAAAGCCAAGATATGTCTGGCATGGGAAGAGACATTGAGGAAGCTGTATCTGCAAATTTGGAGCCTCCCAGAGGCTGTGCATATTTTTGCCCCTGTCTGTTGTTCCTGTTGATAATTATGCATCAGCCTAGTGCTCTGCAAGCTGAAACCATCTTTCTGAAGCAGTAGGAATGACAATGGTAAATGCAACTTCCATCCAATTAAGTTAAATGACCATTGGAGGAATGTATCTACATGATGGCTTTAAGATAGCGGCACATAACAAACCGCACATATTTAAAGTTTTGGCTGATACATATACTCCAGAAACCATCACCACCATCAAGAAAATGGATGCATCTAATTTGGTACCATTGATCCAAACCATGGTAGATACTATGATTTGAGGTGCTTCCCAAATTTGGGCTCCTCATGTTACATTGCTATCTAGGGGTCAAGGAAAGACTCAAGAGATAGTAAAGCTCAGGTACTAAGCAGGGAATCCAATGCTGGCCAAAATATCCATGCTACCCAAGAGAAAGTTAAGACCAAGGGGAAAATTGTAAAGAAAGAAGCAAGAAGTAATATCTGATGCAGTCTGCTGAAGTTGTTTTATTCTTGCCTATTGAAAAGGCAAGACAAAAAAGAAGCAATAGAGAGGATCCCTAGGAGGGTGTTGGTGGTATGATCTCGTGGCCTGAGAGATGAAAAAACCAACTTCGGGATCCCTGGGTGGCGCAGCGGTTTAGCACCTGCCTTTGGCCCAGGGCGCGATCCTGGAGACCCGGGATTGAGTCCCACGTCGGGCTCCCTGCATGGAGCCTGCTTCTCCCTCTGCCTGTGTCTCTGCCTCTCTCTCTCTCTCTCTCTCTCTCTGTGACTATCATTAATTAATTAATTAATCAATTAATTAAGTAAAAAAAGAAAAAAAAAGAAAAAAACAACTTCAACTCCAGCTGTGACACCCATAAACCTTCAGAGCCCCTTCAGATTCACTGCATATCAGCTAACATGGATGAGCACAAATCGAATTATAAAGATCATGATTTGGAATGGATAATACTTATTTACTCTCACTTAAAATTATAACATTTTAAAAGCAAACTGAAGGTTTAAGATTTGCTCACCCAACTCAGGGGAGGAATCCAAGGAGCTAGAAAATGATGCAGGTGGAATGGCCTTTGGGAAATAACTAAAATATCTAGAACAATTGCTCTTGGGACACAGTGTATCATAATCGCTGTGGAGGGTGGACAGGGTACCCAGGAGCACTTAAAGGTGAAACTCAGTATCAACATGTGACGATAGAGAAATACCAGATAAAGGTTAAACTCTAATTTGGAAGACCTGAAGAGAGAAAGTTCTCTCTGCTCACTGGTTATGTCACCTTTACTGAGAAGCATAATCAGGATGGATGCCTATGTGGATGGAAGATGGTAACCACTCCCATTCTTAAATTATATGTGTTCTGTGTCCACCCTCAGCCTGGTTTCAACTGAAATGCTAAGTGAGATTCTTTGCCTTCCCAAGCCCTCCTCTGTAGAAAATATTAAACAATATAGAATTCCAGGAATACAAGAGGAGATTAATGGTTTAGTTAGCATTAATGGTTGAAGCAGGTGTATTGATCTCCATTAATTCTCTTTTTAACAGCCCTTTCAAGCCAAAAGGCAAAGCAGATGATTTGCAGATACTGATAGTGGACAGTTGGGAATTCATCTAGGTAGATCTACCAGATTCACTGTAGGTAGGATTTTTTTTTTTTTAATTAAAACCACACACACACACACACACACAAAAAACCCTGCATCCAAAGGCAATAGGCTGAAGGAGACTAGTATGCAATACAGATTTAGCTCTTGTTTTCTTTTCTATTCTTATTTCAGAAGCCAGTCAAGAACAGTTTGTACTCACCAGTATACTGTCACGATCTAGCAGTGTTGCACTTGGTCTTAATAACCATTAAGTGTAAGTTGGTAGGGGATCCCTGGGTGGCTCAGCAGTTTAGCGCCTCCCTTCGGCCCAGGGCATGATACTAGAGTCCAGGATCGAGTCCCACGTCGGGCTCCCTGTATGGAGCCTGCTTCTCCCCTGCCTGTGTCTCTGCCTCTCTCTCTCATTCTCTCTCTCTCTCTCTTTCTCTCTCTCTCTCTCTCGTGCATAAATAAATAAAATCTTTAAAAAAAAAAGAGTAAGTTGGTAACATCAATGACATATAATTGCCTCCTCTGAGGAAGAAGGACAGGGGGATTTAGAGTCTGAGATCCTTCATTTGCCAATACAGCATGGCAGACAGGCTCCATTAAAATTCAGGACTCACCCCCCTCTCTGAAAAATAACACGAGCTAGAACCACAAAGAGCTTTCCTCAGAATGTGAGAAATAATTTATGATCTGATCTTGACCCTGCCACCGAACGGCCGGAGACTGGAGAAACTGTCTGAGTTATGGCAAAATAGTATCTCCCATTTGGGGATATTGTTAGGCCTAATCACAAAGTCACCAGAAAGAAATCTGAGATTGAATTGTGCCCTGACAGAAACAAACAAATAAAAGATTTATAAAGAGCTGCCAATCAGGCATTGCCTCTTGAGCCTGGCGCCCCCAATGCACAAATGACTGCAGAAGTGGAAGCAGCTAGAACACACACATACTAGAGCTTTTGGCAGAAATCGATAGAGCTCCTCAGTGGAGAAGGCCAGGATTTGGGACTTGAAAAGTGTCCGATGCAGCTGCTCAGTGCAGCCGTTTAGAAACAGAACTAGAAGGCTTGCTGTTGGGCATCTGCATGAATTGCTTCTACCGTAGGAAAGCCTCGGATAGTCCTGAGACCAGAAACGCCCATCGGGACTTGGGTGATGGATGTCAGATAACTGTTCAAATTGAGGAAGCATCTCAGTGGAGCTCACGGACAAAGGGGAGTAGTATCCTCAGGAGCATACATTAGCTGAGGGTTCAAGAGCACTTCAAGGCATTTCTTCACTGCGTTTGCAGCCTTTGGTAAATCCCCCACCCCAAGGTCCTCTCTGCCGAGACTGCTGGATTGCTTTAATCGCCAAATTCTCTACCCACGCAGAGTGGTTAAGTCTACTGATTGGATTTCCTAAACGGAAAGTCACGAAGCTGTTGGAAACCAGTTGTTACACGTTCTACATATGGTAAATCCTTGGTGGAAGAAGGAAAAATGCAGACAGGGCATTTTGAACAGCTTTATGCTATGCTGAAAACGATTTGCTAACCCAAGGAGAGACACTAGAGGGAGCTACCTCCCTCTACAGGACAGGACAGGACAGGAGACTGGACAGGACAGGAGACTGGACAGGGCTGGCGATCTACAGACATAGTAAAGCAATTTGAGAAGACATTGCATTATTAGACTCATCAAACATCAGTCTTGCCAGAAACTCTGGGAAAGAGCATTTGCCCTTACTCAGGGGACATCTTAATAGTAATGAAATCCCATGTATTTAAGAGACAATGGTGCTAGAGGAAAACATCACTAAGACTTGTAGCTGCAGATTGCATATGGCTATCAAGCACTCAAAATGTGGTTACTCCAAATAAGATGTGTCATGTGTGTAAAATACATATGGCATTTCAAAGACAACACAGAAGAAGAATGTCAAATGCCTCATTAATTCATTCGGATTACATGGTGAATTATTTTGGATCTATTTGGGTAAATACAATAGATTTTTTAATTAATTTCATTTTTAAAAACCTTTTTAAAGTGTGCCTCCAGAAAATTTAAGATTATATGTGTGGTGTATATTTTATTTTTCTGAACAATACTCTTCTAGATTGTTTATATAAGTAAGCCTTTAAATTAGGGTTCAGCTGGGCTGAATAATGGATGGTACACATGGTAGCTAGAATAGGACTATCAGAAGATCAAGATACATAAACTAGCTGATCCCCAGACTTGACTACTCCATGTGCGGACTTGTTCCACACATGGTCAGCTCTCACCACTATAAAACCAGAATATTTCCTAATTTGGAAAAAGGGACTTCAAGAGGATATCTTTCAAGTCCAGGGTTTTCTAGACAGTGAAATGGATATGCATCATGCCTGCCTTATGTCTTTTGTTAATTACAATAAACCTTTACACTAGATTGGACATGTTTCCAGTGAACCCAACTGACAGTTGGAGCTTTGTATTTGCATAAGGGTTGAAACATTTGTGGGTCTTATAATTTTTTTCAGCAAGGTCAGTTAGACCTTGCTAATACTCGGTCATGGAAGACAGTATTATTAGGTCACCTGAAATCCCGCTGTGTAGTGTTTGAAATGCAAATGGAACCATGAAATAAATCTATGAAAAAACCAACCTTGAATTCATGTGGTTTATCTGCAGTCACTCAAGACATGACCCAGGATTGCTGACTTATCTTCTGACCATAGCTCTTGGATTTAGAAACCTAATTCTCCACATAAAGGCATGGTTTCCTATATGAAAGAAAGATAATTTTTTATTAAATAAAAAGAAATGAGATCGTTCATTAAAATAATAGGAAATTCTCCTAAGTGGAATAGAAAGCTGATAAAATAATTTTAAATCTAAAGGATTTCTGGCTAGGTTGCCTCAGGAAGGCAAGGAGAAAAGGACTGATGTCCTTAGAAAAACATTGGCTTTAATCTCACTTTCATGATCAGAAAAGTAGACATTTGAAAAGAAATGTGTATATATGTGTGTGTTTATATGCATATCTACAAATATATATATTTGTGACAGTATATGCACTTAATTTAAACTACAAATAAATATATTTAAGAAGATAGGCAGAATAAACTAGATGAATGATAAATCTTAGGTGAAGTTTTAGATTTTAAATTTTAAAAACTAAGACAGAAAAAAGGAAAATGACACAAATGGGTTCCTATGCTCATAAAAATATATCATAAAAGTGGGGCATGTTTCAGAGTCTAAATCAAAAAAGTTCTCATGGACACAACTGAAATCTAACAGAGGAGGAGAGCTTGTCTTTTTTTTTTTTAAGATTTTATTTATTTATTCATGAGAGCCAGAGAGAGAGGCAGAGACCCAGGCATAGAGAGAAGCAGGCTCCATGCAGGGAGCCTGTTGTGGGACTCGTTCCCGGGGCCCCAGGATCACGCTCTGGGCCGAATGCAGGCACTAAACTGCTGAACTACCCAGGGATCCCCAGAAAGCCTGTCTTAAATAGAATAGATCAACGCCTCCTTTATTAAGGGGCCAGAACCCAAGAAACTACTGGAAGGTGGTCTCTTAACTCCATAATGAGAGAATCTCAAAATACAGGAAGGATTTTACAAGTGTTTGCAGAAACTTTAGAAAATTGTGAGAAAGATCCATGTTCTAATATTATTAGGGAACTTCAGAGTTAGAAGGAAACTAGCTTTGATTTCATATCCAGGGTAAGCACTGACTGGGAAAACAGTTGACACGCCTTGACCATGAACAATCATCATCAAGTCTGTGTCTGTGCAATCAGCTATGTATAGGTACTCCTTAAGGTACAAAAATGGACATAATGAATTTAGAATTAACTAATAATATTTATTGAGGGAAGATTTACACTGAGATTGATAATTAGGGAAGTTTACAAAATTTGTTTAAAAAAATGAGATGAAACACTAAGATTTGAAACTCATGCAAGTCAAAAGAGAAAAAAAAAAAAAAGGAAATTTTGCAAGGGTCCAATCATGAAAACCAGGTTAAGTTCACTCAATGTCAATTAGATAGCCTTATTTTGTTCAAAACAGAAGACTATGGAATAATATTGACGGAAACATCAGAGGAGAAGGTGAAGTAAAGTTATAAATGGATATAATTTCAAGGTCAAATCACAATGCAGAGCTAAAATAAATTATGAATTGATATGTGACTGATTTTAACTCATGTCTATTATTACCTCTGACCAGTGGATTAAGGGGAATGTAAAAGAAGATTTGCAGTGTTTACACTTTTTTTTTTACAATGATCACATCAGTTATTTAAATGTAATAAATACAAAGTTATTTTAAGAGACTCAAAGAAGCAGAAAGACACATCCACTCATCTTAAAGAGGCACCCATTGCAGTTACACACAGTGGAATTTGGGCTTCTGAATTAAATCAAAGAAACCCTTTGTGGTGAGAAAAATCCATAAGGTTTCCTAGTTAAAGGAAGAACTTTAGTAAATAAAAGGGAAAACCCAAGGTACAGTGTTATCAAGTGAAATGGTATTTTAAGGAAAAACCTGTTAAATATCAACTTTTAAAATGTCATTAGGTCAGTCTTTACAGATGAGACCAAATTTCCTGTCTGATACACAAACAGACACAAGTACACACACACACACTCACGAAGGAACTCTGAAAGAATTAACTTCTGGCAAATCATATGAAGTAAAGTTTGAAGATAATGGGTTATTTTTTAAAGTAACATAATTACCATAATAGTCCTTCATAGACCATAAGATATTTCTGAAATATCCACAAACATTTTTCCAGATAACAACAACAAAACTCAAGGAATTATCAAACAGATGGGCAAATGGATTTTTAGGGGGTCTGTTTTTAAGTAACATTAATTTATGATAAGATCTTCATGGCAAGAGTCTAAGGTCTCATCACCAGAAAGTGAGACAGACCATAGTAGGTGTGAAAGCCTAGATAATAAATCTGACTAGAAAAATCCTTTTCATCTTTCAAGTTGAGAGAAAGGTGATGGGAATATTAAGATTAAGAGGACTATAGCAAAGCTTATGTATTCCAGGGCTCACCCTCATAATCCTCTTGTTTAGAAAACTATCAGGGGCACTTGGGTAGCTCAATCAATTAAGTGTCCACCTTCAGCTCAGGTCATGACTTCAGGGTCCTGTGTTCAAGCTGGTTGGGCTCCCTGCTCAGTAGAGAGTCTACTTGTCCCTCTCCCTCTGCCCCTCCTCATTCTTTGTGTGCACACTCTCTCTCTCTCTCAAATAAATAAGTAATCTTAAAAAAAAAAAAAAAAGAGAAAGCTTTCAGATGAACTCATTCTACATACATTTTCAGTATTATTTGCAATTCTTGATTCAATTAAATATACAAATCCCTAAATATCTATAACCAATGTTTACCTGTGTCTGTTTTATTTCTATTATTATTTATTATTTATCTAAGCAAAGAAACCTGTTTATCTGTACTATTAAAATAAGTTTGGGGTGCCTGAGTGCCTCAGTTGGCTAAGCATCTGCCTTCAGCTCAGGTCATGGTCCTGGAGTCAAGTCCCAAGTCAGGCTCCCTACTCAGTGGGGAATCTGCTTCTCCCTCTCCCTCTGCCCATCCCTCCTGCTCGTGCTTTCTCTCACTCTCACTCATGCTCTCTCTCTCTCTCAAATAAATAAAATCTTTAAACTAAAAAAAAATGTACTCTATCTTCCTCATACCCAGTGGCTTTCCATTTTAAATGTATCCTACACACTCAACACTAATTGGCCTACTTATAACCATTTTTGTTGTGTATTTTTCTCTGCTTATAAACACATTATATGATACCAGCATTGTACTAGTAAAGAAAAACTTACAACACTATCAGACTATAGGTCAATATCCCTTATGTACTTAGAAATGAAATTCCTTAACAGATTTTTAGAAAAAAAGAATCTAGAAGTATATAAAATTATAATACATCATGATTACAGGCTTTTTTTCCTCAGGAATATAAATTCTTTTAATACCAATGATAAAAATCTCAGCCAACTAGGAATAACAGAATTTCCTCTAGTTGCCAAAGGGCATCTACAAACAAAACAAAACAAAACAAAAACCTACAGATAACACCATACTCAGCAGCAAAAGGCTAACTTAATTTTCCTTAAGATCAGGAACAAGACAATCATTTCTCTTTTATAACTTTTACTTAATATTGTATAGGAGGCCTTAGCCATTACAATAAGGCAAGAAAAAAATAGAACACAGAATGAAAGTAAAAAGAAGAAACAGATTATTGTTTATATTCAGATTGCTGCTTCTCAAGAAACTTTTAATTTCTAATAAAAATTTCATAGCAAGAGAGGTTATGGTAACTTTTTAAGTTTTTTTTTTTTTTTAATTTATTTGAGAGAGAGAGAGAGAGCACAGAAGGAGAGGGAGAAGCAGACTCTCAACTGAGCAGAGAGCCCGATGTGGGGCTTGATCCCAGGACCCTGAGATCATGATCTGAAGGCAGATGGTTAACCAACTGAGCCATCCCGGTGCCCTGAGGCTATGGTTTTCATAATTGGAAATTAAGACAGAAATAAAAACATGATTGTGTATATAAAAAACCCTAAGGAAGCCATATAAAATGCACTAGAAGTAATATGTGACATTAAGGAGATAACAGAAGAGAAGATAAACATTTTTGTTTCTATATATAAGCAACCAAGAATTTGAGATGGAAATTAGAATACGGTTTACTACAGCATCTAAAAGCAGAAAATAATTATGAGTAAATTTAACAATTGGTAAAAGATCTATACTTTGAAAACTAGAAAAAGAATACTGCATAGAGAAATTAAATGAGATTAGTGTAAGTAAATGGAGAGATAGAATGTTCTTTGAGTCAGAAGGCTCTGTATCACTAAGAGCTTGGTTCTCTAGAAACTGATCATCACATTTAATGAAATCCCATGCAAACACCCAACAGGATTTTTAGTAGAAATTGATGAGCAAGTTCTAAAATTTATATGGATATTCAAAAGATCTCAAAATACAAAAACTTTTCTAAAAATTAAGTACAAAGCCAGTCTAATTTCAAGACTTATTATAAAGCTACACTAATTAAGATGCTTTGGTACTGGTATGATGATATAAAAGTAGATGAAGAGAAGAAAACAGAGTGTCTAGAAGTAGACTTATGTGTATAATAAGGGCTGATTTTCACAAAATTGCCTAGATAAGTGAGTGAGGGAAAGTTGTTTTTTTAAAGCAAACATTAAAAAAACTGGATATCCATATTTTAAAAAAGAACTTTGTTCTTTGATACAAAATTAAAATGGATGGGATGCCTGGGTGGCTCAGGGGCTGAGCTTCTGCCTTTGGCTCAGGGTGTGATTCCAACGGGGGATTGAGTCCCACATTGGGCTCCCTCAGAGGAGCCTGCTTCTCCCTCTATGTCTCTGCCTCTCTCTCTCTTTCATGAATAAATAAATAAAAATCTTTTAAAAATGAAGATGGATATAGTTCAATGTTTACAAGGTAAAATTATGAAACTTCTGGAAGAAAGCAGAATATATCTTCACAGCATTCATAAGCACAATGAATTTTTGTACAGAACAACAGCAAGCACACATCATTAAAAATATATTTGAAATACATGATATACAAATGAATCATAATACTTAGATTTCATCAAAATGTTAAATCTTCAATAAGATAATAAAAAATTATATAATTAGGCTTTTATTCAAGGATAAATAAATAACCCTAAAACTCAATAACAAAACAATCTAGCTTTAAAATGTGCAAAATATTTGAACAAATCATTCATAAAAGTAATAAATGGCTGATAAACACATGAAAAATTATATCATTAGTCATCAAGAAAATGCACATTAATACAATCTCTCTAGGATGGCTGAAATTTAGAAAGCTGTCAATAGTGTTTGCAAGTATGTAGGACAACCTGAAATCTTGTATATCCTTTCTGAGGGTATAAAATTAGATAACTAGCCTGGAAAATGGTTTGACAGTTATCTTTATATACACTTACTCTGTGCCTCAGCAGTTTTACCTCTTAAGATTTACCCAATAAAAATTAAAACTTACGTCCATACAAAGACTTCTACATCATTGTTCATGGCAGCCTTATTCATTATAGACCCAACTGGAAATACTCCAAATGTCCTTCCACTGGTAAATGGATGAACAAATTATGGTATATCCATGCAACAGAATACTATTTAGTAATGAAAATGAATGATTTAATGATCCACACAATAATATAGATTAACCTCAAAAGCATCATGTTGGAAAAAAGGCACACATAAAGAAGTACACATTTTTAGAATTCTGTTTATAAACTGTAGAGTAATATAAGATAACCTCTGGTAACAACAGGAAGATCAGTGCTTGCCTGGGGCCAGGATTTGAAGGGGATGACTATTAAAAGGCATAAAAGTACATTTTAGAGTGATAGAAGTGTTCTATATTTTTACTGTGATTATTTTATGAATGTATATATTTGTCTAAACTCATTAACTATAAAAATATGGTTGAAAAGAGTAGTAGACAATATATCTGAGAGATTAGATTGAAAAAAATAATACCTTTTTTCTGTCCTGGGAATACCAAGAAGAAAAGAGACCCTATCATCAATGCATGAACTAGTTCATTATTAACAGTTGTTGGTAAGATTTGAGAAGAATCTGAAGGAAAGCTTCAGCTTTCTAATAGTCTAGCAAGCGTATCTTTGTGCATAGAGATTTGGAAATTTGCTGTAAATCTAACATAGGATGGAACAATTTCACCAAAATGTATTATATTAAGAATTTGTTAATGTCACATTTTCTTTTCCTTATCCATAGTATTTGTGCTCACAAAAAAATGCTTTGTAAACTGCAAAGAAATAATATTATTGCATTTCAACTTGTACCTGGTATTTCCCAGGTTAAATTAATTGGCATTCTGAGGTAAAGCCTCCTGTCTTTTCCCCAATTATGCCAAGTTACTTCATGCCTCAGTTCTTCCAACTCATGTTGCTTTCTGGGCCTGAAATTTTGTTCCCTCTTCTCTGCTTGCCTGGCTCCTACTCATTCTTCCAGTCCCAATTTAAAAATCACTTCTTCCAAATCACCATTCTGTTTCAATGAGGTATTCTCTATTAAACTTAAGCATTACACCACATTCTACTCCTCCAAAACACAAGACATTTGGATCTAATGTATTTACAAACAAGACTTTTTGGCTTACTATCTGTTCTCCCTCTAGTTCTATATCCCATTCCTTTCCAATACATAGAAATGCTGTTGATTACTGCTCAGTTCTTTTGAGTACCAGAAATAAGTGAGATAGAAATTTTCATACAAAGAGAAGATCCCATTGTTCATATATGCTTTATCTAAATAGCACTTTAATGTGGCTTAATCTGGAAGTAAACTGGGAGGATTTTAAAAACAGATGCTTTGTGTTCAACTTTAC
Source organism: Canis aureus (assembly GCF_053574225.1). NCBI lineage: Eukaryota > Metazoa > Chordata > Mammalia > Carnivora > Canidae > Canis > Canis aureus. The sequence continues at coordinate 14,540,829 of NC_135613.1, read as the reverse complement.
ATCTCTAATTCCTAAGAGTTCTGGAAAAAAATAATAACAGTAATAAACCATTAAACAAATAAAAATAAAACAAAACAACAAAAATTAATTGGTCATCTTTGGAGGATGACAGAAAACAAGTCATTTTCTTGAAAAGTGATAAAGACAAAAAAGCAAACACTTATTCTGCTTCATATATATGAACTGTACCCACAGGGAGTCAAAGAATAAATCATTAGAAGCATCTCTTTATAAAAATATCCTAGCAAATTAATATTTAAAAGAACTGACAATTAAATGCCACTATTTGCCAAAATTAATCTCATTAATGAATCTAATCATTGAGCATCAATGGTTACTAACATAACCAGGAGTAAGACACATAAAGGTCACGTGTCTCTTGAGTAAAGAACACAACACCATCCAGTCTTTTCAAAGGAATGGAACTTGGGTCTGATGAAGCCTTAGATCCTGCACCAGATATTCAAAGAACTATAGTGGACAGAACAACATCTTGAGCCATACAATGAATAGATAAAAAATAAGGTCCATTCTGTCTAAAATCCTACAGGATAGTTGTCCTGAGTTCTTCAACAGATGAATAAATAATCAGGAGTAACTATAAAAGTCATGATCAGAACTTCTTAACCAGAAATACTAAAAGAACTCCTTCAGGCTGAAGAAAAAATTGGCCAGAGAGTAATTTGAATTCAAATGAAGAAATAGGGGCACCTGAGTGGCTCAGTCGGTTGGGTGTCTGCCTTCAGCTTGGGCCATGATCCTGAGGTCCTAGGATGGAGTCCCACATTGGGCTTCCTGCTTGTGGGGAGCCTGATTCTCCCTCTCCCTGCCACTCCCCCTGCTTGTGCTCTCTGTGTCAAATAAATAAAAATCTTTTTAAAAAATGAAGAAATAAATAGCAAGGAAATGTTTTTTAAGGTACAAACTCCAGTCTTTTCGTGATTGAGAAAAAAAAAGTTATTGGAAGCTTAAAATAGAAAGGGACATGATAAAAGACATCTATGAAAAGCTTAAAGCAAAAATCATTCTTAATAATGAATGCTGAAAGCTTTCCGCCTAACATCAGAAACAAGACAAGAATGTCTGCTCTCACTATTTGTATTCAACATTGTATCACAGGATTAGCTAGGGTAATTAGACAAGAAAAAGAAACAAAAGGTGATCACATTAGAAAGGAAGAATGAAACTACCCCTATTTGCAGATGACATGATCGTACATATAGAAAGGCCTAAGAAATCCATGTTTAAAATAGAGCTAATCAATGAGTTCAGTATGTTTGAAGGTTAAAAGATCAATACATAAAAATCAGTTGTATTTCTATAGGCTGGCAAGAAATAATCTAAACATGAACTTTAGAAACTGATTCCATTTTCAATAGCACAAAAAGAGTAACATATTTACAAATAATTTAACTGAAAAGTGGAGGATGTGTATACTGAAAACTACAAAACATTGTTGAAAGAAACTAAAGAATATGTAAGTAAATGTAAAGACATCCCATGTTATGGATTGAAAGACTTAATATTGCGACGATGGTAATATTCTCAAAATAACCCAAAAAATCCCAATTGCTCTTTGTGTGAAACAAGGTAATCCTAACATTTAAATTGAAATGCACGGAATCCAGCATTGCCAAAATTACCTTAAAAATTAAGAATAAAGTTGGAGGACTGGCACTTCCCAATTCTGAGACTTACTAAAAAGCTACAGTGATCATGATGCTGGTGGTGCTGGCATATGGATAGACATATGATCAATGGAGTAGAATTGAGAGTCCTAAATAAACTCATGCATTTTAACAAGGATGCCAAGATGCCTCATTTGGGAAAGAAGAACCTTTTCAACAGATGGTTACTGGGACAACAGGATATCACATACAAAAAAAAATGATTTTTGGTCTTTATCTCATACTAATATACAAAAGTTAACAAAAAAAAATGACCAAAAAATACTAAACATAAGTATAAAAGCTGTAAACTCTAAGAAAACATAGTTGTAGATACTTATAATCTCAGATTCAGCAGTGATTTCCTTAGCCATGACACCAAAAGCACAAGCAACCAAAGAAATGGAGTTCAACATTAACTTTTTTTGTGACTTAAAGGACACTGTCAAGAAAGTGAAGACAACTCATAAAATGGGGTAAAAATAAAAAGATAGACAAAGGATTTCAATAGGAAGACATACATATGGCCAAAAAACATGTGGAAAGATCCTTAAAATCATTAGTCATTAGTGAAAAGCAAATTAAAACCACAGGGACATACTACTTTAAGATGGCTATAATAATAATAATAATAATAATAATAATAATAATAATAATAAAATAATAAATATTGGCAAAAACATGGAGAAATTAAAATTTTGATATATTTCTGATGAGAATGTAAAAATGGTGCATTTCTGCTTTGGAAAACAGTATGGTAGTACCTTAGAAAGTGAAACAGAGTTTCATATGACTCAACAATTCTATCTGTAGGTATACACCCAAGAGATTGAAAATATATGGCCACGCAAAAAATTGTACGCAAAAATTCATAGCAGTATTGTTTATAGCAGCCAAAAAAATAGAAACTCTCAAATGTCCACTTACTGATAAGTAGATAAACAAAATTTGGCATATCCATAAAATGAAATACAAATCACACATAAAAAAGAGTATTGACTCATATGACAACATGGATAAATTCCATTTATATGAAATGCCCAAAATATACAAAGTTATTGAGACAGAAAGGAGATTAGTGGTTGTATGCAATTTCTTTTGGGGATGATGAAAATGTTCCAGGATTAGCAGTGATGGTTGATGGGTTTATAAATCTACCAAAAAACACTAAATTCAATACTTTAAAGGTGACTTTTATGGTGTGTGAATTCCATAGGTCAATAAAAAAATAAAGGTAACTAACAACTGAGTCATAACAATGATAACGATATATTTTTAACTTAAAACTCCTAAATAGATGTGTACTTATTCCTAATGCTTGGCAAGAGAAGAGAGTCCTTTCCATGAATGCAGCCTAATGATTGCCCTGTGTGATTTTCTCATAATCCACATCTCTCATGCAGCTTTAAAAAATCCTAGTTTTAGGTTATTTCAAATTGAGTGAGAAAGATATTTTTGGATCATTCCAAGGGCAGAATCGGCCTAAATATTTCCCCTAGTAACCTCATCAACACCTAATTTGACAGCTATTTTACAGCTACTCTTCTTTACCAAAACTTTCTAAAGCCTTTAATTTAGTTTCAATTGAACCATTGACTTCTTCTACTTTCAACTTCTACTTCAGCCCCCCCCCCTTTTTTTTTTATTTAACTACAACACATAACAAGTGAAGCGGCAAAAGCAGTTTGAAAGGAACATAACTGATTCTTGACAAGCATGTGGTTTGGCTGTTGTGAATGGAAAGGTGAGGGCAGGAAAAAGGAAGAAGAGCTCCAGGGGTGCAAGTCAACAGGTGGCACAAAATAATGGAGAATCTTGTTTGCTTTGGGACACAGGGAAGTGGAAGTTAGTTAAAGTAATGTCTACTATGCTTAAGCCTGATGTTCCCAGGTATATGGATGGGAAGGGCATTGAGTGCACACTGACTAGCATGGGCAATAGAACAGACTTTGGGAAACCTAAGTTTTAAAAAATTGACTGATATTTATACACCTGTGCATGAATCTTGCCTCAGATAAGAGTATTCTTCAGTCCAGAGGTCTAACGAGATGGTGACCACTAAAATTTTGATGAACAGAGACCTCCTCTCTCATTAGAGTTCCACCTGTGTGTCTCTGCTCCGCTCAGTATGGATTTTAAACTCCTTGGATTCTGAGCTAAATACTTATAAGAACGCTTGACAGTAGCTACCTCTACCTAATTAAAACTAAGCTGAGAAAAAAAGGAATTAAAACTGAAGTCAGCTTACTTGTTGTAGCTGAGTCTTAGATAAGCGAGGACATGGCCAATAAGGGATGAGAAACGGATAACAGATACAAGACTAAATGTGTGGTACCATTTGCTAGCTGGGTTTTGACAGGGTTGCTATAAGTGAATTTTATGAATGACCAAATGTGTGAAACCAAACATATCTACGCTCATTGCTGATGCCACTGTGGTATTAGAAATATGAGGAGCTATGATTGCCCTCTCCTCCTGCTTAATAAAGGCTGGTAGAAAAGATGCATGGCCAACAGTAAGAACAGCTCTGTGATCTCCTCTATCAATTTCTTGCCAGTCAGTACTCAAATTGTGCCAAATTGATGCCTGTTTGTGTTACTGCACATACAGAATACTCATCAGGGATTATACCAAAGGATATTAGAATAGAAAGAGGCTTCAAGAAGTTGAATTGAATTACTGGAAACCCTGTTACTAAGACACATTTTTTTCCCCATAAGCTTCTATTTTCTTTGCTCACAATGACATCCCCAGAGCTTCGGTGGCATAATTTTCACTGCTTTGGAAGATAATGTTCTATTTGCTATGAGTCAAGTAGTTTTGGATAATTACTTAGTTGAAGTTTACAAACAAAACTTTTGCTATATTGAAAAGAAACAGATAAGACAGGCAAAGACAAGGAAGATACGTTTCTAACATACCACTGTTTCACTTCAGGTATTGCTTTATCCTTAAATGCTTGAGGGTAAGATGGGAATAACAACCTAGGGGCTTGTGGGCATTGCATTCATCTGTGTTATCCCCTTGATTCCCCACCTCCCAAAACTCCTCTCCTTGAGTGTGGGCCAGACCTGTGACTCCCTTCTAACCTACTGGACACAGCAACAATGACAGGCTAGATGTGATTTCATTACATAAGAATGTAACTGTTGTCTTGCTGAGAGACGTTTCCTCCTTTGCTGCCATGAAGCCAGCTGCCATGTTGTGAGCTGCCCTACGAAGAGGACCATGTGACAAGTACCTGAGGGCACCCTCTGTCCACAACTCAGAAAAAAAAAAAAAAAAAGGCAGCCCTCATCCCAATAGCTTGCAAACGGACTAGATTCCGCCAACAACACCATGAGCTTAAAATGGGATCCTTCTCCAGTTGAACCTCAGATGAAACCGACACCCTGGCTGACAGATTGATCGCACCTTTTTTAGCCATTGACAGGAGGATCCGACTAGGTCATTCTTGGACTCATAACACAGAAAATGTGAGATAATCAATGTATGTCATTTTAAGCAATAGCTAGCTAATATACCAGGCTTCAAAATCAATTTTTTACCTGGGAAGGCTGAGAAAAGTTTCTTACTCTAACCTGTCTTCTCTCACTTCATTAAATCTAAATCATAACACAATGACATCTGTTGACTCATTATGATGCTACCTATGTGAAATCCTGATTGACAAGCAGAAGGTTGTCTCCCTAGGAGGTTTCAAGACTATATCTGAGTAGTTATATAATTTATACATAGTTATATAATTATATATAGTTATATAATTTAAGTACACACGTTATTTAATTTGTTCTGAAGAGATCTCATCTCTTTCTTCTCTCTTACTTCAGCTCTATCTAATCACCAAGTCAGGCCAGTTCACATCCCAAATATTTCCAAAACTCTTCGAGTCTTTTCATTCATATTCCCAGGCCCTGGCTCCAGCACCACCATTTCCCATCTTTTGAACATATCTGCTTCTTCTGGTCTCACCACCACTCACCCTCAACTATTCTTTCCCTTCATTTTCACCCTTAGACTAATATTTCCTATACACACACGTCATTATGCCAAGTAGGTTCTTTAAATCCTCTCCAAAGCCTTTGAAGAAAGGCTAAACTCTTATTATGCCTCAGATTTTATGGATTTCAAATGCCTGGCTAATAAAGCACATTTTGCTTCCCTAAAGGTAGGGATTGTGTGAGTCTTATTTTCAGCATACTGCATGTTAGGTTCAAGCCTGAAACAAATTTGGCAGTTAGTATTTGTGGACAGAATACATGCAGCAACAGATAATATATTAGAAAGAGGTTAGATCTTATGTTAAGCGTTCTTAACACACACACACACACACACAAAGAAGGCAAAGTGACAAGAAACCCCTAGGAGGTGATGGATATGTTTACTGCCTTGATTGTGGTGATGGTATCATGGGTGTATGCCTATATCCACCCTTGTCAAAATGTATACATTAAATATGTGCATTTTTGTATATTAAGTATACCTCGATACAACTGAATTTTTTTCAAGGATTAAAACTTCGTTTAAAAATAAGAGGTGCTTTAGGGTTTAATTGTTTAAGTGTCTGCTTTCTGCTCAAGTCATGATCCCGGGGTCCTGAGATCGAGCCCAGCATCAGGCTCCCTGCTTGTCCCTCTCCCTATGCCACACTTGTGCTCTTTCTCTCACTCTTGCTCTCAAATAAAATCTTTAGGAAAAAAAAAAAAAAGGTGCTTCTTTAAAATATGTATCTCATATACATTTTGTGTAGTAATTTCCCAAAACTAGTGTCTGTCTATTAAACCTTAAGTCTTTCTTGCAATATCTAAGAGGCATGTGTTTACACCTGCTTATACTCAGGTCTTTATATATGTGCACTTTTATCTCCTCACATACATGCACCAATGAGAAGAAGAAGAGATGAGAAGCAGCAGAGTACAGACACAGCCATAGACGGAGGTAATGATAGGATCTGTCATTTACTCTGTAGTACTCTGTATAGTTTGGACTACAATGTAGCTCCCCAGTGGTCACAGACCATTTAAAATGCACATATTTTACACATATATAACAAAGTAAATGCAAAGCTCCAAGAGTTACCTACACAGCTGTCATTTTTGACAGAAAGCCTTCTGCCAATGCAACAGAAATAGATTGGTGAGCAAAATGCCATTAGGTTTTTCTCCAATCATGAATCTGTTAATCCCCATGGTCCACACGGTCTTTGGAGCTTTGGCCACAGATAATGCATTTATAGACATTGCACACAGACATGAACACACATCTTTTTGGTCCCATTTCCATAGAGTGACAAATTAAATTGTACCCTAGGATTTTACCCAAACATTTCCATTCAGACTTTTTTTCCATCTCTCCACCATTATGAATGATACACAAAAAATAAAATGAAATTAACAAGTCATTGGTTTGCAGGAGGAGAGTAAGAATTTTCAGAAAATGTAAAACTGGGGTTCTTTTACAGCCATGCCTGAAATTGAGGCAGAGAATGTTGATAGAGTCATGAATCCACATTCCTTAGAGCTTCAGGTATTCATTTATTAAATTTTTTTAAAGATTTATTCATTTTAGAGACAATGTACAAGCAGGAGGGGCAGAGAGAGAGGAGAGACTCTCAAGCAGACTTCATACTGGGCATGGAGTCTGACATGGGGCTTGACCTCATAACCCTGAGATCAAGGCCTGAGCGCTTAATCAACTGTGCCACCCAGGTTCCCCTACAGATGTTCATTTAAAGTAACAGGCTCTACACAACTCTATCCGCACTGGAAGTTTGAGGAGCCTTGAAAATCCACTGAATGATTTTTTTCCATTAGCCAAATATCTATTTCTTAAGGCATGAAAATTAAGAGTATCTGAAAGAAAGCAGGGCTGTTATTCTTGGGGCCTCTATGTCTTCTATCTCACATGGTGGCCTGTAGCTGCATGTTGCTATTAAGGACATGCAATGTGGCTGATCCAAATTAACACGTGCTATAAATGGAAGATGCACACTGAATTTTTGACCACTGAATATGACTGTTTTTAAATCCTTTTTAAGTAGTCTCCATGCCCAGCATGGACCCTAATACAGGGCTTGAACTCGCCACCCTGAGATCAAGACCTGAGCTGAGATCAAGAGTCAGACACTCAACTGACTGAAGCACTCAGGCACCCCTAAGATTATTTTTTAAATGTAAAATATCATCAATTTTTTAAAAGATTTATTTATTCATTTGAGAGAGAGAGAGTGTGTGTGTGTGTGTGTGTGTGTGTGTGCGCGCGCGCGCGCGCAGGGAAAGGGGCAGAGGGAGAGAGAATCCTCAAGGAGACTGAGGAGCTGAGGCTCACTCCCAGGACCCTGAGATCATGATCTGAGCCAAAATCAAGTGTTGGAATCTCAACCCACTGAGCCACCCAGATGCCCCTCATCAATATTTTAAAAATGTTTATTACATATTGAAATACCATTTGGGATGTCTTGGAGTAAATAAATAATTAAAGGTGATCTCACCTGTTTCTTTCCACTTTAAGTGTGCTCACTAGAAATGTTTATATGACAAATGTAGCGCACTTTATATTTCTTTTGGTCAAGGCCACTCTGTGTAGTTATATTCTTCAATAGTCAAAAGGGAGAAGTGAGTCTAAGTCCTCCTTTACCCTCATGTTTCCTGCAGGCAGAGAAACCCATCTCCCTTCTCTTCTGTAAACCCTCATACACCATGCCCCAGGCTATGGAGTGAAGGGAGAGCCTTCGAGTGTTTCCTAGTTCCTTTAAACATAGGGAGTGGTGTCTTTTTCTATATAATTTTTAGCTCCTCTTTTCACTCTCAGATCCCTATTACTTACCCTGCAAAACACAAGTTGTAGCAATATTGTTAAGGTCTATTGCCCGATCATCAGCCTACACACATGTATTTAGGTCTATTTCACTCTAGTGTCTCATCACTAGGTCATTGCACCACTGAGGCTAGTTGGTTGCATGCAACGGAAAACAACTCTGGATAATGTAAGCAGAGAAAGAGTGTACCAGGAGAGTGTCCGAAGCCTATGAAAGGTTGGAGAATAAGGCTTAGTGAACTGGTGAGAATGGAAAGAGTGGACAGGCAGTGGCAGTGCATTGAAGACCACTTTCTGGATTTGGACACCCCAGCCACTAGGTAATTAATGATGTCCATGTTTCCACTGTCTTTGTAGTCATCTCTCACCCTCATATCCTACGTGGGAGCATGTGATCCATATGGCCCAGTGATCTGTGCCCATCCCTTAATGACCACAAGAAACTTGAACAGATCCCTTGCACGCTGGGAGGCAGATCCCTGCCCACACCAAAATTCACACAAAGGGGACTGCCACAGATTTGAGAAAGGTGTTCAGACTCTAGGTAATCATTTTTATTAACAAAGATCACTACAGATCCCTCCAGAAATAGCCCCTCTGCAGTATATAACACACCAGACAGTAAGTGTGGCAGTAGGGTTGACAAAGAAATTTGAAATTCATATTTTTAGTGTAGAAGATGCTGGTGTATTAAACACAGCATGGTTTTAAAAGCAGCAGCTTATGAAAAGAAATTGTGATCTAAATTTAACAAAAATTGCCTGTGCTTCCCAAAATTAAACTGCCCCTCTCAATGTGTTTCTAATGAGGACTGAATCTGAATTTCACAACCTTTCAATTTTTTCAATCTACAGACACTTATTGACCTATTAGTCTTAGTTCAGCCCCTAAGAATGAAAGATCAAGGAACAGGAGATAATTGCATATAGACATTTCCATTAAAGGGGACCATGTAGGTCTTTCTGCAGTTGTTAATGGTCTGTTGACACTCAGTAGGAGAGGATCTCATTATATGCCTGACTTTATAGGGAATTATGCCTATAAGTAGCTATGCATTGCTTAGGGTACTCATTTAACTGCAATTATCAAATTAAAAAATAGTTCCCTTTTGCTTTACTTAAAAATATATACCCTCAAAGCAACCCAGGCCCATCCAAAGAATGAATTGTGCTAAGTCATGAAAAGCAAGACTCTCCTAACCAGTCATTTCTTGCTCTCACCCATTTTCAACATTTTTCTAAAATTCCTATTATCTTGAGGTTACCCACACTACTTAAATAAAGGATTCATACCGCAATTTAAAATTTTTTAAAAATCTATTATCTAGACCCAAGGCACTAAACGACAACATTCCCACTTTGTATTTCACACTCTATTGATTCCAGATCATCACAAACAACTCTAATTGGTAGATACAAAGTGAAATCACAATGGGAAAAAGAAAACAGTCTGAATCAGAGGTTTTCAGTGACCATTTCCTGGTCCAGTTTGGCCTTCCTCTGCCCCCTCATACAAAGGGAAAATTTAGGGTGGATTGTCAAGATGCCTGGGCACGCACTCTACATGGGCACCCTCGTATGAGAGTAGAGGGGAGCACCCTCCTCCCAGGCCTAAGCTTCTGCGTGGCCAGGAGCCATCACACTGTCCCCGTGGGAGCAGCTGGAGCCAGTGCTCCTCTCTCCTCAAACTTAGTCAAGTTTGTCTGCAGTGTGTTGGCAGCTCAGCAGCCGGAATGCAGCTGCGAGGTGCAGCTCTGTGGTTTTCCCTTAGAAAACACAAGCCAAGAGAAAAATGTGAAGGAAGCCGAATATTTATTTTTGGCACTTGTTCATCTGGTCAGGCTTTAATGCCACAAATTAAGAGAATCTGAACGACAGGACCTACCAAGCACCATGGGGTGGATGACAAAAGTCCAATCAGGGGAGTTGTTCTCTATTGTCTGAAGTGAAAGCTAGATCTCCTCTGCTTGTTGCTTCATGGCTGTGCGCGAGCGGGTCACTGCGGTCACCTGCCCAAAGACTGGGAGAGATAGTCTCCTAATTAAAGAGGCTTTGCAATGTGTTTTGAAACACACGTAAATGAAAAGAACAGTTTGAACTACCTATTTAGTTATCTAGGCGATAAAGCTCAGATCCAGATAAAACTTCTGCCCTTTTAACACAAAACCTGATTTCTTGCACTATTTCCCCATTGAAATAAATGGCCATTGCCATCCTCTGAGGGCTCTGATCAAAAACGTGGAATTATCCTAGTACTTTGTTTTGTCACAAATTACAACCGATCCATCAATAAAACTGCTCAGCTGTACAATCAAAGTATGTTCCGAGCCCAACCACTTCTCAGCACTTCCACGATGAGCTTCTCCGCCGGCCACCATCTGTCACTGGATTTTTGCACCAACTATTCACCCTGCTTTCATTCACAATTGGGTTAAATTCGCAGCCCAAGCATCACAGCATGTGATGCCATGTCTGGGTCTCATGCTGGCTCTGGCTTTTCAAATATGTTTCTGTGTTTCTTGCCTTTTGAGGTGCCTTGTCATCTTTAATAGGCACCCCCCACACACACACTGGGTAAAAGGAAGTGCTGTAAATAATAAATCTGGTGTAGTGTGGCCGTGAGGTGTGGGTGGAGGAGAGTGTTCAGTAGCCTGGGATGGGTCATGGTCTCTGAGTGAGCCTGTGCCTCTGGCCCATGACCCTGACACACCCTGTTTTCTCTCCTCCCCCTGGTGGGACAGGGTGGCCAAAGGGAGCTGGACTGACATATCCCCATTCTCCCACTAGTGTGGGCTACCTCCCTTCCACGGGTCTGTGAGGCTCTGGGTAAGTATGTTTTCCTATAGGCAGGCCTTGTTAAGAACAAAGTGCTCTGGTGTGGTGTGGGTGGGTTGTGTGTGGTTTTTTTTAAGTTTTTATTTAAATTCCAGTTACTTAACATACAGTGTTATGTTAGCTTCAGGTGTACAATATACCAATCAACACTTCCATCCAACACCCAGTGTTCATTAGGACAAGTGCTCTCTTTTTTTTTTTTAAAGATTTTCTGTATTTATTCATGAGACACACAGAGAGAAAGGCAGAGACATAGAGGGAGAAGCAGGCTCCCCACAGGAAGCCTGATGTGGGACTTGATTCAGGATCCCAGGATCATGACCCGAGCCAAAGGCAGTTGCTCAACCACTGAGCCCCCTGGGTGCCCCCAACAAGAGCCCTCCTTGATTCCAATCCCCTATTTGACCCACCACCCCCACCTTCCCTCTAGTACCCATCAGTTTGCACTCTAGAGTTATGGCTGTTTCTTGGTTTGCCTCTTTTTTCTCTTTGCTCAGTTGTTTGGTTTCTTAAATTCTACATATGAGTGAAATCATATGGTATTTGTCTTTCTCTGACTGATTTCACTTAGCATAATACTCTCTAGATCCATCCGTGCTGATGGTAATGGCAAGATTTCACTTTTTTATGGTTGAGTAATATTCCCTAGTATATAGGCACCACATCTTCTTAATCATCAGGCAATGGACACTTGGGCTGTTTCCATAATTTGGCTTTTGCAGATAATGCTGCTTGGTGTGTTTTTAAGTGGTTCCTTCCCTCCTCCCCCCCATCCCCATGCTGGAAGCAGGAGGGATGGTTTTCTGGCACTTACTGTGGGTACCTCGTTGAGGCTATAGGTATAATCTCACAATATTGTGGGGATGCCCTCACGACATCCCCCACCCCCCCGCAATTTGTAACTCTGACTTGTCTGGCAACTGGTTGCAGTTCAGTCCCCTGCCCCAGCTCTGATTCCTGCCAGGATTCCAGTCCTGATCCCTGCTCTGAGAAGCTCCAACTCTCTGTTTGCCTGTTGGTCTCTTCAGTCTTGCCCTGATGACCTCACCCCTACTGGTTCATGAACCCAAGAAGAGCTGCTGAGTTTCATGCTGCTAGGACACAGTGGTGACTTCCAAACTACTTACATGCTGACCTAGATACCAGAAACCCCCTTGGCCAGGGAAATACATTCAAGTTCCCTAGTGTCTCTTTCCATTAACTCTTGCTATAAAACACACATGGCAACAGGCCCTGGTGATCATTCTGGGCCTAGTCGTTACTTCCTCATTCAATCTATTGCTTGTGTACTGATGCTGGAAGAATTTCATATAGTTCTTCATTCAACTAATGAAAATATTCTGCTTTTCCTAAAAGCCAGATCCTACTCTAAATTCTGGTAGAAAGCATGAATTCAACATGGTTTCTATTCTCAAAGCACACGTGATCTGAGATGAGGTTCAAGGAAAATGTCTCACAATGTAACCACCCTGCCACCGGCTTGGACCTTCCCCTGAGATTGGACATGGAAGGATGGGGGTATGTGGGGCGGTTGTGTGGTAGTTTCACCCAAGAAGGAAAAAAAGAGGTGCCATACGTTGTTTATAAAGCAAACTTGAGACTCCAGACATCTACTTTTGGAGTTTTTTGTTAGATGCCATCCTACCCTAATCCCAGAAAATAGTAAATATATTTTCTAAGGTTCTTAATTGGAGTATTTTTGGACCATCTTCAGTGGTGTCTATACACACAACAGCAAATAAGTTCTTGAGCAATTCTAGTTGGATCTTTGGTTGGGCCATGAGACAGTTTCTCCATGCTAGCCCATGTTGGTGGAAGCCCTAGTTGGTCAATGAAATTTTCTTTTTAATGGATAATAGAAAAATTAAACATCTCTTGGAATTATTCTTACATACTGCTTATGTTGGCATATCATATGAGCTTGGGGAAAATTGGCTTGTTGCATAGAACAATGCATTTAAATGTTTGAAAGATTTCTAAATAAATAAAGATGATGTTTTAAATATTCATATAATCCTATTACAGATTCAAACTTTTGTAAAGGGTGGACTTTTTAAAAGTAAATATATGGCAGAAGCGATAAAACATTGTTCACAGTACATCAATATCAAAGTTCAAGGTCATAAAAAATGCACTCCAGACATAATTACTACCAAACACGAGTCTGATTACTGCTTCTAGTATATACTTCATTCATTCACGTATGCATGCATGCATTCATTCATTCATTCATTCAACAAATTTACCTATAGTGATCTTGTAGGTCAGCTGTTACCAAGTGCCCTAAGAACTTTAAGATAGATCTAATAAATACTTGTTAAATCAATACTGGATAAATGGAAGAACAAAACACACTAGTTTGTGTCTGGGCTCTCTTCCAGTCCAGAAGAGAATACAGATAAGAACCAGTCTTTTAACATGCAACACACGGAGGAGGAACACAAGGTGCAGGTTAGGCAGTGAGAGATAAGTGGCTATAATACATGGTCTCTAATGTGCAACCCGAAAGATCAGTACTGAAAAAAAGCTCATCACTGGCCTGGTTTACGTTGGGTGATTGGGACACTTTGGGCATTTACTCCTTCTCGAGGTAATGGGAGATGTGAAACGAGACAGGCGGAGGAAGAGGTTCATCAGTCCCTCTCCTGGCGCCGTGATCGCAGAGACTTTGCATGCTCTCCTAGCACAGGTGAGGAAGGGCTTCCTTGGGGAACCTGGCAGTGGTACCCTGGGGAAATTCAACCTTATAGCTCCACCCAGCCACAGGGAAGGTGCTTCTAGAGCTCCTTCAGATGATGGAGGCTGGAGGGTAATTTCTCTTGGATTTAGGGTCACCCATCTTTCTCTTCAGTATCTTGGCTCTCTTTCAACTGAAGCATTTCTGTCAGCATCCAGGGCACTCAATCATTTGTAACTGAACAAGAAATCCTTGAACCTCATGCCCACCAGTTACTACTCTATCCGCCACATCCCTTTGTCGGCAATTTCTCAAAAGTTTAGTCTCTACCCAATGTCTCCGGCTCCACCATGTGCACATCCCATGCCAGTCAGGCTGCCAAATTCAGACACTCATGCTGCACAATCCGTGGTCATTCTTTAGCCTTTATGCTACCAGATAGCTCATCAGTTTAACATTTCTCTCTTCCTTCTCTATTCTATTCCTAGATGATCATGACCATTCCAAAGATTTTCAATACTATCCATGTATCAGCAGTTCCCAGTTTACATTTCAGACCCGATGAGCTCCAAGCTCATTTGGCCAAATCCCTATTCAACAATCAGATATGGATGTGCTTAGACAGCTCCAACGTGGCCAACAACTTGACATTCCCGATATTCTCATACTGGTCTCAATAAAAAGAATATGCATTCACCCAGATATATTGTCCAACTAATAAAAAAAAAAAAACAGACATTTATTTGACTTTTTTTTTGAGCAACTGCAGTGATGATTTCACAAATACAGTTATCTCTAAACGCATCAGGTCCTATACCTTAAACATGTGCAGCTTTTTATACACTGGCCATACCTCAATAAAGCTGTTTAAAAACAAAAGAAGAAAAAGTAAGCCCTCACAATTCTATTCCTCTCAACTCCCATAACCAGCTAATCAGAAAAATCTTGTAATTGATGTCAAAAAAAATAATTGCTCGATTCTCTTCTCCCTAATGCCACATTCTTTTTTATCTTTTAGAGATTTATTTATTTTATTTATTTTTTTATTATTTTTAAATTTTTATTTATTTATGATAGTCACACACACACAGAGAGAGAGAGAGGCAGAGACACAGGCAGAGGGGGAAGCAGGCTCCATGCACCGGGAGCCCGACGTGGGATTCGATCCCGGGTCTCCAGGATCGCGCCCTGGGCCAAAGGCAGGCACCAAACCGCTGCACCACCCAGGGATCCCTATTTATTTATTTGACAGAGAGAGAGAGACAGCGAGAGAGAATAAGCAGGGGAAGCAGCAGAGGGAGATGGAGAAGCAGACTCCCCGCTGAACAGGGAGATTGACACTGGACTTGAACCCAGGACTCCGAGATCATGACCTGAGCTGAAGGCTGATGCTTAACCAACTGAGCCACCCTAACACCACATTCTTAATCCAAGCTGTGTTCACCTCTTGCAACTGCTCTGGCCAGCTGTACTGGGCCCCATTCCAGTTCGTTCCCAAACATCCATGAATCTGAATTTAATATGAGGACCAGGTGTATCAGTCAGCTGTTGAAACCCTACTATGAACATTCTATGCCATGGATGCTGGAATGGCTCTTTTTTTTTTAATTAATTAATTTATTTATTTGGGGGGCTTTTTACATATTTTTAATAATAAATTTATTTTTTATTGGTGTTCAATTTGCCAACATACAGAATAACACCCAGTGCTCATCCTGTCAAGTGCCCCCCAAGTGGCCGCCACCCAGTCACCCCCACCCCCTCACCCTCCTCCCCTTCCACCACCCCTAGTTCGTTTCCCAGAATTAGGAGTCTCTCATGTTCTGTCGCCCTTTCTGATATTTCCTACCCATTTCATGTATGTATTTTATGATGCAGTACCATAGAGCAAGGAGAAAAATCAGGTCATGTCTTACGTAATATCATGGATAGACTTCAAACACAATGTTGGGTAAACCCAGTCAAAACCAAAAGAGCCTTTACTTTATTTCATTCATTCATAGGATACTAACAAAAGAAGTAAAATTGACCAATGGTGGTAGAAGTCAGCGTTAGAGGTCACGCATGGGTTAGTAACCACTGTAAGGAATTAGACTGGAAATGTTCTATGGCAGCCACCTGCATGTCTGCACTTTGTGAAAATTCACTGAACTGTATACTTAGGATTTGCGTGTTTTTCTTTATGTACATTATGCCTCAATATAAAAACTTACTTTAAAAACTGTATAAAGAGTGTTTGGGCCTCTCATAATTTTTTGAGTTACTAACCACTCTGGGTATGTTAAAACTAAGAAATAAAAATGGTAGAATTTTCTGCTGGGTAATTATTGTGTATTTAGAAAAATGCCTAATTATACATTCAACTGACACACCAGAGTGATTTCAGAAAGCCTTGGCTAATACGAAAAGCATGTGTTTGGAATGAATAATATCCTGTTGTTAGAAAAGTAAACATCCAGGCCTATGATTAAATAATGTTAATACAACTATAGTAAAGGAAAGAAATTAAAAAACATAAACAAAGTCTAGAAATACATTACAAGTTCTATTTTGGTTGCTGGGTTGACAGGAACAGAAACACTGTACTGTTTGAATGGGAAAAATAACACAGAGGAGCTATAAGAAGCCATGCTTTGAAAATCATATTTAAAACATGAATGCTCCCCTTGTAATTATGAGATTACTCTGCAAATGCTCAGGGC
The DNA here is from genome assembly GCF_053574225.1 of Canis aureus. Lineage (NCBI taxonomy): Eukaryota > Metazoa > Chordata > Mammalia > Carnivora > Canidae > Canis > Canis aureus. Next base: position 14,524,133 of record NC_135613.1, on the reverse strand, counting down.
TGGTATTTATTACTTCAGGTGCGTAAATATAAAAGAGTTTGAACACTGATTTCAGTGTTAGGACCCTGGAGTTACTCATACACATATTTCTTTTTTATGTTTGTTTGTTTTTGAGAAGTACAATACATGCATTCATGGGTGAAAACTATCAAAGCCAGTAAATAGGACATAGTCTATAATAACACACAATAATAAATTGATTTTGAATTTATAAGACAGAATGGTAATAAACTTCCAGAACAAATAATGCTTGAAGCTTCTCAATCACAAATAAATATAAAAATAAAATATAAAATTACAACTTATCAAGTATTGTCAACTATGGGGCTGGTTATGATCTTTCCACGTCAGAGTCCATATTTACGTAGACGATACAAAAGCACTGAAGACTAATCATTTGGATAGAGGATAAAAATTGAGTAAGCAATTACTTATAAAAATTGTTAATTTGAGTTCATTTAAAATTTATAAATCCTTCACAACCCTTGAAAGTTCAGTTTTCCTAGATCATTAAAAGTTTCAAATATTAAGGTTAGAGATAACATTACAGTTATATTTACTATAGATGTTTCCTACTTTGTCATCTTTATTACTGGAATAAAAGATGTTAAATTTCTCTATTAATGTAGCTTCCCTCTTGTCCTTTTCTTTATTATTTTTCATAAACTTTTATGATGTTTTTAGCAGAAAATCAGAATTTTTACTGATTCTCTCTACAGACTTTTCTACAGGCATCCAAACATATTCTTAAGATCTCTTTAAATATGGTTCTTAATAGGCAAGACTTTGCAACATTTTAAGGTTCCCCTTGGGGGTGGGAATCTCTAAAACAAATAGGAGTTTCATTATCAGTGTAAAAACAACTTCATTTTTCTATTCTCAAATGATTAACTCCATTTTACAGCATCTGACACACATCAGCCTGAATGATCTCTTCCGTGTGAGGATGGGGTTGCGGGCAGGGAGTGGGGCAGATGGATGCTGCAGTGAGTCATGAGTGCGGAGCACGACCCCCTTCAAATTCCATTTCACGACTCACTTCGTGTTCAGAGCTGAATTTGCATGAAAATCAAATTCATAAATTCAGCCACGGCTTTGATCAGGAATTTTGCGGTTGTTATTGTTCTTTTTGAATTGTTGTAGAAGTCATGGCAGATGGTAATGTTTCTTGAAATGTCTGTTGATACCCATCTCCTTTCTTCTCCCACCAGAGGACAGTGCTAGAAAATCTTTAGCCCCTCCCTGGGATGGAGCCGTCTTGGAACTTGCATGGCTCTTAGACCTAAGACCCTCATTTCCTTTATGAAGAAAGTAAAGCTACAACCTGAACCAGGCCTCCCTAACTCCCAGCCCAGGGACCTTTCCAGAATTCCAGTATATGGGGTCTCCAGAAAAGTGAGCACCAAAGTCTGCATAATATTGTGAATCATTATCAACCCTGCTATAGAGACAATCAAGAGGCAATAAAATAATTTACATCCCCACACATAGGCTGTCGCTATATAATGCCTTTATATAGGATATCTACATTTCTATCCATTAGGCAGGAAGCTAGGCTCGAGTGACGGGAGGTTGGACCTTGGACGTCCTGATGAGAACCCCAACGGAGGACTGCCCAGGGACCACCCCATTCCACCCTTCCAGCAATCAGTTTGCAGTTACAACATCCCAGCAGAGGAAGAGTTAAGTTTGCTGTGCTTGTTCCCCTTGCACAGCAAACAGCCACTTGTCCTTATCTGACCTAGGCCTCTAGAATAAAAATTATGTAGTGGTTTCCTACACCCTGCAGGCATTTCAAATGCATCATGGGAAAGGACACCCATGGTTGGTTAATTATGATACAATCCAGGCCTGTCACTCAAATGTTGTGACCCTAGGACCCACCTACACAAGAAATTGACCCAAGCCCACACCCTGGAGTTTCCAGGGCCATTGTCTCCCTTGCCTGGCTGGCTCCTCCCTGGGAGGAGTACTTTAAAAAAACTCCGTCTAGCTTTCCTTTCCTTTTGCTGTCGTATTCTGTACTGCTGTGGTGAAAAGACTCATGGCTTCTTTTCCATCTAACTTTTAGTAACATATATATTTACTATAAGAAAGTTACAAATGGAAATAAATCAATTTACATACATACGCAATTACTCTATATTTCTTTCATATAGGATATGCAGTTATAGATTTACATATGCCCTCATAGGTGATATTTCTAACAATTAGCTAAAGAATGTATTGATTGAGAGTTTGGAGGGCAGCGAACATTTGAATCCCAGATCCACCACCTAACAGCTATTAGACCTTGGACATGTTGTGTAACATTTTGTAGACTTAAAAAAAAAAATACATAGGGGATTGTTATGCGGATTAAACGAATAAATGTTTATAAATGCTTACCACAATGCCCGATGCAGGCTAATGTAGATGCTTTTCTCAAATTTCAAAGAAATTGTCTACACATGCTTGCAAGTGCAAGCCCCCACACCATGTGCCAGGAAGTGGACTAATTGCTTCTTTCGCACAAAACCAAATTCATATTTATCATGGAAAGTTGGTACAACCGATGTCTTGGTTAGAGGGGAGGGTACAAGTCTTTGAAGGGCAAAAAGGCTGGTTCTGCAGATACCGACAGTGAAGCTCTTATGTACCGCACCACCACACTTCCAGAAATGTCATTTCCATGTGAGCCACAGAAAGTCTCAATTCAGGGACGCTTGGGTGGCTCAGTGGTTAAACGCCTGCCCCTGGCCCAGGGTGTGATCCTGAAGTCCCGGGATCGAGTCCCACATCAGGCTCCCTGAATGGAGCCTGCTTCTCCCTCTGCCTGTCTTTGCCTCTCTTTCTGTGTCTCTCATGAATAAATAAATAAATAACTTTAAAAAAAAAAGTCTCAATTCAAGCACTGCACATGTGTTTCAGTGGCCTAGTCTCTGAAATTAACCTCATTCTTTTTTTTTTTTTTCTTTTGAAATTAACCTCATTCTTAAAATGCCCATTTACCTGAAGCTTTGGAAGGCATTTTAACAAGGCATTGAAATTTTTACTCTCATACTCTACAGATTTGGGCAAAAAGCACCATCGTAAAATTATACAAAAAAAACTCTTACTTTCATGAAGGGTCTGCTTTTTGCTGAAGACATAACCTTTAGGTAGATCTGGATCTGAAAACAATGATCACCACCATAAGAAAGAGAAAACAGACACCCATCATTTGGAACCTTACCACACACCATGTTGTAATCTGATATCTCAATAAACATTAATCAATTTCTAGGCCAGGACCCAAGATTTCTGCTCAGTAACATAATTCAAAAAGTATCTCTTTTGCATGCAATATAGAGGCACCATGCCAAGAAAAGAAACAAAAATTACCTTGATTTGTTTGCCAGCTGGTGCTTTGGACTAAATGGCCAAGGACCAAAGAACCCCCATTCCTGTCCTACAGAAAAATAAAATGATCTCTTCCTAAGCACACATACTTCTGACTGTTGAAAAATTACCCTGAGAAAAAACTAATTGCTACAGTGAAACACAATGTCCTCTGAGCCACCATCCATCTGGAAACCCAGAGAGACAAATATAAAACTGTTGGCAGTAGGGATTTGGTATTAATACGACTATTGATATATGGCTGTTAATCACCTTTTCCTGTTGGAATTGTTTCAGTAGAGTCAGGATCCCATTCTCAGAGTAAATAAAGTGCTTGTATTTGCTAACACTATTCTTGAGATGGAGAAGTCTTCTTTACACGGTTGTGTTATATGTACGCATATTATATACAAACATATACACAAATGTATATGTACCTACAGATATAAATTTCTAGGCATCTAAAATACATATTGTAAAAGAACTTGAAAGCCCACAGTGAATAGTCTCCATTTTGCAATTATAATGAAAGATTGCTGGTCATTTTCATTACTTTCTCTTTTTTTAAAGATTTTTAAAATTTATTTATTCATGAGAGACATAGAGAGGGAGGCAGAGACAGAGGCAGGAGAAGTAGGCTCCCTGCAGGGAGCCTGATGCTGGACTCGATCCCAGGACCCCAGGATCATGACCTGAACCAAAGGCAGACGCTCAACCTCTGAGCCACCCAGGTGCCTCTCATTGTATTCTTTATTAGTATCAAGGACACTTAGAAAAATAGGAGACTTGCCTTTGAAAATGGGATTTGAGATTGGACTGAGGCAGGTGAAGTCACAGTCCTATCCACACGCAAGAAAAAAAACATGAACTGTTTAGGAATTTTCTGGCCACCACTAGTTACTCATGCATCTCAGGCATTTAACACAGACTTCTTTTCTGAAAGGTGAGCCAATTTGAAATTTCTTGTCCCTCCATTTAACCTGAAGTTTGGAATGGAGCAAACAGATCTCCCTTTTTGCAGATTTGCAAACATGGCAAATTCTGCATCAGCAGATATTTTAAGAGGGGTAAATCTTCTGAGATAGCTTGACTAATTTTCAAATGCTCTAAAAACTGCACTAGCATATGGAATGGCAACAGACTTCACAGGGCAACTTGTGTCTTAACATACTTGGCTGACTTCTTTAGAATGTCCACTTAGCAGGCAGCCCGGGTGGCTCCGCGGTTTAGCGCCGCCTTCAGCCCAGGGCCTGATCCTGGAGACCCGGGATCGAGTCCCGCGTGGGGCTCCCTGAATGGAGCCTGCTTCTCCCTTTGCCTGTGTCTCTGTGTCTCTCATGAATAAATAAATAATTTTAAAAAAGAATGTCCACTTAGCTCTTAAGGATGTACAAAGAGCTAAGCTCTTTGTATGGCAAAGGTATCCAGCTCCAAAAATTCCTCTGCCTGATAACCTCACCTCTTTGGTCAGTTGTGCAAAAGATAAAGAGCAATTTGAGAAAAATCTTTCATTTATAAGAAAAAAATTATCAGAAATGTGAAATTTCTTTTTTTTTGTTGTTTAGATTTTATATATTTTTGAGAGACACACACAGAAAGAGGCAGAGACATAGGCTCCCAGGACCCTAGGACCATGACGTGAATCAAAGGCCACCCAGGTGCACCAGAATTGTGAAATTCTAATGAAAAAATACAAACCCTTGTGTGAATATTGGCATAATTTCATATTTAGGCTTCTTCTCAGCTTATTAACCATCTTTGTATTGTAGGGACCTGGTTGAAATCAGGTACCAGTCAGTTATTCAGTAAACCTCTATTTTATTCACGTAAAACTGCGTCGTTTGGAAGAACATAATGTAAGTGGATGCATTATTAGCACTGATGATAACGAAGTCTGACAAGTCATGCTGACCCATGGAAATAAAATCCTAAAACTTCCATTTCACACGCAAGGAAGTACAACTCTAATTTGAAGGAATGCTCTGCTTACATCTACACGTGGCTTTATGATTCATGACAGGGAGGCTTTTCATCTCAAACACAAAGTTGACTCTCGAGGAGTTATTATAAAGTGGGAATGAAATTTCCTAACCTATTTAGATGAGCCAGGTGTGCATTATCTTTCACACGGATATCTCACGCCTTCATTCCAGTAACCACCGCTGTGTTCTCGGTCTACTGCAGGAGGAAGGAGATAAACAGGCTAGGCCATGAGGATGACAAAATATCTCCTATTTATTCTGATAAAAATCTGCCCGAAGAGTAATTTAAAAATACATATAATGACTGTAGTCTTGAATTATTTTGTTGTTATATATAGAGGTGGAAGTAACATTTTATCGATTCTGTCCCTTTTTAATAGTGATATTTCCATGCCCAGTAATTGGGGAGAAAGAAAAAGAGGATTTTGAAAACTATTTAGCAAGGATCCAATGCCATGAAGGTTTGTGAAGTGTCTCAATGACCACCCCCCGTATCGAGGAGCTTAAGTTACTAAGTGGTCTACTGGCTCCCAAGGTTATCCTCACGACAGCGAGCTACTTCACACACCAACAGACCACAATTCTGTGGGATTTTCTTTTCTTTTTTTTTTTTTTTTTTTTTTTCCTGCGTGGTCATTTTTAGACTTCGCTCACTTGTTATAATGTGATTACAATAAAAGACAACTAGCGTGTCAAATAAGAAAACTTTGGAAACGTTATCTTAAATTACCTCCTAATATAAATTGAAATAAGTTGATTAATTTTTTATTTTGATTTCCAAGCTCCTGTTGAGATTGGAAAATGAAAAATCACTCACACTGTAAAACTTTCTATCTTAGTGAAAAGTCTCCCTGTCATAAATCATACTGCAGCATGTAGATGCAAATGGAGCATTCCTTCAAATTAGGATTTCAATTCCTTTCACATTATAGCACCTGCCCATGCATGACCTTCACAGAGGATTTTTTTTTCCCCCAGAATTTCCAAATGTGACAGGCAGCGTAACATCAAGGAGATGCAGGGGATCTCTGTAGCAATGTGTCAGTCAGCTGAGTGCAGAGGATCAGCAAGTTTCAAGGTGAGAAGGGAAGGTAAAACTCACTTAGTTCAACCATATGTTCTGATGCTTGAAGCAGCTCCACAGGGAGGCTGCCTCCAGAGCTGGGCTGCGGGGGCTTCAATCCTGGCTTCTCCCTTCACTAGCTTCTGGCATGAGGCCAGTTGCCTACCTGTCAGTGCCTCGTTCTCCTCCACGTAAGATGGCAGGGATAGTAACAGAACCGCTCGATGGCATCATCAGAAGGACTGGATGAGTGATGTCCTAGAAAACATTCAGGATAGGGTCGGTCCCCACCCACCCTTCCTCATTTCGCACAGTGAGAAACTAGTCTTGGCTGGGAAACCTCAAGGGAGGCTGCTATTTGGGGCCAGCACAGAATGTTGATGAGATCTTTCTCCTGGGGAGTCCAAATGCGTCTCCCTGGAGCTTCTTCTCATTCTCCTAATCCCGTCCCTTAGAATCATGCAGCAGAAGCTTAATCCCAGGGGCACCTGGGGGGCTCAGGTCGCGATGGCAGGGTCATGAGATCGAGCCCTGGGTTGGGCTCTGGGCTAAGTGCAGAGCCTGCTCAAGACTCTCTCTCTTCTCCCTCTGCCCTGCCCTGCTGCTTCTGCGCTCTGCTCTCTCTCTCTTAAAAAAGAATTAAAAATAAAAACAAAGAGGTTAATCCCAATTTCTGAATTATCATCAAATACTGGAATTTAGCATGTGCTCCCAAATCAGACAGAATGGGTAGGGGCTTAGGAATTTCCTGGTTCTAGTAACCTAAGTTCTCTATGTTGTCTGACTTACAAAACAACCCAATAACAGAGAGATGGGGCCCCTGCGGGGCTCAGTCATTTGAGCTTCAGACTCTTGATATTGGCTCAGGTCTCTAGGTCATGAGTTCAAGCCCTCTGTGGGGCTCCACACTTAAAAAAAAAAAACAAAAAACAGAGAGACAGAGATAGAGAATGTGATGGTGCCCAACTCTTAAATGTGTTGTTGGGTCAAATGAATGTAAGTGCTTAGGATCAACTTCATGGTGGTAATGTCAATGATGGTGATGATGATGATGATGATGATGATGGCAGCGTAGAAGATGCTGATTCTCACACTGGGTTAAATACTAGGTTGCACGGGACAAACAAGCTCCTTGGTATATCACGGAATGCCACAGCTTTTACAGTACCGCCCTTACCCCCGTTCCTGTGGTCCTCAAATGATTTGTGTTGTGGATAAATTCTGTTTCTGTAGTTCGGACAATGAAATCACCTTGGCAATGTGCCTCACCTATTTCACTGGTGAAAACTGTCTTGGAAAGGTTGCACATCTTGTCTGAAACTTTCCCAGATACAGAAACACTATAGCCAATTATCTAGAAATTCTGAGCAGAGACCTTTCTTATGTTCCAGTTGATTAGCTCTCCTCTATTCTATTTACTCTTCATATGGAAAAAGGCATTCTTTCTGTACAAACCTCCTCCACCAGAAGCACATTTCTCTCCATTTTAGCAGTAATTTTTTTTCATGGTATGGTTAACTCTTTTTCTCTGAATTGTTTTTACCATGGGTTTCCTAAGCAATTCTAAGGATGTGGATAAGACAAAGCATCGCATTATCTCTCCTGAAGAGAAGCTGGATGTCCTTGTCACTTCGTGTTTCTACCATCAGCTCTGATAATCGGAGGATGACCAGTCCTCCTTCTGCAACATAAAGGTTTCCTTCCCTGATTAAAATCTTCTATTGCACAACTGCACCTACAGAAGGAGAGGTCTTCCCAAGGCATCCAGAGCCCTCTATTCTCCTAGCATATATTTTCTCACCAAGTTTCTTTCTTTTTGTTAAGTTGCTTGCATCTCACACTTCATCCCTACCACCACCCAGAATTTATGCAATTATTTCATGCGCTTTGTACCTTCCTCATATACCTGATGCTCTGGCGGTAGGGAAGTGCTGCCACCTGCAACCTCGCTTCTCTCTCCGCCTACACTCCCAGGTACACACACGTGCACACATGCACACGCGTACACACACACACACACACACACTTGTTTATCTTGAAAACTCTCCTTTGTTCTTCGATTCCCAGCTTCTTTTCTCCTCTTTGAAGCAGTTCCCGGGGCCCCTCCTACCGCACCTGCACTGTACTTTCAGGCACCACGTGGGATCACATTGTCTGGTTTACCTCCCTGGCCCTGCCATTTGTGAGATCTTTTACTGCATGGTCTATTTTTTGCTTTTGTAGCTCTGCTCTAACATGGACCGAAACTTGGAGGGGATACACCACAGGAGGTGCACATGTGGGATCGGTAGCCAGACTGCGTGAATTACTATCCATTCCGCCTACAGCGTAACTTGGAACAACTTGCTAAATCTAATTCATCAGTATCTGACTCAGTATCTGTTTTGAGGAGCAAATTAAAATGCTTAAAGTAGTATTCAGCGTTTGACGAATATTCAGTTAGTGCCAGTTATTATTTTTAAGTTATGGGGTAGTATACATCGATAGGAATAATACATAAATTAAAGATAAAAATTAGGCCAGCTAAGTTCTTGGGCATTTAAATTTTTATGTTAAAGAAATTAAAAATAGGGTAAAGTCATCACATTCCAAACTCATTCCTACTCTCAGAAATAAAGGTTAAATGATAAATTGTTCATTATGTGAACAATGCTTAATATTTAGTAAGCCTTAAACTTGTACTAATTACTATTTTAAATAATTCAGTAACCATTTTATGTATAAAAATGATATTGTTCCTCATAATCAAGAATAAAAATACTCAATTTCCCGAGAGAAAATCCATGTTAGGATACCTGAATTCTATTATTTTAACACACCACCTCCTTCAGGGTTCTGTATATTGGGTCTTTAGTTATAATATTGTGTGGTTTTTAAAGGACCAAAATTATTACTTTTTCTCAACACTAGGTAGCTTATTTTTAAACGTATATTTAAACATTTGTGCATAAGTGAAAATTCCTGAGTTTTACCTGCTTATTTTTTACCTAAAGTAAAAATAAATAAAAAGCTTGATATTAAACCTATGTATAAACATTTAATTTAAAATTCACTGAGCATAATTAACATGATCTGCTTCTTTACTTCCGGGTATGAAAATAAAGTTCTCTACTGGGAATAAAACTTTTTTGGTGACCAAATGATAGACCAATATGGGCAGTTTAATTTCCTATCATTTGTATTAGTTTTAATAACTCCATTAAGAATATAAAGCATAATTTATTTTTAAAATATACTTTTTTTCCATAAACCTATCATCTATTTGTGTATGTGTTCTTAAAAGTGACCACAATTAAGTTTCACCAAAAGTAAACAAGAATTTTTGGATGGTTGGATTTAGGGAAATGCTTTGTTTTTTATTTATATTTTGTTGTTGAATTGCAGGCACTTAGGTTAAATGTCAGGCAATAGTCTCTAAATGGAAAATTTATAATTTATTTTTGTTCCCCTCAACACACACATCTTTTTGTAAATATCTAAAAGCCAACAAAAGGTAAAATTGGAGGGATCTGCTATATACATCAAATCCTTCTAAAGATCATAAGATTGAAGTTATGCAAGCAACTTTATATAATTTTTAGAATTCACATATCCCCTCGGCATATATTATAAAAACCCAGATGGCATTAAAAGGAAGATGAATTTTCCACATTTTTAATGCCATTATGGTCTCCCTACCATAAAATTGAATCAAGAAATAAAAATATTCATTATGTAGTAAAAGCATTTATGTAATACATAATTGTGAAAATATTATGGAAATTGCTGGGTAGTCAAATGTAAAAGGAACTGCTGTGTTTGCGTGTCTAAAAAAAAATGACTGGACCACAGAAGCTTGGGCATTCTTCATACTTTGCCATAGGCAAAACAATTATGGTAATCCTTTTTATAGGTGCTTACAGTAGAAAATACATTTTAAAGAATAAAGTAAATTAGCTAAACACTCCAGAGGCAGAGAATGTGGGGGTGATGCTGAGTGGCTCTGCTCTGGCTGTCACTTCAAAAACAGGGAAGAGATAACATTATTTTAGTTTTTAATAGCTGGTTAACATTTGGCTCATGTGAGTTTGCAGACAGAAACTATCAGCTCCATCTCATCTAACTACATCTGACTTCAGGCAAGGACAAGTGGATCGATTCTCTGTATGATGGAATGCTAAATCAGCTCCTCAAAACGGGTTTGCCAAGATATTAAACCATAAATATCCACTCGCTTGCAGATGAGTTTCCATTTCAAGCCTCTTCACAAATGCTTCTCTGCCTTCTCTCCATTTCTTTCCTCGAGGACTAGAAGACTTTGTAAGCATCTGCCCACCCCACACACCACAGAAGAAACAGTCAGCCAAACAAAAAGACATAAGCAAAGATGAAAACAAAGAACAAAAATTAAAAATTAGTTTCAAATATTATTCAACTATTTAAAGGAAAACTGTAGCGTGGGTCTGATCTACCCAGATAATCGTCCTTCCTATTTTTTTAATCATAAAAGTATAAATCCTTCTCTAGAATTGTCTGATAAGCACAGACAGATGAAAACAAAAATGAAATAGAGAAAACAAATTTCAAATGCTCTAAGTAACTCCCATGGTAATTTCCATCAATGTCCAACATAGACACATGTATTCAATATCAGAAGTAGACAAGCATTAGCCTCGTAAGTGTCTCAAGTAAGTGAGTTCAAATCACTTCACTTCAAATCACAATATTCCCTCTAAAAGTGTACCCCAATTTCAGGGTGATTGTAAATCACAATTTAGGCGATTTTAGAGGGCAAAGTCCCACCTTCTGTTTGGACATTATCATAATAAATAATCACAAATAATAATAAAGGTTCCAGTCTCATTGCGATTGTGAGGACTGAATAGAATAACGCTCGTGGATTTTTCAACAGAGCACCAGGAATAAGCATGCTGAGTGGGAATTATTCATTCTAATTATATGCATATTCCAATTATGTCATACGTTATACATACGTTATATGTAAGCAATCTTTTTTAATGGCCTTTTAAATCTAAACTCTACCCCTAGAGAAGGCTGAAAACTTATTAGAATATTTAAGCACTAATTTCTACATCCCAGGGTCCATCCACCTTAGTCATCCCTCTTTGATTGACAGATTGAGCCGGAGCTCTGCGATCAGTTTTTAGGCAACCGATCTCCCAGGACTCCTAAGTTGAAGTAGTTTTTGTCTACGCTTAGAAAAGACCATGATGAACGGAAAAAGTATTTTCCATGTTCCCTCTGGATATGGAAGATCAAATGGGAGCTGGTGTCCTTTACAGGGAGGATGGCAAAGCCAAGATCATCCCTCAAGACATCTGGGCAACAGTAAACTCCCTCCTGAGGATTGCCTGTGCCACCCAATGCACCAGTGGTGGGTGCCACCCTCAGTACCCACGTCCTACAATTACCTGGCCCCTGCTGACACAAATTCCCTAGAGGACCCAGCATCCCATATTTACCCACAAAGTACTTGGCTTTCAGAACTGGTAACTCTCTCTTGGCCTGTCAATCCCCCTCGTCCCTTAGAGGACAGTTAACTGGTCTCTGCATGAGGGAGAGCACACTTTTAGGCTAGAATTTCTTTAAAGAATGCTTTTTGGTGAATCTGATGGATGCACAGAGCCTCCTTGCGGGCCTCTGTAGGTCAACGCACAGATGGAGTAAAACACCCAGTTGTCCCTGCTCTTGTTCTGTGCCTCCTGGTCGCATGCAGGCCATCCATTTCACCGCTGCCCCAATGACCAATGGAAGGGAAATTCTTATCTGCCTGAACGGAGCTGTATGTGTAGATGCTCAGCATCTGCTTTCAGGACCACCGCTCTTCCCTTGGGCTGGCTCCCCTGCCCCCACAAACACTTAGGTGCTCCCCAAGGCACGTTTAGACCAGGCACTGAGGAAATTTACAACAGTCAAAACGAGAATTTTAAGTGGCTAACTCAGGGAAATACCTATAAATGTCAAGACCTTGGTTTTTCTGACACCTGAAGCACCAAAGAAATCTCTTTAAATATATTAAGGGGATAACTGTTAGATTTAGGAGAAATAATAGTAACATTTATAGGTTAAGTGGATGAATGCTTCATGGGGGCTGAATTGGATCTGTATGCTTGCATTCTTTTAAAATTTGCTTAATGTTAATATAAATAATAGGAGTTGATAGTTATATGCTATGTTTTGCTATTTCTAATAAAATTTTTATAGTGGAAAAGCCATTATTACCTGCCTAATGTGTTAATCTATTCTCTTGATTTCCCCACACGCAGAAGTAGCCTTCGCCAAATGATTAATAGTTTTTATGGTCACAATTAACTGTAATTGAAGCCACGGAGCTCGGGGGGGAAATGAGCAGTCCCTAAAAGGCAGCCTTAAAGCCCATAAAGAGACAGTAACACAATACGAACGGAGTCCACTTAGAATGCTAGCGTGTGGATTAAGGCTCATTTTGTGGTCACCGTTAAAAATACAACGCTATAGGCATTCACTTTGAATCAAGGTTTAAAAGCCAAGGCTTGCTGGAGCCAGCTCGTACCAGCTCACGAGAAAGCCAGTTCTGGGAATTTCTTTTCAACTTTAAAACCACTGTGGGATTACTTACACCATGGAAATTGGCAAAAGCTACAAATCAGGATGGGGTTTTCCCCTTTTCCTTGTTTTCTTTTCTCTCTGAGAATCTATTTACCAGCACACCCCTACCTACTTCAAAGAGCAAATTTGATTTTAAATTAAAAAAACAAAAACAAAACCAGAGTTACTTCCAGACAGAGATTTGGAAATAAAAAATTGACTACATAAATACAACAATTACCTGAATAAACCACCTCTTCTCATCCCTTTGTCTTTCTTCCTTTATTCATTATTTTACTACCTACCCTCTGCGCTTCCTAAAAATACTATTTCTCCAAATAGCCACTTTAAAAATTTCCTGTTGTCTATCATTTCATACTCTTATCACTCTTTTCCAAAACCTTCCATTTGCTCTTACTGATAATCACTTCTTGTTTTGGTTACTAACCCCCCATAATCACTGTGTATGTTAGATCCAAGGTTCCCCGACAAGCTGGAAAGTGGGTTTCTCATTAACAGCCTCCTGTATAAAATCGAAAACGTTGTAAATGAGAAAGTTAGTGGTGCTGGTAGAAGAAAGAAGAGTGGAGGGTTGCAGATTGCAGCCACAGTTACACAAGAACCACCTGCTCCATTATCTCCCTTATGCCAGATGCTAATCTTACAACTTCTCATTTACTTTTTTAAAATCCATCCTGTTAAGCACCGAGTACGGCTATAATTGTTTCCCATTTAAGTAGGGTTGTAATTTGTGAGGATGTCACACAACGAATGTGGGGCAGAACAAAGATTTGGACTATGTTTTTATTTTTTCTTCTCCCAGCATTCTCCGTCTCTAGTGATCCAACTGGGAGACATGTTCAGGCCTGGACTGAACGGGGGTGAAGGGAACACAGTGGAAGGAAAGATATGTCAATAGGAAGAGGGGGCGCTGCAAATTGAAGCATGACAAAATAGATGCTCAACTAACCAGAGGAGAGGGAGAAAATTACAGAGGTGTAGGCATTTATGTAAAAAGGTGTACTTTCTTAAAAAAAAAAAAAAAAAAGATGTACTTTCTGACTCCTGGGTGAGAATTCAGAGTTCATCATGACTTAGTTGAATTGTCCAACAAAAACAATTGAATTGTCTAATTAAAAATTGAGTTCGGGCTGCCTCCATTCAGTTGGTTAAGCATCCAACTCTCGATTTCAGCTCAGGTCATGATCTCAGGGTTCCTGCTCTGGGCATAGAGCCTGCTTAGGAGTCTCTCCTTTATCCCCTCAACCTCCTGCTCTCTAAAAAGAAAATAAATCTTTAAAAAATGGGCTTAGCATTGAGCTCAGGGTCAGTAAAATTATGCCCCTGAGAAGGACTGTTAGCCGCCTATTTAGAAATTTGGATCCCTGTAATAATCATTTATTTGGAATTTTATTTCATATAACAAGTATCTGTGGTTTGGTGATTATTGGTGATCCCCAGAGAATAGATGTACCCACAGAGCTATTAAGATGGTCTGGGATGGGAAAGCTGTCAACCAGGATCTAGACCAGTCTATATTTCCAGTTTCAAGCTGAGATTACATTCTCCATGGGGCACCTCATCAAGCCTGGGTTAAATAAGGTGTATGGATTTCCGGAGCCCTAGTACTTAGCACACTACTGCTTGCCTCCCTTAAATTGTTAACACCCATAAAGGCAAGGGTGATAGCAGTCTTGCAGATCACTCTATCTGTGGTACTTAGTATAGAGCCTCAGTGAACCAGTTTTGAATAAATGGATGATTGAATGAATGAGGATCACAGTGTCCAAAAAGGTCCTGTCATTCAGTGGCAAAACCTTGTATGGTTGATCACCCAGACCTCTTCATACTTCTAACTTCAGTAACACTTACTAATCACAAAGAGGAAAGTTTAAATAATAAATTGTTTCAAAAATAAGTTAATTTTGTTATTCTGGCCATTTATAAGCATATGTATCTTTCAACAAATAATGGTATAAATTACTGATAGATCTTCAGGACAGTCTCAGCCAGATTAGAAACAGACCAAAAGTTAGAAACAAATCAGTGATTTTAGAAAATGAACTTTCTCTAATTCCATTCTATTCTTTCTGATTCCCCAATTTCTTTTTAAAAAATTTTATTTATTCATGAGAGACACAGAGAGAGAGGCAGAGACATAGACAGAGGGAGAAGCAGGCTCCCTGTGGGCAGCCTGATGTGGGATTCGATCTTGGAACTCCAGGATTATACCCTGAGCCAAAGGCGAAAGCTCAACCACTAAGCCACCTAGATGTCCCATTTGACCCCATCTTAGCTCTCTGGCCTCCAACAAGAGACACTTCATGGAGCATTATTGGTGCACATAAAGACCGCTGGGTTACTCCCACAGAAAAGCAGCACAATTATTAGGGGACAGAAGTAATCAGTGGTAGTGATCTCTTTTTGATTATACAGATCAGGACAAAAAAAAAAGTAATAGCTGGCATGTTAAAATCCTACTAATGTAACAATTTCTCACTGCAAACTTGTATTTGTCTTCAAACAGCAGATTTGAAGAGCAACAAAAAAAGTAGAATGGCTAGTTGGCTAGATGGTACAGAGAGGTAAGCAGTAGAGTGGCCCACACAAAGTATAATTGCAAAATTTGGCTCTGGATAATTTAAGTTGGTTCCATAGCCATCATAAAGAAATTCACAAGGCTGGTAATGATAATCAGTAAAATTGCTATATGTACAAATTCTCCATTATGAAAAAAACTTATTGTATAATGACACAGGGAGGGTCTCAATGAAAATACTTTCAGTAAGATATATTTAAAAAGAAAAAGGTAAAATAATTTTATATCACTCAGTGAAATAAATTGCATTAATGGAAGTAGCTCAAGAAAATATTTCTCTTGACAAATTCTGTCAACACTGGTGTAATTATTGTAATTGTATTTATAAATATAGATGCAAGTTTCAGGAACTAAGTGATCACTTCATGCAGAGATGCATAATAACTGTGTTCCTATTCTTAGAAACAACCCTAACTTTAGGTTTCATTTTAGTGGAGGACAGCAATATTCTTAACTATTCTTATCTGTAGCCACATAAAGTAAGTGAATGTACTTGTCCAATACATGCTGGGCTATCTAAAACTATTAGAGTACTTGTACCCTACCCCAGTGTATTACATAATTTATGTGGTAGTTGTTTAAATTCAATGCCAATTATCTTATTGAAAGGTTATTTAATAGCATATGTGGTCTTTTCCACTTTAGTGGAAGTAGTAGATTTTGATAGCATCCATCTTTCGTAGATTAATAATAGCATAGAAGGTAACAAGCTGTCCTTGAGGAATAACTCACATTTGTTCATAAAAGCACTTAGTCACTCAGTCCACAGATTTAATATTTCAGACACTGATTTTGTAAATTTACTTAGAGGACCACACTCTTAGCACTCTCTTTGGGGATCTCAGAAGCCATTGAGTTCTGTGCCATGCTCCTTCAAACCTGATTTACTGGTGATTGTCAGCAACATTTTCAACCCACACAAATAACCTCAACATGAATCATACTTCATAGATGTAATGCTGTATAACACCCATCCAAAAAGTTTTGAAAGAGTTTAAATCTAATTTATTTTACAAATGAAGCAATTTTCTTCAACTCACCTAAGTTTTTTTTAAGATTTTTTAAAATCTGTATACCAAACATGGGGCTCAAGCTCACAACTCTGAGCAAGATCAAGAGCCGTGTGCCCTACTGACTGAATCAGCCAAGGGCCCCTCGACTCACCTCATCTTTTAAGGACAGAGTACTGGAATTCAGATGCAAAAACAGGCATGAACTCACTTCAAAAAAACTAATCCTTTACATATTTGAAGTTTGTAACCTTTTCCATTTTCAGTCCATTTGCCTATAACTGCTGCTTGACAGATTTATATATTGTGTTAATTTCAATCTTCTGTCTCTGTCTTCCATTGCACACCTCCGGATGGTGTTACTGTGGAATTCAGAATGGAGTAGCCACTATACACAGCAAGATGTATCCTCAAAAACAAGAAATTGGGGTGCCTGGGTGGCTCAGTTGGTTAAAGGTCCAACTCTTGATTTCAGCTCATGTCATGGGATCAAGCTGTATGTTGGGCTCCTCACTCAGCAGGAATCTGCTGGTCTCTCTCTCTCTCTCCTCTCTCTCTCCCCCCCTTTCCCTCCCTCCCCACACTCCTGCACTTTCAAATAAATCTTTAAAAATGAGAAATCCTTGGAAGTATTTAATGTGTCTACTATACCATTACTATTTGCATTTTGGAAGAAATTAATTGTCCTTCTATATCACTTCCTTTTCTCACATCATTCAAAGAAAGGATTTCTCAGAGGGAGGTCAATTACATCAGGTTGTGGAAACCTGACACTGTAGTCAGAAGCCATTCTAAGTTATAAGTCACGCCCACCAATTTCCTCTTCACTGTGTAGAGGTGTTTGCACTTCCCTTATTTGGAAGGCTATTGTTTGCTCTAGGCCCCACGGTGCCATCAAAGACAAACATTAGGATGGGCCCCAAATGTTTTTACTAGAATGTTAACTCCTGAATTATGGGAAAACATGGTCCCATCAATGAATTCTGGTATATTGAATTTCATATTGCATGCTCATGCGTGCGTACACACACACACACACACACACACACACACACAGGGTCCCAAACCCTTAAGGGTTCACTCCTGTCCATACACACTCTCTGTTCTGTCTGACATATTAGCAATGTCCTGAATCTGCTTTGCTGGGCTGTTTTCTTCCTTCCCTGAGTACAGGGCTTGTGCTTCATCATTGAGAATAGACCCTGATTATTGACTTGGAGGCAGTGGGGACAGAAAAAGTTAAATCCTACAAGGGACCTGCTTTCAGTAAGGCCTTCACTTCTGGTCTTCCGAACAGGAAAGCTAATCTCCTTTGGAAAGGAGGGGACACAGGGAACTTTGAAGATAAAAAGATCTTGTGTTCATTCACCCGTATATCCCCAGGCAATTCAGAGGGACAATTTTTTTTTTTCCCTATCAGTGCCCTGATTTTGACAAAGAAAATCTACTGGGGTTGTACCTTGAGTTTTGTTTGCAGGTCTGAGCTCTTAAAACCTGAGCCTAAGCCTGATTTTCGGCATGTGGTTCTTTGAGGCTATAGGAGGCTACCCCTCACAGCTCCATTTGAGGCCCTCTGGCTTCTACAACAATTCCTGTCTTAAATTGGCAGGTGACTGCCCCAGATTGTCACATCTTTCTGTAATCCTGTCAAAAGCCATTGTACTCCATTATTCTGACACATAACAAAAATTTCTTAGGGGATGTACATGAGCTAGTATCTCCTACATGAAGCCAACCCTGCATGTTAGGGATAGTTACCACCCTACTTAATGACCAGCAATATGATCATGATTATTTTTTTTCTTTTTAAAAATTTTATTTATTTATTCCTGAGAGACAGAGAGGCAGAGGCAGAGGGAGAAGCAGGCTCCATGCACCCTGAGCCAAAGGCAGATGCTCAACCACTGAGCCACCCAGGCGTCCCTCACTATTACTTTCATTCAGGAGAGCAATCCAAATTCTAAAATCTGTCTTAAAGATTTATATCTTAAAAATACTTGTAAAAAAAAATACTTGTAATACAAATGGTCATAATCCAGGAAAATAGCTGGAGAACAGGATTCAGATTGCTGAAATGTTACTGAGAAGAGGAAGTGAGGGGAAACCAAAGGGAGGCCAAGGAACATGTTCTGCAATTGGATGGTGACTGCCTCCCACCAATCCATGGATGATGTCGCAGATCACAGAATGTTCATTCAGCTCTCAGAAATTCCCCCAAAGAGCTACAAGAATGAATCTCATCATGGAGAACAGGATGGAAGAGAAATGTGTCCACTTGCTTCCTTCCTGTCTCTCATTTCCTATTAATTTTTCCCTTTTTGAGAGCTAATGCCCTTTAGATCCCTGAACAGTCACCGAGAAACCCAAATCTCATCCCCTGAACAGAAATACTTCTTCCAATCTCAAAAGTCTGGCAAAGGTGAAATGACAACTGAGAAAGAAGCAAGCATCTGTGGGAGTCTGAGAAGACAGATGAAGTTTCTGTCCCCAAAGAATCCAGTTTCCACTCATTCCAATTCCCCCATGCTGCCCTCTCCCTCCATCATTAACCAATTCCAACAAGCCAGTGGGACCTCCACTTTGTGAGAAAGAGGCATCTTGGAGGCACCATTCATGCCCGTGGGACCTTATAACTCAGTTCAAGTGGAAGAAGGGAATGTAAGAGTTAAGAAGGCTTGTGGTTTGGGGTGGAATATAAAAGAGTATAGAGGGGTAGAGAGAAGTAGGAGTTATTTTATTAGGGAAAACTCTGTGAAAGATTTAACATGTTTGGTCTCCTTTTTTTTTTTTTTAAGCAAGACTTACAAATACAGCTTCTGCCTCTTGTATATCTTGATCCTTAATCCCCATCACACTATGTACACTATGTACACGGTCCAGTTCTCTCTCACATTGCATCAATGTGACCAATCACAGCTCATCTAGTTAGCTCAGCAGAACCCAGACGACACATGATTACACATCAAGTTACTTGAAGGTTGACATAACTGGATAAATCTAATGCACTTGTTTTGATAGTCTAAATAACTTAGCTATCTAAGCTGTTCTAACAGTCTTAGGGATAGTCAAAGGCATCAACGAGTGTAGTTATTTATAGACAATTTTTTAATAAGAATAAAAACTCGAGCAATAGAGGAGTAACTGGCAGAAATGATCACACCAGGAAAAACATTATCTCCACAAGTTATGTAACTGAAGTATTTAATTCCCATTTTTAATCCAGTAGCAATTAGCATGCAATACAATTTATATAATTAAATTTACATTAAAGTGTCATAATACTATTAATAGAGAAATTGCTTCCCAAATGCATTAAGTACATAAAGACAGTTGCTTCCTAAAAGCAGATACATAACAGGCAATGCAAAGTTTCTTTTTCACAGCACTTCTTTACAATTTTTCCCAACAAAGTGGGCTTTATTAATGGTTGAATGTACAATATTTGAAACCTACAACAAACCGTACCCAGATGTGAATCATGCTCTAATGGAAGACATTTATTTATCATGAATAGAAGTATTAACACTTTAAAATCATTTTGGTACCAACTGTTGTAGGCTTCAATTTTATAGAATGACTCTACATTACACACATGCACAGACACACATGCATGCACACACATCATCTCCTCTATAAATGTTATAAATCAGGAATCTTGGCTGTGCTTAAGAAGGGCAACTTCCTCATGGGACAGGTTTTCCTGGGGTCAGTTAATCCCTTTCTTTTTACAAAGCCAATTAGTATCAACAGAAAAACATCACATACCAATTTAACACTATGCAGTTAAATAATATGTCCCCAAAGATGACATTTATGTTTTCTACGTAGTGACTATCTGCCAATTAGACTAAGACAGATGATACTGTGATACGTGGTGTTGTATAAGATTCCACTCTCATATTTAAGCCTTTTTCCTCAACAGATTTTCAGACAGTTCTTGGTCTGACTTTTGCCACCCTTATACAATAATAATTTAAAGGGCTAATTTGGGACAATTTAGTTAATGGAAATATCTAGGTCTTCTCTCAGAGGTAGGCTTTTAAGCCTTACTTATATTTAATTGGTATAAATCCTTATTGGTGGTTTATATGTGCAGGATATTTCCATCCCCATCCATTTTCTGTTCTTTGTAGAGAGATTTTTCCATCTTGACAACCCGCCCACATTGTCTTTATAAATTTAATTTCTACATTTTAATCAAGCTTTTTGTTATTGGAAACAACGTAGTGACAAAGCTCCCCAGCAAATGTGTCCAGAG
This sequence comes from Canis aureus, assembly GCF_053574225.1. Taxonomy (NCBI): domain Eukaryota; kingdom Metazoa; phylum Chordata; class Mammalia; order Carnivora; family Canidae; genus Canis; species Canis aureus. The sequence continues at coordinate 14,503,294 of NC_135613.1, read as the reverse complement.
TGTGAGTTCTTAACCACATTTAGTTTGAAGTCTGGCAGTCTGGGGACGTTTGTGGATTCCGTCTCAGAATATTGATATAGAGATATCAAAATATTATATCTAAATGTATGTTTATTGCATTAAATAACAAGCTTTCACAGCAGGCTAATGACTACTGTAATTTCTACACATGAATGTAAACTATTTTGAGAGCTCTGTGACAACTCCAATGTGACATCCATGTATCTAATTTCTATGGATGCAAATCACAGGTACTATTAATACCACTACTGTTAGCTGTCAACAATCAGAATTAAAGGAAAACTATATGATTTCCATAAAGTCCGTTCCAATCCAGTCGGTCCTCCTCATATCGATACATATACTGCAAGAACTCAATAGACTGAAATGAAGGGTCTTTCAGTGTAGACCTGATTTTTAATATTCCACCAGAATTTCAAGATAACAAAAGATGTTCCATTTCATCTGCGTTCATGTGTCCATGTTCAAAAAACTCCAATCTTCAAGTCTTTAAGAAGAATGCGTATGATAGAAAGACTGCTGTGTTATGCAAATCATACCCAACACAGTAGTGAGAGAATGGGAGAAACACCATCCACGGAATGCACCATAGATACTATGCTTTGACCACAAAGTCAATATATCCTTCCATATTAACAATGGTGTAACCACAGAATTACAGGTGTATCTAATATCATGTAAGTTTTAGTATATGCAAGTCAGACAGTGCTGTTTGTCTTTTAAAAATCAACATTCTTTATCATCTCAATTTCCTCGTTTTCCCTAAGTATTTACATGGTAAAAAAATAATTTATGTATACAAATAACCACCCAATCAGCTAGTATATCAGTATTATTACTCAGCCTTTGTATCATTGAGACATACTTCATTTGAATATACATCCATCAAATTAGCTCCAGATGTCAACTCAGGGAGCATGGACTTTAACCTCTGTGTGGACGGGGGATCCCATAAAATCATCACTGACAAGGCAGTGTCACAGCTTCTTTTTTTTATGTGAGACTGAAATGTTGATTTAAATGCATCCTGGAGAAACTTAGTTTTACTGAACATGTGGGATACACAGCACATCCCCTTCAGCCTGACATCTCAAATGAGTAAAAACAAAAGCAAAGGCCCTAGCCATTCTACAAGCTCATAACTATTCATAATTCCTTTAATTTCATGAAATATACAGTTTGGGAATTGAACTTTCATAAAGAACGCGCGCGCGCGTGTGTGTGTGTGTGTGTGTGTGTGTGCACGCCCATGTGGGGTCTAGAGGTGCAGGTTGGAGCTTATTTGAGTGCAGATGTTGGTCTATTAGTGAACATGCGTGGCGGGGAGGGGTTTCTGAGAGTTGGGGGGAAGGCACCTGCAGGGGACACATGAATGCCAGAGAGGCACAAGGGGAGGGTATTCTGAGGGGCGCGTGTGAGGAAGGTGTGTGTGTGTGTGTGTGTGTGTGTGTGTGGACTGGAGACTGTGATGGGCATAAGGATTTGGGGACGTGGGAGGACACGGAGAGGTGGGGGATATATGAACAGGGGTGTGCTGTGTTTGGATACGTGTATGGGCGGGTGCAAGGCTGCTCTGGCCTCTGCAGGGACTCATCCGAGTGCAGAGGAATTCCTGGCGGAAATGCAGAGGCTGGGACGGGAGAGACTGGGATGCAGGGTGGGTTCAAGGAGCTCCATAGCTTCAGAACTCCATCTGCTGCTTACCATCTCCATCACCTTTAATGTATGTGCCTTACTTAGCACTGGTACTCACAACCCTTCCTCTATCACAATCATGAAATTGTAAAGGCTTGAGTGATTGTTAAGGTAATTTACTCTAAATCCTCAAGGTTGGCAGTGGAATAGAGGAATTCCAGGGAGGCTCTCGTTCAGCACACAGACCGTCGATACTTGTGTTCTAACCACACGTTCTTGGTCAGGTACCAACAGATGATTGTGCATTTGTGGGAATAAAAATAACGGCTTCCCAGAGAAAAAAACTGGAACATAACCTGCCACGGGAGCAAGTGGAAGAAGCAGAAGCTGAATAAATGTCTGATCTGATAGGGTCATACTGGATGGGAGACATAGCCACAGGCTGCAGATAAATAGGGCTCTGTGGGTTTTTCAAGGTTGAGAATTCAATCAAGTGTATCCACTCTTTTGATTAATTCCTCGCTTTTCTCTGCCTTCCCTATTTTTTGAACTCTTGAACCTTGACTTCTCACCCTAAATTGGTAGTCTGGATAATATCTGAACCTGTGGGTGGTAAACCAAACTCCAATTAATCACAGTAAAATTGCCTTAAATGTAATTTTAGATTTTTTTTATCATTTTTCCCTTTTTATGTATTTGAACATTTACGAGGAACAGGCAGTTTTCTAGCTTAGGAACATATGTCCTTAAAAGGAACAAAAGAAAACACACCAGACTCAGACCTCTTTTCTTGCCTATTGATCCTACTTCCTGGGTAACCTCATGCAGGACCACAGCTACAAGTATCATCTCCTAATTCAGGACAACAAGTTTTACATTCTGTTCTGGATTCTCTCTGAATTCTATAATCACAGATCCTTAAACGTGCTCTCTGATATTTCCAACTGAAAGTCCAACTGGCATCTCAAACTCCAGCTTGCCATGTCCAAAGGGAACAAAAGAAACCTGAATCAAGCTGCATCCATTTCTCCCACCTGTCATTCTGGCAACTACTTTTTATCTCCTGTAAATACTGGATGTGTGCAAGAGGCTGGATGCAGACATGGCCACATGCACACTGTGACAGAAGCCCCTAAGATGGTCTCAGATGATCCTGTCCTTCTAGAAGTCAAAAGCTCTTGGAATCCCACCACTCCATTATCTTGCTTCTAACTAACAGAATACCTTAACTTTGAGAGCATGTCACTTCTTTGAGAGCATGTAACTTGGGGTTTTGCTAGCAAACTCTGCCTCTTGTAAGCCCTGGTGTGAACGAAAGAAAATCCATATGGCAAGTAAGAGAAGCTGGCCTGCAGCCAGCAAAGTGTGATAAAGTGAGGCGCTCAGCCCAACAAACTTCGAGGAGAGGAACCCTGACAAGAGGTGTGCAAATGAACGTGGAAGCAGATCCTTCCCCGCTTGAGCCTTCAGGTGAGACCCCACCTCTGGTCAGCATCTTGACTGCAGGCTCAGGAGCAACCTCGAAGTAGAAAAGTGGAGAAGGCAGGGACCTTCTTCTGTATGTGTTCACTACCACATTGGCCCTTCCTCAACCAGGACCAGCAGAGTTCAGAGAGCAATGCCTTTTGGTTCAGTAACTGAGTGAAGCACTCCTCCCCCAATAGCATGGGTTGTGTCATCATCAAGAGCACACAGACTTTGGAGGGCCTTCCCAGAGGACTCTGTCTCTTTTGGATAAGATCCCTTCCTAAGTGACTCCATATTATTTACCTTGAAAACCTAGAATGGACTTTCTTACGTATAAATCTGTCCTAAGGATGCACAGAAACTTCTTTTTTTAGTGTAACTTCTCACTAATAGACAAAATGGAGACAAAAATATCCAATTAAAGCACAATTAAAAAAAAAAAAAACAAATAATTAGACCTGGGGGAAAAACAGGTACAGTCAACTTCCAGCCAAAACTGAAGTCATGGGTTTCTACCACAGAGCATGAAGCGTGACCCCCTTTCAAACAAGAGCTATAGGATTTTAATTATTCTGCAGCTACAAAATGCAGTTCCTGCTGCCAACATTAGCCACTGTGGTAATAGATGGCTGCGAGACTCTAAACAACTTGGAAGCACCAATCACCCTTTTTTCCTCAGTATCTCTGATGAAGTCCCATGCTTCCCTCCTCCAGATCTTAACTTAGGCATCCATCCTACTGTCTTCAGAGACCTTCCTTAATACCGTCATTATCACAGACATTTATTTACATTCGGTCAATATCCATGTAATCCTAGCTGATGTTCTTGGAAGACTGTCTCTGTCTTACGTTCCTAAGTCATTCTATAGGGAACAGAAATAAGTGGTTTTGGTAAATCACAGCAATTTCTCCAAAATAAAAGTTAGATTGGCAAAGGAGACATTTTGTTAAGAGAAACAGTGACTAAAATGGAGAGGTGGTGACATGCCCAAGGCCCCAGTTTAAGCGATGGTGCTCTGTCTTCCACCACCTTCTACTTGCTCTGGACCACGCTGCCATGAGCACACCGCAGCGTCCTTCGTCCTTGTACACACAGCATGGCGAGTGTCAGAAATAGCAGGACAAATAATCATAGCCATCAAGGACACTTGCGAGTTGTTGGAAATTTTTCTGGGGACTAAAATCCAACCTGCTGACCGAAAGACTTGAAAAGCCACTGAATGAAAGGTCTTAGAAACTCATTTATTTTCCATTTCATTTTGGGTCAGAAGTGTATTGCTGGCGTGCATTTTGAGAAAAGCAACACTGATGCTGACTTTCTTACATTTTTGCACTTTAAGCCTGAAAGGCAGCTTTTTATGCAGCCCCTCTTCCAGCAGAAACATCCGCCCTCTTAGATGTGGATGCAATTTCTTGGGTATTATATGTGGCTCCATCTCCCCCGCTTCCAGCACAGTGGCTGTGAGCACCCTGGAATCCTAGTTCCTTGCCGCACGCAGTCCCTAGAAGAGGCTAGGCTACGGAGCTGTTAGCTCTACCATTGTTGTCTTGGATTACACCATCAATGCCAGACCATCTGTCAGGGAAGAGCTGCCAAGAGTGGATATTTATCTGGCTTCTCTGTCAATTTAAGAGGACTTAGCAAGTTGGCCACCTGCCAGCAGTTACAGAACCAACCTTCAGAGAGATGCCTGCTGAGGAGCTGAAATTATACAATTTTAATCTCCCTTTTCATTTATCCAATTTCTCCACATCTGCACATAACGAAAGGGGAATTGACTCAACCTCCCACCTGGGCCCCCGGCACCTCCACATTTATCGGCCAGTCTCTCACTTCCTTTCCATCACGCTCTGTCAAAATCCCATCCGCCCTTCAGGGGTCTAGTGGAAATTACAGCCACAGGTGGAATCACAGTATCCCTTCTACCTTTTGTGTTCTTTCTGGCCTCTGGCCAAACACGTTTATTAAGTATCTATCACAGATTCTGTTATTGCCGGATACCTGATAGATTGTGCACAGCAACAAAGCCAGGAATGCAAAAATCTCTAACTCATTAATCTGGCAAGTGACCGGCCCATGATATTCACTAAGTCATTATTGCAATAAATTGGAACGAAGAGGCAAATCTCTAACCAAATTTTGGATTAGCAGAAATGCTTATGAGAAGCGTTTGTTGAGATTTTTCCTACGATGCTCGCCACTGAAGATACAGCCAAGTCCGACACAGGAGAGTAACATCCAACAGAGTCAGACAGTCTCATTCCAGCGCAGTAGGGATGTTTCCAATGAGCCATGAGAAGGGGTAGCAAAACTTCCAAGGAAATGATTTGAACTAAGGTGCCTATATGGAAAAAACTGAATTGGCTATTTTTCCCCCTCTCTTAAAAACACAAATGGGGGGTTGGTAAACTCTAATAAAAGCCTCACGAAATGATCCTATTTGCATTGACTCCAGTTGGCAGAGCATGAATTACGGTTTGTTCTTCTCTGAGACATTCCTGCTACCTTTGGTTGCAAAACATGGTGAGAAGTTTGGCGGCTGGTTTTTTGGCAAAAGAAACAGTTTGGAAGGAAAATGGAAGGCCGGAGATATCAGCTAGGTTATGTTTTCTCTTATTACCTTAGGAGAACAGCTTTCCAAATGTCCCCTTGGCATAATTATTTCAACCGAAGTCTTGGAGCTTCTCTCTGGCGTTAGGGTAAGGGCCTTGAGGAAGAATAGGAGAGGAGGCAGGTCGATCAGCAGAGGTCAAGAGCAGTCGGAAATGGTAAAGGCCGCCACGGAGTCAAACTGGCTCGCAGGGTTGTTGTTCAGAGCAAATGCCATCGAAGAAAGCCAGTGTGTCAGCCTTGCCTTTACTCCAGAGGCCAGTGAGAACACGGATGCCGTGTGCTGGCAATAGGGAGCAGCCCCTTAGAACATGGGCTCTCACACTTGGTTGTATGCTGGAAGCTCACAGCGAGTTTAACAACAAAAATACTAATGTGTATATCCCATCCCAAGGATTCTGATTTGATGTCTAGAGTGCAGCCTAAGCTTTGGAATTTTTAAGAAAATCTCCCTAAATTTGAGAATCCCTGCCATAGACAACAAAAGGTTTCAAGATGCAGGACTAGCGGCAGTTGGCCCAGAAGATCCTGAAAACAGACACAGAACACTGTGTAAATCCAGAACCCCAGGATATCAAAATTTATGTGGACAACGGAGGCACAGAAATATACGATTGGTAAAGAAGTGTCCCTATGGGAGTCAGAGGACTTTTAAAACAAGGGGCTAAAGTGCTACATGGAATGATGGTCAAGCTTGGAGAAAATTCAGAAGGGGTCCAAGAAGTGGCTGGGAGTTACTGAGCAAAGATACGAGAAAGGACAACGCTCACTGGCAGTAGCACAGGGTCGGTACTTCATCAGACTTGACGAATATATACGTACTGCGTAGGCTTATCAGCAAATATAGTCACGTGCCACCCATCATCTATCACTAATGTCAGTATTAGGTCTTAGCTCATGACCTGTTAGCTTGTAAAGTCTTAAATAATTCTTTTAGATGTGATATGCCAGATTTCCTTGAATCTCCTATTCGGCCAATCTTTGGAAGGTCACAGGAAAAAATCCATTCAAGGACCCTTACACCAGTCATATACCCAGATGGAGACTATTATACAAATGGCAAGGATTTCTGCCACTGTTTAGACCACAGGGACAAAAGTCACTTCATGTTGAGACACTGCGTTAGTGCTTTCACTCTAGAAAAATGCTTCCTTAAAATCTGTATTTTTCCCTATGAATTTTTAGTCTTCACATCTTTCACAGAAGAGAAGGCACCTTTGTACAGATGTCCAGTAATGATCCCCATGAACTTGTGACCACAATTGAGGTGGGTGGAGCTCTATAACCGAGACTCGGGTGTAGTGTTGGAAGAAAAATTTAAACAGTTTTTAAAAAGTAAGGTTCAAGTGTCCGAAAATGTCTTTTTACCCTGAAAGGACTTGTACACTGCTTACACCACAACGTGCTGTTTGTTGAGGAAACTCACTGCATTCTGTCCCCAAGCAGGGACAATCTATGCCTCAAGCAAATAAGGCTGCAGCAGAAATGTCCTATCCGGTGAAAGAATCCGTACCCGTCCCCAAATTCATTCCACCTAGAGATTTCCAAGATCTACAAGTCCCACGGATGTTTGGTCCTTCCTATATTTCAACACGTTTAACTTCCCCTTCCTCCGGAGCCCACCTGGTTCACTCCATCACACACCTGCTTCTCCTCTCGGCAGCACCGGCTGGATCTCCGGGCTGAGATTTCAAGCCCCGGCTGCTAATCTGCCCTCTGCTCTCCTCGTGGGAGAGGGCACGCTGGGGTCTTGCAAAGGATGGCTTCAATGCAGCTCTCTCTACCTGAGGAGCGTCAACGTAATTCTCTGATACTTGCGTTTCCTGCCTACCCGGCTATGCAAAACGCAGCCGCTCTTGGGCGCATGCACACCCAGTGCAACACCTCACTATTCAAAGAGTGGTCCATGGATCAGCAAGGTTGGCATCCCTGGAAGCTTGTTAGGAACGCAGACTCTCAGGGTAAACTCCAGACCATCTGAATCAGAAACAGCTTTAACAAGATCCCTGGTGATTTCTGTGCAGGTTAAAATAGACAATCACGGCTCTAGATAACTTGCCCTTCAGATTTCCCTGGATACTTACTGTTTGCATCTCATATATTTAAAGTTTTTGTGTTCATTTTTCTAGCCTACTCCAAAAACGGTGATTTGAGGGAAAAAATGTACAATAGGCAAAGCAAGCAAGCAAGCAAACAAACGATTTCCCAGCTGTTCTATTTCTGTTTTATTCTGGTGATCTCCTACTCTCCTAAGGCTTTTACCATAATGCTTATGCAAATCATCTGCTCACCTCTCTCAATATCCGGTTTCACATTTAAGACACGCTTATTGGATAGTTTCATCCTGATAGACCTATTGCAATTAAAAACCAATTGGTCTAAAATCTAATTATCTTCTGCCTTCAAGATGCTTCGCTTTTAGAATTACAAGTGATAAAAATAATAATTACAACCAAAGAGATTCCCACGTGATTCTAATGATCAGACACTGAGAAATTCTAAGCGTATACTCAGTATTGTTTCCCTTCCCTTCCTTTCAAACAGGCATCCAACTTTCTGAACTAAGTGATCACTAGCCTCAATGTGTGTTTATGTTACATCTTAAAATAGTTCTTTGTAACAGCATTCTAAATTCTGAATTTTGAGGAGGTTTTCTGGAAGAGGGGGAGGGGGTGGGAATCTTGTAGGGGCAGCCTAAGAAGTACACAGGCTTACCATTGAATGAAAAGTCAGAGGCCTTGTAAATTCCTATATCACTGAAAATTCCAATTTTCTAAATAACTTCAGAAAAGATAGAGGTTGAACTTTAACCTCTTAATTAGAACAAGAAAATATTTTGCCATTACACCACCTCTAGAGCACTTTCACATCCCCAGGTGAGAATCTGTCTTTGCTTTCACCGTGTTGCTACTTGTATTTAATTTCCAGGGACTAAGAAATCCTGATACATTTTATAGCTCAGAAGCTACTCACCTGGATTGAACATCAGCCTATTCAGCACCTAGGCATTAGCTCATAAACCAAAGGAGTTACACTATGCTTGAAGTGAAACCTAAATGCTACATTATCTCTTTTATTCAAGTTTGAAAATAAATAGGAACAGGACAGTGAAAATAATGGTGTGCCAAACAGTTACTTAAATCATACACAAACCATGTAAATCCATGATTTCCATCCCACATCACAAGCCAGGAAGGAACAAGTCGCTTATATTCAGAAAAATTCAGTTGAAAATTTCCATTGATTGAAAAAAATCAAGACATTCATGCCTTAGCTTTTTCTTAGGTGAAGTGTGACTGTCACCCACGTGGGTACTCATTTTGAAAAAGCACATTTACAGTTTATTCCTTTTCTGAAATCAATGCGGAGATGACTTTCCTGTCAATAAATGCAACGCTGAATCAGATGAGGTCAAATGCAGAGGTTGGGTGTTTCTGTCTTACTGAGAATGAGAACCCAGACACTCACTAAACTTCCCGCTTGATTTTGCGGCTCCACCTCCTGGAAGTCATCTGTCACCAGGTCTGCTCCCTCCACCTGTGGCTGCTGCTGAAGAGCAAGTCCGGGTCCACTTCCTGCGGCCCTCCCCTCTTCCCCCTGCAGGCCCGGAGCCAACCCCAGGGATGGCTTCCCAGCCACAGCCCTGCTTCAGCCTTCTACCAGCATGGAGATGTTGATTAAAAATGGAAATTCCTGTGCTCACACTGAACCAGAATCACTTGACTAGGGGTCTAGGGCGCAGCTGAGACGACTTCTTTTCACTAAATTTTGAGAACTACTGCATGGAATACATAGATAACGTGGCTCAAAGTCACAGACACCTCTACCATTTGCATGTGTCCCTGTCCTGTCTTGCCAAGAAATTGCTTTGGAAGTGATTCTTAGAACTGAGGCTTTAATTGTTGTAAAACAACTGCTGTCCTCCTATTTAAATTAAATAATGTGTGGAAATTATCATTGCCTACATATTACCCAAGAGTCAATTGTTTGGATTGAGATGAAGTGCACAATAGTGGTATTACCGGTGGGAGGGTGTGTGTTATGTGGAGGTGTCTGTTCTTGGATTCCCCACAAGAGATTCACGTGAGGATCCGCCCTACAATAAAGACAGACGGGGCAGTTTCTGAGGGACAGTACACTCCCAAGGAGGAGACCGGGCCGACCCAGAGGTGGCACCTGCCCTGAGGCTACAGGAGTCTTTTCCTTTCATGTGAGTGGGGTCTTGCGTCATAAATGGGCAGGCTTCTAATTGAGGATGCTTCCAATCATTTGGGGGGACTCCTCCCACATGCTGGGGAGTGTTTGGCCCTACAAGGTTCTTGCCAGAACTGTCATGGCCATTTGGGGGGTGGTGCAAACCCACAATGTAAATATATTATACTGAAGCTATAGATTACCCGGGGCAGAGGTTGAAGAGGAGAATGCGTGCTCTGCACCTGTAGCTCTTGGTCTATCAGCCCCGGGATGTTGGGAGCCATAAAGCCAGGATGTTAAGAGCCATAAAGTCAGGATGCTGTGCCCTCGGGCTTCTAACGTGTCACCTATTTGTCACCGCCTTTGCCTCCAGCTCCTGCCTAACCGCCTACTCAATCAGCACTAACACCCCCAGAGCACCTAGTATATGCCAAGCTCATACACACTGACTCTCCTGAGCACACTGACACCAGCCAAAGGGAGAGTGCTCCAGGGGTTGGTGTTCCTGCCATGTATCTTCCAGGAGGCGGTGGGGAGAAGGCTTCGGAGTCTGTGCTGTACGTAGATGAAGCTACTTTGGAAGACAAAGGCCCTTTTAAGACTCTGCAGGCCACCTGAGTCTACAAGGGCACCCAGATTTTTACAACGTGCCCTTTAACCATCTCACTTGGAAAATAATCTAACCGCCTCCATACATTTCTAGCAACATAGATTTAAAAAATGTCTTTTATAATTCAGAGAACTGCTTATAAAAAAAAAAAAAGAATCCTACACCCACCCTCTGAGTCCATACACCACACACAGGCATCTATATATGTGTAAACAACTATAGACGCGTACACAAATATACATGTACACATATATAGAGATGGGTCTGTAGATGTATATACGGCACAAGTATATGTATTAGAGAACATATATGTATTTGGTGTCTCGTATACATATGTTTAAAAATGCCCAGGAGTCAGGACACCTGGGTGGCCCAGTGGTTGAGCGTCTGCCTTTGGCTCAGGTCATGATCCCGGGGTCCTGGGATCGAATCCCCATGTCGGGCTCCCTGCATGGAGCCTGCTTCTCCTTCTGCCTGTGTCTCTGCCTCTTTCTCTGTGTGTCTCTCATGAATAAATGAATAAAATCTTTAAAAAACCGCCCCAGGGAACATTTTGAGTCCCTTAAAAATTCAGGTTCAGGAAACAGGCCGCACCCTCTGAAAGAGCGAGGAAGTGGTGGTCGTCTGCGGAGTCTGCAGCTGCTGCGGGGGCGCAGACAGGAGGCGGGACCGGAGGCCCCTCTTTGTGGCCGACACAAGCTCACAGGGCAGAGCAGACTGTGGGCAGAGGAGGGACAAAAAAAGTTTGTGCCAAAAAAAGACGTTCTTAAAAGCAGATTCCAAAACCTCAGAAATGTATCATCTGCAGAGTAAAATCACAATGGTCTTTTTGCACCAAAGCAAGAGGATTAGCAGCGACCGAGGATGCAGCCAGAGGACACAGGAACAAACGTGCCCTCCTTGACCAGGTGCGAGCCAGGCTGCCTCTTCTGCAGGGGCCTCAACTCTGTCCATAAAGAGCTGAACTAACACTAACAGGGTTTCTAACATCCCTAAAGAGGGCCCGAGCACCCCCCGCCCCCAGTAACCCTGCCTGAAGCAACTCAGGGCTGCCCAAATCACTGGCTGTTTATTCCAGCAAACACTTGAGAATGGGGGGCAGCCTGTGGACGTTGATCGCGGCCAGGAGCAGGCCCAGCCGGCCTCACTGCATCTGCACAGACCAACCCTGGGCAACTTTCCCCATCCCTGACTACGGAGCCCCCCTTACCTCCCTCAGGCCCCTTCACCCCCCTTTACACTGCCCTGGTGCCTCGGGGCAAATCCAAGTCGGGTTCAGTTCACGTTGACCTCGTGCCCCTACCACGGTGGTTATTCCCAAGGAAAATCCATCCTTTCCACTTTAACTAGGGTCTGGCTCTATCTTTGACAAGCAATACAGAGGGCCAAGTGAAGGAGTCCTAGATTTCCTTCTCAAATAGAGGAGGGGGAAGAGGAATCAGACTTTAACTCAAATGAGCTGTGCTTGGAACTGGGAGGGTGTAAAGAGATGTTGCACGTGGAAAAAGACGGTATTTATTCTCTCTCCACTAGGTATTTTTCTCCCAGAAATGTACAGAGGATTAAATATTAGTTATATATCAGTATCAATACTTGAATTTCTTTGACAAAACCCCAGCTCGATTTAACTGGATGATATGCAGTGCCCAATCGTGGGCCTCACGCGAGGGCCATCACCAGGGTGGTGGAATCTGGAACATTCTGAGCACGAAAGTAAATAGAGTAAGAGATTCTAACTCATCCAGTAAAATAAATATCCATGTGTCCATACTCAAATAAATAACTAAATAATTAAATGACAGGGAAAGGCATTTCTTTTTTTTAATATTTATTTTATTTATTTGAGAGGCGGAGGAGAGAGAGCATGAGCAGGGGGGCAGAGGCAGAGGGAGGAGCAGACTCCCCACTGAGCAGAAAGCCTGGTGCAGGATCCCAGGGTCATGATCTGAGGTGAAGGCAGACACTTAATGGACTGAGCCACCCAGGCCTCCTCCAGCAGTTCCTCTTTATATAAAAATTCAAATTAGTAAATGTGGAGGTAATGAGGGAAATACAAGATCATCATAAAAAATACACCTTAGTGATAACAGTAGTAGGCAGGATCCACTAAGGAATGCTAAAATCAGTGGGTGAAAATTTAAGGAGAGACAGGAGAGCAGCCTGGGCTAAAAGTAACTTTACCACAGAGAAACCCAATGGTGACAGATGCCACATTAACCAAGAATTTTGAGGCCCATGTTGCAAGTAATAAGACACACTGACATCACGTACCCTATGCTTTTGTGAACTGAGGACACAACATCTCTTCTGTACTACTCTTGCCCCAAAATGCATAAGCTCGATTTAATAATGAGAAAATATCAGGCAAACCAAAATTGAGTGATGTTCTACAAAATGATCAACTAGTTCAAAAAAATCAGAATATTCAAGTTCTTGAAAGATAAGGACAGACTAAGGAACTATCACAGACCTAAGACCATTAAAGACCTCAGTTGCTGTGTGCCATCAGGGATCCTGGGCTGGATCCTGGAACCAACATAGGATATCAGGGGGCACACTGGAGGGATTTGCATAAAATCTTTAGGTTAGTGTCCGACGGGAATTTCATAGATTTTCTTAATTGTTACCATGAGGGAATCTGAGTGAAGGGTCGATGTCGATTCTGTACCAATTTTATGGCTTTTCTGTAAGCCTAAAATTATTTCAAATAAAAACATTTTTTTTTTAAAGAGACATAGTATTTTCATGTGGTCCTATCCTTTCTTGTGCTATTTGCAAACTAAACTTAAAACACAACTGTGATGTTAGTTCCCGTCTTGGAATGTACTTGAGCTCATGCGTCTGAAAGCTGCTGCTAGTCTATGAATGGGCACATCGTTCCATGCGAACTCCCAGGTCTGCTGACGAGTGGAAGTCCAGCTCGATTGCTAATAAAATGCGTTTATTATAAATGTAGCTATACTCTTCAAACATTACAATAAGTAAAAGAAATTACTGATGAACATAGCACACAAAATGAAATGTTAATTGCCTGTAAGCGTTATGGTGGGTAAATTTTTTTTTTTTTTATTGTTGGTAAATTGGTACGGAACAAGGGTGACGTTTTTAGCACTGATGTATATAATATGACCCATTTAAAACACATTTCAGTACCTCAAAAATAAAATTTAGCAAATTTAGGGCATTGAGTAATTGGCTTTCATTAAGGTTTTCTTAATTGGATACTTTCTAAATAGGTTTATTAGTGATCACAAAATGAATCTATAAAGCAACTTATAAAAATGTAGAATTCAAAAAAAAAAATGTAGAATTCGCCATGTAATGGACACTGTATTCATGGTTATTACTATCAAGAGGAGTTGGGCATGTGATAGATAATCTACATTTTGCTTAATGTTTGCTTTGAGGTATTTTATTGTTCTAAATAGGTAGTAAATGTCCATTTAAAAAGAAGAACAATAGTCAGCAAGCTGCATAAAAAATAACTGGAGGACTGTCTTGTGTTTCGACCAATTTTAATCAAGTAAATGAAAGCAATCACCCTCAATCATCCTGTATGCCAGAGTCACTCTCAAATGGAGCCAGGCTGACTCCTGTGTGAGCCACAGCAGGGCTGCGGCCTTCCAGCTCCTCAGAGCCAAAGCATGGAAGCAACTGGAAGCATCTAGTCTGTTAAGAGCATTCTCCCTCTCTCTCTCTCTCTCTCTCTCTCCCCCCTGCTCTTTCCCTCTCTCTCTTTCTCTCTCTCTCTTTCTCTCCCCTTCTGCCCTCCCCCAATCCATATGGACTTCAAGTTAAACAATTTTCAAACCAAATACAACTTTTCAAATTTCAAAACACACCCAAATTTTATATTAGGAGATATAAATCACATAATTGCAAATTATGAAAGGTCATTGCAATTCTAAGACTTCCAATTTTTGCCCATTTCAAACACACATCCTAAGCTATAATGCTCAAACTGTACCCTTTCTCTTTTAAATTAATCCAAATGCTCCTAACAGTGTTTGTAATTGTGACCACATAGTGTATACCTCCCACATCGACTCAAGGAAGCAATATTACATCAGATAACTGTTGAGGGAGCAGCTTTCAATTCTACATAATGGCACGACTAATATGGAATGGACGGAAGTAAGTGTCTGTGGCAGCACTCTGTTTATGAAATATGGAAAAGTGGGGTGAAGGCTAATGTATTTTATTAAGAGCAAATGAGAGATACAGAGCTAGACAACGTAAGAATTGTAACTAGAGAACAAGGTTTTCCATGCACACACGTTTGCCTTTTGTTCTGTTGTTAGCTGGTAAGGTAGAAAAGGAAGGGTGATTTTTAGCAATGGAGTAGTATTACAGGAGACACTGATTAAAGCAGCTTTACTGGCAAGTACAGTGACGGAATCTATTTTGTAATAACAGAAGTTGCATTTAGACATGACTAGTGATCCAGTTTGGGAAGTAAATATAGTCGGTCATACCTGTGGCAGTTTTCCTTTTTTAGGGGGTGGGTCACCAGAAATTGACCCTCCGATCATATGTATATAGAAGATGACCAGTTCTAAGTCGTTTTGTATTTAATTGATGTATATTCAGTTTACTCTGTTGGGTGGCTGCTAAACATCTGGTGTTGTGCTTGGTGATGGGACTGAGTTCAAAACACACAAAACCGTAGCTCTTGATCCCACGGGGCTCAGGCTCATGAAGGCACACAAATACTGTTTGTTCAGTAGGAGAATTTGACCATGAAATGGAGACCAGGGAAAGCTTTGCTGAAATAATGATGCTCAAAATGATGGAAATGAATTACCTATTTAAAGAGGAAGGGATTTACTACAGAGGAACAGCAAACTTCCAATTTCGTGCGGTGGGGAGGAGGGATGAACGGAAAATAAATGAAACTGAACTGAAACAATATTGGTGTGGAAAAAACAGGGGTACCTCTGAGATGAAGCTGGGGCCAGATCGTGATTTTGTTTAGGTTAGTCACATAATTTATCATTAAAAATGGCATATATTCATGATGAAATCTGATGTTTATAATTAATCAGCATATCCCATATGGGCTACACAGTCCTCTATCCTCAGAGCAAAGAGAAGCTTCTAAAGAGTGAGGGTACAAGATGACAGATAGAGAGGTCTGAAGAGCAGAGAAGGGCTGGGTTGGGGGGTGTTGCAGCCTGATGCGGACAGCAACTCAGGAAGCCCAAACAATGGCAATACCTTGAATGGGAGCAGCGGAAAAGAGAGAAGAGGATAGATTTTATGAGATATTTAAGGGATGAATTGTGGTGATCATTCAGATGGGGATTATGATGAAAGGGGCCTCCTGGTTTGATTTTAGCTTCTGACAATGAGGTAGATGATAATCCTATTCCACGAAATGGAAGTACTGGAGGTGGCCCCCAGTAGGGAGTTGCAGGTAGACACTTCGTGGGGATGAGGCTTGGAGCATAGATGATGAGCTGAATCTTCACAGTAACCCAGGGGTGAGTCCACAGAATGTACTAGAGGCAGGATGTCAAAGTCTCCCACCTGGCCCTCTCCAAGGATGGATATTCTGTGCTTCAAGAAATTGCCTGTCAAGCACTTTGTCCTGGCAGTGACTTGGGAGCTAGACTCTATCCTGTGTCTGAGTAAAAGTTTCCACTAACTAATATGAATGTTTTTCACCCCGGGGCAGAAAGAAATCAGGTGTTGGCAAGGAACTGCCCTTCCACTTGGCTGTGGTCTTTATGTTTTGAGCCTGGGAAGGAAATCATACCACCCTGGGTGAGAAAACAGCTGGACAGAACACTAAATAGGACAACTCAGTGGAATGGCATGATTGGTGGACTCTAGGAACTGTGATAATTGATATCCAATTGAATTCTGTGGTCCTGCATTATTATTACTTTATTACTGCATTATTTCCAAGATATCCACATTTTTTCCTGAAATGCTGTAGTATGGTCTTCCTAGTATTTGGTAAATTAAGGGAATTATTATAGCTAGAAGCTGGTCAGGAACAACTGAGATCATCTACCGAACTTAACCCCTTTGGTTACTAGAGTAATGGTCCAATGGGGGAAGCTGGCTGGGGTAACTTTTAATGACCAAGATGATTTTGTAGAACATGACACCATTCTTCCAGGGCCTCCAGAAAATCTTGCAGGGAGGAGGTACCCACTCAAAGGATCCAACTTCCTACAGTCTCAAGAAAGGAGCTCAAACTAGTTTTATTTTGATATTAAGGGAAAGGATACTATCTAAAGTCTGAAGGAGTTGGGTTGAGGTCTGCCTTGGTTTCCCTGAGCTGTTTGGGAGCCAGTGGGAGATTCCATACCTTTCCTCAGGCCCACTTCATCAGTAGAGAAACATTCACATGGCAAAAAATAGTTGCATATGTGTAACTATGATTCGTTTTGGCAATTTAGTAGCAATTTTGCTTGTACAATATTGTTAATATCTCAGAAAATATTTCCCTTCAAATTAAGGATTTCAAGGATAAGATTGACTCTACCTTTATATTATGTTTTATAGCTTAAATTCTATAGCTCAGCTTCAATTTCATGATAGAAGCCAGTAGAAGAGTAGAAATTGCTCAAAGAAGTTTTTAGAGGTATTTTAGCACCATATCAATTTCATACATCATGAAATTTCAACTATGGTAAGGCTGAAGTGTACTAAATTTCCACTAAGAAAGTCATCAGGAAAGATAAGAGATTTGCTATCTCTTACACAAATTACAGGTAGAAAATGAATGTGTAGACAGAAAATGTGATACAAGTCAGAAACTATTATTAGCATTAGCACCACTATAATTCATAATATAAGGATTCTGTCTAAGTTGAAATGAGTTTGGCCAGTATTTGTTTTAATTTCTGAATATTTTCGTTATGATAAGATGTGCTTTCAGTACGTTTAGTTTATGTTGTTTCATATAACTACAATCCTATTCCAGAAGATGCCATTCTATAACAACTTATTTGGCGCTATGGATTTCTACTAAGAGAGATTTGTCAAACATCTTAAGCAAATGAAAAAATTATTGCAAAGAGTCTGAGTCATCATGGTCACTTGTAACCATCTTCTTTTAATATGTATTTTGGAAGAACAGGTCATTTCGCTGCTCAATTAAAAAATTAATTCGTTCCCTTAAAAATGCAGAGAAACATGAATCATTTATAAGAGCTTATTTTCAATGAAAATATGAATTCATTCACAGCAACATAATTTATCAGAAAGTTTCTCACACGAACAGCTTGGAAGCAGATGTGTTAGTTCAATGGGCATATAGCCACGTCTACTATCAGCATGTGGAATAAAAAAATTATTTTATTAAATAGAGCAAACACAATTCAGTGTGGAACAACACAAAGAATTATAATAAGAACCGGCTTGCTAGTGTATGGCTTGATAAAAACAGATATTGGTTTAAAGCTTTTCAAAAAAACAAATGGGTAGGGGCTTCTAATTGTCAGAGAGGCAATATGAAGGCACTGAGCAAATCAAGTTATGAGTGGTTTTAAACTCTTCTCACGAGGAGGGAAGGGTAAGCAGGAAGCCAGAGCCACAGGACCAGTCCTGGTTCCACTCTGGCTAGATTCACGGACTATTGATTGGCATTTCCTCCACATAAAGAAAGTGAGAAAAATTTATGTCAAGGAATGGACCAGACAGTGCCTACCCCCCTCATGAAAGATGAGGACAGTGATTTCGTCAGCATTTTACACATCAAAGCATCAAGAGACACCTGAATATAGATTTCTTTTTAGAAAAATTCAAACAATGAGGATCTGGAATGAAGGACACCAGGCCAGTCAGACAGAAGATGACAATAAACGGGAGGTATTGCAGGCGGACTGACGGCCCCCTCCAAGCTGCCCCTGCCCCGCCTCTGAGTCCTAGGAGTATGCTACCCCACGTGGGCAGAGGGGCAAGGGACCGCAGCTGTGGTACCGGATGCTGGTACTTTTGCTAGAGTAACATGGTCTCGGGTATAGTGTGTGTGGATGTTGATGTGAAAAATGTATCCTTTACCAAACCCATAAGGAAGGAAGTTTAGAAAACAGTCCATCATTACCTGGAACGGACAACGGTCTTACCCCAGAGCTATGTTAGCACTCCCTCTCTCTGGCAGGTATCATCCGGAGACCTGTATCATTCGGACATCCTGCGGAGACACTAGTCTATGAGAGAGTAGCTGCTCAATCGGTACAATTACTAAGAATCTAGTGTTTTAGGGCAGAGGCCAGAAAACTATGGCCTATGCATCAAACCTGGCCCACTTCCTGCTTTGTGCACAGCTTTGTTGGAGTGCAGCTTTATTCTTTTTTTTTTTTTTCTCATATTGTCTATGGATGCTCTCATGCGACAATGACAGAGTTGAGGAGTTGTGGCACAGACCACATGGCCCACAAGCCTAAAACATTTACTATCTGGCATTTTACAGAAAGTCTGTTGACCCCTCATCCCGGGCATGCTGGGGTCTCTCTCCAAAGTCAATAACAAAGTGTGGCATCTCTCGTTTCCCACTATGAAAAAGGTCGCCTGATGCCTGGTAGGGTTCTTTGGGTTCTGGAACAGCCAAATTTTCCACACTTGGTAATAGAGCTGTGACCAAATATTATGTGACATATAAGGCTTCAACCAGCTTTGAATGGGGCCTAAAACAAGAATGGGCTTGACAGTCAGTCTAAACAGAAGACAAGTAGTCCAGCCCCTTGGACCTGCCGACCCAATGTGGTAATATCATTGGTAGAAAAAGACACCATACAGATTTCATTGGCCATCACCAATGGGAACATCACACTTCAAAAATCGAAGGTTCAGAAGCAACTCCATGTCATCTGCAGCAGAGAAATATACAACTCTAAAAAATCTCTTGGAGAGCCTGGGTGGCTCGGTCAGTTTAAGCATCCAACCCTTGGTTTCGGTTCAGGTCATTATCTCCGGGTCCTGGGATCGAGCCCTGTGTTGGGCTCCCTGCTCAGTGGGTAGTCTGCTTCTGCCTCTCCCTCTGCCCCTCCCCTCCCCCACTTGTGCTTGCTCTCTCTCTTTCTCTCTCAAATAAAATCTTAAAAGCCAAAAAAAACCCCAAAAAACAAAAACCAAAAACAAAACAATAGCTATAGCCTGAGAGGTCACAGGAGACAAGGATTCAAACTCTGCAGGGCTGTCCGCTGGAGCTACAGGAGTCCTGCATGGACAGCAGAGGAGGGAGAGAATGAGTACCAGTTGCAGTCAAGAGACCACCCACTGGGGCAGGGTCTGTGGTCTGTTCCATCCTCCTTCCTCATATAAAGTTCCCAGGAAGTGAGGCTCACCAGCATCCTGAAGGAGCCGACCCCAGAACTTGTGTGATGGGGGATCTGAGCAGCACAGGAGGTGAGCCCTCAGGGATGCTGAGCTGTGAGCACCCAGATCCCTCTCGCAGAACCAAATGATTTATTTTCCCCAGATGCTAAGCAGTTTTTGTCCTCCTTCTTTAGGAGCTGCTGCAGCTGCCGAGACCGTTTGTCCAAGTTCAAGCCCACTTTGCCGGGCAGTCAACATCCAATGCCTGCTTCATTCAACAGCGTTAATGCCCAGCTCTCTCACTCCCACTCGGAACATCTTGGAGCAGCTCTATCAGCAGGGTTGGCTGTGCCTTTTATCGGGACCGCCCTGCAGCCCAGATTCTCCATCTGACCTGTCCTGACCGGTCCCCTCCCCACAGATGTTGATGGGGACACTATCCCCCAATAAATGCCCCCTTATGATAACGGCTGTTCCCAAGTTTGCCTCCCAGGGAACCCAGTCCACTAGGCCATATGATTAAGAGGTGGAAGCAGAGCAGCTCAAAGAGCTGAAAGTGACAGGGAGGGGATATGGCAACATGGAGCTGTTTTTCCTTCTAAGATTCTTTTTTTTTTTTTCCTTCTAAGATTCTTTATGCTGGTTTCATTTTTAAAATATGCTTATGTATTTTAACAAAAATTTAAATATAATGTTATAAATAGGGAAAAGAATTAAAAAATATATATAGTACTGGAGAAGCCATTGTAATTGTGAGTCAGATTGTTTTCCATCCCATTTATTTCCATTTGCAAATCTTCAAAACCAGCCCCCAGGGAAGCTCTTGCCACACCAAAAGTCCAACTCTTTTGCTAAATTATACGCAAACTATTTCATATCCCCTTTCTCCTCATTCTGTATTCCTTCTCGTACACATGGATGTGCTCACTCATATGTTTCCCCAACACACAGACAGTTGGCTTCTGCTTTTCCTTCCCTGTTACCACTCTTCATCACCCAAACTCTGGAAAAATAAAAGACTGCCAGCACATCCTGAAGGTACCTGGTAGATTTATCATGTAGTTGACACAAGGACTGTAAAGACAAACAATCAACTGAAGAACAGGTTGATAGGAGTTGAGTCTACATCATCTGTTTCTCCTTATAGGAAAATATTTGGTGACTCAGTCCGTCAGATTTAACTCATGTTGTGTGTGTATCTCACAAAGACTATATAAAAGTGCTCCAGTTACAACTGTCTGAAGTCAAAGGCCATGGATATAATAAATCTTGTTTAAAGAAAACCAAATATGACCTACCAGATAAAGGTTTAGGCTCATTTTAAAGGACAGGGGAAAGATTACAGGTCATTCTGGTCAAAGAGGACACCAAGATCCTTCAAATTTTCTACACCACTAAGTAACTTTCGAAAGTCTAGGTCTTGGAAGTACTAAGATCAGCAAACATGCAGTAAAAAGGAAATTCTAGTCACACCTTCAGCATTTCCACATTGCTTTGTATCCCTTTGGGGACATCACTTCATATATCTGCATCCCAGACATTTCATGTAAAACTAAGCTGTTCATACTAATATATATTATTATATAATAACATACCAGTGCTCTCCAGTTGTGTGATGGACACTGTTCCAAGGTTCTGTTATATACAAAGGACAATACCAACGAATGAAAGATGACTTTGTGAAACTTTGTAAAAGGAAACCTCATTTAGAAGGGAGTGGGGAATCTAACCGGGGGAGCCCTCACCCCCACAACTCCTCAATTGCTGACCCATAGGGAAAGATCACCCTGCACTGGAAACCACCTTACTACCCCAGCAAGAGGAGGGGCTTTCCTCCTCCCACACCCTGCAACAGCCCAGACAATGAGAGACAGTCACAACTCAGCCAATGAAAAGCCACTCCGTTTCTAACTCCCAGCTTATTCCAAAGGATTTTTGTTGACAACTGCTTTCCAACTTCCCCCTTTGCTCTACCAAACAGCATTTCTCCCCTTAGATCTGCCAACTTGCCTATGATTTTGCCATAGGTTGCTTGTCTTGGATTACATTTTTTCCGCTCTTCCTGCACAAACCCATTTTTGCTGGTAAAACAACTGGCAGTTTTATTTGTTAACATTAACAATTTTAAATAATTGGCTTCTGTTCAGTTGGTTGTCTGGCTGCTTCTTCTTGTTTACCTTATCATCTAAAGAATTTGTTAAATGTGTTTCAAAGAGTGACACTTGGGACAGGATTTTTAAAGAAATGAAGCTATTTCCTGGAGTGGACAGGGCTGTCTCAGTGGTGCAGCTTCCACGAAATGATGTCATTTTTCCAGAGATGATCCTCATTTCATAGAGGCAAGTCTTCAATGCCACACTAACTCCCCTCTATTTGCATATTGCACATTTGAATTTAATGAGATTTGGAAAGTTAGTCATCTCAAAAAGAGAATGTTAATTATATATCATTTTCATTTGAAATCACAGGTAAGGAATTCTTAAAACTTTTATATTATAGAAGGGTGCACTATATTCCTTCATATAATCCCATGTATCAATATAGTGCTCACTCTCCAAGCTCTCTGCTGAAGTGAAATGATATGACCCAATTTAAATATACAAAACATTTCAACAAGCAATTGCTGACAGGTATTGTCTCTGGCAAAACTTTAAATACGGTTTAGCCTCTTTCACTTGTTATAATCAATAAACATTTTTCCATTTTTGTGTCCATTCAAAAGGAAAATACATGACAAATGCAGTTTTTGTTAATAATTCATAATAATCACAGAATGTACCAAAAGACTTGAAAAAATACAGACCACCAGTAAAGAAGGTGAACATCTACACATCTTTTTACTGTTTTAAGAAAATGAAAATCCAGTATAATTCCCTCATTTTAAACTTTTATACAACGTCTCTTAAAATATATTCTGCATTTTACTTCAAAAATGCATTTTATTAAGAAAAAAAGAAGGAATAGATTACAAATCAGGACATGAAAATCATGACATATGATGAATCAATGCACTTTGATGCCATAACATTGCAGTTTCTAGCAGTGCGGACCACACACTACCATGAGGCTTCACCATCTATAAACCTGTCTACATCCCAGCCAGGTTAATGCGGCTACTAAATCACATGAACACTTGCAACAGATTCAGGGCTGTTATGATGCTTGTACTCAGCTTTGCATCAAATAAAAACTACCATTTCTGTGTTCAATTCTTCAAGTCTTTCAATTAAAAAAAAGTATGCCATTTATCAATATAGGTCCTTCATAAACTACTATGTTAATCCATATCCTAAGATTTAGTCAGGCATTTACAGAAACAGTAAAATGGATATAGTGCTATAGAAAAGACAGGCAGCTTTTGTAAGGAGGTTCAAAAGGGAAATAAGATGCTTAATTTATGTATTTCCACATTGTTCTGGTGTCTACAAAATTGAGGAATCCAATTGTTCTTTGCCAGGGACCTGGAACGTGTGAGCATAAATAGCAATGTGCCTTTATTATATAATTGGCCTATGAAATTTTAAGATAACAACATGCACGCATCTTGTTTGCTTTTGCCTCAAAATCCATTAGTGCAACAAGTTTCATAAGGTTACTGATAATTCTTTGATCTCTTGGTATGTATATACACCCTAATCGGAACGCACTAGTTAGTAGGTTATATTGATTTTTGGTACTTTTTAAGAAATCGCCCCATCACCATAAATGAGAAAGGACAGAATGGCAAACTTAGCACAGATCATATAATACGGCATCACCCCTTAGAGTGAGCAACCTTTAACCACTCCATTGGTTTTAGTAAAAGGGGGCATAGTTGCAGCTTGTATTTCAAAAAGTCTGTCCTGGAGATCAGTACTCAGAAAAATGTATGTCTGAAGGAGTATATGTTTTAGAATGGGGAATAGGGCTCTCCACTTCAAATTGTCTCTTTTTTCCTAATACATAAGGATTATGCTCCATGGAATATAGTTAAGGGAGATCAAAGAATATTTGGTGATAAGCTTTAGAAAACCATAAGCACAAACCTATGAAAACCGGCATAAGGTTCGGGGAAAATATTCTCAAAAGTATATTTCATATGAGACACTACAGTTGTAAATAAAAATAAGTTTTTTGCATTGTTAAGAACCGTGTTTTTTATATCAACAAGTTTAGTAGTTGCAAACATTTCACATTCTTTGGGAAATTGGCATTATCCAGTGTCTTACCTACTGCCACTACTGAACAATGATAGCAGATTATGAGAAATTTAAAAGGCAGGACGTCACACACTGACAACCAATGCACTCTCTGAGTCTTGTTACATATGAATTTTACGTTCAGAGCTGAAGTCTGACGCTCAAAACCTAATGTATTCAAGATTCAAAATCATTAAGAAAAGTCAAATAGAAAAACAGCAATACAATCAAACCAATGACAACAAAACATCTTTCAAGACTACTGATAAATTGTATTGAATGTAATACAGAGAAAGGCAGAGGGGGTCGATATATTTTTGGCCACTGCAGATGCAAACACCAGCCAAACAGGATCTGAGAAGCATTTCCAGGTCTATGAATAACACCATGGGGGACACTAAAGCAAACACAGCGCATGTTCTCAAATAAAGCAAGGTCAGTATAGTCCAATTTTTTAATCTCTAACGAAACTGATGTATCACATGGTTGAGAGACCAGGGCTACAGTTTAAAAACCGTAGTCATCAAGTGAGTTAAACTTCCGTTTTAGATTCTATCAGAACAGTTGGAAATTAAGAGCAATATCTAATTCCTTGTTCTATAGAACGACTGCTATGGGAAATACGTCACTGGATGAGACCTCCTGGGGCCATCTCGAGTCTGGATATGGCAAGATGGCAGTACTGCAAATCCAGTGCCTGTACATTCAATGTAAGAACATTTTCTTGTCCGTTGAGAGCCCCTGGCTATTAAAACAGACCGTTGGAATTGCAAGTTAAATCACAGCTGCCAATCAGAAGAAGTACTCTTTCTGATTTTCATTGACTGCACTTTGTATATTAAGCTCACTTTTCAAAACAGCCTCAGCACTGTCTACATTCTCTGACCTTTTTGCCTCATTTCTCTTGTATAACCTTTTCTGCTGATAAATGCGAATGGCTATGGCAGCGATGCACAGCAAGATAAAGATCACAACAGCTATCAAACCTAGTGAGAGAAGAGAAAAACAACGCAAAATCAGAATTTTTTGTCAGAATAGAAGCTCTGCTGACTTCAGTGCTTAATAAGTCATAACAATTATTTTCTACATAAATCAAGCATCTAGTATATATAAATTAAAAATATGAAAACCTCGGGTATTTCTGGATCAGATGGTATCATGATACATTGAGTTTGCTTCTGAGTTCTATCAGCCCTATAGGTTTGCCTCCATTTATTCTGCATGTATATCATACTGGATTTATTCAGTACATTTCCATTTATTTTATTTTTTTAGTGCTTTTACATTAAACACAAGATGCTTTTGACATGCCCCTAAGACCATGCGGTCACTGCATATTAATACACAAATTTTCATTATCTTATAAAATAATTCAATGTACTTTTGTGCTTAAATAGTTAAACATTGTAATTCAGTTGATTCTCAATAGTTTGCCATACTGCTGAATAGGAGGAACAGGATATATGTCTCTGAATAATCCTGACTACTTAAATATATTCATACAAATAATATAGATTATTTAGGCTATTTCTATATGAGGAATATTGATATTTTGAAGCATCTGGTTGTAAATAAAAGATTTAAATACCACAATTGTTAATTATGCCAATATATGATTTTCAACCTTGGCATTACATTGAGCCAGTGGTTCTTCAAAGTGTGATCTGTGAATCCCTGTTGGTCCCTAGGACACTTGGAGAAGGTCCACAGAGTCAAAACTATTTTCATAATAATTCTAAGACTCCTTTTCCATTGTGTTGACACATCCACCGTCAATGTAAAACAGGGTTGTGTAAAATTCCTGGTACGTTAGCATGAATTAAGGCAAGGCTACCAAACTAATAATAACTAATACCAAACTGAATTCATTATTATACTGCCAGACAACCCCAGACAGAAAGGAAAAAAAGCCAGATTCATTTAAGAGTGTCCTTGATGAAGTACTAAAAATTACTTATTTTATGAAATCTTGACTTTTAGCTATATGCCTTTTTAACATGTTGGGTGATGAAATCGAAAGTATTTGGGGTGTATCTCCAAGTGTGATGGCTGTCTCCAAGAAAAGTGCTTGTGTGAACAGCTGACTTGTGAGCTCAACTAGTTACTTTTTTGCTTCTGATCACCAGTTTTCTTTGAAAGAATGACTGCCAAACTATGATTGTTTTGACTCAGATATTCGGCAGATACTTTCTCTGAAATGAGTGAAGTCAGCCTGTCACTTCAAGAAAAACAACTGACAATATATGTTGCCAGTGATAAAAGTCAGGCTTTCAAATGAAAAACAGAATTTGGAACACTAATGCCTGTCACCACGAGTTTGAGAATTTCCTAATACTTAAGACTTTTCTAATGAAAACAGAGGAAGTATTAACTTATGTAGTTGTTTTTAGGCAAAAATAACTACAGAGAAAACATTACTGTGGATCAACTGTCATATTGTAAAGCCAAGGCTCTTCATTTCAGTTTAACTTAGGTGCATTTAACTCTAATGGAGTCCACCAAGCTAACACACTGAATCATAATTACCAGAAACTGTGATTTCCACCAATCACAGTGGATTCCTGAGCACATGATTTAAGGCGTGGATTCACTATAGCAAATCATAATCCTGTCAATGGCTGAGCTGATTTTTGGCTGGGTCAACCTTACCTGAGAAAGACAGCAATTCCTTGCTCATAAATCTAATATAAGTGTGGCAACCAAATTCTGCACTTGAAATCTGAAGAATTTACTAATGGATATGGTTATTTTTGTTATTATTAATCATATTAATAAATAATAATTTTAATAGTAAAATCCATTTGTTGTTATATAATTGGCCACTCATTAGTTGAGTTGCTATAATTCTTTCTATTGTCTGGCCTCTTGTTATAGGCCTCTTGTTTTAAGAGAGATATTCTGAATAATTTCAATGTGAAAACCTGATGAAGTCTACTACAGAGAGCAGGTTACAGCAATTATAAAACAGACATCAACATTACAGTGGCCCAGATAGGACATCCAGACAGTCATAATTATGAATGGACTCTGGAACTCTTTTGTTCCATGTATGTGATTTATCTCTTTTAATTTGAGGAAGGTATTATGTCAGGATTTGTCATGTCCAAGAAAAATCTTGATCTAACCTGTTATATATATAAAAAAAGAACCCACTAAATAAAATATGGCCAATCACTGTACTCTATGACACTGCCATCTGAAGCTCCGTGTGAATGTGTTTTTATGAAGAAATTACGTAGCTTTCTTTTTGTCTAAATCTCACCATTCATATCCTGTAGCCCGGCCAGAAACCCTCTATAATATCTGGGCCACCAGTTTTAAATGTCTTAATTAAACAATTTTCCCATCTTACATTATTCAGTGTTTGTAAGTGAAGACAAAGATCATCCAAAATGTAGAGCAAGGGGTGATTAGCCAATTTGGAGAAATTTTAAATGGATTAATTATTGTTACACAGTGGGTGCAATTTACGAGTAACTAGACAAGGGATGAAAAATTATACTACGATGTTACCAGATGGAGAAACACCCCAGAGGATGATATTCTGTGATTTAGCAGAAAAATCGGACGTGGTCCCAGGCAGGGCCTTCTGAGCTTAAATGGCCATGCCCAGCTGCTGTGCTTCTGAAGCTCAGTTCTGCAATGGCCGAAAGCAGACACCACTGGATTCCTAGACTCTTAGCCTCCTGAGCTGCAAAATGGCCATGTTGTCCCTCTTGCGCTCTGCATTCCAGCCAAGGGAGATTTCACAGATGGCCTAGAACTTGTTTCCATTCCAGAATAACAAAGAATGACTTATCAACACACCCCTCCTTTATTCTATAAATCTTGCAAATGGGCTCTGCCCCAAGCAATACTATTTTAGCAGATTAACTATTTTGTTCTAACATTGGCTTGACTATCCAATCACTCTATGGATATCTATCTTTGCGTCTGTCTCCCTCTATCTATACGAGTTAAAATGTACAAACGAAGCACCATCATGAGAAAAGACAATCTGTTTGGCAAGAAATCCTAGTTTAAAATATGAAGCACATTAGATGCTATAGCTTTAAATGAGTTTTTACCATATAATGTATTAATAATAATATATTGATGCATTTCTTTTAGACATGCAGTTATTAACTACTCTTCTAAGCAGGTCATGTTGTTTGTTTTTTGCTTGCTACATGACTCGATGGGAATTCTCTTAATGTGTCTTGAATTCATACACCATTAGTTTGATAAAAGAAAAATACTTTAAATTGTTAATATCCCCACAAAGATTTGACTAGTCTGTTCTCTGCCTCAGGAAAATCCTAGCTAGTTAAAGGAAGTTGATGTTTGGATCAGTAGAGGTGTAAAAAAATAGAACAAAATGGATCAGCTCACATAAACTGCCCAAGTAAAAGAGTCATCACATTATCTGGCAATGTAATAAAATAACTGTTTACTTTTTATATACTTATCATATGCAGAGTGTGGAGAAAAGGTGAGCCACTTAGCATTTCCATGATCTGATTAATAACCTTCCTAGGACCATTCATTGGGAAGAAGAAGCTATGTTTTGGAGGCTGGTTTTAAATAGATTATGTCTCAGAGAATACTGTTTCATGGCCAGGAAGATATACTTTAAAATTTTGTGTGTTAATTCTGCAGTTTAAAAGAATTATGAATCATTTTTATTCCATTAGCCTAATATTTGACAAAAATGCAACTAAAAATGTAATATTCATTCATGTGAGCACCTAAAGCATGGACATATCCATTTTATTGAGCATGACCACAATATAAGGGTTTCTTGATTTTTTACATAAACTCTTGCAGAAGCAGTACAACACAGTCCAAGAGACCAACAAAAATAGTACTTCTTCCTCAAGTATACGCAGAATTCCCTAGGGATTGTAGAAGAGGCCACTTTCAAGCTAAATGAGAATCATTTTTACACGGTTTAGGAACTATTCTTTGAGTGTGGCGCCTTGGTGAAATTATCAATTATTTATACTGAAAATCTTCAAGGAATTCGGGAATTCAAGAAGATTCTAAAAGACAATCCAGTATAAATAATAAACCACCCTCGTTGACCTCAGGCTTCAGTGCCTGACGTGGGGGATATGTGTGGATTCTTCATAGTTTCTCTGATGCTAAACAGTCACCACTCCTAGTAATGAGAAGTACCAAAGAAGAGCTCATCCTGGCTTTCTGTTACCTCCAATCACTGCAGAGTCACTTCTGATTGCATTAGCTAGGGGTTCTCTGTCGTTTCTTGTTCCTGAATGATCTGCAATTAAAGGATAAAAAAGGGGACAGGGGAAGGGAGTGATATAGCGAAGTAAAAAGAAGACATTTTGAAAAAAAAAAAATCTTAAAACATTTTAAACCAGAGCAGAATTATGGAGGTCAATGTGGGATCTCTGTCGACAATTATTTTAACATCAGCAGTGTCAAATACTGTGGCCCACATGAACAAGCGTTGGGAATCTAGAAAAGAAATGGCAAAGAGAACTGGGAGTCAAACAAACAAAACCAGTTTCCAGAAGCCACTGTGCGAACACACTGCCACAGCAGCATGGGAAGACTCAGTAAACGTCCAGGGGATGAGGGTGTTCGGTACTGCGTAAAGGAGGAGCCATACACCACCTGCAAAGGAGTGTGTCCTCTCCCTCGATGTGGCATCAGTGCCAGCCTGGGCCACACAGCTAGACTCTGTCACCTGTCCCGAGACGGTGATGCGGGCGGGGTGGCGGGGCTGCAGCGCGGCCTTCAGAGGGGCCACGTGGCTGAGCTGCACCGCAGAGAGACAGCCCAGGAAGCCCTGTGCGCCGGCCAGCGCCGTCTCCTGATCCAGGTCGCCGTGTTCTGCGGATCCAAAGAAACACCCAGATCTTAATACCGGGCACAAGCAAACAGGCAAGGCTGCAGATGGAATGTCTGGAGTCTGATAATACAATAGCAACATACACACAGTAGACTCGATTCCCCTTTATTGGGCTTTATTAAAAGAGTCAGATCCATTTAGTCTCTCCATGGTGAGCCTAAGCTAACGAAGGCAAATTTCTAAGTATGGCTCATTGAATACGATGATGTGGGGAACTCTGGAAATGACTGAAGCCTCCATAAGAATGGGCCGGGTTTTGAACTGATAAGGAAGGGTTCGTGAGATGGTAAATTTAACCCAGATGGAATATGATTTGGGATAGGGCTTGGAGTAAAAAGATTAAAGTGCTGCCTGCTTTGGAGATGAATTCAGCTCAGCTTTTGAGACATAATCACAGAAGCTAGAGGGAAAGGTGAGCTTCTGGAGTTCCCCTGTCAATTGCCCATTCGGTCTGGCTGCAGAGTTTAGTTAACTAAACTAGCAAAACTAGTTAGCAAGAGTTTAGTTAACTCTGTTAACTATTGTGACTGTGACTATTGTCACAGTCTATGACATTGTGAAATGGAGATTGGCTTGAGCGCCAGAATATTAATTTATGGTCTTTTTAAAAAAATATTTTATTTATGTATTCATGAGAGACACAGAGAGAAGGGCAGAGACACAGGCAGAGGGAGATGTAGGCTCCCTGAAGGGGGCCTGACATGGGACTCGATCTGGGGTCTCCAGGATCAGGCCCTGGGCCGAAGGCAGGCGCTAAACCACTGAGCCACCTGGGCTGCCCTTAATTTATGGTCTTACGGTGAAGTATATATTTATATTTTATGCTTGGCGAGCCTGAAATCTAAACAAGAGGAATTAACTGTAGAGTTTTAAAGTTCAAATGTTATCAGACTGCAATGCACACATCTACCCAATGTGACCAGAAGCATGGCAGGACTGCTCTCACCTGCTCTGCATGTAATACAGGGACACAGACCCAATTCACATTTTTGTTTCTCTTTTTACAAAATAGTGTCACAGGTATTAAGTATTTATTGAGTATTTCTCATGTGCTAGGCACTGTTCTAAGGGATCTGCATATTCCCATTTACAGCTCACAGTAGCCTTGAGGGTCTGACTGCAGTCCTAGGGGCAGGACACTGGGATCCGGAACCGTCCTGACTGCCTGGGGCTGCGTAGCTGTGGGCATTGGGTGCGGGAGTCAGGCCTGTTGGGCTCCAAATCCCAGGGCTCTGCTATTTACAAACTGCTTTCTGATTGACACAGTTTCCTTTGCTCCCTTCATACCTTCTGCAGTGCCTCTTATTTATTTTCTTATTATTTTTTTGGCTTGAGAGCAGCTATTCTTGAAGTGACTCCGGACAACCTGGCTCTGACTGAGCCTGTCTTGTTATACTAAGAATGCTGAAGAAGGCCCGTGTTGTCCCACTTTCATTCCCACTTTATACCTAATGATAAAAATGCTGATTCAATGTTTAGTATCATGAATCTGAAAATCATATAATATAATCAGATTATACAGTACTCTCCTGGTGGGGGAGATGGACATGTGGCATTCCGGTGTCACTGTGTAGCCAGGTTCACAGGCTCCCTGAACCTACGGGTCACCCCCAACCCCAGCATTATGTTACATAGAAGCCATTCCATCTACCTATAGACACTGAGAACTAACTTAGCACCAAAACACAGCATTCACTCACTTGAACGATGTTTATGTTTAGAAAGACATTCTAAACATTCTTGCTTCAGAATTTTTACTTTAATAAGAAAGGAAAAGGAAATATACATTAATAGCATCATAATCAGGAGGGTGCTTTTCATTCATTCTATGATGTTAAAAATCTTGATTACAATCTTGATAGACTTTTAAAAAATCTTACCTTTTGAACCAAAAAATAATGTAAATAGGATAGATTCACTTCTCGGTACAAATCTGAGACGCGATGAATTTTCTTTTGATTAATTAATTAATTAGATTTTATTATTTATTCATGAGGGACACAGAGAGGGAGAGGCTGAGACATAGGCAGAGAGAGAAGCAGCCTCCTCGAGGGGAGCCCAATGTGGGACTCGATCCCGGGATCCTGAGATCATGCCTTGAGCCAAAGGCAAATGCTCAACCACTGAGTCACCCAGGTGTGCCCCCTTATTTTTTTTAAAGATTTATTTATTTGAGACAGAGAGAGAAAGAGCTGGTGCGGTAAGGGGCAGAGGGAGAGAACATCCAAGCAGACTCCTGCTGATCGTGGAGCCCAACATGGGGCTCGATCTCAGGACTCATGAGATCAGGACCTGAGCCTAAATGAAGAGTCAGATGCTTAACTGACTGAGCCACCCAGACACCTCGAGATGAATTTTAAAAACTACACCTTCAAGTCCAAAACATTTTACATATTACAAGTTACTGTATAAAAAGACTTTAAATTCTAAAACTTAAAGCAGGCAGTTAATCAATTAATATTTGTTTTAAGAGCTACCGATATAGGAAACAAATTCCCTGCATATCAGGCATCTCACATTCTAGTCGCAGAGACAGAAAATAAACATAGAAACAGGAACTAATGAAAATTGTGAAGAGTGGTAATGCTCCGAAGAAATAAGTTAGGAAGTGTGATGGAGTGTGTCTGGAACAGAAATTTATCTTGATGGATTAGGTGATTTTTGTGTGTCTATTTTAAAGTTGACTCTTCATAGCCCTGTTCCCTTAGTAGTCTGTATATATTATTCCAGCATCTTCTGGCTGTATTACTTCTTTCTCAAATTTTGTGAGATTACCTGTGATTCAGGAATTTTGCACAGAACACGGTGGGCCCTTTTCATCTGGAGATACAAGGTTTTTCTTTAGCCTGAAAAAATTCATACGTTGTGCACACAACTGTTGCTTCGCCTTCATTTTTTTTAAAGATTTATTTTGTAAACAATGAGAGAGAAAATGAGAGGGAAGAACTGAAGGAGACACAGGGCGATGAATCCTCAAGCAGAACCCCCTCTGAGCAAGGAGCCCAATGTGGGGCTCCATCTCACAACCCAGAGATCACGACTTGAGCCGAAACCAAGAGGTGGATGCTTAACCCACCGCACCACCCAGGCACCCCATTCATTTCAACTCTTTTATTCTCTTGTTCTGCTGATTATTCACACGGGGGTGGGGGGGTCTCCTCTGCATATTCTCTAAGCTATTTTACTTTTCCCATCTTATTTTTTAGGACTTAATTTGGCGTGAGTCAAGCGCTTCATTCATTTGATTTTCTAGGTGATGAATTCAAGTTACAACAAAGAATATCCTACTGACACTTTTGGTCTGGAACAATCATACTTTTTAGTTCCCCAAAGTCTTTTGGTTGCTTTGCTAAAAGAAAAGTCCTCTTACCAAGTTTCCATCAGGATAGTATCTGTTTTCCTGAAGAGGCTTCCCATGATAGGGGATGATTCTGGTGGTTTAGTTTCTTCCCCTATTTTATTATTGAATCTTCTTCTTGTTCTTCTTCTTTTTGGTCATTGAATCTTTTTTTTTTAAGATTTTATTTATTTATTCATAAGAGACACAGAGAGAGAGGCAGAAACACAGGTAGAGGGAGAAGCAAGCCCCCTGTGTGGAACCTGATGTAGGACTCAATCCCAGGACCCTGGGATCACGCCCTCAGCCGAAGGCAGACGCTCAACCACTGAGCCACCCAGGCGTCGCATTGAATCTTCTCAAGAATGGAGTTGTTTTTCTCATCTGCTAGGTGCTTGCCAGTCCCTGATTTCCCTAGGTGGCTGGCCAACATCCAGAGAAGGTAGACAATATAGCTGCCCCACCTCATGGAGGGTTCAGATCAAGCACTAACATAACCTCTAGACAGAGAGGACTCAAACTTCATATTATCCTCAGCAGGATTCAGGAACTCCTCAAGGTTCAGGTTTCTCCCTTTTTTGCCAAAGTGGGGAAATCAGCACTGTGAAGTTTTCAATGCTGATCTCTCCCCATGGGGTCCAGAGATGTCTGCAAGCCAAGCACTTCCAAGCAGAGGGAAGGGATCTATGCAATTTAGGGTCTGCCAAGACTCTCCTAGGCTGGTCCCTGCCTTTGGTCCCTACCAACCAGAGGACAAGGAGTCTCCCAACAGTTTCTTCACTGGCAACCTCCAGGCTCCCCACTGCATGCCAGGCGGGACCAACAATTCCTATTCTCAGGAGAGTCAGTGGGTGGAAATTAGAACGACCAGTGAAGGCACAGCACAGGGTCTTTGCAGCCATCTCCCCAGAACTGAGTCCAAACAAAATGAACAGCTATACTATGTTGTTCATAAGCAAAGTGGGCCTTAGAAACACATAGCATTAGATATCTCGCTAGACATTGACAATTGCACTAATAAAGCCAATGAGCAAAAAGACCTATCTCTCCTATTATCTGACTCCTGTTGGTGTGAACACCAACATCATGTTAAGGATTAAAACAAGGAGGGTGGAAGAATTCAAGACTGACGTCTCCTGCTTTACACAATTCTCGAGAGGACTCAATCCTGTTTTGGATGTTTCTGATTATAAAAATTCCTTAACTCACTCAGACTTTTGCCTTTTAAAAAATTAGCCTCAAATGTATTCTCCAACAAAGGAAATGACCTCTGCTTTGTTAAAGAAGAAACTTTTTAACAAAAGGTCTGCAGGAAAAATAGAGTACCAAGGAATTAGAGTTTGCATGAAATGCCTTTCTATACAGGGAAAGAGTGCTGTTTCTGGAAAGGGTATGAAGTAAATGGAAGAACAATCACAAGGAGTGCTTTGTGAAATTTCCTGTGGCTCCCATTAACTAACAAACAGAAAAACTCAGAAAACAAAACCAAGTAGTTGGCCATATCTATGAAGAAGGACTTTATTTAAAAAGAATCTTAGTATCTTTAAACCATAAAGATAAGAAGGCTTGCCAGAGCATGGTGCAATAAATCAGAGGAGGAGTAGGGCTGACACCCAACAGGGCATTTTTATCATTATATGCAATTACAACCAGGATTCAATAAACAAGAGTTAGTGGAAAAGTAAAATGGCAAAGCAGACAGTACATACTATGTGGATAAGGGAGAAGTTTTTCATAAAAGGTAATTTATTTGCCAACCAAACCTACTGCTCTTAGGTATAACCTTGAAAATCTGATTAATACAAAAGCTATTTATAGTTAGGTATCTCTGGGTGACCTGTACTTCTCTTCTGCTTTCAACATAACCCGTCCAAAGTGTCACAAGACATCTACAAAATCACGGTGTCCTTAAGTAATCTAATTAAACTATCTTATGTGCCCCCTTGGCTCTGATATTTTACATAAAATATCACTGAGACTAACATTTGTTCCTACAGCTCTTCTAAGAGATGGAGTAGACACCCTCTTCCCTCTGACCACACACTTTATTTACATCTGGCCTAAATCTCCACTGCAGAAATCTGAGCTACTTCCTGGCTCTGCAGCCTCAGAAGAGATCAATGATCCCTATGGGTCATTGCCTCTAAATATACCAAAGCTATTGCTCAGCACAGAATGAGTGAAAAACATCTTCAGGCTTTTCAAAAACTCTTCTAACATAAAAACAATCCATAAACAGAAACTCTGAACTTCATTTTACAATGAGTTTTGGACATAAAAACAAATGTAATGGAGCCTATTAATTACAAAGGAATGTGAACCAAGTTTGTGTGATGCAGCCTGGTTCTTCCCAAACCACGATGGACCAGAGAATTGCTGCTGTCAGGGTTCTTGCACCATAACGCGTCTGACATAAAAAAGTAATAGACAGTAACTGTAAACTTCACTCAGCCTTTGAACAGTGATTTTTCGGTCATTCTACAATAGGTTAAATTATATCATTCAAGATGTGAACACATTTTTCCATGAAAGGTTTTATGCAATTTCAAGATTGTGTAATGGTCTTAATTGAGATTTTTTTTCCATGTGCGGCACTGTGACCCAACAAAACCTTAATGAGTTAGCAAAGCAACTTTATACCTGCATATTTCCTTTGATTAATTACATCTTAGAGAGATCTCTTTTTTTTTTTAAGATTTTAGTTATTAATTCATGAAAGACACACAGAGAGAGGCAGAGACACAGGCAGAGGGAGAAGCAGACTCGATGCAGGGAGCCTGATGTGGGACTCGATCCCGGGACTCCAGGATCATGCCTTGGGCCAAAGGCAGGTGCTAAACCGCTGAGCCACCCAGGGATCCCAAGACCACTCCTTATATAATGTCCAAGTTAAGAGTTCTCTTAAAGGAGCTGATTGAGGAATCATTCGCTTTGGCATCAGTACTTAATCTATGTGAACAATATACTTCAGAGAAATGACATCAGACTGTTTTCCTTTTTGAAGGAAGACCAGAAAGAAAAAAAACTGCTTCCTCTCATTTTTACAAAGGAAACGGACCAGAGTAACAAAATTTTAACTTCACTCATCGTTAACAAACATGAGTAGCAGTTATCAAGCAAGGAGGGTAATTTTTAGGTAATAATATCAAATTGTACTACGATGACACAGAAATCATCTCTAACCCTCTTATACTTAACAGACAACGCTAGCAGAATTCACATTTCATTGCTCTTACGCTGACTGACCAGTCTCATAGCTTATCACTAGGCTGGCCTGGCCAGCATCTCCTTGCTTTGTGCCTCAAACTCCTGAAGTATCCAACTCTCCTGCCAACCTCATTCTCTCTTCTCATCCATCAATTCCTGTTCTTTAATAAAGTCACTCACACAATAGTGTCAGTCCCTGATAATGACTTGATTTTTTACTTATTCCTCGTGCAGGTATATTTTCAAGCATGTCAGTAATTAAAGAAATAAATAATTGCTTTCTCTTTTTTATCTTAGAAATTATTCTTGTTTTATCATTGTACCTAGATTTGGCAGCTGATAAATATATAATTTGAGATGTGTGACTTGTGCTTTTATCATTTGTTTTTTTTTGAAGTGTAAGTAGAGCTCTGTTTTATTATGTTTGACTGCCAAGTGAAAGCGATGAGGGTGATATCATTGTCAAAGGAGCCGACTCGTCCTTCCCACCTGGAGCACATCCTCCTAATTATATGAGCCTCTGACAAAATCCCAATGTCTACCGTACCATTTGCTCTATAATTAAAATCAGATAACATGTTTCAGCAACCTGAATGTTCTTTGGGACATGACACTTTGATCTATACTCATGAATCATGATGAGGAGAAAGGTGTTTTTAAGTTTCTAGGTATGGCCAGTTCAAAATAATGTTGCTAATTCTCTGGAAACACAAAGATGAAGCCACTCTATGTATTGAGGATGTTTTAATTGTTAAAATATTCAAAAATCCACCTGATGAAGAAAAAACAGTAAGATTTCTTACTGCTTTCGTTTTAAGCCGTATTTTTCTTTTAAAATTTGTTTTTAAAATAACGATTATCTTAAGTGTCATTTCACAATATACTTACACAATCAGGACTCAAGTCATCTGATTGATCTTTCTTCACCTCTAGGCACTGAAGCGAGTTTTACATAAAAGATTTCTGACACACTGGAGATTGTTCTTACAGCTCTTCAGTGGAGACTGAGTGGTTGTCCTTTCCTTGCTGACTACAGACATTTACATCTGGCCTAATCTCCACGCAGTTAGCTGAGGTACCTCCTGGCTCTGCGTCCTCAGAAGAGATAAATAATGACTATTGATCAAGATCTCTAATATGCAAAAGCATATACAGAGCACTCACAGTGAGTGAAAATCATCATCCAGCTTTTACTAAAATAAATCATAAGACTATTACAACATAGAAAAGTATTTAGATACAGGATTCAGAGCTTAATTTTATAGTGAGTTATGAATATGAAGAGCAGATTTAATGTAGTTGAAGTTGATCGTAGGAGGATCTGAACTAAGCTGCCTGGTGAAAACCTTGATCTTCCCACCACAGTTCCCAACTGCTAGTGATTATTATTGTAGAAGTTACTGAGTCCTTAAATATTTTAAGTGTAATAGGGAGTTAGAGATGGTTTCTGTGTTGTCATAATACAGTTTTATATTATTTCTAAAATTTACCTTCCTTTTGAGTATCTGCTAGTAATGTTTGTTCATAGTGACAATAATCCAAAATTATCTCACAGTTCTTCCTAAATTTAAAATATGAGTAATGGAGAAAGTTGAAAGAGAGAAAATATGTCCTTTCTGGGTTTCCATCTAAAGTGGCAGTGAATGGTCATATCTTCTGTCCTTGGTTGAAAAGGCAGACAAATTACAACTCCCCCAAAAAAAGACTGATGAATGTTTATATTCTGCTCTCTTAAAAGAAATATTCAGAAATTATAAAATGATACAAATATTTTAACTCATTTTTTGGAGGGTAATTGGGAACTATTTTATCTTAAAGCAACCTAGGATACATTATACTCAACTGGATACACAAGAACATTTTGTATAACCATTATGTGTATATGCCCAATAACCATGAGCTCTTTGAGGGCAGGTGTAATGTCCACCTTGCTGAATGGCATTCTCTGTATACACGGCAGTTGATCACAGAGTATGTGCTAGATGAATCTGAGCCACACAGGCTTCCAAATAGGAAAAACATATTGGTAAGCATTGGGCCCGAGAATGTGCTTTGCAGACCTCCAACTAGAGGAGAGTAATCAAACAAGAGCCTCAGCTTCCAGACTCTGAAATCTATCTTTATACTTGGGCCAAGACCATGCTTCATGTGGGTGGTTCCCAGTGGTGGCTGATCATAGCAGAGGTTCCTAAGGGGTTCCTCATTCTGGGGAAACAGGAGATTCTTCTGATGGCTAGTTGGCTCAAGGGTTCCCCAAAGACTGCTCAACCCCTCTGAGATTGCACAGATTTCCAGGATACTTTTAACTTTTCCTCTCTCTCTCCTTCATTTGGAGGCAGAGTTGCATGGCCATCTGATGGCTCTGCCAGTCTTGGCCTGCTCTGTCTCCACTTTCTTTTTTACAAGTGTTCCCTGAATAAAATCTTCACATGGTTAATTTTGTCTTAGCAACTGCTTCTTGGAGGACCCAGTCTAACATAATAAACTCCAAGACTGAACACTCTCTGGAAAATTAATAGCTCCATTTTAGCATCTATTTTATTATAAATTAATATGCTATATTAAAATATAATAATATACTACATATATTTTATTGTAAATTCATATACCACACCAAATTTGACCATAAATTATTACTTTCCTTTGAATTACAAATGACTTGAATAGACAATTAGCCCTTGGTCAAGATCAACACCTTAGGTACATGCCATATAAATTCTTATCTATACTTTTAGAAGAATGAGTTGATTCAGACTATAAAATTCATTGTTGAATCTGGACTTTAATCTTACTTCTCAGTATGAGTGATATGCATTTTAATAATATGTTATTCTTGAATAAAAACATTAACATCTTTAATTCCCTACTTATCTCTCGACTCATTTACAAAAAGGGAAATATTTATATAATGAATCTTATTATTCCTCTGTTTAATTAATGCAATCCTCCTAATAGAATGCAGATAAGTTTCCCAATTGTTTTATAATACATTTAACATATTTCTACTCACAAAAAGTATTTTCATCAGTAACTGTGGCATTAAATTTGAAGATTTTATTTCTTCAGAAATATGATTGTATTAACATTATGCATGACTGTTAAAATTTTCTATCTTATGTTTTACATTTTTATGTAATGCCTTGTCTCAGACCCTGCTAGACTGAGGAACTCTTGAGATCAGGATTTGTTATATTTACTTGATTTTTTTTATTACTATAGTTGAATTTACATAATTTACACAATGAAACTCACTTTGAATTTTTCAGTTAAGTTTCCAAATATCTAAGAAGTACTTTGCACGTGTCCACTCTAGCATACTGAGAGAACATTGCAATTTGTATTTCCCGTTTGTTTGGAGAATGATTGCACACAATTTTGGTGCTCATCACAGTCCTAAAAAGCCTATAAATATTTATAAATTTAACTATTAACCTTCTCAAGGGCCAGTATTTTGATCATTCACCCGTGGTTTTAATCAAACATTCTCAGGATTCTGAGATTATGTACAGGGAATGTAAGGAATGATTAGTCAAGGTACAAATAGCTTAGCTAAAGAGTTCAAAAAATAAAACATTCCATTTACTATTTGGGGCAAAATATTCCAGGTTATTGTCAAGTATCAAACAAGAAATGAAAATCAGACTGCAAGAGGTCCCCCACCCCCACCAAATAATGTGAAATTATAATTTACTTATAACTAAAAAGAAAACCCTTTCAAAACGTACTGTCCCTCTTTCCATTTAGTCTTTGTTGGCAAGTATTAAAAAATGTATATATATACATTTTGATGTTAAAATGGTAAGAGTATGTTTCTACTTCAGTGCTAATATCAGAAGTAATTGGTGGATATAAATAATAATCACATTTAAATAAACACTGGGTTCCAGGAAGAGCGGCAAGTCACTATCACATTTCAACAAGGTAAACAGGATCCAAGCCAGAACCTAAAGCAGATTCATGAACTTGAAGAAAAGCAATGGCACCCCCCGCCCTTCTCTCTTAGGCCTGGGCCTAGTTTGATCATTAGATGACAACCTGTGCATTTGGCAGCTGAGTGATACATAGTCTGTTATTTTTACCTTTATTGTTTGATTTTTTGGAAGTGTGAGAACAATATCATGTTTCATTATGCAGAGACCACAGAAGCATTACTATCAAGGGACCATGCTTGCTCAGCAGGAAGTCCCTGCACATGGTTACATAAACCTCCGAGAAGGTACAGTTTCTGCCTGGATCATCACTCATTTTGTAATTAAAATAAAACAGGAGATTTCTTTTGGCATGATGAATTTGTGTGTGGCCTATGTGTACATGTGTATATTTGGAATAGGACTCTTCTGATCTTTATGCGTCATGATTAGGGGAAGGTCGTGCCTTTACTTACCTAAAATCCTGCCCAGTACAAGAGACCTGATGGCACTGAATTCTGTACCTGATGACAGGTGGACTTGTCTCTTTGCATTCTCGTCAATCTATAGAATTGTTACATGAGATTAAACAGCCAGATGGGATGCCATTTTGTTGGGAAGAGAACAGAAAGCAAAGGAAGACAAAAGAAAATGATAAAATAGGCAATTAATTAGTATGTCCCCAAAGAGTTAGAAAAGCAAATCTAAAAAAGTCATTTACAAAGATGGAAACTTATTGTACCCTCAGATATCAGTGCACCCCAACCTCCTATTCCCTTATATCAGTCTAATTTTCTCACTGTATGAGAAATCCAAAACTTATGGTAAAGCTAAAAAAAAGATACAAGTTATTTTCACCTTGATACTTTTAGCTAGGTTGGTATTTTCTCTTGAGTCATTCAGCTACGAAATTTTCCTCTATATAGAGGGCCAAAACATTCATGCTTTTCTTCAAAAGCTGGTACAGTGAACAATTCCATTGGTTTCATTAGAGTAGCAATACCCCTACTGAGTGGTACATATGATAAAATAGATGGCTTTCCCTCCCGAATAATGTATAACATTGACATTTTTGGTATCAACTATCAGTAATGTCTTGGACAGAATCTTTATCCTTTCAAAAACTAGACCACATTTGACAGTCTGTCTATGGCGTGGGCAAGAGCAGCACTGGGAGGATGTCTTTAGTCTATTCATTATCGTAATTCTGCTGACAGTCCATGCTGGGAAATCAAAACGGTGACCACTACTACACTTCCATTGAATTTACTGTATTACCTCTACAAAGACCACTCCTTCCTCTCTGTTAATCTCCACGTGGTGAAGCTGCCCATCCGCCATGTTTTTGAAATCAAAGTTAATGACATCAGGTTCTTGGTATCTATTTAGTTTGTACCTGATCTGCAAACTTCCTAAAGTAGGGAAGAGAAGTTATAGTTTTAGTTAAATTGTACTTTAAGAACTACTTACAAAAACTCAGAGTACTCTTTTTTAGCTACTGATTTCTGGTGGAAAATTCACAGTAGCTTATTTGGATGTTTCTTTTCTTTATAATTCCAGAAGTCAGCTTCTATGTCAAATTGCACTACTTTCCAGATCAAGACCAAGCATGTTGCCAAGAAGCAGTCTTTCCTGCAAATATCTAATTTTTCCCCTACAAGTCAAATATGCAGCTAAGTGTAAGCAGGTCTCTACACTAGCCTCTAGCTTAAAAAGATACACCTTAGTATATTATGAAATGCCAAACTATTGTGGAATATTGCATTAACATGTTTCCATAATCTCATCTTTGAAAAAACACACCTGTCACTCCTAAAATGCAATTGATTAATGGAATTTTTATAAGCAAATGCAGTTTTACTAAAGATGAGAAATATTTCCAAGTAGTCATGGTCATAGACTTTGGAATGAAGTTAGGATTAAATGAATGGTTTTTAGCCACACTTACCATGAGAACTAATATTACTCACTTAGCTGCCTGCAAAATGCCAATTAATTTATTTCACAGGGTATCTCCAATTTAACAAAGAAAATATCCTAATGCGTAAATAAGCTTCAAGCTCAAAAGGTACACAAATGAAGGTAAATATACTTATTAAACGATATTATTTTTATTTTAGTGTTCAGTGCCCTTGAGCCATATTTATTTTAGCTGAAATGATATATTCAAGTTTATACATTTATTTTCCTTACTCAGATTATTTATCTATAGAATTTTTATCTTTAATCTGAATATAGGGAGGAGAAAAAACATCAGCAAGTGGTTTTCTGTGACAAAGTTTCTGTAGCATACACATATCCTAATCCACACAAGTCATTGCCCTGCACTGATGTGCCAGCATTTCCCATGACTATTGCATTGCTGACCACTAGAAGCAACAGATTTGTGGACCTTTTCTTATATATAATGCTAGGTTGTTAACATCCTCTCAAAATTTCTCTAGTTTTAATTGTAGGAAATATTTATTATATACAAATAGTCATCTTATTTCAAAATGAACCACAAAATTGATACTGATATGACATGGAATATCATAAAGAGCTTCAAGTAATATTAAAATATGATAAATATTTTATAGAAATAAAAAATTAACATTGAGTGTGTGAAATCATCAAAATTATAACAAGCTAAAGCTA
Source organism: Canis aureus (assembly GCF_053574225.1). Classification (NCBI taxonomy): domain Eukaryota; kingdom Metazoa; phylum Chordata; class Mammalia; order Carnivora; family Canidae; genus Canis; species Canis aureus. Next base: position 14,460,359 of record NC_135613.1, on the reverse strand, counting down.
TTTTAATAATTTTAAGTAATCCTTTCAGATTAAATTTCTAGGATAGTATTGAAAAACAAAGCTCAATACAAAAAAAAACAGGCACACTTCTCTTCTTGTTTGTAGTTTGAAAGGCAAGAACATGAGAATGATCCATATTATTACTAATCTAATGTTCTAATTCAATTTTCTCTCACTCTCATCTAAAAAGCACTCACCATTTTTGGCAATGATAACTGAAAGGTATTCTTTATAAAAGGAGCTCACATAAAGCAGTAAGCTTGGTGCTCGTGTTGTTCGAAAGCTAAATTTGATCATTTCTCTGCTCAGCTTCATATCACCATGAAATGAAGCAGCGTGGGAGCTGGAATTTTTACTTAAGGAATAATTTTCTTGAAAATTGTAAATCAGAGATGAGCCAGATCCAAAATATGCAGAAATCTCTGAAATGATACACACATTTTATGTTAAAAAAATTAAATACAAAGATCTTGTTTCAGTTATATTATTTAATTATTAATAACAAATTGTATAGATATAACAAAGAGCCCCAAACCAGAATTAAATAACAGAAAATTAATAGAGCTTTTATGACAGTCCTTGAAATGGCTTTATGTTAGAATTACACATAATTAACTTACTAGTTAACCTTACAATTGAAAGCATAATGCCGTCCTCTCTAACTTCAGACATAAACCAGTTTTTGGCTTTTATCTCCCTTATCATCCATTTTTTAATTTAAATTTTTAGTCCCATCTATTATTTTGTACCTAGAATACACTTGTTTTCCTGTAATAGGAAGGAAGGACGTTTGAAGAGTCATCTTACCTTCCAGGATCAAGGGCAGAAACGTTCCTTTTTGCCCAAACACTTTCCCCCTATTTATTGTGCCCTACAAAAAGAAGCTAAATCCAGCCTTATTATAAAAGAGGGCAGTGGGCATTGTGTAGCAGTGGATCCACATAAGGAACTATCCAGCCTCTCTTAGTTTTACAAAAGTGTAGTACTTTGCTTATATGAGATTAATATCCCAAATTTACACACACATGCATATGCATGCACACACACCCCACATGTTTGTGTATATATATATATATATATATATATATATATATATATATATGAACATGAGGAGGGTATTATAGGGATAATTAGAGCTGGATCCTTGAACTCTGCTTCTCTCCATTACTATAAAGGACCAGTTGTGAAACATGAGTTGTAAATGATGTTCACAGGGTAACACAGCAACATCCCCATTCCCTCGGTATTTGAAGAATGTTTTTGTGTGTTTGTTTTATGATTTTTATTATCTATAATACACTTTTTATATGCAATATGATACTTAGCCACAGAGTAGCATTCTTGATTGCACTTAGCAAGCTGAACTAGAAATCATTTAGATTCAGAAAGTGAAGACAATTTCTTGGGAAGAAGTCGTCTTTGTTCTAACTTTATGTAGAACCCATGACCCTGAGATCAAGACCTGAGCCGAGATCAAGAGTCAGACACTAAAACCATTGAGCCCCCCAGATGCCCGTTAACTTTATGTAAACAGCCTCCTAGAATGATTGCAACAATGTGTAAGTTATTATCACAGGTTGACTTGAAATTATAAGTTAGTTCCAGTAAAAAGTAGATGACTTTTCCCCCACTTTTCATGAAATAATCCCACACGATTTCTTTGCAAAGCAGGAGTTGCTTCAATTTGGAGGCAATTTTTGTGAGCCTCCTACAGGAAAAGGTTCAGTAGCCCAGACACACTCAAATAAAGCAACTGAATTAAACATGATGGCAGTTTTCTAGGAGTAACTATGAAAGCATAACAAATGTTTGTGTATTCAGAGAAGTCCGTCCAGAACACTTAATACTGCACTCAGTTCTTTCTTTCTTCCATGACATAGGTCTGTGAACAAGACAAACTGACAAATATTTCACTATTTTACTTCACAGATATTGGCCACATCATAGAGCAAAATGCCTGAGTATCTCTATTTTGTTACACGTGCATATTTAGTGAAAAAGTTATTTTTATTCTTGGAAAAAATATTTGTTTGGCAAAAAACAAAAAAAACCCACTTCCTCAATCTCCTTTCACAGTTGACTTTCTTCATCAAAAATAACAATAATGCCTTTAGTGATTTTAAAATAGAGAACCACCTTGTGGGACAGGTTGTTGATAGCCTTATCATTTAAGAGCATCAACATTAGACGGAAGAAAGGCATAATGAGTGGCCAACACCTTAAGACATCTAGAGCAAACTTTACAGGATTTATTATTAATAGATACTATTTTTTAAAGACTTGAGGCAAATAGCAATGAAATGAAATGGGGTTAGCATGAAACAAGAAATTTGCAAAAAAAAAAAAAAATCAGAAATGGAAGCATTTTTTTGTCTCAAATTAGCCACCCAGAAAATGACTGGAGGATGTTTTCTTCATATTGGATGAGTTTTCCTGTTAGGACACCCCAAGCCATACTTACCCTTCGAACAGAATGGCCCTGTATATGCAGAGAAGGTGCAGTCACAAGAGAAGCCACTGAGCTTTTCTCTGCATTTCCCTCCATTTTGACACAATTTTCCATAGCTGCTGCAGTGGCCTCTGCAACCCGGCTCCACTCCGGGCGTCACCTTAGCTCTTTCTTCCAGGTCCAGGGACATTCCGTTCAACTGCAGAGATCGAATGCAGCCCAGAAAGCCCCTCTGTCTGGTGGCCGTTCCACCTAGAAGGGAAATACTACAAATGGAAACATGTTCCTAGGTGTTTTATTCAGGATTTAAAGATCAAACAAAGCGGAGGCCTCACAGAACGGCCAAAGTTGGCCTTACTGGGAATGGCCAAAACTGGATGTGTCAATAGAATGTGGGGAGCGCAATTTGTGACAGAACATTGAAAAGATCTAAGAAGATAAAACATGAATTCTGTTTTTTCCAAAGGTTGAATTTGTTTCATACTGGTTTTCTAAAAAGGATTTATTAAAATGTAAGTCAGAGAGGTTTTCTTTTCTGAGTTTTTTTCAAAGAACAAAATAAGGCTCTTAGGTTCATGCAAAGTAACAGTGAGATGGATTGACAGTCTTAAGTAGAAGCTTTTTTTTTTTTCTTCAATTTTAAACCAACATATATTTGGGGTGAGTGTGGCTCCATTTCTCATATTGAAACCTGGTCCTGATGCTGGTATGATTTTAATTTATTGAGAATTATGAAAGACACCTTAAGTTCTTCTAACGACTGTGCACTGATGTGGTCTTTGGTTATTATTCTTCCATCAAAAACATGGTACTGGGCAGCCCGGATGGCTCAGTGGTTTAGCACCTGCCTTAAGCCCAGGGCATGATCCTGGAGACCCGGGATCGAGTCCCACGTCGGGCTCCCTGCATGGAACCTGCTTCTCCCTCTGCTTGTGTCTCTGCCTCAATCTCTCTCTCTCTCTCTCTCTCTCTCTCTCTCTCTCTCTGTGTCTCTCATGAATAAATAAATAAAATCTTAAAAAAAATGGTAACTAAGATTATTCACTTTTGTCTGGCATATTTCCCAGCGAATTTTTTCTAAATACTGGTCTAGTGTGGATTGACCTAAGCTTGGAAAGATTCTCAATAAACTGGGGGAAAGGGGTTTGTCGGAGAGACAGTGATATAGCATTTATGGAATAATACATGACAGTATGTCTTATCAAGTCACCCCTGAGGAGGTTTCCACTGTCTGAGTGGAATCTGATCCTGCTATGTAAGGTATAGAGGCTCTTAAACTTTAAGGAATGTGTCACACGGAAGCCTTCTTAAAAATACAGCCTCACTCCAAGAAATACTGATTCTGTGGGCCAGAAACAGGGGCTATGAATCGAAACAATCAACAGACCTCCCAAGTGGATCTTATTCAGGTGGTCAGTCGACCCCACATTTTATAAGCAATGTCCTAGTAAGAATGTAAGCTCGAAAAGGGCCTTCACCCGATGTCCAGGAACACCATAAATTGAAGGTGTTCCTTCAATTTCTACTCAGAACTTGAAGTGGGAAAATAGTACTCTAAATAGTCTGGATGATTCTACCCAGGTGCATTAGAGGGTCACGGGTCCTCGAAAAAGGAGCTCTGCCACTGAACAGATGATGCTGCCTCACCATCAGGATCTGAGACCTGCTCTGCACAAACCGTCTCTTCCTAGGACGCGCTTCCTCCCTCCTCTACCACTTTACTTAGCTAGCTCTCATCTAGCCTTCATTAATAAACATCTCCTTATCCTCAGAGATTAAACAGGTTTTTATTTTAACTTTCAAAACCAAGAGTTGGCCAGAAAGACCCTAAAAAATAGGCCTTTGTCACCATCTAGCAGGTTTTACATTTTACCAACAGACTTTGTATATTACGAGAGTCCCGCCATTAGATACACTTTGGTAAGGGCTGCTTCAATCACACTGTACCCTAGCACAAAAAACTGTGCCCAACACATAATAGCTGTGCAGTAGCTATTTATAATCATACTAATTAATCAGCAATTGACATTAATAACTGATTATTAACAATCAGTTAATGCACTGGCTCATTAAACTGGATGATGCCATAGGAGTGGGAGCTTGATGCTTCAGAGAGAGGAACACTATTGGCCACACAGGGTAGTTTGGGTCCTCAAGCCTGAGAATGAGGAAAAAACCCAAGGAATGTTTCTGAATAGATCAATCCTATATTTTTGGATAACAAAAATACCACGAAGGGAAAACTAAAAGAATTCTTAAGAATTTTGGACTCATGACTCATGGCACTAATGGTATTTAGAATTCAGATCATAGACATAAGGGTCTCCATTCGAACAACTATACTTAAATTTGTGTATTGAAATTACTTCAGTTGACATAATTAGTGCCTCTTCCGTGAAGCAAATACAGTGAAGTCATATTTTATATTTATAAATCCCGATGCAGTGTGCTATGGAACCAGATATATTCCAATTCCAGTTTATGTGGGCACGCCAAGGACAAAGGAGTCTAGCTCATCCCGGAGTCTCAGAATAGCTGATAATCTTCTTGTTTCCTTCCTCCTACACTTACTCTGTCTCCTCCCATTTTTGAAGTCTCTCTTCTCCCCTTATTCTTAGGACTCTTCTCCTTTTCCTTCCACATTAAAGCTGCTACTCACCTTAGTTTCAGACCTCCCTATTTATTCTCACACTCTGCTGACTCATCTCAACAGAATGTCGAGAACTCAGAGTTAAGTCTTTGACCAAATTCTCCTAGCATCTTTGCCGGAGTTTTGTCTGCTCAACAAGGAATCCCATAGCTTCTTCCTCAATTTCTTTCAGAAGTGTTCTATAGTTTTTAGGGTATAGATCCTTTATCTCTTTGGTTAGGTTTATTCCTAGGTATCTTATGCTTTTGGGTGCAATTGTAAATGGGATTGACTCCTTAATTTCTCTTTCTTCAGTCTCATTGTTAGTGTATAGAAATGCACAAAGAGATGGAAAAATATTCCATGCTCATGGATTGGCAGAATTAATATTGTGAAAATGTCAATGTGACCCAGGGCAATTTACACGTTTAATGCAATCCCTATCAAAATACCATGGACTTTCTTCAGAGAGTTAGAACAAATTATTTTAAGATTTGTGTGGAATCAGAAAAGATCCCAAATAGCCAGGGGAATTTAAAAAAAGAAAACCATATCTGGGGGCATCACAATGCCAGATTTCAGGTTGTACTACAAAGCTGTGGTCATCAAGACAGTGTGGTACTGGCACAAAAACAGACACATAGATCAATGGAACAGAATAGAGAACCCAGAAGTGGACCCTGAACTTTATGGTCAACTAATATTTGATAAAGGAGGAAAGACTATCCACTGGAAGAAAGACAGTCTCTTCAATAAATGGTGCTGGGAAAATTGGACATCCACATGCAGAAGAATGAAACTAGACCACTCTCTTTCACCAGACACAAAGATAAACTCAAAATGGATGAAAGATCTAAATGTGAGACAAGATTCCATCAAAATCCTAGAGGAGAACACAGGCCACCCTTTTTGAACTCAGCCACAGTAACTTCTTGCAAGATACATCCACGAAGGCAAAAGAAACAAAAGCAAAAATGAACTATTGGGACTTCATCAAGATGAGAAGCTTTTGCACAGCAAAGGATACAGTCAACAAAACTAAAAGACAACCTACAGAATGGGAGAAGATTTTTGCGAATGACGTATCAGATAAAGGGCTAGTATCCAAGATCTATAAAGAACTTCTGAAACCCAACAGCAAAGAAACAAACAATCAAATCATGAAATGGGCAAAAGACATGAACAGAAATCTCACAGAGGAAGACATAGACATGGCCAACACGCACATGAGAAAATGCTCTGCATCACTTGCCATCAGGGAAATACAAATCAAAACCACAATGAGATACCACCTCACACCAGTGAGAATGGGGAAAATTAACAAGGCAGGAAACCACAAATGTTGGAGAGGATGCGGAGAAAAGGGAACCCTCTTACACTGTTGGTGGGAATGTGAACTGGTGCAGCCACTCTGGAAAACTGTGTGGAGGTTCCTCAAAGAGTTAAAAATAGACCTGCCCTACGACCCAGCAATTGCACTGCTGGGGATTTACCCCAAAGATACAGATGCAATGAAACGCCGGGACACCTGCACCCCGATGTTTCTAGCAGCAATGTCCACAATAGGCAAACTGTGGAAGGAGCCTCAGTGTCCATCGAAAGATGAATGGATAAAGAAGATGTGGTCTATGTATACAATGGAATATTACTCAGCTATTAGAAATGACAAATACCCACCATTTGCTTCAACGTGGATGGAACTGGAGGGTATTATGCTGAGTGAGATAAGTCAATCGGAGAAGGACAAACATTATATGTTCTCATTCATTTGGGGAATATAAATAATAGTGAAAGGGAATAGAAGGGAAGGGAGAAGAAATGTGTGGGAAATATCAGAAAGGGAGACAGAACATAAAGACTCCTAACTCTGGGAAACGAACTAGGGGTGGTGGAAGGGGAGGAGGGCGGGGGGTGGAGGTGAATGGGTGACGGGCACTGAGGGGGGCACTTGACGGGATGAGCACTGGGTGTTATTCTGATGTTGGTAAATTGAACACCAATAAAAAATAAATTTATAAAAAAAAAAAAAAAGAATCCCATAGCTTTGCTTATAGCTTTGGCCCGGGAACTCTGGAGGAGGGTTAGGTGCTGGGAAGTCTGGATTATAGGTGGATTCCTGGTGTATTTCCTTTATTTCGTGTTATAGTACTTTAAATCATGATATTTATATAGTTTATAGGACAGAGTAGTGTTAAATCATGGTCTGTTAAGCATTTGACACTCTGAAGCAGCAAGTTTCTCTGATTTAGGAGTTGAACTCCCTCTGCCAGTGACATCATAATAACTAGATAATGTGGGAGTCCAACAGCTAAATACAGTTCCTTTTCATCTGTCCCAGCTTGTTTATTCTTATTCTTATTTGTTTTGTTCTAGACAAGGAGCTAGAGGCATAGAGAATTCCAGGGACAAGCCCACAGGGCACACAGCTGAGGAAATATTAAAATAAACACATTCAGTTGATGCAGAACAGGACAAGAATCTACAGTTGGCCTTTTCTTGCAAGGGAGTCGCTTTCTCTCCACACTAAAATATGGTCAAAAAAGATCATTTTCATTTTCTTCTATTTCTTAGATCATTTTTGGTTTGAAAAACATTCCAGTTCTGCAAGCTCTACTTAGTAGTTCTTCGCTGGGCATGATGGTGTCTGACACAGAGGGTACAGAATTATATGCAACTGAACTTGCCCTCAAAGAGCTCAGGGTCTAATAATGGATTTAGACTGGGAAACACATGATGTTAATGGTAGGAATAGGTACTCAGTGGACAAGAAGGTCAGAGGACGGAGATAATAACAGAAAAAAAAAAACCCATCGTCTGTATGAAATACATTTATTTGTAATAGTGAGAGGAAAATCGACACCTAGTCTTGTAAACAGGGCTTCTGTATTGTGTACTTGTGAAGAGTTAATGTTTATCTAATCGAATGGTTTTAAACTATATTTTTAATTATCAGAAAAAAAGGTCTAATTAGACATAAACATACATGGGATACATGTGTTGAGGATTTTTACTTTACCATTAGATTTCAAGTTAAAAATTTCTTACTTTAAGATGAACTATTCTGAAGAACACAGCCAATGTAAATACTATTGAGCTTGAAAGCTTAATTAAAGATTCCAATGACTTTTCAGGGTTAGAGTAGGTCCAATTAAAATGAGCTGCAGTTTGATTAATTGATTCTGGATGTTTCCACTGAGCTATTATGTTTGGAACTGTCTTCCAATTAATTTCCTATCAATTTACCTGCCATGCTATATCAGATATAATGAATTCTGGAACTTCACAAACACTAGGTATCCTGTGAAACTGATACTCAACCTTCCTATGTGAAGGAATAAAACTGAATCTGTCCACTTACGTAACAGTACTGGCATCTGCACCTAATAGGTGTGCTAGGTGATAAACAGAGATCGAGTCCAACCCTTTTATCATGTTCATAATTCTCAGGCAATGAGTCTAAGTGACAGATGCTATTGTCACGAAATACGAGCTGGCTCTTTCCTATGCCAATTTTTTTTTTTTTGAGCAGGAAGAGCTTTAATTTTTTAATGGCAAATTATTTATGTGCTGTGCATGAATCTTACTGAGGATTAATTAGAAACAACTGCATATTTTCCCAGGGGCATAGAAAAAAAAAAGAAATCATGATCTCACATTTCCCTTTAAAATTTAAAGTTCTAAAACCTACCTGACAGAGTACAGGGGCTCTCCCTGACTATGGTACTGTGACAGAAAAAGGCAGCTAAGGCCCTGACCACTGACCAACTTGGAACAGAAAAGTGATAACACCTGCAGGGGCTCAGGACCAAGTCAGGGTGTTGAAGGGAAAAACTGGTCTTCTGTATATTATGCATTGGACCTTTAGTCCTGGTTTACCCAGCCATCCTGAGGGAAGACTTAGCCTTGCAGAAATGGTGCATTAATGTACAAAGCTGTGAGACTGGACCTCAGCTATGATTTTGCCATAGAACGTTCCTCACTGAGCATGACCCTAGGAGAGCCAGGAGGAAGAGGACTGTTCTCCCTCTTGTTCAAAGAACTGTTATGGTTGAAATAGGAAGTGAGTGTAGTCAACAGTGTCATAGGACAGAAAAAGCAGACACAGTTCGCTGAACTAAAGTCAGTGGTGAGAATTTGCTCTGGTGGTAGTCACAGTAGAAAAATGTGGGTCTATTTAGTTTTCTCACATTCCAAGGCCACAAACCTCTCTGGTTTGACCTACTAAGGCATATTTTAAAGAAATGAACTGTTGATGGTATAAATCATATTCTCTGCTCTTAAGAGATCCCATGTGAATACTGATTTCAGTCAATGGTCACTAAGATTTGCTCACTAAACATGCAAAAGTACACCAAGTGCTTCTCAAGCTAATTGTGGAACAGACATCTCAAGGAGGAGAGAACACAATTGAAGTAAGTGGTATGATTACACAAAAGAGAAATGTGGCTTTCACTGCACTGCACTTTGGTGATGTGGGAACATATTTATTACAAACGAAAAGCAGATTGAAATAAAAATTATTCAAATGTAAAACTTTTTGACATTCTCTTCCCATAACTATTTTTAGCCTATCAAAAGTAAACTAAAAGTAAAAAGACAAAATCTAGAATACATTATAATTAATAACTCCTAGACACTACTATTATGTATATGAAAATACAACCACAGAGAGAGAGAGAAGAAATTTGTAATCAATTTATCTGAAATAAATCCAAAATATATACAGAATTCTTATAAATCTTTTTTTTTTTTTTAAGTAGATTCCACGCCCAGGGTGGAACCCAATATAGGGCTTGAACTTAACAACTGTAAGATCAAGACCTGGGCTGAGATCAAGAGTTGGACACTTAACCTACTGAGCCATGTAGGGCCCCCCTCCTTTTTTTTTTAAGAAAAAAGAAGATAAAACAGCCACATCATTAAGAAGGATATCCAAATGGTCAATAGCTATTTGGCAGTGTCTCTTAATGCTTAACATATGCACATCTTATGACCCAGTAATTCCACTGTTAGGTACAGACCCAACAGAAATACAAGCATATGTTCACCAAAAGATCAGTACAAGGATATATCTGTGGTATCCAACTTTCCAAGTATACAAGTGCCCATTCACAGGAAATAAATTCACAGTAAATAATTTGTACTGGTACGCTCAGTTTCCTAAAAGATTCCTGGGTGATACTAATGTGGAGGTAAGGGTGAGAACCAACCTTCAGAGCTCCAATATGCTCAGAGTTCAACATTAACCTTTGTGTATGGCATTTAGAAACTGTTTGCTCCAGAAGCTCAATAAATATTTGTGGATTTGATGCAATTCAAATGCAATGCAAATGACTTTGTCTATGTCAGGAGTTCTCACTTCTCCTTCAGGTCCTAGTCACAAAGTACTGAGATGGAGTTTGCCCCATTTAAAAGCCTGTCAGTAAAAGAATTTAGATTGCAAACAAAATTTGCAGAGCTAGTTGAATGAAAATCAATTCAAGGCTAATTTAAGAAGCTTCTAAGAAAAATGCTGAGTTTACAAACCAAAATAGAAAATGACCACTGTCACATTTCAGCTTAAAAAATGATTGATTCTTTTTTCCCCATCATTTCCGTGGTTGGAGAAAGTTTGTGGGGGAAACGCTAACAGCAGTGACTCTTGACAGTGAGTCCTCGTTCTAACAGGGTCAAGGGCATATGTTTAATACACTAATTAACATCATGCCACTAAACTTATTTTTTTAAGTAATAAATAGCACCTTTGAATAGCACTGTTCAACTCAGGTCATAAATCACCCACAAACAAAAAAGAGAAAGTGAAAGAATGTGAAAAGGTCGGGAAAGGCTCTGCACCATAATTAAGAACAAGAATGGAGAAAGATGGGCTAGAATTAGAGGGTGAATCATCATTTTTGTTACAAAAAGCAATGTGATGGTTGGGATATTTGGGGAAGGGGAGAAGATAGTCAATGTGCTGGTGCTCACTGTATTTATCACAGTACATTCATGTTAACTCTTTTCACTTTTTCATACAAGGTTTGAGGTCCATTGTTTTATTACTCCTTCACAGTGCATGGCATCCTATAGTTTAGATTAACTGAAGATAATTGTTCCAATATTTGGAACCATAGCGATTGTTCAAAACCTCTGTTTTATACTTCTTCGGTGTAGACTAACACTAATTCCACCTCTGAAACTCTCATTTCCTTCTTTCTATGTCAGTGGTCATGTATCATTGTTGCCCAGCTGAATCACGTTTTTAATCATGCCTTCTATTTATTTTTACTGATTTTGCTCAGAAGGTAAAGCATCAGTCTTGCATCAGAGATGCACTCTGAGATGTGGACACACTTTATGACTGATTTTTAAGGGAGAGACTGAAGCCAGCAATAGAGAAAACATACTCAATGCTTTCATGTTATCCCATTCTACCGGTCACTTCTGAGAGACCGCCAAAACCCTTAACCTTGAAAAATTGTAATGTCAATAAATATCATCAACAAAGGCCCGGCTGTGGTAGCACAGTGAGATGGAGAATATTACTGAAATCAAAATGAACATGCATTCAAATACCCACAACATTTTACTTGTAGGTAAAAGTGTTAAAGATATATCTCAAACAAACATAGTTCTACATCATAAAAATTTCTTATGTTTCATCTTTGTAGTATTATAAAGTAACTTTATTTGATATTTGAAATATTCCACAATAGTGTTAGTGTTTTCTGCCAAATTTGTTTACAAAGAAGAAGGTACATTTTTGGTAAAAGCCACTAAATGCTGAGATACTAACACAATCTATCTTGGATTAACTAACATTAGCTTAGTCTTACAGTTTTATCCCTTGTTTATAAAGATTGTGTTTCTATGTAACTTAAAAGTACTATCGTCGTCGTTGTCATCATCATCATCATCAATATCATCATCTGGATTTAAACATTTTTTTAGGAGAAAAAGTTATAGTAGACACTTACTCTTTACAGTTACATTTATCTCATTAATACATCCTGATACTCCAAAACAAATGATATCCATTATGCATACTTAAAATACTGATTAGCCATAATTATTTTTAAGATGGATGGGTGAACTACTAATTAAACTCTTGAACTTGTAAGTAAGGGGAATGAAAGTACCCTTTAAAATCTGAACCAGAAGATCAATTCTGTTGAATCAGGGCAGAGACTGCTAGTCATGGCTCTGAGAACAGACTTAGTTCTAGAATATTGGAAAGTATTCATATGCGAGAAACAGTGTCCAAGAGAAGGTCCCTTCAATATCCAATATGTGCTGGCACAGAACATATGAACCAAGAAACCTGGTTTCCTGGGAGTGTGTGATCATGGGGTGGGGAGGATCTCATTGAAGGAAAGGGAGGAAAGGAAACATTTTCTCTTGGCTGTCAAGAAGGACCAGTAGTCTTTTGCAGTCTGGCAGGAGTATGGTTTATAGGGTTTATAGTATATAATTCAGACTGAATGGTCAGGGAACAGCTTGAATCATCCTACAAATTAGGATACAGGAAGAAAACAAGAAATGCTAACTTCAGTTGAAATTACAAACTGAGAAATGATGTGAGGATCCCAGAAACCTACAAAGTGTCTTGTCCTTGAGAAGATTAGTAGGGGTAAGAAGTAACACACTAACAGCAACAACCAACCCATCACAAGTTGTGTGCATTGACACTTCAAGCATGACCCAATGCTGGTTTTCACCATCTCCTCTCCAGCCTCTGCCACCATTAACTCCCACAGGGACCACCGCTGTAGCCTGCTTCTACCTCATTCCCTCCAACCATGTTCTTCACAGCAGCAAGGAGGACGTGGAAAATGTACATTAGATCACGCCACTCTTCTGGGCCTTAGAATAAAATCCAGATTCCTTGCCATGGTCATACAAGACCCAATATATAACTGGACCATGATTCACACCATGCCTTCCCTCAGATCAATTCTCTCCTCTGCCATGATGGCTTGCTTCCTCCCTGCTCCCTGACTCCTAGAGCTCCTTCCCTCCACTTTGAGCATGGTCCCTCCACCAATTCTCTGTCTTCAGATGTTCACAGTTTCCCTCTTCTGCTTCCTCTGGCCTTTCTTCAAATGTAAGATCCTCAGGGAGCACTCCCCTGACCACCCCACTTAAAGTAGAAAGACCCCCAACTCAAATCATTGCCTGGCTTTTTATAGTATGTATCATTATCTGAAGTTGTATACACACATACATACACACACACATACAAATATGTAGGCATGCATGCATGTACACAATATGTATTATATTAATAACATATATTTTAAATAACATCCATTTGTCTTACTATTTACTCTTTTATTGGCTGCCTCTTGTCTCTTCCACTGAGACATACTATCAGGAATGCAGAGAGCTACTTTTTGACCTTAATAAGTGCTACATTAAATTAGCTCTAATTTTTACTTATTTTTTTTACTACTTTTTACCCACTTTGCACTAATTCAGTGTAACCTTTCACATTATAATTTAACCCCCAATGAAGTATTTTCATTTAGAAATTTTAAAAATATTGTGATTTGTTTGATAGTAATGTTATAAATTGATAAATATTTTACTGTGTAAGTAATCATTTTTATTAACTTGGTTGGGGCCCTTTTCTAAGAAAATGGTGCACTCCTGTGGTAGAGGTAAAGATAAAAAGAAGATCCTGTTGTAGGCCTCTTAATAGCAAGTGACCTGCCTCTCCCTAATAAGTCTTTTTAAAAGTATGAGTCCTTTCAATGTCATCACACTAACCACGTCAATTTTCTCAGTTACCTGTAGTAAAAAGAAGGAAATTGTATAAACGGATTTTTATTAATAGTAGATGTAACATTTTTATCAGAGATCTTTCTGCCTTTTCTTCTTAGTTTCCAGTGATGTGACTTAACCAGAGTAAAGATTTTAATTCATAAAACTTTCACATAAGGCAGTCCTTGGATTTGAACACATATGGGAATGCCAAAAGCCTAACCAATTGCCTCCATAAAGATGAAATCTCTTAGGTATATTTATTAAAATTATAACACATGATTGATGGCAAAAGACTGAAGTCTGTTCCAACACAGTCTTCTGATAAAATAATATTACTTCTGTTACAACTACCTGAAATCAAATTAAGGCCAGGATTCTTATCATACACAATATATAGTGACTTCATTTCAATGACGTTAAAAGTCACACAAAGGATGAAAGGTCATGTTCAGATGAACTGCAGCAGATTTCACTGAAAAATTCGAGGACTGTTTCAACCTTCTCAATTTCCAAGAATAGTAAGGCTATTTCCAAAATACTGACAGATTTTAAATTGCCATGCCTTTGGATGTAGCCATCTCTTAGTTTTTGTATATCAAGAAATATGTATGTCAATTTCCTGACTGAGTTTCCAGCATGCTACTAAAGGAAAAGTTACGTATTTCAAGTATTCCTTACTGTTTATATGCCCTTAAATAAGGCAGTTAAGTGGCCCCAGGATTATGATTAGATTGTCCATTATAGTGCCCTACTCATAGAAGCTGTTCATTTAAATATTTATTGAGTGACAGAATAAATGATAGAAATAAGGAATATATAAATTCAATAGAAATCCCAAAACTGTCTTAGTCAAATAAGTCACAAATAGGCTTATCTTTTGCAGTGAGAATAATAAAACAAGATTATTAAGCAATGAAAGATGTAATGGGAATCTGTTGAATTTTGTTCTAAAACGTAACTCCTAAAAATGCTTGAAATATGATTTCTAATCATTTATAGTTTATTCTGCTTTATAGAGTTGTTGTGTCCTTATTTACACTGAAATATGTGAAAAGTGATCAAGTAAATAATTCCTTGAACTTAATAGTTGATGAGTTCCATACAGTAATTAGCAAAGATTAAAAATAAAGAAGGATTTCACTATCCAATGTATAGATTCCAGGTGAATGTATTTAGGCAATAAAGGAACATTTGGATGTAAGTATGAGGTAGATGATCAGAAGGTATCTGAAAAACAGGCAAAATGAGAGACGTCAGCAGAAGAACTGCTCCTGCTTTTCTTTTTTTCTTCTATTGGCCTGTTTTTTGACAGGGGTCCCTGTTTGGCATCAGCTGGAATTACAAGGAGGGCTCCTTAAATCCTCTGAGAACAAAGATAAACACCGCCAACAAAATACTAAAAGCACTAATGCAAAAAACAAAACAAAACCCCCCAAACCCAAATTGGAACAAATTCCATAATCTGTAATATTAAGAATCCTGGTTTCAGAATGAATCAAACACAAATTTAAATCTCATTTACTAGGTAGATTCCTGAAGGCAAGGCATTTCAAGCCATTGTACCTCAGTTAGTTCATCTGTAAAATGGGGTTAACCCACTTCACAGGTTGGTTAAGAGGACGAACTCAAACACGGGCATAGCTGAGAATATAGGCTCCCAATAAATGATGGCTTGTTGTTGTTATTGGTTGGTATTATTTCATTTCTGCCCACCTCTGCACTTATATCATACAGTTAAGTAACAAACTGCCTAACAACAGAACTTACCCACAAAGAGTTGACTGTTGAGCTGTAAAAGGACATGCCCATCGGCGGGAGCAGGCTGCGTCTTTGGTAAGAGCTGATCCACTCGAAGAGATGCCTCTTTCATGTTCCGTTCCACCCTGACATGGTGCCACTGGTTGTCGTTGAAATGAGTGGGTGATTGCACCGAGATTTCAAAAGGCCCATTGCCCACATCAAATGAAAAGGTCACTACTGCTGGAGCTGTAAATATTACATATGAAGATTGTTCGAGTGAGGCCACATGGTGGACAGCAGAGCCCTTGACACACTTAGGAATAGCACCACGGCGTAGCAATCACAAAATATAAAGGCAATGGCTTAAGTCTTATGGAAGGAAATGATAGCATCCGTCAAGACTAAATGTGGAATGAGACCGTAAAATACATTCAGAAAAAAACCCAGATTTTAAGAACTTCATCCTCAGAGTTAATTTTGCATATTGATGAAGAGTAAGGCTAGTTGGCCAGAACAAGAAAACTAATAGCTTCTGACATTTTAGGTAAAACTCATTTTTACAACGATTCAAAGTTTATCTGATTTTAAAAGCATGTAAGACACAGTTGATATTAAGATACTAATAGTGGCCTAAGAGTATGCGAAAATTATATCGTATACAAGATTATACGGCTGGTTTATTTAATTAATTAACTCTATAATTTACCAAGAATTTAGTTTTTAAAAAAATTTAATTATTTGGACTTAAAACTCTTCTTAAATTGGTTCCAGAGAATACCAATTATTTCCCCAAATTATCGTGTTAAATATTATTTCTTGCAAAAAAGCTAACCTAATATTATAGATTTTTTTTCCAAAAGGACACAATGAAAAGATTTAGTTGATAAAGTAGAAACACAGTACTTTAACAATTAGTGAAAGGATTTACTACTAAATAGAATCCCACAGGCTTCTAAGGAAAAGGAGACTCACAGCGTAGCTCTATCCTTATAAAATCGGTAATCCCCAGGTTCTCTAAAAATACCCCAGATGAAGCTGTTGTCTTAAAAAAGAAAGACACATCTGCACTAAGTTCTCCATGGAAAGTAGGAAAATGAAGGTATGAAGCCTCAGTATTGAAGGAAGCTGAATTCCAAAATGACCCTGTTTAAAAAAAAAAAAAAGAAAAAATCAAAGACAAAAATTCATAAAATAAAATGAATGGCATAATTACATTTTTTATTTTAGCATTTCTACTACTAAAAATACTGCTAATTTATACAAATCCGATTTTCTTTTAACTACATGGTATACAGGACATGAGCATAAGATTGGAGATTTTACAAGGATTGCAATCCTAGATTCCTTCCAACGTAGGAGAGGAACGAACATTGCAGAAATGTTCTGAATGTTATATTTCATATAAGAAAATTGACCTCACCCTAAATACCACCCTCTGCCAAAGTGATATGGTAAGAATCTGCCAAACACTGATAAATAGACTTAATTTTTTTTATAACTTGAAAATTGAAATACCTACAATCCTTTGGATAACAAAAATCTAAAGAAGCTCAAAGCATTTTTTGTTTTGACAATTCTAATGCACACACTTCACAAAATTACACCTTCAACTAACTGTTTTCATTAATGGGCTTTGCAATTTTCTAAACTGGCATTCAAAATATTCTCTACTAATTAAAGATCAAGATACTATTTAGTCTGTGCTATGCTGATCTTCTCATGAAAATGCTCTTTTCATTCAAAATTACCTTTGCTTTGCTTGTAATAGTGAAGTAGATAAACAGCAGGAAAGGGCTCTCAAAAACTTTAAAATATTCACTATAAGGAGAAAATATGTAAAAGGTTGGGGTATAAGTTAAAAGGTCTGAAAAAAACACTTATGTGGACTATAGCTTTAATTATAATTTCTACCCACATGCAACTTCTTATCTTCACTTTCCCATTCATCTTGTTGTTGTTGTATCTACAACTTTCCTTTTGAAAAAATACTGTGGGACACATATAGCAGACGGTATGGGAAATAAAATACAAATGCAGTGGCATGAAGTGGCAGGAGTGAGATCCAAGTGGCTATGTGTGGTTGATGAGAAGCACTATCAGAGAAATGAGCTGTGTATTGCTGCTGCCACCAGCAAGCTCTCGACACATCAAATATAAATATATATCTCGAGTTTTAAGCAACTGTCTCTATACGCACTCACAGCATTGGTTAAAATTCTATCTAAATTACTTTCCTGGAAGACGTATTGATCCACTAAAGTTAGAAAACAGTAATTTCAAAACAATGGTTCATTATGTTAGCAGGGAACAGATACCTAGAGTTAAAAATCACAAACTCGACTCAGCCTCTATCTATTCCTTAGATTTTAATTTATTTTTCTATAAATTCTGGACCAAACAAGCAGTGGTTGTATCTATTTTACTTTTTCTGTTTTTCTTGTGGACTTGATTCAAAAGTCAATTCTCAGCTCATCTGTGAACAATTTTAGAGCTGAATTTATTCAGCTGAGAATATACTTTGAGGGCTTTTTTTCCCCTATAGCCAAATGAAACTGTATATTATCTGAGTTTGCCAAGCCTAGTCCTTATTTCCATTTTACAGCTATTTCTACGCTTAGACATTTTGATCTCTAGGAAAGAATGCAAGAAAATGCAAAATATCAAGTCAGGGATAACAACGCATTTGTGTTCTTAAAAGTTATTACCTGACCTATTTCTAGAAGGGATTAAATACCTTCTGTTGAAATGTGCTACACATGAAAATTAAAGTTGTAACTTTAAATTACAGAATATTATTGAATCTTATACATTTGGTCAGATTAAAAAGAAGAACACAGAATTCCTTAAAGGTCTAAATTAGATAATATCATTTTAAGACATAGTATTTCAATTGTTTCATTTTTAAATCACAACTAACCCAATAAAGCATCCTATCGAAAGGCTTCGGGGGACTGGCTGAAACAGTAAAACAATTCTTTGAACTGCTGCTATCTTTACAATGAATGCTTTTATAGCAATGAAAAAAATGTATTACCTTAAGTAGCTTAAACATTCTCACACACGGAATTGTGCCTATTTTGTCTAGTTAGCAAACCTCATTGTACAGATTCACAATAGGTAAAAAACCAGAGAACATCTTATTGGAGTAAGAAATTGCTGCTAATTCAAAACAATCATAAAGAAAGCAAAGGCCAATATTTCCATGTTCAAATAATTCTTACGGCATATGATACCTCAGCTCTGTACAGACTGTGCTTAGAAGCACCCGGAAGAATGTGAACTGCCTCAGAGAGGAGGGGAAAGAGCAGGAGGCAGAGCAGAGCCCAGCAGGCAGGCACCAGCAGGAAGCTGCAGGTCTTTTGAAGAGAGAGTTCCTGGCTAAGGTGGTTTAAAAATCCTTAAGAGGCACCCCTAACGGATTTGAATGCAATCACTTGCTCGATTAGTCAGGAGAGTTAAACCTCTTTTATTAGCCCAACAAAAACAAATCATGATGTGTTATTCTATGTAATTAATAATTGTAAATAATTTTAAGTTATTAATAATGAACATGTTTTCAATTAAATTCAGTATAGGATACCAAATATTTGAAATGATTCCTTTGAGAATTCCACCTTTTATCTTTCCAAAATTAAAAATAAATGTAGTGGCTAATGGGATCCATACTGTTATTTGCAGAGAAGAAGATGATGTACTAAGGATTTAATTCCATACACAAAGTAAAAAGAGCTCATTTAGGGAAATTAACTTAGTAGAATGTCAAGATTAGAAGTAATTTTAAAAATATTCCTTTCGCTAAACTTTTTTTTATCACGAATGGATTATCCTTTAAACATAACAGATTTATAGAGACAGAAAGTGGAGCAGTGGTTTTCTAGGACTGAGGAGAAAAGGCAGGTGGAGAATTAAAGGTGCTAAGGGGTGCAGAGTTCTTTTTGGGTAACAAAAATGTTCTAAAACTGATTGTAGTAATGGTTACACAATGCTGTGACTATACTATAAGACACTGAAAAGTTCATTTTATATACATGAATTGTATGGTATATAAATTATATCTCAATAAAGCTGTTTTAAAAAAAGAACAGAATTTGAAAAGCTATTATTTTTAAGGCACTGTGTTTTACTTTTAAAAGCAGAATGTATATGACATGCTAACCCTACCTTTCTTTCTTTATTGAGATATGATTGACATGTAAAGAGCTGTACACATTTAATGTATATAACTTGGTAAGTTTGGTAACACTACCTTTTATTTATTTATTTATTTATTTATTTATTTATTTTTATTTTTTTAACACTACCTTTCTTAAAGGTAAAAAGAAACACCAAGGCAAGGGATAATTTACTAGTTAAGTGGATCTTTCTGAATGCGTAAGACTCATTTTAAAGAGCCAGAAATACAATTTCTTTCATTAGAATTTTTGTTTTGAGATGACTATAGATTCTCATGCAGTTTTAAGAAATACTACAGAAAGATTTTTTGTACCCTTTAGCTAGTTTTCTCCAGCAGTAACATCTAGCAAAACCATAGTACAGTACTGAAATCAGGATGTGGACACTGATACTAGTCAAGAGGCATGACATCTGTATCACTGTAAATACTCCTCATGCTTCTCTTTTATAGCTGCACCCACTTCCCTCCTGCCTTCACCCCTAATCAGTTCTCCGATGTCATCTAAAGAACATTCTATAAATAAAGGCATACAGTATGTAGTACTTTGAGATTAACATATTTTTCACTCAGATTTACTCTCTGAAGATATACCAGGCTGGTGTGTGTGTCAGTAGCTCATTCCTTTTTATTGCTGAGCCATATTCCATATATGGAAATTTAGTTTAACCATTCTGTTGAAAGACATCTGGATTGTTTCTAGTTTTCAGCTATTATAAACAAAGCTGCTGTGAACATCTATGTGTAACTTTTTGTATGAATATAAATTCTCAGTTTTCTGGAATAAATGCCCAGGAGTACAATCCCTGAGTCATATGAGAGTTGCATGTTTTACTTTTTGTTAAACTGCCAGACTCCTTTCCAGAGTAGCTATATCATTTACAACCACACCACCAATGTGTGAGTGATCAGGTTTCTTTATCTCCTGACCAGAATTCAGTGTCACTCTCTTTTTTCAGCCATTTGAAAGGTATGCAGTGACATCTCATTGTGGTTTTGATATGCATTTGCCTAATGGCTAATGATTTTGAGTATCTTTTTGTGTGTTTGCCATCTGTGGTCCTTTGGTGAAATCTCTCTCCCTGTCTTTTACCCATTACATCTTTGGCTTGCAGATGGCCACCTTCTCACATGGCCTTTCCTCTGTGCACAGGTGGGAAGAGAGAACTCTCTGGTGTCTCTTTCTCCTCATATTAAGGACACCAGTCTAATCAAATAGGACCCCACCCTTACAACCTCATTTAACTTAAAGATCTCCTTAAAGACCCTAATCAATACAGTTACATTGGGATTAGGGCTTCAACATATAAACTTTGGAGGTGATGAAACAATTTAATCCATAAAATTCATATTTTAATTGGATTATTTTTTTACACTGTTGATTTCAGAGGGTTATTTATATATTCTAGTTACTAATCCTTTGTCAATTCTCAGTCCTCATCTTACTTAACCTATCAACAACAATTAACATAGCTGATTATTTTCCCCTCCTTGTAACATTTTCTTCACTTGGATCCAGAAATACCGATACTCTTTTGCCTTTCTCATTAGTGCTATAATTCTGTTTCTTTCTTTCTTCCTCCTTACCTCCTCAATCTGTTAGTATTAGAATGCCACCAACCCTTACTATTATGCTTCTCCATCCACAATAACTCTTGCTGGCCCACCATCTCATGGCTTTAAATATGCTGATGACTTACGAATACATATCTGAAGACTGGAACTCTCAAATGAACAACTCCACATCTCTACCTGAACACCTCCATCTCAACTTTAATATGTTCAAAAACTGAGTTCTTTATATTCTTCTGCAATTCCTTGACTTCTCCTTCTTGATTAATGCCAATTCTGTGCCTCCAATTGGTTATTAGACCAAATACCATGGTGTTATTCTTGACTCTTCCGCGATCTACACTGATCCATCAGCAAACTGTTTTGCCTCTCTTTTTGAACTATTCCCATACTTCAACTATTGTCATTGTGCCCATGGCCCAAGCCACCATGACCCCTCGGCTGGAATGGTATATGGTCTCATAAATGGCCTTCTTGCTTCCACATTTCCTACAAAATCTCATTAAAATGTAAATTAGATCACACCAATCCTCTACTCAAAATTCTCTGTTTTCCAGTCTCACTGAAGTTAAAAAATAAAGACCTCTCAAAATCCTCTATGATTTGACTACCAGATCTTCTAATGTCTTCTGCTATTCCTTGTTCACTCTGCTGCACACATTTCAACCACCTTGCTCTTCCATGAATATACCAGCTATACTCCCATCTCTGCATGGATATTCTGGCTTCTTCCTCTGTCGAGAGTACTCTTTCATAGATATACACATGCCTTGCTCCCTTATTTCCATCAGATTTTTATTCAAATGCCATCTTCTTCAAATTTTATGACCATTCTATTTAAATATTTCAATCCCACACCCCCTCACCTCATTTATATTGTCCTCACAACACTTATTAGCATCTATTATACCATATATTTTACTTATATATTGCCTATCACCCCCCAAGAGAACTCAAGCTCCAAAAATGCAGATAACTTTTGTCTATTTTGTTCACTTTGTGTGCTCTCTCTTTCTCTCGGGATGTGGGGAAGGCATAGTACAATGTATGGGCTCAATAAATATTTGTTGAGTGAAATTATGAGATTTCCTTGGAAAAGTAGCAATAAGAAAGGTTAATCACTCTCAGTTTGGTTGTATTGTATGTATCTCAATAAATACACTCAAGTTCTTTGGTAAACAAGTAGAAAGAGGGGAACAGAAGAGAGAGAAGGAAGAGGAAAAGGAGGGAAGGGTAAAAAAGTGAATAAATCTCAGGAAAATTAAATAAAGAAAACTAAAGGAAAGAAAATAAAAATATAAAAATTAAAAAGAATGTCCTAATGGTACAGGATTATCAGACAAAGTGGAGTTTGCAAAATCATATGATTATCTGTTGAAATGGAATTGATCTCACTCTTTTTAATGGTTTACATGTAGTCTGTCAAATGGAACAGAACTCTGTCGAATGGAAGAGAAATTAACCAAATCACTAGTCAATATCTTTCTCCAGTCTATGAATGTAACTTCTGCAATGTTATTTATTGCCTACATGCACCTTTGATTATTTAATGCATTTTGGGCAGCTGTGATTTCTCAGACAGCTGAACAAGTCGATGCAAACAAAATGAAAAAACTAATTTCATTGACAAGAATTTCTTAGAACAAGAAACTTAGAACAACTTTTTCTAACTATGGAAGTTTTGGGGGGTCTTGTGACATAAAATTTTAACACAATGAATTAACTAAGAAATACATTGAATAAAAAGTTAGAAAAATTCAAATGCCAGGGTTGAAAAGACTACTTTGTTCAAATTAATGAACCAAGAGCAGAAATTTAGATCATGTTTGCAACAACCAACTGCTTTAAACTTTTCTATATTTTACCACATCATATCCAATTTCAGGAAAAATTGATGCCAATGCACAACACTGAATGCATCCTTGTTAGGTTACTGACCTTTAGGGGAAATTATTCCTTAAAGTATTTGGTTAGAAAAAGCCAGTCATCTAGAAGGTGAAAAAATCAGTTTGGCTTCAGAATACAGCAATAGTCAATATCTGAAGACAACGGAGCACTGTCCACAAATTTCTGAGAGAAAGAAAATGTAAGTAGCCTACATTTTTTGTGTTAAAGCACCAGGCAGACATTCTCAAATTTGAAAAAAATTTGAGAATAAAGTACATGCAAACTCTTTTGAGGAAAAATAAAAATAAAGCCCTACTTTGTAATGAAATATCAGCCAAAAGATATCTAGAAAAGCTGTGGAAGACAGGATGACTGCATCTCTCAGTGCAGACAGAAAAGGAGGATAATATGTACAAATGGAGAAAGTCACAGTGTGATACCCACCCCCCCAGCAAATGTTATACCAGCTTCTAAAAAGTTCAAATGTAAGGTTACCTTATAACCTAGAAGTTCCACTCCTAGAAATATACTCAAGATAAATGGGTTATATAGGAGAAAAGAGAAATGACAGCATATGTCCACAAAAAAATCTCATACACATATGTTCATAGCAGCATTATTTATATTAGCTAAAAAATGATACCAACCCATTGACTGATCAATGGGTAACCAAAATGTAGTCTATCCATACAATGGAATATTATCCGGACATAAAAAATAATGAAGTGTTGCTACATGGTACAACATAGATAAATATTGGCAATAGCATGCTAAGCGAAAGAAGCCAGTCACAAAGGCCACATATTCTGTGCTTTCATCTACATTGTTGTTGACTGGGAAAGCAGCCTGTTGGGGGTAAATGTTGTTGACTAGGATTGGAGTCAGAGTGGGAGGGAAACAGAGAATGTTTGCTCAACGGGACTACATTTATTTTTTTTCAAGTGATGAAAATATTCCAAAACTGGTTATGGTGATTGCTGCACAACTCTGTAATATACCAAAATAATTACATATGCTAACGTATGATTAGATTGTATACTTTAAACAGGTGAATTGTAGGGCATGTGAATTATTTCTTACTAAAGTTTTTACCAAAACAATAATATAAAGTTAAACCTGCAAAATTTGGTTTAGAGTTCTGAGGCAACAGATATTCCCAAGCACATGAAAACTCAAGAAATTCAACACTCATGGGTCTTTCTGGAGGAAAAACAGAAAACATCAGCTACCTGACAATGCAATCCAAGAAGAAATAAATCAAAATAAAAAATCATTCAAGAATAGAGAGGCTATGATGATAAACTAGTGGCTAGCATTAAGAATAAACAACTATAGATATAACAGTAAAACTAGGAAAAAGGGCAGGTGAGGGAGAAAAAGGAGAGGACAAATGAGTGTTACTTTTCTCATTTTTCACACTAGATCAATACTGTCTAAAATTTAAAAATGAGTTTAATATGAAACCTAGTGACTCTCTAGCCTTTTAAATTTTTATCATCTTTTCTTAAAGTTTAGTGGGATCATTCAAATTGAACATATATTTATGAGATATATAAATAATGTAAAGCAATTCCCTTGGCTTCAATTTGGCTTCTTCTTTCTCTGTCAATTTCTATTAATAAAGTTTTGCAAACTTATTTCTCAACCTCTGTTTCTATTTTTTTTTTTTTTTTTTTTTGTCTAGAGTGCTTCTCAACCTGAGGCAGTTTTGCCCCCAGGGGACATTTGGCAATTTCTGGAGACATATTTTGTTGTCACAAGTAGGGGAAAGGTGCTACTAGTGAGTTGGGATCAAGAATACTGCTAAATGTTCATCAGGGCATAGGACAGCCCCCATCCATAACAGGCCAAATGTCAGGAACACCAAAGTTGGGAAACCCTGCTCTAGAAATATCTAGCAATGTCTGGAATAGTATGCACTGGTATTAATCATTATTTCTGAGCTGGGTGACTCTTGATGATACACATACTCTTTTCTTTGACATTTCTATATATCTTAAAATTTTGTAATGACTGTACCAATTAAGTCATTAATATTTAAAATTTAAAACAATAAAGGTATACATGTGTATAAAATTGCTACAAAAGCATATTATTATGGTCTTGAGAATTATCAGGATTGTCGGTCTCAGTAAGTGGAAATCTCTTGAAAGCATTAGCGAGAATGTTCCCTCACATTTGTGAAGCTGCTTGAATATCAATTACTAGCTATAATAGAAGTCAGAACAGAACACAAAACGAAGTAGACCACAAAATATTTTTTCTCCAAGCAGCAGAAAGTATTTCAGTTTTATAAAGGCATGTGTTATTAGAAGAGTGAAAATAAAAAAATAATTAAGTAAAATCACGTACTCATTTGAAAGCAATTTCACTGCCACTAGTCCAAGTGTACTGACG
Source organism: Canis aureus (assembly GCF_053574225.1). Classification (NCBI taxonomy): domain Eukaryota; kingdom Metazoa; phylum Chordata; class Mammalia; order Carnivora; family Canidae; genus Canis; species Canis aureus. Next base: position 14,434,769 of record NC_135613.1, on the reverse strand, counting down.
AGAAATGGTTCAGATGGAACTAGATACTCTGTGTACCATGTGATTTTTCAATTGGAATAAATCTTTCAATATTGTCTAAACTCTTTTCATTAAAAGTATATGTTTGCACATCATTTAATTGCTTATACAATCAAAAACTTATTCCTGTCTCTTACAAATAATTCAAAGCTATAGGTTTCTTGAGCTGTATATGATGGATCATTCTCATTCTTTCATAAACTGCTATTTATTGATTATCTTTCATGCAACAGGTAATGTACTAGGTGCCAGGAACACAGTAATAAATGAGCAATGGATCTGCTTTTGAGAGGCTCAAAAATAATTAAAAGCCAGTATGAAAAATAGATCTTTGTAATTTGTTCAACATTCTTTGAAAGTGTAAGACTAGGTCCTCTAGAGACCTACGGGAGGCTTCATGAGGAAAGGTTGGAAACTTGAGTGTGACAGCTTTCAGTAAAAGGCTTGGGGAAATTTTGCAGATGAAGGAAAGCAAATGAAGGGGCAGTGGAGCCGATGCGATCAGCAGTCCGTGAATTTTCTTTCTGCTGCAGCACCTGCAGAAGTAGGGAAGGGTCTCTATAGATGTCCTCCTGATGAATGTCAAAAAACATTTAACCCTGTGTGTCAATAAAGGATGTCCACTCTTTCTTCTTAGCATTTGGAGAGAGTTCTGAAGACACTGCAAGCACAGCTGGCATGCTCTTTAGCTAATTTTTATAATGCTGAAGTTGAGGGATTGAATACCAGTCAAGAAGACTTTGGCTGGGACCTCAAAATAAGGATGTTCCCACTGCTTCGGGGGAGGAAGGAAAGTACATGGGTAAGCTCTCTCACTAGATACAACCTCTCTATTAATTAACCAGTAAAACTCAGATGTTTTCCTATGATTCTTTCCTTTGACTCTTCTGCCTCTCTAAAGTTAATATTAGTCAGAAACATATTCAGCAGGAATCTGAGTGTCTTGGACAATAACCATGTTACTAAAACCTTTCTTGTTTTATGAATTTATTTCTGGTATTTGTGAATTGAACAGTCGACATACAATGTTACATTAGTTTCAGGTGTACAACATAGAGATTTGACAATTCTATATTATGCTATGTTCACCTCAAGTGTAGCTACCATCGTTACCCAGCAAAACTATTACAATGCCATTGACTATATGCCCTATTCTGTCCTTTTTGTTCCCATGATTTACTCATCCCATAATTAGAAGTCTGGTCCTCCCAGTTCCCTTTACCCATTTCACCATACCCTACCACCCTCTCCTCTGGCAACCACCATTTTGTTCTCTATAGTTATGGGTCTGTTTCTGTTTTTTGTTTTGTTTTGTTTTTTGTTTTTTTAGATACCACATTTAAGTGAAATCATATGGCGTCTATCTATCTCAGTCTGACTTATTTCACTTAGATAAAACCCTCTAGGTCCATCCGTGTTGTCACAAATGGCAAGATCTCATTCTTTTTCATAGCTGAGCAATAGTCAATTATATATATGGATATATATACTGAATATATAATATATACTGCACATATATTTTATATATATATATATATAAACATACACACATTGCACCTTCCTTATCTATCGATGGACGCATAGGTTGCTTGTATATCTTGCTTACTGTGAATAATGCTGCAATAAACATAAGGGTACATATGTCTTTTCAAATTAGTGTTTTCATTTTCTTTAGGCAAATACCCAGTAGTGTAATTACTGGATAATATGGTAATTCTATTTTTAATTTTTTGAGGAACCTCCATACTGTTGTGCACAGTGGTTGCACCAATGTACATTCCCACCAACAGTGTACAAGAGTTCCTCTTTTTCTCCACATCCTGGTCAACAGTTGGTATTTCTTCTCTTTGATACTAGCCATTCTGACAGGTGTAAAGCGATACCTCATTGGGTTTCTGATTTGCATTTCCTTGATGATTAGTGAAATTGAGCATCTTTTCATGTGTCTATTGGCCATCTTTATATGTCTTTTTTTTTTTAAAGGGAGAAGAGAGCATGCACATGCAAGCAGGGGGAGGAAAGGCAGAGGGAGAGGGAGAGGGGGAGAGAAAATCTTAAGCATGCTCCAATACCTGCTGGAGCAAAGCCCAATGCAGGCCTCAATTTCATGACCCTGAGATCATGAATTGAGCCAAAATCAAGAGTCAGACACTTAACCCACTGAGCCATCCAGGTCCCCCAGTCATATTTAAGTCTTCTTTGGAAAAATGTCTATTCCGGTCCCCTGCCCATTTTTGATTGGATTATTTGGGTGGTTTTTGTGTGTGTGTGTGATTTTAGTTGTATAAGATTATTATATATTTTGGGCATTACCTCTCATCAGATATATCACTTGCAAATATCTTCTCCCATTCAGTGTATTGCCTTTTTATTTTGTTAATGGTTTTCTTTGCTGTGCAAGTGAAATAAGTCAGACTGAGATAGATAGACGCCATATGATTTCACTTATATGTGGTAAGTAAAAAGCTGTGCAAAAGCTTTTTATTTTGGTATAGTCTCAATAGTTTATTTTTACTTTTGTTTCCCTTGCCTGGGAAGACATATCTAGAAAAATGATGCTAAAACTGATATATAAGAGATTACTGCCTGTGTTTCTTTAAGAAGCTTTACTGTTTTAGGTCTCACATTCAGGTCTCTAATCCATTTTGAGTTTATTTTTATGTATGGTGTTAAGAAGTGGTCCAGTTTTCCCAACACTATTTGTTGAAGACATTGTCTTTTCCCCATTGAATATTTTGCCTCCTTTCTTGTAGATTGACTGTACAAGTGTGGGTTTATTTCTGGGTTCTCTATCCTGTCCCACCGATCTATTTTTGTGCCAATATCATACAGCTTTGATTACCTTTCTAGTATACTTGAAATCTGGGAATGTGATACCGCCCACTTTGTTCTTTGTCAAAATTGATTTGGCTATTTGGGGTCTTGTGGTTTAATACAAATTTTAGTATTATTAGTTCTAGTTCTATGAAAAATACAATTAGGATCATCATAGGCACTCCATTGAATCTGTAGATTGCTTTGGTATATGGATAGTTTAACAATATTAATTCTTTCAATCCATGAGCATGGTATGCATATCTTCATTTGTATGTGTTGTCAATTTTTTCATCACTGTCTTCTAGTTTTACGGTATTTTTTAAGTGAACTAATTTTTCAATTATGCAGTTTTCATCCTTTGTTAAAAAAATGTACCATTTTGATGACTGATGTTGATAATAAGAAAGGTTATCCATGTGTGTGGGCAGGGGATATATGAGCAATCTCTGTACTTTCCTTTCAGTTTTGTTATAAATTTAAAACTGCTCTTTAAAAAGTAAAAAACACCATAACTATTCATAATAGCAGTTGTTTTTTTTCTTTTTTTCTTTTTTGCAGTCAGATGTACTGCAGGATCATTTACATGTAATAAAAATGATCCTTTCATTGGGGAGGAATTTTGACAAAAGCACAAAGCCATGAGACCACCACCACAGTCAAGATATAGAACACATCTTTCATCTGTTCCCCTTTGCAAAATTCCTATCACTTTGAAGCTGTTACAGAGATCCTTTTTGCTTCCATGTTTTTGTCTTTTCCAGAATACCTTAGACATTGAATCATCCAGTATGTAGTATTTTACATAAAGGTTCCTTTCACTTAGCATAAAGCATAAAGCACTTGAGATTCATCCATGCTGTTGCATGTACCAATATTCCATTTCTTTTTATTGTTTAGTAGTATTCCATTGTATAGTAAGGATATCCCACAGTAAAATGGGAAGTTTATTCATTCACTAGTTAATTGACATTTGAATGATCTGCAGTTTTAGGAGACTATGAATAGAGCCAATATAAACCTTTATATAAAGGTTTTTCATTTATCTTGTGTACCGAGGAATGGGATGGCTGGATCACATGGTAAATACGTATTTAACCTGTTAAAAAAAAAACCTGCCAAACTATTTTTCAAAATGGCTCTAACATTTTGTATTTGTACCAGCAATGAGAGTTCCAGTTGCTCTGCATCTTCACCAGCACTTGGTATTTTTTTAAATTAATTTTAATCATTTTAATGGTTATATATTGATATCTCATTGTGGTATTGTTTTACATTTTCCTAATGACTAAGGATATTGAGAATCTTTTTATGTGTTTTTTGAAATCTGTATATTTTCTCTGATGAAGTGTATGTGCAAATGTTTTGCCCATTTCTTAATTTGAATTTTTTTCTTATTATTGACCTGAGAGAGTTCTTCTGCCTATATCCTAGACACTAGCCTTTATCATATATTGGTATGTATATGATATACTAATATATATATATATATATATATATATATATATATATATATATGTGTGTGTGTGTGTGTGTATACCTATTTACATATTTATTTTAGTGAAAGAAAGACAGCTGAGCAGAGGGAGCAGCAGAGGGAGAGAATCTTAATCAGGTTCCCTGCTAAGAGCAGAGCCCAACTCAGGGCTCAATCCCAAGATCCTGAGATCATAACTTGACTTGAAATCAATAGTCAGACTTAACCGATTGAGCCTGCCAGGTGCCCCTCAGATATTTATTTTGTAAATATTTTTTCCCAGTGTATGCATTTTATTTTCATTTTCTTAACAACGTCATTTTAAAAGCAGTTTTTAAATTTGCTGAAACTCTATCATTTTTAACAATTTTATGTATCATGCTTTTGGTGTTGTATCTAAAATATCTATGCCTAACCCACAATCACTAAGATTTTTTTCTTATATTAAAGTATGTTATAGTTTGTGGGTTTACATTCAAGTATATGGTTAATTTTGAATTATTTTTTGTATGCAGTTTGAAGTATGGGTTGAGAGTTTTATTGGTTTTTGTTTTTTTCAAATGGGTTCTCATTATTTCAGCACTATTTCTTGAAATGGACTATTTTTTTCTCCATTGAGTTGCTCTGGCAGCTTCTTAAAAAACCAATATATTCTAGGCTCTCTATTCTGTTCTATCAATCTATTTCTCTATCTTGATGTTAGTCTCACATTGTTTTAAATTCTGTAGTTTTGTAATACGTCTTACAATCAGTAGTATCAGTCTCAAACTTTGTTTTTATTTTTCAAAATGTTTTAGTCTAGTTTCTTTGCTTTCTACACATGTTTTAGAATAAGCTTGCTGATTTCTGCTGAAAAAAAGGAAAAAGAAAAACACTTATTGGGTCTTGATTGGGATTGTACTGAATGTATATCAATTTTTTAAAAACCAACAACAATATCAAACCTTTTAATCCGCAACTATCATATATTTTTTTAAGATTTTATTTATTTATTCATGATAGACATAGAGAGAGAGAGGCAGAGACACAGGCAGAGGGAGAAGCAGGGTCCATGCTGGGAGCCCGACGCAGGACTCGATCCCGGGACTCCAGGACCACACCCCGGGCCAAAGGCATGTGCTAAACTGCTGAGCCACCCAGAATCCCCAACTATCATATTTTCATTTAGTTCTTCTTTAATGATTTCTCATCAGTGTTATGTAATTTTATATTTATGCCAAAGTATTTTTTGGTGCTACTCTAAAAGGTACTTTTAAATTTCAACTTAGAGTTTTTATTAAGAAAATACAGAAATAAGGGGCACCTGGGGGTGGCTCAGTTGGTTAAGCATCTGCCTTCAGCTCAGATCATGATCTGGGGCTCCTGGGATTGAGCCTCGCATCCCACTTCCTATTCAGGGAGGAGTCTGCTTCTCTCTCTTTCCCCTCTCTTCCCCATCACTCTTTCTCTCTCCTTCAAATAAATAAATAAATGATAAGAAAATACAGAAATATAATTTATTTTTGAATATTGACCTTGCATCCTATGACTATGCTAAATTCACTTTAAAAAAGAGATATTCTTACAAATGTCCTACCTAGAAATCGGTATTATTTATAAATAGAACATTTTATATCTTCCTTTCTGATATACATGCCTTGAATTCCTTCTCTTACTGCATGTGCTAGGACTAGAAGTATGATGTTAGATAGATGAGAGTAGGCCTCCCTTTCTTGATCCTCATCTGAGAGGGAAAGCATTTCTAGTCTTTGATTATTTGATATTAGCTGTCAGATTTTCATGGGTGTCTGTTAAAACACTAAGGATGCTCTCTTTAGTTCCTACTTTGGCTTTTATCATAAGTAGAATGTTGAATTTTGCTATTAACTTTTCACATATATTTTTAAGAAATTCATTTCCATATTCATAAATAAATAAATTTATTAAGAACAATGATATTTACTAATTTTTGTGTCTGCAGCACAACTTTAACAGTGGCTTTATCACTCACTCATATCTGCTGTGCTTTAGGCTGAACACCTAACAATGTTATCTATGACTTCTGACATTGCACAATAATAGCAGCAGTCCCATGGGATTTCATAATCACCTGCATTTGATACAAAGATTAAAGAAGAACTTAGAAAAAGACAGCATTAATTAATTAGGGCTAGGCTCATATTTGGGACTAGTAGTTCTCATACTCATTTTTGTTTATTTGTCCTGCTTTCTCCAGGCTTCTGTCTTCTTTCCTACAAAAATATGGCTAGATAAAAAATTTTCAACATGTTTGCGTGAGAAAACCTAAATGTCATTTTTTTTTTCAATTCTCATCTTTCCATTTTTCTCTCAAAGAAAATCTAAAACTTCTTTGTTTCAGTGAAGGTTACTAGCATCCTGACTGCCTCAATCAATGGTCCTACTGACTTTATTTAGATTAGAAAGCTAGAGATCAACCTCACACCCCCTCAACCTTAACTCCCATCTAGATCATACCCAATTTCCCTCTTTATGTGAGTCCCTTCCTTATACATCATGCCACTGTCTGGTTCAAGTCCTAATCATTTTCCCTTGTCTTGTATCAAAAGTGACTTTTTTGGTCTTTAGATTTATATCTGGTCTTCATGCTTTCAGTTGGATCATGAAGATTAAGCTATTTCTCAGCCTTAAATTATTCAATGTTCAGGTCCTAGTGGCCTTCAGGATAGTTAGGAAAGTTTCCATAGACCTTTCTTCTGCTTACAAGGCCCACTGTGCATGATTCTATATCTGGAAGCCTCATAGCTACAGTCTATCTCATTTGGAAAGAAAAAAATGTGCCTAGGGTACAGATCATTGTGGGTGCAGATTTCCCATACAGAAAAAAAAAGGGGCATTCATTGTTCTGTAGCCATTGCTCTTCTGATTGAGAAAATAAGAAAGAGCCCTCCATGAAGAGAATAGTCCTATGACATGTGAGGATGAGCCTCAAGCCAAAATATAGATGTTTAAGACAAGGCCAAAGAAACTCTCAATTACTGTTTCATTAATAAGTCAGAAATTATTTAGCAGGTCTCTAAATACTTAAACTATTTGTAAATCCATACACCTCTGCATCCCCATGGTCACAAAAGTTTAATGTTCTGGTTCCTCAGCCTCAGCACTATTGACATTTTGGATTAGATCATTCTTTGTTGCAGAGGGCAGTCTTGCACATTGTAGGATATTTAGCAGCACTCCTGACGTCTGCCTCTAGAAGCCAGAAGCATTCAACCCCCAACAATTGTGACAGCCAAAAATGTCTCCCAATATTGCCAAATGTCCACTGATGGAAAAACTGCTTTGCATGGAGAATCACTGCTTTAAGTGAAAAGGTGCTCTGTGTGTTTAAGTTCATGGCAGGAAGTGTGTAAGAAAGAAGCCCTAAGGACGAGTGGTAGTGACCTCAGTCAATGAAGAAATGAAGACACTTCCCCAGGGATTGTGGCAAATGGAATAAGGGGGAAGGAGGAAGCCAGGCTGGGTCCCTGCAGGGTTAATATCAGAGCCAGCAGTGAAAACTGAGTGTGACGTGTACAACAATTTTCTATAGTCACAAAATCATTGTACTCCCCTGGATGCATCCTGAGTTTACAACCTCATCTCTTTGCACATAATTTTTCTCTCCAAGCAATATCCTATGTCATCTTCATGTGATTGTGTGAGGCCTACTGGCAGAACAGGAAGTAGAGATGCTAAAGATTAGGGATGGTAGGTAGAATGGCAGACAGTCTTTTACAAGTATATATAAATTTTTATAGGCCAGTATCATCTTTGCTTTTTAACTAAGCAACTTCTGCTATGTATCTCCATAAATCCACTGCATTGTTAGATCATCTCTTATCTCTGCCTATGTTGAGCCCCTAGAATAAAATTTTATTTTAGGGTATACTTTTAACGTAAATAAATGTTTCTCCCATTTCCATTTTAAGTCCTGGAAATAAAGCATAAATAATTAATGCCTCAGGCTCCATATGTATGAATACATATGTTCATTTCATTCCCTGCTGAAAATAAATGTTTTCTGTGAAACTATATTTGAATTTTAAAATTCTGGTTTAGGGTCTTAATATATTGAATACACAAAACAGCATGTGCCATTGATTTAGAGTAAACACACAGACACACAAACTGGAAAAAAATGAGATTAAAAGTTGAAATATGCTTTATAAAACTGGCATTTGATTCTATTGATGCTCTAATTTCACCACAGGCCCAACAGTAGAAAATTCACATACATTCTTTACAATTTTATGAAGCACTGAGGCTTTCCTATATGGATAATGGCATGTAGAAATGTAGGAATGCTGGGATATGTTTATAAACCCATCAAATTGAGATGCCCAGTGGTTTCTTTTCTCTTTAAATCTGAACAAACCTTGGCATCAAGCATTTATTACAGGGTTTTGCACTTTATAGGGTACATTATTTGTTGGCTGACCAAAAGAATTACTTCAGACACTGCTCATGCGTTTTCACGACAGAAGTGTGATTAATTATTATATGATAGAAACAAGATTCTTCCTCAGCAATATTTTTAACCCACTGCCACTACTTACTATCTCCTCGGCAGAGTAGAGGCCCAAGTTTATAAGCTGCTTCCGAGTGCGGTCGACCTGTGTCCGTAACCACTATCTTCCTTACTGGCAGATGTTCCTTATAAGAAAGGAATCCAGTGTCATTGGTCCTAAAAAACAGGAACAACAAAATTTTTTAAATTACTCTGATTAACATAAAAATAAAACAAACGATAGTCCTTATTGCGTTTCTTTTTTTTTAAGATTTTATTTATTTATCCATGAGAGACACAGAAAGAGAGAGAGGCAGAGACACAAGCAGAAGGAGAAGCAGGCTCCATGCAGGGAGCCCAACGTGGGACTCGATCCTGGGACTCCAGGATCACACCCTGGGCCGAAGGCTAAACCCTGAGCCACCCAGCGATCCCACCTTATTGCATTTCAAAGCCAAGATATTGAGCTAATCTTGCACATACAAAAGAGCAAGGATCAAATTGCTCATTTGAGCATATGAAAACATGGCCACATATTAATGTCTCCTGTAGACTGAGTATAGTTGGTGATTTTAAAATTCAGTTGACCAGTTTCTTTGTTTTAAGTAGAATGGTTATAGAGAGGTGATCATTTCATAATGTATATAAGTATCAAACCACTAGGTTGTACTCCTGAAACTAATATAATATTGTATGTCAATTAAAATTCAGTAACAAAAAAGGAATAGAAAATAAATACACACAAATAAATGATTAATTACATTTAGTATAATGACTGATTCTGTGTTTTTAGATCTACCAATTTCATATTTGTTTTATTTTTTCCCATAGGATTTCTTGTATTTCTGCTCCCTCTTTTGTACTTCTCTTGGTTTGCTCCATATTTCCTTGTATCCAATTTTATTTTTTATTCACTTTTTAGCTAAATGTCTGTTTATAGTATTTTAATATTTGCTTTACGGATCCTTACATAATGCATTTTTAATTCATCCACTTTAGTTAGATTTTATGTTATATTACTTAATACAAAATCTTAAAAGCTTACTACAGGATAATATGTTTAACTTTCCCTGCCCCTGCTTTCCCCCTCCACATACCTGTTCCTGTGTTATTGCTGTCATATATTTTAAATCTAGAGGTCATAAATGTTGTAATTAAACAGCAAATCTTAATTTTTAATTAAAAAAGAATTATTAATTCTTAATTAATTATTAATTATTATTAATTATTTTATTATTAATTATTAATTAAAAAGAATTATTAAAAAAGAATTTAAAACCTTGCTTTTGTATTTATTGACATATTCGTGATCTCCAGTGTTTGTCATTCCTTCCTGAAGACCTGAGTTTTCATCTGGACTTATTTCTTTTTAGCTTGTAGGATTTCTGTTAGTATTTCATACATTACTGTCCTGTTGGCAACAAATACGGCATTTGTTTAATTTGAAAAGAACTTTATTTTATCTTCATTTTTTCTTTTTACCTTCATTTTTGAAATACCTATTTGTTTAATATAGAATTCTAGGTTGACATTGCTTTCTCTTTTATTTAGCACATTAAAGATACCATCCCATTGTCTTCTGACCTGTGCTTCTGATGAGAAGTCACCTTCATTTATATCTTTGTTCCCCTGAATGGGGAGCCCACCAGATCTATACAACCTGGATGCTTTTAAAATATTTATTTTGATCATTGTTTTTTTTTTTTTTAAAGCAATTTGAACAATTAGCCAAGGTGTGTTTTCTCTGTTTTTCATTCTGCTCCAGATCCTCTGAATTTCCGGCATCTGTACACTGATGTATTACTATCTACTGTGGCATAACAAATTATCCTAAAACTCAGTGACTTAAAACAATATTTATGATCTATAGTTTCTGTGTGTCAAGAATTTGGGCATAGCTGAACAGGATACTCTGGCTCAGAGTCCCTCCTGGGCTACAACCAAAGTGTTGGCAACAACTGCAGTTGTCTCAGTGCTTGACAGGGGAAGGATCTGCTTCCAAGCTCACTCAAGTGGTTGGTTGTTGGCGGTAGTCTCTTCCTTGCCAGCGGATGGACTGAGGGCCTTGGATATTCACTGGCTGTTGGCTGATGGTCATCCTCAATTCCTTGCCACATGGGCCTCTCCCCAGGACAGCTGGCACAATGTGGCAGATTGCTTTATCGAAATAAGAGTCAGAGAAAGAGTTGCAAGGAAATCAGAAGTCATGGTCTCTTGTAACCTAATCTCAGAAGTGACTCACATCCCTTTTATCATATTCTATTTATTTGAAGCAAGTCACAAGGTCCAGGTGACACTCATGGGGAGGTTATTACACAGTGGTGTGAATAATAGGCAGTGTGGATCATGGAGGGCATCTTGGAGACTTGCTACCACAGATGTTTTTTAAACAAATTTCAGAAATTTCCAGCCATTGTTTCTTCAAATAGTTTTTGCCTCATTTTACTTATCCTTCAGGGACTCCAATTTCTTGCCTGTTAAATCACTTGCAATCTACAAAGGTTCTGTTAATTTTTCTTCCAATCTCCACCAAACCTAACCACCATGTTCTTCATATTAAATCATCTTGATTAAGTTATCTTTGGGTTCATTAAAGATTTCTTCTGCTAGATCTTATATTCAAACTGTCCACTGAAGTTTTCATTTCAGATGTTGTGCTTTCCAATTCCAATATTTACTTGCTTCTTGAAAATACAGTTCTCATTTATCTGCTCAGTCTCTTCACTCCTAGTGGTTATTTTACCTTTAAGTCTTCAAAGTTTTTGCTCACTAGTCAAACATCAGTGTTCCAGGGTTTATTTCTAATAATGACTATTATTTTTCTTTTCTTTTTTTTAATGACTTATTTTTCTTGACTTTGGGTCAAATTTACTTTTTTGGAATATGTAACAATTGTTATAATATTCTGAATATTATGGGTGATACACCGTAGAGACTCTGGATTCTGTTATCATTCCCTTAGGACTTCCTTTTTGTTTTCACAGACAGCTAAATCACAGTCTTATCACAGTAAGTTGTGGAGGTTTGGTTTTGTACTCCCTTAGGTGGGCCGGCATCAGTTCTGTTCTTAGTTTTCAATCATATTCAGTTCTGGTGACACGGTCTTTACTGTGAAGACATGGGCCTTCTGTCATTGCTATAGAAAGCTAAGGAGTTTACAAGCCCGTCTCAATTAGTGAGACTTAAACTCCAAATTCTGTCTCCCCTCTGGTAATAGCCACTGAAATGTTTCTAGAACTTGTTCAGTTTTCCAGCTGCAGCTGTCTGTTTGATTCCTAGAAACCTCCCCTGTGTATGTACATTTCGGGGCAGCCAAGGATCAGAATGGAGTTGGTGGAGCGACCTCCATCCAGCTAGCTTTCTTTCTGCAATTTCCACTCCCGCATCAAATTTAAGTCACTTCGGCAGCCCCAAACTCTGTCCTCTGAAATCTCAAGCCAAAAAAATGCCAAAAAAATCTAGTATCCCCTCAGCATCCTAACCACTTCATGGCATATGGTCTGGTCAGTGCCCTCATGGGAAAAGGCATGTAAACACTATCTCATCCACTTGGATTCCCTTCTTTCAAGGGTCAAGGTCCTCCAGCCCTGACAGTTTCTAGCTGTACTTGGTTGTTCCTAATTTTCTTCAAGTAGGTGTTTTTATAAATACATCTCCTGGGATTATAAAGGTATCTGAGGAAGGTTAGCTCTATGCAACCTACTTCACCATGGGCAGAATGTAATATACGAGTTTCAAAATCTTATTTTTAAACATTATGATGAATAATATGTTATAAAGGCACTGGAAAATTATTGGTGATTACGTTATTTTTTCCCCTGTTAAGCACTGCTATTAACATTTTATGTGCATTTTAAAATACACTATTATTGTGTAGGCATGTGTGTGTGTGTGTGTGTGTGTGTGAAGGCAGTGAAAAAAGAGTGCCCTGCAAAGGAAGTAGATATTTTGAAAAATTAGAGCTCGAGCAAGTAACACAGTTTTCTTCATACCAAACATGTAACACTAAAAGTATAATCATGACTCCATATAGCTACCTCCTTTTAGGGTATTCTAAAAGAATCTGTCTTTTTAATATAATATAGCCCTGATGTTTGCCAAGTAAATACATAAGAGTATATAAATTCAAAACATGAGCTCAATTAACATCAGACTATGTTACTGAAATTAAGTACATTCTGTAACCAAATCAATCATATTTACAGCCAGACTGATGATTAGTATTTTTAAAAATAATTCTTATGTACAGATCCAGTTGCTTAGTGATGTAAGATATGCATATGGTATGTTGAAGTGTGAAGAGGAAAGTTGAGAAACATTTCACTGCACAAATAAATAAAACCAATGTACATTTCAATTCTAATCTCAAACATAATATCTTTTTTAACTTTTCAAAGGCAAACATATACATAAGACTTCTCTTATACTTAAAATAATATTTCAGGCTCAGTTTTCAAATCCCTAAATGTCTTAGACTTCCTTTTTAAAGATATGATAAATAGAGGGGCACCTGGGTGGCTCAGTTGGTTAAGTGTCTGCCTTCGGCTTAGGTCATGATCTCAGGGTTCTGGGATGGAGCCCAGAGTCGAGTTGGGGTTCTGTGCTAGCAAGGAATCTGCTTATCCCTCTCCCTCTGCCCCTCCCCACCTTGTGCTCTCTCTCAGTCTCAAATAAATAAAATCTTTTTTAAAAAGATATAAATAGAATATTAATTCTTTGTGGCATGGTTTGTCCTTAAAAAATGTTCAAATAATTGTAAGAAATTCCAAGTTTACATGTTTAAAGGTTTTATAGGCAGATTATTGAAAAAATGTACTTTAGTAATTGATGGCTATAAATATATTTTGAGAATAATAGAATTCTTAATTACATTTATTTTTAAAGAGAATGATGACTGACTTACAATGAAGAGGAAACATGAAACAAATGCTTCTATTCATCCTAGTACAAAAATAAAATGTAATGATTTATGATCCATTACCAAAAAATTCAAATAAAAAAATATTGGTCTTAACATTTAGGATTCAGATTGATTGTAAAAGATTTCATCAAAACATACCTTTATCTAATTCTTCACTGTACTAATTTGTTCAGTATCTGCCTCACTATACTATATGTTCTGAGTGAGTCATTTTTAAAAACAAATTTTATTTTTCATAAGGAAATCACCATTCATTTCGGTCAGCATCACAGTTGCAATAATACTGAGAATCAATGCAGTTTCCTTCTAACCCACAAGTACATTTTTGAGGATCAGGCAAAGAACCTCCCCAGTATGTTTGTGTTTCATTGGTTCTTCCGACCCACCAACTCAGAGGGCTTCCATCTGAAAGACAAATGAGAGAAATGTGATATCTGCTCTATACCTCATAGCCTTCCATCCCAGGTCATTCCCTTCCTTCCCAAATCATTCAAAAGAGTAAGTAAGAGGAGAAAAAAGAAGACTGATTGATATAGGGATATTCCAAACATGCCTATTAATGGCATTGCCTTAAGAAGGGTTTTAAAATATGTATTTTATTATTTAATCTTAAATGGTCAATAGATTCTTTAAGTAGGAAAGAAACTAGTAGTTCCTACTTAATTCAGGCATGATACTTGATGTTCTGAGAGCAGTTCACATATGTAATTTCTTTAAAAACAATTTTTTGAAATAAGAAGACATCAAAATATAAATCATAGTAATTTACACATCAGGAAAAAAAACTTCATTTGAGATCATGAAATGCCCATTAAAACATTATAGAATGTTATGGAAAGTCTGTGATTTATCTCAATATATTTATTGGCTGAAAACATATTAGTTGTTTAGTAAACATCAGGCATGGTATGGCACTCCCTTGTTATGATTTAAGATCTATTTGGAAGTATGTATTTTTTTTCTTCTATTTAATGTCTTGGCTATTTATTTGAAGACTATAGAAATAACACTGAAAGATCTTATGCCTGAGCAAATACTACACTCAAAAACAAAATTTCCCTTAGCCAAATGCATTTCTTTCTATGATGAATGTTCAGCTTCCAGCTCTTTCTCAGAGTTACGGCTAAACATGATGCCAAAGAACTAGAGCAAAGAATAGACATTCAGGTGAGGAATGCAGGCCATCTATCTTCGAAAAAACAATAGATAGAGAGGAAAAATCATAGTCATTTGAGAATCAGGGCATGAGAAGAATGTGACAGCAAATCAGTCAGCTCCTCAAAGGTATTAGATCATTTTTCTATTGACTTGGAAAACTTTTAAGTTATTGAGCCCAACTGAAAATCTGGGACTTTTATTAATTTCTCCTTTACTTATAAATGCCAAAGCTTATAATGACTTACTATTAGGTGGGACCTCTACTATGCCAACAAACTCTCTCTCAGTGTTACTATACATACCAGCCCATACCATGCCAGAACTTCAAGTTAATTGGAAATCTTCGAGTCTTTGTGTATGGACAAAGACATTAAAGTCAAGATTTTTCATCTTTTTTTTTATATTGCATAATAAACTCATCAACAGATGGTGAAATCACCTTGAAACATTTAACAGATATTTTTCAACATACTGCTTAAAACATTATGCGTTCATAGATTTAAAAGAAAATAAATTATTCCTAAATATTGAATAATATTGTCACTTTTAAATTTCCATCTTCTTTATAAAATAGAAACCACTGAATGTTTTAAAGGTACCAAGTACATTTGGTTCCCTTTAAGAGTTCTTGAAGTGTCCTAAAGAATTTAGGTAAGTATAAGAAAGAATGAATAAAATCATGAGACACTTTTTAAGTTAAAAATTAAAATTATAAAATATCAGAGATCAGGGTCAGACATTCTACTTCCTGTAGTTAAAATTCCAAATGACATGAGTATCTACATTGGTCATCTGTCCAATGTGCTGAGTCACAGCTCCACAGCTTGCAGAAAATGTATTTACATACACATCCCACCTTATTCATCCATGATAATGGCACCATTATTACTTAAAACTGCTAGATGTTCAAGATTTGAAACTGTAAATTAAACTGGCCTGACACCTCCTTCCTGTTCTTTTCCATGTATCTCTTATTGTGAACTCAACACCTAAATTGTTCTCTCTCTCTTTTCTAAATCAAGTTCATTCCACATGAACTCTAGGGTTATGGACCTTAGGAAAATCTGTGTATTTAATAATTATCATCATTTCTTGTTCTACAGCCTTCTAGGAGTTAATTTTCTTTACTAGTGGCTCTCAAGCCTGGCTGGAACATCTGGGGAGTCTCAGCAAAAGATGGGTACCACTGGCCATGAAGGTAGGGGTTCCTTCATTCTCTGTATTGTCTGTCCTCTTTGGGTGGTGTTTGCTTATTAACTCTGTGGGGATTTTGTTTGCTGGTTCTTTCAGAGTTTAGTTCATTTGTGACTTTGCTGTTTGTCTTCCTTTTTGTCTTTCTTTTCTAGTTAAGCAGTTCCACTCATTTTGTTGCATTCTATTCATTTATCTTTCTATAATTAAGGTTCTCATTCTTCTTAGAATCCAATTCCATATTTGCTTATCTATATTCTTAGATTCCAAGATCAATATTTAGCAACAATGAACAACTGAACCATCAGTTGCATATTAACTGCTATGTTAACTACAACTGTGATGTACCAGAGAGCTGGGAAGACAGAAGCTCACTTCAGGCACTTTATATGTGTTGTGTTGTGCCACCCAATCACCGCCACATCCCATTACTGGCCCCATGTCGTAGAAGAGAAAGCAAAGGTTGATAAAGACTCCTCTATCCAAGCTCTATACTTAATCAATGAGAGCCCAAGAATTTGAACTTATATCTTTCCCTGCCTTTAAATCCTATGCTCTTTGCACTACAAACTATCTGATGGTCATTCACAAATAGGATTGAGGTTTCAGGAGGTAAGATTTGAGGGAAGACCAGAAAGATGAAAGGGTTGGTGGGGGTAAAGGTCAAATGAGAACCTTCTGAAATAGGAGAAGGAGGTAGAAAAGGAGGAGGAAGGTGTGTGAAGCCAGGCATAAGGGAGAGAATAATCTGGTTGTACTACATGGGTGGAGAATAAGTAAAAGAGGTGCTTCACTAGAAATGACAAGTTCAAGTGCCATCCCAAGATGCTTAATCCAGATGACATATGATATTCATATATGAAATGCAGGTCTTTTAAAACTCTTGTCATGCTATCCAGACCTCTCGTAAGATAACAAACAGGGGTAAACATTCACCAATGACTTTATTATACAGATGTCTTAGAATCTTCTCTAATTTCTAAAGAGAAATATACCTTGATATTGCTGCTAGAAAATAGTGTGTTGTGGGGTGGCATGAAAGTTGCATAAGCAGGGTGGGGGTGGGTCGAGCACATGCACTTCTGACATCCAGATGGAAGAGTCTGTTTTGGACAGACAATGAAGAGGAAGACATGGCAAAATGTCACGATGGTGGCAGTGTTTCTGAGTGGTTAATTCCCTTCATAAAGACTAACATTTTAGAGTGCATCTTGGATGGGGAGAAGGAATGGAAAGATGCCTCCAGGAGGCCAGGTGGAAGGCTCCTGTAGTAATTCCAGAAATGCTCCATTAAGGCCCACACCAAGGCGAAGCTGGTGGGACCCAAGATATTGTCACCTAACCAGATATTGTAAAGAGAAAACAAAACCAAAAACAGAATTTAAGAGTCATAAAAAGTAGAATAAAAGATTAAAAGAGGTTTTCTGATTCCTACTTAACCTACTGAATAAACTGTTTTCAGCAGCCTCTTCTAATTTTCAATTTTACCCAGAGGCTAACCGCCAACAATCCATGAAAAAGAGTCACACGGAATAGTCACTTTCAGAAAAGTAAGTCATATTTTCATTAGCTCTTTTCCACGACAAGACAAACCGCATGCATCGGTTGCCCTTTATAAGGGATAAACACTGAGCATTCACTGAGGATCAGAATGGAGTCCTTTTCTGTAGAGTTATCTGATTAAGGCCAGGAAGAGACTCTGAAGGCAATCAAGGCTTTGAACAAAGCTCAGCGTAAATTGACCTTGTTCTTTTCTTCAGGCAAAAGCATCGCTGTGACTTCCAGACTGTGACCTGTTTGCTAAGTATACAGGGGGCATACACTCTCAGTGGCTAAGTGCCACTACCTTGGCATAATTAAAATCCTCAGGAGCTGGTTAAGTAAAGTGCACTGTGCAATATGCACAGCAGGCCAGATGCCTCAGTTTCCTTACCTTGTTTATTGACAAGTCGTGACTTCTTGCAGTAGTAGGTAAGCTCCTGTTCACAGTGCTCGGCAAGGTTAATTGTGGCCTGGAGCTGCTCCATGCTGGCCACATACTCGAAAAACCCAGCATATGGGTTCTCTGGGTTAGTATTTCTGACTCTTGTTAAGTCAGAGCCATTGTGCTGTATGACGGTCCATGCAGTTTCTTGTATGCAGAAATGGGGAAGAAAGAGAGGAGACCATCACTAGTCTGCAAAAGTTAAAATAAATAAAGAAAATCAAAATCACCTTTTATCTGAGTCAAATTTTTCTAGTCATCAAACCTCTCTGAGAGGTAGAATCAACACAAATGGATTCTTAAAATTTTTAAATTATGGTAATTCTTTAAATTAATTATGGTAATTATGGTGATTCTTTTCCCTGAAGTTTATACAATTGCCATGCATTTGCAGTGATTTTATTTTACTTTTTAAGATAATTTAACCAGGAATTGTTTATGGTGAAAAATATTAAGAAAACTAATTATTAGAATTTGTGACACTTTTCAATTCATCGAATCCAATATTCGACTGTCTAAAGATGCATCATGATTTTATTTTATCTTATAAAAGAAAAAACATAGCTGCCTGTTATAATTATAAAACATTGTTGATTGTTGACACACTTTGATTTCAGAGATGTTACAATGTGAAAAAAAGGTGTATCTTTGAATATCTAAAGTATTTTAAGTCACATAATGTAAGCAATGACTTTTCTACTCTTAAAAAATCATTCCTGTTACCAGCAAAAGGAAAGTCAAATTTTTATGGCCTATATATATCTCTCTTCAGACAACATTTAATTATGAGTGCACATCAATTTCTTTTTAAATCGAACTTTAAATATTCATTTTGGTGTTGTGTGATGTGCATAGTTATGCAGTGCCATAGGAAGTTACTCCCTTGAGCTGAGCCCTTCTGATACAGCATCAGCAACGCAATGAACACAAAAATAAAGTACCTTTGAGTACTCACTAGAGTAATAGCCACTGACACCTGAATGTCTGTAAACATTACCGTCATAATGATTACCAAAATTATTAAATGAAATAAAAATCCTACAGTTTGTAACAGAAGATAGGCATATTGTATGTAGCCTTCAACTTCCCTAGAAATTGACTTCACATTATATTTACTGTGATAGATGCAGGCACATGAACAGATTAATGAAAGGGCCTCTGACTTAATAGATAAGAAACAGATTGGAAGTTGTCAAAACTCTGCTCTATATGCGCTGTTAAGTCACAGAACTCTTCGGTATTATAGAGGACTATTCCAAATTGGAGGAAACCAGTAGGTAATTTCTTCCCCTCTTTTTAGTTAATACATTCACATGGATCGACCATCAAAACAAGATACGTAATTTCACTCCCACCTTTCTCCAGGTCACCAGAATTTTGAATAGACAGGTCTGCTAAATAAGACAGGAGACAACTTTGACAGCCTCATTGCCTTCCATGTGTGCATCATTATTTTTCTTGGAAACAATAGCTGTTACTTTTATTGCTGTCTTGCATTTCAGCTCACCATAGAGCTTTATCAGTAAATTAATTTCCTTACAGAAAACATGCTGTATAAGCTAATGGTATTAATTATGGGTGGCCAGATAGTGATATAGTATAGAGACCATCAGGATATTTGAGTTGCAGATCTGGAATGGAATGTGAACTTAAGAAAAGTCATGTAAAATCTGAGCCTCCAGGGGTCCCTGGGTGGCGCAGTGGTTTAGCGCCTGCCTTTGGCCCAGGGTGCGATCCTGGAGACCTGGGATTGAATCCCACGTCGGGCTCCCAGTGCATGGAGCCTGCTTCTCCCTCTGCCTATGTCTCTGCCTCTCTCTCTCTCTTTCTCTCTCTGTGACTATCATAAATAAATAAAAATTAAAAAAAAATCTGAGCCTCCATTTCCCAATTTTGGAAGATAAACATAGGAGACAGTATAGTAGGTCTGAAATTCTACGATTTTAGCCAACTCAACTTTGGCTATTAGAAGTTTATGATTATTAATCAGGCAAATCTGTTAGCCTAACTCCCACTGGACTCTGCTTTTATTATTCAACAGAACATTCTTCTTTCCTTCTGGTAAATCAATGGCCTCATGAGGAAGTTCAACTCTGGCCAAGTAGCTGCCAAAGATGCAGGACAATATACCTGCTTGAGGCCTTTGTCTCTTTGTCTTTTCAGTCACACTGAGAGGCGCTTCCTAGCGTGCAGCATCCACTGGCTCACAACTAACACATGATTCCAAAGGTCTTTTAAGGTGTTGTAAATTTAATCCAAGGCCAAGGTGCTGGACAACCCTTAAAGGACAGTGCACAGAAATGTTTTGCCTTTTGAAATTCTAAAATTACAATTTTATGGTAGTTTCTGTAAGTGATTTCATTCTTTTAAAAAAAAGTTCTACAAAATAAGAAGTTAAACAGATGTTGCATTTATTAGATAACCTAGATTTCAGGGCAAAGCAGACACAATGGAATCATCACAATAGGTTATGAACACTGGATACAAGTGCCCAGTAGCCATGCTCCACAGCTCATGTGCTTTGCTAATAGGGGAATCTCTCAAAACTGTTCATCCAGGGCCTCTTTACCGCTTTTTCAGACATGACTGCATTACCTGATGTTTAGAAATTATGACTGTAAAGGATGCAGACTTTATCATAATTTATGATTCAGTATTTTGTGATTTATTCTATGGGTCTTCCCCACTAGTCTGCAGGCTCTATGAGAAGAGTGATAGTTTCTGATCTGCTACCCACAGTATCTGTGGCACAAGGCACAGGGGCTTGGCACAATGCAGAAGATATTAAAGAAATGAGGGAATAAATGAATGAATAAAAACAATGTGCTGTCCAGACTAGAGTACAACCATTCTGATTCTATGACGGCTTTTAGCTGTCTTAGAGCTTTGTAAATTGAAAACTGGCCGTTTTGCAAGTCTGAAACTATGAAGAGTATGAGATGTTATCCTACTTGCAAGTTAACCAGTTATCATCCCATCCTACCTGAATTATATCCATTTATCTCTATCTTTCTAACTAGATCTAGCTTTAGACAGATGGATGATAGAGAGAGCTACGCTAACAGACACAGGAGTCCCCGGATCAGGGACAATTTCCTCACAGAAAATCCTAGCAGCATCAGTTCTCTACCGCCCAATTTCCCTGGGGCCAATCCAGGGAGTACCAGAAGCACCTGCACATGCTGTGGTTGTACCTCAAGAGGAAACCCCCAAATTATGAGACTTGGAGGTCTTGGTCTTAGGGGATGGCTGAGCACATCTTCTCCTCCCCTTCACAGAGGGAAAGAGGAATTCTGGCTCTAGAATACAACAGACATCTGAGGAAAGGCACCAGTCCATAGGGTTTTGTTTTGTTTGTTTTGTTTTGATCAGTTTTAGAATGTAGGCAAATATCTCTGGGGGAGATAAGCCTTCTAATCTCTCCAGAGAAATTCACTATCTCTAACTTCCAAGACATACATTTATATGAGATTATCCTTTAACAGAGGCTTCCAGATTTACTAACTTATTTGTTTACTTATTATTTACTTATTTATTTATCACTTACTTATTTGCTTAGCAAGCAAGGCATTATTTCCTTACAACAAGAAACGATTGTCCATACACTAGCAAATTTCATCTGGCCCAGGTTCCATGGGCTCTCCCTCCTTCACTATGGAAGAAGCCAGTCCCGCCTCCATTTGCATATTAATTTCAATATTAGTGATGTACAGCTATGTCTGTCCCTTGGATTCTCCTTTGGACTGGTTGTGACGTCTTACCAGTTTCCTCATTAATAATGCGCTAGATGAAATCTTTCAAATGTGTTTTTTAGTTTTTATTTTTATATCTGTGTAAGAGTCAAGATTTTACTTTGTTGAAAACTGTCCTTTACCCAAATGCAAAGAGAGTTGCAGTAAGGAGACATAGGGACACAAGACAGGAAAGACAGATGCAATGGGCAGAAAAATCTATGAAATTTAATAAATACACTCAAAAATTGAAAGGCAGCATGGGTCTACTGGTGTCTCTCCCTGAGGAGATTTCAAATATACAGATTGTATGTAAAGCACTTGAGTAATTAAGAACTTGATTTATCTTAGGCTGGCTCCTATTTTTTAGCGTGATAACAGCGTAAAGAAAAAAACATGCTGTTTAAGCAACACAGTTGCAGACCCTGTGTTCCTTCAGGATTAACAGCGGACGGTGATAGATGTGATTAAAAGCTGGGAGGTGGGATCCCTAGGTGGCGCAGCGGTTTGGCGCCTGCCTTCGGCCTAGGGCGCGATCCTGGAGACCCGAGATCGAAGCCCCACACGGGATCGAATCCCACATCGGGCTCCCAGTGCATGGAGCCTGCTTCTCCCTCTGCCTGTGTCTCTGCCTCTCTCTCTCTCCTCTGTGACTATCATAAATAAAATAAAATTAAAAAAAAAAAAAATAAAAGCTGGGAGGTCAGATAGGAAGTGCTGTGTTCAGGAAAGCCTGGGAGATGAAAGAGAGGAACAGCCAGGATTCTGGAGCAAAGCTTGATGTAAACAAGGCTGCCTCTGAATAATGATCCTTAGTTATTAACTCTCAGAGCTATCAAGAAGGCCTTATTGTTGAAATCCCTAAAGTACAAATAATTTTGCTGTTACATATCTCATATTCTCCAGCCTTCACAGGGAATGGTCTCAGGAGCTCCTGTCCCAGAAGCACATGGAGAGCTTTTTCAGTGAGCAGAGTGGTCTTTCAATTTACTGAGTCAGCAAAACTAGATCCAGCTGTCCTAGTGGTGGTACAACGAGAAAGGGTGAGCGTAAGCCATGGAATATGCATTGTCACAAAAGTTTGAGGCTGGCTCTAGCACTCATCAGGCTCCCCACTGAAACAATTGTCCTTACAATGCAATGTTTGATGATGAGAAACATCTTGAACATAAAACCATTTCATTATAGAAAAAACAGTGGATTTAGTATGGAAGAAAAAAAAAGCTGTGAACATTTCTATAGGGCCAGCCACTGGGATTCATGTTATCCTGACTCCTTATTTTTAAACTGTATTTACAGTACTCTGTTTAGAATTTTCAGTCTTTAACAGAGTTTGGGAAATTATCTACTCAAAAGAAGTTCCCTTTGTAGTTTTTAGCTTGTAAGGCTTAAAGGTATTTAAACCTATGTGGAATCATTTGTTTGACACTGATTCTAGACTCATAACTGGATTTTTTTTAAAGTTACACATTTGCAAGTTACTGATTCAGCATTTTGTCTTGTTTTTATAATTATAATACTTGATTCATATAACTAGAGAATATGTTATTGGCTACAAGCAATGAGACATTGATAGAACATGGCCTTTTCTAGTGGAAAAATGTTCAGGCTAGGAGAAAAGAGACAAGGTGTTCCGTCCCTGATTGCTCCCTAATGATTCTTGAGCCTGCCTTCCCCAACCTCCCTGCTTTCCTCATTTGCAAAATGGGATCAATAGGAAATGTTTCAAGCTGTAACATTATTTTTCACTGGGTTGTTACATTCTGGGATTGTCACTTTAGTGTGAATGTATTTCAATATTCTGGGGCTTCTGAAGACATTTAGCTGCCTCCTAACTGGATTATCTGTGTCTCTGCCCTCAATGGCTTGCTTTTCAAGCCGTCAAGACGTCATGAATGTCTTCTGCATCAATACTTTCTGATAATTTTGCTGAAAGCACCTTCACCGCTCTCTGTGTGTATATACATATTTCCTTTGTGTCTCTTAGAGTTGTTATAGTTAACATGAGACTTCATTGACTAATATGAGGCATATAACTGGGAGAGTAACATGACGAGGTAAATATTGATTTAACAGAAATGGAGTAATTCAGTAAAATGAAATTGATAATTTCCTTATCATTTAGATAACATAAGATCACATGGCTTATACATTTTGGAATCATCCATAGAACAATAACATACATATATGTACGTATGTGTATATACTCAATAGTCATTATTTGCAGGTCCTCATTATTTGTGAATCGCTTACTCACTCATATTTATTTGTACCCCCCCAAACGGAGGTGCTCTCAGACTCCTTGACACATGCACAAAGCAGCAAAAAGCCTGAGCTGCCCACTAGACACGTGTCCAGCTGAAGTGGAACCAGGCCATGCTCTGTCTCCTTGTCTTAGCTCGCATACTGTCAACAAGTATCTTATTTGTGGTCTATCCAATGCCATTTCTTTTCCATTTCTGTGCTCTTTCTTAATGATTTCACTGTTAAAATGGACGCCAAGTGTGGTGCAGAAAAGCCATCTAGGATTCCAAGCACAAGGAGGCTGCGATGTGCCTTATAAGAAAACATGTGCTAGAATAAGCTTCACCGTGGTATGAGTTACGGTGCCATTGGTTGTGAGCTCAATGTTGATAAATTAACAGTATATATTAATAAGGTGTCCTTAACCTGAAACACAACTCAAATTAGGTTATGTGTTGATCGGTTGATGAGAATGTTGTGACCAGAGGCTTGCAGGAATCGAATCTTACTACATTTCCCTAGGAGCAATGGTCCAATATTTGCTAATTTAGTGTCTGTGGTTGCTGTAAGGCACATAACCATCGCGGATAACAAGAATTGTGTGTGTGTGTGTGTGTATGGGTGTGGAGTGTGTGTGTGTCTACTATGTTCCTTAGAGTTTTAAAGATGAGAGATATTTATCAACCTAGAGGTATCTGATTTATAGACTCCAAAGCACGCGCATGTGACTACTTTAGGATGCATTTGTGGGAAGACAGGATTCATAGGGATACACTGATAAGATTGTTATACTCATTCATAGTCCAAGCTGTACAAAAAGTTAACTGACACCTGAACTCCTATCTCTCGTTTGCAAAGCTTTCCTTTCCTCACTGTGAGGTATTTCCAAATTTATTAATTCTCATATAAGAGAGCAGTCTGTTTTGTAAATGTTGAGAACCACAGGCCCAAAATAGCAACTCTCCAAGCTGGGTACACATAAGAATCAACTGGGAAGATTTGTAAAATATTGATCCTATTGTCTCACCCTAGCCACTTTGTCAAAACCTCTTGACTCAAGGTGCTGCCTGGGAATGTGTCCTGTGTGGAAGGGGGAACTTCACAGAGGGAACAAACGTGGGAACCATCAACTGTCTGGGGTTGCTGTGGTGTGTGGGGTAGAGCTATGCTCTGAATATCTGTGCCCCCCCCCCATTCACATATTGAATCCCCTAACCTCCAAGGATAATGAAGAGTATTAATAAGGGGTGCTTTAGGGAGGTGATTAGGTCATGAGGGTGGAGGCCTCATGAATGGGATTAGTCCTCTTATAAAAGAGACCCCACGGAGCCCCTTCTATCATGTAAGGATAAAGGAAGTCAGTGGCCCAGAAGAGGCCCTCACTTGGCTATGCTGGCGCCATGATCTTGGGCCCCCAGCCTCTAAAACTGTAAGGGATAAATTTCTGTTGTCTGTAAGATACCCAGTCTGTGGTTATTTTGCTTTAGCACCTCAAACAGACTAAGACAGGCAAAGCCCTTAACAGTTGGAAAAGGAAATGGAAGCCACATGGTTGTGTTATATGAAAAATCTCTGAAGACACATTCTAATTTTCTAATTTCTCTAAATATCTGTTGCCATGGTTTTGCCACCATCCTCCAGTTTTTAGAATCACATATTAATACAAAGGAACTTTTGCTCCCATGTTCAACTGTCTTCTCAGTATCTCCTTTGAATGTGTCACAGACATGTCAAACTCAAAATGTGTAAAACTGAGCTGCTGGTCTTTCCCCTCAAACCTTTCTTTCCTTCCTTCCTTCCTTCCTTCCTTCCTTCCTTCCTTCCTTCCTTCCTTCCTCCTTCCCTCCCTCCCTTCCTCCCTTCTCCCCTCCCTCCCTCCCCCCCTCCCTCCTTCCCTCCCTCCCTGCATCTCTCTTTCTTTCTCTTTCTTTCTTTCTTTCTTTCTTTCTTTCTTTCTTTCTTTTCTTTTCTTTTCTTTTCTTTCTTTTTCTTCTTTAGGGAGGGGGAAATGGGGGAGAGAGAATCTTAAGCAGGCTTCATGTGCAGCACTGAGCCCAGAGTGGTATCCACTGTGGGGCTCGATGTCACAGGCCTGAGATCATGACCTGACCTAAATCAGACACTCAACTGACTGAGCCACCCAGGTGCCCCCTACTTCAAATCTTTTCTGACCACATCTCAAATAATGGCAGCTCAACTACTCCAGTTGCCCAAGCTAAAATGTGGTATTATTTTTGTTTCCTTTTGTTTTCTCACACCTCGCATGTATTCAATGAGAAAGTCAAACCTCCCTTCCCTGTCCACATTGCTATTATCCAGGGCAAGCCACCACCATCATCTTGAATGGATTCTTGCATACTTGAACTGGTCTCCAAGCAGGTCTCTACTCCAGATGGACATACATTATATATGCAAACATATAGATCTGTATCTTATATATACCCATGTATACGGGTGTGTACCTCTGCTCCTAGGTGGGCCCTTCCCAACACAGGAGCCATCATGATCCCATCAGAAGCAGTCAGATGGCATCCATCATTACTTAAAACTCCTTGGTGTCTTCATCTCATTCAGAGTAAAAACCAGAGACCTTATTTATACATTGTTGTAAGGACCTCATGACTTCCTCTCCTGCCCCTGTCTTACTTGACTCTCTCTTACTCTCCACCTACTCCCCGATTACTTGCCATACTCCAACCACATTAGATTTGTTGCTATTTTCTGAATGCACCTAGTAAGATCACAGCTCTCAGCACTTATCATTTGCTATTTTCTTTGCCTGGAATGTCCTTTCCCCAGATATTCACTGCCTGACCTTAAATGGTGAATCCCCTCTGAAACGTCTCCTACTTCAACTTAGTACTTCCTTTTTCTGTTTGTTTTGCTCCAGAAAACTGTGACTTCCTAACACAGTGCTATTCAATGTAAACTTTCTGCAATGATGAAATGAATAGGTGGCTGCTGAGCAATTAAAATGTGACCAGTGAGACTGAGAAAAAAATAGATGTTTGATTTAATCTTGTTTTTTTAATTAAAATTTTTAAAATTTATTTCCATTTATTTAATTTTATTAATTGTTTAATTAAATTTGAATCAAAATAGGCATTTGTTGCTAGTGGCTAATATACTAGACAGTATAGTTCATCTAGAATACATTTTTTGGGGTTTGATGATGAAGAGAGGGATCAAGATTCCTTTTTACATTTATATACAACCCCTCTTGCACCCCCACCAGCACCACAGGTTTAAAGACCATCTTTCTGGGCAGCCTGGGTGGCTCAGCAGTTTAGCGCCGCCTTCGGCCTAGGGTGTGATACTGGAGACCTGGGATCAAGTCCCATGTTGGGCTCCCTGCATGGAGCCTGAGTCTCCCTCTGCCTGTGTCTCCCTCTCTCTCTCTCTCTCTGTGTGTGTCTCTCATGAATAAATAAATAAATCTTTAAAAAAAAATAAAGACCATCTTCCCCTCATGTATATGGATGGCACCTTTGCAATGAGTCAACAATCCATATATGAGTAAGTCTGTTTACAGATTCTCTACTTTGTAATAACAAGGTCTACTTGTTTATTCTTGTGCCAATCACAAACTGTTTCACTTAGCCTATCAGTATAACATCTTTTTATCTATTAGAGTTGAGTTCTTCAACTTTATTCTTCAAGATTGATTTGGTTCTTCCCATCCCTTCAAATTTGCTGATAAATTTTAGAACCTGCATACCAGTTTTCACCAAAACAGTTACATCAACCAACAAATAAACACCCCACTGGAATTTTAATCAAGATTTGTATCAAATCAATACCTACATGGGAAGAATTCATATTTATACTATACTGAGTTTTCTAATCAATAGAATTTTTTATTTTTGTATTTCCTCATTTTTTAGAATTTTAATTTATTTCATGAGCATTTTATACTTATCTATGTAGAAGCCATGCATATCTTTCATAGATTTATTACCATGTATTTGAGATTTTTTTATGCTATTAAAAACAAAATATTCTAAAACTTCATTTTGCTTACTGCTGGTATACAGAAATGAAATAAAGTTAATTTTTATATTAACTTGATATCCAGTGATCATTAAAATTTTAATAGTTTATTTGTAGATTAAGAATGTGCTCAACATATAACCTGGTCATAAACAAATAATGAGAATCTTAGTTCTACCCTTCTAGTACTTAAATCTTTGATTTCCTTCTCTTGCTTTATTGCACCGGCAAGCACCTCCTATATAATGGTGAAGAATGCATCCAATAGCAGCCATCCTTGTGTTACTGCTGGTAAAGCTTTCAATTTCACTATAAAGTGTGATATGTGTTATAGGTTTTTTGTTATACTCTTAAAGAAGGAAATTTCCTTTTACTGGTAATTTATTGAGTTTTCATCTTCTCTTTTATCATGAATGAATGTTGAATTTAATCAAACACATTTTCCATGACCATTAATCCCTATTTAAATTTATATAAGTAGAGAATTCAAGAACACAAGTCATGTTTACCTACATTTAAAAATGTAAATATTTTTCAAAGCTTTCACCTAAATCAATTTTCTCAGAGAAATAAAATCTGTCCTTTATGTTTGGGGATTTACTAAGATACATTTATTATTAGATGTTCTATACAAATATCACATTCATTGAAAATAATGAAACGGTTTTAAATCATTACCATGAAACTATTTTTTAAAGATTTTTGTTAAGTTCTTCCACTGAACAATATACATTTTAATCAAGTTGCAAATTAAGTCAACTTTCTACTGGTTTCATTTTAATTTTGTGTGGTTAAAGCATTCATGCAAATTTAACTATTAAATGAAAGTTGATTAACTCACCAGTCATATTGCAGTATAGAAGAAAGGGTTCCAGGGGACCACTTCCATCTGAATCTATATAGTAAAATCCTGAAGTATTTCCTCTGTGCTTATAGGATTCACAGGACTGCTCATAGATAGCTGTAAAAAAATGGATCCTCATAAATGATGGAATAGGATACAATGAATCTCTTAAATTTTAATTTGAACACAAAATATGCCAAATTTTGAAATTTAATATGTATATTATTGACCAGGAGAAAAGGTAAAACATACTTTAAGACAAAACCCTTTCTTTTTTAAAAAAAATTAATACAGACAAAAGTAGGTTATATAGAAAAAGGGAGAGTGAGGTTGAATTCTGTGGCATTTTTGTCATTAATAGAATATGAAATTACTTACTCAAAATAAAAATTTATTTTTACATTTGGCAAAACAACAAAAGAGAATGTGTTTTAAATATCAAAACACTTATAAGTATACTATAACATTCATTTTGGACATCCATCCAAATGGATCTTTCAACATCCACTTTGGAATTTCTAATTCTAGTGTCACCTTGTAATTAACACCTGAAACACAGGAGTATGATCTCCTTAAATAGTCCACTATTATCCAATAATTACATAATAAAAAAGTTTTAAATAATGTTAACTATTCTCCTTTCTCACATAAAATTATTTATAGATACGGTCTTTTTTAAATTATGACTGACAAAACTCATCAATAATTTTAAAAGTAATTTATAAAAGAAACTTTCTAATACCCTGTAATAAGAATTTAATATAATTAAAATTGGAAGCAGGAGAAATATTTATATGAAATATGCCCTCAAGTGGTCTCAATGTATTTTGATCCATATTTGGATGTTTTTGATTATACAATTATACATTTGCCATGTACAAAATTTGGTATTAACAATTGTATATGATGCACACGTCTCATTGAACACTTGGCCAAATGTACTGATAAATTCCATCAAGCTTTTTATTTTATGAAATGAGAAATAAGCAATGCCCTGAATATCTTTCCTTGATCTAGTCTAAATTTTTGGAAATTATATTAATGACTTTTTAGGCAATATGAAATAATGTAACTAATTTGCTCAGTGTTACAGAAATTTCAGATAATCTTACAAATTTACTTCTCTACCCCACAGTCTGATGGTTTTATTTTGTTCCTATCATATAATACAAGAATATAAACATAGATTGTTTTCTACTCACATTTATATTCTGTGCAGTGAAATGGGCATGTAAAAATGGTTAGCTTATTCACTTCTATATGCACATATATATGTTCATAAATTCTTTGAAAGAGGTTGGCAGGATAGACACATAATTTGAGAGTCAGGGCTGGTATTAGAAAGGAAACATGATTGCATGAGGGTAACGGGGAGGACATTTGCTTTATGTGTAGTGCTTAACTCTTCATAACATGACTATTTATAATGTATTATATTCTAATGAAACCTTTAAAGACTCTATTCCTGCCCCTTCCTCTATTTATGCTAACAATAGTAAAGGCTTCACTATAACCAGGTTTGTCATCCTGGCCCCATTTCTCAGAATGGTTATCGGCCAAAACCCTACAGGTCCATTTGAACTCTCTGTTCTAGAACCTAGTAAGTTAACTCAGTGGTTAGATCACTCTGTGGCCACAGATGAAAATATCTTATTTATCATACAATTTTTTTTCTCAGAGTTGTGTTTATATTTAGATTCAGTCATTGGTAACAAGTACAGATAAATAGTTAAAACACCTCCAATTAGCTTTTTGTTTTGAGTTAGTTACTACAGTGAGGATGATGGACCATATAAAAAAAGTAACATAGACTGTCCCTCTGCTAGCCGGGTGACCTGGCTCAAGTAACTTGGCTTCTGGTTATGGTGAGGTGTGGCTTTAGCAACAGTAGGCATTCTTCATGATCTTATGAGGCACTCCAACAGATAAACTGATGCCCTAGGAATGACTCTGGCTGCAGCAGTATAGGCATGAGGGGTGAGAGCAAGAGCTCCTCCCACTCATACCCTCACCTGCCCTGAATCAGGACTTCTGAAGATCCCTTACAGAAGGTCCAGAGCTGGGGGCCTAGGATTCCAATCTCAACTCTGGCAGGAGTACAAAATAGCACACAGTGAAGAGACCAGGAATAGGGAGTCTGATGACTTTGCACATAACACCCTTGCCTGAAGTCAAGTCTATAGAACATAGTAGTAGGAGTTGAGTTACTCAGCAATGTCAGCAATAATATGAAAAAAATGGGAAAGAAAAATGGGCATTTAGATCTCTCCATAATATGTACTGAAAAAGTGGACATCAAAATGACATGAGTCTTATTAACACATGCAAACATTTCATAAGAAAAATTGCATGGTTTATAATATAGGAAGAATGTGGGTTGTGATTCCAGGCTCTGGAGCATAATTGCAAGTGTTCAAATCCTCACTGTGCCTCAACTATTTAAGGAGGCTGGGGCAAGGTGATTAATCTCTGTTACTTCATGAGTAAACCGGGGATGATAACAGTACTCACCCACTAAGGTGGTCATCAGAATTCAAGGAATTTGGATATAAAATACTAGGTCAGTACCTGGCATTTAGAAAATACTCAATAACATAAACTAATATGATTAACATCATTATCTGCCATCCTTAACTTCTTAAAAAGAGGTGTGGATTTAAAATAAACTAGAAAGCAACTGGATGCTAGAATTCAGGGTTGTACATTCCAATATATGGACATATATGCACACAGCCATGGGAAGGGAAGTGGAACAAGGAAATCGGAATAGAGGGAAGAAGAAGCAAGTGCGTTCAGCTTACAGTTGTGGCAGGTAGCTCCTGTGTAACCAGTGTTTGCACAGTTGCAGTGAAAGGTGTTCCAAGACTGGGAACATTCACCACCGTGTTCACAATAGTTGGGCAAACACCTACGAAAAGGTGCAGATACAATCACTACTTTTCACTTTGAGCAATCATAGAATGTTGATCATTATACATGGTCATGTGAAAGAAGAATGTCAACAGTAACAGAAAGAGTAAAGTTAACATGACTAATGGTTAATTCAGTCTTTCATTAAGGTGGTTTAATCACAGAACCAAACCTTTAATCAATAAGTTCATCTGATTTCAACCAATCCTCAGGTAGTTGTGACTGCTTAATTTTCATCATGCCTATTATATTAGAGCCCTTTTTTTCCCTAAGTGACATAACACTAATTCAATATGTTGCCAGAAATATCAAGAGCTTACATAGAATAACAACACTTAATCATATTGATTTACTACACTGAATACTTATTTTTATTTTTTTAAAGACTTTATTTATTTATTCATGACAGACAGAGAGAGAGGCAGAGACACAGTCAGAGGGAGGGAAGCAGGCTCCATGCAGGGAGCCTGACACGGGACTCGATCCTAGGTCTCCAGGATCACACCCCCGGCCAAAGGCGGCGCCAAACCGCTGGGCCACCGGGGCTGCCCTACACTGAATATTTAAAAGGAGAAGGAATATAGAAGGAGAAGGAAAGAAGAAGGAAGAGAGAGGGACACCTTTATTCACTTTTTAAGTAAAATGAAGACCTCCAAGAATGTTGAAGGCACACCGGATAGACACACAAATTCCTAGCAATGTGTCAGGGTGTTCCTGGGAGCTGAATGGAATTCACAGAGGCTCCCAGGATATTTTAACTTTTCAAGAAAAATGCAGGAATACTCAATATCAGCCCCAAGACTTTGCAACTTCCTAGCGTGAGGTAGTTCAACTTCAACACTAGATCATAATACATTCCTTTTAATGATGCCCTAGCTTTAAGTAGCTGGGTTTTCGGTAGTTGATTAAAAAAACTAGTACCATGTGAAATCAGTGCTGAACAAAAATGAGGGTGGCAGTGTCTGACCTGATCCCAAGCTTTGAAAAGTTGTGCAGTACTCAACAAGTGAACACGTGTAATTACAAAGCAGTTGTGTTTCACTCAAAATAAAATTAAAAGATTTTGCAAATTATATAAAACTATGTATAATATAGTGAAATTTATAATTATATGATTGTATACACACACTTCTTTTTTAAGAGTAACTAAATTTTAGAACATAAATATGTTGCTTGGACCTAGGCTACTTTTTAAATGAAAGTGTTAGTAATATCCTTGGGCTTGGAACACTATGAGAAAATCACTGAAATACATAGGGCGCTGTGGACAAAAAAGCTGAGAAGCTGGGGAGCTTTTTGGTATCAGCTGATCAACTGTTTGGTATCAACAGCCCTGATCAGATTATTGATATTTTTTAGAATTTAGATTGAAAACTATATTGAGACCAAAGCCTGAAATGTTCTCTTTTACCCCAGAATAAAAAAATAAGCTCTAAGGCCTATCAAGAATGTTTTCATGCTGGCGTTTCTGCCACCTTCGTTATTAAAACTAAGGATGAGAAACTTCGTATTTCGCTTATAGGATTTCTCCAGTTTTAACCAAAAATAATGTTATTGATTTTTCCTGATTATAAAAAATAGATATCCACTGTATAAAACTCATATGATCCAGGAAACAATAGAGAAGAAATATGGTTTATAACCTCATACATAAAAATCACCACTATAAACATATGTATAAATATGCATTTGTGTGTGATTATTTATAAATATAATCATATGTTATTTTACAACCTGCTTTTTAAAGTAAATAATTGGCATCTTTCATTGCCAATTAAATTTATATATATTTTAGCATTTTTATAGATTCACAGAAGTCCATTTGGAGAGTGTTTCATGATGCATTTAATTTTTAAGCATTTAAATCAATAACAATCTAGAAGAAAGAGGGAAATTAAAAAAATTAAAACAATAATAATCATAGCTGGTGATCAGAAAAGAAAAGGACAGAGCAGGCTATTCTTTACAGGCCTCAGCCACGGTTCAAAAGGGGGCAGGTGTAAGCAGTTATACCTAAGCTCCTAAAGAATGAATAATTAGTGTGACCCATGTGCTATTTCTGTTTGATTTGCTGCTGCTGAAAGATACTGAGTTCATTTTCCTTGATTCCTATTAGACTTGAATTTTTATATTTTTTATTACAATGTGAATACTGGATTGTAGATGTTATTTAAATTCACCATGTAATAGCTCTGTTTGACAATTAGTAAGTAACCTATGGCAAATTACATTGCAGAATGAAGTACTGATTTTCATTCAATGTCGAAACAATTTATACTTTTCTCCCCACTAATTATTCCAAAACAAAGTGAAATAACCTATCAACTATTCTTTCTAGCTCCAACATTTTCCCATAGACATTTCCATCATTATTTCATTGCTCATAAACTGGTTTGGGGACATGGACACATGATATGGGCAGCGGCTCCTTGGTGCCATCATCACCTCCACTGCCCTCAACCCTCAGTCACACCCAGATTTCTGCCTTAGGGCCACTTCCCCTGCATGTCCACGGAGGACAAAGTGAGGGCTTCTAGATGAGTGTGTATATGTGTGACCATTCATAAGGAAGATGTGAATGTGTAAGGGGTGTGGGAATGGTCTTGTAAGTGTGTGCATGTGTGTGGATCAATGAGTGAGGAAGCACAGGGATGTGAGCACAATGAGTATATGTGTAAGGGTTGTGCATGGAAAAGAATTCTGGGTGTGTGAGTGAGCATACAAGTATGTAGATATGCGTGAGAGACTTGTGCAATGGCTGTTCATCTATGTGTGTAAAGAATGTGTGCTAAAGACTATGTAAATGTGAGTGTGAGCATGTGTGTAAATATATGTATACTTCTATGGTAGGTCTGATCCAACTTAAAGTCAAAGGCAAAAAAGAGCTAACACTGTTAGGTTCCTGTCAGACTTTTAAGTATATTTTTAAATTCCTGTGTTTTTAATTGCAATTTATTAAACCATTAAATTATGAGTTTATTGTACATAGATGAATAGTAACCACAATAAATGTGAATGTGCACGCAGGGGGCTATGAAGCTTGGCAGACAGACATTTCAGTGGGGCTTTCCTGGCCCCAGAGAACTGAGATCTGATGCGGGCTCTGCTTCTGAGCCATGTCCTCTTAGCCAACTCCACCTCTCTGTGCATCTGCTTTCAGATTTGTAAGAAACAAATGCTATCAGAAACAAGCCCTAAGGGGTTTTGTGAGGATTACTTTAAATACATATTAATTAATTTAAAAATCATTTTAGGGAGGGCTCCCATATCTGCTAAATGGGACACTGCCCAATTCATAAATCATTTAATAAACCCAATTAGATCTTTAAAATTAAAAAAATAAGTAAAATTCACTTTAGAACATAGTCACTGCATACAGCCTCTCCCACACATGTACACACTCACAAGCTCACTCATATATCCAAAAGCACCTTACATATTCACACAAATTCTTACACATACCGTCATACAACTCCTCACACAGTAACTCATACAAATGTACACACACAAACATCCACACTCTCCCAACACATGCACACCCTTGTAGGTCATTCATACATATATTCTCAGACTCCTTGCACACTCACATCATCCTGACACATACAGTCAAACTTAAATACTAATCCATGTTAAGTGCTTAGAATATATCCTGGTAAACAGATTTTTAAAAAGCCTTTATTGAAATAGTGATTGGCAGCTATGTCAATCGGTATAGCACATTAGACCAAAATAAATGAATATAGATTTTCTTCTGAACATAAGAGATGAGTTCAGAGATACTTTTGGAAATTTAAAAGGTAAATACCAAAATTACTTTAATTTTTGCTATTATTTTTAAGATTACTAGGGTTACCATTAGTCATAAGTTTTTCTTTAAAAAAACAGCATGGATAGCCAAGATCTATCCATAATTTGCTCACTATTTCTGAAAAGTGTTTTTGAGATGTGGTATCAAAACTATTCATTCTCCAATTGTGCTGTATCACGGTCCTCTGTTTTACAAGTGTGTATCTTCAGAAAACAGGCAGTCCGGATTCCTTGTGTAAAAGGGCAGCTTTAGAGAAACCCATGGGAGAAGATCAGCTTGTACAGAGAGAACTGTCTGCAACTGAGATGGTGAACATAACTATCACTAATAGTGTGAATGACTGACCCTTCCCACGGGGCCCTCATGGTCGTTAGCCACTGAGAAGTGATCCCACACCTCAAGAGAGCTGGCTCAGGGAGCCTTGCCAGATGCCCTTCCCCATATCGGGATTAGGGTTCTATCTAGGGCTGTATGGATGTAACTATGGAGAAGGTCACTGCCATTTAGTCCCTGACATTTACAGTCTAAATTCTTCCTTTACATATCATCTTTCATTATAGAAAGAATTATTTTATCTACACATTGAGTTAAATAAATACATGTACATTCAGAGAGAGGAAAGCATGGCCTTCTAATCCACTGCTAAATGAGATTACAATTATTTTTTTCTACACACAACACAGTATCTATTAGTGTTCAAAATAGGATCCAGAGACACTGACAGACTAACCATCTATCAGATATAATATATTATTTATAATAGATGAGTGATTATGTTGATAAAATCCCTTATACAATTGAAAAGTTATTTTTAAAGCTCAGAATTTATGTTTATTCAATATATATATTGAATACTAAAAAAAAAAAAATATATATATATATATATTGAATACTACTATAGGGTAGGGGCTAAGTCTGTCACAACATTGCTTAATTTTTTTTACCTGTAATGGGTATGACATTCCATTGAACTCAATAATTAAAATTAACACCCCTGATATTAAAGCATGATTGGCAAGATTATTTGGCTATAGTTCTCCATGCCTAAAAATATTTTTAAATTATTAACTATCAATTATTATTTTGAAAGTTACTTGTCCTCTACAACTTGTCCTCCCAAATCTTGCATTATCATGTCCTGTACTAGAGTTCCTATTGAAATTACGAGATCATCCTTATATCTTAATCAATGCTACAGCTCCAAACTTTTCCAGAGGAGAGGCTCCTTTTGACTTTTCCTGCAGAGAAGACAGTAATGGGTTGTGAAAGGTACACATTAGGAGCATAGCAACCAGTTAAATTGCCACGCCTCTGAAAATATTACTCAGTTGTCAGAGAAGCAAAAGGCACTTTATAACCAGCCTCATAGGTCTCTGACTTATTGGTACATGGTGATCAATACTACTGTTAGAGTATACTAATCTATTGAGTTTAATGATATAATTTTGATACATTTATACCTATCTAAAATTACAGCAGCATCAATATTACCTTTAGTAAACTGGCAGCATTTGTACATAAAAATAACACAGTCACGTGTCTTCCATCTAAATTTTATCCCTGGAAATATGAAGTATAAAACTAAAAATGTATTGTTCTTTTTCTTTTTTAAAAAATGTATGTTCTTATTTCTAATGTGAATATCATCCATTTTCTGTGGAACAGGTGATGGCAGGAAAGAGAAGTTTAAAAACATAATCATTTTCTATATAAATTTTAATATGCTGCCAAAAGTTTGAAAATGGACAGGTCAAGGTAAAGAAATGATATTGTCCTTACCTGTCTGTGATTCCACATGAGTCTATCTGGAGGTCACTGAAGTTTCCAAGGGATCCCTGTTGAACTGAAATCAGATCTACTATCCTGTTACTGATAGAAATGAGTCTCATGCATCCCTGAAATCCATCAAGTGGATTTTTACATTTGGATCCAAAGCTGTTGTCAGGACAACCTGACCAAAACAAAACAAAACAAAGTTAAGTTAGGATATATCATAATGAATCAGGATTTAGTATCACAGACTACTTCACTATGAAAAAAGAAAGAGGCACTTGATTAATTTCTTTAAATTAAAAGAGAGAAGAAGGGCCCCTCGTAGTCATCATTAGTTTAATCTAAATGACATATTGCAATTCATACAAATATTTCTCTTACTACCACAGGATTCACATAAAATAATGTTATAATAGTTATTATACATTATATATACTATTATTATCATTATATAATATTAAATGATATATTAAACACAGGAAAAAAGGCATAAAGATTGAAAATGTACACTGTAGATAAGAAAAGATAAATCAATAACAGTGAAACCTTGGCATTTAAAGCTAACAATTTGGAAAAGAGTTATATTGGCTTGGAATAACATTACCAACTATTTAATTACATACTTTATTTTCATATGCATATAAGAGCCATACACACATGCATTTTAATAAATCATAATGACTTAATGTCAAAAACATTTCATTGTG
Source organism: Canis aureus (assembly GCF_053574225.1). Lineage (NCBI taxonomy): Eukaryota > Metazoa > Chordata > Mammalia > Carnivora > Canidae > Canis > Canis aureus. Next base: position 14,396,692 of record NC_135613.1, on the reverse strand, counting down.
ATTTTATTTATTCTTTGCTTCATAAAAGAATGTTCCATTTATATTGACTTTTTTCTAACACTTACCTAAGACCTGTTTCTAATTATTTAAGTAATAAAGAACTATATTATTAACCATTATTCTCTAGGATTTAATGATGTTCTAAGTGTTTCTCTAGCCAAGTGAAATAAATAATTTTATGGAGTATGAACACATATATTATACTTATGTATTTTTCATTAATCTTTCTTTGCTGTTATGGTTGTCAAGCTCTATTACAGTTTCAAAGAATAAGAAATGAATCAGCAACTTACTAATTCCTATACAATCCACACTCTTTTTCTTCCTAATTCCTATACAATCCATACTCTTTTTCTAATTATAATTAAATATTGTGACTGAGGATATTTCCCTTTAATGCTTGCTTTCCTAACAAAACACATTTACATGGCAAGTAAAGGCCAGGATTCATATTTAAAACTGTTATCAAGGGCATTGGAATATCACATTTTAACCAAGGGAGGCTTTGAAGTTTCAAATTTGATAGATCAAGGAAAGGTGATGAAAGCTCTTTGACTATCAATTTATTGTGCATGGTACAGACACACATTTTCAGTGCTTAAAATTCTTCTGTGGTGTAGGATATGGTTATTATAACTTCGATATGTTTTCTAGATGACTTATTAACCAATTAAGAATGTTAAAGTAAAAACTGAGAGGGTAATAGTTCAATAATATTTGGGGGCGACTACAATATGCCAGGAATATAAACAGCTCTGCTAATCTCCTTTTCTCCAGGTAGTGTTTCCTGACACATTTCAAACCATTTCAGAATAAAATAAATTGTACAATGTGCCTGTAGGGAATAAAACTAAGCAAACGCAGTGACAAAGAAAGATTACGGAACTTTACAGAAAGCACATCGTCATATCACGAGGCACTTCATATTCCTGGCTACAATGTTTAATAAGCAAGAGATTTTATGAATAAAGAAGGGTTCAAGCCAGGTTCGCCTCATTAGTCTACAATAACAGGCAACCACAAGCTAATATAATGCAATAGCAGAGAAAAGTTCAGTACTGAACCTGTCTGAGATAGGAGTTCTAAAATATGAAGATTTCTTGGGAATACTAAATGCTTAATTAATTAATTAATCCATTACTGGAGGCGGTCGGCATGTGAAACACCCCCCGAGGATGACAGATAAATTATCACTCAATGTCACCACACCAGAAGTAAGATGTCAGCTTTGGCTTCATGGTGGTCCAGTCTGTTCACTGGATGGATAATGGCTGATTTACGCAAGTGAGGGTGGAAATACTGCACAAGGCCTAGTGCTTGTCTGTGCTGCACAGGGTGTTATTCAAGAGCACAAAGATCACATGGGGTAATACTGCAGAAATTAGACATTTATCTGTCCTCAACCTGGAGAACACAGATTTAAAATTTACAATTTATAAATGATAAAAGCTGAGCACAATGCACCACAATGAAGTCTGAATTTTTGAAAAGCACTCAGTTGGAGGGAGAAAAAGTAGAAAAGGATGGACAGATAATGGAGTCTCGTGTGGCATATGCAGAACACTGTGGTTTCTGAGAAGCTCCCCTCCCAGGATGACTGTCTCTCTTCCTAGAATGGAACTTCCTAGAATGGAAATACAATGCAGGTTGGTGGAGGAGACTGCAGCCATGTTAGGCAGACTTGAGAATGATAAGATCACTGGAAAGCCACAGGTGAATTAAGAGAGAAGTGGAAGAGAACTGATCTCAGAACATGGGATATTTATTTACTTGAAGATAAACTGGTCGAAGAATTGGCAACTTAAGAAGAGCCTTCCACCTAGATAATATGGATCCTAGTAACATGGGAGGCTCTCACACACACAGAGCAGAGCAGAAGGTCTTCTAGGGCCAACAACTGACAGTTTGCCTTGGGACTCAGGGTGTCCAGTGCTAAAACTGGGAAGAGTTGACACCCACTCTCCTCAAGTCCACTCCCAGAATCCAGAATTGCCAACCTAAAACCCTAAAGTGGACTTCCAGAAGGATGGACCTCCTCTACCAGTCCCTGGACAACAAGTTTGAGAAGAGGAGGGAGAAGGAGGGCAGCAGAAGGCCTCCTGCTTTCTTTGGGCCCCTTGTTCCCAGCCCTGTAAATGTAAGGGTGTACTAGAGTATGTAGGGTGTGTGTTGAGTGATCAGTAGAATCTCGTGCCCAAAATGTCTAGATACTGAAGGACACCAACTGAGATGACTGATTAAACAGAGATACCTAAGTAAACCTGAGATCAGTGACTTTTTTTTAAGTCCTGAAGATTGAATTTTATGATGGAAGCTTCCACAATATATTGGTTGGGAACTCAGAAACACTTTAATAGACACCAAATTATAAAGAACATGAGAGGGAGAATAAAGCTTAAATTCAAGATAATGTTTATAATGAAGAGATAGGACCATGGAGGACCAAATGAATGTTGATGATATTATCTTTCTAAGCTGGGAAATGCACATGTAGATATGCATAGTATCGTAATTAGTACTCTTTAAAATGTATATATGAAAAAAAAATGTATATATGATATAAGACTTGAACTACCGCGGACACTGGTATGGGGAATAGGGGAACTCTCTATCTCTGCAACTTTTTCATAAATTTAAAACTATTCAAAGATTAAAAGTTTATTTAAAAAATAGTGTATATCATTTGCATCATAATAAAAACAACCAAAATTATAGGGTGCACATGGATATATTTCACCATAAAATATGACAGAATGAATAATAGGAAAAATTTCCTCAAAAAATAGGTAGGCATCATTAAATATGAACAGGAAGGATGCAAAATACTTTAAGAATCAGGATTCTATTTTCATGATTTACACTTTTATCCAGTCTATTCATTTTATCTAGTCTTTTTTTCCACATTTAACAACATGCCTGTTTGTAAAATCTCTTTTAGTGCTTCTAAATCTTTTCCTTTGAAGTGAAAGCTCTTAGTTAATTTGTTCTCTATATCTAACCATTTGTTAAAGGAATGTGTTCCTATGGATTGCCATGAAATCAATCATATATTCCATGAGGTTTAATAAACAGCTTGGTTCAAAATGAACAAATCTCACTAAAGGAGGTAATTACATCTTTCAAGACTGTTGCCACTATGCTGCCATTCACAGTAACGGATTATGCAGGGGTTTTGTTTGTTTGTTCCTCCCCCCCACCCCCCCGAAACTGTTTATTTTCCATCAGCCTTATTTCCATTTTGCTTGCCTTTGCAGAAGAGCAGCTTAAGACCATTCAGAGGTTGTTCCTACCCATTTGGAGGCCCAAGCAGGGGGAGCTGCTCCAGTCTTCAGCAGAGAAGCTGCCCGCATTCCAGAGCTGCCTGCGACTCCAGGTTGGGCAGCAGTGAACCCAGGAGCTGGAGCAGTCCCTCCACCCTGAAATTCCTCCTTGGTCACAGCCTTTTCAGCAGCGGCCTGCTCTTCCTTTTCAGTACCTTCAGGAACTCTGTAGAAGCAGAGATCGGGCACAGCTGCCCCATGGGTGTTCATCAGAAACGGTGCACGAATGCGCAGAACTTCCTGGGCCATCGTACCCCACATGAGACCCGCTAAGTGAGCTCCCTTGTTCTGCATGGGATGGAAAGGTTCCCATAGCACAGAGGAGAGCTCTGTGCTACACAGAGTGATGGTAGGAAGGTTAACGTAAGCCTCTGTGAAAGGCTGGTGGTCAGCTCTGGGACCAGTAACCACCAGAAGTCTCGGCTCCCGGAAGGGCACCTGGATCTGGTTAGCGGAGGTTGCAGAGGTAAAGCGGTGGCAATAGGAGTGGCTCCAGTGGCAGCAGCATGCTTCAGCCCAGTGCACGAGCCAGGATTTCTGGACAAGAGGACACCGACATCAGCTAGGTTTTCAACAGCAACAATGGCACGAGCTGCCAGCAGAAGCTCCTCCCAGGTTCTCCTCAGATTCATGACGTAGACTCCATCACCTCTCCTTCTGTAAAAGCACTGTTGTTCCATTTGGCAGTCAAGGTTGGTGCCTCCCAAGTTGGTTCCTGCTGCAAGGAATTTGAGGACATCCTCCTTCATTTGGAGGAACTCAAGGGCTCCAGACACCATGAAAGTTTCCTTTTAAGTTACGACAGGAACCCCGTATGAACCATTTCCCTGGGTAGCACAGAAAGTGTGTGTTTGCTCTTACTATCAGATAAAAGATGTATGATCTATGTGCTTACCATCAATTCTTAGGGAGGAATTTGTATTTTATTGATGAATAATAAAGACTGGGCTACTGCCACCAAATTCAAAAGGGATTCTAGACAGAGGTGACTATTAACATTCCAAATAACAGCAATAAGAAACATTCCAAGTCATGATTAGAAAGAAGTCTTACTACTGCCAGTTTAACAATTTTGCCCTTCTAGTGGCAAATCACATTTTATTTTAATTTTCCAGTGGTAAAGATTCATTTCCATTTCCAAGGTTTTCTTTTCCAAGCTTTTTGTTCAATCAAACATCCAGGGCAGGTATACACTTCATTTGTTTTTGTTCTCTTAGAGAGGTGGCCTGATATTGAAGGTTGATGCCTTAATTTCATCAAATGTATCAGTGCATTATTACTTAGCAATGAACAGAGGTTTCTATGGCTAATTAGGTTAGATTACTTGCCATTGGCATAATATTGTCCTTCTGCATTGGGCAGTAGAAAAGCAATAAGGATGCTCCAGAGGAGCTAAGAGCCATGTTCAGGAAAATACTGTAATAAAATCAGCCCATAAAATCTGAAAAAGCCATATAAGGGCCACTGAACACTAGGAAAATATAACAAAGTTTGAAAGAAGTGAAGAGGGTTGTCTATTTGCAATCATTCGCATTGTAGAAATTGTAAACATGAATATTAGAAATGAATCTTAGGTCCTAGTTGGTCATCTTGATCCACTTAACATTTCCATGTTCACAGCAAGTGAGAAATTATTCCATACTATTGAATTGGTTAAAACATAATGACATCTCCAAGACAAAAGAAAAGGAGGAATAACTGCAAATATGGGTCAATTGCCCGTATGGCCTCACCCCTTCTCTTACCTCCAAAATAATAGGTACCACCTGAATAAAGCTGCTCAGGCCCCAGGGAAGAAGCAGCAGAGGCCACTTGGCCATCTACCACCATACTCAAGTGATTCCTTCTGGCAGATAAGGAGATGGAATGCCACTGCCCATCATTTAATCCAACAACACCTGGGGGAGGCAAAATCAGTTAAAAAGAGATCTCTCTCAACAGTGAACAGTACAAGCAGTTAGTTAGAAACAATATATGCATCACCCAATCAAGTGCAGCACTCAGATACTAATAAAAGGAAACAGAAAGACAGGAAAAGGAAGCAAGCGGGTACCCTCTTGTAGAAATGGTTATTTCTTTCTTAGGGCCTCAGTAAAGAGAACAAAATCCCCAACTTTGGATAAAGTCCTAAGGGGTTAAATTCTTTCAACTATTTGGCAGGGATAGTTTTCAGCTTCCTTTTTTTTTTTTTTTTTTTTTTTTTTTTTTTTTTTAGTTTTCAGCTTCTATAGCATAATTTACCTTTTACGGGGGCAGGGGGGAGGGTTGGGAAGAGCATAAATATTTTTCAAAATTCTAGGTTAGATCCAATAAAATGATTTATCTGCTTTTTTACATTTTTGTGTAGTCACCTTTTATAATATTGTATATTTAGCAGTATCAATCATTACAAAAACTATTATAAGGAATATACAAAGTTTTCCCATATAACATGAAGTTAAAAAACAAACCAGTGTCTAAAACCACATTTACATAGTTGATCCTCATAGTGTGTAGATTCCACATTTGCAAATTCACATACTCACCATAATTTATTTATAACCCCAAAATCAATACTCAGGGCATCTTTGAAATCATTCACAGAAATGCACAGAGTAGTGAAAAAAAATGGAGTTGACAGACACATGTTTCCAGCTGAGGCTAAATAATGAAATGTTTATTTCAGCTCTCATATGTAAACATGTTTCTCAGATTTTTGTGCTTTTGGTTGGTGATTTTGCCATTTTAAAAGACCTCAGGCATAGTGATGAAGTACTCTCTGGTGTTTCAAATGCAAGAAGGCTGTGCTGTGCCTCACAGAGAAAATACACATGCTCGATGAATGTCATTCAGGCACTGGTTATAGTGCAGTTGGCCATGAGTTCAATGTTAATGAATCAAAATATATGTTAAATATGGTATCTTTAACCAAAATCACACATAAAGCAAGGTTATTTATTGACTGGTGGACAAAAATATTGTGGCCAGAAGATCACAGGAACCTAATCCCTAATTCCCCTAGGAGTGGTAGTTTAATATTAACTAATTCAACTTTCACAACTTTATACAACGTAATTATTGCAAATAATGAGAATTAATTACATATATACAATTCTAATGATATTCCTACTTTTGTATAAATATGGAGAAGGGCTGAAAGGAAATATCTCTATATAAATAGCAATTTTTGCATAATGGAAAATTGTGGGTTTTATTCGTTTTTATATTATATATATATGACCAAAAATTGCATTAATCAAAAATCAAAGTATTCTCATCACCTCTAAAAAACAATCTCCCATCCCTCCCAATGCAGCTCTATTTTCATGAATCCATGAGATGACTTAGCCCTTTCATTCTTAAAGGGAATTAAGTCTACAAGGGCTCTATGACAGAATATCAGCAGACAGGTGGAGACTAAGCATCTCCATTGTGGATTTACCAGTGAGATTTATACCCATTGAATACTTGATACCATATGATTTTGTAGATGAAATTAGTAAACTAAAATAGGAGTACTCTATTAAACCCAAAGGTCAAGGTCTCTTTTCTGATACTATGTACAATGCACAATTTCTTTAGTTCTCCAGCTATTTTTGACAAGCTTTCAGATAGAAAATGTGTAGAAGCTCTCTTAGGTGATTAAGCTCTTTGCCCTGGATTTATTTGGTATAACGCAAATTCCATCCTGGGCACCGAAGCTCATTTTTATACTACATTCAGGAAGAAAAAAGATTTTCAAAGACCCAACTGGCTTGGTTTGTGAAAGGTAATGAGAAAGACCTGAAAAAATGAAAAATGTAGGTTAGATACTTTTAGACACATTTTCTAAGAGTGGGCTCTGAAATAGACGACTGAAGAGTTATGTAATCCCTGACGGTATGAGATTGGACTAAAATAAATCAAATGCCCCAGATTTGTCATCTAGAGCTTCCTTTAAGATGATACATTTAGAGTGAAAGTCCTTGCACTGAGCTTTGCATCACACCTACGGACACTTCCCACCCTCCTTCCACAACCACAGGCCTCCTATTGGTTCTCTCAAAGTTTGGGCATGCCTGTAAACATGACTCTGCTTCTGTTATCTTATCTTAGATTTCAACTGGTCCAGGACAGTGCTTCTCAAACTACCTGTAGTGATGAACATTTTCTCTTCTGGTCTATTGCAGCCTGATACTTTCATAAAATTCAGTGAAAGTTAGTTACTAAAATTAAAGAAGACATAAAAGCCTGGCATCCATGGGTTTGGATGGCACAGCAAGATATTGCTCCAACAGTTTCTTTGAACTTAATCCAAAGTTTTATGCTCCTCTAGGAAACAAATATTTCACTGAATGACAGTCCAGGGACCACACTTCGAGTAGCAGGTATCTGCTTGGTGAAGCATACCGCAGGATTATAGTCAAAGGCTCTGGAATTTCTTCTGCCAACACAGAAGCCAATTCAGATTAACAGCAAAAGACTGCTGGGGTAGCCACTCTGTCATTTGACACAGTTAAGTCACCCACCTAACTAGCTAGCATGTTGTAAAGTTGTGCTGTTTGTGGGGAAGCCTTTGGAAAGCTCTTCTCAAGCCTCATTTTTGACAGATACCTGACTTATGAGAAGGCTTGTTACCCATTAGTGGGATTTATTACATAAATTAAACAATGAAAAGTCCATTTAATTTTTTTCTCTTAACTTGACATAATAAAAGGATAATTTTAAAATTAGATTCATTTTTTTTAAGTGTACAACTCCTTCCCACTTTTAGGTCTGATGAGAGGCAGCACCTTAAAAGACCACATCACTGTAAAAGAAGAGACGAAGAATCACAGAATTTGTACTTTTTCTTGTTCATGACATTAGGTAAGTAAATGCTAATTCTAGGACTGCTCCCACCACTCATTAAATGTTGAGTCTAGGGGAGGAGCATGTTGTTGGTATAATAATAAAATAATAGTAACAGGTTTTATTGAACTAGTATTCATGCATTGTATATTTAACCTTCAACATTGCTGTTATCATGGTTGTTTGAAATATGGAGAAAAGGAGACTCAAGTTAGAAGAATGAATCATCCAAGGTAATGTTCAGCTGGTAAGCTGATTCTAAAACCCATACTCTTCTCTGCCTGCAGGACACTTCGGTCCCCTTATCTTTTTAAAAACAGAAAAGCAGCCCCCAAGAGCTAGGAAGTGGCTTGGCACTCTGGGCAAGGCCTTGGTGGTATGAGAAGTTGGGGGGCACTCAGAGCTAGGTCTTGGTGTTCTCCTGGTGAATACAATTCTTGTAGAACACCAATATTAGACAAGGTAACTCTGTGATTACAATGAAATTGGACCAAAAAAAAAAAAAAGTCAAAACTACTTTATAATCTGTGTAAGTCCAGGCAATAACAAGGCTAGTGTGTAAGCCACAAAGATACCAAACTTCCTCTTCTGGATAATATGAATGACAACCGATTTTTACCTACACCAATCACAGCTTTGGCCTTATTTCATTCCTCCATCCTAGATAAGATTTACAAAGAATACTCATCACACAATTACCCTCACTTCTTAGCAGCATTTAATCCAGAGCAATGTTCCACTTCCTCAAAACCTCCCCCCAAATAAACTAACAATCCAAAACTCTTATAATAAATCATCCTTAAAAACTTTATATTAAGACACACCCATGGCTCCCTAGATTGTGTGTTCTCCTTGCTGCAATAAGCAATAAATCCAACTTGTTTGAGTACAGGTATGTTCACTGTGGACTTTGGGTGGAAAGCATGGACAACTCTAAAGGGAGTAATAGAAGAATAGAATAATAAATAGATGTGTTTACAACTGCAGGTAGTCAGAGAGAACACGACTGTTTACCAGAACTCTCTCCCTCTCCCTCTCTTCTCTTCTCCCTTCCTCTTCCCCTCCTCTTCCTTCTTTCTCTTTCTCTGTCTTTCCATCTCTCTCTCTTCCTCACTTTCTCAGGTCCAACCACATAAACACATAAAATACAGAAGGAGGAAAACGATTTATATCTGGTCCTTGTATACAATCTACTGGTACTAACCCTAAATTGCTACAAGAAAAAAAAAAAAAAAACAACTCTGACAGCTTAGCCACCATCACTCCCTCATAAGACTATAATAGGCATCCATGAAATAAGATGTATAAAGAAAAAAAGCCTGTTGTACAGGGTAGGTTCTTTGCAAAGGTGCAAAAGGCAGTTATATGTAGACTATTGCTCAAGGAGCAACTGAAGGGCTTTTCCTGTTTTTAAATACCTTTAAGTGCTCTGAAACAGTGTCAGAAATTCCTATATCCATTAACTATATTCACTAAGCAGAACTAAAGTTCCAGGCCACCACATAGCTCTTGTCAAGATGAAAATATGGAGATTACTGGTGCCAATCACTTTAGGAGAAAGAGGGAATTTCAGGGAGTGACAGGTAAGACTGAAAGGTAAGGACTATTCCAACAATGAAAGAGAAGAAAGTGGAATAAAACAAGGCTTCTCTTGGCTTAGACAAATCAAGCAGGCTGCTCCTCTGCCAGGGCCACTAGAATCCTGAAGGTCTAGTAAAGGCAAAATGCTAGAAACGTCCTTATTCTGCAAGCCCACATCACCAGCCCTGCCCATAAGAGCAAGAAGCTGGCTTATAGGTATGATTTTCACCTTCAGGCAAAAGCAGCAGCAGAAACACTAAATCATAGCAGAAATCTCAAATCCTACAATAACAAGTTTGTTTTAAATAGGAAAATATAACTACATTGTTCACTGGGTCCTTGATGCCATCTGAACGATTTTTGTTTTGACATCTATAAAAGCAACAAAGACTGGAAATATTTTGTGTCATGAGGGGTTTTGTAATACTGCTGATATCTTTTATAGTTTAGACTAATATCTTTAATATTTCAAATATGATACAGGCTGACACAATATTTTCAAAGAATTCCTAGTGACAATTTGCCAAACTGCATATCACATTAAAAATTTATGCTGCTAATTCAAAGATTTGGACAATTCAGTTCTTTCTCAACACAATTTAGTTTTTATTCCACTGCAAAAGCTATAAACATTTTGATTCTTAAAACTTATAAGATTAGTAATTTATATCTTTAATAGCTAAGAAAACTTGAGCCACCCTGATAGAATAGAAAGCTTTACCATAATATGATGTAAACCCATCAACAAGTACGTGATTCCCTTTGAAGAGTCATTAAAATACATCCGGACAAATGACTTAATCTTTGAACATTGTACATGTGAAAGCTTTCCCCCATGAGAGAACCAATGAACCACCCACCCACCTACCATTTGCATAGTCTGTTTTCAAGTGCAAAGAGTGCCTGCCTCACTGAAAATGGCCAAAATTGGGATTTTTAAAGCAACTGGAAAAATGAGGGTGGAGGAGTTGGTAAATCAAAACCTTCCTGCGTAATCTGAAGTGTAACAATTTTTCCTATGTTGGCGTTCATGCAGAGTCTAGGCTCTTTTTTATTATTTTTTATTGGAAACAATCACACTGAGTCTTATGATGCCATAATGGATTATATTGTGTATTAATTTAAACATTAATTTAGAAATTTTAAAAGTCAATCAGAGTATTCTATATAGACTTATGCCTAGTAATTTAATAAATATTCATATCCGTAATGTGTTTAGAAATGGACTAACTTCATGGGGCTCACTATAGTAACATTGTACCGAAGCAGTTTCTTTAAGATGTTGAAAGAAGGATATGAATATAACCACTTCTTAGGATGTCAAATAAATAACAATAAGCTACACATTACTGACAAGCTTACATTTTCAGGCCCTCATTTTAGGGAGCCTATTAATTATTCATATGGCACTGATTAATTTATTTCCTTTTGTCAAGCCTGAAAATCTACCACATTTTGAGCATTACATTAGAAAGTCACAGCACAGTGGCTGTTTAAAATTATAATTAATATTGAACTTTCAGCTCCCAGATTTAAACTACACTGATATATTGAACAACAAAAAAGATATAAAGTCTATGCATTTGTGCATCTATTTGTATACCTGTTTTCCCTATATTTAGTTTCCACCTGTAATCTGGCTGATTTTCCTCTCCCAGTCATATTCTATTAATTTTCCTCATAGTTAATATAGAGGAGTAATACAATGGTATCTTTAAATTTTTTTAAAGATCATTTATTAAACTGATGTAGCAATTTACCCCAATGTGACCTCTAGTTGGTTGGCTTGGGTGTTATTCCACATATATGAAAATGTGATGGAGATCCCTTGTCAAGAGCTATATAATTTTAATGAAGAGACAAAAATATCCCTCACCCAAAGCACTGACCTAAATTAGACATTAATTTTCAGATACTCATATAGTCTCCTTAATTATAGTACTTCAAATCATTATGATACCGTATTGCCTAGAAGTGGAGAGAATCCCATTTGGTGCCCAAATAAGAACTTTGCAGAAATCTTTTCATCCTCCCCAAATATATCCAACTCTGTACAGAATACATGAGCAAGTGAAGTTACTTTGACTAAGCATTTCGTTTTTTCATTGCACACGAAAATAGAAACAGAGATATAGATCCAGGAGAGACCGCTCCTTTTCTCTCAAGGACCAGATAAGGCTAATAGTTGTGTAAGACAGAGCCTAGTTCTTCCACTGAAGATGCCCAGTAAACTTTTGGGTCCATTTCAAAGTCTTTTGCATTTTTCCCAAAACACATTTCCTCAGAATATATTGTGTGGGCAAGAGGGTCATGAAAGGAAATTTCTATTTCCCCTATCATTCAGTTAATAAGAACTGCTAGTGTCTAGGCCATATTTAAAAGGAAATTGGAATCAAGGGCCTGTAAGGAAGAGCACTGATAATCTTATTAACTCAAGTATTCGTTTATTAAACAAATACTACATTTTTGGTTATGCACAAGACTTTACGGAAAAGGGACCAAGAGATAATGAAATCTTTCAAAACCATATGCTCTGCCTGCAGGAATACACTTATTACCTGCTGTGATGTCACTGGGTAATCTTCCTGGCTGGTAGAGATTCAGCTTAAGTTTTCCATCATTAAGAAAGAGGAGGAGACCCCCTGAAACCAGCTGAAGTTCACTGAATAGCAGAAGTCCTGCCTTATTCCAGGTTCGAAATTGAAAAGAGGCAGAAAGCTCGTCCTCCCCGGAAAAGCCTGGCAGGGCTAAGTAACTCCTGGGGCTGAGGAAAGTCACAGGCACGGACTGTGATTGTGAACAAGAAAATGACACATTTCCCTGAGAAGAAAGCAAAAAAAAAAAAAAAAAGCTTTAAGAATGACTCACATCATTTTAGTAATAGAAATGGAAGTATTCACAAAGGCCATTTATCGATCAAATTATCCTTGGTTTACAACAACAACAAATTGCTATCAACATGAAAATTCAAATCCTTGCCATGTATCTTAAAGGTTCTTAAAATCCGGTGATAGTATGGTCAGGCAAATCTTTCCCTGGGTTCTTGGAGAAATCTGTTTTTCCCTAGCTCTGAACTTCTATAAGGGCATCTGACTCAGTGCCATTGAAGTCAATAAAAATTTATTTAAGCCAATTCTTTGATTTTTATCTTTTCTTGGTTTTCCATTCCCTGGGTTCTGGGTGAAATTCTTTTCTCCTTCATCCTTTGCTGCCTTTGGTTCTAATCCACCTCATCACATACCCAATATTAAGGAGCTACAGCTTTTCCTTCCATATTTTTCTCCTTTCCCATTGGTCTCTTATTTTCATATATAAAATATATATACATATATAGTTTCAGTCTTATGTTCAGTTATATGTACATAAGCACATACTTAGATATATATTGATGATATACCTACACATTAAGCATTATTTATTTTACAAAAATAGGAGCTATGTTTTATCACTAAAATATATCTTATGGAAATTCTTTTGAGTTATGTGGTATAAGCCTAATTCCTTCTTTTTGTTGATTGCATAAAACTCTATTATGTGAATGTTCCAACAGCAATTGAGTTGTTTTCCTCTTACTGTACATGTGTTTTGTTTCCAAGTTTTGCCTCTTGCAGCAATGCTGGAGTAAAAAACTCCACATGTTTCTATTCTCAGTTCTACAGAAGAGGGTTCTAAATAGAACTATATATACCTATATGTTTTAATAAATATTTCCAGCTTCTTTTCCAAAAAGAAGTTAAAATACTCTACATTTCTACTGGTAATATACAAGGATATCCTTGTCCCCACATCCTTGGCAGGAATAGGTATCACAGATCTTTTAAGTTTGCACAAGTTCAATGACAAAATGCCAACGTGATAGATCATTTTTATTTATCTTGCATTACCTGACCAACAGTAAATCAGAGCATTTTTCACAAGTTTGTGGCTCTTTGGACTAGCTTTCCTAGAATGGTCTGTTTATATTCGTAGCACATTTTTCCTTTTATGTTTTACACTGGACACTACAATGTATAATGTACTACTTACATTTCTTTATTTTTAAAAAATATTTTTAAGTAATCTCTACACCCAATGTGGGGCTTGAACTCACAACCCTAAGATTAAGAGTCTCTACATTCTATTGAATGAGCCAGCCAAGCACCCCAACATTCCTTTATTTTTAAAATGTTTTTGGCTTTCTCTTTTCATTTTGCCTGTATGATCAGATTTACATGTATTATTTCTCATCTAATGTTTTTAAAAAAGATCTCCAAGTTACCTTAGAATTGCATAAATTTTCATTAAAATGCTACACACACACATATACAAATTATTCTGCTAGTAGAGTAAAATAGATATTTAAGGATTTTAAAAAAAACTTTAAGGTCTGAATTTTTTAGAAATAATTAAGCATATCTCTTAACATAACATTTCAGAAATGAAGATAAACATATTTTTTTGAAAGTAATCTTTAACATGTTTTCCAAATACAGATTTGAAAAGTCAGTGAAATACACTTAATATAGAAGGATACACATCAGAATTAAACCATTTGGTCTTGGTTAAACAAAAATATTTGGTTATATTACGGTTTTGTTAAAAGTGAATTAGCTTTCACTATGGACAAATATCTTGTCCCAGGGAATGAAATAACAAATATGGGAGAGTAAACCACACTGACCCATGATGTTAAAGGCAATTAGAACCTAACAAACCTTGTGAAACTGGAAACATTTTACCAGCTGCAGTTTGGTCTGATGCTTCATTTGGGCAGCTGCCTGCTACCCTGCAAACAGCAAATCCTCTTGCCAGGGAAAAGTGGGTGTTAGTTGCATGAACAGTTTCTGGAAACTCCTTTTGCCAATGAAGCACACACATCTATCTACAGTAGTTTTATTTTCCTTTTAAATCATCTTCCCTCTTATTAAAAAAAATAACTAAAAATCTTTCTGATGGTATACTCCTTTAAATACTAACAATTCACACAGAGAATAAGGAATAAAATCTTTCATAAATAATAAATACTCCCTATGATGTGCTTTGGAATTGGCTGACAAAGCATGAGCTTACATTTATATATCCTGAATTCTGAACAACTAAAGAAATGTATTGAAGTGGATCTCTGTGTCTGCTTTTCTATCACGAAGCTGGTTAAGCTTGAAACCATGTTTCCCAGAATCCTCTTCCATGTCTGGTTCTGGTGAAAAGTTAGCCGAAAATGGAGCTTCTGTGATATTTGAGTCAAAAGTGAAATGCCAGCCATTTCCTTCCAAAGGATTTTTTGTCTATGACAAACAAAGCACAGTAAAGGATGATCACAGAGGAGCTGGTTTGTTCCAGTTCGTCCTGGCTTTCCTTCACTCCGCTTCCCTCTTCTTCCTGACAGCTGGTCTCCACATTCCAGTTCCTCTGACAATTGTTAAGATCCAAGTCCTAAAATAGATCCCTTGTTCATAAAACTCATAGTGATGCTGCTTCCCTGGCAGAACCCTGACCAGTACAGTTATATTTAAAATTTGCTGCATTTCCACCAGATTAGAATATAATGCAGCCTGACCAACATTGCTATTGGGACAGATTGGCAGATGCAGTATTGTAACCATCTATTCGTTTTTTATTTGTTGTGAATGACCATGGCAAAACACACTTTTTCAAATGCCTCTCTAATATACATGGGTGTTATCTGATTCCAGGAACTTGGTATGCTTATTTAAGAAGTTTGTCAGGGAACATCTTATTAAGGAAGTTACACAGCAAAAGAAATTAGTACCCTGGAGTAATAACACCACAAAATTAAGTTATCAACTGTAAAAATAAATGCTTTACTGCATATAAAAATAAAATAATCATACCCTGTGTATTACAATTCCTTTAGATACAATTAATCGCCTCCATGCATATTCTCTGAGCAGAGAAAATTTTTAAAAGAGTAATCTCTAAAACATCATATCAAGTGGGAATCCAAAGTAGAGCAATTTCATTATATGGAAAAATAACATAGTTTCACTTATTCATTTACATAAAGATTCTCTTACCATAGCAATGATCTCTGGTTTTTGTCGCTTGGCCAAATCAATGATATCTACTCCATTATAATAGAGATTTTCTAGACACCCATGAAAATTCTTATGGGGGAATGACACTGATTTTCCAGGTGCTGGAATCCCTCCAAAGCTGATCTTAGAAAGAAAAATGGCATCAATAATATTGTTTAGTGATTTACTGATAATCTGCTTAAATAATTATGATTAGCAGCTATAGTTTTAATCATCACAGATAAATCAACTTTTCATCACCCTACACTGTCATGTTGCTAATTTCATATGGATATTTTTTAAAAATTAAAATGCAGACTTGAAAACAAATTTACATGTATTCAGTTTTCATTTACACTAGACGTTGATTATTCTTACAAGTTACTAATTACATCTGGATTTGGTGTTTATTGGTTGATGAATAAAAATGCATCTTTATATCCATGGTAAATTTCTGTTTAATAACATAGCTGGTGATAATGGCATTTTGTTTTATATATATTTCTGGGCACACATTGGTTTTTTTTGCATCTGAATCAACTGATAATGAATTAATCAATTCATTACTATGACCTCTCCATATATCTACACTGCTCAAGGGTGGGTGCCCCTATAGCAAACACACAAAAAAACATGTATTTACTCTATATTTACTTGGGGCAATACAATCTCTTGGCGATTTCCTACATGTGATCATCTATGACTATACATTTCAGGTAAAAAAGAAAATCCCTCAGTATAAGAGTATATTAACATAGGTAGAAAGATGAAGCGTCAGTAGTATATGCCCAAATCTGCCATTGTTAGTTAGGTCACCTTGGGAAACACTTCACTGAGACTCAAGATTTACTCTGAAAGAAGGGAAGGATGCTCCCTACAGTATATTTTCTCTTGCATGGCTACCCCACACATATATCATACAAGTCTGTATTAATTGAAACATAACTATCACACCTCATGATCAAGGTCCAGATAACCGAACTCCCCCTGGGCATGGAAACGATGCCTGTGCTCATCCACTGTAAAGTTAACTTGTTTGCCCACGTGCTGGATGAGCACGGAGTGCCAATGCTGATCGTCCAGCAGGCTGCCCAGGGTGAGATTGATGAGAGTGTGAGTGGAGGGCGGTTTGGCTTCACCTTAGAAGAGAAAAAAATAACAGCACCATTATTCACAGTCTTAAAAAAAAAAAAAAAAAGTTTCCCCTTATGGACCAGCATCTCTCATAATAATTGCAATCTCCTTCCTAGCATTCCATCCAAAACACTAGTATGGCTCTACCTGAAGTTTGAATATAATATCCTCTCAACCTTGTTGTAATTTCTTCCACTGTTAATTCTTTTTATTAGTATTTCCCATCATACATTCATTTGCAATGTAAATTTTATCTTTGCTACAACCTCATTATTTTTACTACCTCAATATTTTTCAATGACCCATTCCTTTCTTCATGATGTTTGAAAATAGCTATGTAGTTCTCTTGGCACTATGTAAAAAATATCAAATGAGGGTCTTGTACAATTTGCAAAATATGAACCATTTTGTACATGAAAGTGCAATACTTGGTGTACATATATGCCCTCGAATATGGAAATAAGGCACCTTAATTGTTACAAGAGAAGCTATAAAAGTATAAAGTTACTGAAATGATACCCAAATGGCCAGATTTTCAAGCACTTCACCAAATAATTTTACCTGAATTAATAAGTAAAAAGAGTCTTCCTCTTCTTAATTCCAACGTGATGTGATCTCCATTTTGCCCTTCCCGGTGGAGAAGAATTCCATCACTCTGCATAGTTTTAAATTTCAAAGAAATAACATCCTTTACTGGGCTCAGGGAGTTTTGATCAAATCTGTAGAGAAGGGAACTTTTTCCATCAAGATCAACCACCTCTGATCCTAGAAACAGACATTAAAAATCATTCTAAAGGATAAATACACTTTTATTAAAGCATTTTAAATGTGTATGTGTGTATATATATTTATATGTGGATATTTATACACACATAGATAATATATAAGGCATTGTGGATACACAGAGACACATACAGTCAGTTCCAAGCCAGTCATAAGGGAAAACAAAAGTTCCAATGTCTAATTCCCTCTTGATGCCTGGAATTGATTCCATTTTAATCTTTACTAACCTATTTACAAAATAATGATCTACATCTTAAAATGTATTCCTAATTTTCTCATATTATTGAAAGCTATTTCTTTTCATTCAATAAAAAAAGAAAATCAGGAAAAACGTTATGATCAATATCCATAAAACCACTTTGCATATTTCACAATCAGTATTTTTAATCATGTTCCTGAAGTGTTGAAGTTACATGATTTTTAGCTCCTGAAAGAATGGTTTTGGTGTCTCAAAATTCTCTCATATATGCTGTAAATAAGACATTTGCATACAAATACACATACATACATATATCAGACTCGTCAAATGCCACCTCAGGTATACATTACATTGACCTTTGTGTTTTGGTTTATTCAATTATTTTTGTGGCTAAGTAATAATATTTAAGAGCAATACTACATTCTGTCTTTAGAGGACATCGTTGGAAAGACACTCACTTAATGATATTATAAGGGCTGTTCAGCTGCATTTGTATCAAAACTATGACATTGACATGTTTTTTAAGCTTTCTGACAGTGTCTTATCTACTCATTGTCAAGATCACTTTTATTCAGTTCATCTGAAAAAAGATGTCATGTTATACCAGTAACATAACAGCACATCTGTCAAAATCAGTTGCACCCTGAACAACAGACACAAAATAGAACTGATAATACTCAGAAAGCCTAGCAGTGTTTTCTACATTTCACACGTCAAAGTTTTTTTTTTAAGGCAATTACCCTTGAGTTACATTTATGTAATAAATGAAGAGGTTAGGGGAACCCAATGAAGCTATTTTTCAACTGGTTAGCAGACTCTTTCAAGTCAATGAAATGACATTAAAGTTTACTCATCTTGTTTCATTTGACAAAATTATTACAGCTACTTGTATGCCCAAATATACATTTCATTCAGAATATCTATCATTTTAAATGTGAACCATTTATACTCACCACCCCCTGAAAAAATTTTCAACTATTTTATGCAGCTATCTTTTGAAAATTCAGAGGTTTGATTTTTTCCACATCTTGTTAATGTGCTTATAAAGAATTCATTCACCAAATGCACATGAATAAACATTGCACTTCTGTAGAAAGAATAATGTTAACTGAACAATTATTCCTTGTTATATAGCTGGATGAATGTTCATGGTAAAAACATAACTCTGTGTCAAATACAAATAATGTGTTCTATGATTATTAGATTACAATAAATTAAGAAAATTTCAATAAGACAGACTTTAAATGCTGACACATTTGGAGCCATGCAGTTATCTCTGAGTTAATGTATTGCTTAAAGGCAACCATCATAATAATGATTTTATTTTAGATAAAGTCTATTTTTGGAATTAGCTACCAAGAGAATTTTTTTCCAGTAAAGGTTCAACCTGTGTTACTTTAGCCTGCTATTTCTTTTTTTCTCTTCTTCACTCTTATTTTCATAATTGTCATATTCACCCTTCATGGCACCTAAAGCTTTTGTGCCTAGAATATTTCCATCAGCAAAAGAAAAAGAATAGTGAACAAGGTATCAGACAATTGATATCTGAAGCAATGGTGTACTGAACCATCTCTTAAACTGAAGCCACTGGTCACTTTCTTTCACTCTTACTTATTATCTTCTTACTGTACAGATATTACCTAAGTAACGCGAGGCATTCACTCAACAAGTATCTATTTGGCGCATCGTTTGTTAGGCCCTGGGTTAGATGCTGAGATAAAGAGAGTAATCACTCCCAGCATGGCCCTTGCCCTCACGGAGCTGACATTCCATGAAAATGGACACTGCTTAGCAAGCAAACAACCATGACAGACTGATGGAGATTAACAAAAGACTGTGTTTCTTTAGTCACGGTAGTTGGGGAAATTCAGTTCTCTGATCTAGAAACCTCCCCCAATAACCTTCCTATTCCCCACCTGTCTTCAAATCCTATACATGTCCCCATAAACTTTTAGAATTACTCTTAGGACATGTAAATTCCTCAAAACCTAGATATTCTCCCAACACTTTCTCTTCTTCACTGTCATAAAAGGAAGCTCTGAGGATTGCTGAGAAATATGGTGACAGTAATTCAACTCTCAGAGGAGGACGAAGAGTGATCAGGGCTTGCCTTGAAAATGGGTCAAAAGCAAGAAAATAGTTTAAGTGGGAAATCAATAAACCTCTTGCCACACCAACACAGACTTCGCATGTGTGTGAACAGTTCCTTCAGGGAAAAAAAGCTAAATATAATTCAGAATCTGAGTACAATGTCAGCATAGGAAAACTACAACTTATATACGTGCAATATATGCACAAGAATTTTCATGAAAGAAAAAATTCAGGATGATTCCCAACAGTATTACTTTAGATAAAAGACTCACTTATAATGAGTCTAATATAAGTCTCTGTTATAAAAAGCTACCTACACAACATAAAAAGCATATATAAAAAGCATACAATTTTAAACAATAATCACAAAACACTGTGTTGTGGCACATACAGTTAATGATATGAAAATATGGAACTATATGAAAAAAATCTTGAGATAAAAAGAGGAAGACAGAATGAATTTGAATTCATTATCAGAATCTAGCTCTCTAAGGATGCTGGTGGGAGAGATAGGTTTGTAGTTTCTCTTGAAAATGATCTTATCCACTGTTAAGAAAAATTGGAATAACTAGATATAATCCAAAGGCATAACTTCACATCCTTTCAATGTCATATTGAACTATTTCCTCACAGGCCCATTTAAAGATTATTTAATTCCAGGTGAATTAATAAATGTCTGATTTTACTACTTATTACAGATTAGGACCAGACTTTGTTAAGATACATGTTAATTTGTAGATTTTTTCCCCAGTAGAAATACAAATGGCTCTAGGGTTATGGTTTTATTGCCCTGTTGGACATTAACCATTTATGTACCCAACCTAGTGATGGTAATCCAACATTCTTTCTTGGATTCCTATCTACACCCAGTCTCTTGAATCTTCTTTCAACTAGCTTTACCATCGTTCTGATTCCTTCTTTAATTAATCAAATACATCTTTCATGTGTGTTTATTCTGTATTTGAATGAAAGTCATGGTTTTCTGTTTTTGAAAATTTTACTTTCAACATTATTAACTCGATAAGTACAATTTGGGCTTCCCATCATTGACTGGTGAAGCAACATTTCAAGTCTCAGCCATCACCAGTAACATTCAAGGCAAATTTATTTTCACTATTCCATAAAGAACACTACCAATGCAAATACATTCTCACAAAAGAAAAATGATGATTAAGATGATTCATAACAACTCTGAAACTAACTTATGAAAGATTTGATAAGTATAGGCCATTAATGAAAGCAATTTAACTCAACATTTATTTGTTTAGAAACACTAAAATAAGCATCCAAAGTAATAGTCAATTAATAGAATCACACTTATGCTCATCTTGTTGTCAAACACTTTCAGAAAAAGAATCCTTTGTACATGGTTGAAATCCATAAATAGGAAAAGAGAGGTATTAGAAAATTGACTATAAGAAAAACTAGAAATCAGAAGTTAATAAAATCTTAACAGTAAAAGACCTACAGTCCAAAGATGTAGGAGGAGACATGTTACTTGACAATTATTTTTCTAATGGTAAATCTGCTCATTACTAGGCTAATAACTGAGGTTATATTTTCAATGATTGGTTTACTATCAATATTAATAGTGTGGCCCTGTCATACCCTGTTCACTATAGGGAGGACATAAATTCTAATTTTCTAGTAACAAGTTGCAAATTGTTCTGACACATTTATCCCCCTCAGGCTAGTCCCCTTCTGAGCCATTTGTAATAGATTTTTATTATAATGTAGCTTAGTAGTTAAAACAACTAGTCTGTGTGGGTTTGCATCTTCACTATAGCTTGGGCAAGTGTATGAGTTTCCTATTATTGATGCAACAAATGACCACAAACTTGGTCATGTGAAACAATACAAATTTCTTATCTTCCAGTTTTGGAATTCAAAAGTCCTAAAATCAAGGTGTTGGCAAGAGCTGCTTTCCTTCTGAAGTCTCTGGAAGATAATCCCTTTCTTCCTCTTTCCTATGTTCTAGAGACCATCCACATTCCTTGGTTCATGACTCCTTCCTTCACGTATAGGACTTGTATCATAGTATCTTCAAATCCCTCACCTTGTTTTCGCTCTTCTTCTCTGACTGATCTTCTCATCTCCCTCTTATAAAGACCCTTGTGATTACCCTGGGCCCACCTGGACAATCCAGGCTACTCTCCCTATCTCAAGATCCTTAATTTAATCATACCTGTAAGCGCCTATGTCATGTAATGTAGTTACAGGTCCCTTAATGACACAAGGTACTTAACCCCTGTGCCCGCTTCCTATCTATAACATGGGAATAATAATAGTATATTCTTCATAGGATTGTTGTATGAATGTGTATCTGTATAATTTTTGGAAGAATTACTGGCACATAATTAAAACTCCATAAACATTAACTACTACTAATGCTAATGCTGTTATTTATTGTTAGAACACTGGGCAGGGAAAGAGGCACAGTAAAAATAATTTAATAAATACATTTGGTGTATTTAGTTTAAAAGATAAACTCTTTAAAAAATAATGAATTTCTGAAGAGCATGAGAAATGCTCAATTATCAATGTCACTGCCAGGTTATGCAGCAAGAATGATTTGAGGCCATCTGTGGGTTCTGTGGCTTTCTCTATCTGTCAGCTAATGCCTGAGCTGACTCACCATGGCAATTGTTGGTGACCTGAATCCTCCTCAGTGAATACCTCCATCTCAAATCTTTTCATTTATAGCAGGCACCAAGGAAAGAACAGACTCACAAAGACTATAGGCCCTACTCTCATATCAATTCTCCTTGCAACCCCAGGAAAGAGGTATAGACTGCTTTATTTGCATGATTCAGAAATACAATCTCCCGTGGAATGAAAGTTTTCCAATAGAAAATATTCAAATTTCTTTCAGGGAGTTGTGTCAGAAGTGGCATTGCTGCAATGTGTATTCCGCGCTCCTTTCTGCAAGCACGTATTTATGGACAGCTCCCTGTGAACAGTGGAAGATACAGCAATGCATAAATACAAAGCATATTTTTTCCCAAGGAGCTTCCATTCTAATGGAAAAGATGCACATCCCCAAGATGTGATTTTTTTCATGCCAGCGGTTGGAGCTTTGCTTTCTGCATTGGGGCTGGGTCCAAATGATTTCTAACATCTGCAGGAGGACGTGATCCACTCAGCCTCAGAGAAGGATGTCAACTAAATTGCAGATTTACCTCTGTGAGCAGCGAACTGTTCTTCTATATGTACATATTTTACATGCAAACACACTTCTCATTATAATATCGTCCACTTGACTCAGTAGCCTTCTCTCATCCTACTTCTGCTCCAGATGTTTGAGACTTTGCAAAATGTGAGGTTGCTATCTGAAAAAGCAATGTCCTCCCTGCTCCCTAAGTGGATTACTAAGAAAAACCTATACAACAGCATCCTTTCTTAACTGAGCTCCATGGCCCATTCATGTTAGAATCAACTGAGAAGAATCTCTTGGGGTTTCCATAAACTGAGAACCACACCCAGGAAAACAGATTCCTGAGTGAACCTGAGCAGATGACAGCATGAGGATTATCTGACAAGAAGAACAAGAAGGTTAAAGAGACCTTTTCTCTGAAAGTGAATAAGCTCATTGCATATTGAATTGTACCACGGAAAACAAATGTATTTATGTACCCTGTAAGTGATAGCTGCAGAAAACTATGGAGGTGGTAGTGGGTTGTCCTGAAAGATGTTTTGGGGAGAAATTGGTTCTGTGAATTAAACTGTGAATCACCGCATCACTGATGAGGTCCATTGGCTAAGAAACATAAAAGAGAAAACCTGGATAGGAAATGCATGAGTTGCAAAACAAATCTTTTAGTACAGAAAATTGACCTTATTAAAGGTCATCAAAGAGTTCCTGAAAAAGACACGAGAGCCTTCTATTAATTCTGTGGGAAGCACCCCAAAATATAAATAGAAAAAAAAATTGCTCAAAATGGAGAAAGAACAATGGACCAAACTCTTCTGGGCTAAACAAACAGACAAGCTCCAGTATTGGGCACTCTGCTTCTTTATTTGAAAATTAGTACCTACAAATTTCTAAACAAACAGAGGTCCAATTTTGACTTCTAAGAAATATAAATCAGACTGAGTCGCCGTTAAACTATTATACGGTGAAATATGAAAGCAACAGCATGATGTATTGGCACTTGAGATCTGCATTACTGAAATGGGTTTTAAGAGATGGCAAGGAGAGACCAAGCACTTGAGAAATCAACAGGAAATAGGTTGTACTATTTTTGCATAGTAGTGTCAAGAAACACAGAATGATTTAAGGGACTTTTAAGTATAAAACAACCAGAATTAATACAATAAAAAGGAAGATGGTACAGGATCAAGTGCTGCATATAGCCACAGGGAAAAGGTGACTTTACTATCATGGTTTTAAATAGACTGAATTAAGATCAGTGATAACACTCCAGGAGGTTATATGAACAAACAAGATCGCTGCCACTTAAATATCTGTCTAAACTAACCTTTTTGATAGATTTGAAAGGGATAACACCTACTGCATCAAGGACACTGGAGTGTGTCACAGGAGGGCATAAGCTGTATTTCTGTTTCTAATATTTGTTTGTAACTTTCATAATGCCTCAGAAGTCACTTAAATGCTGAGTCTCAATTTCCTTATTTGGAATACGTGGATAAAAAGTCCAATTTCTTATTCCACACAAGAAGCTGTGGGTTTCAAATGCAATCATCAAAAAGCCTCATTTATTACATATTTTATATGCTGTTATTATCTTTTTAGTAATAACTAACATTCGAAATCTCATATAGTCATCTCACGGTTCTTTAATTGACTGCTACTGTATGTGTAATACATCTGTGGCTTTTATACATTTATTCATTTTTCAGTTTTTATCCTGGCTAACTGGATGTTTTTCTTAGTTCATCCATTTAGCAAATAGTTACTGAACATTTACTATGCCGAGTCCTAGAGTAGGACTGGCTGGTGTAGAGCCAGCCAGTAGTAGAGCTGGTGTTGCAACAGTGAACATATTCTGTCTTCATGGATCCCCCAATCTGAAGGAAAAGAAAGAGATCAAGCAACTCATCCCACATGTACAGATATACTTACAAACTAAACTGTAAGTGGAGCGTGAAAGGGCAGGGCTTGTACAGCAGTGTTCAACAGTGAGATCTAAATTAGGCTACTGGTTGGGGACCACAGTTTCAAGAAAATGAAACTTACTCTGAGTAAATGCCCACCTTTGTAAATGGCGAGGGTCAGGAGGGAAGGAGAAGGTGGGGAAGGGGAAGTGAGGAGAGGTAGGAGAATGGAGACTAGGGAGGGTGGGGTGGAGGCAGCAGGATGGAAATGGGAGAAGTCCACAGATCATCTTGACTCTGGGAAAGCTTGGTTCTAGGTTTCATTGGCACGAGTCTACTTTGGTTTCATCCTTATCTCTAGGACATAGCAAATGGTCCTCATATTGGTTTTTACTCCTAAAGGAATGCCTTCTGGCTTTCCAGTTACAAGCACTGAGGAGGGCACTTGACGAGGTGAGCACTGGGTATTATACTATATGTCGGCGAATCGAACTTCAATAAAAAAATTTATATATATAAATATAATTAATTATATTTATAATATAAATATATTATATCAAACATTATATTATAATATAATTATAAATTATTATAACAAATATAAATGAGTTATAATTTATAAATTATAAATATAACTATAATAACTATTAACTATAATATAACTATAATATAACTATTTTATAATTTATATTTTTTTATTTTTTTATTTTATAATTTATAAATATAACTATAATATATAGTTATATTATAAATATAAATTATTATATTATAAGTATAATTATATTATATTATACTTTTATAATATATTATATTTATAATATAATTATATATAAATATATAATTTATATAAATTAAAAAAAATATATTTATATATATATAAAATTGGAGGTAGCACCCTCAAGAGGCAGTTACTCAGAGCAGTTGTGAGGATCCTGGCAGAGTTATTAGGATATCTGTCAGTAAATTGTGCTTTCTCAATAAAATAAAAAGCCCAAGATATTTAACAAGTCCCTCTAGATTGGCAGGACTCTATTTTTTTCCAAAGGTGTTCCTCCAGGCACTAGATAGATGCTGAAGTCTTTAGCACCTGACCTCTCCCATCCTGCTTTCATCTGGGCTCCTTGGTATCGCATCTTGGGCACGTGTGATTCCCAAATCAGCCAAGGACTAAAGGAGAGTTTCTGTGCAGGAGTTGAGGCCTTCCCTCTCTGACCCCTTTCTTTTCAGGATTCCACCCCAATTTTTAACCACTCTGGCAACCTTGAACTTTGAACTCGGCTTCCTCAGCCCAGTAAAATCTGGCTGCTTTCTGCCTGAGTATTATGATGTCTGAAAACTGGGATGTGTTTTTAAGAAAAAGTCAGTTAAATGTGGATCTCCCAGAGCTTCCTTTCCTTCTTTCAAGAATCAAATCTTGTCAAGTTTCATCCTGTTTTGAATTGAAGGAGGTTTTCTTAAGTATATTTTTTCCCCCAGGGATTACAACTACAGCAAGCTAGCCCAACAAAAATGATTCTGCTAGGACTGGTACTGAAAAGCAAATCATCTTTTCATTAACTTTTATAATCACTGACTTGGTCTATTAATTTATCTAGGATTGCAAGGTGGGAATATGCTAATTCTATTATTCCCTCTTTATTTATTACCTGGAGTACACCTTGAAAGAGAAATTCTCTGACTTCTATTTGGTTACTTTGAAGTACAGATCACATGGGAAAGGTATGATAAATTCTTTATGTTTCCCTTCATTTATCAATTTTCAAAATAATGAGTTGGTTCCTTCATATCTCTCATAGGTAACCAATTAGATTTTCATTTTTTAGTACTGTCATGAACCTTTTCACTTAAACATATTTAATATGTGGCAAAACTCTTGTTACTATCCTTCCTGATGCTATAAGATTTCCATTTTTGGTCAGTGAGAGCCTGCTCACTTGAGAGCCTGCTGAGTTCTTGTGACATAATCCCAGCGGGTTTCATAGTTTCCTTTTTTTCTGATATTTAAGAGCTAACCTTATTTTAATTTTACTATAACCTCACTTATCAGATTAAAATCTTAAGACTACAAATTTAACAAAGAATTAGAATTTATCCTCCTTGATTTTTAGGCCAACCAGAAATCTACCTACTTTTTAAACATTTGGCAAAAAAAAAAAAAATAGGATTCCTCAGCTACAGTATTAGCTGATCAATAATCTGAGTGCAGGGACTGTATTTAATTCACCTTGGTCAAGTATTTAGCAGTTAACATGTGGGAGTTGCTTAATAAATATGCATTGAATTCAATTATAACTATTATTTAGAGTAAATCCAAAAAGTTTACTGCTTTTCATTTCTCCCCCTAACTGGACATGTGGTATAAGAAACCAGTCCTGAAGAGACACAAGACAATGATTCAGTTCTCAGTGTTAGAACTTACACTTCTCAGGCTGCTTTCCTGCATTTCCTATTAATATGTTTTCCAAACTGAAGTCTACTGATAGAAGTCACTCCAGCTTTCAATATTTTTTACATTATAAAATGCATATTTTCATTTTTTTAAGTTGACATGAGTTTTGTAATTGTTGACTTACTTCCATTTGTTAAACAGAATCCACTGTTTTCTCTTAAACAGTCTGGATTTAAGCAAATAAACATAACAGTTTCTATATTCTACATAGTTTCTATACTTCTATATATCTCTTCTCTTCTAGTCTTCTCATTTGAAAGATGTCTGATCTTTCATGGGCTGCACATGCTTCTGGTTTGGCAGGAAAAGCCCTCCTGAGGCTCACCAACCCTGCCTCCCTTCGTTCATTCACCTACTCAGAAGACTCAGAACAAAGAAGGAACATCTGACTACAATACGGTATAATGCATGCAGAAAAGCTCTTCCAGGAGCAGATGAAAGTGTCCTCTTACCCAAAAGTGGGGTGTCAGGGAAGTTCTCAGAGACAGTGATTTCTCTGCTGAGAAAAGGTGATTAGTGAAAGACTTATCTCAGTGGAGAAATGAAGGCTGCACATGTGGTGATTGCCCTGGGCACTGTGCAAAGATCCCAAGTCTAGAAACATCATGAAATCATGGCATGTTGAAGAAATGAAAATGGTTCTATATGGCTAGATAGCTGGATGCTCTTACTGTGCTGAGGATGAGGAAAGGAGGATTGGGGTCACAAAATGAGGACATTTACATAACAACTACATGAAAGGAGCTTCAGATTTACACTAAGGGTAGTTGTTGCAGCAATTCATCCACAATTAAATTTTTTTTTTAATTTTTATTTATTTATGATAGTCACACAGAGAGAGAGAGGGAGGGAGAGTCACAGGCAGAGGGAGAAGCAGGCTCCATGCACCGGGAGCCCGACATGGGATTCGATCCCGGGTCTCCAGGATCACGCCCTGGGCCAAAGGCAGGCGCTAAACCGCTGCACCACCCAGGGATCCCAATCCACAATTAAATAATAACATCTCCTGTGGCTTCACTGCCACTTCCGAAGGACATCTCAGACACAGTCATTTCCACTCAGTCTTGTACCCTTTCTCTCTGCCTCTGTTTACCATTGTTTACTTTCTTTTGGGACATTTCATAGAGTGGTATTTCTTTACTGTCAAACATTTTCTCTTCTTTTTCTTTCTTCCACAAGTTATTTCCTTACCTACATCTCTTGTTTAGTTCTATAAACATGTTTCATGGCTGCTATGGCCAAGACATCTGAAATTTATACTTTCTCTTTGAACCCATAAAATTTAGCTTCTACTACTCTCATTACTCAGGAAACAACTTCCAAGTTTCCCAACATAAAAGTAGAACATGCTCTTTGATATGGATTTTCCATTCACTTGATGTTCCTTCGTAACAAGTTACTGGCCTAACTCACCCGGACAGAGGGTAATAAAATTATGTGTGGCTCTCACAATAGCCACCGTCCCTGCAATATTCATAGGAGCAGCTTTTGCACCTATAACTTCGGTGAACACACACATAAGACACAAGGGGGGCCCAGCATACAAATGCATGATCCCTGAAAAACAATGTAAAGAACCCACTTTGGTTATGATAGAAGTGCATCTCTCCTTTTCAGAGACAGGAGTAGTTGTCCAAACACAGCACTTTATACTTCTATTCTTAAGAGTAATGCAGTACGTAGAAACTTATGATTTAATAACAATGATATTCATATAGGTTTCAATTATATACCTTCGACTGAGAGGGTTTAGAGTTCCAACCTTTTGTATTCCCTAGGCATGCATTCAACGAGTCAGCAATGGAATTATCTCCCGTGTGCCCTTTTGGAGCTCATTCATTCTCTCTCCACTGGCCCTCCTAGCAAACGGCACCACTTTCCAGATGCTTATTCCAATCTTATAACGCAAGGATCCTCCCATGTAATCACTAAGTTCCCTTCATTCAACATCCTCAGTATATTTGAGTCTGATTTGACTCAAGAGAACCCTCTCTCCTGATTGCTGGTCCTCTGGTACGAGGTTCCACTGTCACTTGCACACGTGAGATCAGAGACCTCCCAATTGAGCTGCCACCTCCAATGTGTGTGCCCTTTCAGCCTAAATGACCATTCTCAAATACAAACCATCCTCCAAGCAATTCTCTTCTCTCGATGAGGGTATGCCCCTTCTCCTGTTTGGACTAACCTCCAAGGCTCCCATGTGAAAATATCTGCATTTTAGTTTCAAACCTCTTGCTATGAACATTTATACTAATCTCAATTTATCAATCACTTTATTCCTCTTATCCTACACTCATGATACAGTGTTTTACATTGAGTCTGTAGAATTCTTATGACATTGTCTCTTCTGACCTGTAGAGTCAAACATTCCATGTTAGTTGCCATAAATGGTTCTGTTTTTACATGAACTCATGCACACAACCCACAACCCAGATCTCCCTTTCTCTCACTTAAGTTAACAAGCAAGCTGAGAGCCAGCTCTGTAGGGTCATCATAGATCCCCCTGCTGAACGTTATACATAGTAGTCTTGTGGGTTACCTTGGCAACAGGTACATTGCTGACTTGGCTTTTACTGAACATCAGTACTATCAATTTTGTCTTGATTTTTGTAACTTTGTGGCATTTTAGATAATGTTGCATTTGTGCCTTGTGTAGAGTGAAAGGACTGTATTGAATAAACCTAGAATTAAGATGCAAAAAAATTATATATAATAATAATTCCCATTAAGAAATAGCCATTATTTTAGAATTTATCCCTACACCCAATACCTAGTAGAGTTCTCTTTCACCAAGTGTCAATAAATACTTAAAAGGTGAATGCATGTATGATTCATATAGATGTGTCAAGAGCACAGGCTTTGGAAAGTAACGGATGTGAATTTAAATCTTAGATCTAACACATGCAATCCGTGTAATTCTGGACAAAGTTCTTAATTTCTCTAAGGTTCACTCTATCCCACATCAAGAGACTTGAAGCATCCTGGTATACACCACTCTTAAGTGAGTGGCTCAGGCAAAGCCCAAGAGTCACATTAAGTTGGTGTAAGTGCCATGGACACACAGGCCAGTGGGGCGCATGCAGTCCTCCAGGCCTTCACAAGAGGTTCACTTAACTGCCAGCATGGAGAGGTAGTCTGTGACTGTGATCCAGGAGGGAAACCCTGACCACTTCTAACACCACCTCTCCTTTTTATAGAGAGTTTAGGAGAATGGCCTTATATATCTGAAGAAAATCCAGGCTGATCTTTGATCTGGGCCGTTCAGGGGAATTGCAGACAAAATCCTGCAGCTTTGTTCTTGTGCTGATAGCACCTGCAGCTCTTCCTTCTGAGGACAAGGAAGCTAGTGGTGCCACCTATTTCTGTTCCAGGCAACCCAGAGCAAGCCACAGGGCTCGTTCAACAGACAGTTCTGTCCCTCTCCTCTTACTCCTGAATAAAATGGTAATATTCAAGCTATTCATACTTCACTGTATTGTTAGGACTCAATCAGAAAATGCCTAGAAAGGAAACAACTGATACATATTAACTATTTAATATATGATGGTTACATACAATCATGCTTTAGTAAATTCATATTCTGCAAGGCTGATGCTAAGAACAGGTGGAAAATAGAAGTATAACCCAAGAACTGAAGTCCATTTGATCAAAGACTCTCCCATAAAGCACTGACACCTGACCTATCTTGAGGTTATTTTAGGTTGTCTACGAGAGTATTTTTCCATTGTTATGTTTTTCTCTTATCCCATATTATACAACAGTCATTTTACAATGAGTCCTGTCGTACCCTTTAACAGGGTTTAATTTAAAGTGTTTGAATTTAAAGTCTTATTGGCCGTCGGAAAAGCTACTTCAACAGTGGATCAGTGAGAAGTGGTGGCTGGTTAAATGCGTGGACAGCGAACTCACTGCAAGAGAAAGCAGCTGAAGCCACAGGAAAAAGACGGTTTCCTAGGGTTGCAGATCAATGAAAGCAGAGGGAGATTTGAGTCATCATGAAGCGCGTGGCAGAGAGAACACAGAGGAACCTATTCCTCAGCAGTCACGACCATGGGAACATCATGAGTGGTGCCTTAGTTTTGGAAGAACAGTGTCAACAGTCTTGTTCAACTAATGTTGAATTTACATCCTAGATTGGATGTGTATTAAGTATGTATGACTGGGAAAATTGCTTAATATTTCTAAGACTCTATTAGATGGGTTGATTTTTAGGATTAAGTTAGAAAGTCTATAAAAACTATATCTGACAGAGTAAAGTGCTCAAAAACTGTTAGCTATTTTTGTACTGTGATAAATATTTTGCAAGGTAGATGCTCTAAGTAGAGAATGGAACTATAAATATGAACCACTTGAAATATGTTTTGCTAATTATCCACTGTGTAGCACAGGCTTTGCTAAACTCTATGATCCAAAGACAAATGAGACCGACTGCCTTGGTTCTGCGTTCCAGAACTGCAATTCGAGGTGGCATATTTTTTTTTAAAGGATGATTTTATTCAAATGGATCATTGCAAAGGAGGAGCTAATACATAATAGGAGCAGCTCAGCTAAACTGTTGAGGCCAAGAGAAGAAGTGGGAAGACTAAGAGTAAGCTGCCCAATTCATCTCTGTGATTTAACAGCTGGAGGGAGCCTGAGTCTGTACTTGGGTTCAGTATGCAGACCTGGCTGTGAACCCAGCTCAGTCACTTCCTATCAGTGTGGCTTATGCAAGCCATCCTCCCTGAGCTTTTAGCCTCCTCATTTTCAAAGTGGGAGAATGCAACAGTTATCTAATAATATTTACCTGGACTTTTAAAAAAATTATAAACTAACTGTGAATATAATGCTAGACATATAGTAAGTACTCAAGAAAACGTTGCTATTTCTAATACTATTGGGGCACCTGGGTGGCTCAGTGATTGAGCATCTGCCTTTGGCTCAGGTCATGTTCCCGGGGTCCTGGGATTGAGTCTGACATCGAGCTTCATGCAGGGAGCCTGCTTCTCCCTCTGCTTATGTTTCTGAATCTCTTTCTCTCTGTGTCTCATGAATAAATTTTAAAAATCTCTAAAAAAATACTTTTAATATTAGTGTAATTGCTATTATTAGTAGTACTATTGATATCATACTATGATCACTATTCTGTAGGCCCTGGTGAGAACAGAAGGCTGATCAGTTACCTTTGATGGTGGAGGAGTGTGCCGAGAACATCACCAATCTTTGCAAGGAGACCTGCAGTCTGTACAACATGGTCTGTCTGACACAGTTTAGATAACATCAACAAATTACCTGCCCTCTCTGTGACATGCCTTCCCTTCATGCCAATAAAGTGAACCAGAACCTAACTTGATTTACATCAAAAAGTGATGAAATACGTGTGGAAAAGAAGCTTTAGTGGCTAAAAAAATTAAACGTTTACTAGAAGAACAGTCGCAGGCTCTTTTCTGGATTCTTCTGTGTGCTAGGTGTGAGACACCAGGCAAATTACTGAATCTCTCCAAACCTCAGACTGTTTATCTGATAATTGTAGATCATATTAACTAACTCATTGTTCTAGAATAAAAGAGCAAATAACAGGATAATGTGGCTTGAGGTAGGCTATCAATAACTCTTAGGCCCCTGCCCCACAAAAAGATATAATAAAATACTTCATTAAGAGGAGACGAAGTGAAATCTGTGGTTTCTACCATTTTTTATGTGAAAGTATTTCAAACACATTTTATATTTTGGCAGAAGTCTTTATCTTTCCTATGAATTTATGCTGAAGGCACAGCACGTTTATAAGTGAGTTACACGGCATATTATTTTTAGGCTAGAGAGACATTCTTTGGTGTCCTAACATTTGACTGGTTAATGGAACACTATATCTTTTATTAAACTCAGAATGCCTAAGTGAAACATCATCAACTATAGCCCACGGGGGGAAAAACTCTAATATTTGAAATCAGGGTCTAGTTAATAATATTAAATTTGGATAAATAGATTCACATATGTCTATAAACAGGTATCTGTATCTATCTATCTCCGTATGGATCAATCTATCTATAAAATGCTTCCATTTCTGACTTAAAATATAAAGCTAAATGTTAAAGTCAACATTGCCACGTATGGGCAGAAAAAAGCTTTCTACAAAAATCATTCCTGTTTTTATATCTCTTTACATAGCTATAAAGTCAACTTCAGCATGCAGGTTGGCTTTCAAAACATCTCCTTTGATACCTATGTCAGTGTGTTAGATAAACACTTACTGTATGCACATCCGAACACCTCGATCCGCATTCCAATTCTGCCCCTGGGGTTCCACTCTAAAGGGATGAAGCGCAGAAATCGGGCTTTGATAGAAGGCTGAAGTCTGTAGTACACAACACTGTCTGCATTTGCATTTCCTGAAAAGCCCTGAAAGAAAAGGGAGAAGGAAATCAATGTACCTGGAGAATATCCGTTTCACTCTGTGACCTAGAAACATCCATGGGCAATGTCTGACTTCCTTTCTTTACTGTAAAAATGGCTACTTTCTTCAAGAAAATCGTATTTTTATATACCCAGTTACATAGTAATGTCCCTCCATCCGTAGGAGATACAATTGCCCAGGCTTTTCTTTATATTGAGAGTAGTTGAAATTCCACCTTCCCACTAAACCAGCTTTCAACAATGATACCCTCAATAAACTTTGTTTCTATAAAGTTCAAATTAAACTTAAAAGGTATTAACATTGTAAACGGCACCAAAAAAATTGAGAAAATCCTCTTCCAGGATTCAAGAAGCAGGATCTGATTCAGCAAAGAAGCTGCCCCCATCACTGATGAATGATAAAAGTTAGGACATGTTTCTCTAGTTTCATTTTCTCCTCTTATTAACATAAACAAAAGTACCTCCCAACGCTCTATTCAGAGCACTCTGATAATAGGCTGTTCCAACTTCACAGTACTGCCAGGCATGTTAGGAACTGCTTCACATCAAAGTTATTTAATAAAACAATAATAAAACAAAAGCACCCGTATTAAAAAAATTGTTAAGGGAAATTGGAAGCAATAATAATTTGGAAAGACCTGTAATTGGACTTACAGACTCTAGAATTTGAAAGCTAGAAAGACCTTGAGAATGATACTCTGCTAGCACAAAGTGCAGAT
This sequence comes from Canis aureus, assembly GCF_053574225.1. Taxonomy (NCBI): domain Eukaryota; kingdom Metazoa; phylum Chordata; class Mammalia; order Carnivora; family Canidae; genus Canis; species Canis aureus. The sequence continues at coordinate 14,362,145 of NC_135613.1, read as the reverse complement.
GAGGAATTAAAGGTCAGAAGGGTAGAAAACTGGGGCACCTGAGTGGTTCAGTAGGTTAAGCAGCTGCCTTTCGGCTCAAGTCCTGGGATTGAGACCTAGGGTAGGCTCTCTGCTCTGCAGGAAGTCTGCTTCTCCCTCTCAAATAAGTAACTAAAATCTTTAAAAAAAAAAAAATGAGAGAGAGAAAGAAAAAAGAAAGCTCTTGGTAGGTGTGCTGAGCATGACTGGACTAGCGTATAAGGTCAACCTCATGTAGGCTGCACAAGGCAAAGGCAAACACACTTGTAATATCCCTACACAGGGAGTCTACTTATTTACCTGTTTTTCTTTCTAGTTCACAAATACCTCTTTACCAGCATTTACCAAACATATTTTTTTAAAAGAGTCAAATTAATTTTATTTGACTCCCCTTATCAACCAATTCTCTAGTTCCTGCCACCACCCACCATTACTCCATATACCCAATTCTCAAGCTCAAGCACCACAGGCAGTTCTGAGAGACCCTCCAAACTATACCCAAAGTCTGGGCATGTGTCTTCATCTCACCAATGACCACCCAGTTCCACAAGGCATCTCTCACCCAAACTACCTCAGGGACCTCCTCCTTACTTTTTTGATCTCCTGTTCTCTATGACCATCCCAATTCACAGCCCTAATCTCTACCCCCTGAGCAGTCAGGAAAAATTTTAAAGGTAAATTAAACCGGGCCACCTCTCCCCTACTGCCATTGTTTCATTTACCACTTAGATCAAAATCCAAGCTCCTTATCAAATGTATAGTCTTTGACAACACCCTCCATTACGCTTTCATTACATTGTCCAGCCTGGAACAACCAAGCTCTGCCCTGCATAGGGCTTTTGCATCAGCTGTCCATACTGCTCTGAAGGTTCTCTGCACAGGCAGCTCCTCTTGCCATTTCAGGCCTTGCTCAGGATATTACCACCTAAGTCAGACTCTTTCTAGTCAGTGTACCTGGCATACCCCCTGCGTCTTATCTTCCCATTTTATTTTCATCATATTACTCATAATTTGGATAGCACAAAGTAATGAGGTCCTCTTTCCTTTGATTATTGTTTATTGGTTTATCTTATCCCACTAGAAGACCGGCTCCATCAAAGCAAGGACCTCTGGGGGCCTCCATCCATAGTACCTGGGACATGGCTCGGCTCATAGTGGTTCACAATAAAATATTTGTCAGACATGTACCTTTGGGAAAGATTGAACTTCAAAACAAAACAAAGTTCAAAAGGTTTCTCAATTACAGAACCTCTCTCAGCATGTTGAATGTGAATGTACGAACGTGTACTACATCTCCCATGACAGATAGTTATCCAGTATGGTTTAAACTATTAGGCCCAAATTCCTAGCTACTGTTTCCTACAACATAAATAGGAAAATACTGTTTAAGCCCACAGATATTTTAACTCTGGTAACCAGACCCTTCTAGAAAGCTCCATTCTTCCCACTAGTCAAAATTTTATACTCTGGGCACTGGGGTGCACGTGCATGTACATGAGTGTTCATCAGCCCTCCAAAGCAGGGGAATGTTCATCCAGGGTTGAGGCCATCAGCATTCAATCCTAATCAGACCCTCTTACATTTTGACTCTATTTTTCTGGGTGCCACTGGCAGGCTAATTGTGATTTCTTTCAGTGAACAGCTGGATGATGAATTAGATAACCGTCCAAAAGATCTCACATTTTCCCAACATTAATGTACATTCACAGATTTAGATAGATGCCACTATGATGATCTCAACATCTTAAAGGATTAGGAGAAAAGATGCAAAGTGGTAGTGGCAACAGACACTTAAGTGCAATGAGGAGGTCTACAAATGGCAATCTTTCACATTTTACCTGATCGATTTATGAGTTATTTAAAATTCAAGAACATAAAGAAGAAATATAAGGTGCTTAGCTTATAAGTGTAATAAAAATATCTTCGCACATTCAAAATTTTAAGCAGTTTTTTCTTACAAAGGACAAGGGAACTTGTGAGGTGGGGGGTAGGGATTTTTAGCACATTCCAGTCATACTTGGATTTTTAAAAATAAACATGTATTGATTTTATAATAATTAGTAAAATGAAGTAAAATGTAGACATGGGAAGTGACAAAGTAGGCAGAGCATCATTTTGTAATGCTCTGGATACCTTCAATAGCTTTCTAGTATTAATGTCATCGGGGGAATATGTACATTACTATTAATTATTATCTAACTAAACAATAATATTTGTCTTATCTTGCTCCCCATGTTGAAATATTTTCAATACATGAGATAACAACAAAGATTTTGCTGTGAAATTCTGTATTTCAGAATGCTAGTAAATGAGGCACGGGGTTAATGTTACATTACCTTATAAATGAAAAGTTCTAGGTATACTATCAGGTTTCAAATGTATTTCCTTTGCCTAAGAGGTATTCCTCAATTGGCTATGAAGATTTTATTCATACCATCACAATTAATAAAAGTATTTAGAGGTGCCTGGGTGGCTCAATCACTTAAGTGTCCAACTCTTGATTTCAGCTCAGGTCCTGATCTCAGGGTTGTGGGATCCATCCATATACCAGGCTCCACCCTTAGTGGAGAGTCTGCTTGAGATTTTCTTTCTCCCTCTCCCTTTGTCCCTCTCCCCGCATCCCCTGTTCACTTTCTCTCTAAATAAATAAACACATCTTTAAAACAATGAAATAAATTTTTAAGAAAAGAACATATGGATTTCAATTGTTCTTTTAAAAACATAATTTTACTATGTGGATATTTGTCTCCCCTTTTATTATAGATTCAGAACTTTGGTGTCTGTCACAATCACTTGAGGAGCTGTTTAAAAATGCAATTTCTAGACCCTGCATCTCATGCACTAAAACTGTGAGTGGGACCCTGGAACCTGCATTTCTAATGCATGATGCCAAGCCAATCTGTACTTTTGGTCTTCAGCTGGCTTTGAAAATTTTTCTAGCTTGTTAGTAAACCATGCTCTTTACCCCTTCTTGCATTACTGCAAAACTTTTCAGAGAAGGAAAAGATTTTAGGAGAGGGGTTCATTGGGGCTAACTTCCAAAAAGAGAAACAAGTAGCAAATGAGTTCTGTGTTATCAATCTAAAGATCTTCAGTGTGCAACTCTGTGTCTTGGCATCAGTACAGAAGAAATATATTACGTAGCTGTAATATTTCCATGAACCCTGTGAAGTAGTCATTTTGATACCTACTTTAAAGCTGAGGATAATGAAAATTATAGAGGTTGTGTGCCTAAAGCCACACAGCTAAGAAGTAGCAGAGTAAAGATTTAATCCCAGGCTTTTCTGACTCCAGAGCACATAATTTAGCTAGACTATCAACAGGCCTCACTCTAACAGAATATGAAAGCAAACAACTCACCCGAGAGGAAGCTTGATATTTTATTAGAGGCTCCCTCTGATTTTTCTTATAATTTACATTTAAAATCTTGAACACATTGAGAGTAATGCAACTTAGATGATTGCTGAACATAGCTCTACCAGTTAACTTCTATAGACAAAAGGGTTGCTCTAAAAGCTTAACATTTTCTCAAACTTATTGAAGTAGAATAAAAATAAAAGAAAAATGTTCGATAATCAATAGAACTCTTGCATAAAATGATAAACTCCTAATAGATGGAAAATGTAAAAGAATATACCTGTATTTTATCAAATGTATGAAATATCTACAAGAGGAAGTAAGGTGATGTGTCTTATGTGACAAAAATCAAAAGGCCTTAATTTTTCTTTTCTTTGAGGCTTGATGATTTTCAAACTCAATGAGGTATTATTCATAGATGATTTAGAAATGTATTCTAACCAGGATAATTTATGGAGTCAATGAATTAAAGTTTTTCACAAGGTTTTAAGTATTTCTATAATGATTCTAAAGTTTATGAAGAGATGTAATAGCATTAATATATTTTATAAATATTAATTGAGCAACTCATCTATAAAAGTCAAGATGCATAAAGGAAAATGCCCATATGGCAGTTCATAAGGGGATCCAAAACACTTCTGTAATAAATCAGAAACATGGGACCACTTACATGTAGCTATACAGCAGGCTATGTAATTACATCAAAATTGGTTTTGCTCCCATCAAAATGAACAGCAATACTAATATAAATTCAACATGACAAGCAGGCAAACATGCAAATCCCCTGACCTCTCTGTTATGAGAATTCATGTGACTTACATATGACCTATTTCCAAATATAACTCATTTGGACACAATCAGCTAACATGCAGACACTAAATGCACATAACATCATTCTGTCTAATGGAAGTCAGCCCTTTGTTTTATGATGTTGGTTATAAATATTTACCAAGTGTGTCAGTGTACCTCCCAAGAGGTTGTCTTGTCTTAAAAACCCACAAATGCAAAAGAAAAGTGAAGAAAAAAATATGAACTCCTGAAAAGTGAGGAACTTGCTAACATAAATCCAAATAAGAATAACTTTTAAACATACGTTGAACAAGACTATTGTAACTATATGTATAAATGCAGATTCTCTCTTAAGTAACAGTGAATGTCATTCATTTTTTGTAATAAAGAAATAGCAATGAGAGTACAGAAAGCATATTACACAGTTTTGTTCTGTATATATGATAAATCTTGAATTTCAAAACAAAAATATAGAATTTTATTCAAATAAAATCAGTTTCTACCACCCCTCTCTGAAAATATTCACTATCTTTAAAATACTTGTTTGAAGGGATACCAAATTACTGGCAAGATATCAGTAAGGTCTCCTGTCTTGGCCATTTTATTAGAATCTGTGGAGACACCAAGTTGTAAAGTACACTGTTTTAGCCCTTTTAGCATAGAAAGGTTTCAATTCTCAAGATGGCAAGATCAAATGGCAAGAGTGAAAAAGCACATGAAAGATACAACCTTGGCTATAGTTCGTAACTATTGTTCAGAGACAGCAATAAATTGTTTTATGGAAGATACGTGGACAGGTCATTACATTTAAATTTATATTAGGATAATATATGTCCAGTTTTCTGGAAGACTAAGGTTTTATTGAGATAAAAAATAACTTCTAGATTAAAAAAATAATCATATTATGGTAGTGGTCCTACCACTACCAATTTCCTAGTCAGGAAATTCTGAACAATCCTGCTAGAAAAGCTGTACACAATGAAAAACAAGGAATGAAGTGCTAAAAGACAATAAAACATAGAATATCCAAGATCTGGGAGAAAAAGAAAACTTAAGGAAGTGGACCGTACCTATGAGACCCTTTACTTTCTCTGAAGTAAATCTTTCTGAAGAGAATCTTCAGAAGCATCTGAGCAGATCTTTTTACAATTTCAGAGGGTTAAAGACAAAACTTTAGTTCTAAGCTTCCACACGTTCTATATCAGAAATCTGAGGGTCTCCAGCTTAGGATACAGGGTAAGTCAGAGATAAACAACTCCCTACATGGACTAAAATCCAACTTCCTGTTTTCTCAATAATATTCAGTCTAGTGCTCATTTCTACCTGCAGAAACAAATGTAGTCACACTCTGTAGACAGGTAATCCTTCTAAGTCAAAAATTGTTCATTTTTCATACATGATGTCCTACACAAATGGAAAGTAATAAAGCAGTGATGAAATCTGTTTCTAAAGGGAAATTCAGAGACATGGGATGCGGAAGATGGTAAAGTTAGTTAAGGGTTAGACTTTTGGTCTCAGCTCAGGTCATTATGAGAGATGTCATGAGATTGAGTCCTGTGTCAGGCTCCATGCTCAGCATGGAGTCTGCTTGAGATTCCCTCTCCCTCTCCCTCTACCCCTCCTGTTCATGCTCTCTCTCTCAAATAAATAAATAAATCTTAAAAAAAAAAAGTTAAATTTAGAGTCTTGGACGCACAGACACATATATTAGCAAATAGGAAAAGCATCAGCCCTGTATTTTTTTTTTATCAGCCCTGTATTTAAAGAGCTTGGACATCATTATTGTTCTCTTAAACAACAAAGCTGAACAGACCTAAAATCGATGACCTATCTTAGACCTATCAGAACACTGAGTTTACATGCACTATGGACTGGACTGCATCCCTCCAAAATTTATGCTGAGGCTCTAATCTCAACATGATGATATTTGAAAGTGGGTCCTTTGGGAAGTAACTAGATTTAGTTGAAGTCATGAGGGTGGAGCCCCCTTGATGGGATTAATATCATAATGATGAGAAGAAAGACCAGAGCCAGGTGAGGACAGAGTAAGAAGGCTGATATTTGCAAGCCAGGAAGTGGGCTCTCACCAGGAACTGAATCAGCCAGCAACTTATCGTGGACTTTCCAAATTCCACAACTGTGAAAAATAAATGTCTACTGTTTAAGCAATCCAGACTACAGTATTTTGTGACAGCAGCCTATGCTGAATAAACTACCCTGAAATCTGGAGAAACAAGACCATCCAAAGAGTCAGAGCCAAGATCTGTTTACCTAGAATGGAAGTCACTGGTGCCATAAACTGATGGGGTTGCTTATGCAGTAATATTGGAGAGCCAAAGGCAGAGGCTCAACCACTGAGCCACCCAGGCATCCTCAGTCAGCTGATCTTAAAGGAGGAAGATTATTCTGAGTTATTCCAGAAGGCCCAGAAGGCAGTAGTATTGATAAACTGACCAAGGCTGAGTGTGGGCTGGCAAGACAGAGAGAAATTCTTGAGGACCACAGTCTTAGAGGGCTCCCATATTTCTGTGAACTTGATTTCAAGGAACCTTTCCATGCTCTCTGTGAAGATCAGAAAAAGATTCCCTCTTAGCTCTGGCAAGGAAAGAAGATAATCATTGCAAATATGTCCAGAGTGTTCTGTACAACAAAGGCTTACTGTCCAGGAAAAAAGACTTTGCCAGAGCCTCATCCCAAGGATTAGGAAAGAACATTAGGAAAGAACATTCTCCCATCCTAGTTTCCTTAGTCTCCCTGTTCCACCTATGAGAATAAACAGGCATTAGGAGTCAGTAGCCAGGAAAAGAAGTAAAGGGAAGGAGGGAAACAAACTATACCTCTAGAGAAACTCTGGTGAAGGTCACAGTCCCAAGACAGAGGCCTACTAAAAACACTGACATTTAGCTAGAATATTATAGAATTATAGAATATCCTCATATCATATCAACATACCAATAGAACTCCAGTATAAAAACACTGCATAACAGCTGAAAGAACTTCAAACACAGACTACCTCTGAAGAGGACCCCAAAGTCAAGAGAAGAGGCAAAAACAAGAGTACTAGATGAATCTGAAGCCTCTAACATCTACAGTACCTAAAGCCAACATTAAATACAGTCTAATTCCTTGCCAGATAAATAAAAATCCTCACACAAAAAAATATACTCATTTCAGCTTCCATTATTAGATACAACACATTCAGATTTCAGAAGAAATTGAAAGGAATGCCAAAAGGCGAGAAAAAAACACATTCTGCAGAGGCAAAACAATCATCAGAATCAGTCTTTACATATATCTCAGATTTTGGAACAATCAGACTAGAAATTTAAAACAACTGTGATTAATATGCTAAGGGTTCTAATGGGACAAGTGGACAGAATGCAAGAAAAACAGAAAGATGAACCTCTGAGAAAGAACTTAAGGGATATATCAGAAATCAAAAACACTGTGTCAGAAATGGAGAATGTCTTTGATGGGCACATAGATAAATTCAACACAATCAAGGAAAGAATCAGTGAACTTGAAGATAAGAAAATGCAAGCTTCCTAAACTATAATGCAAAAAGAAAAAAGCAGAAGAGAATATCCAAGAACTGGGGATAACTGCAAAAGTTGTAACATATGCATAAGTGGAATACCAGAAGATAAAGAAAGAATAGAGTGAAGAAATATTTGACTAACGGTCAACAACTCTCCAAAATTAATAGCAGACACCAAAGTAGACCCAGGAATTTCAAAGAGTAACAAGCAGGTTAGAAATCAAAATAAACTCTATACTGAGTCATAACATAGTCATATATACAATGGAATATTACTCATCCATTAGAAACGACAAATACTTCAAATTTGCTTCAATGTGGATAGAACTGGAGGGTATTATGCTAAGTGAAGTAAATCGATCGGAGAAGGACAAACATTACATGGTTTCACTCACATGGGGAATATTAAAAATAGTGAAAGGGATTATAGGGGAAAGGAGAGAAAATGAGTGGGAAAAATCAGAGAGGGTGACAAAACATGAGAGACTCCTAACTCTGGGAAATGAACAAGGGGTAGGGGAAGAGGAGGTGGGCAGGGGGATGGGGTGACTGGGTGACAGGCACTGAGAGGGGCACTTGACGGGATGAGCACTGGGTGTTACACTATATGTTGGCCAATTGAACTCCAATAAAAAAAAATAGACAAAAAAAATGAAGATGGACTTTGATAGGTAAGATCAGTCACTAAAATTTTTTAAAATATATCAATATGGAAAAAAAGTATATCAATATGGAAAGAGATAAAACTGAGCAATACAAAATGCTCAAATTCAGAGAACACATTAAAAAGGGGAAGCAAGAGAAAAAGGCAAAACAGTTACGAACATGGCAGATATTAATCCAAATATATCAATAATCATTTAAAAAGTGAATGGTGTGAATACATTAAAAGACAGATTGTCAGAGTATAAAGAATGATGAGAAACTATATGTTATCTACAAGAAATCCCCTTTGAATATAAAGATTAAAATACATTATTAGAAGGACAGAGAGAGATAAATCATGCTAATGTCAAAAATCCAAGAATAGTAAAATTAAAACCACCATATGAATAAAATAGTAATTAGCAAAAGTGTAATGTGCATATAGGAACAGTTTAAGAATTGGGAGCGTTCAAACCAAAACTGCTCTGAAGCTTAGAGATGGGACATTACAGGATGGCTTATAAAGTGAAAATGAGGAAGCTATTTAATCTTGACAATGATTCATTATTACAAAGGGGGTTTCCAGATGGCAGGAGATTGATTAAAAGTGGTTATCTTCTACCATTTTTAGAAAGAGGACTTAAGTTTCACTTATGTTCATGAAATATGCTAGATTTAATTTTGCTTATGGGGCTTAAATGGTTTTGTCTGCTCAGGGAATTTTCAAGTTCGGTTTTCATTTTGTATTTTAGCCTAACACTAACACAGATCTAAAAAAAGCTGGAGTGGTCATATTAATTTCAAACAAAGCAGCCTGTGCAACAAGAAAGATTTATCAGAGATAAACAGGCACATTGCATAATGACAAAGCAATCAATTTTCCAACATGGTATAACATTCCTCTGTGTGTAGCACAGAACAACAAAGGGTCAAAATACATGAGGCAAATACTGACAGAACTGCAGGAAGAAATAGACAAATCCATTATTATAGTTGGAGTAGTTGATACATCAAAAAGACAGAAAAACAGTAAGACTATAGAAGACCTGTATATCAGTATTAGTCAACTAGATCAAATTGACATTTCAGAATATTCCATACAACACAGCTAAAACAGTCCTCTCAAAATCATATGAAACATTTACGAAGACGGACTACATTATAGGCCCTAAAACATATGCTCACAAGTTTAAAAGAAATTGTAAACTGTACAATGTATGCTCTCAAACCACAATAGGATTAAACTAGAAACAAAGTAAATGATTAAAAAAAAAAAGGCTTTGAAAGGACATTGAAATTAATGCAACCCTTGGGATCCCTGGGTGGCACAGTGGTTTGGCGCCTGCCTTTGGCCCAGGGCGATCCTGGAGACCTGGGATCGAATCCCACGTCGGGCTCCCGGTGCATGGAGCCTGCTTCTCCCTCTGCCTATGTCTCTGCCTCTCTCTCGCTCTGTGTGACTATCATAAATAAATTTAAAAAAAATAATAAAAAAATAAAATAAAAAAAAAGAAATTAATGCAACCCTCGCTAAACTGATCAAAGAAAAGAAGACACAGAAATAACCGATACCAGGAATTCAAAAGAGCATCCTACTATGATCCCATACAAATTAGATCATAAGAGGTTACTTTGAATTGGTTTCGAAAATAAGTGAGCAAATTCTAAACAAATAGCAACTTGCCAAAACAGATGAAAAATAGGAAAATCTCAGTTGCCTCTCTGTTGGCAAAATTAAATCTGTAATTAAAAAATGTTCACATCTGGAAAATACCAGACTCTGATGTCCCTTCCTTGTGAATTTTTCTAAACATTTAAGGACAAAATAACACCGATCTTATACAAACACCTTCAAAAAGTAGAAAAACAGAATGCTTCCTAATTTGTTCTGTGAGGCTAGCCTAACCCTGATATCAAAATCTGACAATGAACTTTCAAGAAGGAAAATAAAAGCCAATCTCATTCATAAATAAGATCCAACTACCTTTAAAAAATAGTTGCAAAATTATTATAGAACATAGAAATAAAAGGTTTCATAGATCATAATAGCTTCATCAAGTTTTTTCCAGGAACATAAGGACTGCTTAATATTTAAAAATCTTTCAAAGTAATTAATCAAATGGAAGAAAATATGATCTTCTAAAGAGATATAGAAAGAGCATTTGATTAAATTCAACACCTAAATGTGATTAAAACTTTTAGTCAAAAAGAGAATTTCTAAATCTGTAAAGGATACCTACAAAAATCTTAGAGCAAACTGTCATATGTTAGAAGAGATGCTGAAATCTGCTTTGAGTTTGGCAATCAAAGTATGTTCTTTATTGACCCTTTCAACATGAAGTGAATATTCTAATTAGGGTAAGAAAAATATTTAACAGGTAACATAGATTGGAAAGAAACATATAAAGTGGCTGTAATTCACAGGTTGCAAGATTGTGTCTGTAGAAATTTCTTTATAGCATGTGTTGAGCAAATCTACTTAATGAAAGTCTATATATAGATATGAATTCAATTTACACACCTATTAGAATGGCCAAAATGGACAACACTGACAACACCAAATACTGGTGAGGATGTGAAGCAACAAGATCTCTCATACACTGTTAGTAAAAATATAAAGGGATGGAATCACCAAGATACTCTTGAAGAAAAACCAAGTTGGAGGATTTTCTTGATTGGATATCAACTCTCAGAATATTATGAAAATAGTAGGATGTCATATTGGCAGAAGATTACTAAAACAGACCAATGGAACAGAACAGAGAATCCCGAAACAGACTCAAATGGGGAATGGATTTCTGGCAATGTTTGCAATGCAAATTGTTTAAACAAACAACAAAAAAAAGACAATAAACCAGCTCTTTTAAATGTGTGGTGCTGGGTCAGTGGAATATCCACACTGGGGGGAAAGAGAAGAAAATAAAGGAAAAGAAAGGGAAAAAAAAAAAAAAGGAAGGTTGGTCACTCCCTTAAATCATGTGCAGAAATGCATTCCAGTAAGATTGTAAAGCTAAATGTAAATAAAGCTAGCAGATGTGCTAGAAGACAGCATAGCTGCTTATCTTCACAACCTGGGGAGGGCAAAGACACATGACACAAAAGGAAAAGTTGACACATTAAGAGAAAGGGCTGACAAATCAGACGTATATTAAACTTAAGAACTTCTGTTGACTTAAAGGTGTTAAAATAGTGAAAAGAGAAGCCACAAAATGGAAGAACCTATTTTTCAGTAGAGTAGTGTCCAGAATTTATAGAGAACTACAAAGCAATAAGAAAAAAAGGACAAAGAAATATCTAAATGACTAGCAGACCTATGCAATGGTGTCCAGCCTCATTAGTCACGGGACATTGTAAATTCAAACCACAATGTGAGAGTTCTGCACACCAACCAGAATACCTTAAATTGAGGGAAACAATAAAAAGCTAAAATTAAAAGAAAACTGACAATACCAAGTGTTGTCAAGAATGTGGAAGAAATGGCATTTTCATACTGTGGTTGAGAATGTAAATGAACACAATTTCTATTACAAGTCTTTCACATATTCCACTAAAGTTAAACACACACTTATTTTATGAGCCAACAATTTCCCTCACAAGAGTGTCCCATCAGGAAACCAGGCATTGTGTACCAAGTGCATATGAATGCTCCTGAAATATTATTCAGAATAGCCTCCAAATCCAATTCACATGTCAATTTGTAGAACAGATAAACACATTCAGATATGTTCATATAATGAGATGTTGTAAAGCAATGAAAACAAATCAATAATACCTATACAAACAACATGGATATGTTTCTCAAGCAGAATATTGACCCAGGTAGCCACATGTAAAAAAAAAAAAAAGTATATATCACATGATTTCTTTTATATATAATTCAAAACAGGCATCACAGTCATGATAGTGATAACTTTGGGAGAAGAGGGAAGTAGTAGTGATCAGGAAGGGATGAAAGGAGCTGTTGGAGATACTGTAATATTCTTGGCCTAGGTAATGTTTACATAGGTGTGTTCACTTTTTGATAATTCAGTGAGCTGTGTGTGTGTGTATATATACCTTTTATCTTTTTGGATGTGTGTTGTACCTCAATATAAAAAGTTAAATGAGCGGTGCCTGGGTAGCTCAGTCAGTTAGGCATCTGACTCTTGATCCTAGCTCTGGTCTTGATCTCTGGGTCATGAGTTCAAGCTCCGTGATAGGCTCCACACTGGACATGGAGCCTATAGGAAAAAAAGAAAAGTTAAATGAAAATAATTATGCTAACTTTGCAAAAGAAATAAGTCCTTAATGTTTTAAAAAATAGTTTAGTGAAGACAATCAAGATTTCAATTTGCATGTATTTATCCAAAAGCAAAAAGGGAAGATTCTGAAGAATATGTCATTAAAATTGTATTTTTCACTTTTGTGCTTTTCTATAGATCATTAAGAACACCATGAGAAGTACCTTTCAGCTTCAGATTTTAGATATCGTATAATTTTTCATGCATTATACTATAAAGAGCTCCATTAACATCTTTCCTTTTACCATTAATATTACAAAGAATAATGACATTCTTATGACCATTCCCATTAAAATAACTATTGTTCACTGATGAAAGAAAACTACTGAGTTCTCTATTAGAGATATTATAAAATTCGAAGTAAATTATTCCTCATCTCTACATTCTATTAATGTTTTTCTATAGTCTTTCTAATATATTGATTAGTCTTCAGAATGCTTCAAAATGCCATTTATTTATTAAATGACTGCTAATCATTTTTGCAAGTACAAACTTGAATACATGTTTTAGAAAGAGATTTAAAGGGTGTCTGAGTGGCTCAGTTGCTTAAACGTCTGCCTTTGGCTCAGGTCATGATCTCAGGGTCCTGAGATCAAGTCCCACATTGGGCTCCCTGCTCAGTGGGGAGTCTGCTTCTCTCTCTGTCTCTGCCCCCCTCTCCTGCTCATTCTTTCACTCTTTCCCCCCACCTCTCTCTCAAATAAATAAATTAAAAAATATTTTTAAAAAAGTTTTTAGAGGGGCACCTGGGCGGCTTAGTGGTTGAGTGTCTGCCTTTGGCTCAAGTCGTGATCCCAGGGTCCTGGGACAGAGTCCTGCATCAGGTTCCCCACAGGGAGCCTCTTCTCCCTCTGCCTATGTCTCTGCCTTTCTCCATGTGTCTCTCACGAATAAATAAGTAAAATCTTTTAAAAAAGTGTTTAGAAAGAGACAAAAAATACACCAATCTTTCCAGCAGAATAAAACAAAATATCCATTTGATTTGAAAAACTGAACTGTTTAAAAGCTTGGAGAGAGTCCAATCAACCCTTATGGTTCCTTAAAGCCTTAGGTTCTCATGTTGGCCTTTGAAGCCATTCATTATTTAACATACGTTAAGTACATTATAGTACTAATGTATATAGTATATACACTAATGTATACCGTAATGCACATTGGGATGTACATTAAATATTAGATACAATTATTCACTGGTGAACACCATATCTTCACTTAGATCAAAACCTACACTTTTATAGAAGCTTGTCACTCAGGAGCTCTGCAGCCTGAACTATGTCTAACTGCAACACTCAGTCTTAGATACAAAGATTAATGGCCTCTGAAGTATTCTTTTTAAAGTTGGTGCCGACTTTCAATTTTACCAAATATTTTTAGAACATGTAGACTAAAAGACAATGTGGTATTATTTTGGGTTGTTTGACCTTCAGAGTCTGTATAATTTGGTCACACAATTAAAGTTTCATTACACACACAGTCAAAGAAGAGCCTACTTTATTTAGTAATAACGTAACCAGGGAGCAAAAAACATGCAGACTTTCTTAACCTATTCTTCACCAAAGAGCCATGCTCCTCTGCCCTCTGGGAGCAGAGGGTGAATAAATGCATGCAGCAGACACTGGGTTAGAGAGGCTGTCACAAAAATGTTTTTATTTCAATCAATAATAATACCTGCCTACCTGCATTGCCTTTTGAAACACTGCCAGATATAACAAACCAAACCAGTAAACGGCTCCCATACCCATGGGTGCCTTGATGTAGATAAAGGGAACGAAGAACACAGAGAAGTTAAATGCCTTAATGCATGTGCTCCATTTTTAATGCTAGGATGTCTGAGATTTGGAAAGTATTTCCTTTACTCAACACAGACAACATAAACTCATTCATTTCATGTTCAAACAACTGCTTTTAGCTCTGTAGACAACTCTTCTCAAATCCCAATAATCATTATTCCAACAACAACTGAAAGATTAATAATGCCTCCCTCCCTCCCTCCCTCCCTCCCCATAAGAGAAATTAAGGACATCTTTCCAAATCTTTCACCTGGAGACCTTAGTTTGCCCTGGAAAAGGGCACACAATTCCATCTGGTTAGGGACCTACAATCATTAGCCACAGAGACTTGAAGGAAATATATTCTAAGACTCAGTTTCTTCATCTATAAATTGGGGACAGAAATAATTACTTCCAAAGTGTGAACTACAAATTAAGTAAAATACATCTGCCCTGCTCATAATAAATGATAAGGTGCATTTGTGGTTGCTGTGGTGTGGTGAGCATATCCTCATATGTAGCCCACTGTCACTCACAGCTGATTAGTCTGACCACATGGCATTATTTGGGTTTAATACCTGAGTCTAAACACTCAAAAGGGAAACAGCAATTCCTCTGAATGTCCTCTAATCAGAGTGACAATCCCATTTAGGAAATAAAGGCAAATACTTATTGGGCTGTGGGTGACAATATTTTTAAGTTTAAGACAAAAAATATCAAATACTTCCCAGAAAAGCGACATAAACAAAAATAGTTTTAGTTTCTTGAATGCAAAATTTTCTTTTTTAACCAGTTTGCATTTGAATATAAATTTTGGAAATCATATACTTCAATTTTTTTTAATTAATTTATTTATGATAGTCATCAGAGAGCGAGAGAGAGAGAGAGAGGCAGAGACACAGGCAGAGGGAGAAGCAGGCTCCATGCACCGGGAGCCCGATGTGGGACTCGATCCCGGGTCTCCAGGATCGCGCCCTGGGCCAAATGCAGGCGCTAAACCGCTGCGCCACCCAGGGATCCCGGAAATCATATACTTCAGATAGTGTAATTGTAGTACCGTGCAGCAGTAAAAGGTTCCGTGTATTTTGTTTCAATACAACTGAAATAAGTTGATCAGCATTTAAAAAATATTTCAACAGTATGTAATAAATTAAAACAAACATAACTTTTAGAGATGTTTGTATGTATCCTTGAACTCAGTTCATTAGATATAGTGTATATGGTATTCAAATTCTGCTTATTTGAATTTTAAGAAAATACATTATTTATAATTATACTATAGGATAACTATAATTATTTCCTTAAGAAACCAATAAAACGCCCCGGCCTCCGTAGATTAAAAAACTATAACAAATGAGTCTGAGATCAACCTCTTCTAGAATTCGAATGACACAGAATTGGGGCTTATTATTTTACACATAAATAATGTTTATCTTAATGCAACATGTAGTGTAGAGTTTATTATTCTATATATTCAAATTTTCCTTTGAATTCTCCTAGAACAGGCACAAATTCTTTGGCCACATATGTAACATTTATGATTAAAGGAAAGACAGACACTGTGACCTATTCTGGCTTTGTTCTCTCAGGTACGAAAATTACAGCTCTAAGAATAGGAATAAGTATCTGCTCTGAACACGTATACCTTCAGCAATTCCTCAGGGACTCACATCTCAATTTAGTAACAGATAGTAAATGAGGCAATACTCCGTAGAGTTACATGTGCAGAGAACAGGGTCAGGTATCAACAGTCCTTAATACAAGACTTTATTTCTTACTAAGTTGAGGTCTTTGAAAAGTTATAGTCTTTATTTGTATACTGACAAAATGAAACACATTTTTCAATTAACTGTCAGAAATCTGAAAACCAACTAGGTAGGTATTCAATGATGTAAATGAATTATTGTCAAATATTTTTAGGTTCTATTTTAAGAAAAGTTTTTACTTTTCCAAAATTCATACTGAAATAGTTAAGGATGAAAGATTAGAGTATTAGTTATTTGTTTCAAAACAACATTACAGGAGACAACACATGGGGGAGATGGATGGGACAGGATAGGCCACAGGTTGTCGGCTGGGGATCGCATACAAAGGTGTTTACTTTGCTATTCTGTTTACTTGTGTGTATGGAGTAAATGTGGGCAGCAATTGTAAAGATGAAATGAACTAGTGTATATAAGAAACCTAGTAAGTTTCCTGACACACAAGAAACTCATTTATTTTAATGTATCTAGTCAACTTAAAAGATCTCAATGCACCACAAAAAAAAATGTTTTATTTAGTAATCAGGATTGATTATGTTTGGGGAGCCTGGGTGGCTCACTTGGTTAAGTGTCTGCTTTTGGCTTGGGTCATGATCCCAGAGTCCTGGGATTGAGTCCTGCATCAGGCTCCCTGCTTAACAGGAGAGTCTGCTTCTCCTTCTCCCTCTCCCTCTCTCCATTTCTTCTTTTTCTCTTAAATAAACAAAATCTTAAAATAAGAGATTATGTTCAATAAAATTCTCAGTTTCTGTATATTACATTCTTTAGCCATGTAAAAAGGTGTCATCTAGGATCCATTTACATGCTCTATGTTTGTTTCCAAAATTTTTTATTTAGAAATTGATGATACTAAAAGTTGTAATTCTCCAGAGCACTTAGGTGGCTCAGTGGTTGAGTGTCTGCCTTAGGCTCACGTCATGATCCCGGGTTCCTGGGATGGAGTCCTGCAATGGGCTCCCCACAGGGAGTCTGCTTCTCCCTCTGCCTATGTCTCTGCCTCTCTCTGTCTGTCTCTCATGAATAAATAAATTTTAAAAATTTAAAAAAAATAAAAGTTGCAATTTTCCATTTTATTTTGCTCAGCCATTATACTGGTCAGGCCTAAATGACCACAGGGAAGCCTTCTGTGGCTTATGGTAGTCTCTAGAATAATGTAACCTAATGTTACCTTCACTAGTGAGGCTAAGTGCTCACAGAGGGAGATACTGAAAAACCTCAATTCTGTTGTTGAGAAGCTCATTAACAACTGCATTCGATCAATCTACTAATTTTTGTCATTTTCTATTCAGAATTCAAGAAGTTAAATTATTTCCTTATTTGAAATACATGCTTTTGTTATACATTTATCACATACTTTTTGCCATAACACCACTGTCATTGAAGGACTCAAAACATGAGTGTTTATATAACATACTCTGCAATTCTTGTATTAAATCTTAAATTTTTAGTGTATCTGTTCACCATGCTAAGTGATTTCACTTATTTGTTTGATGCTCACAAAAATCTTGACAGAGACTTATACCATGTATTGAGAGACTTGAGAATGATTACTCAAGCTTTCCAAACACTCACGTGCACTACATATTCTAATTCGGTCTCTTGGTTAACTTTACTTTGAGCTGTTTCGATTAAGAAGTAGAATGATGTTGTATTAAGAAAGTGCACTGGGGAATGGAATCCTGTAGGGGGTCTTCCAAAGGTCAGATCTAAGGCACATTCTTAAATACATAGCCTTGGTTGGTTCTTTCATCTCTAACAGAGTAATAAAACCCAGATTGCCCAGATTACAGCGCTGCTTGAAGACAGTATTACTAGAAGTGTTTACTCTCTATGGGGCTGTACAAATATAAGGTATTTTTAAGCACATTGACTTACACTAAGATATGTTACCACATTTAAATCCATTTGATTAAAATAATTTTTAATTTATACTATACATTTTTGAGGGCACTGAATTACTTTTAAGTCCTGAGCACTAAAATATAATTACCCTGGCACATGCACTTGATGGAATATTATGAAGCAATTAAAATGGTGATTTTTGCAGACTATTGAAAAATTAGTATGCTCTCTTCATTACTTAAGTATGATACATGATTGTGTGATCAGCATACTTATAAGTTAATTCAGAGTAAAGCATAATAAGAATAAAGATGATACATCAAAGTTGTAACAGTGGTTTTATTAAGTGATAAACTCATGGATTTTTTTTAAACTTCCTCTATGTGGCAAGTTATAGTGTGACTAGAATACTTACACATAGAAATGTAAACCAAAAAAGGAACAACAAAATATATTATCCTTTTTTACCTTTCCTTTACCAAAATTCCCTTGTTCCTCCCTGGACATTATCAACTATGCAGTTTCTTTTGATTTTCTCTCATTGTGGGTTCCAGTGACCTCAGGAGAATATCCTCTAACTGAATTCCAATTACTGGTAATTTTCTAATAACCCAATTGCCTAAAAACTTGCTAAATTTGCCTTTTGATAAATTGTTGTTTTTTTTTTTTTTAATTCAAGAACAACAACAAATGTAGGTAACTTCTTTGGAGAACTTACTACTTTGCAGACCTAGTACAAATTCCTTTCCATGCATTCCCTGATTTTGTGATCTTCCTATGAGAGACACCTTTACTTGTTTCCTCATTTTACAGAAGAGAGAAGTTAGAAAAGTGAAGTGACATCCAAGACCATGCAGGTAGCAAGTTAAGGTAGAAAAACCAAATTTATGAACAGATGCTCAATATTGTTATTTAAGAGAGAGAGAGAGAGAGAGAGGAAAATGAGATACCACTCTGCTCGAAAAGCTCACAAAAGTCAGAAAACTCATAATACCACGTGTTGCTATTCTTGAGAGCATCTTCGCATTATGTAGTGCAATCACTAATCAATCATTGATCAATCACTGGTATGTGAATACCCTACCACCTAGCGATTCTGTCTCTAGTTATATATCCCAGAGTAATTCCCTCATAGGTTCTTAAGGGACATGTGCCCAATGCTCTTGGCAGCAAGGTGGCTGATGGTTGAAAGCAATCCCCCATGGCTGGGGGAAGGAGAATTAAGGCAGGGTGGGTACCCAGCATGCAGTATTATGTGGCAGGGAGCAAACTCTCTAGATGATTCTGATGCAGGCTAAGTAAAGTTTGAGGACCTCTGTACACATGAATATAAGGTGTCCTCCAGCATAAAATCCCTCCCTCCCTCTCTGTATATGTACACACATACACAGATACACGTGTGTATACACACACACACACACACACATATAAATCACACACACGTATTTTCCCTTATTTATTCATTTATTATTTACGATGCTGTGATTACAACCATGAGATTTAATTCATGAAATGCCAGAATGTATGAATTGACTATAACACTGGTATTTTATGGCTCAGGCCTGATTATTTTTGGCTATTTGCTGACACTCTTAGGAATGTAGCACTGCTATATATACTATTCCTAGAAACGCATAATAATGAAAATAGACCTGCACACTCTATATCTGACATGCGCTGTATGCAAAGCTTCTTTCTCCTCTATCACATGCCCATCCCTGCTCTCCTTGGGAAGGAGGCCAGTAGCCGCTGCCTCTGCTGGTTCCATTTCCACAAATATGTAATCCTTTCTGCCTTTACCTCCTTCCCCACAGTCCTGCTGACATTAGTAGCCCAGGTATCACTAGCATTCTTCCGACTGTTGCCTGTGACAACTTTTCTAGTCCCCATGGTCTGCTTATTGGTCTGCTTATTGTCTCCCCCCCAGCATCATCCACGGACTCTCTGCCTGAGAGCTGCCTTGCATCCTCCGGACCTTCCCTCAAGCTGATGAAGGGTCTGTTGTTCCTTTTCCTGTAGGCCCTGGGGTCTCCATTCACATGTTCACTAAAATAGAAGCTGGATTATAAAATACTGATTGAACGTCCAGTTGTGATATCTTCTAAAAAAAGGAAAGTGTCCATGATTGATCCCCCTGAATGCATCTTGGTGCCTAAGGCATAGCACTCAATAAGTACTTGTTGAATATATAAATGGACATTTAATACTAAAATCTCAGTAGATGTTTTTTCTTATTGCATCCACAACGCCCAGCTGGGAATAACCTTTGGTCCTCAGTCAAGAACATGCAGTGATGAATTCAGCACTCTCTAAAAAGTTGTGCCTTTTTAGATTATATTTAAAAATATAAATATATTTTATATTCACCAGCCCATTGTTCTGATCCTACCCCAAGCCTTGCCCACCCATCCTTCGCTCCTGACTGCTGCTGGCTTTCACTCTCTCCCTCCCTCCCTCTCTAAACACTGGCTACCACTGCTGCGGTGCTGCCCCTATGCTCTCATTCTTCCTCCTCAGTGCCCATGCCCACAGTGGACTTGGAGGACTCCTAGATACCACCCACCCAGGAAAACTCTATTTGAGTTTCTTTCACTAAACTACAAGCAAAGTGCCCCAGTGCCACAAGGCTTTCAGCTTCCCCTCAACCACATGTGTCTTTGTGTCCTTTGAAACTTCTCACCATTCCTTGTGTGTTTACTTACTGAACCAATTATGTTTTTATAATAAATACCTTCAGGGTGCCTGGGTGGCTCAGTCGGTTAAGCATCTGCCTTGGGCTCAGGTTATGATCTTAGGGTCCTGGGATGGAGCCCCTCAGCAGGCTCCTTGCTCAGAGGAGAGCCTATTTCTCTGTCTACCCTTCCCCACTGCTTGTGTTCTCTCTCTCTCCCTCTCTCACAGTCTCTCTCAAATAAATAAATAAATAACATCTTTTTTAAAAAAATATAATAAATAGCTTCAGTTCTTCATTGTGTGCCCATGGGCAAGTGACTGGATTTCCAGGAGTTTCAAATCTTTTATATGTAAATTGGGGGAAAAGATGCCTCCTATCCCCATAGTGTAATTCTGAAGAGTCACAAGGGACTTGTGTGTGGGTCTGGTGGTATTAAATTATACACAGTATGCACGACATGAAACACACTGAGAATGGCAAAAGCAGCCCTGAGTGCTATCCGCTGGGAGCTGGACTAGTGTGTCACTATTCAACATAACTTCACAAGACACCAACATCCCACAGGGTCAGTCTGTGACTGTAATGGAGTGTGATGAACATAACAGCGCTCTATAATCCTGTCTGAATGCAACCCCAAACTCAAACAATGTCTGAAGCACAAAAGTGACCCAACATCCACCTCTTTGGCTAGCATGAGTGACTAATTCTTCCTTCTTTACCAATCACAGCTTTGGCTCTCTGCTCCCCCCAATAAACACTCAGATAGGCAAATATGGTGCACCTTCTCTCTTGTTGTAACAGGAGATAAGCCAACCTTGTTTGACAGGCCTCTTTCCAGTGGTCTTTGGCTGGAGTCAGCAATGGCAGCTATTATTAAGCTCAGTATGTTTGCTATTATTTGTTGAATGAAATGGCTAGCAACCACATGAGTTTCCAGGGATGTATAATCATCCCTCCTGTTCTTTTAGATGTATAAATGCCTAAGAAGCTAGTAATCAAAGTTTAAGGAAGCAGAACTCGAAGTGAATTCCACATCATGGTCATTTATAAATATATCTTATTTTTAGTTGACGTTGAGATCTTTCCTTATTTATGATCAAGATTACTTTATTTTAACTAATGTTTGGGTTAATAAAAAAACTAAAAATCTTTTCAGGAGGCCACAGTGTTTCTGGTGCCTGTTACCAGTTTGTGTGACCAAGACAGAACTGCCAGAAGGTTCTCCTCATACGTTTATTTTTACTGAAGATACTTTCAAAATATCATTTCTCTTTAAATAATTTACCACCCTCTATTTTAATAATCTTCAGCCTGAAAAATGAATAGTGAGGTGAAAAAAATTAATAATAGCAAGTCCTTTGATGTCCTCTAAGAATCTGATTTTAGCAATTTCAGTAGGTCATGATCTCCATAAAGCCAGACCTTAGTGCTTTCCAATCGTCTTTCATTTATTGTTATTGAGATCATTCCTCCAGGAGACTTACGTGTTGTCATCAGAAGTAAACCGTTTCAACATACGACTGTCTTTTAAAAAAATAAGAATGCTTGGGAGCTCTGGTTACACTGATTTGCCTAGTTGCTCTATTAATTAGCAGAAATTTATTCATCATGTTATCCAGCCATCACTTTGGGAAAAGGTGAGTAACTGTGGCCCTAAGTAAATGGGGCCAACAACCTCTTTGTATTGATTAGGGGAGAAGACATGAAGGGGGATTTCAATTTAGGCACTTTCCATGGCAGGAAGATGTGAAGGATGCATCACTCATGACAACGTTTCACACATTTGTTCAGTGGCATTGCCTGGGGCTCCTTTGATAATAACATTTCGATTGAAGTAAATAAATATTTAAGTAGACACTGAGAATGTTTAAATTTAATTTCAATAAAACTGTTTTATTTCAAAGTATAATTTACTTTTAAAATATGAAAATTTTCATTATAAAAGTAATTTAAATATGTTGTTATAGAATTCGGGGGGAAGGAAAAAGAGAGAAAATTCCTACTTAATCTCATCACTCTCAAAATTAGCAGAAAATTAGGTCATCTCCTCTTTCTATTTGTTTGTAGTTATATTCTTACTATTAAATCATGTTATAATTGTAATTTAGCACTAGTAAATACAATATTGCTCAGTTTTATTATAGCTAATTAGCATTTGGAAGACACAGTTGCTCTTTCCACACTTCCCAAACACTACGAAGTGTGTACATGTGTGCATACTTAGAATTCCAACCTTCTCAATCTCAATGACAGCAAAGGACATAGCATCTGTGATTTACAGAATAAACTCCATTTAAATAGACACTATTTAAATAACTTGCTCAAGGTCAACTTGCAAAACAAGTAAACATTCCTGACCAGCTTGATTCTACCACTAAGATCAGAGCTTCTCATGATGAATGTCAAATGATCAGATGAATTTTAAAAGGTACATATTTTCTCATGAATTTTCAGATGTTGTAGAAGCCAGAGCATGTCATAATAAATAGGCATAACTTTTCTTCCTGCTCCATTTGAGTTTTTTCCTTTGGCATGCCTGTTCATCCCCATGAAGAAGTATATCCAGAGGAAAAACAATCAGGGGAAATATTAGACACACTAACGTGCTCACAGTCTAATAGAGTTTGCTTCTGTTAGGAAAAAATGAAATAAGTCATTTGTATTGACTATATTTTTCTCTGACTTCATTTAAGCCCTAATGTTGAAGTTATTTTATGGCTACTTGATAGATCCAATGGTTTTCTGCAGAGGCATCAAGGACTGTGAGATTTTAGCTGGATCTCAGCACAAAGGGCTGAAAGTCTCTTCTCAGTGAGGTGGGCTGGGCACTCAGCTCAACATGAAAACCACTCATTTGCTGGCTCCCCATGTGCCCCCTGCCATGAGCCCCCCTCTGCTTCCTGAATTCACAGGATCTTCCCTCGCTGCCCCCAAACCCCCCCTCTCTAAAGCCTTGCCTGACCCCCACGGTTGGGGTACTCTCTGTGCTGCATCACACTGCTCCTAATTAAATTTAGGGGCTTCTCAAAACCACCCCCAGGCTGGGCCCATCTTGGGGCCCAGGTCTCTGTTTCATTCATCTTTATACATCCAGCAGCACATAATAGGTGCCCTGTGCTCAGTACATGTTGAATGAATGGACACACGAGTCCCTGAGTGATAGCCCAAAGCTTACTAGCATTGTCACTGGGACCAATAAGGCTGTGAAACATGGCACATGGTAGGGTTGATTTGGTGACACCTCCCCTCATTTGGGGAGATGAGCAATATGACCCCTGAGCTTTATTGACCAATTCATCACATAGAACACCACAGCGATAGAAATGTACATTTATAGGTTATTTTTTTACCCTAGTGGCAAAAAAGGTAGTAAGGTGGCTTGTGAAGAGAGTGAATTTGGCAGAGACTCTTGGAGGGTAATGCGTGTAGACCAAAAGAATGAAAACAAGCTCCAGATCAAAGTGAGATTTAGACCATCACTTTTATTATAGCCACTCCATAGGCTTATAGATATTAGAGTCTTTGTGATAAAATTGGTAAGCCTGTTATGTTAAGACCCCATTTCTCAGGCATGCAAGGAGCTGAAGTGATCATGACATGGCGAGGTACAAAGCAGAGACACTGGTTGAAGGCTTTGGCTTCCTTCCCCCTAGAACGCCCTGTCTCAACAGTCAGCTGCCCTGCAATGGCAGCAACGGTACCTCCTAACATGGGACTCAGGAGCGTCTGTGCAAAAAGAATGAACCAGTGCCCAGGTATCCGCATACACATGCAAGCTTTAAAAATTCAAATTCCATGTCCATTTGTTATTTCAAATAAGAGTTCTTCCCTAAGGACTCAACACACAAAAAAAATTATTTTTTCTTTGTGTTTGATGGAGGCACATTTCCCGAATGCCAATATGTGCCAGAGCAGAGCTGGCAGTGTTTGCTAGAAAATAAATCTCTGCACTATGCATTGAGAGAAGACATTTTTCCCCTATTTCCTCAAGGATGTGTTCCAATCATTTCAAGTAGACTTATAGTGTCCTGTCTAAAAAAAAAAAAAGTAATGAGGTAGAAAGTAGGTCTGCAGTATGACTTTCCCTACCCTTCTTTCTCTGGTAGCTATCTTTTTATAGGACTCATGTTACACATATTTAATATCCTAGTTCACAGCTTTCCAATAAGAACTTTGATTTCAGAGTTAATATTGGTTCTCCTTTTGGGTGAGTTATGTTTAGGGACATTTCTTCAACATAACTTTTTTTAAAATACATTATTTTAAAATAACATTTTTGAATGCTAATTTTATTGAATAATTTGACACATCTTACCCCTTACCGACACTGAAAACGCAAAGCTGAGTCCTGCAGAACAGTGCTGTTGAAACTTGAAGGGAGGAACAGTGCATTTCCTGGGCCTCTCATTAAAGTGTAGATGATGACTCAGCAGCCCTGGAGCCATGCCTAAGATTCAGCATTTCCAGTGAGCTCTCCTTGAGGATAGCTCTGTTGCTGTTGGTCCCCAGAGCCACCTTTTGAGTAGCCTCCCCTGTACAGCTGAGCTACTCAAGTCTGGTATGCATTACATTACATGGAGGGATTGTTAAAACACATTCCTGGATGCCATCCCCAGAGGTTTTGGCTGGGTAGGCCTGGGGTGGAGTCTTACACTGTGTATTTCTAACAAGCTCCTGTGAGATGTAGATACTACTAATTAGTAAATCAGACTTTGAATATCATACAAGGGAATCTAGTAGAGCTATAAAATGCCAGCTTGACCCTTACAAAGGCCAAACACAGTTTTGTCATAACAGGAAATTTTAGGTAAATAAACATCTGCATGCTTCAGAACACTCCCTGCATGAAAAAGCAGTTTATACAAGTCAGATACAAATTGGAAAGACTGCCACTGGTGGGAAAGAAAATTGGAGGTGGGTTGACTTTTTCAGCTGAAAATAGTATGAGATGAGAAATAAAGTAACGTTTGAAGTCATTTATGTTAGAAATGTTTACCACATCTAATTCTTACATGCAAGGGAGCCAGTAGTAATTTTTATGCTTCGACCAAAAGTCATTGTGACTTCTTGTCCACATCAATAGACAAAAGCAGTTAATAGGAACTAAAAGAAATACCATACTCTATGCTTTCCAAACATTTTACAGTTCAGCTCAAAAGTGATAGAAGAATTTAATTTAGCTAAGAAAGCCAAGGAGGATTAAGAATGGACAAGTTGGTAAGTGGTTCATGGTGGTTAATTTTGTGTCAACTTGATTGGGCTACCAGATGTCCAGATATCTGATTAAGCATTGTTTTTGGCTGAGTCTGTGAGGGTGTTTCTTAAAGAAATTAGCATTTGAATTGGTGGACTCAGGAAAGCAAATGGCCCTTCCCTTTTGGGTGACCATCATCCAATCTATTGAGAGCCTGAATAGAACAGAAAATGGAGGATGTTTAGATTCGTGCTCCCTCTGTCTCAGTATGAACTGGCACACGATCTTCTCCTGACTTAGTGCTCCTGGTTCTCAGGCCTTCAAACTCAGACTGGAATCCACTACAACAGCCCTCCAGCTCTCAGGCCTGTGACTGACCTACACCACCAGTTTCCTGGGTTTGTAGTTTGCAGATGGTGGGACTTCTCAGCCTCCATAATCACATGAGCCAATATCTTATAGTACATATCTTTATATATATACATATATGAAATTGGTTCTGATTCTCTGGAGAACCACTAATACAGACTTTGGTATGGAATGGGACTACAAGAATAATCTTGGTCTCAGGCCACATCTCAGGCTTTCAGTTTGGGTTGCCCTTGGTAATGCACTGAGGAGAAGGAATGATGACTGCTTAGAACATGACAAGTCTTTTAGAGCCTATTATTTATGGGGTCAGAAGATAGAGAGTTAAACTCCAGTCTATGAACAGAGACTCTATATGAAAGCCTAATGAAGAAAGAACACTGAGCTTTTCTTAGAGAAGTAACCACAGGAGGAGGTAAGAGTCCTGGCAAAGGGATAGACTCTGGTCTTCAGAGTGTGGTCCAATCCAACAGGCCTCAAATGCAATGATGAAACAGAAAATGATGGCTTTAAAAGATTAGCTCTAATAGATAAGGTAGGACCACTATAGCAAGAAATGTCAAGAACCCACCATATACCTGAGGCCTTTGTTTCCACATGTCTTGCTAAATCCCAGCTTCCAGCACTGCATGCTTATCTGAGGGCTTTAAATGTCTCCTAGGTAGAATGGATGAGCCCTCAATCAATGACTGACCAGAGAGAATGGAGAGCTTGCCCTTTGGGTGGATGACACTGAGAAGTGCACTGGCTCCTGGAATTCCTTCTGGGTTTAAACTCCAGTTCAAATTGCTAATAAAAGTTGCTTTCAGTTCTATTACTTCTTGCTCTCCTACTATTGTTTCTTGAGATCACCTTCCAAATAAATAACCTGCACTCCAGTTCTGCAAGGGGATCCCAAACTAAAACACATGAGTTTAGGCAGACATATTAAAAAGAAGAATTAGAATACCGAGCACAGAACAGGTCACCATGCTGAGGCAATGAGGTTCCCATAGATGGATCTGGCTGGAAGAGGAGCTAGAAGTAATACCACAGAAAGAATTCTTATGTCACTGAGATTAATTTCAGAGGTAAACACAAATACAAAACAGGCTGAGTGGGCTGAGCTGATATGTGTACATGTGCATATATACGTGTCGGGACACACACTTATATCCATGTGGCCTACATGATACCATTTGCACTACCTGAGTACACACACACACACACACACACACACACAAAGAAAGCTTTATTCTGTTCATTAATTTGCTAGCATTGGAGTTTCTCTAATATCTAGTAAGATCTATTTTTTTTTCTCCATCAGTGAAAATGTTCTTGCGCATAGTTATATTCGGTTAAATGCTAGACATTGTTCTTTACATTGTATCAATATATAGTATTTTGGTTTGTATACACATATATAATATTCATTACATACATGTAAGTTTTTAATTTTTAGAATGGTATTTTCCTTTTTTTCTAAAAATAAGGGCACAGGAGTACTTATTAAATTTTATAGTTTGCAGCACAAAATGAACAATTCTGCACTAGCAGCAGAGCATGCTAAGACAGACTTGCACTTTGGTGTCAGAGAGTAACCCCATTTTGTATGACTTAGCAAGGTTATTTAATTACCCTGACTTCAGTTTCCTTCTATGTAAAATGTTGAAAGATAATATTTCTGTTAATGCAATTTTCAAAGAGAAATATGTAGATACACATCAAATGTCTAAAATATCTGGAACAGACAGGCAATAAATCAATTGGTATATATTTGCATATCACAGGAAGTGATATTATTACACAGGAGATACTATCACAACTCATAGTATTACATATGAAAAAAACTTTGCATATCTTAAGTTTGTCCTTCTACTTTGTGTTTGCTTTACCCTGTGTGAATTGACAGATATATGGGAACAGTAGAACCATACTGTCTCCTTCATTTGTTTCAAATCCTTTTCATCAATAGTCTACTACATGTACATTTCTACATGTTTCAGGACCACTTCATCACTGCCCCAAATAAGAAAGAATGGTGTTTTGCTGTGTAGGGGAAAGTATGTTTTTCCACTTCAATTATTATACCAATGTTTAAAAAATGCTGACTTTCTAGAAGAGCGAATTCCTGGCAGCACACAATGCTACTGCCTTTCTGAGGATGGATGAAATCACAGCAATGCTATAACGAACTCTCTGGGTAAATGTCTCAGTAATGTTCCTGACACACAAGGTGCTGACTTAGCTAAATCCACACAGTAGGAACGAGTAAAGTAATTGCTACCCACCTACATTTGAGGGTGATTTTTATGCATCCTCTCAAGTCAGTGACTGAGAGCAAAATAAAAAACTTTTCACTTTGGGACAAAATAGACTGGCAAGCACATCTTAATAACTAATATTTACATTGTTTTGGGTTTCAGAAAAATTAATGTATTTTTTAAATTAAATATTTTCACTAGCCTAGAAAACAAGGGAAGAGGGGGATATATCTATACCCTGCCTACATATAATAACAATGGCATCCTAAACCATAATAGTAGCTCTACATTTACTGAGCACAGCCTATACATTAGGCCATAGAAATAAGGATTCTATATCATTCTATTTCATTCTCTTGACAACATAATCATCCTTACCTAAATCTCTATTAAATCATATTGGCTGACAATCTGCAATCAAAATTTTGTCCATGTTCAATGGTTTTTAAAACAACATTAATTTTCATTACTTCTTTGCTAGATTAATTCTGAACATTAATTATGAAGTTTCAGAGGCCAATTTCTTTTTTTTTAGTACTGTGAAGTTGATCTTACCATATTTTATCCAAAACCTGATTAGAAAAATTTTAGAAATAAAGAGGCATTACTTAGTACATGATTTATAAATACATAAAACAATAATTTATCTCACACTTTAAAATGACAAAACAGTGAGATAACAAAATCAATTATTTTAGCCAGAAAGCAAGGCAGAGTATTGGTTCCAAAAGATTTACAAAATCAATCTATCAATTTTATGAAACTGCCAAACTATACAGTGAGATTTGAAGACTGGGAATGAGCTTCTCTGAAAATACCAGTTCCTGTTCTCACCATGAAGTTTGACATTGTTACCTAAATATTCACTGTGGGGGTCTTAGTGGCTTTCTAAACTTGTGACTAACTTATTAGACTATAAATGCCTCTTAGTGAGTGTACTAATTTTCTTTTTTAAAGAAGATTTTTATTGATTGATTGATTGATTGAATGTGAGCAGGGGGAGAGGCAAAGGGAAAAGGAGAGAAAGAATCTCCAGCAGACTCCACATGGAGTACTGGGCCCGATATGGGGGCTTGGTCTCAGGACCCTGAGATCATGACCTGAGCTGGACACTTAACCAACTAAGCCACCCAGGCAACCCTCTATGGCATGGCTGTGTACCAAGTTGTCAAAATTTTGTGGCTTAAAACACAAATATATTACTTTATAGTTCTGTGGGGCAGAAAGTAGACACAGGTGTCACTGGGCTAAAATCAAGGTGTAGGCAGGGCTGCATTCCTGTTTTGGAGGCTCTAGGAGACAATCGATTTCCCTGTCTTTTCCAGATTCTATAGGCCTTCTACATTCCTCCACTCATGGCCCCTTTCCTCCATCTTCAAAACCAGCAACAGGAGAAAGAGTTCTTTTCACATTGTATAACTCTGGCCTCATTCCATAGCCATACGTCACTCCAAATCTCTTTTTTGCCTCATTCTCTGATTTTTAAGGCCCCATGTGATGACAGCTGGGCTGACCTATACAATCCCAGGTAATCTTCCTGTTCTACAATCAGATGATTACCAGATTTAATTCCATCTACACCTTAAATCTCCTCCCCATGTAACATTCACAGGTTCCAAGATTTAGGATGTGAACATGTTTGGAGGGCCATTTTGCTTACCATAGTAGGATGTAATTATCAACTGACTTTGTTAATTTATTTTTTTAAAATATTTCCTGAGTATCTATTATGTTTCCAAACACCAAGTGAGGCTCTGGAAAATTAATGTAAATAAGACAGACATGATCTTTATCGTTGGGACCTTGCATTTTGAATTTCAGTCTTATTAATTCCTAACTGAAGGCAAACACAGATCGAATGTGTGTGTTTTTTTAAATATACTATAAAGAAGGCAAAAGGTAATTCCCAAGAGAAAAAAATATACCCACTTCATAATTTTGCCTGAATCTGGTTACATAAACATTACAAAGGTTATAGAAGGAAAAACCAGAGCTAGTGACCCATGTTATATTTTTTAGGCAAATAATAAATTATAGCCAATCCTCATTATTCAAAGACTGTATTTGCAAATTCATCTACTCACCAAAATTTATCTGTAATCCCCAAATCAATATTCATGGTGCTTTTGTGGTCATATGGGAACATAAGCAGAGCAGCGAAAATTTTGGTTGGCCATGGTGCAAGTTTCCAACTAAGTTCAAAGGAGACAATGCTCTGCTTTCTTGCTTCAGCTCTCATATTGTAAACAAATGTCTTTTTCATTATTTATTTAGTGTCACATTTTTGCATTTTTATTTTTTTTTATTTTTTTATTTTTTTAGTCTTTTTTTTCAATTTTTCACTTATTTATGATAGAGAGAGAGAGAGAGGCAGAGACATAGGCAGAGGGATAAGCAGGCTCCATGCACCGGGATGCCCGATGTGGGATTCGATCCCGGGTCTCCAGGATCGCGCCCTGGGCCAAAGGCAGGCGCCAAACCGCTGCGCCACCCAGGGATCCCACATTTTTGCATTTTTAAACTTTTGTTGGTGATTTTGCTGTTTAAAATATCAGCCTGGGTGACACAGTCAGTTAAGCACCCAACTCCTGATTTTGGCTCAGGTCATGATCTCAGGGTCATGAGATGGAGGCTCCCTGTGAGGCTCCACACTCTGCACAGAGTCTGCTTAAGTTTCTCTCTCTCTGCCCCTCCTCCCTGCTCTCACTCTCTCTCAAATAAGTAAATCTTAGAAAATAAAAATAAAAATAAAATAAAATATCAGCTAAACATTAGTGTTAAAGTGCAGTGTAGTCTTCTTAAGCCCAAGGAGGCTAGGATGTGCCTCACAGGATGTGATAGATGAGCTTTGTCAGGCATGACTTACAGTGCTGTTGTCTCTGAGTTCAATGGCAATGAATCAATAATACATATTAAATAAAGTGTCTTTAAAGAGAAACACACACAAAATATGTGTTGACTGGTTGATGAAAATGTGGCCAGAGGCTTACTGAAACCTAACCCTAGATTACTCCCAGGAGCAGCAGCTCAGTTTTGTGAATTCTACACTCACAAAGACTTGACAAATACAAACATCACAAATAATAAGAATTAATTCTATTTAGTGTATAGCTCTTACTGTTTTAAGTAGACTAGAGAAATCTGGAATAAGAATCAAGGCAAATCAATAAAATGCGTTATAAAGTCATCAAAAAATGATCTTTAAAAATATATAACTATGCTTCTAATATATAATCTGTTTCAAACTCTACAAATTGCCATTTGTTAGGTGTCAGAATAATCCATATTTGCATATTCACTATACTGATACCTTAGACTACTTTTCTTAAAAAATATTGTACCCAGTTGAATAGTGACTATAAATGAAATCATTGATTTTAAACATTGATTTTAAATACACACTTCAAATGTAGTTCATGTATTAAACTGCATGTTTTCCCTGTTGATCTTATTTTTGAATTTTTACCATATATTCAGTATTATAGGAGGAAAAAATGACATAACTAAATAGGGATGCTAATTAGTCATAATAAAAGAAAATTGTTCAAAAACATGTTATCATATATGCTTTTACTTTTGAAATTATTTTTAAGGGCCTAGACAAATGTAGACTAGGTGATTTCGAAGTTATGATACAGGCTGGCTAACAGGACAGCTTCTGTCACTGTCCATGAGTGTCCCTGTGAGGAGGGGTGAGGAATCTACCTCAATGTGAAGATAACAGAGAGTTCAATCCACATATCAGCTCCTCTCTGCCCCATGCTCATGGCTTGAAAGTGAAAAGCAGGTCAGTCACAATCAATGTCATGTGGCCCATGGCCTCAGGTGTCAGTGTGAGGCTAGAAGGAAGAGAAGCTATGCCACCCCCCGCTCCTTATTTCCCTTCTTTTCTCCGTCCCTCCTGTTTTCCTTTCTGTCAGATCTGCCTTCCTTCCTTCTCTGTTTCTTGGTCCCAGCAAACCTTAGTGTCCTCCTTCCCTACTCCTGACTTGAAAGCTCCTTTATCAGAATTGGCCTCACTTGAGCCTGGACCACCTCCTTTCTTCAGCTGAGGCAATCAAATTCACATGAATCTTGATACTTGCCTCAACTTGGTCCTAATGGTGTTCATCATTGCTGGCTTAAAACATTTGCTAACTCATGGCCAATTTTATTTCACCTATATCCATGGCCCTCCCACTTTTATCACCTTTCCTACGAGATTATTTTAAATTCAGTCTTAGACATCCTGTTATGTCATAAATAAATATTGCAAAATATATCTTTAAGGGATGAGAATTCCTTTTGAAACAAAACTGCAATACAATGTCAACACCTCAAATGTTGACAACAGTTTGTAATACCATCAACATCCTGTGATGATTGCTGCTCTCTTGAAAGCGCCCGTGTGTACATATGCTATTGTTCAAACCAGAATACCAAAAATACAAATACACTGCATTTGGTGATGTTTCTCTTAAATGTCTTTTTACCTATAAATCACCTCCCTCTCATCTTTTTTCAACTTGTCTATTGAAAAACCCCTGGCCATTTGTCTTATTGTTTCCCACAATTTGCTGACTGCCTCTTTATGGTATCATATCTGTCTTCTGTTCCTCTCCAGCTTATAAACTGGTAGGTAGATTTTGAGACTTCATTTGACTTGGGTTTGACTTTTTAGCAAGAATTTTTCAAAGAATACATTGTATACATCTGTCAGGAGATGTGTTATACCTGATTGTCTCTGTTTTTATAATGTTAGTGATCAGTACACTATTTCATTAGAGGTTATAAAATGGTGATATTCTGATTCTATCATCACTCCCTCAAAACTTTTTAAAAGATCTAACATACGCTGTAAAAAGATACTTCTTCTC
Source organism: Canis aureus (assembly GCF_053574225.1). Taxonomy (NCBI): domain Eukaryota; kingdom Metazoa; phylum Chordata; class Mammalia; order Carnivora; family Canidae; genus Canis; species Canis aureus. The sequence continues at coordinate 14,328,808 of NC_135613.1, read as the reverse complement.
ATCTAATATTTGGTTGCTCTGACATGCAATTTAATTCAGAAAAAGTAGGAAAATATTCCATTTTTCTTTTTATGAACTGATGTTCTGAATAATGAGTTAATTCCCTAGCATCTCCCACCGAGAGCAAATAAGGAACTTTTCATATAATTATGAATTCACAAATGTTTATCCTACCTGGTGTTTTAATCCATTTCTAGTATTTGTTAATATTCTTATTGTTTCATTTTTGCTGGTGAGATCCTTTTTGAGCTGGCTTCTGAGTCTTTTTGACAGATAAAAGCCCAGTGTTCTGCATAGATATCCCATATTTATTTTGTATTCTTCACACTCCAGATCTGGATTGAGTCATTCCCCACAAGGAGTCCTTGGTCCTCTTAGAGAAAGTGGTATTTGGGGTCTAGGAATTTGGGGTTTGTGTGTATTTGGGGCAGAGAGGAATTTTGGGGCTCAGGATTGTAGAATATTTACCTCTTCCAATTTTAGATTTCTCTTTTCTCTTAGACTGAAGTTATGATTTCTAATGGTATTTATAAAATCACTTTATCAGAATAAGTTCTAGAACCACAATACATTTTAAATAAAATATAACTAGTATCATTAGCAAAATGTGATTATTGAAAGGAGCTTAAAGTTTTTTTGTCAATGGGGTCTAAAACAGTAAGGACACACCAACCGCTGTGTTTTGAAGTCACTCAGATAATTCCTTTCCATGTGTTTACACCTTTAACCCAACATAAAGGTTTGTTTTATTTTACTTTTAATTTTTAGAAACAGCTTATAAATTTTTACTCAATTTGGTATACAATTATTAAATTATGTATACCACTTTAGAGTAAAATCTAAAAAACAAGTTGTATTCAGAAGAGTCTGGCTTCTATTCCTACTTCATCCTTCCCCATAAAATTTATCATAGGTAGCTTTTAAATTTTTTTTTGTTTTTTTAAGAGGTAGCTTTTAAAAAAAAAAAGTCTTGCTTATCTTCACATTTATTTTTTTAAAAATGAGCAAATATGTAAATATATGTGTATGTTTCTGTTTGTTTTATTTAAAGAGATGGTAGTAGACCATGCCCATTTTCTTCACCTTGTCTTTATCAAGGTAATTAAACAAACATGAGGGGTAGGAGTAAGCCATCTGTTAATCTTTTTAAATGGTCACCACCCTTGAAGCATTATCCAGATGAAAGTGACAATCCCATGAAGGAAAGGGAAACAGTCTAGGATATCCTACAGCAAAATTTAGAGCCCTTTCCAGCCCAACTCCTTGGGTATTGCTGGCCACTTGCCTTCTCCTTTCACTAGAATGATGTCAGGATTATTACTATTGCTTCTCATGGAGACAGCTATACATCTCTCAGAGTCTCTTCTAGGGAAAGATTTGGATGGAGGAGACAGGAAGACTAATGTGTCTTGTATCAAGAGTCAGCTTTGGGAAATCTCTCCAGAGGGATTTCAGTGCCCTCTATGTTAACGCCTCTAGGGACTGCTGGGATTTGGAGAATGTCAATTTACAAAAAAAAAAAAAAAAAAAAAGTTTCCTTTCATGAAAATTATTGTATTTTAAAATTCAGCCTGTCTGATGAAATGCAATTTGGGGAAGATAGTGTGAAAGTACTGATAACTTCAGTTTTAGGAAAAAGTAATTATGGACAAATGACAATAGGCAATAGAAAGATTCTGGGGGCCCGTGGGTGATTCAGTCAGTTCAGTTCAGTGTCTGCCTTCACTTGGGTCATGATTTTAGGGTCCTGGGATCAAGCCCTACATCAGACTCACCACTCAGCGGGGAGTCTGCTTCTCCCTCTGCCTCTGCCTCTGCCCTCTGCTCATGCTTTTCCTCTCTGTCTCTGTCTCTCTCAAATAAATAAAATCTTAAAAAAAAAAAAAAAGAGGGATGCCTGGGTGGCTCAGTGGTTGGGCTTCTGCCTTTGGTTCAGGGCATGATCCCAGAGTCCCAAGATTGAGTCCCACACCAGGCTCCCTGTGTGGCACCTGCTTCTCCCTCTGTCTGTGTCTCTGCCTCTCTCTCTTTATCTCTCATGAATAAATAAATAAAATCTTTAAAAAAAAAGAAAAAGAGGTCCTAAGATATGGAGAAAACCTTGAGAAAGTTGCAGGGCACATTTACAGAGGAGTATAACAGAAGACAAGGTCCAGGGCAGTCAGTAGTTAACAACAGAATAATAATTGTTATAATAGCAGGCATCTAACTTAAAGAAACTGAGTTCATGATGGGTCATAATTTTCCCTTAGCATTCTAAGGGGCACATATTGATGCTTGTGGTGTGGAAGCATCCTATCTATATGACTTCCTGAGCATGCATTGGTTCTATCCTTGGTAACTGCTACATCATCAAAACCTTTAAATATTTATGGATGGCTCAAGTACATATTGTTCTTTGCCAAGTATTGCCTAGTAGTAAGAAAACAGCTCTTCAACTATATAGTAGTACCTCTAGTTACAATAAGCAATTGATGAATATTTTAAGAAAAAAAACTCCTACTCCCATTTAGTTTCAAGTTCATCTCTTAGTTTTCTTATTGTTATACTTTGCTTGAGTCTATTCATATAATTGTGAGCTTTAAAAACCAGGACAGAGAAATAATTGGAGAATAAAAAACAAGCCCATCACTTCCCTTTAAAATATATAACACTGAATTCAAAATAATCCTGCAATCTAAATGAAACATGGGAATTTAGTTTCTAATGTTCTTCTTATCAATGAGACCAAAACCAATTATGTGATACAGAAAGGTCTGAAGTTTGTCACCATATACAAATCCTGGTCCTGTATGCTTAGGCCAGAAACAATATGATTCCCTCAGCATAAGCATCACCAAGCTCAATCCCACCAGATTTCCCTCTAGATACTATATCTTATTCAAATTAAAATAAATTATAATCTATATCTAGTCCTAAATGCATAGGGTCATTTTGAACACATTTTCCAGCAGAATACAATGGACCTAGAATGTCTTTAGCTACTGCAATAAATCTGAAAATTTCAGTTGAGAGAACATTTTTCTCAAAAAATATATAGAACATTCACTAAGTAACTCTGACTTCCTACATCAAGTATTTGAGTGAATATCATTAAACTAGACAGACAAATATACTCCTAGTCAAGGACTTCACACCCTGAGGTCATCAAGATCTACACCATTATGTAGATGTTAAGCATATCTTTTTAAATCTGAACTTACACAGAGAGAAATCCTTCACATATCATTAACCCAAGTACAGTACAGGAAATCAGAATATTACACATCCATGAATCAATTTAAAGGAAAGATGAGGACCATTGTCCTGGTCAGAACCAGCTCAGATCAGTCAGTAGTGATTGAAACTGATGTGTGTGCACATAACTACTAAATCAGAGGTAAAGTATCAGAAGTCACTCAGTATAGTACCACAGCTTGGTTAATCTCCAGTTCCACTGGGAGGAAAAGTATGATTAATAGATGTATCTCATATGAATGATAAAACAGCATCTAAGTAATTAGAGTGTGACCTCTGGCTGCAATGTACAAGGTAGAGTGGCAATAAAAAGACAAAACCGGTAAGAGGAAGAGTGGCATATTTTCGAGTTGACTCAGCTAAAATCTGAAATGGAAAAAGAAAATAAAACCAATGCCAAGTTCAAACTCCAAAGAAAGTTTAAAAGATAAAATAAATTTTACAACTTAAATTTTTTAACAGAAAAGAAAATTATAAATAGGATGATGACTAGTGGAAGAAAATGATCTAACCTCTACATTGTGGTGAAGTGAAGTAAGATATAAGAGTTCCTGTTAATCGCATTCTCTTTCCGGATATGTTAACTTCCCTGGGATGCTTTCCACAGTCATTTCCAAAAATCATGATCCTCTTGCATTCCTCTCTTCTATTTCCCATGTCCTTCTGTGAAATGGAGTGATTTAAGGACCAGAAACTAGGGCTCAGATTTAATTAGATCCTATAATAGCTGAGGTATGTTGCAGAGTAAAAGGCATCTGTGATGGTTAATTTTATGTATCAGTTCGACTTGGCTAAGGGATGGATGCCCAGAGAGCTGGGTGAAACATTATTTCTGGGTGTGACTGTGAGGGAGCTTCCAAAAGAGATTGGCACGTCCTGTGATATCCAAATTCACACATCGGTACCTAAAGAGAAGTTTGCACACTTTTCCCAAATGCTGCATTTCCATGGAGTCGTTTAATATTTTTATAGGTCTCTTGTGAATTTCATATAATTTTTCCTTCTTCCTCATGAAACTAAGTCAACAAAATAAAAAAAGAGAGGAAACACATTTCTTCTCCCTTTTATGAATGTCAGCAGGGTACAGTAAATTCTGTCCCCCTCAGCTTGGGTTCTCCCCAAACTACGTCATTTGATGTTCATGGCAATCCCTCACCAACTCTCTGCTTCTATGTCCGCTGGAAGTTCTATAAAACATGCTGGACATAAACAATCTTTGCATGCTCCTCTTTAACACTTCCCTGTCCACATCTTGGTCCTTAATCACTTCCTATGATTGCACCACTTTGAAAGTACTAAGTCTTGTATTCTACTCTTTGATCCTAGACCACCAGATATTTCTCTGCTCCTATTCTTATTCGTTTTTCAGCCCCAATAATTCTACTGTTTCTTTGACTCCTTCCATATCTGTAAAAGTTAATTTTATGGAGTTTGTCAGGCCTAGTCAACTTGACTAGGTCCCAGTACTCAGACATTTGGTCAAACCATATTCTTGATGTCTCTGGGAAGGCATTTTTTAGATTAGATTAACATTGAAATCAGCAGACTTTTGAATAAAGGAGATTACTCTCCAGAATCTGGGTGGGCCTCATCCAATCAGTGGAAGATCTTAATAGAAAAATGCCTGAATTCCCTGTTTGAATTCAAACTGCAACTCTTCTGTGGGTCTCTAGACTGGCAGATTTTGGACTTGTCAAACCTCCACAATCACCAATCACAATAACCCAATTCCTTAAAATAAATCTATGTACATCCTGTTGGTTCTATTTCTCTGGATAATGTTGACTAATAACCAGCACCCCATAGACTTCACTTCCTCCCTGTTGTGGTGCTAGCTCTCTACTTTCCTTCCCTTATGCTCTTCCCAGCCCATGTGTCCTTGTCCTGCTGTCTTCCACCACAGTGTCCCAACCCTGGATCACACTAAGAATCTATATCCTCTACTCCTACATAGGTGCCTGAGCTGGGCTCTCAGAGCTATGTGGCAGTTCTTTTCCTGGTCAATAGCATGGAAATGCATTGTTTGTGTACACATGTATCCAAGGGATTTGATTTTATGGGAAAAGGGTACTGGATAGAACAATTTCGAATTTAGAGAAGTTTCAGTATTTATCTGTCATTGTTGATGTGCAGATTTTTAAACAGAGCATAAACACCACTGTGAGCTTAATTAACTCATGTATTTATTCTAATCTAAGGGCAGAAAATCTATTTCCAAAGTGACATAGTGAAAAAAAATTTATTTACCTCTTTTTATTTCAGAGTATAAGGATGGAACTGCTATTACCATAATAGCTTTGCAGCTCTTGGGAAAATTTTCTGCAACTTTCCACCAACTCACTAAAATAAATACAAGTTTTTTTCCTGAAACTGCTATTCCCCAGCCCACCCCCAACTCATGATGACTCTGACATATTGTAATAAAGCCATTGCTCCCTGAGGATCTCTTTGCACTACTCCAGCAATTTTTCTCTTCTCTCTTTCTTATTGAAAAAGAACCCTATTATTAAGTACTTAAAATGTTCAAGATTCCAAAGCGAAGACAACCTTTCGGTATGAGAGATTAATAATAACAATAAGAAATACAGAATGGAAGATAGGAGTTCAAAGCCAAATAAAAATTTCATTTGCAGAATACAAATCAAATATGATTTCTTTTGAGCTGCATCTCTCGGATTTATAGACACAGCTCTGTAGAATATTTCCTAGTATTTTTTCTTCCTCTATTCCTCTGTTCATACTCACAGCTACTTCTGCACAAATGCCCTTACACTTGAATTTTTTCTAAAGCAGGACTCTTCTAAATCAACCAAAGGATTATTCTTTGTGAACATTTCTAAAAGTAGTAAGATGCAGATAATTATATACAAAACAAATCTTAGACAATGAGGTATAACTCCTAAAGACAACTGGGAATATGTGTGGATAAAACCATTTAGTTCAAGTCCTGGTTCTTACAATTAAGAGTTTTTCTTGTACGTATTCATATAAAATATCATATGGATGCCTCTCAGTACATACACAGACCTCTGCCTCGTAAACCAGGAGACACATCACCAGATTATTGTATTCTGGATCTGAAGTAATCACCAAAGTGTTTCCTTTTACTATTATGGTATTATTAATATCTATTCTAAACTACATTAGCAAAAAAAGCATGGTGTTGCTATCTCCTAGAAATTCACAGCCTTAATTAAGAAATGATTTTATTTTTTAATAAAGACAGTATACATCATATGCATTTTAGCCAGCAGCATTTGGGTATTTATTTATGGTGAGTGTATAATTTGGAATAAGGGAAACATAGTGAAAGAGAATGAAAAATACATGAATGTGTTTGAAAATCAGTTCATTAAGCTTACGCAAACCGTGCAAAGTAATCCACAAGGACTCCCTGGAAATAACACTATTGCAGATGTCACTGGAAACAAGACCCTGGTGATGAGTTAGCGAACACTGGAGAAGTGATGGGACAGAAGGGACCAGAAAGCAAGTGGTTGGAAGGTCTCGAGTTGGAAGGGATGAACTGAAGCATATTTGGCAAGCACACCTCAGATGAATGAAGAGCACACCCAAAAGGGAAGTGTGAAAGCACAAGGAACCTTGGTTAGTGCCCTAAGAGTGATGACTGAGAGCATGGGACTTGGGAGCTGTGGTACACAAAGCTGTCAATGAAACGCACCAGGTTTGGGGCTGGACAGGCCCTCAGGTCACCAGCCAAGCAAAACATTTCAGTAAAACATAGTGGCTGTGCTGATTTTTGTACACCAAGTGTGTGGAATTACCCTATCCCAGAGGCAACAAGAAGTACATGTATTAATCCACATAGAAACTTTCTACCTGGTCCTCTGCAGTGAGCCGTGGCCTGCATCTACAAAATCTTTGATGAGGAACAACACAGCAATGCCATCTTCCCCACACTGAAAGCAAATCTAGACTTTGCACTACAATGTATATTTTGAGAAACAGCAAAGAATTGAATCCATAATCTAATAGCATCATTCTACTGCCTGAGAGTAGATGGCGTGTAAAAAATGACCCTAAACCAATGATTTAATGTTCGCTGTGGATTCCCTTCTTTTGGTGTATCAGACTGCTGCTCTTTGCTAGCTTTGCGTACTTATCAATATCAGCAGGAAGAAAAGAGCTAAATGTAAACCTTATAAAGGTGGCACTAGTTAGGTGGGAACTTACAGTCTTAAACCTCAATTTCCTCAGTATCAAAATATTATTGATCTACTTTCTTTATGGGTCGATGGGGAAGGATGCAATTTTGCAACTGACAGGGAATGAGAGACCACTCAGTAAGTACCTGGATTCTACGTGGCCCCTCCTTCTATAAGTAAGTAAAAGAAGCTTAGGGAGGGGAGCTGCCCTTAGGGCGGTACTGGTCATTTGCTTGTTTCCCTGAGAGCCATGTGTCACCATTTCCCTGCTCTGTTCAGAGGCATAGGAAGGTTGAGTGATGCAGACTGAGAACCCTAAGCTCTTGGTTTAGCAAGCTCCCAGCTGAGCTCTAGAGACAAATGAGCAGGTGAAAAGCAGAGAGGAGCCAGGAAATTTCTCCCCACTCTTGCTCTACCTGGGCAGCTTCTTGGTAGTGGCTGAGTTTTTACAAGGCTCATGCTCCCAAAGTGATGGGGGAACAGAGGACTAGCTGAGAACAAAGCACACTGACAAGTCCTTGAAATAGGGAGAGGGACATTCTTTTACAGTCTCAACTGCCTCGATGTTCATACTTTGCTAAGGGTAGAAGAAGGCAATCTTAGCCCAACCTCCAGGAGCCTGTGAGTCTACTTTAACAGATAAAAATTCCTTTCGATGGGGATCCTTGGGTTGCTCAGCGGTTTGGCACCTGCCTTTGGCCCAGGGCGTGATCTTGGAATCCCGGGATCGAGTCCCACATCAGGCTCCCAGCATGGAGCTTGCTTCTCCTTCTGCCTGTGTCTCTGACCTCTTTCTCTCTCTGATATACATAAATAAAATCTTAAAAAAAAATTCCTTTAGAAATTTCCTTTATCTCTAAACCCCCAAAATACATGTGGGTAATCATCCTCCAAGCATATGGCCCACTGATATACATCTAAAGGGTCTCATGGCTCAGATTTTATTAGACCGTAATAAGTGACCTTTTCCCCAACAATAGCTAGCCCCTCAAGGTCCTGGAAACCTTGCTTCCAAAATTCCTTAGAGAGTACACTATCCCCAAAGCCCTCCCAACTCCCAGGTATATTATCAGCCACCACTCACAGGCCCAGGGCAGCAGCTCTTCCTGCCCACAGGTCCTGTCCCTGTGCTTTAATAAAACCACCATTTTGCACCAAAGACTTCTCAAGAATTCTTTCTTGGTTGCCAGCTCCGCACCTCACCTTTATTCCAAAAATACATCACAAAGGTCACCCCCTGCTTCCATAATCCTCTACTGGGCAGCCCCTGCCATATTCTAGCATTAATGGACAATGCTAGCCTCTAAGCTCTGGAAACACAAACCGTCTCATTTTCCCTGTAGTCCTTGGACTTACAGCATCTTCTTGCTGTCGCTAAGCTGGGCTATCTCACCATCTCACATTTCGCCAATCAGCTTTTCCATCACCTATTTCCTCTGATGACTTAGCAGTTTCAGATGCCTGAGTAATTTCTGGTTTTTTGACTGAGAACTGACTCAGAGGCCAATTTAGTATCAGAACTAAGGTATTCTCTTAATCTGTCATAATATGATCAAGGATTAGATGACATGCATGTAGGAGTACCATCCAACCATTATATATATTTTTAAACTACTACTAAAGTAAATATTAACAAACAATATATGATGATTTGCATTGATAACTCCCATAATCTTTATATCATCAATAAATGTCACATTAAATAACAAGTAGGACATTTCCACAGTCTATTTTTCTTAAAAATTTGATAATTGAATTATTTCCTACCTGTTCTCTATTTGTCATCCTTTGTTTTTTCTACTTCCAGATTATTTTATTTGAAACATCATTTAAATCTAATCTTTACCGGTGCTTTATAAATAAACATATTTTCCATCCAAAGCCCCCCCACCCATATCTTTGTCTTCGTTTCCTTAAGATTCACTTTTTTACTATCAAATGATGGCTCACTTCAAAATTTTACATCAGGTTTGGAATTCACTCCAGAAACGGCAAGCATATTGTTGCATCATCTGTTCTTGATGGCCATAAATTATTTCATTGTGTGAAGGTGCTGTAATTTACTTAGGCAAGTGATCTACTGCTGGTGGATTGGATCAATATTATTTTGCTTCTACAGACAATGTGGCAATGAATATCCTTGCATGCATTTCAAACGCACAGTGAAAGTGAATTTACAAGATACATCCCTAGAGTTTGAGTTGCTTTTTGGTGCAGCTTATGTATTTGAATAGATTTAAAGTATTAGGCATCATTGTTTTGGACTCCCTTCCTTCAATACGCTAAAAACATTCATTACTTTTTAAACAGTTTTTACCTATTTATTCTCCCACCAACAGAGTTTGACTGTACCTCTTCACCCATGCCTCATGGCAATGTTTTCTGCATCTTAAATCATTTGGGTTCTCCTTCAAATTGTTGATTTCAGGGGCACCTGGGTGGCTCAGATGCTTGGCTGTCTGCCTTTGGAACAGGTCATGATCCTTGGTCAGGATGAAGCTGGGAGTGGGGCTCCCTGCTCAACAGGGAGTCTGCTTCTTCCTCTGCACCTCTCCCTGGTTTGTATGCCCATCTCTCTCAAAAAAATACATAAAATCTTTAAAAAAAAACTGATTTAAACAAATGTTGATTTCATACTCATAATACTTGAACATACAGCATAGGGGACACTTAAGCCCGGTTCTGGAGGATCACAATCTTCCCTATCTAGCTATTCAGCCTTAGGAAAATAACCTCCCCATCTTTGTTTTCTTATACGCAAACTAGGCATTATCATAGTTCCTAATTCATTGGGTTGTGAAGATTAATTGAATAAATATATAATACATATTAAAATAATGGCATATATTTTTTATTCAAGCAAATAAATAATCCCTCCACTCTTTCATTTATAGATTTTAACTTATATTATTTACAAACCTAGAGACAGAAGATCTGGGCCATAATAAGTGTTCATTCTACTTGCTTTTTTTTTTTATTATTTATTTATGATAGTTACAGAGAGAGAGAGAGAGGCAGAGACACAGGCAGAGGGAGAAGCAGGCTCCATGCCCCGGGAGCCTGATGTGGGATTCGATCCCGGGACTCCAGGATCGCGCCCTGGGCCAAAGGCAGGTGCCAAACCGCTGCGCCACCCAGGGATCCCTACTTGCTTTTTAAATACTTTTCTTTAGAATCAATTTTTAGCTTTCTCTTGTGTTAAACAGTAGAATCCATAATACCATGGTTTTGATGTAGTAGTTAAAAAATTTTAAAGAAAAATCATATTAAAATTAAAGAAGACATTATTTTGTTATATACAACAACTTGGCAAATTATGTCTTAACACCGTAGTTCCAACGTTCTTATTTATGTCTTTTAGGAAGTGTTACCTGACACCTGTTTTAATTTGCATTTCTTCAATAGTGAATGAGGTTAAAGACTTTCACATATTTATTTATCTTTTCCTTTCTATGAACTGCTTGTTTATATTTTGCTTCCTTTCTTAAAAAAATAAAGCTTCAGGGCAGCCCCGGTGGCGCAGCAGTTTAGCACCACCTGCAGCCTGGGGTGTGATTCTGGAGACCCCGGATCGAGTCCCATGTCGGGCTCCCTGCATGGAGCCTGCTTCTCTCTCTGCCTGTGTCTCTGCCTCTCTTTCGCTCTCTCTGAATAAATAAATAAATAAATCTTTAAAAAAATAAAAATAAAAATAAAAATAAAAATAAAAATAAAATAAAGCTTCAGGAGTGCCTGCCTGGCTGGCTCAATCAGTAGAGCATGCAACCCCTGATCTTGGAGTTGTAAGTTTCAGTCCCACGCTGGGTGTAGAGATGACTTAAAAATAAAATCTTTAAAAACGAATAAAAAATAAAAAAGATAAATAAAAAATAAAGTTTTATTTTTATTAGTAATTTTAAAGAATGTTTTGTACCTGTGCTAATAGAATTTTCTGTGATAATGGGTATGTTCTATAACTGCCTAAAATAGTAACTACTGGCTTAATACACTTATTGAGCACTTAAAATGTGGCTAGTGCAACTGAGAAACTTTATTTTTATTTTATTTCATTTTAGTTGAGTTTTTAATTGAAATAGCCCTATATAGCTAGTGGCTAACATAATAGTAGGTCTTTCTCGTTAAGAGGACAGAGATCTTTCTCATTAGAAGGGCAGAGTTAACATCTGGTTTACAGCTGTTTTTTTTTTTTTTTTTTTTTTACGTAGCATTGATCTTCAGCCAAATCCTTCTTGCAACATATACTCAAGGAAGGCACAGGAGTCTACTGGATCTAAGATAGACTGGTATCCTGCTGATTATGCTTTGTACTGAACTAAGAATCTACTTGGTTGTCAAGTTTGTTTATTGAGTAGTCCAATGGTTCCCATACGTTGCAGCAAACTGGAATCACTTGGAACTTTTTTTTTAAATCCCAATACCTGGGTTCCCACCCCCAAACATTATTTAATTGGAATGGATGCTGTCTGGGCATCAGAATTCAAATAAGCAGTAAAATTTGGGAACCACAGATATATCCTGTATCAGAGAGTCACCTGGGAGTGATGACATGCAGGTGCACCACAAAAGGGGTTGGTAAGTGTCTCTGAGGAGTTCTAGCATTTGGCAAGGTATAAAAGCTGAAGATCCCCTGAAGATGATAGCTTTCCTGATCTGTGGTGGTCACACCCACTCAGCCTTGTCCATTGTCACCATGTTTATACCAATTCAAGTTGTTGGGATATTTAGAAGCTGTTCAGTACAACTGAGCATCCATTATGCTATTATGAATGCTATTCATGCTGCCCTTTATCCCTTTTCAAATCTAAGTAAACTCGCAGGTGAATAAAGTCTGTTTGGTCATTGTCAATCTGAATATCAATCTTAACCCAACCACTGCTGCTGGTGAATTCAAAGTGGGCATTGCTATCGTACAAGCTAAAAATAATTTCTAATTTATAATCTTTCTTTTAATGTTTATGCTATTTTTTCATGCAGCTTTCTAAAAATTATCTCATTTTTCATCTTTCCCTCAATGGCATCTGGGTTTGGTTTTCTTGCTTAGAAAGACATGTGCCTTCCAATATTACGTGTATCTATTCATCATTTGTGTTTTCTTTTATTACTTTTTTTCTACGTCTGTATCATTTTTACATATTCAACTCACCTAGAATCTATTTTGACATAAAAATATTTTTGTTGTCCTCAAAACCATGGCTAAGTTCTATACTGACTAACTTACATTTCCTCATATATTTTCAATGCTACATCTATCTTAGTCAAATCCCTAAATGTATTTAGATATAGTAAAGAACATTTGTTCTTTTTTCTTTAACCAGGCTTTACTGTGCCAGTATCAAAGTGTTTTAATTAATACAGATTTATAGAATTTCCTAACATGTAGATTCTCCTTCCTATTGTTATTTTTGCTAACTTACCTATTTTCTCATATATACTTTTTATACATGAAATTTACAACAATTTCACTTTCATGAGTTATTTTAGGTTAGAATGAGTAGCTTTATGATATTGTTTTCCACTTCAAAACAGGTATGACCTTGCACTTAATCACATCTTCTTTAAGTCCTTTGATAATATTCTAAACATTATTTTTATATATCTTGTACATTTTCCTTTAGGTTTCCTTCAGGTTTTTTCCTTGATATGCATTCATTTTTGGTTCTAATTTAGGTGGAGTGTATATTTCTTTTCTATTGTCTATGTTGTTATTTATATGTGGGAAGATAAATTACTAAGAGTTTAACATGTTGGTTTTTTAGAAGACCTAGTTGCCTAGGTCTTAACAACAAAAGGGGCATTTAAAAGGGACAGAATTATCCTGAGAGAGAACTCCAAACATAGCTTCCCATGATGGGGGAACTACACAAGCCAGAAGTAGACATCCACCACATCATATCATGGCAAATGGCAAGACGGAATGGAGAAAATGGGTGATGTCACTGCCACTGAATGGTCATATGGGAGAATGTGAGATACAAGGAAGGTGTATTTAACATATGTTGTTCCCTGGTTGATGATTTGAGAATGATGATTTCTGAAAAGGACACCAAATCCAGTCTCCTAACTCTAACCACTCTCCTTAAATGATTTTTATCTTGCTTGCTTAGAGACAGATCATTTTGAAGAATGTGAAACAACAGTACCATTTATCATATCCCGCTATATACGTGGACCTGCAGTTCATAGGGGTTTGCATATATATATTTTGTATATTCCACATTGCTATAAAATTCCAATATATGTGTGTCCAAAGACGTTTATGACAAAAGACTGACATAGCACATTATAGAATGAGCACAGATGCAAGGAGGCAAAAGAAATCATACTCCATGATAGAGAAGGTTCCTCACAAACTAACCATTCTGACCCATGTTTGAAGCACATTAAAACCCCAAATGCAGCCACCTTTAATCATGCACTAGTAGGTTAATCATTTTTAAAAGAGTGAAAAACTCATAGTTAAATAGAAATACAAACAGGAGATTTCCTGGGGATACAAACAACTTTCATTAACAATGTCTTTTTGGCATTGAAGTAGAGGCCGTCTTGAAAGGCAGATGGAGCTTAAAGCATTCTCCAGGCGTTTGTCCAAGGACTGAGGCAAGTCTTGCGATGCATTAAGCTTGATGGTTTGACATGTTGACACACATGGCATTAGTACGGTTGTACTTCATATCACCACAAATGATTTTTGCAGGCTCCAGTCACTAGAATAAGGGCTTGACAGAGGGAAAGGGCTAGAAAAGCTGTGCCTTGCAAGGCAGGGAGTCTACCAAGCTTATAGCACCTCTCCCACATGCATTCCTGCCTCCTCGGGTTTTCTGTTAAGCGTCCCTGGTCACATATTTATTTGATTTGAAACAAATACACGTTAAAATCTTTGCAGGGAGTGTTTCTGTCCTGTCTGGCTTTGACAGTTGACAACTCAATCATTCACAGTTGATAATGGTGTGAATATTTTGTGACAGGCGATACTTCTACCCAATTAAATATGCTATGTCACACAGACCCTGGGTTTTTCATAAGCCAAACCCAGAATCACGACATTAAACACTTCTAATTAAAAAACAAGATAAAACTACACTAACCTTAGAAATACACTACAGGTTTTTTGTTTGGATGAAATCCATAAAAAAACAAAAAGCAAACTATTCTATGTATAACAATCATATTTACCTAAATAATTCATAAAACTGTAACATCCCCTTCCTTGTCTATATAGTCTGCAGTATAAAAGAATCTTGGGCATATATCAGAGACAATTTAAATAATTTAGCTATAAAGTTCCTGCACAATCTATTTAAAATGGTCTCTAAGATGTTACTTTCATGATATTCAGCAATTGTTCTTAAATGAGTGAAAATTACACCTTACATTTACTTTTTCAATCACTTACAATAAACTGGCTGAAAAGTCTTTTGATCATAGATGTTGAGGGATTTTATTTCATCTTCAATTTGAAAGGAACAATTTTAGTGCCTTGCATCTTCTAATTTTTTGTGAAATATTTATATGCCATCTACTAGAGTACTTTGTATAAATTACATTTATGAGCTTGGACTATAAATCTTTTCTAAAGAAATGTTTTAATGCATAATTGTACAAAATATCATATACCTGTCAAGTTTACAGCTCAATTAAATATGTGTGTGACCTGTATAGATAATAAATAAAATATTTTGCCTTTCTTTTTAAAGATTATTTTTAAGAAGCATCAGGGCATTTTATTAATTGTTTCAGGTACACAGAAGTCATTGTTTTCCCCAGTGCTCAAGGCAGGATCAAATTAAGGGAGAGTGAGGATCCTCACAGCAGCATTTCAATCCGTGTTGATGGGTTTTATTTTATTTGTTTCTAAATTCACAATTGTCTCTTCTTTCTCTTTCCATCACACACTTGTATAATGGCTTATGTGTTTCCTAACTCTCTTTCATGGATTTATTTCTATCATCTGGAGCAGAATGTGAAGCTCTTAAAGAAAACTGGCATGTTTTGTATTGTCTGTATACAACCCAGAGTTTCTTTTTAAAAAGGGGCAAAAACATACCAAGTAAAGAAAAAGAATTTGGGAATTATATATTTGTAAAATACAACAAAGGGTTAAATCCCTTACTATGTACATCAATTATAAATTATACTTTGATTAAACAAACAACCCAAATTGAAGTGATCTGTGTTATTCCAGGTGAAATGTCAAGAACTGGGTACAATTCACCATGTTTCATTTTTTTCGGCTTTGGCAATTGTGGATTCACAGAAAGGGAGCGTCCCTTAGAGTGGCACCTGAGTAACTGGAGTAGAATAGAACTCTGCAGCCTTCCTGGGATAAACAGGTAGCATGAGGATGTGTGTGTGGTATGAGATTTGGGTTGTTTTAGCTACACCACAACTTCATCTGTCTTATGTGTATGCATGCTGCCTGCTGTAGAATATTAATTTTGATCTTGACATTCAAAGTTATCCATCAATTTTCTTTATCATATCCAAAAGTATCATTCAGCTTCCTTAATCCTTCCATAATCTAAGTCATCATGCTTTTTTTCAATACCCATGTGAGCCCAGCCTTTTTAACAAAGTCAGTCAAATGATCAGTATAGTTCACCAATTTCCAAATCTCTAGAAGTCTGTACCCCATATTTGCATGCTTCTGTGAATCATTTTTTGGTTTGTTTCAATGTGTTTTATCTCATTGAGGACATTAACATGAGTTCTTTTTATACCTCCCAGAACTTTTTTTATAAAGTTAGACCCAGATTAGGAGATCAATAATGTATTCAAATTTACTTATTCATTCATTGTTTTGTTTTGTTTTGTTTCTGTAATACACTCAACAAAAGCCATGTGCCACACTAGGTACTGAATGCTCATTACATCACATGCCCTCCTTAATGCCCATCACCCAGTTAGTTACCCCATCCCCCAAGCCACTTCCCCTCCAGCAACCCACAGTTTATTTCCTATAGTTAAGTGTCTCTTATGGTTTAACATGCCAGGAACTCTAAAGATTTGGGATGCTGAAATGAAAGGTTGGAAGCCACAGCCTCTATTTTTAGGGTGTTCAACATTCAAGAGAGGAGCACAGTGAGTAAACCAACAAATTATACCATAATCTAAAAGATAGTGTTACCTTGACAATTAATTGTGATAGATGCCATCTGTCTTTACGTTGATTGGTTTGGATTACTTAAGGATATCATTATGCATCTATTTCATGCTGACTACCTCACCTTTTCTAAAAATGTGCTCATTTATTTGAGAGAGACAGGGGCACCTGGGTGGCTCGGTGGTTGAGCGTCTGCCTTTGGCTCAGGTGGTGATACCCAGGTCCCAGGATCAAGTCCCACATCGGGCTCCCCGCAGTAAGCCTGCTTCTCCCTCTCCCTCTGCCTCTGTCTCTGCCTCTCTCTCTGTGTGTGTCTCTCATGAGTAAATAAATAAAATCTTTAAAAAAAAAAGGGAGAGAGAGAGAGAGAGAAAGCATGCATATATGTTAGCAGGGGGAGGAGCAGAGGGAAAGAATCTCAAGCAGACTCTCACTAAGTGCAGAGTGCAATAAGGGGCTCAACCTCATGACCCATGAGATCATGTCCTGAGCCTAAACCAAGAGTCAGACCCTTAACTGACTGAGCTACTCAGGTGCTCCAGTATCTGAGCACCTCATCTTTAATATGACTAAACAAAAAAAAGGCAAATAGCATGGTCTAGGTTTGTCTTTCCCCAGTTTAATTAACAGAGAAACAATTTTCATGGTTCATCCATCATTTTAAGAAATGCCAAAAACATATGCTTTACTTAACACAGCTAAATATTAGCATGAATTAGCCTCTACTTATCTAGTTTAAAATCCAATGCTTAATTTAGAAAAAGAGTAAAAGATAATCTAAACACCTAGTTAAAATAAACACCTCATTAAGCTTTCATTGTTATTGGTTCATAATCACTGTTTATTTTACCCCTAGTTTGAATGGTTCTCATGAAATTAATTCAACCATAATACCCAGTTTTTCCTTGTTCTTCTACACTTCAGCTTGCTTTGGATTTTAAAGGCAGCTTTTCTTAAAAATGCTTATAGGCAACATCTTCTATCCTGACTGTTGTTCTCTCTAGAGAAAGAGCAGGGCTACTTCTTCTCAATTCAATTTACATCAATAAACATGCGTTGAATGGTCACCAAGTGCTTTAGAGATACAAAGGTGAGTGAATCACAGTCCATTTCTTCCATGAGTTGATAATGTATAACTGAGTTCTAGGAACTTTCAAAAGAGAGGCAATTGACTGATCAAAGAAAATTATCATTATGTGCCCAAATAGGCTTCCAAATTATCTGTGTGCTAAGAATGATGCTTCATTAAGTTACTCATTTTCTCTGGTTCCAGCAGCTCAGCCAGAGGAAAAAAAAAAAAAAAAAAAAGTTCTTTTACTGCAGTATGTTGTCCCCAGCCCACAGAGGATCCAAACCAATACCCTTCTACTAGCAAAGAAGTCCTTTCTTCACCACAAAGCAAACTGCCTATTGCTTCCTTCTTCCATCAGGTGTTTATATACAATCAGCCACCTACAAATACCACTCACTTTATTAAAAACTGCCTCCTTGTCAGTCTCTTATAGGAGCTATGCCCCTACCCATAATACATTACATTTTACACCACTTACACACTTTTAAAAGAATAGAGAATGGTTTATATAAAAATCATATATATGTGTGTGTATCACATATAAATATTCCAAATATTATATATACAAACCCTGTATATACTAGAGAGAGGGAGATGTTCAGAAATCTCAGAGTCATCAGAGGAAATAAAAGGAACAAATTCTTTTAACCAAGATTTAAATAAAAACAATGCAAAACCACTGTGTTACTGGACAAAGCTTAAAAAATTTTTTTATAAGTTTTCTTTATTTCTTAGATTTCCACTCTATGTAGTGGAAAAATAAATTTTTTTTCCAATTCCTGAAGCCTCTGAGATAAATTTACCTTTAGTACTTTCATAAGTTATAGCACGAAATGTATTAGAAATGAATATTAATGTATTTTTTCTTGAAAAATATTTTCTAAGTAATTTCAAAAATTCCATTTCTCAACTTAGTTTAGAAGATTTGTTAACAACATGTAGGGATGACCCTACTTCTTTCCTTAAGAGACTATGTATTTTGTCAAGGAAACATACCCAGATGCTGTCTTCTTGTCGATACTGTTTCCAGTTCCTGCCACTGTCACTGAACATCAGAAGGTAGCTGGTCACCCAGTTGGAGCTTCCATATCCCCCTTGGGTGGCCACAGCCGTAGTCTCCATTCTCTCTCCAAGGTCAATCTGCAACCACTGGTATTTGTTTGATACAAGTGGAGACCAGCCACCAGCCCCTTTTATGCAAATAGAAACAAAAAAATGGGCAAAAGATTAGTTAAAAATCTGTTAGTGGACTAGAAAAACCAGTAAAACTGTACTCCTGTATGGAATTTAATAAATTCAGATTTCCAAAATATGAAACTTCTCATAACGTAGAATAATATAGAAAAACAAGAATTTAGTAAGAATAG
The DNA here is from genome assembly GCF_053574225.1 of Canis aureus. Taxonomy (NCBI): domain Eukaryota; kingdom Metazoa; phylum Chordata; class Mammalia; order Carnivora; family Canidae; genus Canis; species Canis aureus. Next base: position 14,309,866 of record NC_135613.1, on the reverse strand, counting down.
ATGAAACCTGTGTTAATTATATTCATTTGTAGGTATTTAGACTTCCTGACACTGGGGAGAACCAAGGATCTTACTGAATTTTAAAACGCTTAATTTGACAGGTGGACATTCACGTCTACACTTGGAACTAGCAGGTTTACTGCCCATACATGATTAGGTAATGATTTAACCTTCACTCATAGTTCACAATGGGATAGAACTAGAAAACTACCTTTGGCATCTGATCATGTTCAAACTTCCTGAATAAAGAAATACAGCATTAAAAGCCTGAGAATACAGATGGTCAAGGCATAGTCCCCATCCTTGCTGTGTTTACAGCCTTATGGAGGGAACAGACGTTGAAAAAAAGCATGCGTGAAGCACCAATGTTAATGGTGAGACAGGTGCAGGGAACAATAATACAATAAATGATGGAAGAGAGTTCTATCCAGTAGAAGGCTGGAGCTGGCTGGCAACAGTGTATGAGAAGCAATTAAATTTTCAGGAATTTTGCAAGCTGATTGTTAAATATAGCCATGTTCACAACTGGCCGTGGTGGGAATATTTAAAACACAGAAATTGGCAAACTACAAATAAGCAACCACTCCCACCCCAGGCAATTCACCAATATACCACTGGTTCTATCCTGTCTAGGGAAGCAGGTGGTGGGTGAGAGGTGGGGGAGGCACAGTCAGGGAAAAGGTCATAAAGTAAAGTGTGCCTAAGCACTCAAGAGTGAAAAATAAGAATCTATTGTATATTCAAGGATGTATAGGTAGAGCAGTACTTATATTTTTTTCTATTCACTGCACACCAGAATATTAGAGATGTAACTACTGCATGTCTTTCAGTTTAGTACAATAAGGCCTTAATTTGGGAAATGTATTTAAGTAATATTGACATTGATAATAGAGAATGGTTTATATACAAATCATATATATATATATACACATATATATATATATGAAATAGGGCTTAATACCTTCTTAAATCCATAATTACCTAATATTCACTATTTATTAGAATACAACATCTATTACATAAAACCCCAAATAAGAATATTAGCACATGTTTTCTTTCCTTCATTTTGTCATCTACCTTGAGGCTCGGATATAAGGTCTAACATTTAAATAGAAGATTACATTAATTTACTAACTATTTTTATTCAAGCATTATTGACATTCATGCCCTGTTTCACTGAGTACATGCCCTGTTTCACTGAGCACATTCACTGAGTACATGCCCTAATGCAAAGAGATGCCAAATAAATGTTTGCTATTATTGTGTGGTACATACCACCATGGAACCTAAAAGGACAAATCTGTGTTAACAATTGTTTATAAGACTTAAAAATTCTTTTGATGGCAGATACAACACAATGAGTCTCTGACAGAGGAAAAGCAGAAGTTTTCAACAGCTCCAAAGAGAAGCCTGCCAGGCAGGGGCACACAGTGTGATAAGCACCCTCAGAAAGAATGAGCACAACTCAGAGCTACGGGGTCAGCTTATACATGGCAAGTGGGGCACAGTTAGTGAGGCTCTGTGGGCTCCCTGTGGACTACTGTGAAGGGGCTCCAGAGCTCAGGGCTTGTCCCTGTCTGGTACCCGGCCCCAGGGTGACTATGGTTGAAGCACGGTACTAACTCCTTCTTACGTTAGTGCATGATTCCCAAGTTACTCACTACATTGTCTTTATAACAAGGCCCTTTTCTCCCCCCTCAAATGTCCTTTTTTCTTGAAATAAGTCATTGTTCAAAAAGTGTCTTCCACTCCATACATCAAAAGTATAATACTCTCTTTTTGATCTAGAATATTTATACATACTACAATTTTTGGCCAGTGACCTGGATGGGTAGAGTTCTCTTGCTCACCAACACCATCTACAATGTTTAGGTTAGAAGACAATATTCTCATATTCTGAGCAGGAGGGCTTTTTGGTAGACATGGTCTCTGGCTGCATGTTTGGTGTCTTGGTGTCATTTATCCAGCACAGTTCTGGTGTCCATAAGGGACATCCCCTCCTCTTGAGGCCTGTTATCTACATGGAAGAGAATAATCTGTTCTTGAATGATATGAAGACCACCTTAAATAGTGCCTTGCCACAAACAGCTCGGAAAACTCCTGAACCCTCAGTGGAAACTGCTCCCATACCATTATTTTTAAAGCTAACCCAAATTTTCCTTCATATTCCACTTCTCAGGATGTAATGGAACTCCATCCTACCTCCTCTACTTACTCTACTGTGGAATTACTCAATATTTATTGAGCCAGTAAGTACTTTGTGTCAGGCACAGTGTGAAGGCATTGGTATTTGATTCTCAAAGCAGCCTAGTGAATAGAGGATAAGTTACACAGAGAGTCTAAACACCTTGCTGTAGTCTGCAGAGCAGGAAGAGGCACAGTGCTCTTAACCAGGATCAACAGTACCTCTCCGATTGTTATGATAAATGGAATCAGGAATTCCCAATGGATGTAGAAAAGATGCTGCTGATATAGGTAGGGGACCCCTAGAATTAGGTATCAGGTAGTAGAAGAGCCAACTCTCCTCCCTCAAGTTAACAAAGACCATGTCTCTGAAGTACGGACACAGGAGTAAAGTGGTGAATGGGTAACTATTTCCCTCTACTGTCCTCTCTAATTTTACTATTCATCCTCAGGATCTACCCAAGTTTCAAAGTTGACAGTCTCCTGAGGTCTGTCTGATGTTAACCACACATCCTCAGACCTCTTACTGCTACAACTGCCTATCTCTTTGGATTTTTATTATTTTTTTCTTTTTATTTTTTTTAAAGATTTTATTTTATTTATTCATGAGAGACACAGAGAGAGAGAAAGAGAGAGGCAGAGACATAGGCAGAAGGAGAAGCAGGCTCCATGCAGGGAGCCCGATGTGGGACTCAGTCCCAAGACTCCAGGATCAGGCCCTGGGCTGCAGGCGGCGCTAAACCGCTGCGCCACCCAGGCTGCCCTTATTATTTTTTTAACATAGAAAAGTTGGAAAAGAGTGAATGAAGTGCCCTCAGCCGGTCATCATCTTAACCTGACATTTCAACATTAGGAATTTTATCTCTATCAGCTTATAACTCTGGGAAAATGCTGATTGTTTTGTGTCTTGCTCTTTCTAGTTAATTCCAATGGTCTATAAACTTTTTAATATAGAATTTCATAATCTTTCTCTAGCATTTTGACACTCCTTGATAGACCAGTATTTAAAAAGTGAACACATGAGAGGAGCACAGTGAGGAAAAAAAGAATCAGCATGACTCTGGTGAGTTAAAATTGGATCATCAATTCTCATCAGGAGAAAGAGGCACCACTCACTGACCGCTCCCTCTTCCCAGCACTGCACTGTTACAGCTGCACTACCCCACTTGAAACATTCGCAGTTAATTGACCTTGAACATTTCAATTTCTCACCTGTGGTGAAAAGGTACTACTGATATGCAAATTAAGCTATATCATTAACGAGGTACACCAATAAAGTAATGGAAATTCAGATGCTCCTGGGCTTTACCACGTTAAATTGGCCACAGGGAATCCAGAGATTCCCCACAGGGTTTTAAGCTGTTCGGCTCTGCAGATGCACGTGGTCTAAGTATGTGATGGAGTGTTATGCTTGTTCTAATTTTAAAACAAACGCTAAAGAGTAATGTGGAAGATGCAAACTTAGAGGTAAAGGTACAGGTATATAGATATAGATACAGAAATAGGCAGAACACGGCAACTCTGGTAGTGGTAGTCTGTGGGGACAAGCAGAAACAGGAGTGAGAGGAAATGAAAGCTGACGTTAGATTAACCAGCCGTATGGCCATCACCAAAGCACCTAGCTTTCTGGAGCCATGCTGTTTTCATATTTACTTTTTACAAAAGAAAAAAAATGAGAGCTAACTCCAGCCAACCGTGAACTCTAAATCACTATAAAATAAAAGAATTCCTTATTTTGTTTATTAACCAAATCTCTTAGCTGTCCATCAAGTATTATTCATCCTTGATGATTTTTTTTTCAATTTTTTTTAATTTTTATTTATTTATGATAGTCACACAAAGAGAGAGAGAGAGAGAGAGAGGCAGAGACATAGGCAGAGGGAGAAGCAGGCTCCATGCACCAGGAGCCCGATGTGGGATTCGATCCCGGGTCTCCAGGATCACGCCCTGGGCCAAAGGCAGGCGCTAAACCGCTGCGCCACCCAGGGATCCCCTTAATGATTTTTTTTATATTTAATTTATTTATTCACGAGCAACAGAGAGAGACAGAGAGTCAGAGACACAGGCAGAGGGAGAAGCAGGCTCCATGCAGGGAGCCCGACGTGGGACTCGATCCCGGGTCTCCAGGATCACGCCCTGGGCTGAAGGCGGCACTAAACGCTGAGCCACCCGGGCTGCCCTTAATGATGTTTTTAATATGCCCGTATGTTCACCATTGCAGTAGACCAACACCTACAGACCAAAGACCATCTCTTCATAACCCCATCTATTCAATGGTTGACACTTAACCCACAAAACAAAAACAAGAGTCCTGTCCGCTCGGGCTCGGCTCATTTTCTTCCTATTTCACCCTCCTTTTTCTCCAGCTGTGGCCTTATCATTGAGACTTGGCATAATAAAGTGTCATAAGTCTATCCAAACAAAAACATTTGCTTACTCTTCATATCATAGCCTGAAACCTCACATTTAAAACTGAAAATCCTCCCCATTGATGGGATTTTTAAATTAAATGTTGTAGTACTGCTCTAAGAATTAATTTAAAAAAAAAACATATTATAGTGCCTATTGATTTCTCTCACACAAAGCAAACATGTGGATACATGGTAGTTGTTACTTTTTAAATTATAAAACAATTATTACTACTATTGACTCCTAATAAAGATTTATGATCACAGCACTAAATTCAGCTTTAAAAATACTTAGTTCCCAAATGACTACAAATACAGCATCTCTTGTATCTGTTGCCTACCACTTTTAAACATCAGTTTCCCAGGGAACTTGCTTCTCTAAAATATGTTGCTGTGAATCATAAGGAAAGAAAAGCAAACTACAAATTGTCTAGTGCCTATTGTGTATTAAACACTCTACTAGAAATTTTATGCATCATATTAAGCTTAATTACTAAAATTATCTAGTGAAATGAAATGTTCTAACATCTCTTCTTTTCAAATAAAACTTTAAAAAAAGATTTACAGAAGCTAAGTAAGTTTTCCTAATATTATGCAAATTAAATTTTCCTGATGTTATAAAAATCATTTTAGTGTAGGTAAGAAATTACTTATTTTAGAAATAATGTAAATCTCTGTGAGGATCTCATTTAAAAAGTCACTTCCTGGGATGCCTGGGTGGCTCAACAGTTGAGCATCTGCCTTCGGCTCAGGTCGTGATCCCAGGGTCCTGGGATCAAGTCCTGCATCGCGTTTGCCACAGGGAGCCTGCTTCTCCCTCCGCCTATGTCTCTGCCTCTCTCTTTCTGTGTCTCTCGTGAATAAATAAATAAAATCTTTAAAAAAAAGAAAAAGTCACTTCCTTTTCAGGTTTTTACCCCTAAAATAATTATACAACTATAATTGCCCATAATGGTTAATTTTATTCCAAGAATATATCCAAATAATTTATTCAATATTTAAATATTAATAACTGACTGGTTGAATTATATTTAAGATTCATAAATCCCATTTGCCAGCTATCAATAATATTTAGCTCTGCTCATGGAGATACATCTTATAATTTCAGAAAAGTGAAAGAAAAATTGAAGAAAATAATACTCTAGGTTGAAGCCTTAAAATAGAGAAAAAAAATCACCTTTATCCCCTACTGATATTAAAAATGGCATGATTGCCATTCCTAATGGTTATCAGTGAGATGATGTGTTATAGAGTTTGTTAACTTTGTAAAGGTACAAACTGCTTGGAAAGAAGGAGTCATACTTCTTTCCCAGTATTTAAAGTGTAGAAGGACACAAATGTTCAAGGATGCAAAGCACAGTGCACATAGTTGAATGACATACCATTAGGCCATCTACATTTTAAGACATGATTGGCTTAATTAAAATTGTCATAAGAAAGTTTCCCTCTAAGATAATTACTTTTTTTCAACTAGATTTCCCCCAAGAGTCTAAGTTTGCCCAATCATTTTGATCCCGACATTAAATTACAATAATGTAAGGAAACAAAAGGAACAGTGTGCCAATATTTGTTTGCCTCCCTTAAATGGTTTGCAGTGTTCCCGGGCCACCAATTAGGACTCTTAACAACTTTGTGTCATTACCAGTATTGTTTCTTCTGCCCAGAAAAAAACACGACACTATTGATGCTGTGCAAATTGCAGGTCTTTTACCACAGAACACTCTGGAATCTTGGCATTGCCTTCCCTGGTCCTAGGGACTCTCACAAGGATGATCACCTGAGCCAGGCCGGTGGAGCAATCCAGTATTCTGTTGGAACTATTGAAGAAGAGATCCTTTTTTTCTGCTGAGAAAGCTGAAAGAATAGGATTCAGGCATCAAACTGCAGAAGCTATATTTGTGGAAAGCCTTCCTGAGTGAAGCCAATATAGAGCAAAACAGAGGTGGGAAATGAGGTGAGACCAAGTTCTGCTGGCACAGTCAGCACCCCTGAGTCCAGCTGTGCCTGCAGGCCATTCCCTGTGCCTTCCAGTTCTATGAGCCAGGAGGTCACCCCTTCACTTGTGCTGAGCCTGCTCGGGGCCACTGCTTCAGCAATTCTCCTCTCTCTCCTGCTTCATTATATTTTTTCTCTTTAATGCTTTAATGGATCATTCTCCTGGATGTACAAGCATGCTGTTATTTTCCCCATTTTTTTAAAAAAAGCTTCTCTTGACTCCACTGTACTTTTTTTCCTGCTTTTTACATTGTCATTCTTCGAGTAAGATGTCCACACTCACACTCTGCAATTTCTCTCATGTCATTCTTGCTCAAGCCAACTACAAGGAGCCTTTCACTTTGTACCACTCAACTGAACCTGCTCTCATGGAGATGACCAAAGAACTCTATGTTACTAAATCGAACGCTCAGATTTCAGCCTTCCTACCACCTGGCCTACCGAAGACATTTGAATATTTTGGCTCCTCCCAATGCTTCAGTATACTTTGTTTACTCAGCTTCCACAAAAGCTCCTTCTCTTAATTTTCTTCCCAGCTTAGTGGTTGCTCTTCCTCAGTCCCCACTGCTGGTTCCGTTACCTCTTCTCACTTTTGTGGGTTGAGATGGTCCAGGTCTCAGTTCGTTGCAGTTTCTTTTCTGTCTCCATGCACCCATTTGTAATCTCTCTTGGCCTCCTGGATTTAAATATTACCCATGTGCCAATAATTCCCTGGTTTATACCTCCACCCCACACCTCTTTCCTGAATTTCAGACTTGTATATTCAACTCTCTCCGTCCCTTGATATCTGTAACATTTTCTAAACCAAAACCTGGTTCTTCCCCCTAATCCTACTCTGTTCCCACCCTTCCCTGGCCCAGTTTATGACAATTCCATCCTTCTAGTTTCTCAGAACAGCAACAACAAAGAAGTCATTTTTGACTCCTCTCTTTTTTACCATATTACCAAACTAACAGAAAATGCTATTGGTGCTGCTCACCTCTCCAGAATCTATTTCCCCATCTTCACCAGCACTCCTTTGGCTCAAGCCACAGGATTTTACCCTGCATTCTTGCAAAAGCCACCGAAGAATCTCTCTGCTTCTGCCTTAGCTCACTGAGACTCCATTCCCCATGCAACAGATTTAAAATCCCTGTGTTCAAAACACTGCAGTAACTCTCAATCGTATGTACAGTGAAAGACGAAGTCATCACTATATGGCCCACAGAGTCCTATTTGATCTGCCCCCATATATGACTCCCACACATGTCTGCCTGATCCTCTTCACCCCTTCAGCAGCAAGGGTCTTCTTCGAGGTCCTCTGAGCAAACACCAGCCATTCTCCTACCTCCCATCCCCTGCTCTGTGAAGCGATCCTGTCTCCCTGGAGTGCTCTTCTTTGAGATACACTGGGTTAATAATACCCTGCCACTTTGAAGTCTTCACTCAGATCTGATCCTTCCTGTAAAGGCCTGTATCCCCTGACTCCCTTGCTACAATTCCTCCCACCCAGCAATCCTGTTCTTATTTGTCTTACCCAAAACCACTTTTTCATTTTTTTTTTGACAGAAACTGACATCTTTACACAAAGTATGTGATTTTCCTATTTATTATATTTATTGTTTCTCCTTTACCTTGCCCTATTAGAATGTAAGCTCAATGAATGTAAGCTCGATGAAGCCAAGAGTCTTTGCCTGTTTTATTCACTGATAAATCCTAAGTGTCTAGCACATGGCCCAATGTACAGTGGATACTTATTAAATGTGTACTGCATAAGGAAATGAAATAAATCTGTAGCCATATAGATATAATAAGATTATGTAAATTCATATGTCAAACTAGTGGCAAAGCAAGAACTTGAGATTGACTAAATAAAGGCACACTTTTCTTTGAAGTAACGTATTTTCAATGAAGTTCTCAAAGAGAAAGCTCAAGCTCTTGGCTGAGACACACACACACACACACACACACACACACACAACCAATTGCCCCAAAGTTATATAGCTTAATCACTTGTAAACTACATTTCCTAGATATATTTATGGCTTTGTTTTTGGATTTTTGATACTGTGAAAAAAATGCTTTTCACTTCATTTCCCCAGAGAGGCTCTAAATTAATCATACCTCACTCAGTTCTCTGAGGTTTTAGTTCTTTGCTTGTTGATCCGTTTTTCCCTCACAGCAAATTGGCAGACTGACTTTCCATCCCACTTCTTGTATTGCCAGTGCAAACATTTCTGAAATCTTTAATAATTCAGTGGATTGAAAAGTAAATATTTACACCCTTTCTCTGTTTGGGCATTTTGATTTGTATATTTGATTTGCAAATTTTGTGACAGCCAAATTTACTCTGGAAAGCTGGAAAAAAGTTGTAAAAACACTAAATTCTGAGCCAGTAAGTTTTATTTCACTCAAATTAGTCATTTCAGAAAACTGACTTTTAGCACATGATGTCTAGAAATTCAAATGATAATCAGGACTTGCTCATGTTTTGCTTTCTAAACCCATTACGATGCCTTGCTAAAAGTTTCGATTTAGATCTATTGCAGTGAGGCAGGTCATTTCAGTAAATGACATCATGCATCAGAAAGAGCACACTGACAATATCCCAGAGGTTTAAAAACCATTTTTTGCTTCCGTACCTTCCTTTTTTTTTTTTTTTTATCTTCCTTAGCCAGACAGAGATGATAAGCTGTCATGAGCCAAATGTTCTCATATCACTCCTTCTGGGTCAACAAACTGAAGTCACTCTCTTGTACCAACAGACATCATTTCCACATAATGACTGGAAAAGGCAGCATTACTAGAGCATAGTATATCAAAAAGGTAAAAAGTGCAAAACCAAACCCAAGCCTTTGACTGATTAAATCATTTAATGCTTTCTCAGTTTGTAAAAATGTGAAGACCTATCAAGATAATATCATATTTCCAATTAAGGAGATATGCTTACCTCTAGGCTTACGTATTTGTTGAGTTTAGTCTTAAATATACATACTTTATTAAATTCCATGATTTATTCCTTTTTTTTAGTGTTATCTCATTGTGGGAACTTTGATTTTTATAGACAACAGGAAAAACTGCTAGTGATGCTTGTGACCATGAAAGCCTTGATGTTTCCCTCAGCTTGATTAAACTTTAGACAGGCTCCTTCCTGAGTATAGGTCCCCAATTTCCCTTTTCTTAGAGCATTTAATTTAGGAAACTTGCAACTGTAAATTATTTCTCTGCCCCTTGAGATATAAATCTTCATCAAGCCTCTTTCCAGGCTTACAATCTGAGAACGTCTTTCTAAAGGATCTGAGTCATCCCTTGATATGCAGTCATCAAGAAAGATAGTGCCTCATTTCCCAGTCTCTGTGGGAGGGTAGGAGCCTAATTTCCATAATCACCAATTAGCAAACACAAATGCCTAATCACATTGACCAACTCCCCCCCCCCCCATGTTCTTCAGTACTTTTCTACTGGCTCAGCTCAGTGCTTAAAAACTCTCCTACCCTTTGTCTCAAGAGAGTTGAGTTCAATCTCTCTCCCCTATTGCAATAGTCTTGACCCTCATTACTGTAGTATTGAATAAAGTCTTCCTGGTCTGTTTGCCCAACCCAGTATAATTATTCTTCGGGTTTTTTTTTTAATTTTTATTTATTATTGAATTTGACATACAATATTATATTAGTTTCTTGAATAAACAAGAGTGATTCAACAGTTCTATACATTATCAATGCTCATCACAATAAACAGAGTCATCATCTGTCACCAATGTTAAGATGTTATTGACTATATTCCCTCTGCTGTACTTTTCATCTCCATGACCTTTTTCTTTAAGATTTACTTATTTATTTGAGAGAGAAAGCACAATGCATGTGAGTGAGGGGAGGGGCAGAGGAAGAGAATTTTCAAGCAGACTGCCTGCTGAGCACAGAGTCCCATCTCATGATCTGAGCCAACACTAAGAGTTGGACACTTAACTAACTGAGCCACCCAGGGACCCCACCACTCTCCATGACTTATTTATTTGGTAACTGGAAGTTCACACTAGTGCAAGTTGTCTTTGGCAGAAGGTAACTGTGGATTTTTTAATTGGAATAATGTGTTTTCCATATTTCTCTCTAATGTATTATATTCCCCAGAAACCATTCAGAGTCCAGGAGAAGAGGACAAAGACCAAGGCTCAGAAGTGAATTAGAGTCTGACTAGAAGCTCACCAGCGGGATTCATTATGGTAGTGACATTTTGCAAGGACTACTGCATATCTGTCTGTTCCATCTATTAACCAAAGAATTGTCACAACCAGCTGCAGGGAATCTCAATAGCAACAAGAAGTGTCATGGGGTCACTCCGGCAAAAGAGAATGGCCTATGACAAGAAAATAGTCAAGGGATAGACTGGCCACTAAGATTGACGGTACATGTCAACAAACATGTAGGGTTAGGACCAACCCAACCACACGCAGCAGATACTGCTGACCTGGGACACAAGGATCCAACCAATGATCTTGTGGTAAACACCAACACAACAACCAACACATGCCAGGGAGTCCCTAATTTAGCTATGCCATGTCTCATCTGAGTTCCTCAAATACCAACCACCATTTTGGAAAGATAGAGAAAATATGAGGAAATCAGGAAATCTGAGCATTTATCTGGAAGGGACTGACACAACCAAAGGAGGCTACTTTACCCAGTAGGTGCCAGGGAGCTTGAGGTGACCTGATATATGGGCACATATGGGAAATAGTCTCTAAACTGAAAAGCAAATAGGATCTCCCCACCTGAAATATCAGAAAGGGAGACAGAACATAAAGACTCCTAACTCTGGGAAACCAACTAGGGGTGGTGGAAGGGGAGGAGGGCGGGGGTTGGGGGTGAATGGGTGACGGGCACTGAGGGGGGCACTTGACGGGATGAGCACTGGGTGTTATTCTGTATGTTGGTAAATTGAACACCAATAAAAAATAAATTTATTATTTAAAAAAAAGGATCTCCCCACCTTAAAACAATACTCACAGGTGCTCAAGTGTTAACAATACTGAAAAATATGTGGTGTTTCCATGTTATTACTCAACTAACATCACCTGCAAACTCAGAGACTAGAAACTGGCTGAGAAAATAAGACTGATTAGTGATTAATGTACTGTAGTATCTTTATGAGTATTTTGTTTATGTGCTTAATATCCCCAAAGCTTCTGATTATGCATTTTATACAAATTATGATTTTATAAAACTCGATGTGGATTGTGAAGAACAATCCTATTTGCATGTGTAGATGGGTGGTCAACCAGAATCCATGCTTCTATCTGATTCAAAAAATAGTGTCATGTGTGGAGCAGATTCTGTACTCTAGAGCAGAATTGATCCACATTCATTGAGCATCATAGTGATGATGGGTACAAACTAGACAGAGAAGGAAAAATAAATTATATATATATCAATATATATATACATATATGTATATGTGTACTGTATATATGTACATACTATATATGTATATATTGATATACACACACACACATACACACATGCTTTTAATAGATATAATGTTCTACAATAGCATGGGGGAGTAGGATACAAATAGAATTTAGTATCTGAAGCCAGCAAGTACAATATTTCCCCGTGCACACATTCAATTCTAGAAATGCTTTCCAGTTGCAGACCCTTTTGCTACACAAATGAATTGCTTCCTCTAACATCCAAGCACCCTAGCCAGCTCCATCTGGCTCCTGGCCTATGTACAAATAGAGGAGCACACAAGAGTTATGTTTTCATGAAAAATACAGAGAAAAAAATATGATATTATGGGTTTTATGTCAAAAATGTGAGACCTTACCACTAATTTTGCCAGTACTCGACATACATTTGGATTTTCTGAGTTATGCTCAATTATCACATGTTTTAAAAGATCTCCTTACAGTTTTATATAGAACAAATCAAGCTTCGATATATTTAATTTGGGGATATTATGCTAAAATAGTGAAGAATACAAACAGATGCAAGTGTAACAAACCATTGGTGGTGATTTTTCCAATCAAGCACTTTTATTTATTAATCTGATTTTAACCTATGGTTATAATCTTGCTCTTTTGTCACTGTATCTCCTAAACTGAGAAATAAATAACTTCTAAAATTATATGCCACTAATTATTCTGCATTAGAAAGAGCAGATACATATTTCCTTGGCTTCACCGAGATAGAAATCTTCTCAGTCTGAGAGAGCATGATCGAGTCTGTCAGGATGCCAAAGGTAGGGAAGTGCAGGCAGAAGAGGAAAAAGCACATCATCTTGCTCTGTTTATCTCCATCTTATTTCTATTTGTAATGCATAATGGAAAGTTCTAAATTGTCCCTTTTGATAAAAAGAAAGTCTCACAAAGCAACCTCATTTCCACTCAAACCAGTGAGGCCTTTCATACGATTGTCAGGCCACCTATCATAGTTCATGGCTCCCAATGTATATTGATCCATTGAGTCATAATAAAGCAATGCTTCCAGCTGGGAATGAGAGTTAATGCAAACATTTTCTGGATCAGAAAAGACGGACAAAAAAAATAGGTCATGCTTCTGCCTAGCCAATTTCAAATTGCTTCTGGCGATACTGTGAATCTCATCCACACCCCTGCGTTTTCCACACACTCTGTTACTACCAAGGAGAATGGAAGCAACTGAAAAACAGCACCCTAGCAGAGCAGTTCAATGCTCATGATGACAGCTACCGTAATTGTAAAATGCAAATCTTTTGACAAGCACAATGGAAAATCAATTCTAGCCTGGATTATTATACTGCAATTGTTATTGCTCTTGTTATTTTCTTTTCTGAAGATAAAAAAATTAATAAAGATCAATTTGGAAAATACCTTCAGAGCTCAGAATTTTGCATTTTCATTTAAAAAAATTACCACAAAAGAAAAAAATTTAAATTGTTAATAAAAATGAATGAATGAATAAATATATATATACATACATACATACAAATACAGAAAGAAAACAGGCAGAAGAAAACTTTTGGAGGTGATGAATAAGTTTATGGCCTTGATTATGGTGATGGTTTCATGGATGTATTTTTTAAATTTTTTTATTTGAATATAATTGACACACAATGTTACATTAGTTTCAGGTGGACAACATGGTGATCCAGCATTATTTCTATATGTTATGCTGTGTTCACCACAAGCGCAGCTACCTCTGTCCCCATACAACGCTATTACAGTACCACTGACTATATTCCCTGTGCTGTATTTTTTACCCCCGTGAGTTTTTCATCCCACAACTGGAAGCCCCTACCTCCCACATCCTTTCACCCATTTTGCCCATCCATCCATCCCTTCCCTCTGGCAGCCATCAGTTTGTTCTCTGTACTTATAGGTTTAATTCTTCTTTTTGTTTGTTTACTCATTTGTTTAGTTTTTTAGATTCTACATATGAGTGAAATCATGGTATTTGTCTTTCTCAGTATGACTTATTTCATTTAGCATAATAATATCTGCTAGGTACATCCATGTTGTCACAAATGGCAAGACTTCATCCTTTTTTATGGATGCATAAAATTCTGTTTCCCACAATGGCGGCACCAGTTTACATTCCAACCAACAGTGCCCAAGGGTTCCTTTTTCTCCATGTCCTCACTAATATTTGTAATTTCTTGTCTTTTTTATTTTAGCCATTCTCACAGGTGTGAGGTGATTATCTCATTGTAGTTTTGATTTGCATTTCCCTGATGATTAGTGATGTTGAGCATCTTATGATGTGTCTTTTGGGCACCTTTATGTCTTCTTTGGAAAAATGTCTATTCAGGTCCTCTGCCCAGTTTTTAATCAGATTGTTTTTGTTTTTTTGGTGTTGAACTATCTTAATTTTTTATATATTTTGGATATTAACCCTTAATAGATATATCATTTGCAAATATCTTCTCCCATTCGGTATGCTGCCTTTCTGTATTATCAATGGTTTCTTTCACTGTGTAAAAGCTTCTTATTTTGATGTAGTCTCAATAGTTTATTTTTGCTTTTGTTTCCCTTGCCTCAGGAGCCATATCTAGAAAAATGTTCCTAAAACTAATGTCAAGGAAATTACTGCCTATGCTCTCTTCTAGGACTTTTATGGCTTCAGGTCTCACATTTAGATCTTTAATTTTGAGTTTATTTTTGTGTAGGTTGTTAGAAAGTGGTCCAGTTTCATTCTTTTATATGTAGCTGGCTAGTTTTCCTAGTATCATTTATTGAAGAGTCTGTCTTTTTCCCCCATTATATATTCTTATCTCTTTTGTATAGATTTATTGGCCATATAATTTTAAGTTCATTTCTGGGCTCTCTATTCTATTCTACTGATCTAAGTGTCTATTTGGGTACCAATATTATATTGTTTCGATTACTATACCATTGTAGCATATCTTTAAATTTGGAATTGTGGTATCTCCAGCCTTGCCCTTGTTTCTCACAACTGCTTTGGCTGTTCAGGGACTTTTGTGGTTCCACATAAACTGTAGTATCATTTGTTCTAGATCTGTAAAATGATGTTGCTATTTTGATATGGACTAGATTGAATCTGTAGACTGTTTTGGGTACTATAGACCATGGGTGTATTTTTATCCTCAAATTCATCATGTTGTATCCCAAACTCATCATGTTGTAAACATTGAATACATACAGGTTTTTGTCTATCAATTATACCTCAAAATGGCTTATAAAAATTAGCAATTTGCCAATTTAGGAAATACGAATGTAATATTTCCAGAGTCAAGTTGGCTCAATAGTCAACCATAAATGCCAGCAACTTTGTATTTCTATTTAAAGGCACTGATTTTAAGTAATCAAAACTACCAACAAAGAAAACTCCAGGACCAAATGGCTTCACAGGTAAGTTATACCAAACATTTAAAGAAGAGTTAATACCTATTCTACTCAAGCTATTCTAAAAAATAGAAGCAGGAAAACTCCCACATTCATTCCATGAAGCCAGTATCATTCTAATATCAAAACCAGATAAAGGGGCACCTGGATGGCTTAGTCAGTTTAGCATCTGACTTCAGCTCAGGTCATGATCCCAGGGTCCTGGGATCAAGTACCGTGTAGAGCTCCCTCCTCTGTGAGGAGTCTGCTTCTGCCTCTGCCTCTCTCTCTCTTAAATAAATAAATAAATAAATAAATAAATAAATAAATAAATAAATAATAAACCCAAACAGATAAAAAACAAATGAAAAAAAAAAGACACCCACCCAAAAAAACTATAGGCCAACGCTTCTGATAAATATAGATGCAAAAATCCTCAACAAAATGCTAGCAAACCAAATCCAACAATACATTTTAAAAAATTATTCACCATGATCAACTGGGATTTATTCCTGGGATACAATGCTGGCTCATTATTCACAAATCAATCAACATGATACAGCACATCAGTAAGAGAAAGGATAAAAACCATATGATCACTTCAATAGATGCAGAAATACCACTGGATAAAGTATAACATCCATTCATGATAAAAAAAAAAAAAAAACCCTCAACAAAGTAGACTTAGAGGAAACATACCTCAACATAATAAAAGCCATATATGAAAAACCCACAGCGAACACCATACTTAATGGGGAAAAACTGAGAGCTTCACCCCTAAGGTCAAGAACAAGACAAGGATGTCCACTCTTACCACTTTTATTCAACACAGTACTAGAAGTCCTAGCCACAGCAATTAAACAACAAAAAGAAATAAAAGGTGTCCAAATCAGTAAGGAATAAGTAAAACTTCCACTATTTGCAGATAACATGATGCTATATATAGAAAACCCAAAAGACTCCACCAAAAAACTACTAGAACTGATCAATGAATTCATTAAAATTGTAGGATACAGAATCAATGTGCAGAGATCTGTTGCATTTCTATACACTATTAATGAAGAAGAAGAGAAATTAAGAAAACAATACCATTTACAATTGTGCCAAAAACAGTAAGATACCTAGTAATAAGTCTAACCAAAGAGGTGAAAGATCTGTACTCTGAATACTGTAAAACACTAATGAAAGAAATGGAAGATGACATAAAGAAACAGACATTCTATGCTCATGGACTGCATGAACAAATATTATTAAAATGTCTTTACTACTCAAAGCAATCTACATATTTAATGCAATCTCTATCAAAATATCAACAGCATGGGGCACCCAGATGGGTTAGTTAGTTAAGCCTTTGACACTTGATTTTGGCTCAGCTCATGATCTCAGGTTTGTAAAATTGAGCATGGACCCCACTTAAGATTCTCTCTCCTCCTCTCCTTCTGCCCCTTTCCACCCCTGACTCATGCACACACACACACACTCTCTCTCTCTAAAAAGAGAAAAGAAAAGAAAAGCTAGAGATACTGCAATTCTAGACTTCAAGTTATATTACAAAACTGTAGTAGTCAAAACATTATGGTATTGGCACAAAAATAGACACATATATCAATGGAATACAATAGAAAACCCAGAAATGAACCCAAAACTATATGGTCAAAAATCTTTGACAAAGAAGGAAAGAATATCAAAAGGGAAAAAATCTTTTCAACAGATGGGTTGGGAAAACTGGCCAGCAACATGCAAAAGAATGAGACTGGACCACTTTCTTACATCATATACAAAAATAAATTCAAAATGGATTAAAGACTTAATATGAGACCTGAAGCCATAAAAATCCTAGAGGAGAGCACAGGCAGTAATTACCCTGACATGAGCCATAGCAACATTTTTCTAGATATGTTTCCTGAGGCAAGAGAAATAAAAGCAAAAATAATCTACTGGGACTACATCAAAATAAAAAGCTTCTGCATAGTGAAGAAAATAATCAACAAACTAAAAGGCAACCTGCTGAATGGGAGACAATAACTGCAAATGACATATATAATAAAGGGTTGGTACTCAAAATATATAAAGAACTTACACAACTTAACACTCCCAAAAATGAATAATCCAATTAAAAATGAGGAGAAATGAATAGACATTTTTCCAAAAAAGACACTGATATGAAACAGACACATTAAAAGATATTCAACATACTCATCATCAGGAAATACAAATCAAAATTACAATGAGATATCACCTCACAACTGTTAAAATAGCTAAAATAAAAAACACAAGAAAACAACAAGTGTTGTAAGGATGTGGAGAAAAAGGAACCCTCGTGCTCTGTTGGTGAGAATGGAAACTGGTGCAGCCACTGTGGAAACAGTATGGAGGTTCCTCAAAAAGTTGAAAATAGAACTACCCTACAATCCAGTGATTTACATTACTGGGTATTTACCCCAAAAATATAAAACACTAACTCAAAAGGATATAAGCACCCCTATGTTTACAGTAGCATTATTTACAATAGCCAGTTTATAGAGATACAATGGAATATTATTCAGCCATAAAAAAGAATGAAATCTTGCCATTTGCAACATCATGGGTACAGCTAGAGAGTGTAATGCTAAGTAAACAAGTCAGTCAGAAAAAGACAAATACCATATGATTTCACTCATGTGTAGAATTTAACAAACAAAACAAACAAACAAAAAGGTAGAGAGACAAACCAAGAAACATACTCTTAACTAAAGAGAACAAACTGATGGTTACCAAAAGAGGAGGGGGCAAGGCAGGTGATGAGGATTAAGGGAAGCACTTGTGATGAGCACTGGGTGATGGATGAAACTGCTGAATCACTATATCATACACCTGAAACTAATAGAACACTGTACGTTAACTATACTGGAATTAATAAAATAATGGTACTGATCTTTCCTGATATATATAACTGAGTAGAAGAATATCGTGTCATGTTATTCATTCTCTGTACAATTTTTAAGTCCATCATTTTTTACAAAATTATATGCAAGCCTGGATACAAGCTTCTAGCATTTTATGTTCCTTTACATAAAAATAGGAGGGACAGTGTGAAGGTATGGACATCATATGGAACTCCCAGATGACCCACAAGTAGAGTTTTAATAAGAAATTCATCATTTGCATAATTCTTGAGAAATTATGCTTTCAAAAAAGGAACAAAAGTTTTTGGTTTTGCTATGCTGACATCCTGTATCTTTAGAATAGGAGATTTGCCGAGGTCAATAAATGAGCTGAGATAAAACCATCAGGAAACGTCTCTAGATCAGAAGTCATGACCAAATCACTTAGAACAATCACTTTCTTTAGCTCATTTCCTCTCCCCAGCCCCTTTGGCCAGCCTTTTTCTGTACCCTTCATAGAGCTCCCTTTTGTTTAAAAGCTAATACAATTCTCCTCTCCTCTTTAATTTTCATTCCCCGTGGACTGCATTTCTTGTGCCTATGGCTGCAATGATTAGCGTTTTGTTTTTGGATCATGACGCCTGAATCTTTATTTTGAGCTCTGACTTTCCTTTGAAATCTGTATCCCAAATCCTGAATGCTTCCTATATATCTATTCATGGATGCCCTATAGATATCTCAAGCTCAACATTCCAAAACTGGATGCCTTACCTCCTGTCTGAACCAGATGGCCACATCATTCCAATCTTTGCTCAGACTGAAATTTTAAAATCACTTCTAATTATTCCCTTTCAATAATAGAAACAGAAATTTCTATATGTGTAAAAATTGCCAATCTGGTCATTGTTACCTCCAAAGTGATCTTCACTGTAGCCTTTGCTTTTCATGATCTCTACCTTGGTTTGAGCCCTTATTATTCCAATCAGTCAGTTAAAAACTTACTTTCTGTATTAATTTTTAGTTGATAGGGATATAACCTTGAACTGAGTAAATGAAAGAATGAGAAGACATGAAAGCACTTGAGAGATCTTAGTGAGATGGCATTGGCAGAGCTCAGTGATCTGTGGGTATTCCTTTAGATACTGGATATAGGAAGGGCAAGGAGAAGCTTATAAAGTCAAGGATGATGGCTTGGAAAACTTTCTAGATGGTAATGCTGACAGTAAAGTCATCAGTGGATGGGGAAATGTGGAAGATGTAAAATGGAAGGAACAGGAATCCCAAGGAAGCCTGAGAGATAAAGGATACTGTGGAGTGATTCACTTTAGAAAGAGGGGCAGCTCTTCCAGGGTGGTGATAATGAAGGAAGCAAGGCCAGTGGGATTTGGCTACATTTATAGGCTTTGGAGAGGAGGACAGGAAATTGTGTTCCTGCCTGATGTCCTACCCTTCTGGAGATCTTCAATATGTGCCTCTTAAAGAACCAATCTATTTTTGTCATTGTTCCCAGAGTTGCTTTAGTAAAAGCAAGTTGAAAATTCTTTCTGCTAACAAAAGGAATCCTTTTAGGTGAGGCATTTAACGTAACTTCGATTTGGCATTGGAGGCACTGGAGCCTCAGAAAACAGTGCATTTTTCTATGAAGCTTATTCTCATTCTTCACAATTTCACTTGAATGACATGTATTCCTGTGCCTCTCATTCAGCTAGGACTTTCTTTCCTTTACCTCTGAGGAGCAGCTCCACCAGGACCTCTCCCACAGTCTGGCTTGTTACTTATAAGAACTTGATAACAGAAAGAATAGAGTTTATTTACATTTGTTAAATTAATAACTAAGAACCAATCTTTATTAGAATATCACTGTTGTATTTAAGTCCAACATTGTAAAAACTTTTGTGAGCTGGTCAGACATAAAAGTGAGGCTTGCCATAGTAACAGCTGAACTGTTACTATTCGAATAGAGAAACAGAACTAAATTAGATGCTGAGATGACTTCAGAAGGCCAAAGGTCTGAAGAATTTTGCTTTCTACTAACAAAGTAAAATGATGGACTTTTTTAATGAGCAAAGTTGACATTTCAAAGTATCTTAAACTCTCTTTTGCCATTTATTTTATAAGAAATAGTTCTGATTATTTTTCATCCATCTTTTTTTTAGTATCTGAAATGTGTCTTGAATTCCAATGAATAAATGAAATATTTGATCAATATTGATTTAATAAAATGTCTTAATTAAGTATCTTAACATTTGAATTATTGTGGTTTATGTGTAGATTATAAAGCAGTTAGATTTCATGTTTCTGAAAAATCTAAACACTATTAAAGTTTCCTGATACCTTTTAAAAATAGGAAAAAGGTAGAAATAAAATGTCAAAAAATTGAATCCAAGAGGAGCTATGAAATTTAGGATATTTCTAACTCTTAACAAAAACTATGAAGAGGCGCCTAAGTGGCTCAGTCAGTTGAGCATCCAACTACTGATTTCAGCTCAAGTCATGATCTCAGGGTCACAAGATCAAGCCTTGAGTCGGGATCCCCACTCAGCACAGAATCTGCTTGAGATCCTCTTTCCTCTCCCTCTGCCCCTCTCCCCAGTCACATGCTCTTTCTCTCTCTAAAATCAATCAATCTTTTTTAAAAAAAATATGAAAGAACAAGGAAACAGAAAAATACAAAATGCCATTTTCCTTAAAATCTCTAAATGCCATCCCTCTTAGCAAAGAACATAGAATTTATCCCCCTAATCACATAGACTACTTATGGTTTTCAGTACTAGACCACACACAAACTTTCCTGAGAAAGTTAGTATATACAAAGAATTATCAATATTTCTCTAATCACCCCACCACTAACACTCACAATTAGTGAACCAAATGTGATCACTATATCCGTTAGTGCATAAATGGTCAAAAGAAATTCCAAGAATGACTCTGGATCACTAGTTATAAATAGAAGTTGCCCTTGTGTTCCACAATGTGCTTCCCTGTCCTGACTCATTTGATTCTTACAATAAACCCATGAGACGGAAACTACTATTTTTCCTAATTTGGACATGAAGAGATGGAGACAAAGGGAGGTAGTCACTTGTGAAAGGTCACAGACCCAATATCAGGCAAAGCCCTGAACACTGTTGACTTGGGAAAGTTTTCTTCATCACAGATGCTATGGCTTCCACCTCCAGGAAGTTTGTCTTTTTAGAAACAGTTAAGTTGACACATGGACAAGTGACGTATACTACATAAGAAACTGAAACAGGACATATACTAAAGAAGTTTAGGATCTAGAGAGTGTTGCTGGCCGAGTGATTAGGGAAACAGAAACATTCCATTTAGGTTCTAGGGTAGGATTTTGAAAGGTCGAAATGAAGGGTTGGAGCCTTCCAAGCAGAGGATTGATATGAGGGCAGACAGATGTAAGGCACATTTTTCAGAATGGCAGTAATTGGACTGAGGGGAGAGAGAGGGCAGGGAGAGGGCAGTGGTCATTAAGGCAGGAAAAGAAAGTGGAGCCAGATTGCAGAAAATCTTTCATTCAAAACTAAGAAAACAACTGTCAAACTTTCAGCATCTAAGGACCACTTAGCGTGTGTTTTATGTTGGGTACATGTGTGGATCACCAACTTTAGATAAATTAGTATCAAAAAAGACAATCTACAAATTTAAATGTATAGAATAAACAATATTTAAGATCACTAACAATATGCAGACTTATTCACACTGTTCTATAAGAAGGTATTATTTGTAATCTTTTACCAAACTATACCCAACTTATGATGGATAGTTTAATCTGTTTGAGCCACTTACATAGCCAGTTGCTTTAAGTTCTCACTCTTGATATTTATTCAGTAAAACATTTTAACTCATATTCTTAGATCACTGAGAAAGACAAGATTTTGTAGCTCTGTCAGATTTCTGGATATTTTGATGAAAGATAGACACTGAATGGAGAGCTGTTCTCCTTTTAGCATAAAATCAAATAGTATGTCAACCAACATTTCCAACCCCAAAAGCTGGAAGTTTGAATGTTTCAACGGGATATATACATTCTTAATACACTGACGTGTTGTATGTGGTTCTAGAAACAAGTTTTTAAAACTATGCTAAAGAACTCCTATGTGCAGGGGCGCCTAGGTGGCTCAGTTGGTTAAGCGCCTGACTCTTGGTTTCAGCTCAGGTCATGATTCTCAGGGTCATGGGATCAAGCCCCAGATCAGGCTCCCCACTGGGTATGGAGCCTGCTTAAGATTCTCTCTCTATGGTGAAAATTAACAAGACAGGTGAAAATTAACAAATGCTGGAGAGGATGTGGAGAAAGGGGGACCCTCTTGGTTGGGAATGTGAACTGCTAACTGTTGGTGGGAATGTGAACTGGTGCAGCCACTCTGGAAAACTGTGTGAGGAGGTTCCTCAAAGAGTTAAAAATAGAGCTACCCTACGACCCAGCAATTGCACTACTGGAGATTTACCCCAAAGATACAGATGCAGTAAAAAACTGAGACACCTACACCCCAATGTTTCTAGCAGCAATGTCCACAATAGCCACACTGTAAAAGGAGCCTCGGTGTCCATCGAAAGATGAATGGATAAACAAGATGTGGTCTATGCATACAATGGACTATTACTCAGCCATTAGAAATGATGAATAGCCCCCATTTGCTTCAACGTGGATGGACCTGGAGGGTATTATGCTGAGTGAAGTAAGTCAACTGGAGAAGGACAAACATTATATGGTCTCATCCATTTAGGGAATATAAAAAATAGTGAAAAGGATTAAAGGGGAAAGGAGAGAAAATGAGTGGGAAACATTAGTGAGGGTGACAGAGCATGAGAGACTCCCAACTCTGAGAAACAAACAAGGGGAGGTGGGCAGGGGGATGGGGCGACTGGGTGATGGGAACTGAAGGGGGCCCTTGACGGGATGAGCACTGGGTGTTATATGTTGGCATATCGAACTCCAATAAAAAAATATACAAAAAAAAAAAAAAGATTTTCTCTCCCTCTTTCTCTGCCCCTCCCACTCTTGCTATCTCTTTCTCTCAAATCAATAAATATCAATAAATATGTTTTTTAAAAAAGAACTTATACATGCATTGTGAATATACATATATAGATACAGATTTTTTTTTTTAAGCAACAAACAATCACGTACCGGGAACACATCAAACACTTAGTTAGGGTCTTTTGCATTGCAGTCTAATTTGTGAAAGAAATTCTACTATTTTTTCCCCAAGATCATTATATTTTGACTCTTAAGAGATAAGTTCAAGTAAGTGGTATGCCGTAGTGTTTAATCTGTTGTTCTCTGGGAGGGTACAGGGGAGAAACCCCTGCTTCATAGCATTTGTCAATTCCTGTGGTGTAAATGCTCCCCCAGTGGCAGATTTCAAGCTCCCAACTTGGTAACGCTAGGTTGGGAAGAGCTGCTGACTGTGGGCTCCCACAAGCCAGCAGGTTATTGACCACAGCTCAGATAAGCTACTTGAGCAATACAGCTAGAATCATATTGCAGTTATGAATTTCTCAGTTACAGCCTCAGGTATGAAAAATGCATTTTTTCCCTAACTCAATCTAATTTTCTCTCTTGAGTTTCTATTCTGTCTAATGTAGAAAATCAATCTAATCATTTCTGAGGAACTCAGTCCAGTTCACAGATTACTCAGTCAATTCAGAATTTTATTTCTGTCACCTTCAGCTTCAAAATACTTGCAGGTGTCTGTGTCCCTTCCTGCCAGCTCTGGGAGCAGGAGACAGGAAGACTAGTTTCTCGTCTTCTACACGTACAAAGTTTCCTCTCTGCTCCGTCATGACCTGCTAAGAGTTGGTTGGGACGTGCTTTATCACAGCATTTGGATATTCCTCCTCCCATTGCAGGTGCGACCCTTTGCCCACACCAACCCCTCCACTCCCTACCTCCTGCATTCGTTCTTGGTGCCCACAGGAGCCCTTGGTTCTGCTCTTATGCCATCTGGAGCTGCTGTGGGGTCTCTATCACACTACCCTGTCTACAATGCAGCAACAGGGCAATCTGGTGACTTGTCCTGGGGTGGGCAGGCTCCCCTCCATCACCCACTCTACACACAGCTTTCACATACAGGCACCTGAATGGGAATGAAGGGCTCTGTGATGTTTCCCACTGTGGACTTAATCTGATGCAGGACTTTAGGGGAGAGTGAGTCTTCACACTTGCTTGCTCATGTCCAACCCTCTTCCTACTTTTCCAAACCTTCCTTCTCTCTTCCTCTCAGTGGGATACAGGGAAAAGGGATTCCTTTAGGCTGTTCATTTCTCCTTCATATCTTTTATATCGTAGACCTCAAAGGTATCCACTTAGCTTTGTTCCCAAGCTGTACAGTGACCCCCTTTCCTTAAGCCTTGGGTGACAATGCGCCTCTCTGAGCTGGGAAAGGAGAGATAAAGGAAGGGCAGGTGGGGAGGTCATATCCATTTCTGCTCCCCAAACCATCCCCCATGCAGAATTACCTCTGAAGGAATTATTATTGCCATTAAGAATGTTTTTATGTCTTCCTTCATTACAGTAATTTATGTGCTCACCTTTCCCAACATTAACCAGTGTGCTTTAATGCAGAAAAGCAGAAACTATTGCCCACTTGCTTGCACAATACAGTGAAAAGGCCTCCCTACTCACCACTTCCCTGCAAACAGTCTGGTAAGACTGTAACAATGGAGACCTCTTCCTGTCTGCCAACCACCTGCCGTGAATGAAGCCCCTCCCGTCTATCCAGCGCACACTCCAGCCTGTAACATGCACACCAGATGAACCTGAACAGGAGAGAAAGTGTTTTCTTCCACAGTATGGGTCACCAAGGCTAACCAGACTGAAAGACTGATGAGGGTTTTTGCTCTTATAAAGGGAGAAGCAAAAAAAAATAAAATAAAAAAATTAAAAAAAAATAAAGGGAGAAGCAGGATTAAAACTCAGAAATCAAAGTAGTTCTTACATCGAAGAAAGCAGGAGGCTGCTAGCATTTCCTCATAATAGTTACTCTTCCACCTTCAGAGCCACTAAAAAAAATATAGGTTTTGATAGTGTCTTTTGATAGAGGAATTTTGCAGACAGCTTATTCTACTTTGCTCCCCAACATATCAATAATGAGTTTTTGCTATAAGGAGTGTACCTTGGATGCATATGTAGTCCTGTTCTTTTCCATTTCAGAAAAAAAGTCATAACATTCACATTAGAAACACTAGTTTATTTCCTGGTTATAATTTGTAACTCTCTATTGATATTCTCTATTTGTTGAGACATTATTCTTCTTATTTCTTTTGGCTCTTTGAGCACTTAAGAGAGTTGATTTAAAGTCTTTTGCCTACTAGGTCCAACTTCCTTGTTCTGTCTATCCAGTGCTTTCCTTATTTAGATGCTTGTATGAAATCACCACATTCAAATATTCACATATGCCAGCTTGTGTGTTATACTTTATACTAAAATCATGGCCACTCCTTATATATTCTTGCTTTTTTAATTCCACTTATAATTTTATGGATCAATGTGCCCTTTATGTGTCTGTGTTGATCACAGAATTAATATCATGTGGTATTATTAGGTTTATTTAAATAATTAGATTTGCAGAACAAATATAAAAGCACACCAATTAAGTAAAGATGGGCTAGTTAAGAGAAATTATACTCTGTTAGTAAATGGTAGACAATTCATAGGTTATCTTACTGTTTAACTTGAAGAAGTTTATGAATATTTTTTATTCTTCCTTCCTTAAAACTACCAAATTATCTGCTCAACTGCTGCAGAATATTAGCTGGACTTTAGAAAGCACATTCAGAAACATCCATACATGTGATGAAGGTGAGGTTGAAAAATCTTTAACAGACAAAAAAACAAGGTCACAACTGCACTCAAAATTTATTTTTATTGAGGAAAGCCTCAAAATTGCATGAGCAGTTATGGGTCTATTAAAATAACCTTGGTTAGAAATCCAAAAATTGCAGTAGGGTAGTAGTAATGGAAACTAAAAAAAAAAAAAAAAAAAAAGTGTTATAAGAGAGATTGCAAACCATGTACCTACACATAGAATTTATCATTTTCAGGAAGAGGGATCAAGAGAGAGATACAAGGCGATTCTAAGAATGTTAAGCCATGGTGATTAAGATAACCACCAGGAACCAGAAAAGAAAAATAATTACAAGCAGAAGCTGGTTGGGAGGTAATATATGTAACTTAAGATATGTTGAGCTTTTTTTGTAAAGACAAGACATCTCGTCGGCAACTGGAAAATTGCACCAGGCAGTTGAAAATACAAGAAAGGAGATTGTTAAACATGTTTCTCCTCCAGCACAAATGTGAGATTGTCTGTACTAGGCCTCCTCCTGAGCCCTGGCGGTGGACCAGCTCGTTGTAGGAGGGCATGCACAATGCCAAGGTCAAGGAAGAGGCTTTGGAAAAACCCACATAAACATTCTCATTTTGGCACAGAGTCCCTGATCCTGTTTCTCATTTTTATATGGTCAGATATTTTTATATAGTCTATTAAATCAGTTACATTTTATGTGGCCAATTATATAGCCCATCTTACATGTGTCCCTTTTATTTTCTATTGTTAATATCCACTACATGGCCACCTTTTTTTAAAGGTAAAAAAGATGTAAGAAAAATAACAATCCTCAAATCATTTAAATAGGATTTGGGCCTAACTTTCTACTTAAATTATTAGACCTTTAAGGACCTGACCTGACAATTCCCACTGAGGGAGAAAATCTTTGATATAAAGTCCTATTTGAGAAGAAACAGAGAAATCCTTACAAAGTCATGTAGTTTTTCCACATCCTTTCTCATGGAATTACATCTGCAGGGCAGCCTTCAAAAGGCTTATAGTTAAAAATCAAACGAGATAATTTATGAGAATAGGTTTTAAATTACATATCATTAGACAGACAGACGATGATAATGACAGACTGATACAGACTATATGACGTGGTGTCCACAAGGCGGCAGAAGCTGAGGTCTCCTGCTCATACCCCCATGCCCGCCTCGCCCTGCGCCCTAGCAACAATAATCTAGTGGCCATCCAAGGACAAAAGAACCTTTGTGGGAGCTCAGGGACCCAGTCCCAGGCCAAAGCAATTCTGCTCTCGGGTCTCACTGGAGTCCCACCCCGGGTCCTACAAGAGACACGCCTGACCGTACCCCTGAAGGCAGGCCCTCCAATTTCCATCAGGAAGAAGATCCTGCAACAGCTCTGGAAAGGGGCTCTGGCCCCTCCCAGCTGCTCCAGGAGCTGTTCTGCCCGCGTGGGGACTGGGCCAGCCCCTCACTGCCAGATCAGGAAGCAGTGGTTCAGGGGCCTGCTCCCCAGAGGTCAGCCCTCAAATCTCATGGTCTGACTGTGGATCTTGAAGGGGTCCTGCTCCCCCTTCTAAGCCCTCTCAGCTGCAGTATGGGAGCAGTCTCATACTCACAACTCCACAGGTAGGGCCTGCCTACTTTGACCCTACTGAACCCTCAGACGGACCCGTGACCCTAGCCCCTCCAGTCCTGGAGTCATCCTGCCCACCCAGAGGTCTGGCAGGAGACAAGTTCTTCCATGTCCTTGAAAGCAGGCCTGCAGACCTTGGTCCAAGCTGTGGACCCTGACGCAGCCATTTGAATCGGTTCCAGGCCCTCTCAGACACAGTCTGGGACCAATCCTGCCTGCCCAGGGACCTGTCCCTTGATGCTCCTTCAAATGCAGACAACAATGCAAGGTTATACAGACCACAAAAAGCCAGGCAGACATGATACCACCAAAGGACAGTAATAACTTCCAGCAACTGACCCCAAAGAAATGAAGATCTACAAATTACCTAACAAAGAGTTCAAAATAATTATCAGAAAGAAACTCAGTGAGATACAAGACAACACAGACTACTAAACAAAATCAGAAAAACAATGTAGGAATAAATGAGAAGTTTAACACTTCTGAGCAGCCTTATTGAGTTGCATCTCAGAATTTTCCACCCGGAGGACAAAGCAGGAGGATTTTATCCATCCTTTTTATTTTTTTATTTTTTTATTTTTTGTCCTCTATTGGTCAGGGTTAGCCTTCAAGGCAGGTACTACTCTCCATACTCCACCATCACAATTATGATGCCCCATGGATTCACTGGGAGCATCCAGAGAACCACGGGCAGGAAGCTTCAGTCAGTGGTACAATCCCACAGGTCATTACACCTGCTGGAAGCTGAACCTGCTCCTTACCTCACTGGCTAGAGAAAGGTGTCGCTGAAAGGATGTAAGTGTCACCCAAGAAGTGTCCAACAGATTACAGCACACTTTAATGACCACAGTTTCTAATACGAGTGTATACAAAAAAAAAAAAAAAAAAAGATGGTTTTCTACTCACACTTCTGCACTATCCTCTCCTAGGGAAGATGCTCAGGATGGTATCAGACTGGAAGGCTCCAGGCCTCTGCTTTCACTGTTTCTTTGGTTTTGCAATCCACCATGCTTGCAGAGCACAAGTGCCTTCCAGCTAAGAGGGTGCATTCTCATTCTGAAGTTCAGTCCCAGGCCCTCCACACATATATGCTAACATTTGTTTGGAGTATTTTGCATTTATATTCATTAGAGAGAGTGGCTTTTAATTTGCCTTTCTTGTTTGTCCTTGACAGGGTTTGGTATCAAGGTTATGCTGGCCTCACAGAATGAGTTGGGAAGTATTTTGACTTTTTTTTTCTGTCCTCTGGAAAAGAATGTGGAAGATTAGAGTTTTATCTTCCTTAAAAGTTTCTGGGAGAATTCACGTATGAAGGCATTTTAGCCTGGAGTTTTCTCTGTTGGAGCGTGTGAATTATGGATTCACTATCTTTAACAGACAGAGGGATATTTAAATTTTACACTTTATTTCCTGGGTACAACTTTTTTTAAGATGTGTTTTTTTAAATAATTTTTTAAATTCATTTAAATTTTCACCATTATTAGCAGAAAGTTTGTTGAAATATCCTCTTATTTTTGTCTTATTGATTGTATTGCATGTTTTCTATTTCACTAATTAATGTCCTTTTTTCCTTTCCTTTTCCTTTGTTTAATCTGTCACTTCTTAAGAATTTCTTGGGAAAGTGAAGAAGTAGGCAATGGATGGATCATTAATATTTAGCCCACCTTCTTTTGTAATATGTGCAAGGAAGCCTACCAGTTTGGACAAAGCCACATCAAAATTTTGACCTATGGTATTTGGTTATCATTGAATTAAAATATCCCCTAATTTCCATTGAGATTTCTTTTTGGAAAGTATATTAATTAAATTCCACACCCTTCTAGGTTTTTAAGTTTTTCCTAATTATTGATTTCTGCTTTATTCAACTATATCCAAGGGACTTATTCTGTAGGATTTAAATCTCCTTTGAGATTTGTTTAAACAATTTTTATGGCCCAGAATAAGCTTAAGTAAATATCCTAAGGTACACTGGATAAGAGTATGTATTCTTTAGTTGTTGGAGGCAGGGTTTCATACAACCTGCCCATTATATAAATATAAATTACATAGTTGACATATTTTGTCAAATTTGTTAACTTTGCTGTTAAAATCCTCTGTATTTTCACTGCTTTTTGCCTATTTCTTCAATAAGATACAGAGAGAGCACAGTTAAAAACCCCTTCACTCTGTTTTGAGTTTCAATTTGTATTGTCTGTTTCTCCTATTGTTTCTGTCCATTTTTCTTTATATATTTTGAAGCTCTGTTACTTGGAGCATAAAATGTCAGGCTCACTATATGTGATTTCCTTTCTCTCCAGGATCTTTGCCCCTGAAGGCCTATCTTGGGTTTTTATCCGATATCCTCAAGCAGTTAACACTTTCTGATGGTTTACTAGTTTATAGAAATGTAGCTATTACAGACTAAATGTGTCTCTCCAAAATTCATAGTTGAAGCCCTAACCCTCAATGTGATGATATTTGGTGCCTTTAAAAGTATTCAGGTTTAGAATAGGTCTTGAGAGTGGGACCCTCATGGTGGTATTAGTGCCCTTTTAAGAAGAAAAAGACGGAGAGATTGCACTCTCCAGATAAACACATTAAGGAAAGGTCACGTGAGCACACAGTAAGAAGGTGGCCGTCTACTAGCTAAGGCAGGCTCTTACCAGGAACTGAATCTGCCACCATCTTGATCTCACTTCCTAGTACCAGAATTGCAGGAAATAAATGTCTAGCACTGAAAACCTCCAGTCTATGGTATTTTGTTGCAGAAGCCCAAGCTGCCTAAGGCATTAACTAACTTTTCTAAATTGATCATACACTCAGCCACCTGGCCAGACTCAGTTCCTTTACCATGAGGTAGGACAACATCTTAGGTACAATGTGATCATCCCAAGTTTTCTTGGGAGACCAGTCTGTGTATGGGACTTGACTTGTGTTTGGTTTCCTCCCTTTCCTCACCCTGTTTTCTCCCTCAGTTCCTTTTACTATTTTCTCCTGGGAGCTATTCCCTAATAAACTACTGGCACCTCATCATTGCCCAGGGTGTGCTTCTGGGAGATTCCACCTAACACACCACATGATTTCTTAACTCACAGTTTTCTCTGTACCTACATGTTAAATTTTCCTACTCAGCACTGTGAAAAATATTATATATACATAAAGAAAGGTACATTATGTATTAATGATCATTTTAAATTTTATGAATGCATTTTAATTGACCAAATTTGAGCCACTATATCACAATTTCAGTAGGATCATATATGCAAGTTGAATTCTTAGATTTTATGGCAGCTTAAGACATTTCCTAAGCCAGGAGCATTCTATGTCTTCTCATTTGAGGGGACAGAGAAGAACAATCTGCCTTAACATATCCTACTTACTCTCTTATTGAAGGGCCTTCAATTTCACTTTCTCACATGCTTTGAAAAGATCTCCATTATCACAATGAGTCAGAAAGAAAAGATATCACCTATAGAATCATATGAATAAAAAGAGTGTATTGTCATAGAGTTTAGAGATCCTCAAATTCAACCCCTTTCTTTTATAGGAAAAGAGAACAAGAGATCATTTTATTTCCCCAAGGCAGCTCACAATTTAGTACTACAATCTAGTTTTTGTGTTGCCAAAACCAGATTTTTTTATCACTAAAAATTGCTTAGGAATGGCTACTTGGTATATTCACTTGGATTACATTATCAGATTGATCTGGAGCTGAAGGAAGTGTGCTACAGGGCAGACAAAGATAAGAAAAGGAAGATAGAAGACCATGATGCTAGCAGGAGAGATGAGAAAAGAATGGGACATATCCTTAGGGGCCCAGAAGGGAGGGCAACATGCAAAGTAAACAGAGAGTCAAACAGCCAGGTGGACAATCACCTCTGTTGTTAAGTCTAGTGAACGGTCAATAGAAGAGTATAAACAATTCCATATTAATCACAGAAATGACAGCAAACTCTCCTCTGCCTTAATGAACATAGGATATAGATATGGTGAGAAATAAGATGTAAATCTTGACTCATTTTTGTTCTATCTTCTCAAGGCCAGCATACAAAATATAATCTATAAGCACAGATGACATACCACAGATCATAAAATTGATCTAGAACTTCATTTTCCAAACCTTGATCAAAATGTTAATCTCTTTGGAAGTTCTTTTTTAACTTCATAATCCAATTCCCAATTGCTAAAAAAGTAAAATATTTTAAGTAAAACCATCAGATCATCCTAGTTCACAGACTTTGACTAAGGATATAGGAGAATGTTTTATCTTTACTTCAAGCTAATAATGAACATAAAAAATATAACTATAATTAATCATGAAGAAATCAGCTCTTACTACCAGTGTTGTATAGAAGCCTGAATTCCTGGAGATTCTTTTGTAATGTATACATTTGGTCCTGTGAGGTTTACTAAAATATGGTTAATTAGCAGGACACACTTTGAAACTGTTTACCTTTCTCTTGGGACCGTGCTTTTCTCATGGTCATACCGGAGCCAAGATCATTTTTAATAAAGCCAATACCATTTCAGTACTATCCCTATTCTTCAAATAGAAAATCAGGAAATTAAAGGGATATCTGTATGGTGCGGTTGGTTAAGCATCCAACTTTTGGTTTCGGCTCAGGTCCATCTCAACGTGGTAGGATCAAGCCCCATGTGGAGCCCTCAACAGGCTTCAAGCTTAGCCAGGAGTCTGCTTAAGATTCTCTCTCTTTCCCTCTGCCCCCCCGCCCCCCCCCCCATGCACACACATGTACTGTCTCTCAAATAAATAAATAAATCTTTAAAAGAAAGAAAATGATGAAATTAAAGCACAGTGTTTAAATATTTTTTCCATCCTTAAAAAGAGTAAGAGGTAGCAGTGATTTAAATCCAAGAATGAAGAATTGGTCTAATATGGAACTGTCTGCTTTCACCTAAAATTTTATGGTCCACTGAAAAGAGAGAGAGTATGAGAGAGAGTAGGTTAGCTAAGGTTCAAGTGTGTTGGGGATGCTTGTGTTCTGGGACTACAGGAGTAACTCTCAGGAATCTGACTATTCAGGGATTTAGCTGGGTTTAAGCACTCTCATCTCACGGTTAAGAACTGTACATCTCCTAATCCTGGAGATAAATTAGGGCAGGAGACAGAAAAACCAGGCAGAGCTGGTAAGAAGTCATGTACTCACAGCCTGAATCAGCAGGAAGGGGTATGCCCCTTGCAATTTAGATAATTATTCAGGTGCCAAGGGCATGTCAGTTTCCAGGTATAATGGGGAGGCAGGTGATACAGAAGCAAATAAACTGCTGGCATCTTTTGTTCTCTCACACAGACAAGAAAAGGCCATCCCCAATGCACCAAATTCGTATTCTCAGTCAGGAAGCTTGCCCACCCCATCTCTGGTCCTGGGGACCCCTCAGGTACACTCCTGACCCATACTCATTGTGCCAAAGAGGCTCCTCTTTCTAAAGAAGGGGAGTTTTTCCAGTGCTGTGCAACATTCATCTCTTACTCTTTCCCTCATAAAGAAAGTATTGGTTATTAAGTGCATTAATGTTATCATTTTTTAAATGTGATAATTATAAGAGATTTTATGCAATATGTTTAACAGCAGGAAACATTCACCTCATCTGTCCTCTTAAGCACTGACATGCATCATGTATACCTTGGGGATTTATCTTTTGGGTTTTAATTTAGGCATCATAGTTGTATGGGAACAAGCACAATGATTCAGGGCAGTAAAAATCATCAAATAATTCTGTATAGAATATCATAATTATTCTCATTAGAAGTACACCCGAAAATGGGAGTTCTCTCAGTCAATTAACCAAATATGCTAATTTCTCTACAGATAGATGTTTGATTTTAATAGCAAATGCTACAGGCACGGGGAAAACATTGCTCTGTAAGCATTTAGAATAGAAGGATTTAGCTGCAGTTAAAAAAACAGTGGGAAAATAGAGACAAACATTCTACTTTCTAGCAAAATAGGATATATTTTGATCTTACAGAATAGATGAGAGAAAACTTACAGTTTTTTTTCACTTACGGAAGCAATCTGCTATATAAATAGACACATGTACATATATATATATATATGTTTGCACTCATACATTTGAGTATTTTATTTTGCTAAAATAAAAAATATTTGTGTATAATAACTCTATTTATTCCTTTATTATTTTACGTGTACACACAAGTATATCAGTTTGCAATAACCCATTTCCTAGGTTTCCCAAGTACATGAAAATAAAACCTTTCATTTGGATTACATTGCAGCATGAACAACAGTTCTACATATGTGGCTTCCTTATATTCTGTCCTAAGAACACACTGGACTATCAAATGACGCACTAGAGCCTGTTTGAACTTGGCATAGACAACAGTAACTTTAGTTGCCCATCATAATTCAAACTACACTGAAACTGCAACAATATGGTATTATATAAAGGCAGAGAAAGACTGAATTCTTCTATGTAGCTAGTATTTGCAGTGATGGGTTTTTGTTGATCTATGTTGTTTACCATTACATTTGCACTACACTTCTCCGAACTATGACATCTTTCAGGTTCAAATTGAGAGGCATCCAGTACAAAAGTATGGAAAACAAGTCATTAACTCAAAGGCACTTGTCCTAGCTTCCCAGTGGCTACTACCACTAACTAAGCAGCTTAAAACAACAGAACTTATTCTCTCACAGTTTTGGAGGCTGGAAGTCCAAAATCAAAGTATCAGCAGGTCCATGTGCCTCCCTCTGGAGACTTTAGGGAAGACTCCTTCCCTGCCTCCTCCTAGACTCTGGCAGTTGCTAGTAATACAGACATTTCTTGGTTTATAGCCAGATCATTCCAATTTCTGCTTCCATTTCTACATCTTGCATTTCCACATGGCCTTCTTCTCTTGGTCTCTTCTGTCTCTGTGTGTCTCCAAATCTTACTCTCTTTGGAAGGCCTGATCTGGAGCTTGCCCTAAGCCAGTATGACCTCATTCCATATGACCTTAACTTGATCACACTGCAGAGACCTATGTCCTAATAGTGTCACATCCATAGGTATCAGGGTTAGAACTTGGATATATCCTTCTGGAGGACACAACTCAACCGACAACAGCACTCAAGTGACAAAATTAAATTAATATGCCTTAAAAAAATGTTCATTTTTCTTCCTCCCTCCTGGTAGACTCATTATGTTCAAAAGTATCTTTTCCTGGTCTCCTTCTCCCACCACGGGGCCTCATTATTTTCACAGTTAAAGTCATGGTTGCATTTATCTCACGGATGGAGAACTGCAGCTGGATAAGCTTGATTCTTTGTTTCTTGTTTGTCTGTTCTTTGGCTCTAAGTTTTCTAGATTCCACAGGAAAGAGGTCGCTCTATCTGTGTTTCTGGGATACTGAGACCTTTATTTGTTGATTTGGTTTATTTATACATCACCTCCTGACTTGATTAAACACCTTTCTACAGCCTGATCTAAATATACTACAAGGAAAGTTGATAGTAGAAATAATATATAGCCTTTAATAAATCACTCAAAATCTGACACTCCTTTGTAAACACTCAATGTAATTATGAGGAAAGAAAAAAGAAAAGCTAAATAAAAAAGAAAAAATGTAATCAAGTAGGTTGACAACCAGCAAAAGATAATTAAAATGATCCTGTTTTGTTTCTCCATTTCATTAACATGCAAATGAGATTCATGAAGTTTGATACTGTGGTTCACCAAGAGCCATAGAAATGAATTAAGAATGAAAATGAGTCTCACTGATGGAGACTTCTGATGAGTCTATAAATTAATGTAAAATATGATTTGATCCAATTAATAACATATACATTTTGGGTGATTTATTGAATCTCAGCAAATGAAATAAAGAAAAATAGTTAAATTAAATGTTCTATCCTTCCATAGGCCAGATCCTAGGAAAGCTCTTGTTACTCAAATAGAGCAGTGGTAGATGTAAAACCCTGACTTACTTTGAAAGGGAGGATAAGATGGAAATCTCATTGTAAGATCAGTGTTGGGATGTCAAGTATTCCTGTAGGAGCTGGACTGGTCAGCAGAGGGGCTAGAAGAGCTCACTTGCCTCTGGTCAGCAAAGAATTCAGAATTGCAAATAGGGAAAAAGAGTCCAGTGTGACAAATAACCCTCACTACAAGGCAAATAAAAGTAACAGATGAGCGCTAATCTACACAAATCCATTCAAGGCTCCTCAAATTCCTCATGCAATACAAGGACCTCTGTGCTTGCTCTGCCATTGATGCTTTCACGCTCAGAAACACATAAAAGTGACTGTCTCAAATAATAGGAGATAACATTTTAAAATACACTTAAATTTAAAATCATGCTAAAGTGATAGATATTTATCATGTGTACCAGATGGCAAAACACAGACACACACACACATATGATGTATTTGTTATGTCCAATGTTCATTGTGTTCAAGCATTATAACGGCACTGAGGATAACATCAAGGAGAAAAATGAGAAGAAGTGGCTGACATATGGCATGCGAGAAGGGGATAATAAATGAGCAAATCACGGTTTCAATAATATATGATGTCGGTGTCTATTTTCTCATGGTTGCTAAAAATGTTTTCTGTGTTAGGATTGCCAAGCCTCTTTCCATAGAATGTAAGTGCAGATGGCTTCTGCCTCAGCATATTATGGAAAGGGGCCACGGTGATGCTGTTTCTAAGCGCGCACAGTTTTGAAACTCTCTCTTACTTCAATAGCAAGTTGTCTTTTAATTATCTGCACTTTCCTTTAAACATATTCAAGCAATCAAACACAACCTACCTAAGAGATTGTCAACAATATGAACAGAGGATTCCTAAAGGAGCACGAAACTTATTAAGTTCCCTTTCCTCCACAGGAGAAAATCATGTCATCGACATTGAGAATTAAACAAACTGAGGGATTCTTATTTTTAAATAATTAACATGTTTGGAAATTACTTCTTGCAAGCTTCCTGTTTAACCTGAAGTAGAGGGTCAATTAAATTGTCCTGGCTACAGTATACAGAAGGACTATAGATTGTACTAGAAAGGTTTATTTTATAAAAGAAATATAAAGCTCACCATGCTGAAGGAATTTGGTGGTTTAGGTGTTGAAATGATGATACAGGATTTTAAAATGGGAAATGACCCTTTGCCATTCCAGAATCAGGCCTGCAGGTCATACAGTTCCCATGAGTTCCAGCCATTTGCTGACTGAAACACATACTTCCTTTTATAACATATCCCTTATAATGATTTTCTTACAAGAAAATGGAAAATTAATGAGATTCATCATGAACCAATCTGAAGGAAAAAAGCAGACTTACCATCTCTTCGATTTAGCCTTGCAAATCCAGCACCATGACTGCTAGAAAGTTCAGATGAACTGCTGAATGATGCCTGAGACAAGGTAGACACCAGAGGCTCATCACAATCATCTGCCAAAAGGGGAAATCCACATTCAGGTTAGTACAGTGCTAACAGCTTTCTTGGATTCAATAGATCAAACAAACAAAACAAAATACTAAGATCTCTACCAATATGCCCACTGCTTATACGCAATTTTCTATTAGAGGTCTAATAAGTTCAGTAAGAAAAGAAAAAGAACTTTAAAGACATGAGAATATGAAAATAGGGAAGAAAAATTTCACAGATATTATAAAATAATATAATATCTTGAGGTTGAAAAAAGGTTTACCTAAGCAAGAAACAAGAAATATTTTATCAGTATACCAAATTTATAAATAAATGCATATAAGGAAAGATGAACAAATTAAACTATATTAAAATTAAGAAATTATGGTTCCCAAAAGACACATAAAGAGAAACATTACCTGTGGGAAGTATGTGGAAAACAGCATATGATTAGTACTCCAAATTGAGAAAACCAAAATAAAATAAAGGAAAACAGGGGCAAAAAAAAAAAAAAAAAAAAAAAAAAAGGAAAACAGGGGCGCCTGGGGGCCTAAGTTGGTTGAGCATCTAAGTCTTGGTTTCAGCTCAGGTCATGATCTCATGGATCGTGAGATGGAGCCCTAGGTCAGGCTCCATGCTCAGTGGGGACTCTGCTTGAAGATTCTTTCCTTCTGCCCCTCCCCCAACTGACGTGTGTGCGTGTGCGCGCACACACTCTCTCTCTCTCACTAAAATAAATAAATATTTAAAAAAAAAATAAAGTAAAACAAAAACTACCTTTAAATCAGCTAGAAAACACACTTGGAAAAATGGCACATGGGAAGACCAGGGAGCTCACAGACTAAAATCTATATAAACTAATGCTCTAACTCGTCAGTTAAAAAAAATATATAAATCAAGACTACAATTAGATACTATTTTACAAACAGTATATTCAGAAGACTTTAGACTTCTGACAACACCAGATCATCTGGAGAACGTGGTCCAAAAGAAGCACCAATAGACTGGTAGTCGGAGTGTAAATTTGAGCACCTACTTTAAAAAGAAACAGTTTTTCATTAGCGTGTACATTTGAACTTTCCACACCCTGACATTCCTCCAATTCCATTTATATGTACGTCCTCCTGGGCAGAGTATCTCTAAGATGAACCACTGGTCTCAAGGAGTTTACCTTCTAACCCAAGGATGTGATATGAATACTAGTATTTTCTCTGTCTCATGAAAAGAGAAAAGTTGGGAAACACTGACCTAGAGAAACTCTTGCATTTGTGCACCAGGAGATGTGCAATTTCCAGCAATACTGCTCAGAATAGGAAAGAATTGTTGACAACCCAAACATCCAATGACCAAAGAACAGATCAATAAATTGTAGTACTCTTTACAATGCAGTAATACACAGCAGTACAAAGGAAATACACCAAGGCATACCAAAGAGAATGGCTGGATCTTAGACACAAAATTTGTAGTGAAAAAAATAAAATTGTAGAAGACCATAGAATATATATTTGATAATTTTGAGTATGTTAAAAATAAGCAAAGCTAGGCAATATGTTGCTTAAGAATATATGAGATTTTTAAAAAGCTATTTGAAAAAAGAAATGAAAAGCATAGAATTCAGGGGAGTCGTTACTTTGGGAGGAAGGCAATGTGTGTGTGTGTACAGTATGTATATATATGTCAACATACACATAAGAATATATGCGAAAGTATACATCTGTCTATCATCTATCCTTTTATGTGTATCACACATAAAGTTAAAAATAAGACACAAAGAGAGAGGGAAAGTAAAAGAATAATCTCATGGTGACTTTGATATCCAGACATGCTTATTTTATTCAGCTAGTTCTTCATTCCATACAATCTTTACATTTTTGTCTTTTATTTATATACATAATATGAATATTATATATAATAAATTTATTTAACTTAATTTAAATAAGCAATTTTATTTAAATAAGCAATTTTATTTAAATTAAATTAATCTAGGAATTATCTAGATTCATCTGAAATTTTATGAAGCTTACTCTGCCCAGTTTTTTTTTTTTTAAGTCATTAGTAGTTTCATTGTCTAAAGTGTAAGAGCTAAGTAAAAATTTACCAACTTAACAACACTGGCAGGCCTTTCAGAAGAATTTGCCTGAGATAGCATTTTACTTTTTAAGACTGTCTCATTTTCATTTAAAGTCCACTTTTTCTTCCTACACAACTTAAATTCTTTAGCTAACTCTTAAGACAGACTTGATAACTGGCCCACAGTTCCTGCATGTCTATTGATTGGCTTAAGTACTGTCACTGTCGATCTGGTGGTAAGTCAAGTATTAAGGAATGCAGACATAAAGGGACACACAATCCATGGAGTGACAAAGGAAGTTCTGATTATGCCTAATCATGAGCAACTACCAAAATGCTTCAGTATACTGTGGAAAGGACAATGTGTGCGTCTGCACATGGGTCTCCATGTGCAAGTCAGTGAATTATCTCTCTGGGGAAGGGGTGCATATGTAGGTGTGTTTACCAGAAGTACAGTCATTTTTGAATCATTATCAGTATTCAGGTGTAAGTGTGACAAAAAAAGAGTGTTTAACTGCAATTCACAATCAATTATGCAGATTCAAATCGATGTTTCAGATGTAAAATGCCTCTCCAGTGCAATCACTCTTGAGGGCATATATTTACTGCTTATTTGTTTTTGCCATTATAAATTGAGAATCAATACTGTTCTATTTTTAGCTTAAAGTGGGATTAAAATAAGGAAGGGGTGTTCATTTCATTTATGGGGAAAAGGACATGAGATATGGGAAATGGGCCAGGGAGGCTTCTGGTGCTTGGTAAAGTTCCAGTTGTTGACCTGAAGGGGATTACATGTTATTATGTATTATCATGAGGATATACATTTCACCATGATCTACTGTGTGTTTATTTAGCAATAAAATATTCTAAAGTTATTCTTACATTAATAACAACATTCAGTGAATACTCTGTGCTAAGAACATACAATCATTTCACATAGTTATTAATCTTTACCACTCTCTCTCCTCTTTGAGATACCAATATTACTGTTATTTTACAGATGAGGTAACTGAGATACAGACTTTGGTTAATTTGCTTGTCTTACTGTAGTGGAACCATGATATTCAAAGAGTGAATTGGGGTCTAGAATCTGGTATGTAAGAACATCATAAATACAATTACCATTTCTTTAGGTTTGGAGTACAGAAGATACCAGAATGACATAAATAAACTGTCTCTCAAGAAGTTGTATATTCTAATCCCAGATGTGCTAAGCAATTTATTACCCAAAAGCTATAAAATAGTAAATAAATTATAAAACTACTGGTCTTCAACAGTCTTGGACCAAGGGAGGGAGGTTTCAGGTAGTCTTATGAGTCTGGAGTAAAAGGAATATTTCCCTCTGGACCTTAATAAAATGGAATTCTGGGTTAAATAACAGCCTGCTATGAATTTAATTCCAGAAAAACAAGTTTTTTCTAATTGTACCAGTAAATGCAGTTAGATGCAGTTCTAGACTTGCAAAGCTGAGAACCACACTGGAGGTGATTTATCACCTCAGGGGACATTTAGTGACATCCAGAGACACTGGTCATCACAACTTGGGGAAATTCTAGAATCTGGTGGGTGAAGGCCAGGGATGCTCTTAAACATCCTGGTGCACAGGGAAGCCCTCCACAACAAAAAATTATCTAGTCCCAAATGTCAATAATGCACTATCTGAGAAGCTGAGAAACCCTATCCTAGACTCTGGTAAAAGCAACCCAGTGACCTATCTTCTCTGGACTAGTCTCTCATCTACAACTCTCAGCTTCCTCAAATTTTCATGATTAATAATTTATAGCTTCTCAGAGTGCAAATGATCATTGTTCAGAGTGCATAGATATTTAAGTATTTAAGTAAGGAGCTTTCAAATCTGAAATAATATAATATTTTGGTTCAAAACATAACTGTATTATTTTTAAATAAAATACTATCTCAGAGCATTACCATCCTGGTCCCTTCATCAGAGACATATATATGTACCTTTATTATTATACACATAATAGTACATATGTATTATAGTATACACATATCATACTTGCCTATGTACAAATGTGTACTTATGTATGTATACATGTATTAATAATATATAAATATACATATATGTACATACACATATTATAATGTATACTTGTACATATAAAATATGTATAAAAGCTGTATAAATGCTAATTTGGCTATCAAATTGTATATGATGGCATTCACTTACTGTAGCATCTTTATATAAATATATATAAATATATTTTATATGTAACATATACATAATGTGTTATTAATAAAAGGAAAACATATGCATATATATACACATAAATATGAATTCAGACAAACTAGAAATATACAAATATGTTATAGTTTATACATTATATGTACATATAAGTATAAATATACAAATTTGTGTGTAAATAATATTTTATAAATTTACATGTTATATATACATTAGTGCACATGTCTATGCTATATAATATGTACATACAATTATGTGCTATTATAAATATACACGCGTATTATATATAATGCATACAACACATGTGTTGGATATATAATGTGCACATTTGCATATGTGAATGTACAGCGTACAGATACTGGGCTTTCGCACCCACCCCTGCAAGTCTCCGGAGGTCTGCCCACCACAAAAGCTGTCAAGTGCTAACTGTGTAGTGGGGACGTGGGCGGCGTACCATCGGCCAGGGCAGCCCCTCCTGCCTCTGCGGGCAGACGAGCCGCACAGCCTGGGGCCCTTAGCTCACCTCACTTCCCTCCCAGGGCTGCAGCCAGCTCACCTCCGCTTCTGGCACATCATGTGGCATGTGTGCCGCTCGCCCCTCCTCTGTCCAGCTCTTGCTTTGTATTGGCGTGGAGGCCCCAGCTCCCCACTCCCCTCGCGCCGTCTTTTGACATTTCGAAGGAAGGGTTCTAAATTACAGGGGTAAGGATGCAACTGCTTCGCTGCTCTCCCCACTTAATAGGATAGGCCCGACCTGGCCCTCAGTGCCACTTCTGCACCCCTCACCACCTGCACATGCGACGGACTGTCTACCTCCCGCGAGAGAGCTCCGGCCTGCACCCACTTTCCTCCTCGGGGCTAGAGGGTGGGACGGGGGTCCTCACAGCTTCCCTCTAGGCTTCAGGCGGCCGCGGTGCACGCAGGGACTCAGCTCCCGCCCCACCCCGCCCCGCCCCGCCCCATCCCATCCCATCCCATCCCATCCCATCCCATCCCATCCCATCCCACCCAGCGCCACAGGTGAGGAGCCAGGAGCACTGCCCCAACTCCCTGCAGGAACCTGATGAGGGCTGAGCGCACAGCCTGACTTCTTTATTACCGGAGGGAAGGGGGGGGCACATCTAGGTCAAAGGGCCACAGGAGCTCATTAAGATTTCAGTCACTAATGAAACTTAAAAATACAGTCATTAAGGGGGGAGGCTTGTACCATTCAAAACGGTGGCAGGGGATGTTTGGTTCATTAATGTCTTTTTCTATTATAAGAAGAAATGGACATCACTCTTATTACTGTGTTTTCCCAAAATTATGTTACTTTTTATTCAACCTTTTTCATAATCATTTTAGAATTTCCACATTAGCCTCGATACACTTAGATATGTGAAACTAGAGTTTTTAATCTGTTTTTGTAAAATTCTATATACTGATTACATGAAGAAGACATTTTTAGTGAATTCTGCTAGAATATTCATATTAACTTAATTTATATTAAGACATCTGCATACACACGCACAAAGACACAAACCTACAGCCCTCAGGTCAATATCTCAGAAAAGTGACCATTTATTCTTCACATGAGAGAAAAACCACTGTCATTAAAAAGACAATGATAAATTAGATCTCTGGCAAACTATGTATATAAAAAACTCAATAGCCTCTTACAAATAAAGATGCAAGCTACAGTGAAAGTATTTTAATATAGCTCGATTGAAAGTAATTTAATTTTATTTTACAAAGGGCTTTAATGCATAATTCTCATAAGTAAGTAAAAGCCTTTCAGTTTTTAATAAAAGTAATTCAATTTTCTTAATCTCTGTGTAATACTACCTGTACTAAGATAATAGGTATATATTATTAGCTGCTTATGTTCTCAGTGCCTCACATGTATTAGATCCTGAAAAATAGCCTATATTACTTGATAGTATTAACTCCATTGGACAATTGAAGAGAAAGGTACACTATGGTTAAATAATTCACCTAAGGGTACAGAACTCCTATTCTGAGTAAGTACATTGTTGAAATAAGTATTAGT
Source organism: Canis aureus (assembly GCF_053574225.1). Taxonomy (NCBI): domain Eukaryota; kingdom Metazoa; phylum Chordata; class Mammalia; order Carnivora; family Canidae; genus Canis; species Canis aureus. The sequence continues at coordinate 14,266,501 of NC_135613.1, read as the reverse complement.
AATCTAAAATATACTTGACCAAAAACAGGGCTGATTTGCAGTAGCATTCAGCTAAGTTGTCACTGAGTAAAACAACCTTCTCTATTATTTGGAAGACCTGCCAAAATCACTTGCATGTCTGCTAATGAACCCATGTTTCCCAGAGAAATATTCATTGGAGAAGGATAGGATAGGACTGAATAGGATAGGATATGATGGGACAGGATAGGATAGATAGCAAACATACTTAATTTTTTTTTTTTAAGTAGGCTCCATGTTGGGCATGGAGCCCAAAGCAAGACTTGAACTCACACCCCTGAGATCAAGACCTGAGCTGAGATCAAGAATCAGAAGCTTAACTGACTGAACCACCTAGGCATCCCCATGCTTAAAATATTTTAAAATTCCCCATACAACAGGGGGTACAGGGAGTAAGATCTTTGACAGGGAGCTTTTGACACATTAGAATCTCAGTCTTTTCAGAAAAACCTAGTCCAAATACTCCATTGACAGAATCAGAATTAAGGAATGACCTTCCCTTCAAGAAATCAATTTCTTTGAACAAAATGTTTTATTCTAATCTACATTATTGAAATTGTCATTCAGTTAAAATCAGAAATCATCAACTAATTTAAGAAAATATGGAATTATCCTGACATATATCAAAAATATTGTGTACAAGCCAAGATCTCATCCAAAAAGTTAGGCAATGATATTTTTCTTTTATCATAAGCCCAGTCTGAGTTAGTTCAACAAATTGTTCAGGCCTAGTTTCAAGATTCCAGGAATAGTCCCATCCTCCTACCCTGACATGACACAGGATCCAGTCTGTCAAGCACCTCTGACTCTTACAAATGGGAAATGGCCAGATGATATACAAAGATAGAACTCTGACCCATAACTTGGAGCAAGTAGCCCAGGAAGCCGACCTACTATCTACAGTAATACACACCTAATCAATCACATAGGATGCCCTGCTTCTACTTAGCCTGCTTTCCACTTCCCCATGCCAGCAGCCTCCAAACTGAGCATACCTGAAGCCTCCCCCTTTTTTCCCCTTTAAAGATTTCCCTTCCCCCTTCCTGCCTTTGAGTCTCTGCCAAACACAAGTGATGATGGCTGACTCACTTGCTATAGTGAACTCTGAATCACTAGCCTTTGCCTTTTTAATGGTCTTTCTTTACTTCCGTGACACTGAATTTCTACCCATCTCTGCAGGCTCATCCCCACAGTTGTAATCATGCCAGGCATTCACTCAGCACATCAAGGAAAAGTCATAGAAGTCCATCCTAAGAACTTACAGGAGACCCAAATATGTTTGAAAAGCATCATCAACTTCCTGATAAAAAGTACACGGATCAGCTCCAGATGGTCTCTTCTGTGGAACATGCACCTTCAGTAATTCATCCTAGCTGCGTAGTAGAATCAATCACCTGGAGGAGATTTAAGACTTGCCTATGACTGTGCCCCATTCCAGGTCATTCTAACTTACTCCATCTGGGGTGTAGTTCAGCTGGGACCATGCTAGCTCAGAAACTAGTTAAGCACACTTGCAAACTAATTCCTATCCAATGGAGAGTTTTGTTCCTCTTGCAAATGTCTTCATGCTTTTACTACTATTTCATGAGGCTGCTTAAAGTTGAAAAATGGTTAGTGTTACACCCCACCCCGTTTCCCCTATGTAGCTATATCAACTGTATGTGGAAACGGCTTACTACACAAGTAACATTCTGGCAAGAAAAAAAAAAAGGAAAAGAATAAGTTTAAAGAAATACTGATACAAGTGGGCTTAAATAAAATATTTTTCAGAAGAGCAGGTGACAAAATATAGGCCAATCCTGATTTTATCTCTCATCATCATCCAAAATAATAAATTCAAAAAAATTATTATTTTTTTTTTTACTTATGAGAGACAGAGAGAGAGAGAGAGAGAGAGAGGCAGAGACACAGGCAAAGGGAGAAGCAGACTCCACGGAGGGAGCCCGACGTGGGACTCGATCCCAGGTCTCCAGGATCACACCCTGGGCTGAAGGCGGCGCTAAACCGCTGAGCCACCGGGGCTGCCCCAAAATAACATTTCAACTCAATTAAATGCCACTCACTATAGACCACTGCTAAATTCTTTAGCTTCTTTGAGTATTAAATTTGACCTCAGTATGAAAATTAACATTCACTTGAGGATACTAGCTTTAGATATAAGACAAACATAAGTTTCTAACTTAGTCAATCAATGGCTTAAACCTAAAAATAACATATTGCCACAATTTAAAACAAGCATTTATTGGTATTTTTTCTAGAACTGAATCCGATTCATGGGTGATTTTCTAGTGGTCGAGAATTTATTAATGCAGCAGCCTCTCGGTTTCTATGCATTGTCTCCTACGTAAGCCGTGTGTGAATTACATATATAATTGTTAATACTCTGTGATGTTAATGGGATAAGCTTTCACTTGGAGGCAAACACTGGCTTATGCCGCAAGTTAGAGCCTTGAATCGCTTTCCCAATTAATCTGCACAATTAATGGATTAATGGGAAAGCAGTTAAGTTTTAATGACAGCACAGCCAGAGGCTGATTGATTTTAGAGGTTTAATAGCAACTATTTAAAGTCCAGATTTTAGGACAAGGAGACCTGCAAATCCAACAAACAAAACCAACCAAAGGTGAAAGGGTAGAAATAATTACAAAGCAAAGAGAGTGCAGAGCTCTAAGAATCTGTGCTCATCACAGACTTTTCCTGACAAAATGGCCACATTTTTAAAGAGAAACTTTAAATGAGTATAAAACTCAAAATAATGCAAATAGATTGCAGAATGTAAGACGTAGATTAAGTTGACTTTAAATCTATGACAGAACAACTAAAGTCAAATGGTAATGAAGACATTTCTTTAAAAGAAAATAGGTTTAGGGGGATCCCTGGGTGGCTCAGTGGTTTAGCGCCTGCCTTTGGCTCAGGGCACGATCCTGAAGTCCCAGGATAAAGTCCCACATCGGGCTCCCTGCGTGGAGCCTGCTTCTCCCTCTGCCTGTGTCTCTGCCTCTCTCTCTCTCTCTCTCTGTCTCTCATGAATAAATAAAATCTTTTTTAAAAAAAAGAAAATAGATTTAAAAGTATATTATAAAAACTCTTTCTTCTACTTTTTCTTCTTTTTTGATAAGTTCATGTAAAAACTCTTGAGTGAATTACTATAGGAAATTGTTTTCCACAGCTCAGGAATAGAGACAGGAAGTTAATGGCTGCCACAGTAGTTTACTGATTATTGCGGATGTAAAAAATTACCACACACTTGGTGTCTGAAAACAATACAAATTAATTATCTTACATTTCTGATGTCACAAGTCCAAACTTAGCTTCATGGGCTAAAATAAGGTTTCAGCAGAGCAATGTTCCTACTGGAGGCTCTGGGGGAGAATCTATTTGCTTTCTTTTTCCACCTTTACAGGTCTGTTGCCTTACACATGGCCTCTGAGCATCACACCTTCCCTGATTCTCCTACTTCTTTCAGTTTTGTGAATTCTTGTATTGACATTGAGCCCATCTGGATAATCCAGGATAACCTCCCCATCTCAAGAGCCTTAATCTAATAACACCTCCAAAATCCTTTTTGCCCTATAAAGGTAACACAGTCAAGTCAGAGATTCCAGGGATTAAGATGTGGACATCCTTGGAAGGCCATTACTCGCCTACCACAGTTACCAAACCATAGGTATAGAACCAAGATAGGAAATTTTTTTGCAGAGTCTGTGGCTCAAAATATTACCCATTGATTGTTAAAAAGCACTTTTGAGCAATACACATGTGTATTGCTTTAATGATGAGAACTCCCATTTTTAATAAGCCACTAGAGTTCATGGAATCCACACAAATGATTATAATTTAAGATAGACAAAACTTGTTCATTCCTAAAGTTTTTTGGAAGATTACCCCATGCCGTTCTTCAATGCACAAAGCTGGGACACTGTGAGAACCTGCTTTCTCTCCAAGTGACAGCCATACTTCCCCTTTCTCTATGATACTCCTGATAACCACCTCCACACACATAGAAGGGTGCTTCTGGAACATCCTCAACCTGAATAGATATCTATTATAGCACCTCTTAGGTGGTCTGGTTCTCCACTTGCTGGGATCACATGATCAGCATCACATGGCACCTGTCACCCCATATAGAAGCCAGCATATCATATAGCACAGCGATTTCAAGTACAGCTCTGGAGCCATTCTCCCTGGGCTCAAGTCCTGCCTCTGCCAATTACTAACTGATTTTAAACACTGTATTCAAACTGCCTTCTTCCATCTCCAAATGGGGATCATTATACTGAGGTAAATAGGGCCTTCTGAGGATTAAATGAGTCAGCATATAAAGAGTACTGGCACCTGGTGTACAGTAAGTACTATATAAGTGTTTGTGATTGCTGCCTTAAGTGTTTATTATTATAAATTCAAAAACTTCAAGAGTTGGAAATGAATAAAATTTAGCTGGGTATCTCTTACAAAATCTTATTACAAGAATTTTCCCCTGAGAAGAAGAAGAGGGGGGCAGCATTTAACACACCTAAACACAGTGTCACCTTTCCCTCTAAAAAAATTGGCACAGAATTATTAAGCCAAAAAAGGGAGTAAAATCTCCTTATGATGCACTTTTTTCCCATTAAAAAACAAATTTTAATGTTCCAAAAGGCCAAAATTTTCCTTATATCTCTTGAGCTTTAGATTTGTTTCATTTATTCTAGGAAAACAGAATTCAAGACTGCATATGATGCAGAAATTGAGTGGCCACAATTCCCAAGGAAAGTAGAAAGGAATTCAGAGAACACGGGCATCTCTTCATTTGGATACCTTTGATGATGTAGTTAGAATGTTCAGAGCATTCACGCTGTGCCCAGCTATATCATATGTGCATGAAGTCACAGCAATGATGACCTCCTAAGTATGTGCTATTTCCATTAACTGATATTTTCAACCTGAAATTGCAATGTTTTAGACTTTGATTCCTAGAGGGAAAATTGACTAAGCCTCAATTCAATTCCTATTCTAGTTATATTAGATGATACTTCGACATTTCTGAGCAAATACTCTATTTTATTACTAAATTATTTTGAGAGTTGTTATTTGTATCTCAAAATATCACACTTAAAGATGAAGGCTGAAATGCTTCATAGTGATAAGGAGTTTTTCTGCAGATAAATGCTTTTTAATAAGTGAGGCCGTAAAGCAATTTTAATAAACAGCTATTTCTAAAGGGTGGAAGAGAGGGTACCAAGCCAACTAGAAACAAAAAGCTTCCCTGAGTAATAACATGAAATTAGATGGAGGATATTTCCATTTCATTGGTTAAGATTGTTGTGTTTGATTTTATAATCAAGCAACAGACCAGCTCGGCTGGCCTTGGGGCACATGTCCACTCTGTTTTTGACAGCTTAGTTAAAAGCTAGCTGAGGAGATGTGTGTTAGCTCAATAAGAGAACAGGCTGATACCTGCTCTGAGCTCTGGAACCTCCCTCTTTCCAACAAGGCCACACCTCCACCACAGAACCACCACTCTTGTAAGGATACTTGGATGTTTCCAGCCCCTCATCTCCTTAAATATGAGTAGCACCATGGCACAGGCCTCTCTCTGCTGGTAAGATAGCCAAGTGTGTGAGTCCTTCTAAGGGATTCTGAAACAGTCTCCAAGATTCTATCCCCTTGTGACAGACACTTCATATAACCTTCTCCCCTTGAGCACAGGCAAAATCTGTGAATACAATGGGACATCATTCCTATGATTATATTGTATTAAATGGCAAAAGGTATTTTGCAAATGTTAATTAAGATCCCTAATTTAGTTGTTTTTAGTTACTCAAAAGGGAGATTAATTTGGGTGGACATGACCTAATCAGGGGAGCCCTTCAAAAAGTCCTAAAAATCAAAGACACAAGTCAGAGAGACATGAAGCATGGGTGGGTAAAACTACTCCCCTCAGCCTTGAAGGAGCAAACCGCCATGTTGTGGAGAGGGCCATACAGTAAGCAATGGCTGCTAGGGGCTCAGAACAGACCCAGACTGACAACAAGCTAGACAATCAAGGGCCTCAACTCTCAAGAAGCTAAACTCTGCTAACACACATGTGAGTCTGGAGAAGACTCCAAGCCTTAGAGGAGACCATAGGATGCACCCTCAGTGTTTCTATGTCTTTCATCTCTTTCTAAAACTATCGTAACCCTTCCAACATCCTGATAACATTCCTTATACCAAATACTGGAGACTCATTTACTTCCAGGTCTTTCAGTGTGTCTGAGTTCACATATTATTTACAAACCCCACTATGTTAGTTGTTACTGTTATCTTAGATGTAGGTACTATGTCCCAAATTAGATTAGAAATTATTAAAAAAATAAAACACATGTTTCCATTCCTTTGCATATCCTACCATGATCTACTTTGGGCATCAAAACATGATCTTTTAAAAAATCTTTGCATAGTGGCCCTTTGACTTTAGAAGTTAAATTACTGGCTTAAAATTATCCTTGGAACTTTGAATATGCTGATGGTATCTTAAGTGACCATGATACATCATTTTATTTTAAAAGACTGCCATGAGGGTGTCTCAGCGGTTGAGCGTCTGCCTTTGGCTCAGGGCCTGATCCTGGAGTTGGAGGATCAAGTCCCACATCGGGCTCCTTGCAGGGAGCCTGCTTCTCCTTCCTCTGCCTTTGTCTCTGCCTCTCTTTCTGTGTTTCTCATGAACAAATAAATAAAATCTTTAAAATAAATAAATAAAAGACTACCATGAAAAAATAATAATTAAAAAATAAATATAAAAAATAAATAAATAAATAAACAAATAAATAAAAGACTACTATGCCTTAAAACTGGTAACTCTCCTAGCATAAAACAAAACTCAACAGCGTCATTCAAAATGTTTCTCTTTTTTTAAGCTAATTATTTATATACTTCTACTCACACTTCTCTGGAAGTAGAATAATGTATAGCTTTTACTTTGATGTTGTAGATGTAAGTTATCACTTTCATGTCAGTTCCTACAAAATGCTGCTGACCCAGTATTTGTTTACTTGTTCCTACCCTCACCTCTCCAATATAAAAGATGTCTTCTCGACCCATCACTCAGGTACATCCCTGACACATGTCATAGCATCTAATCTACTACATCTTCATGTTGAGAAGCTAAGGCATTCCTACAATGAACTGATCTGTGCCAATGTACCAATGATATTTTAACTGGAGCCGTCTAGTGAAAAATGCTAAGAACAGTACTAGTTACACATATTGTATGCTACATCCCAGCCACATTAAATCCTTACAAGAATCCTGTGAGGAAAACATTGTCTCCATTTTCTAGATGTGGACTTGAAGGTCAGGAATTTAAATTTCTGGCTGAAGGCTTTGGGCTTCTTACTTTTGGCCATTCAGTGCCTTTACTTTGAATGACTACGCTACCCTGCCAGCACAACTCTCCCACTCTATTGCTCGAACCCTTAATGAGTTACTGGAGCAAGGTACACTGGATATGTTGTCCTAAAAGGACAGGATATGGGATAGGTAAGCTTCTTTGGATTAAGGACAATGGAACATATTCTTTGTGGTGACATTTCTTTAAATGTGCATCAGTGATACTCCAGACATCATTTGCAAAAATTTGGCTTACTCAACCTTTTTGAAGATAAAACATTGTGATAAATGAAATTAAAAATCTCTACCAGCTTTTTGCTCCATTCCTTTCCTTGGTTAAGAGATCCTGAGGGTCTGCATATCAGAAAACTTATAAAAGTGGTCCTCTTGGAGATGGTTAGCAACTCAGTTGGCCAGTATCCCTGTAGGCAGTTGAGCCCTTGGAGAGCTTTATATGGCTGCAGCCTCCATTACTTCCAGGATGTGGTCACTACACTCACCGGCTTTCTGCCTCAATTTCACATTCTAATAAATTTCTCCACTTGGAGGTTGAGAATTTAGGCTAGTATTAACGCTCTGGCTGCTTCTCAGCACTGCCCTCCTCCCACCCTAACCCTCCACACATGAATGGAATAATCAAAATAATCTAATAATAATAAATAATCTAATTGCTCTCCATAAAACCTGGAACATTCACTCTAAACTCATCTTCAATTCTACTTCCTCCTGTGCTATTAACCCTTCATATGAATGTCCAAGACCATTATATTTGGGTTAAATTTGATGATCACATTTTGATTAAACTAGCAGTTCTGTTCTGGTTCACTGCCCTATGCCAGTGCAAGACCATCAGCTTGGAATCTCCTTCACACAAGGAGCCACTGGATGACCTCCTTAGGCTCAAGTGTCCTCTTGGCACCCTGTATAAGACTCTTGCACAATAATTAATACAGTGAAATTCTGTGCTCCATGCTTTCATCCCTGTCTATATGTTCAACCCCATGGTGTAGTTGGAAAGGCTCCATGCTTCTGGCTGTGACAGTAAAATCAAAGGTGGCCATAAGGACACTGAAAGACAAAGAAGCAGTAATATGTGACAACTTGCATAGATGCATGAAGGCAGCAGAGAAAAATGTCTCATAGGGTTCCTAGCTGTGGGTTATCAGAAAAAGATGAGGCATCTGATACAAAGATGAGGGGATAGAATAGCAGACATGATTTTTGGCTTCTAAATTAGTATCTGATTTATCAGGTCTTACAGTACAAATAATATTAAGGAAATATTTAATAATAATATTAAATATTTAAAGGAGACATTTTGATATCTTCCAAGTGCCAGACAAAATCATAAAGGGCAAGCTTTTGGAGTTCTTGGGTAAAGTGACCTGAAAACAGCATGCTGGAGGATTTACATATAACCATGAATAGAGTGAAAGCTTATCTATCTATTGATCAATAAATGGATTGATCATAAATTTGGAGGCTTCTTTTTTGTTTAGTAAATGTTGAAAAATGTAAGAGATAACAACCAACTACTTCAAAGCCTGAGAATATATATTTCAATTAAGTTGAGGGAAGTTTAAGTGATGGATTACAAGACCTTCCTATAAACTTCCTATCTCATTCTTTAGTAATAAAGATTTAATTTCCTTTGTAAATTAACTCATAATATGCACATCTGGAAGAACAGGTCCTTTTTTATTTTTTAGAGCTACAACAAAATAAATCAAATATATTATTGTGATTGAATAAAAATAAATATAATCATCTTTTAGTATAGCTCATTCAATACCTCAAGCTGTTTGCAATGTAGATAATTTATAATGGCAGGGCACATTCCTCCCTTTTAGAATTCTGAATATATGTTTGCTGGTTTTAAGCAATATTTAAATTAAATAATAGTTTATTACCAATGCTGAAATCTAAACGGCCAAGAAGAGTTAGCTAAATAGGATCATCAATTGAAATAGCTTTCTAAAGACCAGTTGCTGGTTTTGTTGGACCTGAAATTTGGATGTTTAAAATATTAAAACACTTTTTAAGAGAAAAGTTTCTTTTTTTATTTTTAGTAAATCCTCTGAGTTCACTTATACATCAGTAAAGGTTATTTCTTGACAACTTTGTTGAGTAAAAACCTTCCAGGTTTTTCTTCATAGCTGGACATGTCCAGGGGCATATTTTAGAAATGTAGTAGTTGCCACTGGAGGGCCATTCGAAGCCTCAAATGCTTCTTGTCATAGCTTTTTAAATCTCATAGAACACTGGAGAATGGAAGCTCTCTAGAGGGGCAGTTACCTGAGCTCTTCTCAATGCCTGGAATATATCAGATACGGTCAACTATTCAACAGAATTCACCTCTGGCATCTGAATCCTTAGATATAGCAAATGAAATGGGTTCAAAATGACGGAGCATATAAAAAATAGAATAATCTAAATAATCTCTTCCATTTTGAGAGCAGAGTCTATGCATTTTTGCCTGTTTTCTAGCGCACACTTCAACAGCGCAAGCACTGGGTAAATGTTTAATTAAACCGAACATAACTTGAAGAGCACATTAGAAAATTTTAATCAACTTTCACTCTTCTATTTTATCTGCATCCTCTTTTCACACATTAAGTGATAGATATTTCAACCCAGAATGTATTTACCACAAGGATTTAAAAGACCCAACTATAGGAATTCATTCTTTTCTCCTAAGAGGCAAGTATTGAATCTCTACTATCCACGCCAGATGGGTGGGGCAGGGGTAAGGTATCTGAGAGGGGGACAAGAAAACATCATAGTTATCAGTCACAGAGAAGAATAGTCCATGAAACCTTCAATTCAGGAGATATTCTTGTTCCTGCCAAAAGTAAAAGACTTCATTAAAATGCAGCCATGTGTGACGCCAGAAAGTATTTTGTATGAGCCTTATCTCAGAAAGATTTTATTCAATATGTCACCATGGCACAGATCTTTGGAAAATAGTGCATTATACATATCATACACAATCTCAAGAAAATTTCAATATGATCCTTTGTAGGCAGGTTGAAGAAGAGAATAGGAAAAAAAAAAAAAAAACAGGAACAAATAAGATACTTAAAATTCCTTAATCGGGAAGAAAGCAGGTACACAGGAATAGCATATTACACTTTCTGGAATATAAACACATTTATAATAAAACAAAATAAAAACCACCAGCTGGAATTGACCCCTTCTTGCTCTGAGTAGCTCTGCTTTCCATCAGTCACGGCATTCCGTCAGCCTTGCATGTTCACATGGAACAAGTCTGTTGCCTGCTTCTTATTGCCACTGTCCCCATGTGGGTTATTCCGTAGCTCTCATTACTTCTTACATGAATTATTTCATCAGTTAAATATCTGCTTTCTATGTTTCCAGATTAGATGCCATTGCCTTGTCCTTCTCTTGTCATTCCCATCCTTCATATTACTAGGAGTTTTAACTTTACAAAGTATGAATATAATCAATGTCACACGTGCACATAATACATATAATATTAAGATGACCCTTAGAGATAAAATGTTTAGGACTTCCCATAACTGCTTCATGACTATTTCTTTAGTTTTATCTGCTGCCATTCCTCATCCTCAGCCAGCCCTCCTGCACTACTAGTGGTGCCTTCAGATGCTCCAGGCTTTTGTGGGGCTCATTCTCACTAGAATGTGCTTCTCCCCTCTTTTCCTTCCTGGTTCTCCTATTCCCCCTTCAAGAAATAGCTCTCTCTGGCACTCTCCCTATAACCATATATGCCTTGCCTCTAACATTGTGCTATGTTTTCTATAGGATCAGAAAGTGGCAGAGCTGAGCTATAGGCCAGAACAGCAATAAGCACATGGTCTGTAATGAAAGTGGTCACCCTATTAGCATCCTAGACAATACTGTACATTTTGTCATAAAGAAAAGCAAAACCTAGACATAAAATATGATTTCAAAAGCATATATATCTGGGAGTCAAAACTTCTATTTTCAATTGTTGGCTAGAAGTTACTGATTGTGACCATTTTAACATTTCAAAACCATTGATGCTGAAGACATGTGTAATGATAGGTAGCACACTAAATATTTGTTGAGTGAATAAATGAATAAAATGAGCAGTGTAAGATGAAACCCCAAGAGGCCTCAGAAATTACAAGGGTGTGGAATGCTTTAATAGACTGAAGGAACAATCATGCAACCCTGGGAAGAGTAATTGCAGGAAACCAAATACATCCAGGGATTGTAAACATTATTTCACCAAGAATTTTTATAATATATTTAACTAGTATTTCTTTCTTAGGTATAATCCTCTGAATCATCAGTGCCAACTGAAAAATAACCAGGATCCCAAAGCATGCAATTTCAGGGTTCATTTAACATGGAACATATTCACCCAGTGCAATTTGTTGGGATAAATTTCCAAACTATCAACTCAAAGTCAGTAAAAAACACAAAAATTCATCTTATATCAACTCTAGCAGTATTACTGGTCATTTATTGATTTTTAAAGCACATGAGAGGAAGCACAAGAGTGGTAAACAAGAGTTTACCAAATAAATCAGAATGGCATTACATCAGGAATCTAGATTGAAGTGCAGTATGTATCACGGTCTGCCTTTTATTTAGTTACTGTAAAGCATGTCTTTCTGTCTTCTCCATTTGGTTTTGGTTCCCTGAATGCAGGGATTTATATCACCACTATCCTGACTAGAACAAGAAACTCACATGGAATTGTTTCTGAGGCTGAGTGGATGGATGGATAATTTGCTTATCCAACCGCCAAAATCTAGAAACCCCAGGGTAACTCTGATATTTCTTTTTCTGTACATCACTTCAGAAGCCTGTTTAGAAATTAGCAGATTCTTGAAATGGCAACTGGGTAGACAGGCAGGGACTTACTCTGTTTGTATCTCTTGCTATTAGAAGAATGGATAGCTTAAGAAACATCTATTGAATGTAAAGTGCAAAACTGATCACAACTCTCAGTTCAAACACTCCATTAAAAATGTTCCATTTGGTCCTGGGCATCAATTGTGTCTTTTAATTAAAAAAAAAAAAAAAAAAGTTCATTCTAGGAAAAGCAATAAATTTCAACTCTAAGTTTAAATATTTGCTTATAGTATTTCATCTGGTTTTTTGCCAAGCATATGAAATATGGGATTAAATACATTTATTTTCAACAATATCCAATTAGTTCCAAGCTATAAAACTATGAAGGTATACTTTGTGAGAGACTGCCTTAAGTGCAGAGTCACAGACGTCCACCTAACAAATTTATTGTACAAATTAAGAAGAAATTCATTTTAGACCAATTAATTAATGCAGTACTAAATCACTTTCCCTTAATATTTTTTACCTGTGTAATCAGGAGGATAAGAAGGGAATTAGAAAGCATCTCATTAATGTTGTTATATCAAAGAAAATATCATTAAAATGGGGGTCTCATTGCTTTGCTTGATAGAGCAAATATTTAAAGGTATAGTATACTGCTTATACAAAGTAAGAAGGAAATTTCAAGAGCCTCAGGCATACTATAAATAGAACTGGGCTAGATGAATAGGGGTCAACAGCTGGAGAAAGAGTGAAGCACAAAGTGCCCTTAATGCCTCTGATACTTTTCTTTTTTAGAAATGGGTTGGGATTAATGAGGAGCCCCATTCCAAGACACATCAGGTATTTCACAGAATCCAATCTTCTCTCCGGAAGATTGGCTCAAGTACAGGTGTTGGTTTAGCAATGGAAACAGTTCTCATTCAAAATTGTAAATCTGAAATGTGTTCTTTTTCATTTTGATCTTCATTAAATATAGGTTGCTTTCCCTGATTTTCAGAGGGAATAAACATACTGAGGAATACTAGTCTGTTTCCATGACGTTGAAATTTTTCTCAAAAAGATGGAAGAAATCATAAGGTTTTTAAAAAGAAAGACAAAATTCTTAAGACACCGGAAGGATATCAAATCAGTACCGGGGGTGGGGGGGTGAGGGGTGGGTGAAATGGCAGTTAAGAGGTTCCTTCCATAAATAGTGACTCATGCCTTCTGGAGAAAACACTAGGCTCATGGTTACAACCACAAACCTACGTTCGCAGTAGCACATCGGAGGCCCATGGCATGGAGCTCCTGAGAGGGACACATGTAGGGATGATTGGTGGTGCTGCTGAGGGCTGCAGAGATGAGACAGCGGTGTGTATAACTGACAGGACCAATTGATGAGTGAGCAGGTTTCCTGCAGGGTGACAGATGCGCTTCTGAGATCTGTCAGACGTGGCAATCTCTACCCACCTCCTCTGATCCATGCTTGAACAAATGATACTGCTAGAAGAGACATAGAACCATCTTTAAGTGTTATAAATCCCTGAGCAGGAAAGGAAAGTATGTAAGACAGCTATTGCTTTAAATTTCTCCTTCCAAAAGAAATTTAGATTTTTGCCAGACAGAGTGGGACAAGACATTGAACACATTGAGATACTGACATTTGTAAATGGCTTAAGATACTGTGATCTTAGAGAATTATAAGACTCTGAAGATCACCATATACTAGTACAAGCAGATACTGGTAGACGGGAAAATTTAAAAATAAATCAATGAACAATCAGTTGGTTCAAAATAGAGGAATGTTTAAATAAGAGTGCATCCACTTGATAGATTATTATGAACCATTAAAAAAGATAAATACAAGGACTATTTAGCCACAAGAGAAATGCACTGGAGAGGATGGAAAAACACCCATAAGAAGAAAGACTGGGTGCGAACAGATGCTGTGTTAAGATTGAGTGAAATAATGTATGGCAAACATCTGTTCCAGTTCCCAATACTAGAGGGCATTCTACAAATTCAAAATTAGAGAAATTTTAAATTGAATTTAAGGAAGTTATTAGAATCATGGTTGTTTGTTCATTTTATTTATGGCTTGTTTGTTTGTTTGTGGCTAGACGTAGAAGGATCACAGGAAGAAAAGGAAGAATCTGTGTGCCGAGATTTGCAAATAGAAAGAGGAAAAGCACCAGAGAAAATAAACTGCAAAATCAACTTTTGAGAAGAGGACATGAGAAACACACAGGGCAAATCACAACACAACTAGAGCTTGGTTGGGATAAAATAATATTTATGATAAAAGCTGTGGGAGTGTGGGTGATAAATAAAGAGGTGATTTTAATAAAGGAAAGTAAATTATCATTCTGTAGATCTCTAAGACTTGCTGGAAGAAGAATTTAGAAAATAATAATGCAGGCAAAGAAAATGACTTGCTTCAAAGTTATAAAACCACTGTGAAATGATAGAAAGGCATTCTTTGGTGTCTCTAAAATGCATTCCTCTAAGGGATATCAGAAACTCTCAGGTGGAGACAGGTGGAGAGCACCAGGTGCAGATAAAAGGAAAGAAACACTGAAGAGATAGGGCGGTGGTAACTAGCAACCATGGCAACCAGGCAGCAGAAGCTAACAGATGAGCACACCGTGCATCATCCTATCAATGACAGGGAGGAGGGATTCAACTGGAAGATGACTTCACTCACCTGATGTGCTTCAGTCAGTAAAAGCAACATATCTGCTTTTAAGCTTTCAAAAATTCTCCCAAATATCAAAAGAAGACTGAGGAAGTTGAGACAGGGAGAGCACTCATTATGGACTGAATTGTGCCCCCCATCTCAAAATTCATATGCTGTAGACTTAACCTTCAATGTGATTATATTTGGAGACAGGGACTTTAAGAAAGTAATTAAGGTTATATATGATCATAAAGTAGGGCCTTTGTGGGACAGGCCCTCAGAGTGGGATGGGACTGGTATCTTAGAGAAAGAGACAGCAGAGATCTCTCTCTCTGCACACAGAGAAAAAGGTCATGCGAGGGGATAGTAAGAAGATGGCCATCTGCAAGCCAGGAAGAAAGTCTTCACAGAAACCAACCCTGCTGGCATTCTGATCTTTGAGCTCCAGCCTCTAGCACAGTGAGAAAATAAATTTCTGTTGTTTAAGCCTCCCAGCCTGTGGCATTTGTTATGGCACCCCTCACAGACTAATATAACACCCAAAGGGAATGGAGAAGAGAATGGACAGGAAGAGGGGTTTAACAGAGAAAGAAACAACATGGGAAGAATGCCCGGGTCACAAAGTGTCGCAATCTTGCAGAAAGGAGTTGGTTTTTCTTGGTGATTTGAGCTTTTTCAGTCCCTTGTAACCTGTGCTTGGAACTGTTGACTCAAATGAGGAATTTAGACTGCGTGGGTAGGTCTCTGGTACCAAGGGGAGTCAATGGACGTTCAGAGGAGGATATTTTACAGTTATTTTTCCAATGATGTTTGACACTTCACTCTGAAGAGTAAGGAAGAGCTTGTTAATAAAATGTAAGTGATAGAATTCTTGGAAGAAAGTTCACATGTCACCTTATAACTTAACATGCCAGAGACAGAACCTTGAGAACAGGCATGTGTGGGTTCTAATACTCGGAGGAGGTGATTTCAAAGGCTCATGGAGAAGATGAGTATATTCCAATTCAAAGAGCAATGGATTTAACATCACTGAAATTGGGTCCAAGCCTTTAGCTCTATTCTTCCTTACTCAACAGATTTGGAAATTCCTCCTAAATTTCCAATTCCTAGTTTGTAAAATAATGATAATAATGTCTGCCTCCACCACCTTAGAGTCCACAGAGCCCAAAGTAAAAGGAGTATTTGTCAATATGAATGATAACATATGTCAGCATATGCAGAAAGCTATAAACCCTACAATTTGGGCAATGAAAATCACAAAGGTACACATTAAGGAGTAAAAAAACATGACAGGAATCCAAAAAGAGTGATAAAAATTTATAGAAAATTAACAAAAAGAATATGTGTACAATTCAAAGAGGAAAATAAAAGTTTGGAACCCATAAATGCTTAAGAAATAGCTAAAAGCAATGAAGAAAAGTTTTGCCCATTTGTAGGCAAGAGAAGAGTAAGAAAGCTGTGATTATACCCTTTATAAAGTTAACGATGAAAATTTAAGAAATAGAGAATAATTTCATTTTTTTCTACCCTCTGTAAGGGAAAAAGGCTTCAAATGGGAAAATATAAAAAACAAGCCGACATAAAGGAACTGAAGACCAAGATACGTGAAAAAGACAAAGATTTCTTTCCAGAATGTGGAGACAACTTTGCACCAAAGCTTCAAAACTGAGGTCATCACCTGGCAGGTGCTGCAGAGATGGAGAGGCGCAAGGAGGGTCTGGACAGGAGCAGATGCGCTTCCAACCTTATACTCATGATGTGTTTTGTGTTTGCCTGTCCACTGAAGGCCCTTAGTGCAAACATGGTGGGAGATACTGGCCTATCAAAGTATATCTGCTACATATACAAAGAGGGTAAGGGAGGGAAAGAGCCAATAAGAGCCAGTTGGCCATGATAGTATGGATTATGACAGTCCAGAATAAAGTACCCTATCTAAATGAAATATAATAGAGATAAATACAAAATCCAAAAAAAGTTTTTTTTAAAAAAAGCAAAAAATAAGTGGTCCCTTAAATAAAAATAATTTTAATTATTAAAATAACACACAGTGCTCCAGTTTAGTCTGATTCTATTCATCTCTTCTCTTTTTGGTGTTTCAACTGAAAAAATATAGATAAGCCACCTTTTGGTGTATTCTTTTCAAATTTCCTGAATATCTTCTTTTCTCCAGGCACTGTGCCAGGTGTTGCAGACACAGAAATGATTAAAATAATACCTCTGCCTTTCAAAGATTTCACCGTTTTGTAAAGGAGACATATTCTCTAAAAATACAGTTTGAGAGTCTATGATCAGGGCAGGAACAGGCGAACACTCAAGGTGCTACAGAGTATCTGCCAAGACGGTGACAGTTGAGATGGTTTGATCAGTTAAGACTCCATAGAGCAAGGAAGTCAGGCTTGCTTTAGGTAGACGTTTTCCAGGAGGATTTAGAGAGAAGTGATTGATGGCCATCAGGCAAAGGGAACAGCAGATGTAAAGGCCAGATGATAGAGGCCAGAGGACATGAGGAGGAACATTGTGAGGAAGACACCCATGAAGTGATCACCAGATACACAGGAGGAAGATGCTTGCTGTGTTAATAAGGCTGAACTTACTGTTGAAAGCACCTAGCAATGAGATAGAGCTACGAAGGCAGGAGTTACCTTCTTTTTTGATAAAATCTCACAAATTGATTAAAGATATCAATGCATTATGGCAGGCTTCCCTAAAAATACAATAATATGTGTTGTATTTAAAAATCATGCATGATATGGAACGGAAGGACTGGAAGTCACAGGAAGTCGTGAGGGAAGAAGGAGACAGCTGCCACACTGGTCCTACCAGCCAAATCAACCCTGGCAATCCCTAAGATGACAGATGCCACAACCAGATCATCCTCATATCCAGGAGAAGGAAAAAAGGAAAATGATCAAGGCTCAATTTTGCTAACTCAGAAAATCAGAGAACTAAAAGCATCTTCTCTGGAGAATGTTTTCATGATTAATACTACTACATACGTTCTTCTCATGCTAATCAATTTCATAGTGCAATCATCTGTATACATAGAGAGACAGAGAGGGAAAGAAACCATTCCACAGGCAAGCACATAGCAAGACTTTCAAGAAATGAATGTGGTCATTTACAAGGCCACACCAGTAAATGGCTCAGTTTTATATGTCAAGCATAGCAAATTATTGGGATCATCATTTTATTCTTAGTACCTAAAATTCTACATCAGATTTTTATTGGCCTACTTTTTCCATTTCTCCAATAGATATTTGGCTATGAAATATTTTCTTTCACTGTGTTCTGTTTTGTGATTAGGTCCTATAGGATGCTATGAGTTTAAGAAACCAAGTGTTTGTCTTCAGTGTTTGCTCTTTGCTTTCTTAACTGCTTCCTTTCCCAAATCATCCTCTCTTTTGTTTTAGGAAAGGCTACATATCTTATGATACTTAAAAGATTATGTTATGACATTTTACAGGCACCTGATGTTTTCTTAACAGGATTATAATACAGGCTCCATGTTAAAGCACAACGCTTCAAATAAGCACAGAAATCATATACACAATGGAACAAAAGAGCCTATCGGAGCAGCTTTATAACCTTGCACAGAATTCCCTCACCACCACTTAAGATAGAATTGTTTTTATTTCAGCAATGTTCTTTTAATTAAGTCCTAAACATCTAAAACATGGCAAATGTAAATATGTATTATAAACCCTTAATTATGAGGATTGCTAAGCTTTCATGCAGCTTCCCGCCTTGGAGATAGATTCTTTTTGTTCAAAATCAGCCAAAATTGAGAAATAAAAGTGAATGATGTGAACAATGTTAAACTTTGCTTATAATGCCCTTCTCTTGATACCAGTGTCACTTTACTGCATTGTCTTTGAGAGTTACATTCTAACTTCAATTTATCTAGTGGTGTTTAAGCCAAAATCTCTCCAGCCATTTTCTGCCTTCGTTAACACGTTCAGAAAGACTAGTAACCTGGGACTGGCTAGAAGTTAAGTGTTGGGGAACCCTTAGATCTCCAAGTCATATCCTAAAAAATAAAGCACTCTGGGATCATAAAAGGGCAACATTGTCCCTCTGTTTGGGATGAGTTTAAATTGGATCCAGAAAGACCTCTTGCTATTTTTAGTCCCACATACTGCTTTAAAACCATACCAAAGATTATTCTGGTATGGTAGCAACACGACATAATTCCAATACTACTTAATTAAAAATGTGCCACCCAGAGGCAATGTTTTCTATTTCTCTACCAATATGGACCATTCCCAATTCCCACCAACAGTATCTTCCAACATATGCACAGGAGCACACATGTGCACATCCATGCACCCACACACAATATGACAATTTCATCTCATCAACTCATTTCCCTTATAGACCATTTTCAATTTAGCTCTTTCCTTCTGTTTGGCTATTTGCTGATCCATATATTTTAAAAGGCAAATACTTCTCATTATCTTTGAAAACTAAAGATGTCTTGAAGATATGTATCTGTAGATAGATTTTTTTTTCAAACTCTTAGAGCACAGCTATTAGCCCAGAGAGAAATTTAACTTTCTCAAATTTTCCCCAAAATCTCTCTCTTGGGTCTGATAGAGAGAGCAAAGGTCATGTTGGTAGGAAACTGTGGGGCTCTTGGGTGTGAGCAATTCATTTCAGATGTCTATTCAACGTCATCTAGACACCTACCGACTTGAGAACAATTCCAAAAAGTTTATCAGTGTCCTTATTCAAGGGGTATTTTTTTAAAAATCTAAAGTTATAACTGCAGAGTAAGTCAATAAGATTATAGGTTATAGTTTGCTTTGAAAGTATACAATATACACAATTATAGGAAGGCAGGTCAATTTATATATTTACATGCTATTTCTAAACTAGTATCAACCTATGATCTCAGTTGTAAGTACCATAATTGCCGGGGTGGGGGGGAATGGTTACAAAAACAAATATGTCTTTTATGATTTAGAAGCACATAATCTCTTATTCTAGAGCACTGTCAAGTAATGAGAGGTACTTAATAAAAAAAGTAATTAGAGCTATAGCCAACTGATACATATCACACCATTTTTTCCTTTGTGATTTAAAAACCTTAGAGGTAAATTTCATTACTGCTCTATTAAATACTTCTGGCATTAAAAACTTTTATAGTTACTAATTTTAAACTACTTAAAATGTCAAATGTTTTCAAGCTTCACTCACTTTCCCAATTATTACATTGGAATGACTCATTAACTGTAACATAAACAGACCCACTTTTACCTCCTGTTATGCTATAGCTTTGATTTTATTACCAGAGTACCACTTTTCCATGAACCATGACAAAAATTCATTGGAGGGGAAAAAAAAAACCCTCAAACCAAACACATATTCTTCCTCTTCAAAATACCAATTTTCCTCAAAAGAATGGAAGCAATAATGGTAATTTGCAATAGATTTTACATGTACAAAGAATGTACCATTACATAATACTGTACATGGTACATAATAATACGTAGTACCTGAATACCTTAGCAAAAGACATTTTGACAAAAACTTTATCCTTCAGAAATCAGTTGGGAAACAAAAATAACCTTACTTATGCAGTAGCATATCAGATTTGGTCTTTACTAAATGGACCCTGGAGAAATCAGCTTTGTAGAAGGTCTAAATTCATAGACTAAAAAACAAGGAAAGAAGGTTCTAGAATATAAAGTAAAAATTACATATGCATACATTTATATATGTATACCTAACTGAAGCACACAGACCACTACAGCTTTAGAACTCATTGAAGAAATTTGAGTCTTGAAACCTTAGACATCAAATTTCCCCAAAAAGCAGTCAAGATAATCCAATGATCAATAACACTTCTGTTATTTAGAAATACAATTTACTATAATTTAGAGTTATGGGTAAACTATTATTTCTCAAGAAATTTTAAGTCTTTTTTTTAAAACCCTAAGAAAACCTTCAAATTACAATATTAATCTCTACGGTAAATAATTTCATTTAAGTTTATTTAGTTAATTGAAGCTTTTTGATGAGTTCATTCTTCCTTTAAGAAGGACTTTCAGAGATAATCACAAAGTCTCCAAAGCTCCATAGCTGTCTGTGTTTAGTTTGGAGCATTTACTTCTCTTTCTGAGATTTTCCTTTTTAAGTGACCTTAACATTTAATCCGAAAATTCAAGACCTGTTTTTTTTTTTTTTTTAATTTTTTAAATTTATTTACGATAGTCACACAGAGAGAAAGAGAGAGAGGCAGAGACACAGGCAGAGGGAGGAGCAGGCTCCATGCACCGGGAGCCCGATGTGGGATTCGATCCCGGGTCTCCAGGATCGCGCCCTGGGCCAAAGACAGGCGCTAAACCGCTGCGCCACCCAGGGATCCCTCAAGACCTGTTTTTAAAGATATGTTTGTGGGACACCTGGTGGCTCAGCTGTTGAGGGCTTGCCTTCGGCCCAGGGCATGATCCTGGAGTCCCGGGATCGAGTCCCATATCGGGCTCCTTGCATGGGGCCTGCTTCTCTCTCTGCCCATGTCTCTGCCTCTCTCTCTCTCTCTCTCTCATGAATAAATAAAATAAATACATACACACATACATACATAAAATCTTAAAAAAAAAAAGATCTGTTTGTTAAGGAGTATTTCTAAAAGTTCCTAACTGAAATACCCATCAAAACAATTATCCATATATTTCATGAGAATTCACTCCACCACCAATACAACACAGCTCATTTCACCAAATGCATGTAGTTAATTCTTGAAATACGTCATATTTTAAGCAAATATTCTGCAACAGGTCTCCCCTTCCCTATCATACTTGTCTTGAAAAATAACAATGACTCTAGACAAATACTAAGCAGGTTTTCAAAATTTCTGAATCAATAAAAATGAAAAAAAAATTAAGCTAAACAAGAATTGAAATACCAGACCACTGAAAAAAATCAGAACAAACCCTGCATTATTTAATATTTCACAGAGATATTCACTACCAATCTGAATACATATATCTGGGATGTACATAACAATGTTGGATAAGTTTTTACTACTCTTTCCACTGTTTTCAGGAGCTGGGCCCATCTGTGAACTTTCAATCACTAAGAAGGAAATACAGAGATTTTAAAAGGAGAGTAGAAGACTTAGATAAACTGACCAACCAGCAACCTATAGGTCATGGGATTCATTAGTTGACAATATTAAGGCCCTAATATTGATTTATCTGAGGTAAAAGCAATTCAAATTCTAAATATGGTATCAAATTGAGAAAAATAGATATCTATAAAGCAAGACTTATACTCTATTGTGAAAAAAATTCAGAGCCATGTAACAGCAGTGTCACCGTCCCTTATCATCTCTTCACAGTGGATAGTCATGAAGCCCACTATAGTTCTGTTGACACCCAGAGCAAGTCACATTTCAGTAAGTTCTACAAGACTGTCCTTGGTTGTCTTTGATTTGGAAATTGGTTTTTTGATAAGACAGAAATTTCATTAGAGCTGAGCCATTAAAAACAAAATTATGAAAAATAAAATATTTTAACACATGGCTATTTGCTTTGGGGAAAAAAGTTACAATGGAATTTCAATGAAAATAATTTGTAAAGTGTTATATTCCATCATATTTTTAACTTAAATTTAAAAAAAACTACATTAAACAGGGTAGTGTAAATAAAATGAGGTCAATGATCAGTTCTTGGAAATGAAAAGTAAATACAACTCCAAATGGAGAAGACATTTACATAAAAATTAATTATGTTGGCATGAGTAGGTGAAAGGCACCTGCTTAATTATTATGAATTCTCAGTGGGCAGTGCTTAAATGAAAGTCCATTTTTTAATTTACCCTAGAAAGTTCTCCAATTTCAGAATTTGTAGGAAGCTGCTACTGTAAAAGTCATAGGGACAAGAATACTATTTCAATAAGATCATCTCCCTCATACAATCAGTGATTCCAAATGCAAGTTTCTGATTAGTTGCAATGAGATAATTTACACTCATGAAAGTATAAAATAACAACCAAATTTTCATTCAAAATATCTAAGATGCAATTACTTATACAATTACTTATACACTTTATTGAACTTCATATATTAACGGGATTACTTGAGATTGGAGGTGCCCTTTTAGCAACCAAAACTGCTGAAGCATTACAAATGATTACAAATAATTCACACCCACTGAAATAACAAGATTTCTCAACAATAAAGTCTTTAAGAAGAAATATATGAGGAAGATAGTAATTTGAAGGTCTCTTCTGTTATATAGTTCCTAGTAATTACTTTCAGTACCACAATTCCCCAAGTATGTATTTCTGTGCTAAATAATTAAGGATAAATTTTATCGGAGCAGTGTTAATCTATATACTATCTATGTCTCACCATTATATTGCATGTTATTTAAATCAAAGGTCAATGAACTTTTTCTATAAAAGGCCAGATATAAAGAATATCATGTAAGTCTTCGTATAAAGAAAGGGAAATCAATTTTGAGAAAATTTTATTGATAAAATGCAAAATATAATAATAATAATTGAGTACAAATTTTTACCATACAGGTCGACTATTGAGAGGAATGGAAGTCTGAAATTCGAATTTTGTATCATTTTTTGTGCCATGAAGAATTATTTTATTTTTTCAAAATATTTATTTATTTATTTATTTATTTATTTATTTATTTATTAAAACATTTAAAAATATAAAGATTATTCTTAGCACACAGGCTCTACAAAACAAGGCAGTGGGCTCTATTTTCCCAACCTCTGGGCTAAATATTACATTATCTTACAATTGATGTTATGCAATTCTATTAATTTGTTTTCACTGAAGAGGTAAATTAACTCAATCTTGATATAGAGATTGGGTCCCATAAAGGAAATGTTTGTATCTGATACATACAAATTCCAAAATTTTAGAAGACAATAATGTTTATTACTAAGAGCAAGTATTACTCACTGACTGTGAAAGCTGCCCTGTGAAAGCCAAATTTTTGATCCCCATGTTGTTGGCTATGAGTTATGTTACCTCCAAAGCTGGAGACGCCCTTATTAGAAATTATCTGAGATGCACACAATCAGAAGTGAGGAGGATAATCCACCAAACTGAAGAAAACAAATCAGTATCACTGTTAGAAAAGTGCACACTCAGCTTTATGTACAAAGGCCAGCTATTTATGCATTGTATCATACAATTATATTTCATCAATACTTTACTATTATAGTCTAGTTATTTTTTGCCATGGAAAGAAATTCTTGGGAGAAGGAGAAAAAGTAGGAAGCTTCAGGAAAGAGTTACAAAGTTGAGTTTTAACAATTTGGGAATCTGTCCAGTTGCATTCACATTGCATCCCAGAGCCCACAAGAGTGATCATCCACTCAAGCCATCTTCATCTATTGCTGATTTTAACATATTCCTTCCATGCTTCTTTCAAGGTAGACCTCAGATAAGCCTTTTTTTTTTCAATTAGATAAAAGAAAGAACTTAACTTCTAATTAAGTCATTCATAAGCTATTTGATGAGCATTAAATATTTTCAAAGTAAGACTCAGTAGGAGGCCACAAAGCTTTTGTCACATAATCTGCAAGAGTACAAGTAACAGCAAGATTCCTACTTGCCTTAGTACATACACCTGCTCTGTTCTTTTGTGGTGAGTCAACCTCTCCCCCAGAACATCTTAATGTTCAGCAAGAAACTGTAGGTCCATAAGCACAATTATAAAAACAGATATCTCCCTTCTCAATTCACATCTCTTGGTAGCAAGGCAAGCGAAGAAACCAACAACAGTCTGTGCAAAGTATCAAGAGTCAAGCCCTTCCAGGAGGACCTGTCTCTAAACTTTTGTGAAAGGAACACCTCAATATAATAACAAATTTGTCTTGACCAGAAAAGAGAAGAAAGACTTGGGGCTGGTTCACTTCTTTTGAAGTGTCAAGTAGGGCACTAGTAGGCAAAGAATGTGGTCCATTCGACGTATTACATCTTTAGACAGGTGAGGAGTAAGCAGAGCCACCAAATAAATGTGAGCACACGCATCTGATGGTTTATAGATTTATATACATACATACACGTGCACATACACATGAACACGTATATGTGTTTGCATAGAATCCTTCCAATGTAAAGTTATTACTATGTTGATTAATCAGATCAACTAACATTCGAATTAAAGTGCACCTAATCCCTGAGCTACTCCTGGTTTAGAGTGCTGTCCCACAAAAGGTTTCACATTGGCAGGCTTGGGTAGTCTTGGGCTGACTCAGTGGAGAACAGATTTGCTCATGGTGAATCAGCTGTAAATAAAGCAAGAAGGTCTTTGTATTCACCTGGGAGACTAACCTTTAATTTTCTTTACTTATATTCAGTTCTCTCTGACTTTAACGTTGGTATTCAAGATTGACTCATGTTTTAATATGAAGACTTGTCCAGAAGAATTATTGGTGCTATTTTAACACTTCAAAAGCGCTTATGCTGAAAAACATTTAAAAATCTAAAAAACTGCTTGTGCTGGTTGATGGTCACTTGTCCACACACTGAACAGCAGCCTAATTGGTAAACACATACACTTGTTCTTTCAAACAAGATGAAACATATAAAGCACCTTCATAGTAAGTAGACCTTGCTTCCTTCCAAAAATTAAAAAAAAAAAAAACTAAATTAAAGAATAAAACAAAAATTAGGAAATGAATCTTCTCAAATATATATTATTGCAAATCATACAAGTGATACTAACAAGAAATTATTCAATGCAATTTTAATGATATGAGGGCATTTAATTGCATTTTTGACACTTTAAGAACTGTCAACTCAATATATATGGTAATCAAGATCTCCAACTTTAATATTTAAATAATACCTAATAATTTAAAATTTTATAAGTTCTTTAAGTTTTTCAAATGTTTAGAAGAGCATTAAACTACATCATAAACAAACCAAAGCTGAGAGAATACAGAGCCAGGGTTGAAATTTTAAGTGTTAGTCAGAGGCCCAGCCAAAGCTAAGCACCCTTGAATGCTCTGCTCTACTCAGGTCTCAGCAGTTCCTCTGCCCTTCACTAAAAAGATATATAACAACAACAACAACAACAACAACAAAAAGCTATTTAATGTCAATCTGCCTTTTATTGGACTTCAAGAAAACATTCAATCAAATACACAGCAATCATATTCATATATTATTAACCCCAATACAGGCAGTGTCTTAGAAAGACATGACTGTGTCTAGGCCAGACTTCAGCTCTGCTTTTCTGAAGGGAATGATGCTTCAAGTGATGTGCTTTACATTGTAAGAGTGACCTCTAGTGCCTTCCTTTTTTGTTGAACTTCTGTAGTTGGACGATGAATTACTTATACCTTCTCTACAAAACTTTGTGTGCATGGGTGTGTGTGTGTCTGTCTAGTTATTGTCTTTTTGTTGCAACGCTCGTCAAATGCTACTATTACAGCATTCCAAGATTCTGACCAGGTGAAAATATGCAAATATTCTTGTCTCATGGAATTCTTATACAACCAAATTAAAACTGAATCTGAAACACAGTGCAGCATCTGAGGGATGTCCTCTTCTTCCAGTGATAGATACACTCTGCTATTAAATGAGCTGATACTGCATGGGAACCTGAAATCACAGACATGCAGTGTAAATGGACATTTGACTTGTGCCAGAAAGGTTGTTTATCATGTTTTTTCCACATCAGAGTGCTGCTTTAGTGTGCTCAAGGGATGTGCCATAGCAAATGCCTGATTCCTGGCTTATTTGTATCCCCTAAACCTAAACCTGGTTATACAGTAACAACATAAATTCCTGAACAGGCCTCACAGCCCTTTCTGGAAAAGCAAATGAGCTTTTCTTTTTAAATCAGAGAGAGAGAGATAAAGAGTTGAATGTGCAGAGCTTATTTATCACTCATCGGGGAGGGGAAAATTCTCCCATCTGGGGATTTTTAAGCCAAATATAACTTTTTAAACTTTTTCTATCTCTAATGAAAAGTGGATGAAGAGAGTTCTGCCAAATTATTTTGGATGATACTTAAATAAGAAATGAGGTCTTAATAAATCTTCCCTGAATCAATTAACTTAGACTATTCAATCACAAATATATAAAGTTAAAAATAACACTTTTAAGAATTAACACTTTGAAAAAAATCACCTGAATGTTTTCCCTTTAAGCAAAATGGAGGAATCAAGCCCCCTCTTTCAAGAGTACTTAAATCTTTAGAGAGTGAGGGCACGATTCTTAATACTGGGGTTCACCTCCACCAGTTTTGCTCCTGAATTCTGCAGTGCATTTCAGTTATTAGCCCGGCATCATTTTAAAGATGCAGCCAGCTATCAGTCTGCCAGTGCAAACTTCAGAAATCTAAGCTAATGCAGCATAATGTAAAGTCTGCCAGTTGTTTTCCTGTTAGACATAATTCCAATAAAATTCAGTAATCCTTAAAAAGGAAGAAATGAAGACATTCACAGGCTATTCCCTGGTTAAGATGCTAATTTAATGTTTTACTAGAACTTGAGCTTTCTCAATGAATATTCAAAGACGAGAGGATAAGTGTCTGCTCATGGACAAAAAAAGAAATGACACTTTGCATATTTTGACCAGACCAGGAGGAAAGACATGTGTAAAGCCAGTCATATTTGCAAGATTTTTAAGTGAGGCTTCATTTATAGCAATATGCTCTGCAGCAATTCCAGTTGCAAATAATAATCATAAAAACAACAGAATTAAAGTTTTGCAGAGAGGCCCCCACACACACACACACACAACCACCACTGCAAGTTTTAAATCATTTGCTGTATACTTACAGGAATTCCCAGCTATGACCCTGTTCCAATTTTGAGTAGATAACAGAAGTAGCAGCTTGAGGACAGCTCCGGTGATAGACCCCATGTTCACATTTATTAGGCTCCCCCAAAAGATGTTGAGTGGCTCTCCAAGCGCTGTCTAGGTCTTCAGCACCTTTGGGTCGCTCAGTAGCTCTCCGTCCTTCCCTCCTCTCTCTCTATCACACGCACACACAGACACACACACACTCCGCACACAGCCCTGACTCCTCAGTGACAAGCACCCAGCATCTTTCCTAACAAGCATCCAGAGCGGCCAGGCCACGCCCACTCCTCTCCGCGGCGGTCCCCGACGGTGGCCGCGGTCCCTCCTCCAAATTCACAGCGGCGCTCAGAGCCCACCGCGCGCCGCGCCGCTGATGGAAGCTGCACCTGCAGGCGCGGCCTGCTGCTCCGGGCCTCCTCGGGGCTCCCTCCCCGCCCCGCTATTCTCCAACAGTCCTTAACCCTTTCTCCCCTCTGGAGATGTGGGTGAGGGAAGCGGGGGAGGCGGTGGAGCCTCCCGATTTTCCGGAGGTCTTGCCTTTAGAGGATCCAGTCAACACACTGAGCTAATTCCTGAATATCCGGGAGGGCATCCAGGTAAAACTGCGTTGTTTCAAAACAAAAGCATAAAAGACAGAAATAACTAAGCAGTATTGGTAAATTGTAGCTGAAAGTGCCCTTAGGGAAAATACTTGCTGTTGTTTTTCTCTGTTTATATAAAACTATCCTTTTCAGCTATGGAGCCAGGATTTTATTATGGAAATTCCTCACAAGGAAACAGACATTCCTGTTTGGCAGATATTTAGAATCATCTGGTAATAGTCTGCAAGAAATTAACATTTCTTATTTTAGTGCATCAGGAGGACAAATCCACAAATTGAACGCTTTAAATGGATTTATTTTGATGAATGCATCGTGCTGTGAATAGGCAGCTGCATTCTACAAATTCTTTAATAACAATTCCCAAAAGGCCTGAAATGAAGAATGATGGGATTCTGAAAAAGGGGACCCCCCCCACACACATGCACACACACCCCAAACCTAAACAACATAAAGATGTAATTCAAATGTTCTAAAGGAGAGAGGAATAAAGTTGAGATCAGAACCTCACCAACTACAGAAAAATTACTCTCCTAATGGCTGATGCATGAATACTGCTATTTCTTGAATAGAATATTTAAAAATTTAAATAACAGTTAATATCACATAATAAATGTATCACATGGTATCATTTAAAGAGGATGAATAATTTCTTTAAAATAAGTGTGAAGATACTCAACTGATAATGTGCTAGTCTTCATAAGAATAGGAATCCTAGAGTTCTCAAGCATCTCTTGGTGATTACAAATTAGAAGACATAAGCCTGTAGCAACACTATCCTTGCTATGGATTAAATGAAATAAGGAGAAAAAAAGGACAGATGCATCCTCCTGTATAATCATAAGAGTTAAAGAAATATGTTTGGCTTTCACCTACAAACAAAGCAGAACAGATATTTTTTCTTTTCCTACTTTACAGATGAGAAAAACAAGAACAGAGAATTTAAATACTTTGTAGAGGTCATAGAGTTAGTTAAGTATCGATGATTGGACTTTGTTTTTCTGACTCCAATTTTACTGCTCTCACCCTGGGAATTACTGCCCCTCGCATCAGAATCCACCTCCTCTCTGACCTGTCAATGGTGGCTAAAACTTGAGGCCCCGGGGAAAAATCCAGCAGGGGAAAGAAAGGTCACTGTTTGAGTGTGTACTTGTATTCCTAGGCCTACATCCCTGATTTTGTTATTTTCCAAAATAATATATTAAGCAAAAGCAGATACAAACTGAACATTTCTGTTAGGTAATTATTAAAGGGGATTAAATTTATTGAACACATGCTACTCATTTGTTATCTAATTAAATTATTATAGCAATCTTTGAGGGAACTACCATTATGTCTATATAGCAAAGAGACTGAAACTCAGGGAAGTTAAACAGTCTGCCCAGAGTGCCACAGTAAGACAGAAGGCTGGACTTGACATTCTGGCCTGCAAAGCTCTAAAATCATTACTTTCAATGACTCCACACTGAGGAACAGGCTCTTGGGCTCCCCAGAGGAGAAAAGTTGTCTTCCTATTAAAACTTTATACTTAAAAATAAATAAATAAATAAATAAATAAATAAATAAATAAATAAAAAATAAAAATAAAACTTTATACTTAATTGTTCCCATAAAACAAATTAGAGAATGTATTTTAAAAGGACCAGTACATGTAAGTGAAAAACAACCGAACCTTTCATGCCAATAATAACTTCTTGGCATCGCAGCAGCCATTAATAATGGCTTTTCCATATCAGTGTGCTATGGCTATAGAATGAGGTGGAGGCTGGTACTGGAGAGATAGCAACATTTCAATCCTCCACAACACCTGCCCCTGTCTGATGACCACACAGAGGAAAGATTGCCCCGACAATATGAAGCAAGGGAGAGAACGTGGACTTTGCAGAGGAGCCTCGATATGAATTCAGCTTTCATTATGGTTCTCATTAAGTGAGTCCATTACTCTGGTCTTTGATTTCTTTCTTTAAAAAAATAAAAGAATAATGACCAGAAGAGCCACTGTGATATAATGTATGATGACCCCCCTATTGAGTACCTAGCACTGAGTGGGCCCTCATTTACTGACTGACCTTAGCTCTCTGCCTCTGACCATTCAGAGCAGTGGTTTGAGCAGGCGATGCAGGAGTCTAGCATCCAGGTCACTGTCTGCCCCCACTACACCACCAACCAGCACAAGCTCTTGGGCAAGCTACATGTCACCTCTGCTCCTGTTTCCTCAGCTGTGGCCCAAGGATAAGTAAAATATCAACCTCAATGCCAAGATAATGCCATAAAGTAAAAGCCCCTAGGAGTTACACAACCAATGTTGTTCTTATAATTACTGTACTCTATAGCTCACGTTGCACAGATGAGAAATCTGATAAGCAAAGGAATTAAAACCTGCCAGAGGGACATGACTCATTAGTGGCAGGAAAGGGTTGATCACCAAGATCCACTGACCTGTGCTTCTTTTCTCCATCCCCACCAGATGGTGCTTAATGTCAGAAAAAAAAATGAGTCTGAATGGGGAAAATCAGAAAAGCACAGAGCCCTAATTTTGCACATCACTGTACTGCTGATTCAGACTCCGCGAATCACTTCCCTGTGCATGCATTTGCGGTTATATTTTCCACCGATTAAGATAAACACAACTGCTGGTGCTTAAGGTTTGGCATATGCATATTATGGGCCAGGCCCTGCCTGAGAAAGCATTATAAATCAAATCAAAATGTTAAAATCTGTAAAATAAGGCTTTCAATTTCCTCTTGGTACAACTTGCCAGAGAACTGTGTGTCCCACCACAATGTACAAGGAGGCTCCGGGATTGTATTTAAGATTG
This sequence comes from Canis aureus, assembly GCF_053574225.1. Classification (NCBI taxonomy): domain Eukaryota; kingdom Metazoa; phylum Chordata; class Mammalia; order Carnivora; family Canidae; genus Canis; species Canis aureus. Next base: position 14,235,458 of record NC_135613.1, on the reverse strand, counting down.
GAAAAAGACCTTCAGGCCATAGTGGAACAAAGTCACATCAAAAGACTAGAAAGAGATCAAGATGCCACTCCTTTGTTTCTTTTATTTGCTAACAATTGTTTTATCTGGTGCCTGAATTGCTTAACGGCTTTTTTTTTTTTCTGGATTTCAAAGAGGGTCTGGGCTTCCCATTCTGCAATTTTGTTGATGTCACTATTCAAAATAGATTCTTTTTTTTTTTTTAATTAGTTTATTTGAGAGAGAGCACTCATGCACGTGTGGGAGTGCAGGTAGGATCAAAAGGAAAGAAAGAGTTCTAGGCAGACTCCATGCTGAGTGCAGAGCCCAATGTGGGGCTTGATCTCGCAGCCCTAAGATCATCACCTGAGCGGAAACCAAGAATTGGTCACTTAACCAACTGTGCCACACAGATGGCGCCCAAATAGATTCTTTTTAAGACTAAAATGTACTTGAGGTGCAATATTGTGGTTTATAAGAAATCTGTATTTGGTCATTCAAACGACCAAATATAACTTCTATTATCTTTGGTCTTCTTCCACAGTTTCTGGCTCACAGCTCCTAAAACCCTTGGAATTTCCTGATAAAGGGTAATTAATGCGTCTTTGTTATGTTAATGAAGTGACCTTAGGAAAACCCTTAGGTAACAAGGATGCAAACTGATTGCCAGGAGAACCAACCCTGTGATTACAGCATTGGAACTTTCAGTACCTCCCTGCCTCTTCACTGCTGGGGAGGACAAAGAGTTAGAGATTGAGTTCTATTGCCGGTGGCCAATGATTTAATTAATAGTGTCCATGTAATTGTGTTCAGAGAGCTTCCAGTTTGGTGAACCTGTAGACTGTAGAGATTTAAGGAGAGTGGTATGCCTGGAGAGAACATGGAAGCTCTGTATATCCCTTTCCCTATACCTTGCTCTGCACACCTCTTCCGTCTGGTATTCTGGAGTTTTATCATTTTATAATATACCAGTAATCAAGTAAATAAAATATTTCTCTGAGTTGTGTGAACTGCTCTAAAAAAATAATGAAACCCAAGGAGAGGGTTGTGGGAACCTCTCATTTACAGCCAGTTGGTCAGAAGTGCAGGTAAAGTTGGGGGAGGGAGGGCAGTCTTATAACTGAGTCCTCAACCTGTAAAATATGATGTTATCCCTGGGTAAATGGTGTCAGAATTGAGTTGAATTTTTGGACACACTTCTGTTATCCTGAGAATTGCTTGTTGTGTGGGGAATTGGGGAATTACCCCCCCCACACACACACACACACACCCTCACGGAGATGCATCTCAGAACAGCTACTTATGAGACAACAAAATTTTTGCCAAAAACCCCTTCCCAAATATATTTATATTGAGTATAAACAATGTTTTGTATGCTACAACCAGTAAACATACAAAAATATTCATTATTGTCATTGAACCTTTATTGAGTTAGTATTTTATTAATGGTATTTACTTTTATTTTGTATTGCATTTTCAGTTAAGGGACTTAACATTCTGTAATATAAATACACTTTTCATAAGTGACTTTTTATTGCCCTAAGTGCTACTATTTTATTTTCTCTTTTAATCACTGTGTTACAAATCATGTAAGTGATGACTTTGATAAGACACATATTGAGTTTTGCAAGTTTGCAAACACCCATAGCTCTAGCAGTGCACTCTTTCTATTAACATCTCACCTGACACAACCTTTACATAATAAAGATTTAATTGGCAAATAAAGATAAAAATTATAGGCAACACTGGATGCTCTCTTCAGAAAAAAAATGTGAAAAATATGCACATTTTGTATGGGGTACTGCAACTTTACTTCCTTTTTTCCTTAATATTATTAAAGAAAATCTGTAATTCTTGCCTACCTAAACAAATTATATATGTATATATATATAACTATGTATACTGCTTATATTACATCCAATGTAGGTATGTGTGTGTATATATATACACACTATGTATACATATATTTTACATATGCATCTATTATATGCATATATAAAGTTTACATTATTTAACAATATTTTAGATGAAATATAATTTAGTTTTCAATAGAAAGTATTTAAGATTTTTAGATACTCTGATTAAAATATTATGTATTATATGATGAGTATGGGGTCTTTAATGACTTGAAATTTTCCCTTTTTAAAATAAACAATTTGAGAATATTTATTAAGTATATTTAAGAAATTTTAGTATAAAAATAATTTTGGACTTAGAGAAAAATTACAAAGATACTACAGAAAGTATCTATTTACCCTCCACACTCAGTTTCCCTTATTATTAGCATTTTACATTAGTTTGGTACATTTGTTATAATTAATGAACCAATATTGGTCTATTATCATTAACTAAAAGTCCATATCTTACTCCGATATCCTTCATTTTTCCCTAATGTTCTTTTTTTTTTTTTTTTTTTTAAATTTATTTATGATAGTCACAGAGAGAGAGAGAGAGAGAGGCAGAGATATAGGCAGAGGGAGAAGCAGGCTCCATGCACCGGGAGCCTGATGTGGGATTCGATCCCGGGTCTCCAGGATCGCGCCCTGGGCCAAAGGCAGGCGCCAAAGCGCTGTGCCACCCAGGGATCCCTTCCCTAATGTTCTTTGTGCTCTAGGATCACACCAGGATACCATATTATATTTAATATCCATGCCTCCTTAGGATCCTTTTGGCTGTGACAATTACTCAGACTTTCCTTGTTTTTTATTATTTTAACTGTTTTGAAGATATTGGTTGGCTATTTTGTACAATGGTCCTCTGGTGGGTTTGTCTGTTGTTTCCTTCATGATTAAACTAGGAGTTTTTGAGAGGAAGACTATAGAAGTGCCATTTTTCTTGCATTATTATCAAGAGTACGTATCATTAACATGACATATCATTGATGATGTTGGTCTCTATCACTTGGAGGAGAAAGTGTCTGATTTCCCCACTGTCAGATTCCTCTTCTTTTTCATCCTTTCTTCCTTCCTCTTTGGAAGGAAGTCACTATATGCAGCACACACTCAGGAGTGGGGAATTATGCCCCACCTACTTGCAAGCAGAGTATCTGTATAAACCACTTGGAATTCTTCTGCATGACAGATTCATCTATTCTCCCAATTTATTTATTTAATCAATCATATGGACTCAGGGATATTTATGACATAATAAAATACTACTCTACTTTGTTGCTCAAACTATTCCATCTTTTATCAGTAGCCTTTTCTATTGTATACTGCGGGGTTTTTTGACATACATCATTTTGTGTATTTGTGTGTGTGTGTGTCTGTGTGTGCACATTTCAGCACTTCCTTAATTTCTGGCATCACAGGATTCTCTAAGCTCATGTTCTGTATTTCTTGCCCCTGTCACAGAATCAGCTATTTCTTTAAATACCCTTGGTTCCTTTTATTTTTTTATTTTTTTTTTAATTTTTATTTATTTATGATAGTTACAGAGAGAGAGAGAGGGAGGCAGAGACACAGGCAGAGGGAGAAGCAGGCTCCATGCACCGGGAGCCTGATGTGGGATTTGATCCCGGGTCTCCGGGATCACGCCCTGGGCCAAAGGCAGGCGCCAAACCGCTGCGCCACCCAGGGATCCCAGCCCTTGGTTCCTTTTAGTAAAGAAGACTATTAGAAACCAAGATCTAGGTCCTAAGTGTGCTTATTGCTACTGGTATCCTTACTTTTAGGTCCACTCTGCTGAAAGAGCAAGGAAATATACATATACATATATATATACTAACCTGTGTATTCCAAATACCTATATTTCTGTGTAAATTTATTTTTATCAACATTATATCAATATTAAGCTATTAAATATGATTTCATAGTGATATCTCCCAATTTCAATCTATTACCATGTGGGTTATTATAGCTCTTTCTCCCTCTTACTTGTAAAATACCATTCCAACAGTGAGAAGTCTGATTCCCATCCACACTCATTTACTTAACTGTTCAATTTCAATATGACTTTAGAGTACTTCCATGGAGGGATGGCTCAGCGGTTGAGCATCCACCTTAGGCTCAGGGCATGATCCCGGATCAAGTACCACATCAGGTTCCCTGTGAGGAGCCTGCTTCTCCTTCTGTCTATGTCTCTGCCTCTGTGTGTCTCTCATGAATAAATAAATAAATAAATCTAAAAAAAAATACTATAGAGTACTTCCATGGAAAACACCTTTATCAGCTAAACTACAGTGATTAGGTACTATTCCTTTAGTCTTGCAGACTCTACTAATTTCCAAAGGTACTTAGTTCAGAACCTTTTTTACCTCTCTTAAATGAGGTATTTTTCGGACTTTTCCAATACAGCTAATTGTTTTGTCATGTTTTGCATTCCATCCAGGTTATCCTACCCTCTTACGTGATTTTTTTTTAAATTCGCACAAAATAAGGTTAACTCTGTGCTAAAAGGGTCTATGGCTTCTATGGATTCTGAGAAATGCATAGTCATGTGCACATAATTATAAATAATACAAAATGGTTTCTTGCTCTTAACAAAGGTCTACTATGCTTCATCTATTTAACCCTCTCCTACTCTTCCTCCAACTCCCTGGGAACTATCAAGAGTTTTGCCTTTTCAAGAATGTTATATAATTGGAATCATAACATTGTGTAGCCTTTTCAATCTGGCTTCTCTCACTTAGCAATTCACATTTAAGATTTATCCTGTGATTTTCATGACCTATTATCTCCTTTCTTCCTATTGATGAATAATACTCCATTGTCTGGATGTCCCACTTTTGTTTACCCTTTCACTGTTGAAGGACTTCTTGGTTGCTTTCAGTTTGGGGCATTATTAATAAAACTACTATCAATATTCACATGCAGTGTTTTGTGTGGACACAAGTTTTAAGCTTATCTGGATAAATCTCCAGCAAATTGATTGCTGGATCATATGGTAAGATTATATTTAACTCTTGAGGAAACTACCAAATGGTCTTTCAAAGTGACTATGTCATTTTGCATTCCTACCAACAATGAATGAGAGTTCCTGTTGGTCCATAGCCTTGCCAGCAATTTTATTGTCAGTTTTTCAGATTTTAGCCATTCTAGTAAGAGTGTAGTTATATTGCATTGTTGTGCTGATTTGCAATTCTCTAATGACAAATGATCTGGAGCATCACTGCAAATGCTTACTTGCCTCCGTGTATCTTCTTTGGTAAGACATCTGTCCAGGTCTTTTGCCATTTTTTAATTGGAATTTTTTTTCCTTAGTGTTGAGTTTAAGAGTTTTGTATATTTTAAATAGAATTTATTAATCAAATATGTTTTACAAATATCTTCTCCCCATCTGTGGATCTTGTTTGACATAGCATCTATAGACTTTTCATCAAACTCTAGATCTAGACTTTCTCCAAGATTTTCTACTAGTTTTATATTTTTGCTTCTGATATATAGGTTTATGATCCCCATTGAGCCCATTTCTGTGGAAGTTAAAATGTTTGAAGACTACCTTTTTCCCCCCATTGAATTGCCTTTGCTCCTTTTCAAAAATTAGTTGAATATATTTGCGTGGGCCTATTTCTGTGCTCTCCCTTCTGTTCCCTTAATCTGTATATTCTTCAACTAATAGCATGCTGTCTTGATTACCATGACTTTACAGTAAGTCTTAAAGTTGGAGAGTGTCTGTTCTGACTGTTCTTATTTAGTATTGTGTGGGCTATTCTATGTTTTTTGTCTTTCTGTATAAACTTTAGAATCAGTTTGCCAATATCTACAAGAAAGTCTATCTGGTATTTGGGATCATGTTGCATCTGTGTAGACCAAGATGGGAAGACATGACACCGTAACTGCACTGAGCCTTCCAATCCACAAATAAGAGCATGATGGATCTACATTTTATAGTTTTCATCAAATTTAGACAACTTTGGTCATTATTACTTCAATTTTGTTTGTCCCCTCACCTTTTATAGGGACTCTAATAACATGTATTTTGGGCCAGTAGAAGTTGTCCTGCAACTCACAGATGCTCTTTTCATTTTTAATTTCTGTGTATTTTATTTTTAATAGCTTATATTTCTATGCCTCCAGATTCACTAGTCTCTTGTTCAGCCATATTTATTATGCTGTTATATTCTGAGTATTTTTTATCTTAAGCACTTAACTTTTTGCTCAAGAACTTCAATTTGCATCCTTTTTTATTTCTTCCCTGTCATTATTTAATCTTTTGAACATATGGAATACAATTATATTAAGTATTTTAATGTTCTTATCTGCTCACTCTAACATCTACGCGGGGAGCCTGATGTGGGACTCAATCCTGGGTCTCCAGGATCACACCCCGGGCTGAAGACGGCACTAAACCTGTAAGCCACCGGGGCTGCCCTAATATTAGAATATTATTTTCCTCATTATGGGTTGTGTCCACTCTGCTTCTTCACATGCCTGGCAATCACTGATTGGATGCCAGATGTTGTATGAATTTTACTTTTTTGTACTCTTATACAACTTCTTAGCATTACATACTTTACACATAATAACAACAGGTATACAAAATTGGGATGAGACTTCGGGAGCTAGAAAAAAAAATCCGTGATTCTGACATTGTTTTAAATATATTTAGCATAAAATATAGTGCTCAATTTCTTAAACAGAACATCTTGCTTAAAATTCAAGTACTCTAAAAAATGTGAGACTGTCTTTGATCACCCTCATCTGAACTTCAGCACTTTTCCTCGGAACTGATGATTTAGGAAGGGTCGAAGATCACCAGATTCGAGAGGGTTGAACAAAAAAGAAAAAGAATAAAGAGTAGACAGTGGTGGGGAAAGGATAAGTAGGTGCCCAAGATTTGCCTCCTATATAGTTTGTCTTGGGGAAACCTTGTGGCTACAGCATTCTGAGTTTTACTTGTCTAACAGAAAAAAAGCTTATCCCAGTAGGATGCATAACGTTAGAAAATGTCATGCTTAGATTTGTGATATCTTTATAGTGAACTGATTTAAGCATAAGGGAACACAGTTACTGCAGAACACAAAGAATTCGGTAGATAAGGACTTTGAAAATTTTTTGTATCTACTAGCATTTATGTTGCAGAACTCTAGACTGCCTCATGGAACGTTTCCATTTCTCAGAATAATGAAGCAGAAACAATTTTGGCCTCGGGCAGGTCCAGGAAAATCAAATCCACCCACTACCTAGATCTTCAGATCCACAACACACAGCAAGCTTCATGCCTGGCAGCTGCTGTGCCTTAAAGCGCCTTAAGGGAGCAATTCTCCAACTTGCAGGGAGAAAACTACTGTAATAGAAGAGGGAGGATAGCTGGGGTTAATCTTCTACAAGTCAAACTGGTCCTTACTTTTGCAAACACAGTAATGGTGCCATCTTTACAGTATCAAGAAAAAGGAAGAGTACAGTTGCAGGATTTAAGAGGCTATCTTAAAGAGACTAGCTCCCATTCTGTGTGCTTTCTGAACAGGACAGGGAGTTCAGCCCTAGAAGGTGGATGGAGGCGTAAAGTCCTCTCATTTTGACCTGCTCTTCAACATGGTAGCCACTAGCCAAACTAACATTAGGGTCATTTGCTCTGTCACATTAGCCACAATTTGGACAATGCAGATAGAAAACATTTCCATCAGAGCAGAAAGTCATACTGGACAGTGCTGCTCTCGATGTTTGCAAACACTGGGTAATAACATTTTTATAATACGCCAGTATTTCAGTGCCTAATTTTTCCATTAAAAGCATTTATTTTTTTAAAGATTTATTTATTTATTTATTCATGACAGACACACACAGAGAGAGAGACAGAGACAGAGGTAGAGGGAGAAGCAGGCTCCATGCAGGGAGCCCGATGTGGAACTCGATCCCGGGTCTCCAGAATCACACCCCAGCCGAAGGCGGCACTAAACTGCTTGGCCACCGGGGCTGCCCCATTAAAAGCATTTAAAAGCAATTTTCCTTCCAACCTTTTTGAAATTATGTGCACTAAAATTTCAGATTGTAAAGTCTGGGAAGAAGAGGGAAAAAGTCTCTATATGCTCTTTACGGATAAAAAGTGAACTCTACTGACTGAAATAACCACCTAGAGTATTCATACACAGTATTTTGGTAGTGTGTGTTGAATACTCCTACTAGGTGATAAATAAAAGTAAAGACAGCATGTAACTAAAGTATAAAATAGTCTTCTTATATAGATTAGTGTGCATACTCTAGTTCACATTTTAAAATACAGTAGCTTGAAAAAATAAAATAAAATAAAATAAAATACAGTAGCTTGGATGCAAGGAAATAAAAGGAAAAACCAGAAACACTAAAAAATAGAGTAAAATTGATGGTACTTAAAATACAGAGAGCACTATGACCCAGTTGAATGAAATGGGAAAAGGAGAAATTCAAGATCAAGAGTTCTCAATTTCTACTCCTTTCATATACATGAGCAAGACACCAAATCTCTCTGACCCTTGATATTTATACCTGCCTCCCAGGTATGTTGTGAATATTATATAAGGATAATTAATATGATGTGTCAATTATACTTCAATAGAAAGAGAATAGAAATTTCCTAGTTTCTTTAATACAATGAGGGCTTAATAAATGTTTCCAATCATCAGTAATATAAAAATAAATCCACGAAAACTTGAGTTGTATATATCACATATATATAGCTTTATGTGTATCAATTGTATTTCAGTAAAGTGTTTTAAAAAAATAAATTCAAGAAACTGCTTTTAAAAACTTCCCCCAAATCTAATAATTATAAATATATTTGCTGTCACTAAATGTTTAGACTAAACCAAAAGTTTAATATATTCACTCTTAGATTTTAAGACACATATCATAGGTATGATATATGTAAGAGGCAGTGAGGTAGAATGTCAGGTTTGACCTCTCTGAGTTACATGCTGTATATTCAGATGATACTACACCAGGTCCATTTTGCACTAAAAAAATATAATATTGAAGTCCATTATATTCATGTTCTTTTTATTGCAAAAAATATCCATAAAATGATGTAAGACTTTTTAAGTTACAAAATCCTTGTGAAATTCTTTTACACACAGTTTTCAACTTACAATGTTTAGACTTATGATTTCTCAACTGTAGATAGTGCAAAAGCAATACTCATTCAGTAGACACTGTACTTCAGATTTAGAATTTAGATCTGTTCCCAGGTTAGTGATATGGACTCACACTCTCCGTGACACTGGGCAGTGGCAGCAAGCCACAGCTCCCAGTTCACCACATGATCATGGGGTAAACAACCAATAGACTGACCACTATGTACCCATACAGCCTTACTATTTTTCATTTTCAGTACAGTATTCAATTACATGGAATAGGCAACACTTGATTATAAAATAGGCTTTGAGTTAGGAGGTTTTGCCCAACTGTAAGCTAATGTATATGTTCTGAGCACGTTTAAGGTAGGCTAAGCTAAGCCATGATATTTGTCAGGTTAGGTTTATGAAATGCATTTTCAACATAATGATATTTTCAACTTACAATAGGTTTATTGGAACATACCCCATCCTATGTTGAGGAAGATCTGTACTTCATTGAATGCCCTGGTTAAATTAAGAAATCAAAATTTTCTTGCTTATTGTTCTCCACTCATATGCCATTGAATGCAGATCCACTGTCAGGTTGGTATTATTAACTTTCTTTTATGTGTTTATGCTTTTTCTTAACTTTGTGTTTCTTACAAGTTATGAAACACAGGTTGTGATACATAGGTTGTATATAATACATGTGCTATGTATGTCATATATAACATATAAATATAGACACATGTATATGAATGTATAGTTATAGATCTAACAACCCTTCAATGACATCACATTCTGGGTACTATCTCTTTATAGGTAATATCTCTTCACCTAACTCACTTTCAAGAAAATTTCAGTGTCACAGGATCTCCCTCAAAAGGAGGGAGATATATAATATAAAGATGCACATTCTTGAATAAAATGTACCTTTGACCAATGACTTTGCTAATTTTTGATAAGTACATAAAAGGAAAATCTTAAGAAACTCACATATTCTATTTAAAATATATCACTGTATTATATATTATCAAAATCACCAGCCTGTTTACTAAACATGTCATTTTTTCTTGGTGAACTGTATTAGAATGAATATTTTGATTACTCATATAAACCTGCCCATACCTCTTGCCCATTCACTGTCTTTCGGAAATTGAAGTTTATAAACTGTGGAAGGAGCCAACAGGTCCATAGACAGATGACAGGATAAAGAAGATGTGGTATATATACAGAATGGAACATTACTCAGCCATCAGAAAGGAGGAATAATTACTATTTACATTGACGTAGATGGAACTGGAGAGTATTATGCTGAGGAAAATAAGTCAGTCAGAGAAAGACAATTATCATATGGTTTCACTCGTACATGGAATGTAAGAAATAGTGAAAGAGACCATAAGGGAAGGTGGAAAAACTGAAAGAGGAAAAATTAGAGAGGAAGACAAACCATGAGAGACTCCTAACTCTGGGAAACAAAGGGTTGCAGAAGGAGAGAGGGTTGGAGGGATGGGGTAGCTGGGTGACAGGCATTAAGGAGGGCATGTGATGAGATGAGCACTGGGTGTTATACTATACGTTGGCAAATTAAATTTAAATAAAAAATAAAAATTAATTTAAAAAAGAAATTGAGGTTTATGACAATGACAAAAATTTATTCATCCATGGAATACTGTCCACAAATGATATAAAATTGTCTATAAAAATATTTTGGATTGGTAAAATAGCCAACTATCTGTTGTTTTATATGAAAAAGGGCATTATCTTTTAAAATGAGAACAATTTTACAATTTTGAAAATATTGCAACTCCTTGCTAGTTATTAATATAATCTAGAACTAAAGCAAGTATTGTGTTTTAGCAAAATTTGGCTGTGTAAAAACCACCCCAAAATGTCATGACTGAAGACAATAATGATTTATTATTTCTCCTATTTCTGGTGTTTAGCTGGACTAGAAAATCCAAGATGGCCTCTTTCACATGTTTGGTGACTGGGTGCCAGATGAAACATTTCAGTTCTCCTCCACATGGCTAAATTGGCTACCTTATGTGGGTAATTCAGGGCAGTGATCAAGGAGGATGAGGACATAAATTGCAAGGCCTCTTAAAGCTTAATCTCTGGAGGTCACCACACTGTGTCACTGCCAAGACAAAGCAAGTCACAAGTCCAGCTCAGACTTAAGGGGCTAGAGAAAGAGATTCCACTTTAGTGTCAAGGCAATAGCAATGGTGCATTGTAAAGAGAGGATAGAAAGAATTTGTGGCCATCAAATAATCTAACTCATGCTGAGTCTTTTCCTTTATCTTTGCATTATTTTTCTGACAAAACTGACAACACCATAAGATATCACCTGCATCTGTCTGACTTTAACAACATGAACAAGAAAGGTAAATTTTACAAAACTATTTGTGGTCTTCATCAATTTTTCCAAGGGCTTCTCTTAATCTTTTGATATTCAAAGCATTATCATTTTTTTTTTAATTTATTTATGATAGTCACACAGAGAGAGAGAGAGAGGCAGAGACATAGGCAGAGGGAGAAGCAGGCTCCATGCACCAGGAGCCCGACATGGGATTCGATCCCGGGTCTCCAGGATCGTGCCCTGGGCCAAAGGCAGGCGCCAAACCGCTGCACCACCCAGGGATCCCCAAAGCATTATCTTTTGAAGTTTGAAAATAAATTTGCACTTAATTTGCTGGATATATATATATTATAAATTATATAATTTTATATATATATATATATATATATATATATATATATATATAGTTGACATTTTATACTCAACAATGAACTAACCTACAAATGACGTAAGACTCTGAGTGGGGAGGTGTCTATGCTAGCATTATGCAAAAATGATAGCTGAGCAGTGCCTGATTTAATAAATAATCATTTTTTTAAATGACTGCTTTCCTATTAAGAGTTCGGTGTCCCCACAAAGTCTTGTGACTGCAGACCAAAAATCATATTTCATTAGTAAGGTTTCTCTCTCAACCAAATTATTTTTCTTTTACTTGTTATTTTGGATTAAACATTGCATTAATTCCAAACATGAACAAATAGAACTATTCTATGAGTGTCAAAGATAGGGAGTTTTACAGAACTTTCTTACATGGGTATTAGAAGGGCTATGGGAAACCTGCCTGCCCTCCCAGGCACTTGTACTACTGCTGCAACCTCCCTGACTCCTGGCACCACCCTTGCTACTCTTAAGATAAAGTTCAAGAAAGGAGTATCTTCTCCCTCTTTCTACCTTTCATTAGCTGAACCTAACAGGAACTACAAATTATAGGAGTCTGGGAAATGTAGCCTACGGTTGTCCAGCCTCCTACAACATAGGGAAGACACAGATGGGAAAGAATGGGATTCTGATAAAAATGGCAAATAACCAGCACACTGAGTAAGACATAGTACCTACCTCCACCTGTCACAACACAATGGTGGACATGTATGTGAGTAACTCTAAAGCAAGTTCTCCTGTAATGAGTACTACAGTAAGGTAAAAAAAAAAAATGGGATGGATACAGACTAATTCTAGGAAGGATGTATAACAAATTGAGAGATCATAGGAGGTAAAATATAAACTGAAATCCAAGTGATACTACAGGAGTCTAAGTCACTATCTGGGCAGGCGGAGTGATTTCCAGATAGACATGACATTTTAGGGTTTTTATTTGTTTTCTTTTTAGAGGAGCCAAGAATATTTGAAAGACAGTTGTTTCTTGGACTGGATGACATTCCAAGTGCTTATTTTTTATTAACAGGAATAAAAAACTTTGACAAGATATAGAAATTAAATTTGAGTTTTCTCAAAGTGGCATCACTTTTCAAATACATCAATAAAGCATTTTAAAACATTTCCAAGAATTACTAAGAACATTTTCGTCGTTGTTACACCATTTTTTGTATACTCTGAGAGATCACTGATTTACTTCTCTATCCTCACTACTTTTAAGAAACTTTACCTGAAGCAGCAGAGAGGCCAGCTCAGTGGGAGCAGCTGCTAAATTCTACCTAGATTACACTTTGTAGAAGCATAATAAATTTGTGGTAGAGCTATCTCCCTTGTGTGGAATACACTAGAATATTTGGCATTCACTTTCTCTTTCTCAAACTGCTTCTAAAAGCATTATTCTGTCCAGAATGACGGAAATCCCTCAGGTCACTGGATCAGGGCTAGAAACCACCATGGGATTTAGACACCAGAAGTGACCTTGAGTCCAGATTCAGCTATGAACACTGTAACCTTAGGAACTTTATCTGTAGAATAAGAGGATCTGAATAGATTATTTCAAATGCTCCTTTCAGCTCTGATGAGGTAAAATGTTATAAATGCTTTAAAAGATATCTGAGTTGAAGTGGGTGGAAGAATGCATTACAAAATGTACTTTCAGTTTATTGTAAATATTTAAAATGTCAGTACTGATCTCTCCATTTTTTTGTATCTATTTTCTTATTTTCAACAGAGGCTAGATAAATATTAGGGGAGAACTACTATACTGCTGAATAGTTGTCATTATGTATACCTCCTATAATTGTAGAACTTTGGTGTAAAGCTATCTTAAAGAATTACTCTTTCCTATATCCCTATTCCTTTGTGGCAAGTTGGTATAGTGGAAAGATACTGGATTTAAATCCCACTGACTGAATTCATTCTCTGTAACACTGCACTTATATGACATTAGACAAATAAATTAACTTCTCTGATCTCTAATTTCTTTCCTATCAGCTACACAGAATGGGATTAATCATAATCTTTGGTTCATAATTCCATATCATCAGAAGTTCACACATGACTGTATTTAATTTCATTTATATTTTGAGTCAATTTCAGAAATATAATAGATATTAGGTAATTAATATAAGAACTACACCTGAACTAGCCCAAATTCTACTTGTTTTTGAAGATATAAGTCATGTTGCAAGTCTTCTGGCTTTTATGTTCCATGCAACAGTATGATATTAAGAATAACTTGCATTGGAGTACCTGGGTGGCTCAGTCAGTTAAGTGTCAGACTCTTGAACTCAGCTCAGGTCTTGATCTCAGGGTCGTGAGTTCAAGCCCCACATTGGGGGAGGGGGAGAAGACAGTCTGTCCTGTTGCCTTTGGGTAGGGGAGTTCATTTATTTTATTGCTATCTGTTATGTGAATATATACTAATTTGTTAAAATTATAAAAATGTTGCTATGGATTATCTTCTTTATGTCTCCTGGTGCAAAGTGTAAAATTTTTACACAATATATAACTATGGATGGATAAATGTACATATGCTCAAATTCATAAGCTAATATAAAACTAGTTTTCAACATGGTAGTGCCAATTTAAATTACTGTCACTAATGAATAATAAATTCCATTGATCTACATCCTCTCAAACACTGGGTATTTTCCCTCTTATTTTCTGCTAGTTGAATGAGCACAGCACAGTGAGTCATTCTGCATGTTTCTGATTGTAGTGAACTTAAAAGTTTTCTTCAAGTGTTCTTTATTGAACATACGTCCTTCCTTTTGAGGAAATGCAAGTTCATATTTTTCCCCATAATTTCATTGGCACCATCTGAAGGCTTTTTATGCTACTGTGTTGGTCAATTTATAACCCCCTGCACCAGTGGTAGACTATATTAACTACCCTGTTTTTTAAAATTTTGCTCTCTAAATTATTTATTATTCATCTTCGTGTTCAGGCGTGACTCATCTTTTAGAACCATTGTATTTCCACATAAACTTTAGAATCAGCTTGTCAAATTTCATGGAAAACTCCTGTAGATTTTTACTGGATAAGTCTCAAGTCCATTAATCAATTTAGAGAGAATATAGACATCCTCAGAAGATAGGTGCTTCCATTATGAACATGAGATACATGTGCATTTGTTAACTTTTTCTTTAATGTGTATCAGCAAAGTATTAAAAAATCCATGAAAAAAAATTAAAACTAAAATAAGAAAAAAATCCATGCACAAGGCTTGAAAAACTTTTAATTTTATTTCTAGATCTACTACAATTTTAGTTATAAATGATATATTTTAAATATACATATGTGTGTGTTTCTTAATTGTTTGTTAGTGGTATATTAAAAAACTATACTATTCATTTGTATGTATTGATACTGTATCCAACCTCAATGCTAAGCATTTTGTATGAATCATTATTTCTCCACCTATAAAATACCTATTGCACATAGTTGTTACAGAAATGAAATGAGGGAAAATTACTGACAACACACTTTCACGGGCATGTCTAAATATTACTTCTCATTCCTTCCTTTTAGGAAGACAGTAAATAAAAGACAGAGACACAAAGAAGATGATGGACAGAATGAACTCTAATGTTATTTTGGTCTACCAGTGCTTTGATTTCTTTTGAGTATATTTTTGTGTATTTAGATATGTAATGATTAGGATCTATTGAGTTAGTAAAATAAAATAAATAATTGCATAACATTTATTTTAAAGCCAAGGAAAAACAAAGAACACATTGAAGCACAGTCACAATATAATGGCTTCATCATTGTTAAATATATTATACATAGAAATAACACATAAGAAGATGGAGTTTGCTTGTTTTACAGGAAAAAATGTATTATATTTTTGTCTACACCTAAATTATATGTAGCAAAAACTAAATTTGTTGCTGCATCTTAGACCTCTAAGATCCGGGCAGCCCCAGTGGCGCAGAGCGCCGCCTGCAACCTAGGGCATGATCCTGGAGACCCGGGATCAAGTCCCACGTCGGGCTCCCTGCATGGAGCCTGCTTCTCCCTCTGCCTGTGTCTCTGCCTCTCTCTCTATGAATAAATAAATAAATAAATCTTTAAAAAAAAAAAAAAAAGACCTCTAAGATCCCTTCTCCCCTCCTTCCTTTCTTCCTTTCTCCCTTCTTCCCTCCCTTCTTCTCATCCTCTTATCTATGATGAATATAAAACTCTTTGAATCCTGAATTAAGCTTAAGAGCTAATGTGTAGGTGGCTTTGGACACTTACTTGGAACATTAGCTAGTCTTTCACCTTGACTCTCTATGTTAAAATAGCAATTTACAGTGATGTCACCTTGGATAAGTGTATTCACTTTCACTAGCTCTTATGTATAAATGGAATATAATCAAACTTTTAATATTAGTTTGCAAAAGAAATATTTCACACTCTAATATTAAAGAGATTCTGAGATTTTTATTATTATTATTATTAAAATCCAATGTCATGAAATGTCACTTATGATCTACTGTGTTTGTAAGTCATACATTAAGGAAGCTGTCCCCACATAGGTATATGAGGACTATACTTAATGCTCCCTAAGCTATGGAAGAGCACCTACAATAAAGTGCATAAATGACCTCTCATTAGGATGACTGCTTCAGTAGACTTAGAATGACTCCTATATATGAAATTGTTCCTACATATGCATGAAAGGTAAGTCTTCACTTCAAACACGCTTACTTCATCTTTTACAGAGTTATAAATAGTCAAATGAGGTAACTTAAAGGTGAACCAATGAAAAATTCAACTCACTAAACTTATTTCTCACAAACTGACTTTCCTATCATCTATTTTCAATCCTTGTCTTCAAATAAAAGCTATTTCTTGCTTGTAGTAGTGAAATGTAGTGAAATGTCATCAGACCACATTTAACAAGAATTCTGTTGAAAAACTAAATGTGAAAAGAGAAAATCACCTTCATGTTCAAATGTTGTCTTTTGTTCTATTCCTAAATTTTCATTCCAACCATCAGAGTTAATGATTTTTAAAAATTCATGTCCATGTAAAATCGATAAAGGATAACACTTTCCTATGTATAAATATCTATTTTAAGAAGTCTTATATGTGGGTTTTGTACCATATAAAACTTGTAAAATTCATCTTGTCTCCCTTTAACTTCTCTTAGTTTAGTAAAATGTGAACTAAATAATCATATTGGATATAAACAGTGACATCAAAGAACACATTCAAGAAGAAAAGTCATAACATAATGACTTCGTAATTTTAAGAGATATTTTATATCTTACAAAAATACCATAAATTATGTAGTACTCCACACAGGAGGTGTGAGCAAAAACTTCTGCTGATTTAGAAGACACTGTTGGATACTGAAGCTGACTTAATGATCATATGTTTTTCAAATGTATAAAAACAAAGTTTGCTGCCATAGATAAAACAAATTATCAAGACTTCGATTTTTGGAGCGCCTAGACGGCCCAGTTGGTTAAGCATCTGCCTTCAGCTCAGGTCATGACCCCAGGGTCCTGGGATGGAGCCCCACATCAGGCTTCCTGCTCAGCAGAGTCTCCATGAGGAGTCTGCTTCTCCCTCTGCCCCTCAACCTGCTCATGCTCTCTCACTAATGTGCGCACTCTCTCTCTCTCAAATAAATAAAATCTTAAGAAAGAAAAGACTTATATTCTCATAAAGGCAGAATTAAATTATTTACTTCATTCCCTACATAAACAGTGACAACAAAAATAGTGTTTGGTATCCTTTTCCCACCTCCCCCTAAAGAAGTTTTTTTGTTTTTGTTTTTACATTTAAATTCAATTTGCCAACATATAGTATAACACCCAGTGCTCATCCCATCAAGTAAGAAAAGTTTTTTGTGACTAACTGTCCCTACTCCAGCACTTTGGTTTGGATAAACTTTAATGAAAAAAAGGAAAAAGCTTGAGAAAGCCCACACTGCCTTTCATATAATTATTTTTAATATTAGTTTAATAAATATGTGTTATGTTAAGCTTTCTTAATCAAGATTATTAATTCTTAAAGGTAATTTCAATATAAGTAAGAGTCTTTAACACATAATTGTATTGCCTGAGAATGACCTCCAAAGGTTTAATTGCCTTGTTATGGAATTCATTTAACATGTACCGGTTACTCATTTTCCAGCCTTTTGTAGAAATGTTTGTAGACCTGATCTAAATTGGACTAAACAGTCCTTAATGCTTATTCAGATCTAAGGTTCTAGGCCCTCATGTTATGAATAAAAGTTTGTCTTTACAAGTATCTATGTTCTTGATTACTTTTGAAGAAATTACTTTTGAAGAAATTATGAAAACTTATCTTAAAGAAATAACATCAGTTTCTCTGGGGTAAAAGTTTAAATGAAGTTAATTTATTTTACATTGTTCCTAGTTTTATCTGACCTTACTTTAATTTAAAATTAACTCAATCTATTTGATTATGTGGTGCTCAGTGAAATAGAAACAATTACCTAAGTCAAGTGTAAATGCAAGATTTGCCAAACTCTGACTCACGATTCCCTTTGAAGACGCCTGACGGTATAGAATAGTGTTCACCAGGAGATTTTCTGGCTGACAAAATACACTTCCAAAAGTGTTGCCTGACATCACAAACATCAATATAAAGCATTACACAGTCTTTTCAGATCCAATGTTCTCACTATTACATTTTAAGAATATAATATTACAATGTAATGATTCAGGGATATTAATTCACGGATACTTAATTTCTTCAAAAAAAGAGAAGTGAATAAATCTTTAGCAGTTGGAATCTTTTAACGATTTTTTTATATTCATTATATGAATAAAGGTACTTGGTGAAAAAGTGAAATTTCATTAAAAAGTTTACAATGAACAACAGCCATCTCCTACTTCAACCATATTTATTAACTGTGACCTAAGTCAAGTCTTTTGATATATTTCTGCTCTACTTTCTTCATCGGATGAATGAAGATATTAAAAAAGACTTTATCTCATAGAACTGTTGTGAACAGATGTGTAAAACAATATTCACAATGCCTGGAACATAGTAAACACAAAATAAATGTTAGTCATTATTATTATGACCCCCATCTTCCCTCTCCTAATTTTCATGACAGTAACCCTCAATCCATCCCCTGGCACTCATCTCATTTTAAAAAGTGATGTCTTTCTGTACATTATTTACTTGCTTTACACTCTGATAGATGGTAAGATTGTGTATCCTCCTCACCATTCCCCAATGCTTCTCATACTACCCATACAAAGTTGCTATTTTATAGTTTAAAATATATCCATCCATGTTTAAAATCTTTATTACATCAGTTAAGAATTTCAGACACAAGTAATAGTAAAACCAACAACGATGATTTAAACAAGCAGAGGTTCTACTTCTATCTAACAGTAATTCTGGAGGTCCATTGTTACTGTTGTTCCCTGCTGTCCTCAGTGTTTTGCTTTGTATTTTTAGTTGTCAAATCACATTGCATGATGGCTGACTCTGCTCCAGGCAATAGAACCACCTTCAAAAGCAGGAAGTGGAGTCTGGCCAGGGTGGCAAAATCCTTTCATCTCTTGTGAATTGCTCTGATTAGGAAAAGAAATAACTCTCTAAAAAGTTACCCAGTACAATTTCTTCTGCATCTCACTGACCAACACTTAATCCTATGGTGGCTCCTAACGCTGAGGCAGGTTGGGGCAGTTAGGATCTTACACAAAATAATGGCAGTGGGTTAATTAGCCTAAATCAAAGGATCTCAAGCTTTCTCAGTTCACCACTCCATCGGAATTTCTGTGATTATTTTCACAGTGCCCCTAGGCAAAAGAAACGTCAATAATTCCCCCTTTTTAAGTAGTTGGGACCAAACAATGTAATATATATTCATATCCCTTACAACTCAGTAGCCATTTGAGTAAATACTATACACCAACTGTAAAATAATAATTCTTAGTAAAAAGAAGTATGAGTCTCCTGGGCACTATATGACATCTCAAATTTTAAGTCAGATTAGATATTAATACCCTCTTTCATATTCAGTAATGGAATGTATCACAGAAATCACTCAAAATCCTGCTTCACAAAGATATGACATCCTGGAAAAGACCATAGTCAGCACTAAGGGTGAAACCAGGAACTGCTTTGAGTTAGCTCAAGAACTAAATAAACTCTTGTCATGTTGGAAGAGGGGTGATAATCTGTATGCGCAGAGTGGAAGAGGATTTCCTTTGGAACAAGTGCTCTGTCAATAAATGTTAGCCAATTTTTTCTTTATTCATCTCAGTGCATGACCCCACCAAGAGGTATCAGAAACCCCTGAACACTAAGCTTCTAAGGGTTCCTCTGGGGCTAATGGTTTGACTGCTCATCTACATAAGGTTCCAGGTTCAGAATCACTCTGCTTCCTTAGTCACCATTCCTCCATTGCCTTCTAATTCCCAATAAAAGGATTGATATCTTTGATCAATGGTGGACTCTCAGAACTCATTTTCCATATGTGTTGATTATTTTAAAAATTGTATTCTTCTAAGTGCAGAGAGTTTGAGAAAGGAAAAAAATAGAGTGGTCTATACAACATTTCAACTAAGAATTCCAGGGTGGATTCTGAAAATGAATCAACCATGGCAGTAGGAATGATAAAAGTAGAGAATTCCAGGTGTCTCATCATATGAAGGATGTACTATTATGATAATACATGGTCATCCATTGTCTATACCCAAGACAGTGTGAGAGTGTGTATTTTGGACGTCACATAACTCCCTTTGCTCCCCAGGTATCTAGTATTTCAGGATGTTCTAATATTGATTGATCACCACGCCTCTCCATGCCAACAATGCCCTAGTTAAATGCAGGAATATTGTCCACAACTAGTCACCTCCTTTTTCAAATACTCATCTGTTCTTTCACATTGACTTAGTCTGTACATAGCTGTAGAATGAAAACAAGTTTTCAACCAGATATTAAATCCAGGTAATTGGCTGTGGGCAATAGATCTGAATGTAGGTTTCATCAACCTCCAATTCACCAAATTTTTTGCATCATAAAAAAGAGTCTTTCAAAAACACCTTTATACTTTCATATCCTAGTGTCTATTGTCCATTCCTGGATAACATTTTTGAAGACAAGGGTATTTTCTTGTTTATATTAAAAAATAAGATATGTTGTGCTTAGGAAGAAAATTATACATATGCTGATTTAGTTATAGATTAAATATTATCAAATTCAAAAAGTTCCTACATCATCCTCCTATTCAGTTCCCTGAAAGACTATAATATAGTTTTTCTTTGAAAATTCTGATGCTAGGAATCTTCACATTTGTAAACATGTAACCAGGTCTCACTCTTGAGCCTGGAATCAAAGTTAATAGTTGTAACTTTATCTATTTTAGATGAAAGTGTTCAGACACAAACAGTAGTTTCCTTTTTATTTTTAAACAGGATCTGTGTTAAGCTCAAAGTTGATAAAGGAAAATACCTTAAATACATCTGTTTCTTTATTTCCATTAAAAGGTCACACTTGCAGGTAGGTTATATAGACCCACATACACACTTGGTCATCAGCATATTTGGCAAATAAACTTTCCAGTATCTTATGGACTTCAAAAGACTTGCATTGTTAGTATTTAAAATGAGAAGTTTTCGGACATGAGAAGGCAGGAAAAAAGATGGCTGGATTTTATTTTTATTGGAAGTCAGTCATTGGATCTTTTTTTAAAAGACTTTATTTATTTATTTAGAGAGAGTGAGAACAAGCTTGGGGAGGGGCAGAGGGAGAGAGAATCGCAAGCAGACTCTGTGCTGATCTCACTACCCTGAAATCATGATCTGAATTAAAATCAAAAGTCAGACACTTAACTAAGCCAGTCAAGCACCCCAGTCATTGGATCTTACTCTTAGGGCTTCCTTTCAAATTATATTTGTTCTCTGGAGATAGCAGGTTCATGTTAGAAAAGTTTTTGGATTGGTAGCTTTGAGGAAGTCATGCATATGTTTTTATACAACCCAAAATTTTCTCTCTCTCTCTCTCAACCCAAAATTTTCTCTCTCTCTCTCTCTCTCTCTCTCTCTCACACACACACACACATACACACACACACACACACACACACACACACACAGTTGTTATGTAGATTTTCCCTTTGAAAGTAGGACTACCACGTGTGAAAAAGTTGTTGGTACTTTATCGAGTTGCCTCAAAGTCCTATACAATATTTTTTGTTCTTTTTTTTAAGATTTTATTTATTTATTTATGAGAGACACAAAGAAAGAAAAGCAGAGACATAGGCAGAGGGAGAAGCAGGCTCCATGCAAGGAGCCCAAATGGAACTTGATCCCGGATCCCGGGATCACGCCCTAAGCCAAAGGTAGACGTTCAATTGCTGAGCCACCCAGGTGTCCCAATATTTTTGTTTTTTTAACATGCATATTAATACTCAGATTATTTTATTTCTCTGTACATAGCAACTTCCATACTGATTCGCCTCCTGCTTGAGGCTGTAAATTGTTGGGAGGCACAGACCATGATTTTCCTTAGTAAATAAAACTACAACATCTGAATATTACTAAAACAGTAGTAAACCCTTAAGAAATATGTAAAAATAGTTTTTCAAAATAAGAGAAATGGTTGCAAACAAACGAATCTGATACTAGCCACCAAAGGTACACAAGAAAGAATCATAGTGGAAAGATAATGCCAATTCACGGGATTCTCAAGGACTTCAGTTAGAAATTGCACAGAAGCCAAGACAGTCCTGAGGAGCAAAGAGTTAGGACCCAGCTGTCCCCCTGTCTTTGACTCACCATATCATGGCCTGAGTGGGAGCAAATAATCAGCCAAATTCAGGTGCATGTCCACATGCTAGTTGCCAGGGAATAAAAAAGGTAGGTTTGGTCCCGCTGGCTTCCAGATGAGCAGGGAAGCCCTCTGTTTCTCACCAGTCAACCCACTGGGGAATCCCCGAAACCAAGATAGGGGTAAATCTTGAGCAAGCAAAACATTATAATTTAACTGCCTACTAACACCACAAGGGCCTTATCCTACATTACATTTCCAAACAAGAATGTTCTTTTGAATGTAATGGAATACATTTTTTACAAACAAAATTGTGCATATTTGTCTTCCAAAGAAAGCAAGGTCTCATCAGCCCAGGATTACTGGATCATGTCCATTTCATCTATACAACCATTGTCTGACCTCCATTTTTCCATTATTAGAATGCTTCTAAAGTACACGAGTTAATTCAGTTTTCCATAAAGGAGGATTCTATTTAATAGCTCTATTTGATATGCTATAGTAACCTAGATTTTTTAGTTTATCTGTGCTTAAAATATCTCAATTTTTTAATTCCAAAAAATCCAGTAGTTGATATGAGAAGTACCATCCTCTATCAAATTTTTTTTTGCTAAATATGTCCTCTAGTAAAAACTCCATTTTGTTACTTCTTTTTTGCAAATGAGAAAATGAGTGCTTCCAATTTCTTCTCTTTGTATTCTGAACTTAGACTCTACAGCAAAAGTAAACATAGTTCTTTATCAGTTTAGTTCCAAAAGAGTAGCTCATAAAGTAACACTTAATAATTGGCACCATGTTCTTGTATTATTCTTAAATTCTGATTAGCTTTAATGGGACTAGAGTGAATTTATTTAGGAAAGAATGAGCTCCGTTTCTTATTCTTTATTGCACTTTCAATACTGTACCATTCTTTAAGGCTATAAATTTATAGACCCTCAACATTGAGAAAATGATGAGTTGGACTAGAAATCACTATAAAACAGAACTCTTATGAATTCCCCAGAAACTCCCCAGTCTAGAAGATGCCCAAATTCACAACACCATAGTTATAGTTCCTTAGGATATAAATAATCTTTCCAAATAATTAATCAAAACTTTGAAACTTTTTAAAAATTAAAAATCCTGTAAAGAAACCCATCTTTAAATGGTATAATAGTAGATTTAAGAACTTTATAAATATTAAACATGAAAATTCTTTTTTTTAAAAAAAAGATTTTATTTATCTATTCATGAGAGACATAGAAAGGCAAAGACACAGGCAGAGGGAGAAGCAGGCTCCCCACAGGGAACCCAATGTGGGACTCGATCCCAGGACTCGGGGATCATCCCCTGAGTTGAAGGCAGACGCTCAACCACTGAGCCACTCAGGCATCCCTAAACATGAAAATACTTAATATGATTTTATTTCATAAAAAGCATTAGGTTAACCTAAAGTCTTTAGAATCTATTCTGATGAAAAAAATTTAAGTAAATAGTTCTAATTGTACAAATTTTAAATTTTGAGTGTCTACCCAATTCTTTTTGATGACGTAATTTCAGCAGACTTAATGTGCAGAATGATAATACTAGACTTATTGTAAGGATTGAAGGAAATAATACATGTAAAGGTGTTAACATAAGAATATTAGTACTTATATTCCATTTACTGCCTATAGGAATAAATATGCTTTACTCTGAGATTTTTAATTTAAAAATCTTGACATATACTGTGGCTTCTGTATTGACCTCTATCCAGAATGGAAGATTTTAGATTTTAATAGTGCATATTCAAAACTCTGTGCTAACGCAAGACCACAAAAGTATTCTTAAAGTTATGCCAAATTGAGTGATATGCTTCTTGTTTGCTTTATACACAGCAATCAGAGCAAGCACTTTATGAGTTTGAACATATGGGGAAAATTTAGCAAATGAACTTTTATCTTAAAAGTTAATAGATTCTCCACATGTAGCAATACATTAGTGAAGCTATTATCTGGAAAAGATTAAAGAATAGAGACACAAATAGATGGAATGTGTGTGTATGCATGTGTCTGTGTGTATGTTTGTGTGTGAGGTGGGGAGGAAAGGTGGGAAGGAGAAAGAGAGAGAGAAAGAGAGGGAGAGAGAAGTCTTCTCAGAAAATGTGCACAGCACAGCAAGCTGCAGGGTATGTGAAAAAGTAACTGAAGCAGCATTCACATGGGGTTCCTCAATGTTGATCTGTAGTCCACTTGTTCTCAAATTTCTATTCGGCTCATCATAATCACCTGAAGTGTTTGGTCAGACACAGATTGTGGGACCCCACCCCAAAATTCTGATTGGTAGGTTTTAGTGGGGCCCCAAATTCTGCATTTCTAACAGGTTCCCAGGTGATGCTGATGCTGCTGGTCAGGGGACCCCACTCTGAAAACCACTGGTCTAGTTCATAAAATAAGTTCATGGCCTATTACTTTGTTCTCTTGCTTGAAAAAAAAATCTAAAACATATTTTGATGAATAATACATATAACTGGTACTATTCAGGTTTTCCTAGATTTTACCAATTATTACAAAGAGTAAGCTATTATTACACACATATATACATAGTACACAAATATACAAGATGAAAATTATCCCACATCCTGAAAATCCCGTATAATAATATATAGCTCTATCCAAAAAGCAGATTTTAAAATGTTTGAACTCAAGTTAGATGCAATAAGCATTTTCGACCACGGCCAATAAATAAGAATAGAGAATATCACTATGTTGATACAAATGAAAACAACAATGAAACACCATTTCAGAAAGGCAAAAACTAAAATGCTTTACTATATCCTACACTCTGTTGCTGAGAGTTCAAGGTAAGGCTACCTAGAAAGGGTGATTTCAGGGTTTATCTAGGTGGCAAGTTTTGGAGTCATTATTCATAGCTTATTACAGTATTTTGTATTAAAATAAAACTATAAAATGTGTTATCTAAGTAACAAAAATATAGTGTAATGTTTTAAAAACTACTCTTTTTCAGCACAAGTTATAGATATAAGGAACAGAGATTCAAATTTAACTTGTTTCTTTTGTGAAGCCAAAACATCCTTTATTGTTAAATTTGGTAACTTTGTAAACAATATACTTAATAAATTAAGGATGGAAGATGGTAAAGTGCCACCAGAAGGGAAAAGGTCCACAGAGACAGACCGCAAAACTACCTGGAGAAAGGGATTTTAGTTCTGGAGTGGAGGAATCATGATGCTGTCCACTTGGGCTGCGTGACTCATACGTTATCACTAGACACCTTCTCCCTAAAGAAATACCCATTAGCTGATTAACTGCCCCCTCATGTCCCCAGCCGCCCTGACCACACAGGTTAATAGCATTGCTTCTGGGCTAGCTGATGTTGCTATATTCTCATATTTTTAAGGAATTATATACCATGGAAGCACAGGCCAAATAAAGTACATATATAACTTAACAGGGTACACTGAACAAAAGGCACTGCCAGATTTGCAGCCATTCTGTTAATTTCCTTGAACAAATATTCTTTATCCACAGAAGAAATTCTCCTATAACACCATGAAATAATCTTTCCTCAAGGTCATCAGAGATTATACAAATGTGCATAAATATATGTTTATAAATATAAGCATATTAAACATATTATAAACATAAATGCCTATGCATATACATGTATATAAATATATATATATACATATACATATGTACATATATATGGAAGTAAAAGAACCAAAAAAAGAAAACTGGCAAAAATCAATATCAAAACCTCTATCACTATACCTCCTAAAATATATCAAAGGAATTAAAATTTTCTGAGTGTTAATTTTCTTATTTAAATCAAATAAAGTATTAGATGAACTAATCATGTTTCACACTAAAGAGGTTAAATGAAGTTGGAAAATAGTAAAGAAATTAATCCACATTTAGGACAAAGTTAACTTGCTTTGTAAGCCTCTGGGAACCACTTAGCAGAAATTACATAATCTTGCATAATAGCAGATCGACTGAACACTCTAGAAGTTTGCTAATTTAGCATTTAATTCTTGTACAGCAATTATTGGGAAGAGAAGTTTTGTCAGATAATAAAATTAACATTGCTACAGTATTTAGAATTTTTAAATCTCTGAAGATGAATTTCGTGGCGATAGATAAAATGTGTGTGTGTTGTATACAGATACAACATACACATATCCACAAGTGCATACACACACACACACACACACACACACACACACACACCCTCCAGTGGTAGGACAAAGCCTCATTTTTTATCCATACAAATATATCTCTTTTCATATTCAGTTGATTGAACTATGCAGTCAAGTGTTGACCAAAGGATGAAATGCATGGCTATTTCTCTTTCATCAGTCCTAAGTTTGTGCAGATTGTTCTATTTTTTTCTGTTTTCTAATGTAACAAAACAGGTATCCTTTAGTAAAATCTTGCTATCTGTGAAATATCCCTTCCTAGTATGCCTTCTAAGTTGATCATTTTCCCATAAATTTAATAAAAATATTTTTTATTTCAATAATTAAAAAATCAACTTTTAATATTTTTAAAAAATGGAATGTAAGAAATCTGAATCTTCCTTTTCTTAAAACTACTCTTTCTTGCTCTTACATGGTTTTTTTCACCACTTCAGCATAGGTCTTGTCCTCCCTCCACACTGATTCTTGAGTTATCTTTCTGAAACCTACATAGATGAGAAACTTCAGCTGCTCAGAAACTACAGATAATCCCCCTTTGGCTGCAGAATGATATTCACACTCCTTACAAAAGACGCATCCCAATGTGCCTTTTCCTTGCAGTCTCTTCTCTTCTACATATAATTCCATGTAGCCTTTTCTCATCTCTCAACATCTCTGTAATTCCTGTGCTATCCATTGTCTATACTTCCTTTGCCCTCCCCAGGGATTAATCTCCATCATCATCAGCCCAGAGTACATCTAGTTGACATGTGCCAGCCTGGAGCGCCAGAATCCCAGACCCTCCTAGGTGATCACAACACCATCACTTTACAACTTTGTCTTAATTCCTCAGTCTGCCACAGAAAGAAAGGCTGAGTATGAGGAACAGACTTTACTGATGGTTTAGAATAGAGGAAATTACAATATAGCAAATGAAATGTTACTGTTTACAAGAGGAGGGGAAAAAATAAGTCCTTCTCATAGGTTCCCCCCCCCCAAAATGACCCCCACTGCTCATTCTAATTGTCTCTCTCCCTGTTACTTAATGGTATGCCACCACTTAGGTTAAGACCATGTTTTCATAGCACCACAGTCTATACCTTCATTCCTCTTTAGAAAAATCCAACTCCTACTAACATCAGTTAATGTATCCCCTGTATGTTTCCCCAAGCCCATCCCCAACCAGGACAGCCTGGTGGATACAACAGTCCATAGCATCAGTATGTTTCCCAAATCTGGATATGCTCTCAAAAATCACACCATAATTGGAGTTGGGCAGGACAATGCAGGGTTTGCCCTGGCTCTCCATGTCCTGCAGGGTGATTCAGAATGGACTTCAACACACTACATTATTCTTTTTTAGTTCATTCCACATAAGAGGCTCAGACATGACTCTCTATTCTTCTCGCAGTTCCCCCAGTCTCTGGCAGGTTACTCTGGACAGGACACACACATGGACATGAGCATTTGCCCAAATGCATTCATTCAATAGATATCTTTAGAAACTTCTTATGTTTCACCCACTGTGATCAGAGATGTGTTTACAATGGTGAGCAAAGCAGATCTGGAGCTTGGTTGCGGGAGACAGACAAGTCATGTCAAACACAAATCTTTAACTGGATGGTATAAGAGGCAGAACAAAAGAAAATTCTAAGGCATGCTCAAATTGTCCACTCAGGGGACCTGACCTAGTCTAGGGTTCAGAGAAAGTGTCCCTGAGGAAGTGATTCTGAATTTTTATCTGAACCATAAGTATTGATTAGGTGAAAGAGGAAACCTTGTGACCAGAGGAAGCATCTCCTCAGGCTTAGAATTGCTCCAAGGTGCACCAGGCTGAAAAAGACTGATTCAAGACACATCAATCACTCCTGCAGAGCAAAACTCCAATAATATACTCCTGTGCTGGTGCATCAATAAGACCATATTCATACATGAAGAACTGTATTTTTTAAATCCCGATCTGACTAGATTCAAAAGTAAATATATACATTTATCTTATATTTGAAAAGGTCTTTCTTTCAACATTTTAACATCAGCTAGTGCTAAAGTTATCTTTGGAACCATTTTCCTTTGATTACACAAGCCTCAATGGCACTTTATCTTCTGGCAAATAATAGACTGATTATATACATTTGCTTTAACCTTCTGAAATTGCTGAGAAACAGCATATCTATAAATACACAGTGATAATTGATGGTCAAAATGCCAGTTGGGGTTTGAGCTCATTGAACAATTTTAGGCTCAAGAAAAAGAACAAGTTAAAATTGCTCTAAGCTTGTATTGCTTCTAAAGATTCTTTCCTTTATGCACTATGATTTCTGAATGGGCTCCAGTGATATTGTTACATTCATAATATATCTCTCTTCTGAGTAGTCAAAATGCAACCTTTATATTTCCTTAACCTATTAATTCAGTAATGCTTGATTAAATGCCTAGGTAAAAACTGAAACATTTAGAAAGAAATCCATATAGTACAGAAGGCTATCAAATTAAAAATAAAGTCTCTTTCAACTCCCAATCCCCCAAATTTGCCAGGACAGGTTTCTCCATGTTTTATTTATTTTTTCCTTAACAGGACTTCTTGTAGTTCTTGCCAAATAAGCACGGGAGAACCTACCCTGCGGTATTACACTCTATGATTGCATTTAACCTGTCTATATTGATAATCACCTAGTTTCTCCTCTTTTCTGTCAGACACCATAATACTAGATAAAAACACTGTTGCTTACAGATACTTTTGTATCCATATCTCAGTATATATAGCAGACATACTAATACTCTCCAAATATTTCAGTTTCTCCTCTGCATGGTTAGACAATATCCTGTGACTTTTGTGTCCAATGAAAGACCATGATTTGATCCTCCTGGTTTTCCCTACCCTGCCATGGTAACCAGGAATCTGAGTGTTCCAGAAGTTTCAGCTACAAGGTAACAGAGCCTTCATCAGACTGGCTACATGAACCAGAACCTCCTCCCAATCCTAATGTACACTAGACTTACAGCAGGAGTGAGAAATAACTTACTAGGTATCAAGAAAAGTTTTCATCTTTGTCATGAAATTTGTTCCATGGGGTTTTGCGTGCTTAGTAGACAGCCTATAAATATCTTAGAAATATATTTATAAATAAATATTATGAATATATTTATAAATAAATATAGTACCCCTATATCTCGTGTTTATGAGCCACCATATAAATTATGTCTCCTTACCATGCTGACCTAGGAAATATATGCTCAGAAATCAAAAATCTCCAAGCTCTTTTCTTTGTAAGATTCTTACCAAATAGAATTGCTACTTAAAATCTTGTGTTTATGTGTGTATACACAAATATGGGTGTTTATTTCAACTGTGGTTCTTCTTACAATGCATTAGATTTTTTGTTTTGCTGTAAAGTATCATTCATCTTGCTTGTTCTAATTTCCCTTCTTTCTTTCGGCCTATAGATTGATACTTTAACTTGACCCCTATCTTTCTTCCTCTTACCTGAGCCAAGAGATTGTCTGTCTCCATGGATAACTAAGATTATCTGTCCCCTAATTCTAAACACTTATTCCACTCTGTTGGAATTCCATGAGTATTACCATTAAAGTGATACTTTGATCATTATTGACATTGACCCATGTGTGGTTATGCACTTCTTTGGAGAAGTATCCCTAACATGAACCTTATCTTCAAAGCACATGTCAAAACAGATCATTTAAGTTCATATTTGCTTGCATGATTATTTGATTTTTATATGACTCCTCTATACTGGAAGCTTCATGAAAGCAGGAATCCATTTACTTCACTGCTATACTTCAGCCCACACCTTGGAAGACCATCAGGCTCATCCAATTTGCTCCATGGATTTTTAGAATACTGAGTTTTGTTTAATTATAATGATGGGTGCTTTCCTAATTAACAAAATGATATTCAGAGCAAATTTTCGACAAAACAATTTGGCACATGAATACATAATTTGAGAAGATCATTATTATCCCTCTTGATTTTCTTGATACTGATTGCACTAAAGTTTTATTTCATGTATTTTGTACAATATTTAGATATGTTATAATTTTTATATTATCACATGAACCTGAACACCCTGATAAATATCCAATGTCTGTGAGTTTTTGTATTATAAACATGTGCACATATGTAACTGAACTCTGTAAAATACTCATTTAAATCAGTGGTTCTCAGGAGGCAATTTCGCCTGTCTCTCCAAGGGACATTTGGCAGTGTCTGGAGATACTTTTGGTTTTCACAACCCAGGCAGACAGAGGCTACTAGCTTCTAGCAGACAAAGGCCAGGAACACTATTAAATATCCTATAAGGGCAGAACAGCACCTGCCCACCACCAAAGAAAAGAATTATTCAGCCCAAATCATTAATAGTACCAAGACTAAAAACTCCTGACTTAAACCATGATCTTTAAATTTTAAATACAGAAAAAGTGTAATGCATTTTTTTCCTGAGTTAACATGTTTGATATATGTTAATTATTCAGAGCAAGTAACATATTGGTTCCTTTTGTTGGGATTAAAATGTCTAGCTTCATCAAACTATTCAATCCATATAGTCTCTGAAATTGGAAGAAAATGAGGTAAGCTTATATTCATAGCTCATCTCTCTGAGATAGGCTCCTCACACTGGGATCTTGCTATTTGAAGAGGGTCTACATGGTGTGCAGGACATGGAGGACCCCATGCCAGAGCTGCAGGATCAGCTGTTGGAAGACAGAAAAAGTGAAAAAATACCTAATCTTAAAGCCCTCTATAAAATCTGCTGCTATAAATCCTGGTTCTCAGTGTTTTTATGTGAGGGCTTATTATCTTCCGCATTAGTAGTAAGTATAATTCCCTTGTGTGTCCAGAATGTACAATGTGAAAGATAAAGTGGTGCTTTCCATTCCCCGGGTGGGGATGATCATCCTTATGATGCTCTAAGCTACTGGATTAGCCTTTTACAAGGCAACAAAGTAAGCTGTTCTATGTGTGCCCCAAGCAGCAACTCTTTTAAAACACATTTACCTAAAACACTTTGAAAACTGAGTTTTACCATTCCTTCACAGCCTTGGAGTTTTAATAATTTATAGGTCTGCACATTGACCATAGAAATATTTTGTCATTGATGTTTCCATTAAATTGTACTTGCTTGAAGTCAGCATGGAGTTGAAATTTTTTCCAGTGAATACGCTGATTTCTTTCACTCATTTATCAAGGATGCTTACTGACAGTTTACATGAATAGAATCCTGCCTTTGGACATCATTTTTATAAGAAAGGAACAATCACAACATTGAGTAAGATTCTTTGTGAAGAAAAAAACTTGCACATCAATAAAAAATATATTTCTCATCATCATTTCCTTACTTTTGCACAGTAGGAAACTTTCTACTCAACTTATCCTTGGATTCAGCATAAGCACCTTTAGAGCAAGTAAGAATTCAGATTCCATCTGGTAACTTGCTCCAACCCCTCAACTGAGGCCTAAGACCTGGTTGGGGTGGGGAAGGAGGGAAGTTTGAGTTTTCTTACATTCTCTGAACTCAGAGCACCAGCTTACTTAAGGATCTTATTTACATCTTCCTTTTCCCCTAAGTGAAATGATAGGAATGTGATGATAAACTGAAGATAGTGGGTTTTCAGATAGCTGGTTGACCAGAATTTAAGACATTAAATGGATATGTATTTATCCTTACATGTGTTTAATTATAAAGTTGGAGGGGGGGTAGTAGCAGTTCGATACAAAAAGGACTATATTTTAGTGTGAGCAATAAGACGATACATACACAACCATTATACATGATAAATTAGTGTTAGGTAATTCTGTTCTGTAGGAAGGAGGTGCCATTTTGGCTGGTATTTGAATTAGAGAAGTAGGCAGAAATAGAAAGGGGCAGTCTTGTAATAGGGACCAAAATGAAGGACAGTAATAACAAAGGTACTGGGATGACAGAAGTCTGACTTTCTAGGGCCTCATTGACAAATAGTAATATAAGGCATATCACATTTGTAATTTTAAATTTCCTCATAGCCACATTATATAAAATAGTAAAATTCACTTTACTATTTAGCCCAATATAACCAAAATAGTATCATTTTAACAAGCAATAAATAAAAAGTATCTGAGATATTTTATATTGTTTTTATAAGTTTCTGAAATTTGAGGTATATTTTACAATGGCAGCATTTCTCAACTGGATTAGACATATTTTAAGTGTTCAGTAGTCACAAGTGTCTAGTGATTACCATATTGGACAGTGTAGCTCCAGACTTTTGAACAGACTACCCAGACTATGGAACAAACTGAACAATGCTGCATTTCTCCACTGTGGACACTTCCGCACTGACTATACAGAATGGGCAAAGGGATGCATGATTGTTTTGTATATTCTTCTGAACTCTGTGGACACTGATTCGGCTGACAGTAAGGTTACTGGATAATACATCGTCTCACCCCCTCCTCTGTGACCAGTTACCTTGAGATGATAAAGACTTAACCATCCTTGCAAACAATGGAGAAACGTCCTAAAGAGGAAGGACCGTGCCTTAGCTGTATTTGGCACTAGAGGTACTCTCGTAAATTTTGGCTCAACAAGTGATGGAGCCCTACAAGCAGGAAATAGAATTAAGAATACAGACAGAGGGATCCCTGGGTGGCGCAGCGGTTTGGCGCCTGCCTTTGGCCCAGGGCGCGATCCTGGAGACCCGGGATCGAATCCCACGTCGGGCTCCCGGTGCATGGAGCCTGCTTCTCCCTCTGCCTGTGTCTCTGCCTCTCTCTCTCTCTGTGTGACTATCATAAATAAATAAAAAAAAAATTAAAAAAAAAAAGAATACAGACAGAAGATTAAAGACTGAAATGAAATTTGCTTGTGTGTTACAAAATTTATATTCAAATATAAAATATGCAACTGATATGCTATAGATATTAATGTTAATATTTGAAAATTAATAAACACTTGACCAAGACAGGCTTAACATTCTCTTTAGTTTCATTAAACTTTAGACAGTTTTCTTCTTGACAACAGACCCTGATTTCCCTATTCTTAGAAAGTTTACTTAGAAAACTTGCAATTATAAATTCTTTCTCTGCCCCTCTGAAATGTATACAATCCTCTCCCAGGCCTTTATGAGTTATACAACCCAGGAAATGTTTTCTCAAGTATGTGGGAACCATTTCTTTGAAAGTAGACATTTAAAGCGATAGCAGCCCTATCCCCCAGTCTCTGTGGGAGAGCAGGAGTCTAATTTTGATGGGCACCAATTAGCAAGCAAATGGCCTAACCACTGTGAAAAACATTTGTAAGCTTAGGAATAATTTGATGCGCTCAACACATCCCATTGATCAACCTCCCCCTTAATGTCTTCCAGTATGTTTCCACTAGCTCGCTCAATGCTTAAAAATCCCTCCCATCTCTTGCTTCAAAGAAGCTGAGTTTGTTCTCTCTTCCCTTTTGCAACAGCCTAGATAGTCCTCCTTCCCTGTTTAACTTCATCTGGTGCAATTTTTTTTTTTTTTTGGACATAATTTGTTAAAGCATAATTTTCCTACTTGCAAAAATAGTGTAGGAAATAAAGTAGAGCTAAGTAACAAACATAGACAGAATGAAAAGAAAAGAATGAAGATAGGAAGTTATAATGGAGCCAGCCAAACTGC
The DNA here is from genome assembly GCF_053574225.1 of Canis aureus. Taxonomy (NCBI): domain Eukaryota; kingdom Metazoa; phylum Chordata; class Mammalia; order Carnivora; family Canidae; genus Canis; species Canis aureus. The sequence continues at coordinate 14,201,197 of NC_135613.1, read as the reverse complement.
CTTGGAAAGTCTAAAAGAGGTGGCCATGAGAAAAAAAAAATTATTCAGTATTCAGTAGGAAAAGATAAGATAGGATTTTATGAACTAACCTGGAGTAACAGTGTTTATGTGGGGGAAAATGAATTTACAAATATTCCCTCGAACTATACAATCCTATCTATAAATTGAGATGGTCCAGGTATATCATTCATTTTTATCTGTCTAGGTAGGATCTGTCTTTCCAATTCTCATAGAGATCTCTAATCATATACAATACTCTATCATGGTATAAGTTACTTCCTCATTATGTCCCTTTTTACTCTGAATGTTTCATGTGCTGTTGGCTTTCCTGGCTATGTGTGAACTCTGACCTGGATTTTGAAAGTTAGTGTTTAGTTATCCTGGGCCTTTCATTAAGTGCTGACTCATAGGTCAGGGTCCATCATCGCTTTATCCTCTAAATTGTCCCAACTGTCCAGGAAATTTGTTCTTGTCCTAGGATGTGCTAAAACAACAGGATATAAAGGATATTCTGATGGAAGTCAGAATACTATTTCAGATGAATAGATCATTAGCCTGTGGAGTGTGGCATTTAGAAATGTTTTATAGTCAAACATCTGATCAGAACATTTACGAGTAGTGTTCACATAAATCCTTTAGCAAATTATATCTATAAATGCAAATAAAAACATCTTGGAAGCATATTTTCCATCATTAATCATAAATATGTTGCTTCTCACAGTTATGAATTCAGCAAAGCAAGCAGAGTTTTATGTAACAACAGATCTTAAAACACTGTTAGGTGAAATCTAAGATATGTAAATTAAGATATTTAGCCTACCCAAACAATAAAGTCATTGGAATTAGTAACAGTATAAACAGACATCATTAGAAACTAATTTTCTTTTTCAAGTCTCCAGCTAGACACATATGATTATTTATATGAACCAACAATCATAGATATATTTTCCAAAAATCAGCATCTATCAGGAAAGCTGTGTAATTGGGTCTCTGTTTTCCTTTCTGAAAAATGGTCTTATTACTTCTTATACGCTCTAGTGTTAAAATAGACACTAAAGTTTGTAGAGTCAAGAATCTCCAAACTGGCAGGTAATAGATTCTAGAAATGTGGATGGGACAGAATTTTTAAAAATTATTTTATAGTGCTTACATTCTTCTTTCATCAAGTGAACTCAGAACTTTTCAGTTTTAGCAACTATACTCTAGAATTCTGTGAATCACAAAAATAATGGACACAGTCTGGCATTTGTGAAAGGAAAGATGCATCCTCTAGCTTTGAAGAAGCATTTATTGATGCTTCTTCTCTGGAACTTATTATTAGATTTTTATTTAGAAAAAAAGAAACATCAAAAAATAACTTTAGTTGTTTGTTTTTTTTTCGGATATGTAGTACATATTAACTCTGAGAGTGCACATGTATTTTAAATAAATGCTCCATAGTATTGAAATAAATTTTATGTTTATATTTTACTACTCTAAAGAAATCTTTTCCATGTGCTTGCTGTGGTCATTTTTCCTTTTCCAAATAGGTCAATTAAACTATCAGATTTAAATGCAAAGTTATAACAGAGATGAAAATACACATCAAGCGAACTGTTATGTTCTTAATAACTCATTTCAACCTGCGCCATCAGGTTGAGGGCCTGTGCAGCTGTGTGGATGCAGCTTGAGGGCAAGCGGCCTGGAAGTCTGGACCAAGGCCTCTGCTCTGGTCTCAGAGTCTTTGGACGCTGAGAGGGAGCGCTGAGAGAATCCAGGATCACCATCCACTGCCACTCCCGGATTGTCAGCTGAGGCCCAGTCCCTGGAAGCCACTAAACCTCAGGCCTCATGCCTGGCCCCCAGCCTACAGTCTCAAACCACTGACCCCAAACAGCAAGTACAGGTAGCTAAACATGGGCGTCTTGGAGCACTACACCACGCTGCGCACCCTCACAGGACAGGATGGGATACACCATGGCTCTAGGCCATATTCAGTGGCTGTGCAGAAGTGCCCACTCATGTGGGCTGAGTGCTGATGGACCCGAGCGGCCAGCCGCCCCTTTGGTACAATCCTTCAACTACCTGCAGGCCTGGTCTGTGCCATTGCCTGAGAGTACCAGAGAACTGGGGGAGCTAGTAGGCAAAGCCTGCTACTGCCTGGTCCAGGGCCTGGCCTGACTGAAGACTGCCAGCCAGCACTGCATGCAGTTCACAGGTCCTCAGACCAAAAGAAATGGACTTTAGGCGCTATGGTTAAGGAACTACACTCAAGGAGCCTCATCCCTTTTAGACTTAGATGACAGGATTCTGTACTTCAAGCTGATGCTATAATGGGATGCAACTTTGGGGGATCTTGGCGGGGGGGATAAGCATGTTTTCTTAATGGAAAAGACTTGAATCAAGTCTTTGGGGCCAGAGGGGGCCTGTGGATCCAGCCTCCAAGGCAATCCCCAAAGATTCTTATTCCATTTTGTGTGGTTTCTTTCCATACTGCACTGGGATGACAAAACTAGGTCATAAAAGACACTGAGGCCTCCACCTTGCTCTCTCTTGGATTATTTGCTCTGGAGAAGCCAGTTGCCATGTTGGGAGGACACTAAAGCAACCCTATGAAGGGGTCCCAATGACAGGGATCAGATATTTCCTGCAGATAGCCAGCATGGACTTGCCAGCCATATGAATACACCTTCTCACAAATCTTCAGACCCAGGCATGCCTTCAGATTACTGCAGCACTGGCTGACTTGACTACAACCTTGAGACCTCATGCCAAAACTACCCAGCTAATAAGACAGTTCTGAATTCCTGACCCACAGAAACTGAGATAATAAATATTTATTTTTGACCTAATAAATAAATAACCCATAAGATATGCAAACTAATAAAAAGAATGGGTAGAAAGACAAGTACTTGCCAGTATTTACGACTCAAAGAGAGTTTAAGAAATAAGTTCGAGTTTCAAGTCACATCATTTTAAATAGAGAATGAATCTACGTGAAAAAAAAAGAGATTATGAAGGGAAATGCAAATCAGAATGATTTAAAAAATAACTTGAATATGAAAGAAGATATTACTGGTGCTTTGAGACAAATACATTTCCTATATTGACCTCAAATCTTACATGATTTTTTTTCCTCCTATTTGTCTTTTTATTTCTTCAAAAATTTAGTATCTGATGGCTTAAGTTACTTTCCAAAGTGAGAATTATCTGAAGAGAGATGGGAACATATGACACAATGTATTGATTTCTCATTATCTGAACATTTGTTGATTTACTGTATTCATTGTAGAAAAAAAAATAGTTGAATTATTGCAAAGCCAAGATCAGTTTATGAAAAGCTAAAAAAAAAAAAAAAAAGGCCCAAATAAATGCTCAGAGCCATTGCATTATTGACTTAATGGTCTGTCTTAATGAACTGTGTAACCACCCTCTGTTAAGCATGTTGCTTGTTTACCTAATTTCACATTGTTTTCTCCCTTAAATGTTCCAAACATTGAAGTCTTAGAGTAATTTGAATCCCTATTGATTGCCATCTCCTAGAGCTCTGTCTTGAACTGGTCCTGCTTGAACTGGTCTAAAATGTTTTGACTTAAATAACAAACCAGAGGTGGCCAAGAACAGTGAGATGTGCTTTATTTACTCCTCCTCAGGGCAACACCAAATCATAGAACTTGTTTCACAAAAATTTCAGAGACACTTTTCATTTCCAACTAAGAATTTAATAAATGCAGCCCATGTTGTATTTGTTGAAGCTACACTAGAGACTCAGACTTTTCCTTAGCCCAATGACCAGAACTCTAAATGGACCCAGCATTTGAAAAGAATTCATCACTTCTCTCAATGTTAGTCATGCCTGTACCCTTTTAAAGAATTCTAATCCTGTGTGTCTTTGAAGTTAAACTCCTAAAATCTACCTAAAATAAAATGTTGGATGATACTCTGGATTAAGTCAATTCTAATTACAACTCAGATTGATTCCAACCCAACTATCCATTCAAAGTCAATTTTAAGCAATTCTTATTTATCCCACAAAAATGTTCCTCACTTCTCTTCTAGTCTCTGCATGGGCTAATATGCCTGCCTTCTTGAGTGTCTATTACATAACACAACAATTTTAAATATATCTAATTAAGCTTCCTAGACTTAAGTGTGGGTACAGTAAAGCTATATTATTGAAGTGTTAAAACATGTAGATGTTACTGTTTGCTTAAATACAACATTTCATCATGTAGAAAATGAAATGTTTATTTTCATGTATTAAGTGTGATATTGTATTCACAACTGGCACATATTAAATATTTAATACATAGCAGCTATTGTGACTATTGCTGAACTTTTAAATTAAGAAAGTTTAAAATGTTAAGCTTTTACGGAACTATATATGCAGAAGAGTGCTCACATAATCAATTTATAGTCCAATAAATTCTCAAAGGCTAAAATTTGAACATTTAAACTCAACATTTCTAAACAAAAATCTTCTGTTTTACATTATGTTTTTTTCTAATTCTTTTTATCTCAATGCAATCTAAAACCTGTGAAATGTTTAGTCAGTACCATAGATTCAAAGGTACAACAATATAAGCTTGAGGGTAGAGTTTTATTACCTATATATTGATCTGAACCTTTGTTCACAAAGCAATATAAATATGATCATTTTTCTTAACCAGGCATTACCTATTAAAAATAGATTTTTTCTCCTTGTGTGTGTGGGCGGTGAGAAGGGTATAAAGAATAGAATTAATTTTTATTGAGTACCTGTTAAGAGCTAGGAACTGTCATAGACATTGTCATGTTGTTTTTCCTAAGTACAAATAGTATATCCTTACTATCCCTATGAAGAAAATATTTACTTTTACAGATAAGGAAACTAAGATACAGACAGATTAAGTATCTTACCCAATACCCATACCTTGTAAGAAGAACACTGGAATTCCAATTCCATTGAGATTCCATGGTCTTTCTACCATCCCAGGTTGGCATTGACAGTGAAATTGTATTTTCATGATCAAATAATTCAGTTCCAGTAGTTCCTTTTCCAAGACCCCTACTAATGAGTTTTATCATTACAAACATTATTCCTCACATCAGTCAGGCGTTTTTTGCTTTTTGTTTTTTTTTTTTTAATTGTTTCTCAGGTTCAGCTTGAATAAATTCTTTTTCATCTACAGGCCAACAGAACACTTTACCAAAGCCACACACTGTCTTTTTTTTGTGCCCAATTTCATATGTTCACCTTCCACTCTATTAGCGTCAGAAAAGTGAGCCAGAGAGGAATTTAAACCCGTCAGCTAACACAAGTCAGAATATAAAATTGATTGATGCCCCGGGTGTGTTTCTAGTGGAAAAATTAAAATTCTGCCTTCTTATTTATTCTATTCCCACATGACTAATTACTCACTGAATATTTCTATTTGGAAGCTCCTGTTCATTATTTTTTATCCAACCACATCTTGCCTCCATACTTTTTCTTTCCCCTTTCATGTTTTTCCTAAATCATGTGCTATGAAAATCCTGGAGAAATGTTGGGCTTTTCATTCGTCATTCCCCTCTGTCCAAAAGGTCAATAAGTTCTGTGGATTCTTCATTTGAATTGTCCACCCCTCTGTCTCTCTCCCTGTGCTTCTCACTGCACAAAACAGACCAAGTGGTCACTGACTAATTCCTTCATCAATTCCTCACCTCTCCAGTCTCCTATCTTTCATCTGCCTTAAGCTATCCCAGTTAATGATCCTCTTGCCATGTCCTTCTTCTGCTTGCTTAACTTTTAAAGTAAATTCTTTCCTGTTTCCTAGTAATTTTTTTTATTTATTTTTTATTAGTGTTCAATTTGCCAACATATAGAATAACACCCAGTGCTCATCCCTTCAAGTGCCCCCTTCAGTACCCGTCACCCAGTCACCCCCAACCCCCGCCCACCTCCCTTTCTACCACCCCTTGTTTGTTTCCCAGAGTTAGGAGTCTCTCATGTTCTGTCTCCCTTTCTGATATTTCCCACTCATTTTTTTCTCCTTTCCCCTTTATTCCCTTTCACTATTTTTTATATTCCCCAAATGAATGAGACCATAACTGTTTCCCAGTTATTAAACTCCTATCCTGGCCATGCAAGCACTCCGTTATCTGGCTCATCTGGTCTTTAAGGCACAGACATTATAACTCTGACCTCTGCTGGTCATGCCTCTTCCACAAATACCCTAAACACTCTCTCCTTTAGTATGATTCTACTGTATTATTTTAAGAGAGGCCATGACATCATATTCTAAGCAACTTTATTCAACACTATGCTGAACTAAGAAGATAATAGGTATGTGAAAATTAAATAGAGAAGCAAACTATATTAATATTGTATTAATAGTGTTCAGGACTTTTCTTCCTTTCTTAGAAGAACCAACATGATATAATTAACTAATATAAATTATTAGTATTCCCTCTTTTAAAACACCTGTACTTGTGTGAAAACCAACTTACTTTCCACTGGCCAGAGGTTATTAATCACTTTTCAGTACAAATGACAAAGCAATTACCTTAATATTATGCCTGATTTTTTCATTTAAAAAAAATATCCTCCACCAACATGTTAAATGTATAAAGTCCATCATATTTTTATCAACAACCTCATTTTTTTCTTTTCTTTTTAGCATTCACTCATTTTCCTTATGGATTTATTTCCACTTACTTTATATCAGGCATGTATTAGTTTCCCATCACTGCTGTAACAAGTTACAAAATTATCTTCTCTTTTTGTTCTTTATTGTGCTATGCCCCAGTGTCTTGAAGAGTTATCTGATGCAATACGGATGTTCAATTAATATTTGTCAAATGAATAAATTTGTCTTGTCTTCATTTTTATGATGATATATGCATCTTTCAAGGAATCACAGCTGGCCAATCCCTAAATGTACTGCCTTAAAAATGGTGAGCTCGCTGTGTTTGAAAAGACTCATTTGAACACTTGATGATCAACCAAGAGAAAAGTTATTATAGAGAGTTCCCATACTGGGAATCACTGTGGACCAAATGACTTTCCAATTTATCTTCAAACCTGATTTTGGAGTTCCATAGATACTAGGGAAATTGGCCTCATTAACATTCATACATGGACCCATGAGTTTTCATTTTCTGTCTTTTTTTCCATTTCTTAAGATATATGTTGATGCCATGTATCATGTTTTTATTTCCTGTTGCTTACAGTCACAAATTGCCACAAACTTAAAGATTTAAAGCAACTTGCACAGTTCTGGAAGCCAGAAGCCTGAAGTCAGTGTCACCGGATCAAAATCAAGCTGCCAGCAGAGCTGCGCTCCCTCCAGAGGCCCTAGGGGAGAATCCATTCTTCTAGCTTTGGGTGGCAGCCAGCACTCCTTGGCTTGTGGTCATGTTACTCCAATTCCTGTCCCTGTGGTCACAATGCCTCCTCCTTGTGTGTGTGTGTGTGTGTGTGTGTGTGTGCATTTCTCCTCCTCTGTCTGTACCAAGTCTTCCTCTGTCTCCTTCCTACAAGACCACTTGTGATTGCACTTAGTGCCCATACCAGTAATACTGAATCACCTTCTCACCTCAAGATCCTTTATCACATCTGAAAACACCCTTTTTCCTGTAAAGTAACATTTATAGGTCTGGGAATTAAAACTTGATATCCGTGGGTAGCCCTACAGCCACCGACAGGCATGCAGGAGACTATTGTAAGTCATTATGACTTAACTATTGCTCCCAACTGTGTAAAAATTTGGGGTCAGAAATTTCTGGTAACTGCAATTAAGTGATAACCAATAGGTGGTACTAGGAGTCAGACTCTCACATTCTTTTGTACCAAAGAAGAAAGAGTTTTAGAGAATATTTTGTTTATAAAATTTTAGTGGTGATGAAAATGGTGATTTAAAATATAATAAAAATTGAGGATTCCTGGGTGGCTCAGTGGTTTCGTGCCTGCCTTCAGCCCAGGGCATGATCCTGGAGTCCCGGGATCAAGTCCCACGTCAGGCTCCCTGCATGGAGCCTGCTTCTCCCTCTGCCTATGTCTCTGCCTCTGTGTGTGTGTGTGTGTGTGTGTGTGTGTGTGTGTGTGTGTCTCGTGAATAAATAAATAAAATCTTTTAAAAAATAAAAAATAAAATATAATAAAAATTGTTTAGAAAGACTACAGGCAGCATCTGTGGAGAGCATTTCCTTGATGGGTAGTTTTAGTTAAATTCTTTTAAAGGAGAGAGCATAAAAAAAATCAATCTATGTGGAGACTATTCATATGTAAAAACTTCACAAATTATTTTTTGAGGCTAAAAAAACAGGTTAAAAGAGAATGTGGAAGAAACAGACACATTATAAGAACCTGAAATGCAGGGAGGTAGGGGGGGGACCTTCAATTCTGGAATGTGAGGTCATGAAAATGTATTAGTAAATGAGTTTTCCTAATTATCTATGAGCAAGAATGGGAAATTCTCATTATACTTTCAGTTAACCTTTTGGGGAAAATGTGGTTTTATTAAAAGTTGTGTCAACAATTTTTAAGGAAGTTCAGGATCTCAGACTCTCTATTTCTTACAGTTTTTTAACTCTCTTCCTACCTGTCTCCCATGAGATTTCCAGCCCTTTCAGTTAGGGGGTATTTTTTCTTCAATACTTGGAAGTATTTCAAGAACTGCTTCTGTTGGTAATTCAATGCTTTCCTGGCTGATATTGATGGAAATAACACACTTCAGAAAGGCATGAAAATTTAAAGAACTATTTTAAACTTCAAAACTGTTTCCATTTGATTTTAGTTTGACAGTCTAAAGTAGCTCTTATTTTATAAGAATTCTTTCACCTACCATCAACTAATGTCATAAAAAGGAAGCATTTGCTTACATAGAATTTTGTGCTCAGAATAAAGAGGGAAAGACTGAGACAGCACATCCTAAATAATCAATGGTGTGCTAATATCTAGATAAATTACATTAACTCTAATTTTAATAAAAGGGTAAATAACCTTGTTTACTGAAACTTTACATATCATTAATCTTGACTGGCTGCAATAAACATTATTCAAACATTTTCATCCATATATATGAGGGTTTAAACCGTTGAAAATGTCGCTGTACACAAGGGTCTCTAATATTTCTTCTTAGTTTTCCTTTTCTATTAATAGGACTTTAGTCCTCAATAACTGTGATTTCTCTGTCCCCTATCCCTATTCCCTCTGCCAAATCCCAACCATTTTAAAAGTTTTATTCCCAAGTTGGGAAGCACTACTGTTGGCCCAACTAAAGTCAATGTCTATTGCTGAACAAACATTTTTTTCTTTAAATATTTATTTATTTATTTGAGAGAGAGAACACACACAAGGAGGGGCAGAGGAAGAAAGAAAGGGAGATAGACTCTGAAGCAGACTCTGTGCTGAGCATGGAGCCGGATGAGGGGCTCAATCTCACAACCCTGAGGTTACAACCTGAGCCAAAATCAAGGGTCATACACCTAATCAACTGTACCACCCAGGCATAATAATCAGAATATTCTGATTATTCATATAATCATGTATACTTCACTCTCTTCTTTCATTTATTCAATAAATATCAATTAAACATGCTTCAGGCTTTGGACTTAAAGCTGAGGACATAAAGACAAATAAGACAGAGCTACTAGCCATGGGAAGCTTATTCTATGGTAAATGAGGCAGAATTATCAACATGGTATTTCCCAACCCCAGCATTAATGACACAGAGGAACAGATAATTCTTTGTTGTGGAAGGCTGGTTTGTGCATTATAAAATATTCAGCAGCATCCCTGGCCTATACCAATAGATGCCAGTTGCGTTACCCCAGTTTTGAATACCAAAATTGTTCCAGACATTGCCAAATGTCTCCTGTGGAGTACAATCACCCCTAGCTGAGAACCACTGTTATACATCAATGTGCCAGATTCAGCGATAACTCATAGCCTAGGGTTGGAGGTTGAGAAAAAAATCAGAGAAATCTACATTTAAAAAGGCAGAATTTGAGCCCAGTCTTAAAGGATATGCATCAATTAGCCAGTTTTGTATTGCTTTCAGAAAATTCCAAGTAAGAGGAACATCATACACATAGGCACAGAGGTGAGAGTCTGCATGTCTAATTTACAGAGGAGACAAGGAAATTACAAAACATAGGTGCTTTGAAAGCTATAATTTTAAAACAGTAAATGGCAAGAAGTAAGGCTAAAATTTTGGGAAATGTAAGATTATGGAAGGTCTTGGGTGACATGTCAGAGCAATAAACTTTGTTTTATAAAACCTAAGCAGCTATTGCAGCATGCTAGTGAGAATTAGATTTTGAATAGATGTCTATTGTAGCCCCAGTAGAGTATAAATACAGATATCATGCATGTTATATGTTTTCCCCTTTTTAAATACGATACATAGAATAATCATACATGTTCAACAAGTATTTGCTGAATAAATGATAATATTAATAATAAGAACATTAAGCACTGCTATTTATCATACCCTCACTCTGTGTGGTACTACTTTAAATGTTTACATGAATGACAAAGCTGGGGAGCATATCTGTGATGGAAAGAATCCCAAAGGTAAGGAAGTGGTTAGGATGTAATGAATTATTACATATTTTAGAAATAATTGGTAAGTGAGAGCAACACTAACAAATGCAAAGGCCAAGGGGTATCCACTCATCTAGTTGCTGTCAAAACTCATGCCAGATCTCATCCTGGTTTATTATTTAGTACTCTTTTTAATTTCTAGTGCTCTCTTTTTAAACTCCAAATTTCCATTTTTAAGCAAACATTAATACTTATTTTGTCTCAAGTTCTACAATGAACAAACGGAATAACCCTTCAAGTTGCTTAAGCAACATAAGTGATCATTAAGATCCATGATTAAAATGTACATGGATATATATGTTCTGCCCCAATATGGCGTACATTTATATCCCATCAATTGCTTAAGAATATTCTCAATGATCCTGCACAAATTAGTTTACTGATTGGGTTCAGTTTAAATAGATGAAACTGTGATCTCATCAAAGCAAATACCGAGTACATGTGATCACACAAAAAAGCAAGTCCTTGCTATCAAATATTTCAGACATTCAGATTATCTCTTTCTTTCCTTCTTCAAAATAAAGGCACAGATCTAAAAGTAAGAAGTGCTAATTATCTTAACAGTTCTTAACAGTTTTGTAAAGTTGTTGAAAATACAAAGATCTTTATCCTCAACAAAAATTAAAGAGTTGAAATTTACTCTATGGAGTTTTAAAAGAATTTAGTGCACATGGCATTCAGAAGTGAGTCAAGCATGCACACAGATTTTGTATCAAAAAATTTCATGCTCCTAGTAAGTAACTATGCTGTGGCCAGGGATTCTGTCCTTTGTCTGTTTACAGATTTTATGTCTATTTTTCAGATGAGAAACTTTAATGATGGAAGTGCACAATGAGCCAATGACGTTCCTCTTCATTTTCATTCTCTTTTGATGGTTCATTTCATTTCTCCAACTCATAAAGGAAATTTTGAATCTTATTTCTACTGTCCTCACATCCAACATGGTGCCATTTGTGATTTTAATGAGAAACATCCCCAGTGCTTTCCTTTGTCACTGATACCTATTTTTAAATACTTGCCTCCTGGAGAACAGTATCAGGAATTTTTTTTTTTTTTTTTTTTTTTTAGTTTGTTGATGAATTCAGATCTGACTGATATTTTATTGAGTACTTATCTCATACTTCTATGGTGTACATAATGCTATAAAATGACCAGTCATTTTGGCAGAATAAATTAGCTTTGCTTTTCATTCCTTCTCCACCACAGTATCTGATTAGTTCCTAAATTCTTAATATCACAGGCATTTATTTTAACAAAAGAAGTCCATGTTTCAGAGTAGGTTTAATTGTTTATGTTACTGAGTCTGGATGAAGAGTTCTCCCACTGATTTAATAAATATTCCTTCCCTTTGTCTTTTCCCTTTTTGTCTGGAATCCTAAATTCCTTTTTATCTTTATGGCAGGGAGCCAGATTTTTGCACATCCCAGGTTCCAATTACATGCAGACAGACTCTTATGAGCCTGGAGTCTGTGGGCATATGCATGAAATATATCCATCTATATATTTCTTTTAGTATTTTTTGTTATTAAAATTTATTAGTCTTACTCCTTTGTTCAGGTGTTAATTTACATAGAGGGAAATACAAATTTTCAGAGTAGGCATTCTCAATGTTCTGCCTTGAAAATATAAAACACAGCATTCATAGAATATCTAATTTTAAGAAAAGACAAACTTCTTTTTGAAAACTACAACATGAAATTGTCAAAAGTATATTCCCCTATAAGTCAATGATCTCATATATAATGTAATATTATACGTATAATGTACAATACATAGGCAGATTCATTAGGCTTTAATTAAATATTACATCGTGTGCGTGACAAGTGATAATTTTGGCATAGTATGGCAAATCATTTATCTGTATTGCAATTCATTGTCTATGTAAAGCCCTCTTTCTACAAACTATATTAATCATGTTTTCTATTTTCTGTATTTCCTGATACTTTGACATCAGGGGCATTGCTGACACTGGTAATTACAGAGGGTTTCTCTAAGATTAACTAATTCCTAAAGACAGCAAATAACTCCACTAAGAGCATGCCTTCCATATGCAAACCAACCAGTCCAAAGCCCAAACATCAACCACTTCCTTTTATCTGGCTCTCGCAGGGCACTGAACTTCAGGCCAGTATTCCTTTGCCCTAATCATCCCACAATCAGGTTTCAGACAACGAGGGGCAGTCCCTATACCCAGAGTCTGATGAAATCATTCAAATTAGCCAATCCTAATTTTGCTTCCCCTGCCTCACCAATTCCATCCCAAAGAAACCACTATAGAGGCTCTTGCCCAGGTTTTCTCTTTGCTCCCTCTCCCTCTTGATGGACTCTGGTGCTTCCCTGTGTAGCCCAGCATGGCATGGGCTCTCCCCTTTTGGGAACTGTGAATAACAAGCTATCTATTCAATGCCAATTGTCTCTGGTCTGTTGGCCTCATTTTACCTAAGTAGTAATAAAACCTCTATTTTTTTTTAAAATATCAATTAAATTTGACACTATTTTTCCTGGACAAGATAAGATATGCTTTTACACAAGACAAATTCAAGCTCTAAGTTCAGGGAGGGGAAAGTATTTCAATTTTATTTTTGGGAATTAATTTGGACTATATTTGGAATACAGAAGAGATTAGTTTCCCATAAATGTTTGACACACAGAAGTCCTGACCAATGAACATCCACCAAGAATCGCTCCCCATCCTCAAGCCAATGAACTTATTGCTTGGTTGAAAATAAATATATAGGGACACCTGGGTGGTTCAGTAGTTGAGCATCTGCCTTTGGCTCAGGTCCTGACACGTGGTCCCAGGATCAAGTCCCACATCCAGCTCCCCGCGGGCAGCCTGCTTCTCTATCTGCCTGTGTCTCTGCCTCTCTGTGTCTCTCATGAATAAATAAAATCTTTAAAATAAATAAATAAACAAATATTTCAGCTCTGCAATAACTTTCCTCTTTCTGTTTTCCTCTTTTGTCATATACTTTTAAAATACTTTTATCTCCAATAAAAAATATACAAAAAAATTCCAATTAAAAAATACAAAAAAAATCCAGTAAAAAATATACAAAAAAAAATAGTGAAAGGGATTAAAGGGGAAAGGAGAGAAAATGAGTGGGAAATATCAGAGAGGGTGACCAAACATGAGAGGAACGAACAAACAAACTACAAGGGGTAGTAGAAGGGAAAGTGGGCAGGGGGATGGGGTGACTGGGTGACAGGCACTGAGGGGAGGACTTGATAGGATGAGCACTAGGTGATATGCTATATGTTGGCAAATCGAACTCCAATAAAAAAATTACAAAAAATAAAACAAAATATTTTTATCTTTTCTTTAAGGAATGTGTGTAGGGAGATTTTGATTATGTAAATTATCTTGGTAACCTCTCCTTCTCTGGGCAACTTTTCTTTAGGGTGTCCATTCTTTTTCTTTCTATATTTTAATTCCCTTTTCCTTTCAATTGGTGCTCAGATCTCTTGTTGGTTCTTTCCTGATTGGTTCTCATTAGATCATTTCTCATGCATATATCCCATAGAGGCATCCACAACTCTACCTCAAACACACTCCCATCCAGAAGATGACACTGCCTACTCTCTGCTCTCACCTTCTATAACTGAGGGTACCTACATAGCTTTTTTTTAAGGCTTTTATGTATTAAAAGCATAAAAGCAATTACAGCAAGATCCATGTTGAAAACTACAGTTAATATTGTTCGGCAAATGACTTATCCTAAATGTTGACACATACATTACATAAAATAACAAAAGCAACTTTTATACGCATGCAGCATGAATTTAGTGCATTTTAAAAATCTCATTTGATCTTCACAATAACCTTGTGAATCAAGCAAATCAGTGTTATCTGCATACTATAAATGAATAAACTAAGCCTGAAATCAAGTATGTAATTTGCTCTAGTGTGAATTAAAATACTAATAATTCAATTCTAATGTCATTTCTTCTAAATATCTCTGCTTCTTAGAATTTACAATACATACTAAATGCAGGAGAAATCAAGACGCTTACATAATTAACTTTGAATGTGGAAGAGGGGGCCATGAGCCAGGAATGAAGGCAGCAACCAGAAGCTAGAAAAGGCAAGGAAACAGATTCTCCTTTCGATCCTCAAGGATGAATGCAACTCTACTAACACCTTGATTTAAGCCATGTGAGACCAATTTTAAACTTTAGGCCTCCAGAACTGTAAGAAAATAAATTTGTTTTTAAGCGACTACATTTGTCATAAATGGTTACAGCAGAAATAAGAAGTTAATACAGTAGAGTTAATTTACTGGTGCACACCCCTGGCTAAAGCATGGGGTAAGGTTGGATTTCTTGGATACCCAAACCTCTATTTCACTTCAGACTCACAGCCATCTCCATGCAGCTAGGAGATAACTCTGGCACCTTAGGCTCCCATTTTTTCCACAACAGTCTCCTTGAGAGTACTCATGATTCTTCTTGTGTTCCTCCACATCTTAATCAACATGTCTAGGAATGACATGCCTTGATTGCCCACTTAAGGTCAGGTACCTGTAGGGCCAGCCCATCTGATGGACAGCACTACACAGCTCACATAAAGGTTCACAAAAAGAAAAAGAATGTTCAGCACACAAAAACATGACTGCATTTTATTCCTTGCCTCCTTAGCATCTTCACCTCCATCCCTCCTATATATAACAAGTAATCCTAAACAAAGTAATGCAAGTTTCCCAGATGCGCCTAAAATGCACATTAATCCTGCCAAGGTCTGGCCCACTGACTGGTCCAGCTCTTAGTCCAGGACCTCTGGGTAAAGTGCATTCCTTTCAAAACAATTCAGAAGTGGCTCTTCATCATTTAGTTACCTATAGTCAAATGATCATCTTATTGACCCCAACACATCTAATGTACACTTATGATGAGACAGCCAAGTAACAGCAATGAACACTCCTACTTGTAGCAGGAAGAAAGGAAGGCAGTGCCCAGTCCTCAGTTTTCATTGCTTACAACGCCTGCCGGGGACAGTGGGTATGTGCAGCAGTCACTCCACTCTGGTCTTGCTCCCAGGAACTATGACTCTTGGCTCCTGTTCTGTCTCAACACACACAAGACGAAGTGAACTGCATCATTTTTGCCTTTTACATCTTCTGAAAATGGTACAATAGCCCGGGGAGGGTTTTAGGATGAATTAATGCCAGACCACCATTTTTCCAAAGTGGGTTTTTCAAATTATAAAACTTCCTTTAGTTGATTTGCAGTGTTCTATATCTTTGGTCTATAAGCCAAAACTCAGAATCTAGATACAGATTTTTCTCTCTCTCAGCTCTGTCCATTTCCTAGTACCTCAGAACCAGACTGGTTTGCTGACAAGTGCTCTTGCAGCATCTAGTGGTTGGCATTTACAAAATGGGTAACTACTTCTCTTGTCAGACAATGAGTTGACATCAGGGGGGTAGGTCAGAGAACCCCCGGGGCATTAGGCTTTGGGGAAAAGTCGCCTTATCTTAAAAGCTGTGTAAAATCTTATTTCTTTGTTTTAGCTGAGTTTCTCTCCCTTAACTTTGTTCTCACTAATGAGCACATGACTTGAAAAATTAAAATTACTAAATTTACATGTGCTCTTTCAATTAAATATTGAACCAATTCCAAAACTATATTTCCTTTATCTTATTAATTTACATAATAATAATAGTACAAATAATCATAATAATAATGTCTCTGACCTGTTATTCAAATCCTAGGCTGAAAAGGTATCCAATCTTACTGGACAACTGCTTTGCTGTAATAGAGCTTTTTCCCCTATTGGGTTGTGAAAAAGCAATGCAATTAACAATGGATGGGTGTTTATAACCACACACACTAATGGATGCATGGATGTTTATAACCACACATACTAATAATGTCTCCTTAGTAGCCAACATCATACCAACCTACTCTGTGCCTGCTTTTATCAATTGACTTTAAAGATGAGTCTGTTAAGACAATTTGCAAGAATAGCACAATGGAGCTTAACAAAAGGTACCTTATTTAGACGAAATAACTTAAATTCACATAGGGGATTCTTTCTGTCTCTTTCAAGCAATGCTAATGAACCAACCATTAGCAAACGTTTAGAAATAATGAGAAACACGCTCTAGCCAATGACAGTAACTTCATAAGATAAGCTATAACTATAACAACTAAAATATTTGGAAATTGTTCTTCATATACCAACATATTTAGCTAAATATCTTTCTTAATCTGTCTGTGTGAGCATGTGTATGTTGAAATTATCTGCAAGTGCCTGATAAACTTTCATGATGGCTGCAAATTTTATAATATTTGAAAGATGTGCTATTCATACTGAATATGTAAGGCTTCTTTTTTAAAACTCTAAACTTTATTAAGATTGGAGTATTTATTTTAGAATTACTACACATCTAGTCCTATTTTAGGTCTATATCTCTCTTTTCTTATATGGTATAGGGAGATCAAGGAGGAGTAAAGATGAAATTGTTTGAAGAAGTCAAGATGAAATTGTTTCGCAGTCATTAAGAATCGCTGCCAATGCCATCAACACTTGCTTTTCTGATTTATCATAATGCTTCCTGAATCTTTGAACACATTTATCCTTCATAGTTTTGAATAAAAGAGTAAAATTAAAACAAAGGAGCAACTGCACTAAAATGACAGAAAAAGAGTGAGAGTGTATGTGTTCTCACACTATGAGCATGTACATGTTGGGCAATCAGAAAACATATGGTTCAGTTCTGCTGGCTGCTGCATGTTCTTTAACTGTTCACACATTTGACCAAAATGTTTAAGAACAGAAAGTGTATTGCAATAAGAATATTACCAAAGTCTGGATTTGTCAGATGTTATTTTTATTCCATCAATGCCTTCTGCCCATTGTATTTTGTAGATAGAGGGCACTCAGGCCAGTTTTATGATCTGTGACAAAATGTAATAGAGGTTCTGACCACCAACCAGGTAAGAGGCTTTCAATGAGCATCAACAAGGCCAGGTTTCTGAATTTCGAACCATTAATCATTTGTGACCCAGCTGAAGATAACAGTCTATTAATTAACTGTTCTTTCACTTTGGGGGCTAAGACAAATCATGCTATTAAATCCAAAAACGTTATGAAAATATGATTCTCACGTGTCTTGTTTTAAAACAAACAAAAACACTGTTTTGGTTTTTTTTTTGGGGTTTTTTTTTTTTTTTTTTTTTTGATGCTGCTGAGGAACTTCATGGCCTCCACACTTACCCAGAAAACACATTTTGAACCTAAGAGCTGCTTGTGACAGCTCTGTAGGATACCTCCTTCATCCCTAAGACCTCTTCCTGTCACCATCATTGACACAAGATTCAGAGAAAAGGGCAGATTACTTAGTTCAAAACTATTGCTAAATGAGATTTTTGCCCCCTGAAGAACTCTTGTGAGTCCCCCACTGCTTCCATCATGTGACACAGACTTTCCTTAGCCTGAGAACAAAGAGATCAACGTGACAATGCAACCTCACTAGTCACAACAGCACACAGTTAAGTTTTCTTCCCTGATGTAATAAAATAGAGAGAGTACTGAAAATGGGATATGTTTAGAGAATAGACCAAAGCATTTTGCATTCAGGTAAATTATGTTTTGTTTTCACAGGACTCTCCAGAGCCTGCCCCCACAAATGAAGGTAACACTTATTAGAAATAATGCACTGTTTCTAAGGTTGTTCTGCTGAATTATAGTTCGAAATGCTCTGGCCACTTCCCCAGGCCACACTCTTACTGAGCTTCTAGGGTTATCTGCAAGGAAAGAGCACAGAAGGCAGCCTGGTTCCTCTTTCCAAAAGTGGCCTCCTTCCCTATTCAGAAAGCAGAACTATTTACATTCCAATCAGCCTTTTACAAAAGGAAGATGTGTTCCGTGTGCTATTAACATATCAAAAGAAGAGTTGATAAACAGAGACAGAAAACAAAAAAACAAAAACAAAAACAAAAAACCCAACACATCCAAAGCCATAGAGAGGGCTGATTTCCCAAGCAGTACACTGTTATGAAGGAGAAAATCCAAGAATGGAAATAGATGTTCGGGACCTAAAGCAGACAAAGAAGAGGGAAAACTCATAGCTCACCCCTGTAGAATACCAGCCTATGCACCACACCATTCTGTGTACCTTCCATGTGTCAATATATTCTAACCTCATAACAGCCTCTGGGCTTACATCTTTTTTTAGATCTGATTCCACAGGTGAGGAAACCGCAGGGTTAAGCACGTTCACTCAGCTAGTGAATGGTGTATGCAGATCTGCCTGGAGGCAACCTGTCTCCTGTAGCCATCAATTTCAACCTCTGCACTTTCTTCTCTCTACTACTGCAATATGAAAGGTGGCATCAAGCCCTGTTATTATGGCTTAGGAAATAGGGAGCTTCTTTTTATCAATCAACAATTTCGGTAGAGGCTCAGATATAAGTTTTCATATGTCTGTGTCCCATAAATGTGCCATGACTGATCAACAAATCAAACAAGGACCAGAAGTACTCTGAGAAATTATTTGATGGCACTTCTGATTAACAAGAAACAGTGGTAAATATTAAATAGGGGACACTGATTTCACTCCCTGGGATCTGGGCACAATTTATTATAACGTGTTTTTCACATTTGGAGCCCTAAAATATTTCTTTCAAAACACTGACTTCACTATGATCAAATGTGGGTATTCCATAAATAATGTTATACTGAATGATTTATTTCCTTGAGAAATGATTTTTGAGACTCTACAATGAACAGGACATTTGTTTAGGTATTGAAATAGGCTAACTTCAAAGGAAGACGGATGTTCATGAAGTAAATACAGAAAAAAGTAGATGAAAAGAGGAAAATCATTTTAATTTTTTTCATTTGTGACATTTTTGACAGTGGTTTAAAAATACTTGTTGAAAACTTCCAATATTATGAACACTGAAATCTAGGATGTACATTCTCCCATATTTTTTTATTTTTTTAAGATTTTATTTATTCATGAGAGACACAGAGAGAGAGAGAGAGAGGCAGAGACATTGGCAGAGGGAGAAGCAGGCTCCCTGTAGGGAGCCTGATGCGGGGCTTGATCCTGTGACTCCAGGATCACGCCCTGAGCCGAAGGCAGATGCTCAACCGCTGAGCCACCCAGGCATCCCTTCCATATTTTTTAAAGGAAAATTCTTTCAGTCAACATAAAACTCCTTTTGTCATGTCAAATGTCTTCTGGAAAATATCACCCTTTCCAGTATCTAGGCATTTCTATTTAAGCCAATTCCAAAATGATATTGTCTTCATATTTATCAAATTCTTTCATAGAAGTTAACTTATTTTTGATCTACCCAATGCTATTATTTTCTTCTTAAAGGCAGTGGCTATTCCTTTCATACTTGTATTTTTAGATCCAGAAAAAGCAGGCATTCAATAAAGATTTAATAAATAAATTAGACTGGTTAATGGAAACCAGCTCTGTGAGTAATGCTATACCACAAATGCTCTACATAAACTCTCAAAATTCTAAGGATGTATAGGCTATTATGGATGATACCACTCACAAATTCCCGCCATCAAATGGAATGGAATTAAATTTGGTGCTATCAGAAGATACCCTTTTATATGTACATTTGAGAGATTCCTCTAGTAAAGGATGGAGAATAGTGTATCTCTATTGCTACTCATATCATAGCTATATGCAAAATAATAGCTATAATTTTTGTAGAAATGTTATTCAACATAATGACAATAACTAATATTTTAGAGGTAATGCATGATGACTATGGATAGCAATTGCATACTTACTGTATCAGTTTCCTGTCTGTCCCCAAACATAGTGGTTTTAAATAAATATTATTTGTTATATGTCTTCCATGTCTGTAGGTTGACTGGGGGTCATCTTATCAAGAGTGGCCTTGGCTGAGAGGCTGTAAAGCTCTTGGTTGGCTTGCTCATGTGCTTGTGGATCAGGTGGAAGAATGTTCTATATGCCAGACAGCTCTGTTCCTTAGGTCTCTCACTTTCTTCCTAAGGCCAGTGGCTTAGCCTGGGCATATACTTTTAATGGCAGTATCAGAGGCACAAGAGAGCAAGCAGGAGTAAGCAAGGGCTCTCACATACGTCTTCCCAGGTTTGGACAGGCATAGTCACCTCCAGGCAATCCTCTGGTTCCATGGCAGAACCCAGAGCTAAGAAGTATGAAAAAAAAATTGTATCTGTATCAATAAAAGTAGTATGTAGGAGAAATTGCAAAGTCTCTTGACTAAGGATGGGTAGATATTTGAACAAGTGAGGAAGTGGACCCATTAATATCTACATTTTTCATTCTGGGTGTTAATGCTCTATCAAAATGAGTGCTCATTTCTACTCTTTTATTTCTAAAACAGGAAATTAACAGAAAAGAAAGTAATCCTATCAACTGGATGATTGGATTCTGCAGATTTCTGTGGACAATTAAGTCTTTAAATGAAGATTTGGGAATACACATGTTTGTTTGTTTGTTTTTCATTTCTGCTACCAGACAAATCAAAAGCCATCCATCTTAAACATTATTCAAAGAATATGATTTAATAATCCTTATATCTCTTTAAATAAATATGAAGTATATTTTGAAAAAAAGACGTTACAAGAACACAAAAGAACTAAAGGATCCATTATTACCAGATTTGAAAAAAATCAGTTGCTTGAATTTCATTGGGAGAGGACATAAATCATTTATTTTATTGTTACAAATTAATACTTCTATAGCAACAAGATATGATTTTTCAAATACAAGAGCTAAATATGTCCTAAGATTCAGTCTACACTTAATTCAATTAGCCTTCAGCAGCAGAAGCCAAAAACACAGCCAAATAAATATGGCCCAGTATAATGTTGCTCTAACATACTTAATGTATATACTTATTTAATTATTTTCTAACCTCGCTTTGCCTATGTAGCTTAGTGTTCTTATTGCATTGTGTTAACTAAAATTTCCTAAGGCAATATCAATACAAGTAAGCATGAGTAGCTATTACCAACCATCGATGTGCCTTCAAGCTCATATATTGGATAACATCTCTCCATGTCTGGGAATTTGGGGTTTAAATAAACTAGACTAATCAGATGAAAATGGATGTATTATGGTCTCCAGGGATTCCTGAGTTGAAAGTATAAACAGCAGACCTCTTAGACAGCCTTAACATGTTAGAAACTGAACTTCCAGTATGATTGGTCTTGTCATATCAACTAGTATCATAAAAGTACACTGAAGTTACTCTTTTAGTAACTAATTTTGTAGTGTTCCTAAAATGCAAATTATGCATAAATACTCATTATTACTAAAAATTGTACTGAGCATCTGTTTGGTGGCAAATTTTTTGTTTCATTTTGGAAATGCAGAATGAATTCCATCTTAACTGGTTGCTCAGAGGAGACTGAACTAGTGATCTCTTGAAACTAAGAACAGAATTCCAAGACCATTCTGTGAGACTATGTTAAATCCCCCTTATTGCAGGGACTAGTTTCATCTATGCTTTTGCATGTCCAACAATTTATAGCAAGCAACTGCCATGCACATTGGACACATAATAGGCAACCCCTCGTATACTCTAGGCTTCAAATGTCTTCTGTTCCTGTGACAATCAGCTCTGCATGAGCTCTGGCTGGTTTCTTGAAAACATACCCCTCACAGTAGCTCTATTTCTGAGTGGGCCTTCCTTGTTAACTTCTCTGGGAGAACCAACAGTGTGTGCATGTGTCCATACATGCATCACCAGAAACACAAGACCTCATGTGGTGAAATTCTGAACAGCCAGAATTGGGATCCAGTCAATGAGTATTTCTCCTTTCAATTCTCAAGGTGGCTGCAAGGTAGTTTCTTCAACTTCTCTGGGGCTTGTTACCATGGGTCTGGCAAAACTCAACAAACTTAGTAGCTTCATCCAGAAAATACATCCTCACCTTTCACCTTCCGTGCTACCTTCTTGCTCACTCACACTTCCTTGGGTAATAGAATAAAGTGTCCCCTGCCCCTCTATCTGCTTTCTGCAGAACCCAGAATAAGACACTGTAAAAGAGGAAATTGTCATGGGTCATATAGAAACATGGAATGAATTAGAAGTGAAAGAGAAGAAAATAAACAAATGAAATTCTGTTATGAAAGATGAAAGTAAACACGGGAAAAGAGAAAGTTTAGCTGAAGAACTTGAGTAGAAATATTTTAATCACTCTGAGTAGTGATAATACTGTAAAGAGCCAGTCATCTTACTTTGAGGTTTCCTCTGTCGTAAATCTTTTTTACTGAAAAGCTCTTGAAAAACAAAACTCATTAGAGAGTTGAGGTAATGGTTCTCCTCCAAAACGTCTACTGTTTGCTTTTATTACTGTGTTACTGCCAGCAATACTGAGAGCGCTGTGTCACTCCAACAGCAAATGGGTAGATCAGTGTCTTTCCCCAGAGATAAATGAAGCAACAATGTGGTAAAAAGCTCTTGGTTTCAGGAGGTGAACAGTTGGATCTTTAATTACAAAGGACTGAAATCCATTACCACACAACGGGGGAGTGTGTTTAATTTGCAGAAAGAGAGAAATTTCTGTTTTTTTGTGACTTAAATGACCTTAACACAAAAATTCAACAGTCCCCACTTCTGAAGGGCAATGTATAGCCTCTACCCTGAGCACACAAGCAGACTGGGGAGTTAGGAATTGCTTCCTCTTCAAAACTGAATGAGAAAAGGATGACACAATCTTACTGTCATCTACCTGATTTACCATCATGAGTTCAGCTTTACAGCTCAATGCAGTACTCAAACCTTTGACTTATTTGTAGAAATAGAGCTGTATTAGAAAGCAAGTAAATATTGTACAGAATTTGTGAGTTTTTACTTTCTTTTTAAAATATTACATCTGTGGGTTTTGTATTGTTTTGTTTGAAGAAAGTAATATGTTTTTACCTTATTTAAGTAGTTTGCACAGTCCCTTACCTTATTAATGACACAAAGAATGCTCTAAAACATCTAGCTCACTTTACTCCAAGTTCTGAAGATGTGAGTCTCTGGTACACAGTATTAAAGCTTTTGCCTCAGTGAGGTCTTGCCCCTGAGCTAAACAAAGAGAAACATGATTTCATGAGATGCCTAGTATTGGAAACCACCCTTAAGTAATTCTAAAGGAATCCAAAATGGCATTCATTTGCATGGTAATATTTGGTTTTATGAGCTCATTGAGAGGTAGGAACAATGATTTCTGACTCTTGCTGTTTTCTTCCATGGAAAAGTACAGAGACATCAATTAGTTTAACAACCAGCCCTATGCCACCTCTTTATTCACTTTCTTCCAGGGCAAAAGGAATGACTAAACTTAGTAAGGGTGCCAAAGGCCCAATCCTTGCTGTCCTTCCCAGTGTAGGGGCATTTTGCCCATCCGGCTCAAAGGAAGATCATTGGAATTTCATTTTAAGCTAACTCAAGAAGAATCTAATTTTCCTCATCTGCACAGGGTTTTCTAGATTCATCTATCTCTCTTCTCTTTCAAAGAAATTTTTATCTCAAATATGCTCAATTTTGTTTTATGTAAAAATCTAAACTCTACTTTTTCCCCAAAGATTATTTATTTATTTATTTATTTATTTATTTATTTATTTATTTGAAAGAGAGAGCAAGGGAGAGAGTGAGTGAGGGGAAGGGCAGAGGGAGAGGGAATCTCAAGCAGACTCCTCGCTGAGTGGGGAGCCTGACATAGGGCCCAACTTCACAACCTTGAGATCATGACCTGAGCCGAAACCGATAGCTGGATGCTTAACTGACTGAGCCACCCAGGCACCCCTAAAAACTACTTTTAAATGATGATTCCAAACCATGTTTTTGTTAAACATCTTCAAAGAAATTACTGAGTTTGACTATCTTGTTTAATTTACAATTTTTATTTTTTTATTTTTTTATTTTTTTTATTTTTTTATTTTTTATTTTTTATTTATTTTTATTTTTTTATTTATTTTTATTATTTTTTAGTTTTTTAATTTACAATTTTAAACAAAATAGAATATTTAGAGTCCACATTGCAAAATACCATAGGATTTACACTTGTATGTCTAAAAAAGAGAAGGAATACTCAAAAACCTATAGACAAATATTCATAGTAGCTCTATTTGTAATAGCCAAAGACTAAAAACAAAATCTTTCATTCAAATTCTTAAGGCAGAGTCACCTCTACTCCCTCATTACACCACCTAGAAACTTGTTCCTTTCTTTTATTTTTAGAAAATGTTAAAATAAGAAAGGTAAGTCATTCTAAGCCAATGATTTATCTCATGTATCTATTTTGAACACTGTGAGACTAATAATCCAGCTTGTTTTAACTGTAAATTGAGTTTAAGAAAATTTATACTAACTCTGAATGCCCAAAATCCTTTTCTGAAACTCAAGTAGAAGCAGACTTTTATTCTTAGTAGTTAATCCAGTATTGTGCACTGATCTTTAACATTTGAAATAGTCATTTGGTTAGTGCTTTCTACTTCTTTATCTAGCTGTGATAACTATATCTCTAACTAGAAGGAGGAACAGAACTAAGCTGGTGTCACTTATCATGATTTATGTACCTTGGTTAGTGTGTAGAAACAGAAACTCTGCCAACAGTACTCACTATGATCTAATTGCAAATTAGAAGAGACAAACAAGAGATAATCCAGACAATATTCCAAACAGGAAAATAGATTTATTAAAAATTTAGGAAAAAGACTCAAAATTCCAATACCAATAGATAAGTGATCAACATTTTTAAAAGACTATACCTAATCCTATTTTCTATTTAACTCTAATTAAAATTAGTTTTTCCCTAGAAATCAAATATTAACAAACAAGAACAGAAAAGGTGAGGAAAAGAACACCATATACATGTTATTTGGGGATGTGAAAAGAGAAGACATGCATCATTGGCTCACCAATATTGACTCATTCTAGATAATAGTCTCAACATGGTGATGAAACACTGCTTACTCTTTCTGTCCAGTTCTTTTCTGTTCTAGTTGCTAAATTCCATCTGTGTTTAATATTTATCTCTTATGGGAATTATTATTCCACCCTACAGCCTTAATTGCCTCCAGTGTTGTTCATGGGGTTTCTATCTTGTTATTATTGTTAATTTCCTTTTAGTTGATTATTGTTTTATGTACTCATCAATCGAGATGAAACACCAACCTGGAACATCTACCTCTCTTTATCAGTGGGCAGACTAACCTGCAAATCTCATTTCAAAAGCAATAGTTTACAGAATCTGATGGACCTTTGAGGTAGATATAAAAATAAATACTTCAAAATTGTAAGTTAATTTGTCTCATCAGGTCTTTAATTTTGGAAAAAATAGGTACCTCAACCTTGGTTACTTGTGACAAATGTAAATGAGATCACTATAGATATTGTATACAATCAATATGGTTGCCACATGTGGCTATTGAGGACTTGAATGTGGCTAGTCCAAATTAATATGTGCTACAGGAATAAAACTGCTGGGTTTCAAATACTTAGTATGCAAAATAATTAAAAATAGAATTACCACATGATCCAGAAATTCCACTTCAGTATTTATCTGAAGAAAATGAAAACACTGACTCAAAAAGATATATGCACCTCTATGTTCATTGCAGTATTATTTACATTGGCCAAGATATGGAAAGAACCTAAGTGTCTATCGATGAATGAATGAATAAAAATGTGGTACACACACACACACACACACACACACACACTGGAATACTACTCAGCTATAAAAAGAATGAAATCTTGTCATTTGCAACAACATGGGTAGACCTTGAAGATATGAAGGTTAAATGAAATAAGTCAGATCAAGACAAATACCATATGATTTCACTCATATGTGGAATCTAAAAAACAAAACAATAAAAACTCCAAAACTCATAGATGCAGAGAACAGAATGGTCGTTGCCAGAGGGCAGGCGAGTTAGGGAGGTGGGCAAAATGGGTGAATCAGGATCAGGAGGTACAAACCTGCAGTTATAAAATAAATGCCTTTTATTGAGGATTAAATGTACAGCCTGGTGATTATAATCCATAATATCATATTGCAAAATTAAAAGTTGCTAAGAAAGTAAAACTTAAAAGTCCTCATCACAACAAAAGGAATTTTTTTGTAATTTTGTATGGTGATGGATAGTAGCTAGACTTCTTATGGTGATTTCATAGTGTACACAAATATCAAATCATTTTGTTGTATGCCTGAAATTAATATAATGTTATATGTCAGTTATACCTCAATCCAAGAAAAAAAAGAGCTGTCATTTGGAAAATTCCACGTACACACCATATTTCCAACTAACAGAATTTTTTTCCGTTCAGAATGCTCTCTAAAGAAAAAGATTCCATATTTCCTATTAGAGTGTTTGCTATCGTTATGGAAAAGGTACTTCAATTGATATTTTTGGTTTTGGTTTTTTACTTTCAAACACTGATGGTCTTATGCATAATCATACATTCTGAATCAGAAAAACATCAACTAGAATCCTGCCTGGAACCACTTAGTAATTGTTTTGTATAGTTTCTCCCTTTCAGTGTTTATGCTGTGACCTCTATTTTAGTTGGAATCAAAATTCCATTAATAACTTACTATTTATATTATTCTCCTACACATTGCTGCAATATATAGCACAGCTAAGTTTTCTTTATAACCCTCACCTTGAGTCTATCTATAAAAGATAGGAATAATAAAGAAAGGGAAAGAGTACTGACATGTATTAAGATCCTATTCCCCTTTAGGTGCTATATATAGTGCTTTTTATATAGTGACTCAAAATCTCATTAAAAATTATTATTTTTACTGTTACTAATGATGAGACTGAGAGTCAGGGTTGTAAGAAGACTTGCTTAAGGTTATATAGTTAATAAATAGCACAGCTAGAAATGTTCAGTCAATGTTTAATATTGTTTTACCGAAACAGAGAGCTGGATTTCCCAATCTTATAAAAACTCTGCTTTCTAAAATACTGTTTTGTGTATCCTGACCAACTAAGACAAATTAGTGATATTGTTTTTAGGTGGTATGACATAAATGTTATTTTTAATGTAAATAATCCAAACTATTTGTCTGAAACATTAATATTTATATCATCTTCCCTCTAATTACTATTCTCTACAATATACCGTTAGACTTATGTTATTGAGATCCCAAAAC
Organism: Canis aureus; assembly: GCF_053574225.1. NCBI lineage: Eukaryota > Metazoa > Chordata > Mammalia > Carnivora > Canidae > Canis > Canis aureus. Next base: position 14,173,532 of record NC_135613.1, on the reverse strand, counting down.
TTAAATTTAGTTCATCTTTATCAACCTTTCCCATTTCTTTTTCAGTCTGTCATACAAAAAGAATGCCCTTTCCCCATTCAAGGATTCAAAGATCAGTGGTAATCAGTAAGGAATCCACAATAGGAACTGCCATGCAAGACAAATGCTCTGCATATTTTCCCTGCCCTTCCACCATTTGCCACAGGCAATGATCAAGAGATGCGCTTCCTATCTGGCTAGAGACTGATGGGATGTGGGACAAGGGAAATGACTCTAATTTTAATTAATTAATTTAAATTTGTAGATGGAGAAAGATCAAATGAACACAACTAATCATGCAAGTAGAAAAATCACTAGTAATACTACTTAATATACACTGGCCTCCTACTGGGTTCTAATGACTTTATATATGTATTTAATTCTCATAATGAATGCATCCTTTTTACAAAAAAAATAAAGAATAGAGAATTTTTCAGTCATTTCAAGAAGACTATCAATCTCATACAGATATTAAATGATAAAGACAAGCCCATTCAGGTCAAGATGTTTATTCACATACCACTTGTCAGTATATTGCTTAACTCCTACTAAATAAACTTGAAAACTTTAATGAAATGAATGATTATCTAGGAAAATAAAATTATAAACATAGCCCTTAATAATGTAACAAAACCATAAATGACCCTATCAAAAATATATAATCTAAACAAATTACCATGCAACAAATGGGAAAAAGCTATCAAATCACTCCCTACTAAAAAAAAAAAATAAATAAATTAAAAGGCCAAAAATTCAACAGATAATTTCATGAACTTTGTGACTTGACAGGTCACTCACTTATCACTTAATATATCTGCACCTTCCAAATACTGAACACAAAGCAAATTCTGATGATAATAGAAGTAAGAAAAATTTTTTAAAAGTCTGAAATTATACTACTCTTAAATAAGTGTGTTCAATAATATTAGACTAATGATAATAAAAATTAAAGATGATACTGCCTCTCATGTATTTCATCATTAAAGAATAGGACTATTTTTTTCATTTGCTGGATTAGTCAGGGTAACCCCTCTAGTTTGCATCACAGTTTGATGCCCAGGGGCCAGGTATAGCCTCCCTCTCTGTATGGTTTTTCAGAAACCCAGTCTTCTTTCACGTGTGCTCACCTTAAAAGACATGGACAACTGAGACAGGAGAAAGGAAAAGCTTGCATGCAATCGCACAAATTATCTCAGGGCCAAGACCTAGAAAAAACACCTATTATTCCCTTGCTACCTTCCACCATCCAGAGCTGGTCCCATGGCCTCAATCTACCTGCAGAAGAGACTAGCACATGCTGTCCTTCCCACAAGTCCAGATACTCCAACCAGATGGGGGACTATCTTGCCAGTTTCTGCCACATCCTTTATCTGTCATACCTGAAATACCCACTAGACTCTTTCTAATATATATTTAAAATACTGATGTTCTTTCCAAGGGGGTCAACACAGAAGCCACTCAGTCCCTGGATTCAATTTCTATCCAAGTAATACATGGTTTTTCCTGCTGGTAAAACAGCCAATCCTTTTTGAGCTCATAATGCATGCCAACATGCATTACTAAGGTTCTTTTTGCCAATCCCTTCCCCTAGAGCTCACTACAAACAAGGTCTGCCTTCCAAGTGTTCCCCAGAATCAATTATTTTACCTAACAATTTTTTGATACTATGTCATCCCCTTACTGAGTAATGTTAAAAGAAATAAATAGAAAAGAAAATCAGGATGCTCTCAGTATTCATGGATAAAGATGCTGCTGATGATGAGTCACTACATTACACAATTATCTCTTCCTGATGAATTTCTTTCCGGTGGCAGTATTAAGAATTGTGTTTCTCTTATCATCTGGTTGTTCTTGTCATAAAGACAGTATGAATCATTCCTATCCCTGCCTCTGCTACTATAAAACCAGGTGAGTTTGTGGTAAACTTTCTAAACTGTAATTTAAAACTTGGACTTAGAAAATATACCAAGCTTCAGAGAATGCATTTAGCAATTAACCTCCCAAGTTTCATCCCTTTTCTTTACCTATATTTTTCCATTGTTTCCCATTTTTAAAATATGTATTTTTTAGTTATATATTTGATCAGTTTATTATCCTCTAGGATCAAGGCTGGACTGCAGGAGTAATTAAGAAGTAAGGTTGTGATAACTTGTAGAATCTCCAGGTTTTGAGCCTCTTTCTACCTGTAGTGCTTTAGTTATAGACTATGACAGTGCACCTGGGTGGCTCAGTCAGTTGAGCATCTGACCCTTGATTTCAGCTTAGGTCATGACCACAGGGTTGTGGAATGGAGCCCCGCATCAGGCTCAGTGCTTAGAGAAGACTCTGCTTTGGATTCTCTCTCTCCTTTTCTTCCCCTGCTCATAAACACTCTCTCTAAATAAATTAATTAATTAAAATCTTAAAAAAAAAAAAAAGAACATGAGGAAGCATGGAGGGTAAAGGCTCTGAAACCTTGATTGGTTTTAAAAGTAACATAGACTGGGGTGCCTGGTGGCACAGTAGGTTAAGCATCCAGCTCTTGGTTTTGGCTCAGATTGTGATCTCAGAGTTGAGATGGAGCCCAAAGCTGGGCTTCCCCCTTGGCATGGAGTCTGCTTAGGTTTCTCTCTGCCCTTCCCCTTTGCACTCACTCACTCTCTCTCTAAAATAAATATTTTAAATAAATAAATAAATAAATAAATAAATAAATAAATAAATAAATGTAGGTCTATTATCTAGGCAAATCTTCTCCTTTAAAAAATGACCTGTGAGATACAGAAAATGCTAAGTAGGTTGTTTTTAATTTGCTAATGATTGACAAGGGAGGCCAAGAGGTGTCTCACTTCCTCTCTGGAAAGGACATATTAGAACAGCTGCTCAAATACAGATTAATGGTCCATATATTTCAGTCACTTGTTGCTGACCAACTGATAAGGCACATAATTGTCCTTAACAACTGGGTGTAATTTATTCCTGCGTTAGGTGGCTGTTGCCTTCAGCAATTAAAGCATAGTGACTGATGGTCACTATGTTATGTTATGTTATGTTATCCTAGCAATTTAGCTGAATCTGCAACTCTTATTCATACTATATAGTATGTCTATACATTGCCAGAAAACTGCAAACCAAATAGTTTCAGCTCAGGAAATGTTCTTCTATTCTCAGAATTCTAGCAAACATCATAAAATAGACATTCTACTCCATTTTTGATGAGCTACCCTTTCACTACAGAATTAAGGCACATTTATATATCACTTTTGGGGAGAGTATGTTTTTGATGTTAGGAAGTCACCAATACATACACATGCACTTGATATTCAAGTTTATTAGCATAAGAAAGTGATATGAGGGGAAACCCTAACATGCGGAGACATGGATTGTACCATCTAGAATACTCAATCCTGGAAGCATACCAATAGATCGTGAATTTCTAGAGTATATCCTGGATTGTTGTTCTGCTACACCAGAGAACAATGGGAATCTTCTCCCAAAAGGAATAATGAGATATTCATGTTAGGAGTATTATTTTCACCTTCTGCGATGTTAGGCAGAAGTCAAGGGCTGATCACAAAAGGAAGACATGGTTTGTGAGAGATGCTAAACCATATGCCTCCTCTCACCGCGCTCACAGATAGCAGCTCTGAATTTCCTCAATGACTCGTGATGGGGTTTCTCACCATTGGCATCTCCTCCCCACTGTATGAATGACTCCTAAAGCTTCCCAAATTGCTAAACTCTTTCTTAGGTCTCAGAAAATCACAAAGATTATATTTTTGTTATATAGGCCAACCCAGCTGTTTTTCTTAACATCTTACAGGAATTAATTCCATAAATAAAATACAATTCAAGGAATAAAAATCTTAGTTTTGAATGCAGTATCCTTCAAATTAATTATTCCTCCTACCATTAGTAATGAAGAATAAAAGAAAAATGAGCAGTCTTCATCATGTCAGTAAACAGACATCTTTTCTTAACCATCGCAATTACTTAACTCATAACCCTGAAGCAAACCCCAGGAGGTTGTTTAATTGATCATTCTACCAACAGTGATCCTTCAGTAAGTCATAAGGCAAAGATGGGAAGTAGTCTATATTATAGAATCTCCTGATTTCATTACCTTTATTTTTTTTTATTTCATTACCTTTAAAAGAACCTACTCTTATTTATAATTATTCTTTTTAAAGTTTTCTATTATTTAACTAGCAGTACTCCTATAGAAATGTAAGAGTAATACCATATTAACATCAAGATATTAATCATGTATATATATATTCAACTATGTATATATGTATTTATACCTATATTTACGTGACTAACAGTCTGATGTGGATATATGGAGAGAGAATCAACAACCTTCTGGGTACTTAATACTCTAACTTCCAGTTTATTTTTACTTTACTCTTCTGTCACTCTAAAAAGATTCCTCATGCCCATCTGCATTCAATCTCAGTCTCTGCTCCAGCCCCAGGCAGCCACTAATCTTTCTGTCCACTTAGATATCTCTTTTCTAGACATTTCACATAAATGGAATCACACAACAAATAGTCTTTTAAGTATCTTTCTCAATCAGTTATCATAATATTTTGAGGTTTATTCATGTTTTAGTATATATTAGTGGTTAGTTCATTTTATGACTGAGTAGTATCCCATTTTATGGGTATAACACATTCTGTTTATTCATTCACCAAGCCATAGAAATTTTGAGTGTTCCCACTTTTTGTCTATTATGAATAATGCTGCTTGCTATAAACATTTACATACAAGTCCTGAGTGAATATATGTTTTTATTTTCTTGGGTAAATACCTAGGATGGAAATGCTGGGTTGTATGATATGTTCACATTAATTTTTTTTAAAACTGCCATACTGTTTTCCAAAGTAGCTATTTCATTTTATATTTCCACCAGTAATACCTGAGGATTGCATTTTCTCCCCATGCTTGTCAATGCTTGTATTATCTTTTTTATTCTAGCCATTCTAGTGAATGTGAAGTGTTTTCCACTGTAGATTTAATTTGTAATTTCCTAATGACTAATGAATGATGTTAAACATCTTTTCATATGCTCATTAGCCATTCACATATCTTCTTTGGTGAAATGTCTATTCATATGTTTTGCCCATTTTTAACAGTTTACTGAAATGTTATTTAGATAGGATGTAGTCTACCAACTAAAAGAGTACAACTCAATAGTTTTTAGTCTATAAATAGTTGTAAGTTGTGCAACCAGCAACATAACCTAAAAAAGAAAGCTTGTACCCACTAAGAATCACTCTCCATTCCATTTCTCCCTTAAATTTTAAATTGGGTAATTTATTTGCTTGTTTTTTATTGTTAGGTTGTAAGAGTTCTTCAGATATTCTTCACACAAACCATTTATCAGACATATCATTTGCAAAAATTGTATTCCGGTTTGTTGCCTGTCTTTTTATTCCTTAAAGATGTCTTTTGGAGCACAGAACTTTAATTTTAAAGTCAGATTTAGCCATTTATTCCTCTATGAATTGTGCTTTTGGTGTCATATCTGAGAACCTTTTCCCTAACACAAGGTCACAAAAATTATTAAAATCCTTGGCATTATGAAAAAAAAACTATTATGCTATTCTTATAGAGAAAATTGAATCTCAGAGAGTTAACTAACTTCCTTAGGCTTTATAAATTAGTAACTGAGCTGGTACATTTTGCGCTTCCATTTTTAGCAAAGCATTAATAGAGATTCTCTTTAAATTTGCTTTAATAAATATTGATTTAATATTAAATACTTAAAATGAAGCCTTAGAATCTAAACTGGTTATCTACATACCTGCATCAGATAGAAAGTAAGTAGTGCATACAATTAGCACATTATACCCAAGGGGAAGGGGTATTTTTCTATGTGGCTATGTGACTTATTAACAGAATATCTAACAAAGGAAAAAAGCATTTGATTTTGTTTAAAGAAATAGAGATGAACTAAGAAGTTTATAGACTGGGTAATATTAGTACATTAGTTTCTTTTGAATTAACATTTTTTGCATTGTGTGATAATTTTGAAATAGTTTATTAGAAGAACTTTTAACAATTAAATAAACAACAGAAGTCATCTAAAATTGGTACGTTGTATGTGGAAAAAAAATCTGTCACTCATTTTCCTTTCTAGCCTCTGATGTAGGTGGTAATAGTAGTTTCTTCTCTTTGTAATTATAGAGAAAGTAAAGTAAAAATAGAAAACACAGCAACAGAAGAGCATAGTCAAATGCTTCTAAAGGGTTCCTTTGCATCTTTAAAGACATTTGCTATTATCTTAGTGATTTTTCTTTGTTTCCTAGTGGGTTTGCACTAGTGATATTTTTATATGTATTCTACAATACAATAGTCTATTGAGATTTTATGGTGATAAATTAGACCCTAAGAGCATTTGATAATAATATGATAGTAAAAAATAACATCAAGGATGTCATACATTCATATATTTATTATAAGTTTCTGTCACTTTGAAAACAGCCAAGATATGTACACTCAGGGTATGATTCTTCATAACCCCTGGCACCTTGATTTTATCATTTTCAGCAACCATCTGTGCTCTTATCTACACTCACACATTGTCTCCATCACTCTTCACAGTTCAGCATCTTTACCTGTCAAACTCAAGAATTGTGATCTGAAAAAGCAAAATTCACAAAGCAGTTTACATTGTGCTACCAATGTGTCTTAGGAGAATTCTACAACCAGGTAATACTTTCCTAAAGGAGGCTATGATACTTGGTATTAGGAAGAAAGAATTTAAGCTCTATTTCAGATTGGACCTTAGAAAAAAATCACTCCTGGGTTGAGTTTTCTGAACTGGAAAATGAAAGCAGTATGCCATCCTTCCCAGAAATGTTATATGCCTAAATAAAACCATATATAGTAGGCCTCTTAGCTGGAGATTGAAATGAAATCATTCCTGAGATGTAGGCATGTCCATGTGAGGGGAGTACAGATTTCAGAGCCTATGACAGATAGAGAGGAAGGGACAATGGAATACAACTCAAGAATACAACATGGCCTTTGAGTGGACAGAGGAGGGAGCAGGGAGCATCGGAGAACTGGACCAGAGGGAGATAGGCAGGAAGCTAGAGAACCACTCTGTAGAGACAGCCTTAGGGCTCACAGAGTGGTAAGTACATGATACCACCTATACGCCTTTGATTTTTTGCCTAGCTCCTTTCAATCTTCAGAAGTTTCAGAAGATATTGTTTGGGAGGTATCATTTTATTATTTTATGTATCTATCAATTACCATGAAAAATTCATTTTTTAACCTGATCTCTATCCATTGCTTATAAAGCATCCCTTCAACTAATGTGACAGCTTACTGAGTTTTGATAATGTGTGACCAAACCTTACTTGACTTCTAGTTGGTCCTCCACCTTTGTGGTCCCATCTAGCTGCACTTCAGTCCGAGACACATAGTGACCACAGAGCTGGTTACAGGAACTCTCTCTGCATGTTCAAACTTACTTTAAACACGGTAAATGATTGACAACAGTTGTCACTACAAATAAGAGCAGGGGCTTTACAATCATCCTGGTTTACTTTCTGGCTACGTGACCCTTGGCAATATTAATAGTCACTAACTGATAAGTTTCTGATGATAAGTAAGGAAATTATGCTTGTAAAGTATTTGGCAGAGTGCCTAATACAGGGAATCATTGAAAAATTGCTAGCTATCATTTTAAATTTTCTAAGTTAACACTACATAGGTCTAGTTCAACTGATTTCTCCAATCCAATGCCTCAAAGCATAATGCACTTCACCATAATAAATGAATATGCATGCACAGGTTTCACAGTTTACATGAACTACACATATGTGAACTAAGTAGGAACATGTACATGTTAAATCACTGGATGCTCTACATTGTTGTGTTATGTTGATTTGTCTTGAACATATCTTACTCTAGGTAGACACCTCAAATACTTCATATGGAGAGTATGTTGCTTCAGTGACATATGAATCCTTTCACTTCTCCCCACATTGTCCTTTCCAATGTTTCAGCAAACTTTGTTTCATCAATCCCATTTTCTCTTAAGCATATCCAAATATTTTTCTTTTTCTTTTTTTTTTATGGATTGCAGTCCTTCAACATTTAAATATTCTTAACGCTTCCCCAAATGCAAAACAAAATAATCCTTGTTTCCTCCCGAAACCCTCGGTTCTGATTTCCCAACTCACTTGTAATCCACCTAATTCCTCTCCTTCAAAGTCCAGTTCCCTGAAATGTGCTGGACAACCACAAATATGGTGAGCAGCAAGCAACATGGCATCAAAAAAATAAAAGCACAAAAATACTAAGAAGTCCATTATAGTGTATTCATGTAGAACTGTACAATTAGACAATGTAACAAGAAAGCTGTTCCAACTCCAGAATTCATGTAAATTTTGTGTAGTTTTGAAAAATACAACTGCATTGAGAATAACCTTTAAGAGAATAGAATAGGCTCTATTGTTTTTATACTTACAGGCACTAAAAGTCTCAATCTAATTTTGGCTCAATTCATCAGGTATTTCTACTCCTTTCATTTACCTGCCACATTTCTATAATTTAGCTTCTAACCCAAAATAAATTCACTAGAACTACTTTTGTCAATATCACCTATGCCTGCCTTATCACTGACACAGTGGCCATGATCCCTTAATTTAACTAATATCTCTTCAGACTGTGGCCGTGTTGAACCCTCTCTTCTTGAAATCTTCTATTGCCTTGACCTAACACTGTATTTTAGCAGTACTAAGAATCTCTCCTGTCCCTGAAAAATTCAGATACTCAGTCTTATCTTCTGTCCTTGGACTTTCCCCATTTTGTTTCCAATGCACATAACAGTACCTGTCACATAGTAGATGCCAGGTACCCAGGGAAGATGGATGAACTCATTGTAAAGGCCTGAATCTGATTATCCATGACACTGCAGCTTATATTACCCTGTTAAACACCCATATTTCCACTGATTTTCTGCCATCACTCACCTCCTCTCATCTTCCTTACCTGGTCTTGGCAATTTTCTGAGTTTCTTCTTAGATTTTATGCTAAACGTTTTTTAAAGTCAAAAATTACACAGACATACAAAAATCAATTGTCTTTTTTTAAGTAGTTCCACACCCAACATGGGGCTTGAATGCATGACCCTGAGATAAAAAGTTGCATGTTCTACTCACTGAGCCAGCCAAATGCCCCCAATTGTGTTTTTATAATTAACAATGACCAATCTGAAAAGAAGTTAAAAAAAAAACATTCCATTCACAATAGCGTCAGAAAGATAAAATACTTAGAAATAAAATTAACCAAGGAAAACAAAGACTTATACACTAAAAACTACAAAACATTCCTGAAAGAAATTTTAAAAGACACACTTAAATGGGGAGACAACTTGTGTTCACAGACTTGGAGATTCAATGTTGTTAAAATGTCTACACTAGACAGTTATAAATCTGATCCCTCTTAAAATTCCAATGGCATCTTTTACAGAAATAGCAAAAACAATCCTAGAATTTGTATGGAACCACAAAAGACCTCAAATAGCCAAAACAATCTTGAGAAAGAACGAAACTAAAGACCTCACACTTTCTGATTTCAAACCATATTACAAAGCTATGGTAATCAAGACAGTTTGATACCAGCACAGAGGCAAAAATACAGATCAATGGAACAGAATAGAAAGACCAGGAATAAACGCCCATGTATACAGCCTTGATCTTTGATGGTGCCAGGAACACACAATTGGATAAACATATTCTCTTCAAAACATACATTTGAAAAATTGGATATCCACATGTCAAAGGATGAGATTAAACCCTTCTCTTAGGTTATACACAAAAATCAACTCACAATGAATTAAAGAGTCAAATGCAAGGACTGAAATTAGACAAGCTGGATTACATTAAGCTAAAAACCTTCTGAACCACAGAAGAAACAATCAATGAAGTGAGAAAGTAACCTACGGAATGGAAGAAAATATTTATAAACCATATATCTGAATAAGTATTCTAAAATACATATCTGAATATGTATTCTAAAATATATAAGGAACTCCTATCACTCAATAATACAACACAAAACAAATAAACTAATTTTAAAAGAAGCAAAGGACTTGAAAAGCCATTTCTCCAAATGGCCAACAGGTATATGAAACTGCTTAACATCACTAATCATCAGGAGAATGCAAATCAAAACCACAATGAGGTATCACCTCATACCTGTTAGAATAGCTATTATCAGAAAAACAGAAATAACAAGTGTTACTAAAGATGTGAAGAAACTGGAATCCTTGTGCACTGTTGGTAGGAATGGAAAATGGTGCAGGTACTATAGAAAAACAGCATGGAGGTTCCTCAAAGAATTAAAAATAGAACTACTATATGATTCAGAAATACCAACTCTGTGTAAAGTTAGTCCCCTGCTTGCAGCTTTCAACCCCCACTCTGACGCATAAGAACAGGTTTAGGCCTAGAACACTTCCTTACTAAGATAAAAAGTCCTCACAACCTGTGCTGGACTTATAATTTATGTGGAAATTCAGATGCTCCTTTGTTCTGTTTAAGCACATACATCATCAGGCACCTGGTCAACACCATAACTACATCTGCACTATGGAAGAGGGCACAGGGTCATTCTGCTATAGCATAGGCTAATTAACTTGCATCAGCCCAGAAGGGACCTAATGGTCACTGGGGACTGACATCCACTATTGAAGTCGATCTTGCTTTTTTGTCTCTTCTCTATATGAGTAAAGTGCTATTCCATCCTGTCTTGACTGCCACTGCATTTTTGCTGGTGACTCCAATGCCAAGATACAGAGGTCAGAAGTGCTCAGATTTCTACTCATGATAACATACAACAGATGCCACTTGCTTAACATTATCCAAAAGAACTGAAATCAGGATCTCTAAGATACATTTTTACTCCTCTGTTCATTTAGTATTATTTATCATAGCTAAGTGGCAGAAACAACCTAAATGCCAAAAGATGAATGGATAAAGAAAATGTGGTATATACACACAACAGAATATTATTCAGTCATAGAAAAGAAGGAAATCTTATCATATATGGATTAACTTAGAGAATATTATGCTAAGTGAAATAAACCAATCACAGAAGGATAGATAATGCACAATTCCACTTACATGAGGTATGTCATATAAGCCAAACTCACAGAAAATAGAAAGTAGAATGGTGGTTGCCAGAGGCTGAAGAAGGAAATGAGGAGTTGCTGAGGGTATAGAGTTTCAGTCATTCAAGATGAAGAATGCCAAGAGGGTTGCATTTTTTTATTTTAAAAGGCAGAGCCCATACACTAAATCTTAGCTCCCTCTCAACCTCCACCATCTCAGTAACATTTAATTCTTTTCTATTTACACCACTGACCCATATCACCTTCCATCATTCCATGGACTTTCCCTATAATAACTACATTGTTTTCTACATGCTTGGAATATCTCTTATCAGTCCTTTACCTCATTTTGGTAGATGTATAGCTCCCTCTTTCTTGAAAAGTCCACTAAATGCTCACTGGATCCTATTTCTTATTCCATGTTTTCCACTATTTTGTGTTCTAGATAACTACCGTTCTAATGAGATTGAGTGGGCTTCATTTGTTATTTTCACTCCCTTAACACATGACTCTTCCTGATTTTCTTAAAGTTTGGTTTATATCTCTCTACTTATACGTAAATTATTCTCTTGAAGGACATTAGTAACATCCTACTTAATTAATCTCTCACCATTGGATTGTATTTATTCCTCTGGCTTATTTATAAATAATCTTGATGTGCAAGTACTTGGTATCAGAAATATGAAGCAATGATATGTCTCTTTAGTGGGGACAGATGAACAGTAATTTGGATCATAATCCACAGTTAGATTCTAGAAATATATCTTAAAATTCCCAAAGGGATTTAAAAGCAGTAACAAAAGCATTGTTGCATGTAAATGAATGCTCATTTAATGAACAGACTAATAATTTGAATGATGAAAAGTGAATAATTCAAGACAGAGAAACATGTTGCTGACACCTAAATTATGGCAGTGAATAAATATATCAAAGAAACATGGAAAGCACCAGATGGACTTAAATACATCAGAGAATTGGGTTGCCTACTAGCAGATGAGATCTGACTTGGAAGACTGTAAGCAAAATGCATGTGCTTATATAGTTCTAATACCTGCCTGATGATACAATCACTTAGGACAGCCAGTGGGAGGTAAAATAAGCCAGAAGAAATCCAGGGCCCATAAATATCAACTTTGATGCATTTTTTTAAAACAAGCATTAGGTTTAACTTTTTTAAGATAAGAAAAAGGAAAAGAGACCATGCCAAAATAACGTGTTTGAGTTTCATTTTTGAATACCAGAAATACGAAATTACAGGCTTTTAAAATTAAAAATTAACTTTTAAAAATCATTGTTATAAAATGAGGATAATATAAATGAGAAGAACAATTGGGTGTAGCATAACCCGTTCCTGCTTTATCATATTTGTGATTGAGGCAACAATTAGGAGGCTTTAAAAAATTATTAAAGTATTGATAGGAAAGTATATCTGAGCAAAATACCAGGCTCCCTATTCCCCATTAGTTTCAGTGTTGAATAATATATTTAAGAAAACATAACATGCTTTCTCAAAATTTATCAAGTGATCATTTATGTACCGCAAAAGTACCAAGAGTTCTGTTGATTTTGTTAAAACAGGAAATTGAAGTGTCTTGCACCACCACCCTTTAGCACTAAGACTTTCCCATCGGAGTGAAAGAGCTGGAAATCAAAGCCTTAGAAAATCACTTCCAACGTTCTTTTCCACTTGAATAACTCCTCTTTCTTTCCACACAAACCCTCTTTACTCCTACTTATCTGTTGCCCACACTATTACTAATTCTTCCTTGGCTTTTGCTGATCTCATTTCCTGTAATTCCTTCCATGACTTCTGATTTATCCAAATTCTTCTCATTCATCGACTCTCACATCAGTTTCCTGTCTTTTATGAACATTTTCCGTAAGTCTATAGAAAAGTCCATCTTGTCCTTTTTAAAAAAACTTTGTCTTTCTGTTGTTGTTGTTCTTATTTGATGTGTCACCAAATCCTAGTGTCTACATTCCTCAGGCATCCTTTAAAGCTGGTATGAGCCACATATCTTATTTTCAATTCTTCCTTCCATCCTGTAAATTACATATGCAAGAAGCACTCAATATTTATTGAAAAACAAAAACAAGGAGTATGTGAATGAGGGATGTAAGTTGAGGCTGTTAAGTTGACTTTTCTTTGGAGAGGGTAAATTTCTACTTCTATTTAGTTACCCATGAAAAGAACTATGAAACACCATAAGTAAAGCAATTATAGCAAAAACAAGGACGAATAAATATAGACAACAATTTTTTATAGATTTTAGGAAACTATAAAAAAGGAAAATGCCACCCATAGGCTAACCAGAAGTACCTTAATATGTAAATAAAAATAGGGGATCTGAGAAAACCACTTTTCCAACTACGCATCTTTCTTTCCTACGAACTGAAATTCAAGTATTCTCTAAGTGAATATATTTAAGCATTTTTTCATATCAGCAACAAAAGTGAATTTAGCATCCAATGTATAGTCAGTAGTCAGTACGTAATTACAAATGCCATTCAACTTTGGTAGCTTCACAATTCCACCGTTGTCAAGGAGTAAAATAAAATATACCATTCAAAATATACCTTCACATTACCACTAAATTAAATATAATTAGAATTATAATTAAATGCTATATCATTTTAGAAAGAGAATTATTTCATCAAGTTTTACAATGGCCTTTGGCACAGCACAATAAAATTGAACCTAAAAAAAAACCTCAGCTAAATGTAAAGCTCAAATTAACTAACAATTTTCATACTTTAGAACTTTTCTATGTATTTTTCTCCAGTGACCTTCTGATGACAAAACCTGAAAAGACAGTCAATTAAATTTATGTCCCAAGGCACACTATAAATTTGTCAGGACCAAAACAAGTATGCTGTGAAGTTCATGAAATCAGCTCCTAGTACCAGGAATTAGAGATAGAGAAGAGATGGACAGATCAGTCCATGGTGCTTACATTGAAACTGACATAATGATGCTCAGGTCTGCATGAGGATGAAGGACCAAGAAAGGCCCTCAAAGCTCCCCAATATGCATGTAATTACCCCAATTTATTTCAGTATTGGTACCCACAACAGAATGTGGCCCTATTTCTAGTCATGAAATTCACATATATGTATCCTCGCCTTGGTAATTTAGGGAAAGCACAGGCACCAAAGAAATGCTCATTACCTTTTTGATGCAGGGAAATGTAATACAGGAGGGAGGATCTCAGGGCTCATTTTATCTCAGGTTATAACACTATGTCTTACTCGTGTCCAGTTCAAACTTTCATTTCAAATGGACTGATATTCTTTTATATTTTTTCTCCTCAAATAAGTAAAATTGTATAAAATAAACAAAAAATTTCCAGCTAGTTCTGATCCTTTTATCTTGAGTAATGTCTAATGATGCCCTCTGCTATGCAAACCAGGTAAAGGTTGGGCTTCCTCATCATTTTTCAGTTACATAAGAACCTTGGGATTATATCCTTCAAAGAAAAGATGTGTATCCATTCTTTTGGGAAAATGTTGCCAAAGCAAAGTTTGTCTTAACATCATATAAGTCCTTACATTTTAATATATTAGGCAACCCTCAAATGGATGACCCATGTCCCCTATGTTCACCAATACTCTGAATACTAGGGTACCCCACATGTACAGTTTTGAGGTAAAAGATCAATTTCAGACACAAATGTAACTGAAACTGTCCTTTTCTAAACCTGAAAAGGTACTTCTTAAAAGTAGGTGCTTATTCTATTCTTTCTTCCTGTACTAAACAGACATTCATTAGTAATTTTGTATCATAATGGTTTTTAAAAGCAGATTCATTGGCAGTAGGAAAGCATTTTGAAAAACAAAATACCTTTAGAAACTTAAATTTCTCCCTTCTCTATTTTTTAAAGATTTCTCCCACATTTATGTTCAAAATACATGCCTCCTTTCCATTAACATTAAATATTTATCACGATATGAAAACATGACAGTGTATTAGAATGTCTAAGTTAAGTTTTAAAACCATTAGAAAAAGCAAAAAGGTTGTGGTTGCTCTTTTTATGTAAGCGGAGACAGAAGAAAGCTCTTTAAAAATTATTAAGCTCCTTCAAACAATATTTTCAAATACAGCAAGATTAGAGTTTAGATTCAATATGAGGACCTGTTTCAACTCTGTTTCTGGAAGAGAATAATTGAGAGTTGTGTGAACTTTTCCTCCAATAATATCCTGACCCATTTATAGAAACCCACCTGCTAGCAATAGTACGAATCTCTGCAAGTCACCATCTGAATTGAGCAAAATATGACAAACCAATCAGGATCATGAAATAAACACAGAAAATGATTTCTGGGATTTAATTAGAAGTGAATATTAAAATACTTATTCAAGTGGAAACTAATTTAAGTCTGACTCTTGGTCTTAAAACAAGGTATTTGTTTGACATCCCATTATTAAGCATCAACTGTTTGCAAGTATGCTTATGACAACAAAGATGTAGCCACAGTCTATCTTTTTCAAGTTATTCTTGGGGAGATAAAGACTTTGACAGCGGCACCAAAGTGTCTACTGCCATGCTGCTATAACAAAAGTAGTGCTTAACACAGAAATAGGGAAAAGACTGTTCTAACAGAGAGTAGGGAAGGGCCATAAAGAAATATGTGTTAACTTGGCAGTGTTTAATAAACGTAGAGAGGTAGCTATGGAGAAAGGCAAGAAGGCCTTTTCAGAGAGAACCATACCATAAATAGTCAAGATGAATCAAGTGCAGAAGACTTTGATTCTTGGGGTGTTTTAAAAGATGTTGAGCAGGACAGCAGAATTATCAGATATCTCTTTTGGAGAGATAATTTGGCAGCACTTTAGAGTTATGATCTCCTAAGTGAAATGTGTACACCTGGACAGAGATGGGTAGGGAAAAGAAAATTAACCGGGATTTATTTATTTTTGCTTCATATCTGTCATTTCAAATGTGTTATTATTTTGTAATGTACACAATATTTAAGGACAGTGGAACATGTAGACAAGTTATAAATTTGTATGTATAACTCAAACCTGACACTAAAAATACTACCATCACCAGTACCAACAACAGCTGTATCTTTGCCTTGGCTGAGATTAGAAATAGTTGATGTAGAGCATGGCTTGGAAAGGGACAGATGGAATCAGGCTGGTTATAGAGAAATGCTGCTACGATTTGCAAGCTTTTATTACTTTGAAGAAATAGAATTGTAAGATATGGTCAATCATATTAAAGAAGTGGAGAAAATGGAGACCCTGAGATGATTTCAAAGCTTAGACATGAATCAAATATAGGATATAAATCAGTAAGTTCAGAAAAGGAAGGAAATCAAGAGAGAATGTATGGATCACTACATTAAGACTCAAATAAATAATCCATATGTCATTCTCTTTAATCTCTTCATCATGGTGATCTGAAGGACATGGCTGAACATGAACATCACTGTTTCCATCTACTCTTCCATCTTCTGCTCAAGAAACACAGCTGGATGAAGATTGATAATTCTCAGTGCAATATGTACTTCATTCCAATTAATAGAGCTAGCAACCAGCAGTATTCTATTCATAAATAGGGTTAGAACCAGAACCTACTTCAAGTTTGCTGTGAGAATTAAATGAGTTAATACATGTGAAATATTTAGATGGGTCAACAATATATTAAGGCTCACTACATGATAGCCACTATTATTAATAATTATTTATATCCAAGGGGCATCTGGGTGGCTCATTCACTTAAAGCATCTATCTCTTGATTTGGGCTAAGGTCTCAGGGTTGTGAGATCAAGCAAAAGGATGGCTCTGTGTAATTTTGTCCTACCAGAACACTGGGTCTGGGTCAATGGGTCCCACAAAATAATGACTACTAATTCTAAAGGGGAATGTGCCTTTATTTTTCTTTGTAATTATTACTTATTAGAGTCCAGACTCTAGGAAGTTTTATGCTAACTTGTAGAATTTTGTCTGTTAAAGCTGCCAATGATTTCTAATAGAAAAGATAGCCCCAAAGCTTAAGGTTATATTGCCTTTCAGGACACTAACCAGTTTTGCACTATTATTTAGTGATCTTACGCCAACATTCTTTGTTCCTGTGTTTGTACATACACTATCTTTGAATTCATTTTAACCAGCTTTCATTTATCTCTTTTCCTCACTAATGGAATAAATAAACATCCATATGTGCTTACTATATATTTGTATAAGAGTTATTTTTAAACATTTTTAAGGGTATTTTTTTATGATGACTAAAATCTGAGTACTAATTAAATGTTATATACAATTACTAATTCATTGGTTTCTAAAAACAGCAATATGAAATGAACATAGTATAATCCATATTTTATATCTTACAGTAAAGAAACTCTTTACCAGTCTTTAAGTAAATGTCCAAACAATGGGAAGTGCACCTTGGCCTAGAATTATCATTCTTTAAGAACCTCCATGTCTTGATTAAAGGAACTGAGGACATAATACTACAGGGCTGAATTATCCTCTTAGCCACCAAAACTCCATAGTTAGCATATTAAGGAGAATGTATGGCACATTTGTTCTTTGAGAGCCTTACTTTATGATTCATTACTTTCTCCCTTGATCTCTTTGTATTCTGTATGCTGTGCCTTAATTCAGGCTATACCCCCAGTCATTAAAGTCTAACATTTTGAAATTGTCTCAGGATCTACAGTCCCCATATTTATAATAAAAATAAATCACATACAGCGACTCACAAAGTAGTAGTAGATATAATAGGATATCTAACTTCTCACTCTACTGCTGTTGAAGTTTCCAGCTGAACTTGACTCCCATTTCTCCCCCATCTGAGGCATGTCCTGAACTACTAGTAATCTCTAACCTCATAGGGGCAGGGTATCACCATTGCTATTATTGATGCTACTGAGTTTGAGCCATCAGAAGTGAGTTGAAGTAAAATAAATAAATAAATAAATAAATAAATAAATAAATAAACAAACTGTAAACATGTGTATATTAAATATTTATAATGTTATGTTCTGCTAAACTTTTTTTTAAAGGTTTTATTTATTTATTTGAGAGAGAGAAGAAAAGCACAAGTAGGGTAAGGGGCTAAGGGACAAGCAGACTCCCTGCTAAGCAAGGTGTGCAATGCAGGACTCAATCCCAGGACCCTGAGACCATGACCCAAGCCAAGCCAAAGTCAGATACCTTACTAAATTTCACTTTTTGCATCTTATAAATCAAACATAATTTGAAATTAAAATGAATATAACAATAAATAAGAATTAAAATTCAATAATTTCTTCCCTTAACCCCAGTTGATTGGTATCCCCTATGTCCCACCAAGGTGAGCACATATCATATAATTCTATGTTACTGTCAACATCTATTCCTAAAAGAGCAATGGCTGGATTCTCTGATGGATACTCCCTCCTGCTCAACATCTTCATAAATAAATATGTCAGACACATAATCTGAATCTTTTGCCTTCTTGCTTTGAATAGTACAGTTTGTTCTGTTAGTAATGCCTTCTATTATACCCACCTTTTTTTATGCCCCTAGTAAGTACTAACATTCAAGTAATGCCTAATTTCAGAGCACTAGCTTCTCTCACTTGTTTCAATCAGTCTCCCACATGTAGATATTCTATATTGCTTTCTATCACTACTCTAGAACTTAAGACAGCTTCCAGTGTCCTAGACAGAATATGCCTCCCACCTGTCCCCCCCACAAAAGACACCTACTGTGAATATTATCACCTTACATGGCAGATGTGATGAAGTTAAGGATATTGAGAAGAGGAGACTGTCCTGCATTATCTGGGTGGGTCCAATGTAACCACAAGGGTCATTATAAAAGGGTGACAAAAGAGTCAGAATCAGAGAATAAGATGTGAAGACAAAGCAGTGACAGAGAGATTTGAAAATGCTATCTATGTAGCTGACTTTGAAGATAAAGGGCTATATACCAGGGAATGTGGGAGAACTCTACATCCAAAAACAGCAAGGAAATAGATTTTCACCTAGAGCTTCTGGAAGGAACACAGACCTACCACGTCATTTTACACTTGTGAATTCCAAAACTTTTACATAATAAATTCGGGTTTGGGGTGATCTGTTACAGCAGAAATAAGAAACTAATACATCTTGTTTTGACATGATTAAAATCTTCCTTCCCATATGCAAAGCTCCAGGAAGACAGACGATGGTTTAGTCTACTTGTTCCCCAGAGACATCTTTGGAAATAACTAGTTATCTATAGAAGGTATGACTCTTTGAGAGCCAAGCAAACAGTTTAATTAGTCCCCACTTGAGTAAGACACTTAGTCTAAAGGGACCTTTGGTTAGTCTAAAAGGATACCACTTATGATCCTAAATGATCCTGAATAGTTTTTTATACTTTTTGTTAGATGGGATAATAACTGTCAAATTTATCTCTGTTCAGGGTAATATGCAAATTTATTTATGGGTCATGGCATTTAGATAACAAATAGAAAAACCAAGCTCCACATATCTCTCTACATTTTTTTTGCAGGAAATAAAATTGAGACATATTTCCACAGTAAATCTAAATGTCTGCTATATTACCAGGCTTAAAAAAGTTATGTACATTAGATATTACATCATTGTTTGAAGTACATTAGTGCTTTTGAAACAGCTGCTTCAATCCTCAGTCTCATAAAAAAGAGCAACCACAGTCTATGCTTTTTCTAATGGTTTTAAAATGTATGTTAACTTAGAAATTCTGATCCACACTAATGTTTGTATACCATAATACAGAATATTAATGGAAAACATAAAGGGGGAAAAGCCTTTACAAAACAGGGCAGAAGGAGGAACATGTTTCTCAAAGTGTTTCTGGTTTCAAAATGCTTTCCCTTTGGCAATGAATATGTTTTTAGAAGAGCTTTATGAGACAAAATTACTAATAAATGTATGTATTTAGCACATGATGTGAGAATAGAACAGAAGCATTGACTTGCAGAAAATTTTCTAAAAGAGAAGTTTTGACTTTTGTTAGTACATAAAGCTCTTATTACATCTATGCCTTCTCATTCAGGGCTGCCCTACTGTTGTACACAGGTGATATGTAGGCTAAATGTTAGTATATTAACTCAACAAGCCAAATATAAGGATTTCTGTGACTTCAAAATCAGCTTTACTTCAGGAACAGTTTCCTAAATTAAAAGGTGCACATATTTTTCTCCGAAGAATATGATCTCTATCATCCTGGTTCTAACTCGGAATCATCGTCTGGTATACAGCATAGTGAAAATAGAAAACCCATTCTTATTGCAAAGTACATCTTTAATATCACTCAGGATACAAGAATGGAAACGTACAAAGAGATGATAATCACGATGATGATGAAGGCCGTGATTGGTTACTCATCCTTTATTCACTTTGGCAAGGTAAATAAATACAAAAGAAAATTTGATTCTTTGGAATGAAAGGATGAACTTCCCAGCAGCAGGAACCAGAGAGCAAATTTAACACAAGTGTCACTAACATTGTGCTGCATTCTGCCCACATAAAGAGGCAATGAACATTTCTTAAATGGTTGCTCCTTACCTGAACCAGCAGGGAGAGGGCATATACATGCACACTTGGGCACTTAATGTCTAGAAATGGGGTTAAGTGCTGCATTTGACTTTCTCAAGACTGAAAAAAATGAAGATTTTGTAAAAATAAAGCATGACACTGGGAGGTTGGTGGCTGCCTTCATCCTTTGCCCTCCTGCCGAGCTGAGCAGTACAACCGCAGTGTCTGTGTAAGCAACAAGCTCCCCTCTCAGCCCACCTGCTAGTCATAAGGAGTATGGTGCATTTGTCCTGTGTTTGACAAATTCACAATTTACCTTGGGATGTAAACTGAATGGACAACATTCAAGGGCTTTGTACACAAGACAAATGACTAGGGAAAATATAGAAAGAAATTCTGAGCCATTAAAATTGCCTATTGATCTGACCTAAATGGCCACTGGTTTCACAGAACCAACCAGAGCCTGGACAGATTTCTTTTCTATACTTTTTGTTTCATTTTAGCTAATTACATCATTCACTCGAAAGTATAAAAATATTTTTAAAAATCAAAATAGGATACTTTCAGAAATTTGAAGGGCACCTGGGTGGCTCAGTGTTTGAGCATCTGCCTTTGAGTCAGGTCGGGATCCCAGGTTCCTAGGATAGAGTCCCACATCGGGCTCCCTGCAGGGAGCCTACTTGTCCTTCTGCCTATGTCTCTGCCTTTCTCTCTGTGTCTATCATGAATGAATAAATAAAATCTTTTATTTTATTGAAGCAGGCTCCATGCCAGGAGCCCGACGAGGAACTCGATCCCAGGACTCCAGGATCACACTCTGGGCCAAACACTGGCACTAAACCACTGAGCCACTAAGGGATCCCCTAAATAAAATCTTAAAAAAAAAACAAGAAATTTGAAAATGACCAAAATTGTAGAACAGAGGGGGGAGGATGAAAAGAATAAAAGAAAATGGCAAGAATCCAATGGGAAGAATTGGAAGGCAACCAAGTTAAGTAGGACTTAATCCAGCTGGATTAGTGCAAATGCAGTGCATCTGCAAATCAGGTTTCCATTGGTCTAGATAGGGAGTGTTTTAAAATGGTGAAATGGGTGCATTAGTGGCCTAACTTTGGAATTGAATAAGGAAGTATAATACAGTATCTAAATGACATGCATCAAACTGATGAATACATGTGAATTGTGTGTGTGTGTGTGTGTGTGTGTGTGTGTTCTAGCAAATAAACTGATGAATGAGTGAATATACAATTTATATTTCAAGTCATCTGGACAATTATGATACTGGTAGACATTATTTGGTGGGTTACTAGTTCCCAAAGAATTTGAACTTTTTAGAATAGCTGCTGTCTTGTGGGGATGTAAGATAGAATATTTAAGAATAATATTGTTTCAGATGAGCCTGTCATCTCATAAATAGATCCAGTTAATATTCTTGTTTCCCAAAACAGAACTTGAAATTATTTATACAAAGGTATCATTACCAATGTATCAGGAAAGTCTTCTGTAAATTTTAATTTTTCTTTCCCTTCCTAATTTTTCAAGGATAGTTGAATTCAACTATTATACATTTTTGTATGGAATCAGGCTGAAAAATATTTTAAAAATTAAGGTCATACTCCGGATCAGTTTTCCCATTATTTTAGTGGGAAACCGTGAGATATAAATATATTTCTTGCCAACACCAAATCATACTTTTGAACAATTATCAATCTCTCTATCTGCAGCTCAAAAACATTATGCTTTATTCATTTGGGTTCTTTCATAAAGCCATATCAGAGAATGTCTAATACTCTTATCAACCATCTGAAAATTAATTGAACTATTTTCCCAAAATTCTAACAAAGAACTTAAAACTTCTTTGGAATTATTTGGGTTCCTTTTAGTTTGTTTTGCCTAATATTTCAGCAGAAACATAATTTTTAAAAAATCTCTTTAATTGTACTTAATATTTTAAAATTCCAGGAAATTTTTAGATTGATGGTTTATAGTTAAAATCTGCTTTATTTTCGTTTTAGTCATACTAACATTCTCTAATTTCAAAACTCTTTGGGGAACACTATTATAAATGAAATAAAGTATCCCTGTTAGCTGTCTATTGCTAGGTAACAAATTATCACAAAATTAGCAGTTAAACACACACACACATTTATTACCTCAGTTTCTGTGGGTCAGCTTAGCTGAGTAATCTGCCACTTAAAATTCCACAAGGCTCAAATCAAGGTACACCCAGGCTGCCTTCCCATCTGGAAGCCAGAATAGGGAAGTATCTACTTCCATTCTTACTCAAATTACAGGCAGAATTAATTTCCTTATGTCTGTAAAAATGAAGGCAGACTTATTTGCTGTCAGCTAGAGGCTCCCTCATCTCCTAGGAGCAGCCTTCAATTCGTAAAGGCGACTCCCAGTTCTTAGAGGCTGCTCACAGTCTTTTGCTTTGTGGACCTCATCAATTTGGTGGCTTACCTTCATTGGCCAGCAAGTAGTCTCCAGAGCAAGTGTACTAGCAAAATGTACTCTTACAAAATGTAACCATGGAAGGAGCATCCCATGTGTGCCATCATATCCATCACCCTTGTCATAATCTATGCTTAGAAGCAAGTCACAGGTCTAGTCACACTCAAAGTAAGGAATCACACAAAGACATGAATGTGAGGAAGAAGGAATTATGGGAAGCCATCTTAAAGTCTGCCAAGGTCTCTCTGAAAACAAATTTCTTTTTAATGGAGTCTGATTTTCCTCAGTTAAGAATCAATTGATTCTTACTTTTAAACTTTATAACTGCATTTTTATTTTTTTAAGCAATTAAAAAAAATACTTGGTGAGTCAAGGAACTTTTGTTGTAGACTTTGTTGTTGTTGTTTTTTATTTTAAAATCTAGTTAGTTAACATACAGTGTAATATTGATTTCAGAGGTAGAATTTAGTGATTCATCACTTGTATACAATACCCAATGCTCATCACAAGTGCCCTCCTTAATGCCCATCGCCCATCTAGCCATCGCCCATCCCATACCCACTTCCCTCCATTACCCCAGAGCTTGCAACTTGTTCTCTATCATATAACTGCATTTTTAAAGGACACTAAATATGTCCATTTTTAAACATTTGAAGATATTTTGAAAGAAAGTTACCATACTTCCCTATGGGAGAGAGAATGTATATTTAAAAATATCTATGTAAAAAAACAAGACACTGAGAAAATGTTACTGGCTTAAAAATTTATACACATTTTGATATATAAGCATTTAAATAAAAATGTATGAGCATTTTTGTGTCTGTTGAGTTTTTTAGTTTCAAAATGCACTGTTTATCACATCTGCTAGTATTTCATATATACAAAGGCAAAGTCGCCATCCAAATTAATAGTAGTAATTAGCAAACTGCGTTTCTCACCACAGGCAAATGTCTGACTTTAGATTTATTACAAACGAGCATTTAAGAGTTGAAGCAGTAGGTAGAATATTCTCAGAGAACAAAATGATTATTTAACATAATCTTATAAAGAATAATATAGCCATATTAATTCCTAATAAAACACAGGTTGCATATATAAATTCATATCCATTTTATTAAGGTTTTATTTAATATTAACCTTTGAGAAGTACTTCTTAAAAGTTTTTGATAGTTTTGCTTAATTTCTATTTTGTTGATAAAAAGTTTACGAATTTTACTTCAATGAATTTAGGTGGAAAGGTCCGTTAATTGTTATAGGTAGAGATTCAAAAACTCACTTTGTTTAACCTAAGAGATAACTTTAATACTTAATATATTAACATAGTTCCTAATATAAAAATATCTTAATAATTTTGGATAATACTGATGGATGGAAGAGTGAGTAAAAACTCGTGGAAATATCTGATATTTCATTTATTGTTTTGAACATTATCTTTGACAATATGCTATAGGGATTTTGCTAAAATGCAATACTTTGGAAAAATTAATCAGCCTATTGACTCTTAGTATAATAGATAGTAGTAATTACTACCTAATACAATTATTTAATTTATAAAGAAATATGCAAATATGTCCTATTATGGGAATGCCTAAAAAATTTGCCTACTTCAGCAATCTACTGAAGAGGAGATAGTATTTACAAATGATATATCTGATAAGGGGTTATTATCCAAAATATATAAAGAACCCAACACCAAAAAAAAAAATTACAGATAATCTAATTAAATACTGGGCAGAGGATCTAAATAGACACTTTTCCAAAGAAGGCATACAGGTGGCCAAAAGACACATGAAAAGATGCTCAACATCACTTACCATCTGGGAAATGCAAATCAAAACTTTATTTTTTTAAAGATTTTATTTATTTATTCATAGAGACACAGCTAGAGAGAGAGAGGCAGAGACACAGGCAGAAGGAGAAGCAGGCACCATGCCGGGAGCCTGACGTGGGACTCGATCCGGGTCCCCAGGATCACGCCCCCGGCTGCAGGCGGCGCTAAACAGCTGCGCCACCGGGGCTGCCCAGAAATGCAAATCAAAACCACAATGAGGTATCACCTTACACCCTACATACTAGAATGACTATTATCACAAAAACAATAAATAACAAGTGTTGGCAAGGATGTGAAAAAAAGGGAACACTCACACACTGTTGGTGGGAATGCAAACTGGTGCAGCCACTGTGGAAAACAGTATGGAAGTTGCTCAAAAAATTGAAAACAGAAACATCATCTGCTCCAATAATTCCACTTCTGGATATTTATCCAAAGAAAATGAAAACATTAATTTGGAAAGCTAATATGCACCCATGTGTTTACTGCAGCATTATTTACAATAGACAAGATATGGAAGAAACTGAAGTGTCCAATCAATAGATGAACTGATAAAGAAAATGTGGTGTATATCTATGTGTGGTTTTATATACAGGTATATATATATTTTTTGTATATATATTTTGTATATATATTTGTATATATATTTTGTGTGTATATATATATATATACACACACACACACACCATAAATGGAATGGAATATTACTCAGCCAAAAAAAAGATGAGATCTTCCCATCTGCAACAACAGGGATGGACACAGAAGGTATTATGCTAAAAGAAATAAGTCAGACAAAGAAAAATACCATTTAATTTCACTTATATATGGAATCTATAAAAACAAAACAAGCAAACAATAAAAGAAATAAATTCATAAATACAGAGAATAAATTGGTGGCTGCCAGAGGGGAGGGAGGGGAATGGGCAAAACAGGTGAAAAGGATTAAAAGGTACAAACTTCCAAGTATAAATAATTAAGTCACAGGGACAAAAAGTACAGTATAAGTAGTACAGTTAATATTTTAATAAGTTTGTATGGTATTCAATGTTAAACCACACTTAATCACAGTGAGCACTGAGTTGTCAAATCATCTGTGTATACCTGAAACTAATATAATATTATGCATCAACTATTCCTCAATTTAAAAATTTAAAAATATAAAAATTTTAAAAATAAAAACTTCAAAAAAATTTTGCCTACTTCATTTCTACCCCTCACCTTCTAAAATATATATAAATTAGTTTGCAGGAATTAGAATTTCAAGAACCAATATTATCATAACTTTATTTTGAAATAATTAAAACACCAGAGAACCTATAGGGATATTATAGATTATCACATCAGCCAATTTTTCATATTTATAAATTAATGGCAATAGGAGGAGCTGTCAGAATTAGTGAGGGGGGGGCACTCAGACATGAGTTTCCAATAAACGACAAATAATTTATTTAGCATAAGGAAGCCACTACAATATTTGGGACATACTTATCCAAAAAAGTGGTTTTTTTTTTTTATATTTAAAACTCTGATTTAACTGGATGTCCTGAATTTTGTCTAGCCACCCTACACTCCCTTCAGCCAGATTCACTAACTGTTAATATTTGTCACATTTTTTACCATTCTCCCATCTCCCTCTTCTTTGTCTCTATATATGTGCAAATGTGCACAGCCTAGACACATACATATTCATGATTTTTTTCCAGAACCATCTGAAAGTTTGCACACATTATGCTCCTTTACCTATAAACACTTCCATTTTTATTTTCTAACAAGACTATTTTCTTAAATATTCACAAAAAATGCAAAATTCATGAAATTTAATACCCCATAAATATCATTGTTCAATATGCAGTCCATATTCTGATTTCACAATTTGTCACAATAACTGCTCCTTAGATAATTTCTCTCTAGCCCAAGACCCAATTCAGGATCACACATTTATTGCATTTGTTTGTCATAACTCTTTAGTTATCTTTAATCCTAAACATTCCTCAATCTTTTTTTGCTTTTCATGACATTGTCATTTTGGGAGGAATTTAAGGCATTTATTTTGTATAATATGTTTCTCAATTTGGGTTTATTTGCTGTTTCCTTATGGTTAGATTAAGGTTATGCATTTATAGCAGGAATATCACAGAGGTGATGCTGTCTCAAGAAGGGCAACATATCATCAATCAAATGATGTTTTTTCTAGACTGGTGATGTTAACTTTGACCACTTGATTAGAATGACACCTACCTGTTGTATTTTAACAAGTATTTTTTGTGGAGATACTTGAAACCACATAAATACCCAGTTTCCCATCTAAATTTCACCCACTAGTTTTCAGCCTCAATTCACCATTACTTATTGCTTAAATGAATTATAACGATGATAGTTGAAACTGATTTTTTTAACACCATCAGTCCTTCCACATTTATTATATAGCATTCTACAGTAAGAGAATGCCTTTCTTCTCTGATTTAGATATGCTTGAATTTAAGAATGCACTTGTGTGCACATTTTAGCGTCTATAATGTTACATATCAATGTTTACTTCTTGACCTCCTACAACATTTATAAATAAGCAACATCATTGTCTCTCCTTTCTGACATTTTTTCTACATTATGTTTTATGTGACATTATAATTTATTCTCTATGCTTTTTTGGTTCACATTTTGGGAGAATAATGCATTCTACTTTACTATGGAATTAATTTTATCTTTCTGCAAATGTGTCCTCAAATTTTAAAGCACTTCTCATTATAAAGTTCATCTGCTAGGTAGCAGATTATCACATACTAAATTTCCACATGTATTTGGGTCTATCTCTTGAC
The DNA here is from genome assembly GCF_053574225.1 of Canis aureus. Taxonomy (NCBI): domain Eukaryota; kingdom Metazoa; phylum Chordata; class Mammalia; order Carnivora; family Canidae; genus Canis; species Canis aureus. The sequence goes on along the minus strand of NC_135613.1, from coordinate 14,145,808 downwards.
TTTCTGTTCTACTGCACAATTCTATTTGTCTACTCACATACCAGTACCAAATCATTTGAGTCACAGAGAATTTTACGGTCACACATGGTAGGGCTTGTTCTCCTCATAGTATTTCATCATTTTCACTGCTATTCTTACAGTTTCTTCTTCTATACAAAGGTTAATACTCATTAGTCTGACTCTTTGAAAAAAAGATGCTGTAATTTTTCTTTTTGTTGAGTATTCAGTTAAAATTTAGAGAATAAGTTGGATGGACAGTACTAATATCGTCATAACATTGAGTTACCCTCTAAGAATAAGGGATGTCTTCCCATCTATTCAAGTCTACTTTCGTGTCCTTCAGAAATATTTCAAACCTCTCCTCAACTGGTATTCTAACTGGTTCTGCTAATTTTGTGTTATTATGTATCCTGATAGCTTATTAAATTTTTCTTAGTTTCATCATTGATTCTAGAGTCCTTAGTCTTTCAAATATACATTCATGTCACCTGCAAAAAAAAAGAGAAAGTTTTACTCCTTACTTATTTTACCTATTCTTAAACATCTAAGTCATTTCTCTTGATCAAATATTAATAGTTGCCTTAAAGTGCTGATTAGTAGCAGAGATTGTGGGTATACTTGCCTTATTCTTAGTGGAAATATCACTACTATATGTCATGAAATAAGAGAACCACTACAGAAGATCTGGGTGTGTACATGCACATATATATATATATGTGTGTGTGTATGCATATATACAGATATATATATGCAGATACATAATGTGTATACACATACATATATAAAACATCAGTGTGTGAATAAAACTGTGGAAAATTTTCTTAGAGTTTTAAATATTTGTTGCATCATTGTTTTATTCTTCAGAAACTAAAGTAATATGAAAATTATTCCTTATTTTCCTATCTTCCATTCCAACTACTTTCCTTTTTATCTTCTTAACTCTTAAAATTCCATTATTATTCTTTTGGTTGCTGCCTTTCTGCAATGCATGTAATGAAAGTTTAACTTTAGTCTTCCTCACACCTGGATATCTTATAATTTATTATCTGTTTTTTACATCATTCTTTTTTTAAAAGATTACTTGATTTATTGATTTATTTATGAGACAGCGAGCACAAGGAGGTGGAGGAGTAGAGGGAGAAGCCGACTCCCCATTGAGCAGGGAGCCCGATGTGGGGCTACATCCCAGGTCCTAGGATCACAAGCTGAGCTGAAGCCAGATGCTTAACCAACTGAGCCACCCAGGTGCTCCCATTCTGTCTTTTTCTTCTCTTTCCTTTGTTCAATAAACTCTTTTTTCTTCTGGGTTTTGTCTGTTGTCGTTCATTTCTATAGTTACTTTCTGAATGTATGAATCAAGTAGTTTTTCATATTGTTAAATGCTCTTATATTTAATTCTATTTTAACTGTTATACGTATAGTTTATTTCTATTTTTTTAATTTTTTTAGAAGGAATTTTCAATTGATACTTGTTGACTTCACATTTTTCTTGCTCATTTCTGCTGTATAGAAGCATTTTTACAAAATTCTTAGCTTGTCAGTATTGCATTATTTACTTAATGGATGTTTATATTTGTTTTGGTGGTTTAATGAAAACAAATTAACAATTTTATATAAAGAAATTTATGCTTAGTTTGGGGGCACCTAGGTGGCTCAGTCAGTTAAGGGTCTAACTCTTTATTTCAGCTCAAGTCATGATGTCAGGGTTATGAGACTGAACCCTGCCTGTGTCAGGCTCCAAACTAGGTGTGGATCCTCCTTAAGATTCTATTCTCTCTCTCCCCTCTCTGCCCCTCTACCTTGCCTCCCTGTCTCCCTCTCTAAAATCAATCAAACAAACAAACAAAAAAAGCTTAGTTTTGCTTCATTAAATCTACTCCAAAGAGAAAATATTTTTCCAAATTAGCAATGCTTAGATTAGAATTTTAATAATCATAAATTAATACAAACTCTAAGTAATGTATAGTAAAAGCTCCTTTTTCTATTGTTTGTATTAAAAAGAAATTGATGCGATGGAAAATAAGTCTCTTTGTTTATTTAATGTTCAAATTAACATCCATTTAAAATTTTATAGTTAAGTGCACAGAGCCCGTGAAGGAACTCAAATTGGAATATTCATCCTGATAGATCCTAAGAGAAAACTGATGCCAAACTTAGTAGGGTAATTGAAGCACTCTTTACAAAGTTGGGGGTGGTTGGGCGAGGATGTTTTGGACCATCAACAGAGCATAGTACTCTGAGGCTAGCCACATAAGAAAGTTATGCCACCTCTTCTAACAAGGCAAAAGGCCACGTGGTTGCCTGAAACTGAGGCAATCACTAAGGATGGACAGTCTGGTTTTTCTAAAGTTTAGTAATTATCAGCATCTCATTTTCCCTCCATCCATGACATTTTCCTATTTTTAATTTGTTTTTATTTTTTTCTCAAGATTTGTATGATATATGTATATTTTAAATTTCTCTCCATTATATACTATCCTGTCATTATAATTGTAAATGTTTTTCTTAGTTTGTCATTCAATCTTTAATTTTTCACAACGCCTCTGATGTACAGAAGATACATTTTGTGAGGCTAAATACACTAGGGCTTGTTATTATTATTGTTATTATTATTTCTTCGAAAGATTTTTTTAAATTAGAAATACCTTCCTTATCTATTTATTAGCCTAATATATTTTTTGTGATACCAGCAATTTAAGTATAAATGTTAAGTATAGATCTTACAGCTCAGAATACTTTTTGAAGTTTGACAAAAATTCTAAGATGTGTGTATGCATGTGCATGCTTGTTTATAAGGCTAATTATCCCAATGATTTTTTTTTGAATACTCTATTCCTTTTCATTTTATTGTATGCATCACATCAAAGTCTCCTTAAGGACTATGTAAGTTGTTTCATTGACCTATTTGTCAGCATCATACCATTTTAATTATCATAGATTTATCATTTTTGGCTTCTGATAAGGCAGGTCACCGTTAAGCCTGTTTCTGCTCACTGATGCTGATCTTTTACACTGAATCCTGCATTCAATGCCATTAATCTTTTCCCACTCAGAGAATGTAAATCCAATAAAGATCCTGAGTTGAGAATCCTGAGGTGTTGAGTAACAAAATGAAACAATTTGCAGAACACTGTATGCAAACTCAAAAAATGAACCTTGTCCAATTTGGCAATAGAAATCCCTCCTCATATTGCATTTATGTAAATTAGCCTAGGTGATCAAATCACCTGTAAACCTCTCTGAATTGTCATCCATAAAAAAAGTATAAAGTGGCTTTGTATCTGTCAGAAAATGTATGTGAACAATTGTTTGGTTTGATTTCAGTATGCATCTATTCAACGTAATACAGTTTTGAATCGAGAATTCAACGCAACCCAAATCAGGGAAGGAAATTATAACTCAGCTTCAGCTCTGATTCACATTAAAGCAGGAGTTATTTCCACAATTTTAAAAATAAGTGCCGCAATGTCTAGAAGCTATGCCTGCTTTCAGAAATGAACATGTTTTCTTGTTGCCCCTTGGGGAACTGGGATCATGAATGCACAATGTTCATCAGCTTTCTCTGGGCCACCTCCTAATTTTTTGTAAGCAACAGAATTGATGATGATAGCTTTGTTTCTTCACCCACTAAATTACCTTCATGCCCCAAATGTTCTAATTGGTATTTGTTTCTCAAAGCATCAATAGTTGGTTTTCATAAGGAAACAGGAATGGTAGGTGGGGTTCTGTGCCTGAGCTCCTCGCAGCTAGACAAGTCTTACCATGTGTTCACTGCCCAGGACCTCTGCTGGAAAGCCATACCTTGTTCAGCATCACCTGATGGGGGTCCTCCACTAAGACTTATAAAATTTGATTTAATTTGATTAACTATCCTTCTGACTATCCTCCTTGTTAGCAGTCTTCTCCTTCACCCCCAGACTTCAGAGACCTTGGAAAAATCTGCTGTGAATAAATAAATTTGACAAACTACAGGATATGACTTGTCGCTCCGTTAATATTGACAAAAAACAACTGGATTGAAAGATGAAAGCATCTGGAATGAGGCGTGGGAGGAAGGCAGTAAGGGAAAGGATGTTCAAGAATTCAGAGAACTGTGTGTGGCCAACTAGCACAGCCCAGCTCACAGTGACCTCCTCAGGGGTGCTGGTTCACAGACTGATGGAGTGAAGAAAATTTCACTTAAACCAAGTGGGAAATTATAGTTACCAAATTGACAATTACTTCTTTCACATATATATCTTTCATTGCTACATTTCCATCACTGCATGCATCACTTCTGACCTGAGGGCTCTTTACAATTCTTGATTTCATTAGTGTAAAAAACATGCCGTCGGAGCACTGACTGGAGTAAACTTCCAGGCAGAAAATTCAACTGTGTTAATCTAGCAGAGTATCTTCAGCAACCCTTGAGCTGCTGTGCTATGAACTGGCTGTGCAGATTGCTAATGCTTTGTTGGGAGTTCATTCAAGATGAAAACATTTGATGCATCAACTTTGAAGTGATGTGTCATATGCACTCTAAAAGAGTTAAATGCTAAGGTCTTTCCCTCTGAAGAGCCCAATGGCCACATGAGGCTCATATTACATAAGGACGTAGCTTCTTCACAAGCTTTGACAGTTTACCCAGCCTGTACTGGTCCTCCAGGCTAAAAGCCAGGACATGCTGTGTTATTTTCAATGAGCTGAGGCTCTGCCCCACCTGCATTCCTTGATTCTTCTATATTATTTGTATAGTATTGGTATAGTATTTGGTGTATAGTATTTGTATAGTATTTGGTGATTCATAATGAGTCTGATTTGTTCAATGATTGATTTACCCAAGTGTTTAAGAGCAACTATTACAGAGAAGTCTTGGTGACAGGTGGCAGAATTTAAAGGAGAAATAACATAGTGATTGCTCGGCCTTCTGTGAGAAAAATACTCTGCAAGGGAGCCAGGTGCGTTAAATAAGAAATTATAGTAGTAGTTGATAAATAGTGTAATAGAACTCGAAGAGGGGGGCAGCCCTGGTGGCTCAGTGGTTTAGCGCCGCCTTTGGCCCGGGGTGTGATCTTGGAGACCTGGGATCCAGTCCCACATCGGGCTCCCTGCATGGAGCCTGCTTCTCCCTCTGCCTGTGTCTCTGCCTCTCTCTCTCTCTCTGTCATGAATAAATAAATAAAATCTTAAAAAAAAAAAAAAAAAAGAACTCAAAGAGGCTGTAAGAACATGTAAGAAGATCACCTAACCTAGTCAAGTGGGACTAGATAATGTATTTAATAAATATTTCTCAGGTATCAGTAAATGAATAAGATCACATTTAGGCTGGTGTCTGAAAGATGATGACTTGGTTCAGCAGCAAAGTGAAAATGTAGGAGCAGGAATGGAAATCAAGACAGGCAGAGGGACGAGCAAGGGAGAAGACCAGAAGCCAAAAAGAGCAAGGTGTTTTGAGAAACTGAAATAAGGTCAGGACAGCTGTCACAGAGGATGCACCCAGGAGAGTGATCAGTGTGGGCTGGATGGGGAGGCCATGAAAGGTCTTCTAAGCCAAGTTAAAGAATCTGAAATGTATCTTTTATGTAGCCTGATGGTTATAGTACTCACAAGTCACCTCCCAAATAAGACTAGACTTTCTTTTGTATTATGAAAAATATAAAATTTATACACTCTGAGCACTATATGAAGGTGTCATGTGAAAATGCGTGGTACAAAAGATACTCCATAAATATTTAATGATTCTAAACTGGATGACTTTGTCAAATAGAAATTATAACTTCACCCATCTGTGATGATTTTATAATGCACCTATGTGCAAAATTTCCTTATTTATCATTTTAGCAAATAATATTTTATCTTTAAAAACAGTTCTTTAACCTTTGGCAAAAGCGTAATTTCAACAAATGTAAAGGTACTGAAATAGATGATTGCATATTGCCATCGCACTGAAATATAATTATAAGCACCTTGAATGGAAGCACTATAAATAAAAATAACTCATCAGGTTGCTTTTACAATCTGAGCAATGCAGAGTAATTAAACCAAGAAATTAAATTCTGTAAAATTAAAAATGTAATTCTATACATCAGAGTTAGCAATGATTTTCAAGGAACTGATTGATCTCACAGCTTTGAAACAGCCTGGTTTGGTCAAATTGTACAAAATGACTTATGTGTCTGTTTCTTTCAAAGACCTCATTTCATTAGCAAATTCACAATATAAACTTTCTTTTTTTTTCTAAGATTTTATTTATTTATTCATGAGACACACACAGAGAGAGAGAGGCAGACACACAGGCAGAGGCAGAAGCAGGCTCCATGCAGGGAGCCCAATGTGGGACTCGATCCTGGGACTCGATCCCAGGATTCCAGGATCACTCCCTGGGCCACTAAACTGCTGAGCCACCCAGGGATCCCCCACAATTTAAATTTTCAAGTCAACTTGAATTGAATGATCTATACAGTTAAAAAATGTGTGTGTGTGCATTATGTGTGTGTGTGTGTATTTCTGACCAAGAGCTTTACAGGAGTGATTCTCATTAAAATTATCTCATATTTTGATTTGTATTGTGAAAGTCTTCATAGTTACAAAAATAAAGCTATTACTGATGGTAAATGATTCATGCTATTCTACTTAGAAATATTCTGGTTAAGCAATTATAAACAATGAAATGCATAGAGTATTTTTTCTATGTGTACATGTAGAACACAATCCAAACACAAGTCTTTGAGTATATATAGAGGGAATTATGAATTCACTGTTAATTTTCCATGAGAAAATTATAACATTCTTCACAGAATTCCAGGTATTCTTGTTTTTTTAAAAGATTTATTTATTTATTTGAGAAAGAGCATGCACATGAGCCGGGAGGGGCAAAGGCAGAGGAAGAGAATCTTCAAATAGCACAGAGCCTGACACTGGGATCAATCCCAAGACCCCAAGATTATGAACGGAGAGAAAACCAAGAGTCAGACGTTTAACCAACTGAGCCACCCAGGCGCCCCAGTATTCTAAGTATTCTATGAAAGATTTTCTCAAATAATTCTTAGCATACATCAATAATCAACCCATATTATTTCTATATATAAATGAAAGCTTCATTGATTTTTTTAGCCTCTTCTCTGTATCTCAATGTATCTTAGAAAATACTCTTATTTCAGTATTTTTACAGAGAGCTAAAAAACTCTCAAAGTGTTAGTATACATATGAATACACACACATCAATTTATTTCTATGGGTAAGAGCAAAAGGAAGATTGTCTTGCCACTTCCCTTCCAATTAATAAAGATGGACCTCTGGCACATGGAAGACTGGAAGCTAAAAAGTAAGTAGCTCTTTCCAACAACTACTATCCTTCAGAAAAATAAAGGCTGGAGATGCTAGTAAGAGCAAAACTTTGCTACTTCCTCTGTCTTCATAGCATATGCTATCCTTCCTAGGTGCCATTAAATCCTGTCCACATTTCTGTAAAAAGCCTCTTTACCAAATTCTCCTCAATTACCCTGTTGTATATCCTCTGTTCCTTGTGAGAACAGTGGCAGATAAAGGAACTGGTACCAGAAATGTCCCAGAAAAAAACTTGCAAGCAGGACTCTGTGTATAAGTTGTTCATATTTTTGAGAGATACACATAAAGCCACTTTGCTGTGAGAAAGTGCTATAATGTTAAGCCACAGGATAAGGTGGCATTAGGATTATTCAGATTTTCCCTAGCAATGATGTTGTAGGAGATGCAAGTGGAAGGCAGTTTGTGAGAGGTCACATGGCCATAATACCAGCTACTATGGTAGAATTAGTAATATTAATGAAAACAGAGTCAACTGGATGCTTCTGAGAGCTGTATAGGATATACCTGGAGAAAGAGAGAGATTGAAAACCAAGACTGTCCACTTTAGAAACAAGAAGAAAATCAGAAAGTCTTGAGAATAGCCTTGAAGGAAAATCTCATCTCCTATAGTATTGGGTTGGATGTGACTGAATGCCAAGCCCAACTCAGGATATAATTTTAAGTACTGAAGAGTTGCATCCATCTCCTATCATCCCTGACTTATAGAATGACTTATACATTACCATTCTATCCCATACAACATTGCCTCAAACTGAGAAAACACCTTTGATAGCAAAGGAAATTCAACAATAGGCTCACTCTCATATAAAATCACTGGACTTATCATCTGCTCCAGTCTCTGAAGCCAGTTGAGAGACACTACCTTGCAAGGGCAAGGGCAGTACAACAAAATATGGCTATGCCTTAAGCCAGCAGTCAATGCTGAGCAAGAAGAATCCATGGGTTCAGAAACCAAGAGGTGGAGGTTGGAGTACCCTCATCACTTTTAACACTTGACAAATTTTTTTTGTTTGTCTGGCAAACAAAAACAATACAGTTAGGTATTGATAGAGTTGAATAATGAGGCAAGTCTCTGGGCATTTTTAGGTCCTTATGTGCTGTATAAACAAGGTGAGAAAGGGGCCCAGAAGCTGATTTTTATTCCTGAGGGGGAATTGAGTTGCTCCTACACAATGGTGCAGAGGAGTATGTACAAATAAAATTATATGTGAAATCTAGGGGATCCAACAAGATGCCTCTTGGTCGCATCGTCCATGAGTCTCAGTCAATGAAAAATTAAGGCAACTCCATGAAGAATAGGAACACTAAATATTAAAGGGTTTTTTTTAGAAATGAAGGTTTGACTCATCCACTCCAAAAAAAAGATGCCATTAATTCAATGCCGTAATGGACAGTAAGTGAAAAATAGAAAGGACAGTAGAACAACATTCTGATTATTAACTTTGGCTTTGTGATAAACTCCATTAATGGTGACTGTTCCATTAATGTTTCTTGTCATGGTTGTTTTCCCCCTGCTACCTTATATGAACAGCAGTGCTGTAACATTTTAGATTTACAGATGGGAATGTTCTAATTGGTATTTCCTTTAGATGTTTCATTATATAATCAGATTTGTGAATTCACTGTTGAGTGCACAAATTTTCCACCCATACAAAAATCAAAAGCAGATGTAAAAGAAAAAAGTGATGGATTATGCTACATATCTTTTCTTAATCTCACTAACAGTAGGTATCAGCTGGATATCAGAAGCAGAAGAGAAGATTGGTGGCTTTTTCGAGGGCTTCCTTCCTGCTACATCATCTTTAATTGCCCCTCCACCAAAAGCCAAGCTACTGTCCCTGGGTCTCCTAAAGTATAGAGGAGTATATGTCCCTCACTGTTGCTGGTCTGCATCACTGAATTATTCTTAGCTGATTTCCCTAAACACTGCCCAGCCTGAATTTCTCTGTTTAATTTTCCTGAATTTCTCTGTTTAATTGAAATTTTCCTGAATTTCTCTGTTTAATTGAAAAAGTTAGCCAAAGGTAAAAGCATAAAATAGTAATATACTTTAAACATTTTATTTTAACTTAAAAAACACAAAAGATTTTCTGGTTCTTTAGAATAGGTTTACTACTTTTTGTTTTCCATTACCCTTCAAGCAAAACTTTATTCACAATGCATTATTTGTTTCTGGTTTCCAGTTTTTAAAGTGGAATGAGAACATCAAAACATTTGTGAAAGATAGGAGTAGAGAAATCTAGATTTTTATAGTTCTTTTCTTACTCTTTCCTGCCTTTAAATCAACAGGAAAAAAACTTTTTATGACTTCCTGTAACAAGTCTTCCCAAAGCATTCAACGTGATTTTTTTTTTTTAAAGATTTTATTTATTTATTCATGAGAGACACAGAAAGAGAGAGGCAGAGACACAGGCAGAGGGAGAAGCAGGCTCCATGTGGGGAGCCCAACGCGGGACTCGATCCTGGGACTTCAGGATTGCGCCCTGGGCCAAAGGCAGGCGCCAAATCACTGAGCCACCCAGGGATCCCCCTCAACGTGATTTTCATAGAAACAACTCCAGTTTTTGTTTGCATCTATTTTCAGTTGGCACAATGTATAACAAAAATACAGAAAACAGTAACATGTCCAACTTGACTGCTAAGGTTAGGAACAAAACCCACTAACCAAGATAAGCATACAATTCTACCAGCAGGAAGAAAAGTAGAAAATGCAGTCTACCAGGCACAATGGCTCAACATCTTGTAGGAATCAATGTACATATCTCAATGAGGAATGGTGGATATCAGTGAAACCAGCACATCAGTTAGAGAATTACTGTAAGTACATCCACAGAAGGGGATGAGGGTGCCTGCGAAGAGCATGATGAGAGAGGATGATCAAAAGGGTCTAGGACAGAATCAGAAGGAACAGCCAGCATATAAGAGATTATCAGGAGAAGGAGCTGAGAAAGGAGACAAGGCCCAGAATATTAGAGACTTATCAGGAATTACTTGTTAAATAAAAGAACACCTTCCATCCTAATGCAATTAAATTCACAAATTATATGGTGTTTGGGGATCAGCACAAGATCATAAATTAAAGAGGCCTCACTGTGGAGTCGGCTTCTGACTCTGATGTGTCCCAATGACTCTGTCTCTGAGTCCCACTGATATGAACTGTAAAAGTGAATAATTTTAACTCAGGAGAATGGCCACGCACAGTGTCTTTCACAAAACCTACTCTTCGCAGGTATTCAATAAATGTGAATTTCCTTCTTTCCTCTTCAGCACATTATCTCCAGGATACACTACAAATTGGCTGAATACTGAGAAGGTACTCCTGGGCCATACTTTCACAACATATGCGTGAATTGCTGGTTCATATTCACTTTATTCTTAAGGCCATTTACTGACAATTTCTCTACCACTGAGGGAAAATATTCTGCTTCATAGCCCAGAATATATGCTTTGTGATTTCCTGATTGATTTTATTGATTTTAGTTCATACCACTTTGGTCATATTTCTCTGTTTAGGTGTTCACCATGCCACACAGTTTCAGCAGTGTAGCTGAGTCCCTGTGGAGTAGCGCAATCTAACAGTCCTGGTTGAGACCCAAATCTCTTCAGCAGGACATCTTCCTATGGGGTTCGTGGAGCCAACCTAGATTACACAAAAGCTTCTGTTATAGAAACAGGGCTTCCCACAAAGCTGTGAGGAAAGAATCATACTCTAGTTAACATTGTATGCCATGCCCACATAATTAATGTTCAAACTCATGAATTTCCATAACTCCCATTTTTTTCTGAATTAGCATCTGTGGATTGGCAGAATAATAAAATGTTTGGACGATTTATTTAAATGATTATTATATAATATTTTGTGCATTTAAAGACATGAGCCCGGGTGGCTCAGCAGTTTAGCACCGACTTCAGCCCGGGCCTGATCCTGGAGACCTAGGATCAAGTCACACGTCAGGCTCCCTGCATGGAGCCTGCTTCTCCCTCTGCCTGTGTCTGTGCCTCTCTCTCTGTCTCTCTCATGAATAAATAAATAAACTATTTTTTTAAAAAAAAGACGTAACATATAAGGTAAGATGGCTAATAATAAAATGGACATTCATTTCCCAATTTAAGAATAATTTTGCTAATGTTAATAGAATCTCAGAAGATAAACACACATTTAACTAAAAAAAATGAATGAAGATTAGGTTAAAGTATGGCGGTAGTATATTAATGAATGGGTAAAACTAACCTTTATGTGATCTAATAATTAATTTTAAACACAAAATATACAAAAATTGTGGAAGGAAGATATAAAAAGGCAATTTTCTTTCTCTGTCTTACATATTATAAATCTAGGAATTTAAAGATGTCCTTGAACCTAAAACTCCAACAGATAAAACCCAACAAACTTCCAGAAATCCATCTGCTCGTGATTTGCTCACAATGTTTCACTGGTTCACCTACTTGATCTGCAAGATTCAAACTGTCAAATGACACCAACTCTGGAGACCACAGTGTGGCAAAATGCAACTATGACAAAATGCAGATTGTCCATGTTAAAAATTCAGAGGCTTAGCTACTGACATGTACCAATAGAGTTTCTTAAAGTTAATTATTATTGTTCTTAAAGAAAAGTTGGTAGACAGTACATGATAATTATTATTATCAAGATAGGTTCTGAGATTTATCAGACTTCAACCTGTTTTATTTGTAATCATTCAAATATCTCCAAATGGACAAATCAAATTCAAATGCTTACCTCTGAAGGAATGAATGAGATTTTTAACCTCCAGGCCCCCCAGTCACCAACCTAATGGACATTAAGAGCTTTATGCTGATAGTGGGAAAAAAGAGCATGTCATTTGAAGATTAATATTTTAAATGGCACTTAAGATTTTTTTGTACTATTATAACATTTTCCATCAGTGAAATATTTCCAAGCTTGTCTTTTGAGTTGTATTTAACTTAAAAATCTAAAAATAAATTAGAACGTGTGTCTGTGTGTGTGTAAAATCTTGTACTACTGTTGTTTTTAACTTGAGACAATCAGGATGACTAAAGATAGGAAAAATAAGAGTATAAGAAAATGTCCTAATTTAAATTTAAGTAATCTATATTACTAACAATTCCTTTTATGAGCTAGATTTTATGCCCTGTGGTTATTTCATCCCACCATAAGTATAAGACCAGACAGATTCAGTTCATGACATCATCTGCAGTTGGACATCAGTTTAAGGAAGGAACACTGCACTTAGAGCCTTCCACCACACAAGTCTTTTTCTTCCATCTAATACTTTAATCAGAACACTAAGCAAAGATCTTTTTCATTTATTTTTTTAAAGAATTACTTAGTGACCCCCTAGGTAAACTTCTAAGCACATGCACTGAGTAATTAGATGAAAAGCACAATGTATAGGCATATGATGCTGACAGGAATTCCATTTAGGAGTTGAAAGAATCCTTCACCCAGGTTAGGTGAGTCTGCATTCTTCAGGCTGCGGGCATCCTGGCTGACTCCCTGTGCCAGCTACATGAGCACGTGTTCTTATACTACACCTTTCATTTATTTGAACTTTTTTCTGCAGCTCCCCTTTCCGACGACTTCCGCATCCTCCCCTGTGGATTTTGTTTCTCTTGCTTCTTTGCTCAGCTCCAGAAACCTACTATGAATAACCTATTTACTGCATGTACAACTGGCTTTCTTTCCTGAGGTTTCTCCAACACAAAATTCACCTTTATTTGTTAGCATCTAAATGGAAAAGAATACTTCTTAAAGCCTAGTTGTCCCTAACCAGGAGCCTTTCTGCATGGGGAGAAAAGACCATTTCTCTCAGGATCTTAGTAAACAACAGAAAGTCATGAGTAGGGTCATATCTCCACTCTCACTCTCAAAAAAAAAAAAAAAAAATAATAATAATAATAATAACATTCAAAAAACCTTGCTTCTATGGCACATTCATTCTTGTACACTTATAAACATCCTCTCATGGCTAACTGGAATGTCCGAGATTATAGAGTAGCCTGGCAGAAATGCTACCTTGGCCCTTTTAAAAGTTCACTCCCAAAACATGCATTTGAATTTCACCAAGATATTTTTTTAAGATTATATTTATTTATTCACGAAAGACAGACACAGGCAGAGGGAGAAGCAAGCTCCCCACTGGGAGCCAGATACAGGACTCTATCTCAGGACCCCAGGATCACGACCTGAGCCAAAGGCAGACGCTCAACCACTGAGCCACCCAGGTGCCCCTCACCAAGATATTTGACAAAACTTTACATCTGAACTGACAAAATGGTGAAATGTGGACTAGGTACTGTTCAATAACTCTGCATTTTAATTTACCTATCATTCATCAAAGCTGCTGGATTGATTTCCACCATGAATGACCTTTATATTTTATGACAGGGAACTCTGGCCAGGGCTGTCCTACTCAGCATTTTTATTGATGATTTGAACTAGGATACAGAAAGAATACTTATAATATTCAAGAAAACACAAGGAAAAGTAATTTAAAGTTTACATATGCTATGAACTGAATCTAATAAATTTTGGAGATAGATTTATGAAAAGTATTAACAGCTAGTAGACAATCAGCTATTTCTCCATTTTTGTGGGTTTCCAAAATTTAATACTATATTTAAAGACCAGTTCTTGTTACTAACAGTTGACCAATGAAATGTTACTCAAACAATATGATTTGAGAATCAGCTATAGCTCTGAAGCCAGACTACTTGAGAATGGATTCTGGACCTCTATTCTCACCAACTGTGTGATTTTATTTAAGTTATCAACCCTCTCTGTGTGTTGGGTGATAATACTAGTATCTATCCTATATGGTTCCTGGGAGAAATATGTAGCATAATGAATGCAAATCATTTGAACAATCCCTGGCAGATGGTATGTGATCAGTAAGTCCCAGGGATTATTATTATCTTTTCTTATTATCTGTTCTAAATAGCTTTGCAAATAGGATATGTTTTCCTCTATATTGCAGCCTTAAATTTTATCTCCAATAAAAGTGGTATGATAAGAGAAATCATCAGATATCTGAAACTCCTTTTTAATTTTTATTTGAATTTTGGTGTATTCACACAGTACTGAATAATTGGGAGGTTTCCTTAAATGAGAACCCATACTTCAGCACTATGAAATGAGCAATTCAAGAGAAAATTAGATTAAATCCTTAAATTAAATTCCAGATTAAAAAAAGATCCAAATAGAAAATGTACCAATATGCCTTGCTATTAAGATCCAATATTTTCCCATTGTGTAGTAATGAGGGTGGGGGACATCCCTTAGGCATACTCATGAAAAGATTTGGATAAACAGCTTAAATAGTGTGATTAAGGCCTCTTCAATAACATCAAAATCACCTCCAACTTAATTCTACTCATTCAAAGAAAGAAATTACTTTATTTTAAAGTTAATACAAGTTTCCTCTTTAATGTAATAATTGGTAGACAATTATTTGGCTTGATATGCAATAATCCTAAACGTATTTTGAGGGCTATTAAATCAGTGGGATCTTGAAGGCCATGGAAAATAAGAAGATACAATTGTTTTATTTCTCTCGTGGGATCCTCTGTGACTTGAATGTTCAGGTCCTATTTACAAAGTGATTTTGGTATTTCCAAAAATAATAAAAAAAAATCATGATTTTTACCAGAAAAGAGTGGGAATTAAAATTAATACAGTAAAAGTAAAAAATGAACCAGCATAAGATGTTTTATTCCCATCCCAACCACTGCTCATTCTTCATATAGGAAAGGAAGAAAAAGCATATTTACAATGAATATCAAAAAGTTTGATATGTTCTTACCTAAATACATCTTTAGTAGAACATTTTCAGGATTCTTTATAAACGTCTTCCTATGTACATTTTCCTGAGGTTTATTTTTAACTTAAGCTGTAAACTCCTTGAGAAAGAAGTGCTTTGCCTCTCTAGGAAGCAGCCTCCCTGAGCACTCAGTTGACATGAAATAGTTTGTCTTTAAAACACTGAAGAATTTTACCATAGGTACGTGAAGGACTTTCAATATCTGAAGAACAATGAATACGTTACACAGGCACAAAGTAATAACAATATTTCAGAAGCTTGAATTCATCTCTGGTCCTAAACAAAACAAAATGAAACCCAAAAAGAGTCCTTTAAACTAAAATGGGATCATATATACTACCATATGATAAAAATATATACACAGTTGACCTTGAACACCACCAGGGCTAGAGGTTGAAAATCCACATATAACTTTGACTCCTCCAAATTTAACCATTAATAGCCTACTATTAATGGAAGCCTTACTAATAACATAAATTCAATTGACATGTATTTTGTTTGTTATATGTATTATATACTTCTTTTTTTTTTAAGATTTTTTTTATTTGAGAGAGAGAGAGAGACCCTGTGCGTGAGCAGGGGAAGGGGCAGAGAGAGAGAAATCTCAAGACAACTCCCCATTGAGCTTGGAGTCCAAGGCAAGGCTTAATCTCAGGATTCACCAAATCATGATCTGAACTGAAACCAAGAGTCAGCCTGGCACTCAACCGATTGAGCCACCCAGTTGCCCCTATCCTGTATTCTTATCATAAAGTAAGCTACAGGAAAGAAAGTGTTATTAAGAAAATCATAAGGAAGGGAGGGGTGCCTGGGTGGCTCAGTCGGCTAACATCTGCCTTTGGTTCAGGTCATGATCCCAGAGTCCTGTCAGTGGAGAGTCTGCTTCTCCCTCTGCCTCTGCTCCTCTCCCTGCTCGTGCTCTCTTGCTCACTCACTCTCTCAAATAAATAAATAAAATCTTAAAAAAGAAAAGAAAATCATAAGGAAATGAAAATACATTTACAGGACTGTACTTTATCAGAAAAAAAGCCACATCTAAGTGGACCCATGCAGTTCAAACCCATGTTGTTCAAGGGTCAACTACATATGCATGCACCATTCTCCCCCAAAACCTATCTCAGTGTTTCATTTCACCATCAGATGCCTTAAATTTGATGCAGTCTCTAACCACTATACCACCATTCATTCCTCCATACCACTGCAAAGTGAATTTTATCTGTGTGTGACTCTCGCCATTCTACCATAACTTCTTTCAGGGACACAACACCCATCCCCACTGAGGTCTTTTTCCTCTTCTCCCTCCTTATTCTATCGTCTTTTCAGCAGGAAAACACTGTAGATCACTGCTCCTCAGCTGGGCATCTCTCGCTTCTGGTCTTCCCAACCTTCCTCTGCCTCTTTGCCATTCTTGCCTTTACACAGAGAATTCTTTACCATTCTTTCTAAGTCACTTGCTATAACTACTTGTTAGGCCTGCCCTGGTACCAAGTAACCCAGAGGGAGTGCAGTGGTTAAACAGGTTGAATATTCTCCAGAAAAAGGATGTGTTTTTCAAAAGGAAGTAACTTAAATATTGGTGTCAAAAATACTGCTTTTACCAGCACAGACCTAAATAACAAATTGATGGTTGCCAGAGGGAAGGGTGTGGGGGGATGGGCAAAATGGGGGAAGGGAGAGAGAGATACAGGCTTCCAGTTAGAGAATGAACAAGTCATGACAATAAAAGATACAACATGGGGAATCAATGGTATTGTAACAGTGAAGTATGGTGACAGATGATAGCTACACTTGCATACATAGCATAACATATAGAAAATCACTATGTTGTTTACCTAAAACTAATGTAACATTCTGTTACTATACTATACTAAATTTTAAAATTAAAAAAAAAAAAAGATGTGTGGGCACAAAATTTCACTCCAATATATTTTATTAGATACTTGAAGATATTGGGCAGCCCTGGTGGCCCAGCGGTTTAGCACCACCTTCAGCCTGGGGTGTGATCCTGGAGACCCAGGATCGAGTCCCATGTCAGGCTCCCTGCATGGAGCCTGCTTCTCCCTCTGCCTGTGTTTCTGCCTCTCTCTCTCTCTCCCTCTCTCTGTCATGAATAAATAAATAGAAAGTTTTTAAAAAGATACTTGATAAAATAACTTCCTTATGTATAAATCATTCTTGGTTATAAAAAAATACTGTTTTTTCTTAGCCAAGGGGAATTCTCAAGAGTAATCCATTCTATTAGGATAGAGTTTATTTTTATACTAAACAAACACTTAAACAATGACAATGCTCAAGACGCCGCCATCTTCTTTCTTGCCTCCCACCTCCATACAGGAGACTAACCTGCCTACCTGGTTCTCTTTCTGCTCATATTAGCCCCTCTGGCCTCATTGGCTAGGAAGTCTCCCTAACCCTCTGGTGACTCTCTTTACTGGGCCTTCAAGTCTCAAGTTATCTATGGCTTCT
The DNA here is from genome assembly GCF_053574225.1 of Canis aureus. Classification (NCBI taxonomy): domain Eukaryota; kingdom Metazoa; phylum Chordata; class Mammalia; order Carnivora; family Canidae; genus Canis; species Canis aureus. The sequence goes on along the minus strand of NC_135613.1, from coordinate 14,128,193 downwards.
TCTGGAAAACTTCCCAGACCAGTCCCAGGTTGGTTCATGTGTCTTCCTCAATGCTACCCTATGACCCCATATGCATTTCTATAGTTATACCTGCCAGACTTCATTAAAGCCCTCAGATTCTGTATTAGTTTCCCACAGGGTTGTGAGCTCCTGAGGACAGTTATGGTCTCTTATTTAACTCAGTGTCCGCTGAGCAGAGCAGAATGTCTGACATATATTAAGTGCTTAGTAAAATATCTGAATAAATAGATGGATGGATGAACAAATATTGAATTTAAGTACCCTACTATCCTAAAACTCATCATTAATGAGATTAAGTATGGTAAACACAAAATAGACTTTTTTGGACCTTAAAATTGTCCACCATAATCTTATTAATGTATACTCTATGTTTTTTACTATTTTACTAATTAATTAACTTTACACATTGATATTCTTATGGTGGGGGTGTACTGGATACATCGTGTCATTTTGTCCATAGTCTCAAAGACACACACAATGAACAAGGTCACACACATTCCTTCTCTCAGAGGGTCTGATAACTCTTAGAGTTCTCAGAGCAGAGATGATATTATAAAATATCATTGGGGGTAGAATGATGGATCCAAATAAAGGGCAACATCAATTTCTACTCAGCTATATAGAAAATTTCAACACGTACTGTTACGTCAACATAGGTGCCATTAGCAAAAGAGAAGTAATTTTCAAAGTTTAGTTTTATTATTGAAAAAAAATGCAATGGTTTTTCTTTAATCCAGTATTAAAACTTAGGCATTGTAATCCCGTTTATCTCAACAATTTTCATATATGGGCTTGCATCTCAGCCTATTTTATAAAGATATGTAGTGATGTGGATTACGTTCAAGAGCAAAACAAAAAAAAATGAGAGATGCACAATCTTCCTTATTATTGAGACTCATTACTAAGAGAGAGTATTGGTAACTTACTAAAAATTCTACTGGGGCTCATTTTCAAGGAGCTTCAATTATCTAGCCACTTGAAAATATAATTACTGTGAAAGATCAGAGAAAATAAATTTTGACCATAATCATAAGATTAAATTCTACTTTCAAATATCTTGTTTCCTTAAGTATGTCCTATTTAAGTTGTTTTCTTAGGCAGCAGAGAAAAGGACTAATTTGGTCAATACAAGCACCAGTGTGTTGACATTTTTAAAGGAAAAATGTGTTGGTGCCTTAGTTATCTAGGCAATTGCTTTAAATATCAGTATCTATTTCTATTCATTGAGACATTTGCACAAAGATCATGTGTCAAAAAACCAAAGGTACAGATCATTTGTAACCAGTCCACTGCAGGACCTGACAGGCATCAGGAACCAGACAGAAATGAGAACATCTGATTATCAAAAAGGAAGAAGACAGGATCCAGTACATGACTCAGAGAAGAGTCTGTGTCGTACTTAGCACAGAAGTTTGTGTTTATAATTGCTGGGCTGAGCTACTCAGTCATTTAAAGGGTGCTGTCTAATCATATTTTCCTAATCATTTAAAGAGTCTTGTCATAAATCATGTTTACTTAGGACCAGTAACATATGGCCTTCTTAGGATTTCCCTTTTGAGCCAGATAAATGTTATTTGTAGTGAAGAACATTAGATCATGATTATATCCCATAAAAGGAGACAGACCTTAAAGAAAGAAAAAAGAAAGGATTGATTGGGTCAAAAATTCACAGTGGCTGCATACATTTTGATTTGAACATGTTCATTATATATAATCATGGTATAATTTGTTTCCTAATGAAGTAATGAAGGAATACACTGATAAAAGAATAATGGATAAGAAGATAGAGGGGATGTTATCTAGGTCTTATCTGTAGAATCAAACAAAGAGAACATCTATACACATGAGAGAATCATAGCTCTGTAACAGAATCGCATACAAAATTACTGAAATAATACTCTAACTTATTTTGGGGGAGGGGCACTTGGAAAAAATGACTGATTTGTTTAATTTCAGCAAAGCAACCCCTCTCAAAGTTTGTATTCTTCTTCTGTAAGGAGGTACAGCAATAGAACATAACTCACCAAACCAATTGAAATGAATCACAAACTCCACAGATATTGTTAAAAATGAAGGAGTATTGCATCTAAGTGAATAATAGAAAAGCTGAATCATCTAGTACAGTTATACTGGCAAGCTTTAGCACAGTTATAAAGGTAATGAATTTCCTTTTACTTGGTTAAAAACAAAACAAAAATCTACAGTTGTATATAAAAAAGAGCTATTTTATTTTTAATTGTATTAAAGTTACTATGAAACATGATTCAGTCTACTTTTTTAAACACTTTATGGTTGAAAAGGTTTTATTAATAAAAAAATCAAACATAGAAAATCTCAAAAAATAAAAATAAACATCATTCAAAAATCTCAGTATCCAGATACCATTACTATTGTTAGTGATATGTATACATGATGCTAAGTACATTTTAAAAAAGATACCACAGTAATATTCCTTTCTTTATATATCCCCTACCTCTCTCTCCATTGATCTATTGATAGACATTTGAGCTGTGTCTTGTAGCCATATCTTGGCTATTGTAAATAATGTTGTAATAAACAGGTGCATATATTTTCAAATTACTGTTTTTGTTTTCTTTGGATAAATACCAAAAAGGCCATAAAAACAGAATGAGATCTTATCATCTGCTATAAATGGGTAGACCTAGATAGTATAATAGTAAATGAAATAAGTTAGAGAAAGAGAGACAGACAAAGACAGATTTCAACTCATGTGTAATTCAGGAAACAAAACAAATAAAGGAAAATAGAGACAAATGAAAAAACAAACAAACTCTTAACTACAGAGAACAAACTGGTGGTTGTCAAAGGGAGATGGGTCAGGGTGTGGGTGAAGTAGAGTGAATAAATAAATAAATGTATCATAGTAATGCACTATCAGAAATATGTATTTTTTCACTTAATACTATGTAATGGCTTTATTTTATTTTATTTTAAAGATTTATTTATTCATTCAGAGAGAGAGAGAGAGAGAGAGAGGCAGAGAGAGAAGCAGCGGGCTCCATGCAGGGAGCCCGACGTGGGACTCGATGCCGGGTCTCCAGGATCAGGCCCTGGGCTGCAGGCGGCGGCGCTAAACCGCTGCGCCACCAGGGCTGCCCTTTATTTTAAAATCAAATAGGTCTGCCTGTTTTTTAAATTGCTAGGGTGATATCCATAGTAATTTATTTAACTACTGTCCTCTTAATGGAACATTTAGATGAACTCAATATATTTCTACCACTAACAATGTTATAATTGACATCTTTCTACATACCTACATTGTGTGTGCATTTTAAATTTTGAGAAACTGTCAAATCAGCAAACATAGGAGATTATTTTTTCCCTGCATTTTGTCATAACTGAGAATCTTTAACTATTTTAATCTTTGTCAATTTGATAGGCAAAATCATTGTCATAAAATTTTCATCTACATTTATTATTAGGACATCAAATGATCTTTTCAGATAATGTTAGGGATTAATCTGTCAAATCTTCTATTGTTTCAGTCATTATTTTGCTTATTTTATAAGAGCTTTTTTTATGTCATATAGATTTATGTATTATGTGTCACTTATGGGGTAAATGAAATCCTATGAGGAGAAGTACTATTATGGGCTGAACATAGGTCTCCTCCCAAAATTCATACATTCATATCCTATCCATAAGCATGGTATCATTTAGAATAAAGAAGTAATTAAGGGTAGTTGAGAGCATAAGCATGGAGCCTTGATTCAACAGGATTGTTCTTATAAAAAAGACACACCAGAGAAGTTCATCAATCTCTGTATGTACACATACGGGAACATAATAAGAAGGCAGCTGTCCACAAACCAGGGAGAGAGCCCTCACAGAAGACCAAGATCTTAATGTTGGACTTCTAGCCTCCAGAATGGTGGGAAAATACATTTCCGTTGTTTAAGCCACCTAGGCTATTAAATTTTGACCAATATTTGGTACTTTGATCATTTCAGAGCACTGAGATCTTTTGGATAATTCATTCCAGTTAAAATTGGTCTGTATTAGCTTTCTGTGCTGTGTAACACACTATCACAAACTTGGCAGTTTGTAACTACACTCATTTATTATCTCATGGTTTTCATACGTCAGAAACCATGCCACAACTTAACTCAGTTCTCTGCTTCAGGATCACACGAGGCTAGAATCCAGGTGTCCTCAGGACTGTGGTCTCATCAGAGACTTGAATGAAGAAAGAGCTGCTTCCAAACACTCTCAGGATATTGACATAATTCATCTCCTTGTAGCTATGGCATTGAAGTTTTTGTTTTCTTTCTGTCAATCAAGAGTTATTCTCAGCTTCTAAAGGCCACTCATGGTTCCTTGTTCCATGGCCCTCTCCAAAGACCCTCTCACAATGTGGCAGCTTACTTCTTCAAAACATTGATAGTTTCTCATTTCTGGGAGAGTTCGGTCTTTGCTCTAAGGGCCTTCACCTGATTAAGCCAAGCCTACCAGGTACATCTCTCTTCTGATTAATTCCAAATTAACTAATTTGATACCTTAATTTCATCTGCAATAATCCTTCACGTCCTTCATATTCTTTTGGCCAGGACTAAGTCACAGGCCCCCCCACCTAGACCCCCCGCACTTAAGGGTATAAACATGAGGTGGGGTAGGAATCACCAAGAATGCCTAGGTCTGTCCAGCAAATGAGTGTTTTGTGTTTTCCTTTAACTCTAAAATCCATGGGGTTTTCTGCACCAACTTTTGACAATCTGTACTGTGGAATTTGAGGGACAGAGGAGATGGTGATAAACAGGAACAATGAGGAAAGAACAGGAAAGATATAGCAAGAGGAAAGAGAGTTTATCGGAGAAGGGGAGACATACCTGTGCAGTGGTGAGCAGAAGAGTTATGCTGGAGCAATGATTTCTTATGAAAGAAAAGAAGACAGAGCTTTAGCTCTGTCATATCCACCCTGTCTTACTATGTGATACAAACGCACAAGCTTCTCTCAATTTTATTTTTCCTCCATGTCAACAAGGGACCCAGTTCTTGCCAGTGACAGCACCTTCATGGTGCCTCTGACACATTCCTTCATGCCTCAGGTGTAATGAGAAACTACTCTCTGACTTCATTTTTGTTTTCCCCTTATAATGCAAAGAATGGGCCTCATAAGTATAAATCAGAGTTCAGCTAGGTCTCCCCTGTCCCTCAAGAGATTAGTTCAAGTCCCTGAAACTATTTCTTAGAGTAGCAGAGAGTCTTCTCCAAGATGCACAGACATTAAGCATTGCAGCCCTTGGTCCCCTGTGCTTGAAGTCTCCATTGAGCTTTCTGATTCTATCTCCTTTCACATCACCCTCCAGGACTCCCTCTTCACACATCATTCTGAGGTTACTGAATTCAGTAGTTTTAAAGGGAAAGGCAGTGTTATAAAGGTAGAAATAAAGGGTGTGTTCACATGACAAGAATGTACAGGATTTGGTTTTAAACATGAAGAATCTCTTAAAATATTTGCTAGCTTCCCTTCATCTCATCCCCTCCCCAGCCAGCCCTCAGATAACATAATCTCACTTGTTCCTTTTCTCCATGTCTCTTTTCTCATTTATATTCCACCCCCCACCCCCCGCCATCTCCAATCAGATGCAAAGAAAAGATGCAAAAATCAAAGAGTCATTTCATCTCCTCCTACTGAGTAGCTTTTGATGGTGACTGGGTGCACTCATGCCCTGGTGACTTCACCCCCTAGCTCAAGTCATCTATCAGGATAATTTCCCTTAAAATATTTCCTTCTCTAAATGGAAACCTCATGCTTGCTGTCAAAAGCATAAAAGTTACACATTGGTGGCATATTTATACCCTTCTTAGACCGAAGCTCCTGGAAGATGCTTACTCACTTTTTCATATTCATTCTTAGGAACACTCAGCCCTTTTGTCCAATAAGCCTTCCCTGTATGTGTGCTCTTGCATTAGGGCGGGGAAACACATACTGAAACTTGTGAGTTCAAATAGTACATACTGAATGAGAACTTATTTCCTTCAATATTTTCAGAACTTCAGGAACATGAAACTTCAAAAATGAAGTATAAAGTACAGCATCATGGACACCTGGGTGGCTCAGGTCATGATCCCTGGGTCCTGGGATAGAGTCCCCATAGGGAGCCTGCTTCTCCCTCTGCCTATGTCTCTGCCTCTGTGTGTATGTGTGTCTCGAATGAATGAATGAATGAATGAATGAATGAATCTTTAAAAAATAAAAATAAAGAACAGCATCATATTATACCAAACCCCATACTCCCAGACCTACATCTCCAATACACCTGCCATCAACACAACACATCTACAACCCTACTTTATATACGCCATCCTGAACACCAGATCCCACAAGGTGCACACACACAAACACACACACACATACACAAGTTATCCTCAAACCAAACATACAAACTGCTATGCACTCATACTGGTTCAATCTGAGTGGGAACAGGGAATACTGAAATTCAAAGATGTCTCATTCTTCTCTTGTTTCATGGCCATAGAACACCGACCCAAAAAAATTATTATGGACTTCAGGGAGAGATATTTTTGTATATGCTTCTAAAATACATGAATATATACAATGGAAACTGCTTATATAAGTAAGCCAGAACTGGAATGGGAGAGGGAAAAATAAAGTTAAATTTATTTTAAATTTAAATAAATATAAAATAAATTTATTTGATGATTTGTGGGTGATCAGAGTGACTTTTAAGACCACATATTGATGTATCCCCCAGTCACTCTTCTCAGACCAGATAGCATTTATCACAATACAGTGTAAATACTACTTTGCTTCTCTTGTTTTCCGACCTACTCAGTGAGGGCATGAATCAAATCTTTTTCTTCAGTTGTTGCTCAGAATGTTTCCCTGTATCTAGCACACAGTAGGTATTCAAATCATTTTTACTAAATCAAGGCTTTGAAAAAGGACATTAACTTGTTATTATGGAAGTTTTAAAAACATTTTGTCATGGTATATCTAAGTCTATGAAAGTAAAAAAATACTGCAAAAGGAGTTTTCAAGCCTTTGCCATCTTGTTCATTCTCATCCCCTTTCAGATTTCATGGGAAATTTTAGGGCATTCAATTTCAAACAGAGTTGTGTAACAGATTTCAAATTAAATCAAAGTAGATTTCCCTGTGATTTAAAAGTGGATAAGTTTCTAATCAATTATGCATATAGTTCACTTGGTTTGTCCTTCACAGTGTAGAATTTCTAATGGTGTTTAAAGTTGGGAAAACCATGAATAGTCTCTCTACCATATGCTATCGTTTTCTTTAATTACAGTCCTATTTGGTTTCTTAATGAAGTAAAAATAAAATCCAATTTATAAATGTTATGACATTTAGGGATATCTAATTCATGTTCTCATCCTGTGATTGATTTTCCTTAATGAAGAATTAGAGTAGGTTAAAGCCTTTAAAACCAGATATATTCTAAGCCCCTCAGCATTATCAGTTTCCAAATAATTGTATTTTTATTTTCAAAGCCATTCAAGTACAGCATTTTATAGCTCCTCTGAGGCCATCATTTTAAGCACAGGTATCTTCATGAAAACGCAATGAATGTAAATTATTATGAACTTGAATTTGAATAAGATCAGTCCAAACAGCACATTGACTCTGAAGGCAACCACACTGATTCTTATTTATCTTGAAAATATTCCTGACACCACATTGTGTTTGTCTTTATCTTATGAGTGAACCAATGGAAAATGAGACAGTAAGTACTATAAATAAAAAGATCTTTATCCAATCGTAAGGCCTGAAGCTTACATTGCCTACTATTAGATAATAACCCGAAGTATTTTAGTTTAAGCCACCGCACCGAATATACACTGGAAATTTTATTCACCTAAGAAAATGTTGATACAAAATCATAATTTGAGAATTTTTCAATATACAAACTGAAGTTGTGAAGTAAACGGTGTTGTTTTGTTATTCTTGACTTAACTTAAAAGCTCCCTGAGAGTGGAGAATGAAACTGTAATTAGTATACATTTTCCCCTCAATATATTAACACACACATCAAGAGTATCTCAAGTAATTCTATTTTACTCGCCATGATCTACACCCTGGATAACCCTCTTCTGCTGAGTGTGGAAGGTACTGAAGAACAGGAGAGAATATGATGAGGTTGTCTTATATGACACAGTTCACAGCTGACTTTTAAAAAGAATTGTGAGGGCAGCCTGGGTGGCTCAGCGGTTTAGTGCTGCCTTGGGCCCAGAGTGGGATCCTGGAGTCCTGGGATCAAGTCCCACGATGGGCTCCCTGCATGGAGCCTGCTTCTCCTTCTGCCTATGTCTCTGCCTCTCTCTCTCTCTCTCTCTTTCTCTCTCTCTTTCTTTCTCTCTCTCTCTCTCTGTCTCTCATGAATAAATAAATAAAATCTTTTTTGATAGATAGATAGATAGATAGATAGATGATAGGATTGTGATTCTCCCAGGGTTGGACCTAATCAGATGATTCCAGAAAAAAAAACAAGGCTCTTCTTGGACAAACAGATTCAAAACATGGGAGTGTTTTAAATTGAGAGAGTCTCTGTTAGCAGCTTTGAAGATGGAGAAAGCCACAGGACAAATTAACCCATAATACATCTAAATGAAAAGCTAAAACTACAAAATTTTTAAAATAACAAGTAGGAGAAAACATATATGTAATCTGGGTTATGAAAAACCTTCTTAGATATGACACCAAAAAACCATCTATAATTGAAAAGAAATGGATAAATCAGGCCTTACAAAGTTAAAAACATTTGTGCTTTAAAAGACACCACTAAAAAACTAAAACTAAAAACTAAAAAACAAGTATCAGACTGGTAGAAATTATTTGCAAACCAGATATCTCATAAAAGATGTACATCAAAAACTATAAGGAATTCTTAAAACTAAAGAATAATAAAACCTAATTTAAAATGGACAGGGGAGCCTGGGCAGCTCTGTTCATTGACCAACTGACTCTTGGGTTTCAGCTCAGGTCATGATCTCATGGGTCTTGAGATCAATACCTATATGAGCTCTACATTCAGCAGGGAGTCTGCTTGAAGATTCTCTCCATCTGCCCCTTGCCCCACTCAAGTGCACACATGCAGTCTCTCTCCCTAATAAATAAATCTTTAAAAAATAAATTAAAAATTAAAAATAAATTAAAAATAAAAAAATAAAAATGGACAAAAGTGTACAACTTTTACTAAAAAAATATAAATGAATGATTAACAAGCACACAAAAGATAACCAGCATCATTAATCAAGAAAGGTAAATATCACATGTGATACTTTATACCCATTAAAATGGTTAAAATACAGTATTTTTTAAAAATAGATAATAACTTTTAGGAAGAATGTGGAGAAAATAGAATACTCACATATTTCTAATGAGAATTAAAATCGTGTTGCCACTTTGGAAAACTGTTTGCTTATTTCTTAAAATTTCAAATATAAATATCCCATGAAATCCATCAATTCTAACTACTCAAGATAACTGAAATAATATGTCCATACAAAAATTTGTAAATGAATGTTTCCAGTAGCATTAGTACCAGTTAATAAGTGAAAACAATCAAAATGTCCACCTATTGATGAGTAGAAAAATAAAATGTAGTATACCCACACAATGCAATACTACTAACAATAAAAATCAATGAACCACTGCTCCATGCAAAATACAGATGAACCTCAAAAGCATTACACTAAATGAAAAAAGCCAGACATGAAAGAACACATATTATATGTTTCCATTTATAGGAAGTTTCCATTTTTAGGAAATGCCAAGAAAAGGAAATTTTATAGACAGAAAGCAGACTCTTGTTCACCCATGGCTAGGAGTAGGAACTGAGATTGGGCACAAAGAATCTCCTTGGGGAGATGGAAATATGAGATTGTACTGCTATATGCAAAACTGCAAATTTATTTAAAACTACTGTAACTAAAATAGGTAAAATTTATGGTATGCAAATTATACCTCAATAATGCTGTTTTAAAAATCACAGTAGGTAGATTATACTGTACAGTATACTATAGTTGTTTTAAAAATCACAGTAGGTAGATTATACTGTACAGTATACTATGTTGTACTATAGACTACAACTAGCACAGTACTGGATTGTAATCTAATACAATATATTATCATCTGTAAATGCAGGCATTTCTATCTTCACACCCAAGGCTACACTGTACCATTTCCATAAAAATACCAAGGTCCATGAGATGTATTTTTGGCCTTGGGAGTTCTCTAAAGTGCTTTCCTTCCACTGAAGCATTTTGTATTTCAGTTGCCTGTCCCAGTTCACAACACAGCTGGGGTATGTCAATGAGAGTGCACTGCACTTATTGGTCATGGTGCTAATGGCAGTATTTAGGGGTATGGTACACATGCTTAAAGATTGATTCTTGGTTAATAGCCAGAGATAAGAAAACAATTAAATATCGAATCACACTCACAGTGACATTTTTATTATTAACATAGGCAGAAGCCTATGCTTAGAAACCATACCAATGAAAGAAGTTGGCTGAGATAAAGCCACTGATACAAAACACATGATTTTTGCAAATGCACTTATAGCTATCAGAAGCATTTCTTTTTCCTGAGGGATACTAATAAACACTGTCAGACTTTTATCAATAGAAGTATCAATTAGATATACATCAGAGAATTTGCTAAAAGTTCCTCTTTGCCTTAGACATTAACCAGGCAAACTCTGACTATTCTATTTCCAGCTGATGCTGAAAATATAAATTAGGTCTGATTGAATAACACTAGATTGGAAAGTATAGTTTATAGCTTTTAAAATCATATTTAGCCTTCTTAATGTGTCCCTAGAGCATATTCCCTTCAGGGCATATTAAATTTATATGGCATTATATAATGGCTTGTGAATTGCAAGCAACACATATTAGTAATAGAGAAAAAAGCTAGACATAATATTGAAATCACCTTACATAGGATATGTTTCTTTTATTTTCGGAAACTAGTATCATTTTTTGTCAACTGAAAGGGTAACGAAATTAGTCTAATGCTTTTAAGCCAACTGCCTATGTTTTTCTGAAAACCTATTCTTTATTTTTTTTTTTAAACCTATTCTTTAAAAGTAGAAATTCCTATAGGGCACATGTTTTTCAGTTTTTTTCATTTTAATATTTTCCTTTAAATCAATTCATGTTTAATAATCAAGATACAATAAACAAAAAATCATGTACATTACTTGATAGTAAAACATTACATTGAATTAGAATTTTTAAAATAATTTTTAAAAGATTTTACTTATTCATTTAGAGTGAAAAAGAGAACATGATTAGGAGGCTGGTAAGGAGCAGAGGGAGAGGGACAAGCAGACTCCATGCTGAGCACAGAGCCCAATGTAGGGCTCGATCCCACAACCCTGAGATCGTGACATAAGCTGAAATCAAGAGTCAGACACTTAATTAACCAACTGAGCCACCCAGGCACCCCTGAATTAGAATTACTGTATCTCACTCAAAGTAAAATTGAAATGTAAATTAGTATGGTTAAAGATAAAGAATATTTTGCTTCCTATCTCAAAGGAAGGTTATTATGAAATAAAAAAGGTAAAAACATCTTAACAATATATACTTATACAAAAAAATTGATAAACTTGATATAAGATACAACACATAACTTTCAGAAATTTAGCAGATAGTGTATAATAATGTAGAAAAGAGGAAAATACATTCCTATTACATTGGAAGATGATAATAAAATGTCTAAATTCTAGAATTAGGACTTCGTTTCAAAAATACTTTCTCTTGATATAGTATCTAAATGTCATATTATCTGTAATAAAAATTTCACCTATCTTTATCTTCTAAGACTGAAGTGACATAATTTTTTAGATTTTAAAGTTCTTTATGTGGATCTAAATTAGACATGTTAAGGTATTAAATATAAAAGATTAGACTATTGAGTAGTATCTTCTCACTCCCCCATCTAATCTGGTTCTTGTCACAGGCAAATAGTAAAATTACATTGACCTAATTTCTCAGTGTTAGTCTCCTAATTACATGCCATGGTTAACTCAACAGGTTTTGTTGTAACAAGGGGAACAATTTCCTTCTGCATGGCAAGAATCTGTCATTCGTGTGCAGATAAATCATGGAAGAATATACTGGGAACATATGTAAGATGCTGGAGATAATCCTCATATGGTCCTACTGACCTCAGCACTAAAGTGTCTTTAAGACCTACACTCCTGTGCTAGATAATATCAGTATAACGTATAAGTATGGTCCTTGACCTACATTCACTATGTAAAACCAGGCAGGTATAATCCTGTGTCGTGAACTCAGCCTAACTATTGCTCTTGTGGCTGCCACTGCTTTGAATTGCAGTTACCACATCTATAAAAGTGGAGACACTTAATGATGTTCAAAGATTCTTCTAGCTCCAAGTTTCACTAATTTGAAAAAATTCATTCAATTTTAAGCACAATCATAAAATTAAGTGTACAGAAGTCAGAATTTTTAATAATAGTGGGGCAGATGGATTGATGAAAACTTTCATGGGTCACAGAACACATGTATCTCACAGCTTCAGCTACATGAACTTAATAATTTTGTAAAACATCTGCTATATATAAAGAAAAAAATAAGGATTCTGGTTTTGGTGACCCCTGAGAACAACCTTCTAATTGAGATCAACTTGAAAAACTAAAATTGCAAATTTATGTGTAAAAGCATCAAAGAATTAATGAGGTAATAAAAAAATAAGTGAAAGTCCAGTATAAGAAACTGAGATGAACCCAGAATTAAAATCTGTATTTACCAAAGAAATTGACATTCATTTTGGAAGTGTATAAGAGGCTGAAAGATCAGGCTTTTGACAAATTTCTAAGTTTAGGAGTATAAAAATAGAATTAAGGAACCTCCAAGTAGAACCTTGGTAAATCATAAAAGCTGTGATTTGGAAAACAAAGGATCATACCATAAGAAAAGGATAACCTGGAGACACATTAGACTTGGCAAGACCAATGACTGCTAATGACCCTACCTTCTACCCAAAGCAAACTTATAACCTCTCTGGAAAAAGAGTATATCCTTCTAGGGTACAAACTCTTTTGAAATTTTTTTTAAAGATTTTATTTATTTATTCATGAGAGACACATAGAGAGAGGCAGAGACATAAGCAGAGGGTGAAGCAGGCTCCCCACAAGGATCCTGATGCGGAACTCGATCTCAGACCCCCGGATCACACCCTGAACCAAAGACAGATGCTCAACCACTGAACCACCCAGGTGTCCCTGTCTTGACAATTTCTTATTCACACTATACAGCACTTGAGTTTTTTAAAAGGTCACTACTAGTAGATGCAACTAAATGAAAAAATCAAGGAAACAGTACAAAATACAAATAAACCCAAATAGGATTCAGGTAATAGAATTAACACGAATTTTAAAATAACTCTACATGTTTAAGGAAATAAAAGTGAGATCAAGAACTGTTGAATAGAACAGTAAACTATAAAAGATATAGTCAGAATTTTAATAGTGGGAAATTATCAATTATTGAAACTGAAAACAATGAATATGCTCAACAGCAGCAATGAATATGCTCAACAAAATGGCCAAGCTAAATAACAGAGGGAAATAAAGCAAAAGGTAGGGTGTAAGTTACTTATACAATGAAAAGAGCTTTCATGTTATTGAAGAACTGAAGGTGAGAATAGAGAGAAAGGGGCAAAAATTATTAGCTGAGAATTTTCCAAAACTGGCAAAAGACATCAAGCCACAAATTCAAGAAGCTGAAGGGGAAAAAAGAAAAAATTAAATAATTACAACAGGTCATTATTTAATTTAAAACTTTTTGAAGTTTTTAAAAACCAAATAAACTTTTGAAAACCAAATGAAAAGAAAAAAACTTCTGAAGTACCCAAAGGGAATAACATGCAGTGTTTTCAAAGAACCAAGAATAAGTCTGGCAACAGACTTCTCAACAGAAGTTATGGAAACAACGAGACATGGAATAAAATCTCCAAAATGATACAGAAAAATAAGTGCCAAAAAAGTATTCTATTCTGAGTGCAAATGTAAAATACTGGGTCAATCTAAATGAATGATAACTGTATAAAACAATAATAATAAGGCACTGTGGCATTTAAAACATATAATATAGAGGATTACAATGCCTGAGAATAACAGATCAAGTTAATGTATCCTAAGAATACTGTTTTCTCTGGGAAGTAAGGAAATTTTTAATATATGTTAACTTTGATACATCTGCTATGCCTATAGCATGCTATGCCTCTATGCATCTCTAGGGAAATTACAGAAATAATTCTCAAGGAATGTGTAACTCAAAAGGAAAAAAAGGCATGAGAAAATATACATTTGAACTTATGGAATGAATGGAAAGAAAAAGAAACAAAGAATAGGTAGGGAAAAAATAGTAATTTATTTTTTGTTTTTTGTTTTTTGTTTTTTTTTGTTTGTTTGTTTGTTTTTTAAATAGTAATTTAAATGCAAAATTTAGGGACTCCTGGGTGGCTCAGTGGTTGAGTGCCTTCAGCTCAGGGCCTGATCCCAGGATCCTGGTATTTAGTACCACATCAGGCTCCCCAGAGGAGTCTGCTTCTCCCTCTGCCTATGTCTCTGCCTCTCTCTCTCTGTGTCTCTCATGAATAAATAAAATATCTTTAAAAAATTCAAATGATGGCAAATATTACGCATATGGATTATGAGACTTGCAGTAGATAACAAATTCAACTACATGCTGTTTAGAAGAGACACACCGTAAAGATAATGACACTGCAAATAAAAAGATAAAAAAAAATTACGTCATAAATACACTAAAAGAAAGCTGAAAAACATTTTGCATAAATGAAGATAAAAAGGAACACTTCATGTTGGTAAACATTTTAGTGCACAAAAAAAAAAGATGTAGTACCTAAATTTCTCAAAAGAACCAAAAAAAAGAACCATTAAAAAATCATATTCTGAAATATAAAATAAGTCCTAAGCATTTTGACAACTGACAAGTAGTAATAATCTCACAATGTAATTAAGCTTGAATTCAGTAACAAAAATATAACTAGAAAATTCCCTTATATTTTAAATTAAGAAATTTCTGTTTAAACTATAGATTGAGAAGGAATCATAATTTAAATTCAAAAATATTTTTAAGTAAATGACCTGGTAGTTTTAAAATATGACTTCAAATTCCTTCAATGGCTCTCTTATCAAGAGTTGAGTTCCGGGATGCCTGGGTGGTTCAGTGGTTGTGTGTCTGCTTTTGTCTCAGGGCCTAATCCTGGGGTCTGAGGACTGAATCCCACACCGGGTTCCCTAAGGGGAGCTTGCTTCTCCCTCTGCCTATATCTCTGCCCACCCCCCCTCGAATAAATAAATAAATAAAATCTTTAAAAAAAAAAAAAAAAGAGTTAAGTTCATGTGCTCTCTTCCTCTTACTTGTGTTTAACCAAAAGAAAAGGAAAAGTGCTGTGCCAGGTTCTGGCACCTGTCTTAGGAAATTGCTAAGTTCCACTTCTGTTTCTTTGGACATTCACTCTTGGATCCCAGACATCATTTGTAAGGAAACTAGGGCCTTTGGAAAGATTTATGTGGAGAGGCCGATATGAAAGGGAACAGAGACACCAATTTGTCAGCCACGTGAGTGAGCCATCCTAAGTAGAATCTGCTCCCACTTGAGCCATCCCAACTGATGCCACATGGAGAAGGCAAGCATTCTTCATGAGCCCCGACAAATTACAGACTCATTAGCTAAATAAGTGATTGATGTAGAAACCAGAAACTACTTGCTAAAAGTACAATATGTCTGTTTGAGAAACAAGCCTGGAAGAGTTTTAAGAGTGTAAGTTTCACTTCCTTAGCAGGTTATTGAACCAGAATCCCAGAAAGAAGATCCTGTGTTGGTAGGCAGGCTTACAAAACATATTTTCTCATCAACTGATGAGATGCCAAAATTGTGTATCACACAGTTTCCCTTTTAGCTGATAACACCAAACACATGTTTAAGGATGGCAGAGTAATTGGTAAGCACTTGATTGCTTGCTTTCTCCCAAAAATTCAGATGTTTCTGTGCTATAATCTTGATGAGCGAATCCATACATGCCAATCTCAATTTTCTCATATATACAAAGAGAACATGCAACTGACATCTTCAAAAATCAAACAGGATTTCTAGAGGGAAAACAAAAATAATGTAGAACCAAGTAGTATGAGAGAGCTGCTTTCATAGAATGTGAGTTAAAGCCACTGATCTCATCACAGAATTTGTCATCAGCGTAATTTAAAAATAACAGAAACCCCCCAAATGTCTATCTAAAAGTCTACATACCCTCTGAAACTGTAATCTTTGGTTAGATTTTAACTTGAAAAATATTTTGCCTCCTTCACTCTATTTCAGATTTCAAAATACTCATCCCCTCCATACTTCAGGCTAAGAGTAAAGACAATTCATTCTACATTTAAGGGGAAAAAAAAACTTCTTATATCTTAGTTAAGGAAAATAATTTATGTTGCTTACAGTTACACACTATGGATTTATTTATTTGCCTTTCCTAGATGATGTCTTCAGCAAAGTATTAAATTTAAAGTATTTGATCTATATAATACTGCTAATTATACATAATCATTTTTAAAATGTGTAATCAACAGCAATAATCACTTTCATAGCTACCAACTTTGTATTTTCAAATTTATGGATGTAGATATTCCTGTATTATTACACAGACACATAAATGAATAAATAGCATTGCACTTTCTCATTGCCGGTAATCTACATTTGATAAACATTGTATTAATAAATTCCATTCCTTTTGTTAATCATACTGGCCAATTTTCATAACATGTTATAACTCATCGCCTGTACACCATTTGCCAGGATGATTGTCATTGCTTCTACAATCAGATATGTGCTTACTAAATGTGTGTGGGGATATTTCCTATCTCTTAGGCTAATCGTGCTTGATATATCTATGAAATGTAATTAAATTATAATATAATTATAAAGAAAAAGCAATGAAATATGAGACATAATACCTGCTTATTCTGAGCAGAGTAATTTGAATGCTTAGGAAAGACACAATAAAGGAACATATCACAAAAATGCTTTTGAATAGATAGGCAGGCCCAAACAAGTTTAGGAACATGAATTGAAAGATACAGCTCTTAAATGGCTACATGAGTCTCTTCAATGGAGAATAAAAATAACAATAATAATAATAATTTTAAAAGCCATCAGAGGACAGATGGGAGTTGTCTAATAGGAATAGAGTTTCAGATTTGCAAGATGAAAAATTCTGGAGATCTATTTCAAAACAACATGAATATACTTAACACTACTGAACTATGCACTTTAAAAAAGTCAAAACTAGATACCACAGATAATAGAATCACAAACATATTTTTCTTAAGAACTACAATTAACTGAACACTGCTTTTAAAAAAAAAAAAGAATTGGTTCCATATGAAAAGATTCAAAAAATAATGTACATGCATGTGGTTTTTAGTGAACACAGCACTAGGTTAACATGCATGATTATTTTCATGATTTTCCTCTTTAACCCACATGATTGTGTCCAGTAAGTATGGTAAATATTACTGTACATAAGACACTGTGGCTATTAAATCTGAGAATCTTGTCTTTCTAAAATCTGGTGCTGGAGTTTTCAAATTGGAGTCCTGGAATAATACTAAGGTAGAGCTTCCAGAGCCTTCTTGGTGTAGACAGGGGTGGAGGAGGTTCTAGAACTTGGAGTGAGGGTAGAAATGCATTGAGGAGAGAGAAAAGCAGACAGAAGAGTCCAGGACTCCAAATCCAGGACTTCAATTCCTCCTCAACCCAAAAAGCTCAGATTCCATCTACTATATGCTGGGTTCCAGGAGAGAGTTCACTAGAAAATAAAAGGTCCTAGGAGTTTTAAAAGTTCTAGAGAAATGTGGTTTTAAATACTGTAAGACAGGGAAGGGTTCTGTGTGGTTATATGCCTGGAACTATGCTAGACCTCTTAAAAATGTAGATACTGTTTTGTTCACTCCCATAGCAAATTTAAGAGAAGTTATTACCATCTAATTTTACTGAAAGCTATGCCTCAAATGAATGAATTACTGCAGGCAAAATCACACTGCTTATAAGAAAAGTCAGGTATTTGATGAACAAGTCCATTTCCAGGCTGATTTACATGGTTTTATAACTGTAATACTCTTCTCTGTAATTTAATATATTTTACCAATTTTCTTTACTAATCAACTCTGATTTCTCACCATCAGTTCTGAGGAAGATCTCACTTATTTTTCAAATCCCTTTTGTTTTAACTTTATCTAGCAGGTCTCTCGTCTCATGGATGTCAAGAATATGTTTGTGTCACAAATCACACATGATTATGCTTTCTTGGAATACCTTATGTCATTAACTTTTTCTTTCTGAAAAGCTTCTAGTATTATGTCTGGAAGAGGTAGCAACCTAAATACAACTTTAAATAAATGTAAAACTATGAAAGCAATTCTCTGAGGCAGGTGACACAATATGCCAGCAAAAATATTTTAATGAACAGAGAAATTCAGAAAAGGAATCAGAGTGATGATACTCTCATTTGGATTTAGAACTAAGTTTCATTGCATTAAATTTTCAATTCTCGAACTGCTAGAGTAATAAAATTTAGCATAAGGGAAAACATCAAGTAATTTGGGTTCTAGGATCTTGACACTCCCATGAACAGTACAAACCAGGAAGGGCTTGGTCCATGTCTGGTCCTGCACATTCCATTGCAGATGGGTCAGCTCTACTTCTGAAATAAATCATCCTGAATGAACAAGCCCACAGCAAACCCATGAAAAATCACCTAAATTTCTAGCTAGGAAATCAATGATTTTAACTAAAAGAAGACTGGATATTCATTTCACTTAGATAAATTTACATAAAAGCACAAAAAGACTCCTTTACAATTTACCTATTTTCTGAGTAAGGAAGTTGATTATTGTCCTTTGCATAGAGAGGAAAGGTCACTTTAAAAAGAACATTGCTGAAGTCCCTGATACAAGTTCCCATGATATTTAGCTTGTTGATTTCCTTCAGGTTTCATAGCCATGCATGCAGTTTTGTCATACAAATTCTTATAAAAATTATCCTTTGAAAAGAAATTATTCAGAGACATAAACCTTAGAATTTGGCAAGCTTATGGTTTTTGTTTCTCTTGGACAAATTGTAGAATCACAGTTCTGCTTTAGCATATCTCTACATTTCTATTATCTGATAACTCAACTCTTGGGGGAAAAATTTAAGTAGCAGAAATATAAAGGACACAACGCAACAAAAAAAAAATAGTCCCACAAATCTCATATTTTTCTATACTGCTGTGCAATCAAGGACAGGTTTTCTCTTCTAATACTTGTTGGATAGCGATACAGATACATGATCTTCACATTAGGACAATTAGACAAAAGGAAGGGCAAAGGGCAATTTCAAATCAATTTTATATTAAAGCAAAGAATTTTGAAAGTACTGCTTTCCCTTGCAATCTCATATAGGCACCAACAAAAGCACCATTTGTGGTAGTTGGGGGGGGGTGTTTTAACAAAAGAAAATAGCTTTTTCAAAGGCTGTTTATTGCTTTAAATGTTTAAAAGCTTTTTAAAAAGCAACTTTTTTCTTCTCCTTAGGCATCAACAGGGGATAATTGCCTTTCCATGCTTTTAAATAATCCTGTTTAAGACAGAGTAGCATAGGAGCCTGTGCTTGGAAAACTTTTTACTTAACTGGATTGTGTGGGTGTGGATCTGGGGTCAACAACAGAACCTCTACAAATAACGACACTTCGAATTTTCTCTTAGGATGATTTATTTTATTTTTTAAATTGCCATACGGTAAAATTGACTTTTTTAGATGTACACATTATGAATTTTAACATTTGTATAGATTCATGTAAGTACTCTCACAATCCAGATACAGAACAATTCTATCACCGCAGAAAAACTCCCTGAGCTAGCCCTTTGTAATCATACCTTTCTCTTTCCCCTTAAGCCTTGAAAACTAGGATTCATTCATTACCATACTTCACCTTTTGGAGAATGTCATATAGTGTACAACGTGTTTTGTCTGTGATGAGGAAGATGACCAACTGGAGAGCTGAAGGGTAAGTTAGGCTTTCTGCACAGAAGATGAGCTGAGGCAGTGAAATCAGCTGTGAAATACAAAACTCTTGAGCCATCTGTGGCAGCTGTTCATACAATGTGCTTTCACGTCTCTAAGCCAAGTGGTCTGCACCTCCCAGAAGGATATATTGGGACCTAGTCAAATCAGAAGGGTGAAGTGTTTCTAGAGAGGATACTACAGATTTTTCAACGGCTGTGAGTTATAACATCAGGATTAAAAAGGCAATCCCGGGGACCCCTGAGTGGCTCAGTGGTTGAGCGTCTGCCTTCGGCTCAGGGCATGATCCTGGAGTTCTGGGATCAAATCCCACATCGGGCTCCCTGCCTGGAGCCTGCTTCTCCTTCTGCCTGTGTCTCTGCCTCTCTCTCTTTCTGTGTCTCTCATGGATGGATAAATAAATAAATAAATAAATAAATAAATAAAATAATTAATTAATTAAAATAAAAGGACCATCCCACTTTCTTCTGAGTTAACTATTTCATTAATAAGTAGGATAAATTCTTGGGCATTTTTGTCACCCCAAAATGAACTGAGCAATGTATCATGATGCCACCTGGATATAAAAGAAGAAAATGAAGCAGCCTCATCTTAAAGCAAATCTAAATTTTTATCTTATTTAAATATAATTGGCCCTATGGTTTATCAATTTTAAACTTCACTTTGAGAAATTTTAGGAAATGAAATAAACCTAAATTTGCAAAATATAGTCAACTATTTTTAACAAAATGAGAGATCTGTTTGGAATAGTTGAATAGTATTCTCCGACTTGAAAGTGAAAACGTTTTGTTCTGAGACAGGTTTCCCCCCCAAAATTTTAATAGTGTAATGATTCTAACTAGATTGTATGAATTTTATCATTGTAAAATGTTATATGTTCCTTGTTTTAGATTGTGCTAGGGTGAGCAGATGTTCAACAATTTGAAGTCTGTTTAGAATCTTCCTACCTGCTGGGTTTAATTTCAGAAGCAAGAAACATTCTTGAAGATAGACAAAATGTTATTTGTTCTTTTATCCACGTACCACGTTGCACTAATTTTCATCATTTCTAGCTCTGTTTATGGCAGGTCATTTCCGGTATACATAAAATTTAATTGTAATCCTTAGAAGGAATTTTGTTCCTGGGTCTGGTAAATAAAACATGATAAAATCATTTGAGATACAGAGAGTAGATACAACTGCCTGGTTTTGAGTTGAAAATGAAAACTCATATATTTCCTACTGTATTAAATAAATGCAAAGACAGACCTTAGAAAAAGTATTTATTCACCTTATATACAGCTTAATTAAATATCAGACATAATTTTATATTAATCTCATATATAGTTAGCTATCAGCATATTTTAATTTTCTGTGCTTGTAGTTTTGAAATAATATTTATGTACACATTCGTGTTTACAATGACTAATACTGGTTTCCTTCTTATTCTGTTACCTTCAGTGTCTGCATTACTGAACTGGTGGAGCTCTCTACTACTCTCTTGATTAAAGTGATGAGAGCAGACCTCCTGTTTTATTCTCTTCCCAGAATGACATCATTAGATCACTATATGTGTTAACATATTAAGGAAGTTCCCTTCCATTTATAGTATGTTAAATGTTCTAAACACAATGAGTATGAAATTATCAAGTGACTGTTATTAATCTATTAAGGTGGGAATCTGACATTTATTCTTACTTATTCTGTTAATATTTGAACTGTACTTATGAATATAAGAATATCAAATCAACCTCACATTCGTGGAATAAACCTCACTTGCTCATGATACACTGTGATATTTACGAACACTGGACTTTATATATCAATAATTTATTTAGAATTTTATATTCACCTTCATGTAATATAGTATCTAAATTTTTCCTTCCTTATACTATTCTTGTCAAATTTTGGCATCAAGGATATACTATACCCATAAAGTGATTTGAGAAACATTTCCTCCTTTTCTCTGTAATGGAATAATTGGCGTAGAAATTGGAGTATTTCTTTATTGAATGTTCTTCAGAAACTCACTAATAAATTATGTAGGACTAAAGACTTTTCATCAAAGATTTCTTTGTAGGGTTTTAACATTCTTTTTTTTAAGAGAGAGAAAGCATGAGTGGGGGGCAGGGGCAGAAAGAGAGGAAAAGAATCTTAAGTCCCACACTCAGCAGGGAGCCTTACGTGGGAGGCTTATATCTCTCATGACCCTGAGATCATGACCTGAGCCAAAATCAAAAGCAGGATGTTTAACTGATGAAGCCATGAGCCATCCAAGAACCCTATGTTTTAGTGTCTTTAACCATTACTACACATTCATATTGCCTTTTTGTTCTGGTTTTCATTTTGTACATGGTATTTTTCTAGGAAATTTTCTAAAATTTCATATCGCTTGAATTCTAAAATTGCCATGAAGTTACTCTAATATCGTTTAATGAAGTTAAAAACATCATCATAATTAGTGATGAACTATCAATAAACTTTGAAGAATGCTAAGGAAGGAATCAACTCTTTATGATGGTAAATAAAGGAAAACATCTCAAACCTTTTCTATATAAACTAATACTCTTGAATAATCAAATAGTTGACAAAGGAGAATTTCTTACTTAAAAAGTATTTCTACTAATATTTGAAAAGGTGCTGAGTGAAATAAGTCAATCGGAGGATAAACATTATATGGTCTCATTCATTTGGGGAATATAAATAATAGTGAGAGGGAATAGAAGGGAAGGGAGAAGAAATGGGTAGGAAATATCAGAAAGGGAGACAGAACATGAAGACTCCTAACTCTGGGAAACTAACTAAGGGTGGTGGAAGGGAAGGAAGGCGGGGGGTGGGGTGAATGGGTGACGGGCACTGAGGGGGGCACTTGAGGGGATGAGCGCTGTGTGTTATTCTGTATGTTGGCAAATTGAACACCAATAAAAATAAATTTATTATTTAAAAAATAATAATAATAATATTTGAAAAGGGAAAAGAATGAGAATATTACTATTTTGCAAATGGCTTCTAACATCAGAGAGAGAAGAAATGAGACTAGGTACCTTCTAATGGAAGTACAGAAGGCCATCTCTGAAACAATTTTGCCCAAAAATTCTAGCTTGAATTTGATCACATCTATAGATCTAACTTCCAATTTATAAGAAACTAAGACAACAGAGGAACATGCTAAATATTAGCAGAAAGATGCACTATTTAAATCATAACTGGAAAACTCTACAGAATAATTAGTTGCTTCCATTAATAAATTGCATGGAAAGAAACATGGGAAACTGAATCAGTAGATTAAAAGATACTTTAAGATATTTAAACAATTTTCAGTACTTGAACCTTATTTGGATCTTGATACACACAGTTAAAAAAAATGATACAACTGATGCAATCAAAATCCCAACAAGCTACTCTGTAGATATTGACAAATTGATTCTCAAGTTTATATAGAAAGGCAAAACACCTGAATAGGCAACACGATACTTAGAACAGAGAGGTGCCTGGGTGGCTCAGTTGGTTAAGTGTCTGCCTTCAGCTCAGGTAATGATCCTGGAGTCCTGGGATCGAGCCCTACGTCAGGCTCCCTGATCAGCAGGGAGTCTGCCCCTTCCCCTGCTTGTGCTCTCTCTCTCTCTCTCTGTCAAACAAATTTTTAAGAGAGAGGAACAGAGTTAGAGGACTGACATTACTTACTATTAAGCTATAGAAATCAATGTAGTCTGATATTAGTGAAAGAGGAAGCAAACAGATCAGTAGAACAGAATTAAGAGCCCAGAAGTAGACACACATAAAGTCAAATGATCTCTTAGTGAAGGAACAAAGGCAGAGCAATTGAGAAAAGATCATTTTTTCAACAAATGGTTCTGGAACAGGATATCCACAGAGAAAACAGTAACAATAACAATAACAAAAACAAAAACAAAAACAAAAACCAACAACTAAAATCTAGACATAGATCTTACATCCTTCACAAAAATGAACTCAAAATAAATCAACCATAAATGTAAAATGTAGATTTGGTAATGCTGTTGTGGCTGCTTTTAAAACCTAATAATAATTCTTTAATTGAGAAATAGAATAATTCTCTGTTAGTGACACTGTAAAATATTTCCTTTCACATCCTATTTATCTGAATATTATTTACTTATTTAATTCACAGTATATTTATGCATGGACATATAAGGACATGCATATCTATATGTGTTAATACTAGAGTGAAGTGGGTACTTCACCCACTTTTTAATAAGATGGAAAAAAAGGCACTGCTAACAGTATGTGACACAAACAAGAAGGTGAAAATGGTGGAAAATACAGATGTAAACAGTATACTTTTATCTGTTCATAAACGTCTTGTTTTAAAATATGTATTATTTTTCTGAAGATTTTTTTTATACTTCACATTTCGGGTTTCACCATTCTCAAGGAAGATAAATACTTGTTTTACTTCAGTTCTATGCTAATGGGGTATCAATACAATGTATATTCATCTTTTGAAGAATATGTATCCATATTCTAGGAGAAATGAGTTTATCTGCTTCTATTTCTTCATAAATATCTAAAGATTGTGACACCTAACCACAAAGTGGCATATTTTGTCAAAATTATCATTGCCCTTCAGAAGTCAAATGTGTAAAGAAATCTCTTTGTGTTTGGGAGGAGTTCAGTTTCTCTTTCTCTTCTCTGGTTAAGGACACCACACAAAGTCCTGGCATGTTCCCCTAGCATATGCCATCATTCACATTTGCTTCTGTTAATGTCCAGCCCTAAACAATAACTCGTTATCTGCATACCTTAGATATTTGTTTGTCATATCTGAAAGTAAAATGCTGTTTCTACTTGTTTAAAAAAAATATTTCTTAAAAACTAAGGTCACGATGGGGATCTGTAATTCACTGTGGCTCTTATATGCTGCCATATATAATCATACAACATGTGACAAGCTTTGACAAGACCTCAGTTTAAAAAGTAAGGGTACTAGACTCTAACTATTCAACAGGCTTCAGTGTCAAGGGCCCTAATACACTTGTAATAAGAAAAGCTCTTTTGGGTAGCCCTGGTGGCTCAGAGGTTTAGCACCGCCTTCAGCCCAGGGAGTGATCCTGGAGTCCCGGGATCGAGTCCCACTTTGGGCTCCCTGCATGGAGCCTGCTTCTCCCTCTGCCTGTGTCTCTGCCTCTCTCTTTCTGTGTCTCTCATGAATAAATAAATAAAATCTAAAAAAAAAAAAAAAAGAAAGCTCTTTTATCAGGTTAAGGATCCCTAACTTCCATCAATAAGTGAGAGAACCCGGTGTCTGCGTCAATCCATCTCTTTGTTCATGAAACATGCAGACTGTGTAAGAAACTGAAATATCAGCCAATCTGATCTGAAATGTTAAAATTATGTCTAAGTTCTTTTCTTCCAGTCCAATAATTAGGATATCTAGTTTGAAATTAAGATAACAAAAGCCTTCAACTGGTGGGATGTAAAAAGGGAGCACCCACTTGAAAGTTGGAAACTCTCTCCACTAAGTGAAAATAAAATTGCATTCTGAAACTCCAAAGAGGGCAGTATCATTTCAGCACACAGCCAGGCTCTATAGCAAATGTTACATACTCAAATTTATATAAATAAATTTTCATTAGTTTTCCATTATTTGTAGCAATTTCTGACCATATTTGTTTTTATCTTTGATCCTTCTGCTTATCACTCTTCATCACTAAACTCCAGGTCTATCATTTTACATGCTATTAAAAAATATTTGTCCTTGTGGTTCTCTGCCTTAAACACACATCCCCTGGATTATCACATCGGACTCCTAGTCATTCACATTGCAACATAACTACCACCTTTGAAAAGCATGTCATTCCATCTAAAGCAGTTCTTATCTACCATCAGTTATTCTCCTTTTAGTATATGGTTTTATTTACTTAAAAGCACTAATAATGTTCACATACATACAGTTTTATCTACTTATTATGTAAGTACTTTATGTCTATAAACACAAATGTGAATCTCAGGAGAGCAATGGCCCAGTCAATGTGCAGCATCTCTGCTAACTCAGAGCCCTTCACTCTGACAGACAAGTGATAAATACAAAGTAAGTATCTGTTAAATGAAAAAAATAATCTATAAACATAGTACAGAAGGTCTCATGAAGGTCACATAACAGCATGTAAATTTTTTAGGTGTGCCAAAGAAAAATTAGTTACAGCTGACAGCTCTTAGAAGGTGGGAATTAGCTAGGAGGATGAGGGAGTTAGAGGGCCAATGAGAACACCTCTTAAAAGAAGGCCTCAAGGAGGCAGGGTTTCTGCAACCACGGTATGTAACAGTCCAGTAAAACCCTTCTGCAGAAAGCAATGCTACAGCTGGACAAAAATGACCATAACAACCACCTTGGCAGTTTGGAAATCCAGCAGAGGCACATTAATAAATGAATAAGAGTTGATTCAAGAAAAACTACCAAACCTGAGGCAAGAACAGTGGGATTTGATGCAGCTTTCATTTAAGGCTGCTTTCATCTGCTTCACCCCTACCCCATCAGCCTCACTACGCAGGAAGCAGCAGCTTCTCTGCTAGAGGTCACTGACATCATTTGGATCAGAGAGTTGAAAAATCCCAAATTCCTGACCATTGCCCACAACAGCAGCAATCCTGGAGGCAAACAATGGAGATACTTAAGATACAGCTAGCAGGAGGTTACAGTTCTGGTTGGTCAGAATTTAACAGGGATCACTCAATGAGATACTGGTATCCCTTGGTATGTTCCCACATATTTCAAGCTACCACTATCAGCCACGCATGTGCAAAACTGCAAAGATACTCAGGATGTACTGGAGGATATCCTAGTTATCCTGACATCCCTTTTTGGATCATGAGGATTTAGGTCTTCCCAGAAAAATGACAAGGGATCCAGAAGAAAATTTAAAACCAGTGTAGACTTAAATATTGCCCGAACTCTGGCTATTGTTCTCCAACACACAACAGGTAAACAAATGAATGTGTCTGCATTCCAATAAAATGTTGTTTGTTGTTTACAGAAACAGATGGTTGAACCAGATTTGGCCCATAGGCCATTGCTGCCTGACCACAGCTCTAAAAAATATAAGCTAACTTACTGTGACATGAAACAGGTCACTGGTTGTGAGGTCTTGAAGGGGGCAGGAAAAAGGGATTACAAAAGAGCATAAGGAAACTTTTAAGGGATGATAAAAACAGTAATCATCTTGATTGTGGTGACTGTTTCATAGGCACATACATACATAAAAACAAAAATTTTAAATATGTGCAGTTAATTATATGTTGATTATACCCAAATAAAATAAATATAAAAACCTATTTTACCACAGAAAAAATTCTGTTAAAAAAATCTATTTTTACAGAAAAAAATCAGAACAGCCATATGACCATATCAATAGATGCATAATAAGTTGTTTTTTTCAAATTTGACATTCCTTCCTGGTATACAAAATACATATAATCAGTAAAAGTAGTTATTACTATGGGAGACAGTGGCATAATAGAAAGGTATAGTAGAAATTATACTGGTTTTTGAAACAGATAGGCTATTATTCAAGTCCAAACTAAGCTATTTACTAACTGTATAAATTAATACCAATAATAGTTACTTTATTGGCCTATATTGTAATCATTAGAATAGCTTACATAACATGTATTGTAGAACTCCTGTCAGTGGGTAGCCATTACCATCGTGGTTTTCTAAGTTTAACATTTTAAAATCCATACAGATCCTGGCATGCTGTGCCTAGCAGACCCATCAATAATTAATAAGTTAGTTACATTTTGAAACTATTTATTATGTCAATTTTCAATCATATACTAAAGTAAAGAGAATAGATAATGAATTTTCATGGACTCAAAACAATTTCCACAGTAATCAGTTTGGCATTCTTTATCATCTATATACTACTTTTATTGTGTTTCGTTTTGTTTTGTTTGCTTTTTAGCTGGAGTGTGCCAGAATGACTTCCAGACATCACAGCATTTTCCCTGTAAATACTTAAATATGTGTGAGATGGATTTTTTTAATTAAAGACTTTTCAATGTTAGGACCTTCTATGAGTTTGCTAAAGCTGCCATAACAAAGCATCATAGACTAGGTGGCTTAAACAACAGAAATTTTCTCACAATTCTGAGGCTATGTGTCTAAGTTCAAGATGTTGGCAGAGTTGGTTTCTTCTGAGGCCTGTTTGGCCAACTTGATGGCCATCTTCCTGTTGTGTCTTCTCTCTATATCTGCCTGTATCCTAATTTCTTATTCTAGGAACATAAGTCATATTGGAATTGGACCCATGCTTATGACTCCTTTTACCTTAATTTCTTCTTATAGTTAATGAGAGTTAGGGCCTCAATATGAGAATTTTGGGAGGACACAATCAGCACAAAACAGATCTATGCATTGACAGAGAATTGTAATGGCCATGGAAGTGCATGGCTTGGATATCCTGCAATGAACTGTGTCATCTGAGTCCCCAGCTGCTGTACCCTGAGATCTTTTGCAATCTTTACACCAAACCCACACTAACTGCTTCTAGTCGATGATGGGGCACAGTGGGGATACCAGAGCCAGTCATTTCTGCCCTACATGGATCTCCTCTAATGGGAAATAATTACTCTGGGACTCCTCAGTGTCCTAGTAGAGACTTTCTCACACAGTGTGAAGCCTTCTCTTCCATTCTTCTTTCTTTTCTTTCTTCCTTCTCCCCACTCTTCCTCACTTCCTTCTTTCTTTCCTTCCTTCTCTTTCTCTTTTCACAATTGTGAGACCTGTCTCATAGTCCAGAACCTTTCCCTATCTATCTCTGTTCTCTCTTTTTTCCTAGCCAGGTATATTTCCTAACAAATCTTGTAAATGTCTAATTCTATCTTGATGTTTGCTTCTTGGACACAAGAAGCATACTAAATAACAAATGTGGAAATCTACAATAAAGCAATCAAGTAAATGAATGGCAATGCTGGGAGTCAGGTTTCTCCTTAGGGGAATGAGCTGTTTCAGATAAGCAGGAGTAGGAGCTGGTCCATGTGGTGATACACTGCAGTTGAAGAAATCAATAAGAAGTCATGTTTATCTTAGTGTGCATGCTAATGGTTATCTGTAAGATATTTATAGATAAGTATATATATACAGGTTAGTATATATACATGTATATACATACATATTCCTTTGTCAGCTGAGAAGGCCCAGAAAAATGACATTTCAGGAGCAATGAGTGCACTTATCATTTAGATGTTGGTTTGTAACACCATTTTTCAATAAAAGGAACCAGGCCTCCTTAAAGAAATGATTGGTCCCAGTACTGTGGCAAGATATCTGCAAGATGAGCTTGGAGCATCTTGAGGTGCCAGAAAGTAAGGAAATGCTAAACAAAACAATAAAATAAAAACACCCACACTCACAATGATGGGAGTATGTCAAAGGGACTTAAGAGCCAATGTAAGTGACCCCTAATCGCCAACACTGAAATAATCTGAACAATAAAATAAAATTGTATTGGACTATAATGCAAAGTAAAAAATAAATATTGACAATTCCATACAGATATATATGACAATTCCATACAGATATATATATATGACTGAATAAATAAATGGGAGAGAAAAACAAATCTAAGCAGAAAAATTTCATATAATTTACATAGATATTCCACCCTAAAGCACAATGCACAATTCCTTACTCCTCAATTGTGGGCTGCACATGTTTACTTTCTCCCAAAGAGTTCAGTATTAAAAAAAAATTAAAAAGGAAAAGAATAACTTTACAGTAGAGAAACTGACAAACACAGCTCTGTCAGATGATCAAGGTAAGTGTTAAGAGTGATAAGTCATGTCATGTTGATAGTATGTACTCTTGATCTGTTGTGATGAAAATCATACTTTACCTATGTGATTGTGCTCTCAAAAACTCATAACCCCAGTTTAATCATAAGAGAAACATGAGACCAATCTCCAATGAGGGACATTCTACAAAACACCTAATCAGTACTCCTCAAAACTGTCAATATTATCAAAAGCAAGGAAAGTCTGAACAACTGCCACTGCCAAGAGAATTCTAAGTAAACATAAGAATTAAATGTAAAATGGTATGATGGATAGTACCATAGAATAGAAAAAGGACATTAGGTAGAAAATAAGGAAATCTGAATAAAATATGGACTTTAAATAATGCATTATATTGGTTCATTGATTATAATAATTGTACTATCACTTTAAGATATTAATAATAGGGGAAGCTAGGTGTGGGATACATGGAAATTTTTGTGCTATTTTGCGACTTTTCTGTAAATTTAAAATAAAAAAAATCTGTAAGACAAAATGCCATGTGGATTATGATTGCTATAACTAGTATTTATTTAGCACTTTCCAGGCTACAAAGCACTCTCTACTGCATTAACTCATTGAAAGATAAATCCATTACCTTCCAGGATTTTATGATGAGATCATGTTATGAAGCCTGTCTAAAAAGCACATTAATAAAACATGTAACTGTCATTATTTCAATAAAATCATGTTCTGCTCAGGAAAAAAAAAAGTGAATCATAAAGGACCTGAATTTACCAGCACAGCTTTTAATTTCTGGCAAATTTCACATCTTTGCTCTGTGTGTCAAACCAGTTCTGGGCATGTTGGGTTTCTATTTTGCAGATCTCCAGTGATTTTAACAGCAGTTGTGAATACTTAATGAAATTCATCATGCATTTGCAACAAATTGCTCACCTTTCCCAACCCCAGAGAGAAGTGTGGAAGGAAAAGAAAAGAAGCTCATGACGAATTCTATCCCTCCTCACCAGAGCAGGAGGGAATAATTGACAGAACAGGTGCCTGCCAGAGATCCAGCAAGCACTTGGGTGTTTCAGGGCAGCTCCTCTCCATATGCATTTTTTGTTCATCTTCCTCTCCAATATCACTCTGTCATGCCACTTCACTCCTTCCCTTTCTTTATCTATGTGTCACTTTCTCCTCCTCTGCAATGCTTTAGACCAATCGGGAAAACTCAGAAAAATCCCCAAGTCCTACAGATGCCCACATGTGGTACTCAGGAAAAATAGGTAGCTAAGTATAGATCAGAGTGTTAATTGACTTCTCTGATCCCATAAATGCCCTAAAGTACTTATTCACTTTTCTGAAACTTCTCATTTCCTTATTTCATTTTCCCTTGGACATATAAGAATCAGGTAGGAACCAATCTGGACCTACTATCAATGTATGAAATGACCTCCCACTCCAAACACGCTAGCATTTTGATGGGCCTGTGAGGCCAACAATGGTATGTCTCTTGACCATAAATCATCATAAACCTATAATATGTAAATTGAAAAAATTCCTGATAGGAAGATGGTAGTGGAAGAGGAGGACCCTAGAATTGCCTCATACTGTGAATACAAGTGTATAACTATCAAATCATCCTAAATACCCCAGGAATTGACTGAAGACTAACAGAACAAACTCCACAACTAAAGAGAGAAAAGGCACATTGAATATGGTAGAAAGTGCAGAGACATGGTTTAGGGGAGAAAAGGATCATGGCTACCATGGAGGGGTGGGAGCCATGGTCACAGAGAAGGGCAAGAGAGAGAGGAGCACACAGAAGAATGCACAAAGAGAAAGTTTCCCCATAGCCACTGGCTTCATTTGAGAGGGGCTGAATTTCGTGAGTTCTTACAGCCAGTAGGGCATAAAGCCTGGATATATATTTTTTTTAATTTTCAAACTTTTTTTTTTAAGATTTTATTTATTTATGCATGAGAGACACAGAGAGAGAGAGGCAGAGACACAGGCAGAGGGAGAAGCAGGCTCCATGCAGGGAGCCTGACGTGGGACTCAATCCCAGGCCATCACACCCTGGGCTGAAGGCAGCACTAAACCGCTGAGCCACCAGGGCTGCCCAAGCCTGGAATTAAAGGTCAGTGGGCTTGCCTGGGATAGAGCTCAGAGGGCACTATTTGCTCCTGGAGAGAAGGCAGACAAACAACCCAGGAGCATATGGCATGGAAACAGTGATCTGAAGAGCACCTAGGGTACACAGCTGCGGGATAATATGCTCTTCTAAGAGCATGTCCCTAAGAGGAAGTGTTCACAGAGACACCTGTATAGTAACAAAAGAGCTGGGCTATATTACCTCCCTCTGCTACCCCTCAGTATAAACACAGAGCCACCAGTGGGAAGCAGCTCAACACCCAGGCTGGCTGCCTAACTTATTTACACTAAGCCCCACCCCTCCAGCACACTGGTGAACTTCCCTTCTCAGTCAGGCAAGGTAGGCCCCTTCCCCAGAAGACCAGCACAAAACCCCACCCACATCATGTCTCCCAATGAGTTTTGCAAGACCTCAGTTCCCAAGGAGGTGGTAACAAGTCTCATTTCACAAGCAGACCAGAGCACATCCAGCTAAAACTCGCCATATGAAGGCCAAGGACCAAACGCTGCCCACAGCAGGCAAGGAGAGCCTATGCAGGTGACTGGTCTTAAGGATAGAGCAGCCAAAACACAACAACACATCACAACATCACTGGAGATACTCCCTGAAGCACCAGGCCCAGGGCACTACATGACCTCTTATTTATAAGACCATTACTTTCAGGAGCAGGAGACATAACTGGCTTTTCTAACACAGAGAAGCAGGCAGAGACTTAAACAAAATGAGAAGACAGAGTAATTTATCCCAGATGAAAGAACAAGATAAGGCCACAGCAAGAGAGCTAAGAAAACAGATATAAGTAACATGTCAATGGGAAATTTAAAGAAGTGATCAAAAGAATACTCGCTGGACTT
The DNA here is from genome assembly GCF_053574225.1 of Canis aureus. Classification (NCBI taxonomy): domain Eukaryota; kingdom Metazoa; phylum Chordata; class Mammalia; order Carnivora; family Canidae; genus Canis; species Canis aureus. The sequence continues at coordinate 14,095,311 of NC_135613.1, read as the reverse complement.
GAAAAAAGAATGGAAGATACAGTGAGACACTTACCACAGAGATAAAAGACTTAAAAAAGAATCAATCAGACATGAAGAGTGTAATAAACAAGATTAGAAACATACTTGATGCAATGAACAGCAGGCTGGATGAAGAAGAGGAATGAACTATGATCTAGAAGAAAAAATAGTGGAAAGCAATAAAACTGAACAAAAGAGAGAAAGAAGAATTATGCCAAATGAGAATAGACTTGGGGAACCTGGTGACTCCATCAAATATAATAACATTCATATTACCAGAATCCTAGAAAAAGAAGAGCGAGAAAAAGGGCAGAAAATTTACTTGAAGAAATAATAGATGTAAACTTCCCTAATCTAGGGAAGGAAACAGACATTGGATCCAGGAAGCACAGAGAAATCCCATCAAAATCAACAAAACCAGACCCACACTAAGACTGTAATTAAAAGCTGCAAAGTATAGTGATAAAGAAAAATTCTTAAAAGAAACAAGACAAAAGAAGTTATTAACTTACAGGGGTAAACCCATAAGATGATCAGCAGATTTTTCAACAGAAACTTTACAGGCCAGAAGACAGTGGCATTATATATTCAAAATGCTGAGTAGCAAAAATCCGCAGTCAAGAATACTCTATCCAGCAAGGCTATCATTGAATAGAAGGAGACATAAAAAGTACCCCAGAAAACAAAACCTAAAGGAGTTTGTGACCATTAAACCAGCCCTGCAAGATACTTAAGGGCACTCTTTGAGTGGGAAAGGAAGAAAAAAAGTGACAGTATAAAGGTAGGAAACACAAAAACAATAAAAACTAATTATTCTATAAAAAAAACAAAAAACTCACAAAAAAGTAAAATACAATAGCATATACCTAAAATAAGGAGAGGAGAGAAGAAAAAAATGGGTTCAAATGTAAACGGCCATATATCAAAAACCACTAATAAACATGCAAATAATAAAGAGAAAAGAATCCAAGTATATCAGTATATCACTAAAGAAAATCAGCAAAACGTGAAGGAGAGAAAGACAATAAAGGATTGGAGAAACTTTCCAAAAACAACAAACAAGTAATAAAATGGCAATAAATACATATCTATCAATAATTACTTTGAATATAAATTGACTAAATAATTCAATTAAAAGATACAAGGTGTCAGAATGGATTTTCAAAAAAGATCTTTCTATATCCTACCTATAAGAATTTCACTTCAGACTTAAAGACACCTGCAGATTGAAAGTGAGGGAATGGAGAAACAATAATCATGCAAATGGATGTCAAAAGAAAGTCAGAGAAAATTAACTTTAAAACAAAGACTGTAAAAAGAGACAAAGAAGGACTCTATATAATAATAAAGGGGACAATCCAACAAGAAGATATAACATATGTAAACATTTGTGGATTCAACATGGGAGCACCCAAACACATAAAACAATTAATAACAAACATAAAAGAACTAATTAATAATAGTACAATAATAGTAGGTGACTTTAACACCCCACTTATATCAATGATCATCAGCTAAACAGAAAATCAACAAGAAAACAATGGCTATGAATGACACACTGGACCAAATGTACTTAACAGACAGACTCAGAACATTCCATTCTAAGACAGTAGAATACACATTCTTTTTGAGTGCACATGGAGCATTCTCCAGAACATATCCTACATTAGACCACAATACAGGTCTTTACAAATTCAAGAACACTGGTGTCATGCCGTATACCTTTTCTGACCACAATGCTATGAAACTAGAAGCCCAGCATCAGAAAAAAATCTAGAAACCCTACAAATACATGGAGGTTAAACAACATGCTACTAAACAATAAATGGGTCAACCAAAAAATAAAAGAAGAATTTTAAAAATACATGAAAACACAATGGTCCAAAACTTTTGGGATGTAGCAAAAGCAATTCTAAGAAGGAAGTTTATAGGCTGACCTCAAGAACAAGAAAAATCTCAAATAAACAACCTAACGTCACACCTAAAGGAGCTAGAAAAAGAACAAACAAAGCCTAAAGCCAGTAGAAGGAAGGAAATAAGGAATATTAGAGCAGAAATAAATGATATGGAAACTTAAAAAACAATAAAATAGATCAGTAAAACCAAAAGCTGGTTCTTTGAAAAAATTAATTAAATTGACTTATCAAAAAGAAAAGGACCCAAATAAATAAAATCACAAATGAGAGAGGAGAAATAACCAACACCACAGAAATACAAAGAATCAGAAGAGAATATTATAAAAACCACATGCCAACTAACTGAACAAACTGAAACAGGAAGAAATAGACAATTTGAACAGACTGATAACCAGCAAAGAAACTGAATCAATAATCAAAACATTCCCAAAAATAAAAGTCCAGGACCAGATGGCTTCACAGGCGAATTCTATCAAATATTTAAAGACGAGTTAAAAATTATTCTCAAACTATTCCGACAAATAGGAAAGGAAGAAAAACTTCCAAATTCATTGTATGAGGTCAGCATTACCCTGAAACCAAAACCAGATAAAGACACCACAAAAAAAAAAAGAGAACAGGCCAATATCTCTGGTGAACATAGCTGTAAAAATCCTCAGCAAAAGATTAGCAAACCAAATCCAACAACATATTAAAAAGATTATCCACCATAATCAACTGGGATTTATTCCTGGGTTACAAAGTTGATTCAATATTTGCAAATCAATTAACATGACACATTAAATTAACAAAAGAAAGAAAAAGAACCATATGATCATTTCAATAGAAGCAGAAAAAAAAGTATTTGACAAAGTACAACATCCATTCATGATAAAAATCTCAACAAAGTAGATTTAGAGGGAACACACCTCAATATAAATAAAGACCATATATAAAAACTCACAGCTAATATCATCCTAAACAGAGAAAACTAAGAGCTTTTCCTCTATGGTCAGGAATGTGATAAGCAAGAATGTCCACTCTCACCACTCTAATTCAACATGGTACTGGAAGTCCTGCCATAGCAATCAGACAACACAAAGAAATAAAAGGCATATAAATCAGGAAGGAAGAAGTAAAGCTTTCACATTTTCCTCAAAAAATTAAAAATAGAACTACCCTACAATCCAGCAATCACACTATGAGGCACTTACCAAAGAATACAAAATACAAATTCAAAAGAATACATACACCCCAATGTCTATAGCAGCATTAACTACAATAGCCAAATTATTGAAACATCCCAAGTGTCCGTATACTGATGAATGGATAAAGGAGATACTGTATATATATTGTGTATATACACAGTGTGTATACACACACACACACACACACACACATACACACACTGGAATATTATTCAGCCATAAAAAAGAATGAAATCTTGCCATTTACAATGGCATCGATGGAGCCAGAGAGTATAATGCTAATCAAAATAAGTCAGTCAAAGACAAATACCATATGATTTCACTCATATGTGGAATTTAAGAAACAAAACAAACAAGGAAAGGAGGGAGATAAAACAGAGAGAGGGAGAGAGAGAGAAAGAGAAGCAAACCATGAAACAGACTTTTAACTACAGGGAACAACCTAATGGTTACCAGAGGAGAGGTGGGTTGGGAAATAGGTTAAAGAGGTGATGAGAATTAAGGAGGGCACTTATGATGCACACTGGATGATGTACCGAAGTGTGGAATCACTGTATTGTACATTTGAAACTAATATTACACTATATGTTAACTAACTGGAATTTATATAAAAACTTTAAAAAGAGAAAAAAGACAAGAAAATTCTGACACAAATTCCAAATACTCTTGATTATAAAATGAGAGGATTCAAGATGCAGAGGTTGCACGATGACTCTAGACACATGCTAGCCATGAACTTTAAGATGCTCACAGGCTCAGTTTCCTTATTTGTAAAAGTGGAATATTAACAGCAGCATCTGAAGGTATTGCGAAATTTAAAGGCAAAATGTGTTCTGAGTACATTTTAAACATTTGATGAATATTAGAGGAGAAAAAAATCTATTTGAGATAAGAGTAGCATATGTTAAAATGACTCTTCCTTCTAGGTTCACATTTTATAAAAATAACAAACATTCATCTTGGTCTCAGGATAATGTGTGTTAAATTTTCTTTTATCCTGTTTTTGAAATAAATATTGAATGTTGTTCTAAATAAATCATGTAGCTGTGCCTGGGTGGCTCAGTCAGTTAAGCACCCAACTCTTAATTTCAACTCTGGTCATGATTTTAGGGCCATGAGATTGAGCCCCATGGTGGGCTCCATGCTGGGCACAGAGCCCGCTTAAGATTCATTTTCTCTTTCTCTCTCTTTCTCTCTCCCTCTCTCTCTCTCTCTCTCCCCGCCCCCTTCTGCCCCTCCCCTCCTTCCCCTACTCCCTTCTCATGCTCACTCTCTCTCAGGTAAATAAATAATAAATAGATCATGTAACATGGTATTCATAAAAATAGTCATAAACATACAACATATCACAAATACCTAGTCCTAAATCTGACACATATTTTTGCAAAGACAGATGCTAAGGAAGTATATATGTGACTTAGAAGTTGAAATTATCAGGATTTCATCAGTTCTTTGAAAGCAAATCATTATTTTGTTAATCTTTTTAAATCAACCACTTAATGGAACTCCTGGGTGGCTCAGTGGTTGAGTGGCTGCCTTTGGCTCAGAGAATGACACCAGGATCCTGGGATCGAGTTCCGCATCAGGCTTCCCATGGGGAGCCTGCTTCTTTCTCTGCCTATGTCTCTGCCTCTCTCGGTTTCTCTCATTAATAAATAAAAAAAAATCTTTTTAAAAATAAATAAAAATAAATCAACCATTTAGCAATATTCTAAGCATGTAAGTTTTCTATATATTTGGATGAATAAATAAATGATAACAAATATACTAAATTTTTACATATTTACTGAGAACACCTGGTGAATACACATAGCATATAAATGAAATAATCTGACTTTTATGTACCTTATCTGAGGAAATTTTTAAAATCCATCCCGCCCATACCTCTGCTACTTGCATTTGGAGGGCCACCCACCACCATTACAATCACCAAGAAAAAAATGTGAACAATATCACTGTCATGTCTCAAAGCATCTGATTTGGTCTCTTCCTCAGAATTCAAACTGCTCCAAGTTGTGTGTGACAAATAAGCACACACGATTCAGTGGTGAACAAGAACTATAATCAAAACTATTATTGTACATCTGTTCTTTTCTCAAAGAATTACAAAGTTTGGACCAGGAGTGCAAATGCCAGGATTAGGTATGATGTTTACAAAAGAGTAAGAAAGGCAAACAGAATTTCAGATGATAGGCTAGTTTCCTTTACTCTGATTTTACACAATGAATATTACCCTAATATCCTTTTTGGGAGCACCTGGGTGGCTCAGTGGTTGAGCATCTGTCTTCAACTTGGGGCATAATCCCAGGGTCCTGTGATTAAGTCCTACATCAGGCTCCGCACGGGGAGCTTGCTTCTCCCTCTATGTCTCTGTCTCTCTCTCTCCGTGTCTCTCATGAATAAGTAAATAAAATATTTTTTAAAATATAACCTTTTTGAATACTAACCTCAGAGTATACCCTCTTCTTACCTTTTGCTTTACAGTGGCATCTCATAGGAAGGAAACTAATATTATATCAGCAACTACATTCTTTCTCAGACACAATAGAGAAAACAACTACATTTAATCAACACTATAATAACATTTGGTTGTGTTTTTTCTTTCATTTTTCTGTATTATGGGATAAATACTCAGACTGTGACTAATCCTTATAATTAATACATCAGTTTGCCTCCCTTCCCTTAATTTCTCCAACATGCAAGAGATTGTTAGAGACACTCCTTACATCAGAAAACAAGATGATACTCACACTGTATCCAACTCAATATAGAGAAAGGTTTTTTTTTTTAGGTTTCATTTTTTTTATTTATTTATTTATTTATTTATTTATTTATTTATTTATTTATTTATATTTTTTTAAATCAGTTTATTTTTTATTGGTGTTCAATTTACCAACATACAGAATAACACCCAGTGCTCATCCTGTCAAGTGCCCCCCTCAGTGCCCATCATCCATTCACCTCCACCCCCCGCCCTCCTCCCATTCCACCACCCCTAGTTCGTTTCCCAGAGTTAGGAGTCTTTATGTTGTCTCCTTTCTGATATTTCCCACACATTTCTTCTCCCTTCCCTTATATTCCCTTTCACTATTATTTATATTCCCCAAATGAATGAGAACATACACTGTTTGTCCTTCTCCGATTGACTTACTTCACTCAGCATAATACCCTCCAGTTCCATCCACGTTGAAGCAAATGGTGGGTATTTGTCATTTCTAATGGCTGAGGAATATTCCATTGTATACATAAACCACATCTTCTTTATCCATTCATCTTTCGATGGACACCGAGGCTCCTTCCACAGTTTGGCTATTGTGGACATTGCTGCTATAAACATCGGGGTGCAGGTGTCCCGGCGTTTCATTGCATCTGTATCTTTGGGGTAAATCCCCAACAGTGCAACTGCTGGGTCGTAGGGCAGGTCTATTTTTAACTCTTTGAGGAACCTCCACACAGTTTTCCAGAGTGGCTGCACCAGTTCACATTCCCACCAACAGTGCAAGAAGGTTCCCTTTTCTCCTCATCCTCTCCAACATTTGTGGTTTCCTGCCTTGTTAATGTTCCCCCTTCTCACTGGTGTGAGGTGGTATCTCATTGTGGTTTTGATTTGTATTTCCCTGATGGCAAGTGATGCAGAGCATTTTCTCATGTGCATGTTGGCCATGTCTAGGTCTTCCTCTGTGAGATTTCTCTTCATGTCTTTTGCCCATTTCATGATTGGATTGTTAGTTTCTTTGGTGTTGAGTTTAAGAAGTTCTTTATAGATCTTGGAAACTAGACCTTTATCTGATACGTCATTTGCAAATATCTTCTCCCATTCTGTAGGTTGTCTTTTAGTTTTGTTGACTGTATCCTTTGCTGTGCAAAAGCCTCTTATCTTGATGAAGTCCCAATAGTTCATTTTTGCTTTTGTTTCTTTTGCCTTCGTGGATGTATCTTGCAAGAATTTACTGTGGCCGAGTTCAAAAAGGGTGTTGCCTATGTTCTCCTCTAGGATTTTGATGGAATCTTGTCTCACATTTAGATCTTTCATCCATTTTGAGTTTATCTTTGTGTATGGTGAAAGAGAGTGGTCTAGTTTCATTCTTCTGCATGTGGATGTCCAATTTTCCCAGCACCATTTATTGAAGAGACTGTCTTTCTTCCAATGGATAGTCTTTCCTCCTTTATCGAATATTAGTAGACCATAAAGTTCAGGGTCCACTTCTGGGTTCTCTATTCTGTTCCATTGATCTATGTGTCTGTTTTTGTGTCAGTACCACACTGTCTTGATGACCACAGCTTTGTAGTACAACCTGAAATCTGGCATTGTGATGCCCCCAGATATGGTTTTCTTTTTTAAAATTCCCCTGGCTATTTGGGGTCTTTTCTGATTCCACACAAATCTTAAAATAATTTGTTCTAACTCTCTGAAGAAAGTCCATGGTATTTTGATAGGGATTGCATTAAACGTGTAAATTGCCCTGGGTAACATTGACATTTTCACAATATTAATTCTGCCAATCCATGAGCATGGAATATTTTTCCATCTCTTTGTGTCTTCCTCAATTTCTTTCAGAAGTGTTCTATAGTTTTTAAGGTATAGATCCTTTCCCTCTTTGGTTAGGTTTACTCCTAGGTATCTTATGCTTTTGGGTGCAATTGTAAATGGGATTGACTCCTTAATTTCTCTTTCTTCAGTCTCATTGTTAGTGTATAGAAATGCCACTGATTTCTGGGCATTGATTTTGTATCCTGCCACGCTACCAAATTGCTGTATGAGTTCTAGCAATCTTGGGGTGGAGGCTTTTGGGTTTTCTATGTAGAGTATCATGTCATCGGCGAAGAGGGAGATTTTGACTTCTTCTTTGCCAATTTGAATGCCTTTAATGTCTTTTTGTTGTCTGATTGCTGAGGCTAGGACTTCCAGTACTATGTTGAATAGCAGTGGTGAGAGTGGACATCCCTGTCTTGTTCCTGATCTTAGGGGAAAGGCTCCCAGTGCTTCCCCATTGAGAATGATATTTGCTGTGGGCTTTTCGTAGATGGCTTTTAAGATGTCGAGGAAAGTTCCCTCTATCCCTACACTCTGAAGAGTTTTGATCAGGAATGGATGCTGTATTCTGTCAAATACTTTCTCTGCATCTAATGAGAGGATCATATGGTTCTTGGTTTTCCTCTTGCTGATATGATAAATCACATTGATTGTTTTACGAGTGTTGAACCAGCCTTGTGTCGCGGGGATAAATCCTACTTGATCATGGTGAATAATTTTCTTAATGTGCTGTTGGATCCTATTGGCTAGTATCTTGTTGAGAATTTTTGCATCCATGTTCATCAGGGATATTGGTCTGTAATTCTCCTTTTTGGTGGGGTCTTTGTCTGGTTTTGGAATTAAGGTGATGCTGGCCTCATAGAACGAATTTGGAAGTACTCCATCTCTTTCTATCTTTCCAAACAGCTTTAGTAGAATAGGTATGGTTTCTTCTTTAAACGTTTGATAGAATTCCCCTGGGAAGCCATCTGGCCCTGGACTTTTGTGTCTTGGGAGGTTTTTGATGACTGCTTCAATTTCCTCCCTGGTTATTGGCCTGTTCAGGGTGTCTGTTTCTTCCTGTTCCAGTTTTGGTAGTTTGTGGCTTTCCAGGAATGCGTCCATTTCTTCTAGATTGCCTAATTTATTGGCGTATAGCTGTTCATAATATGTTTTTAAAATCGTTTGTATTTCCTTGGTGTTGGTAGTGATCTCTCCTTTCTCATTCATGATTTTATTAATTTGAGTCTTCTCTCTCTTCTTTTTAATAAGACTGGCTAATGGTTTATCTATCTTATTAATTCTTTCAAAGAACCAACTCCTGGTTCTGTTGATCTGTTTCACAGTTCTTCTGGTCTCGATTTCGTTGAGTTGTGCTCGAATCTCAATTAACTCTCTTCTTCTGCTGGGCATAGGGTCCATCTGCTGTTTTTTCTCTAGCTCCTTTATGTGTAAGGTTAGCTTTTGTATTTGAGTTCTTTCCAGTTTTTGAATGGATGCTTGTATTGCGATGTATTTCTCCCTTAGGACTGCTTTTGCTGCATCCCAAAGATTTTGAACGGTTGTATCTTCATTCTCATTAGTTTCCATGAATCTTTTTAATTCTTCCTTAATTTCCTGGTTGACCCTTTCATCTTTTAGCAGGATGGTCCTTAACCTCCACGTGTTTGAGGTCCTTCCAAACTTCTTGTTGTGATTTAGCTCTAATTTCAAGGCATTATGGTCTGAGAATATGCAGGGGACGATCCCAATCTTTTGGTATCGGTTCAGACCCGATTTGTGACCCAGTATGTGGTCTATTCTGGAGAAAGTTCCATGTGCACTTGAGAAGAATGTGTATTCAGTTGAGTTTGGATGTAAAGTTCTGTAGATATCTGTGAAATCCATCTGGTCCAGTGTATCATTTAAAGCTCTCGTTTCTTTGGAGATGTTGTGCTTAGAAGACCTATCGAGGGTAGAAAGAGCTAGATTGAAGTCACCAAGTATAAGTGTATTATTATCTAAGTATTTCTTCACTTTGGTTATTAATTGATTGATATATTTTGCAGCTCCCACATTCGGGGCATATATATTGAGGATTGTTAAGTCCTCTTGTTGCATAGATCCTTTAAGTATGAGATAGTGTCCCTCTTCATCTCTCACTACAGTCTTCGGGGTAAATTTTAGTTTATCTGATATAAGGATGGCTACCCCTGCTTTCTTTTGAGGACCATTCGAATGGTAAATGGTTCTCCAACCTTTTATTTTCAGGCTGTAGGTGTCCTTCTGTCTAAAATGAGTCTCTTGTAGACAGCAAATAGATGGGTCCTGCTTTTTTATCCAGTCTGAAACCCTGCGCCTTTTGATGGGGTCATTAAGCCCGTTCACGTTCAGAGTTACTATTGACAGATATGAGTTTAGTGTCATCATGATATCTATTCAGTCCTTGTTTTTGTGGATTGTTCCACTGAACTTCTTCTTAAAGGGGAATTTTAAGAGTCCCCCTTAAAATTTCTTGCAGAGCTGGTTTGGAGGTCACATATTCTTTCAGTTTCCTTCCCAGATTAGGAAAGTTTTCAGCTATGATTTGTTCAAATACATATTCTGGCCCTCTGTCCCTTTCGGCGCCCTCGGGAACCCCAATTAAACGTAGGTTTTTCTTCCTCAGGCTGTCGTTTATTTCCCTTAATCTATCTTCATGGTCTTTTAATTGTCTCTTTTTTCCTCAGTTTCCCTCTTTGTCATCAACTTGTCTTCTATGTCACTCACTCGTTCTTCCACCTGGTTGTTAGGACTTCTAGTTTGGATTGCATCTCATTCAATTGATTTTTAATTTCTGCCTGATTAGCTCTAAATTCTGCAGTCATGAAGTCTCTTGAGTCCTTTATGCTTTTTTCTAGAGCCACCAGTAGCTGTATAGTAGTGCTTCTGAATTGGCTTTCTGACATTGAATTGTAATCCAGATTTTGTAACTCTGAGGGAGAGAGGACTGTTTCTGATTCTTTCTTTTGAGGTGAGGTTTTCCTTCTAGTCATTTTGCTCAGTGCAGAGTGGCCAAAAACAAGTTGTGTTGGGAAAAGGAGAAAAAGAGAGAGAGAGAAGGAAAGAAAAGAGAAAAAGAAAAAAGAGAAAAGGAAGAAAAAAAGGAAAAAAGGGAAGAAAAAGAGAAAAAGAAAGGTGAAAAAAGGGTGGGGGAAGCAATCAGAAATTAAAAAAAAAAAAAAAACGCGGGGGGTATCTTCTGATTCTGTATACTTTAAGTCCCTTGACTTCCCCTGGAACTTGTCCGTCTAGTTGGTCTTCTGGGGGAGGGGCCTGTTGTGCTGATTTTCAGGTGTTAGCACTTGGGGGAGCTGCTCTGCCCCCTGCCTGGTGCAGGGCTCAGTGGGGGTTGTTTACCCCGTGAGGCCCCAGGAGGAATAACCCCCGTGACTGCGGCAGCTCTGGAAACCTGGATTTAGCTCCCACAGTAACTCCGGAGCTCTCTGTCTGCAGGGCCTGGAGGCTCGGGGCAGGGCCGCTGATCTGCTCAGCTCGGGGCAGGAGCATCCTTGCTGTCCTGGGCCCTCCCGGCCTCTGCCTGTCTCCGGGGGGAGGCCGGATCCTGGGCTGTGTCCCGGCGCCCTGTGCTCCGGGGCCTGCGCTGTTGGAATAGCCCGAGCCTCTCTGAGCTGCTCCCGCCCCGCAGCCCCCTCAGCGGAGCCGCCGCCCGAGCCCCCCGAGCTGCTCCGGGTCCCGCCGTGCGCGCTGCAGCCCTTAGGGAGCTCGGCGCACTCTCCCGGGGCGCAGGTGTCTGTTAGTGTCCCAGGGAGCCTGAGGGCATCCCCGCCCTCCTGGGTCCTGCTCCAACTCCCCGCGAGCCCCTTTCCGCCCAGGAAGGTTGGTGCAGCTCCTGCTTCTCCGGGACGGGGCTCTCCTGTCCTGGGGACACTCGCCCCGGCCTCAGCCCGGCTCCTCGCGGGGCCCCTCCCCCTTAGATGCCTTTTTGTTTATTTCTCTTTCCCCGTCTTCCTACCTTGATAGAAGTAGGAACTCTTCTCGCTGTAGCGTTTCAGCTGTTCTGTCTTTAAATCTCATGCCGAATTCGTAGATTTTCAGGATGATTGAAGGTTATCTAGGTAATTTGGTGGGGACAGGTGATTTGGGGACCCTACTCTTCTGCCATCTTTCTTATTTTATTTTTTAAAGATTTTATTTATTTCTTCATGAGAGTCAGGGAGGGAGGGAAAGAGGGAGGGAGGGAGAGAGAGAGAGAAGTAGAGACACAGGCAGAGGGAGAAGCCCAAAGTGTATTTTAAGTAATTTTATCATATATGATTATCTGGTCAAGTACCTATAAAAACACCAGTGTGAAATTGGGGAAACCAAGATAACATTTAAGGATCTGCATCATTTCAAAGGTTTGGAAAAGCAGGATAACTTCAATTTGAATAAAGTAGTCACAAGTGTGTGCATGTGCAGAGTGTGCCCCCAAATCCAAAATATTCAGCCACACACATCTTCCCCATAGATTCTCCCCAAAGCTATCTAACTCACCTGGTGCCCTGTGATTGCCCTACTTTTGATGACTCTTTGATTTGTTCACCTTTTCAAACCCATAAAACATAAACCATGTGTGAGTGAAACAGCCACATTTGCCATTGCCAAGATCCCATCTACAAAATAGTGTTTCATGCTGATGTCTCATCTTTATACATACATACATATATATATCAAATTTTACTTTTATTTTGGAAAGAACACTTAACATGAGATCCACCTCTTAACAGATTTTGTGGTATACATTGACTGTAGGTGTAATATTGTACAGCAGATATATAGAACTTATTTAATGTGTCCTGGTCAGTACTGTTAGAATTATGTTCGCCTTGTCATCTGAGAGCGGTGTTGTTAATTGTCCTATCCTTTTCCTGTTCTTGTCATGTGCACTTTTTTGTACTGCACATGTCCTGTCAGGTACCTCTCTAGAGGGACTTCTCTCTTTTCTGCTGCACTGAATGCCACCCTATCTCAAGATACCATGTCTGTGTCCCACTTGATGTTCTTCCCAACTTATTTTTGCTCTTAAGGTTTTTGTTTACATCCATTCCCTGTTGTAAGTTAGACACACTGAACATTAGATAAAAGGGGAGAAGACAAGTTTCGTGTTTCGTGGATACCCTTGGTTTCTCTGGGCGTTTTCGACTGCAGTGTTTTCCTACTTTAATGAGACTTGGTGTTCATGAGAATAGGGAGCAGCATAAAATGTAGTGATGCGAACAAATTTGAAAGGCCAAACACCATAGTAAAATTCGTCTTGGGGGACTCTCTAGAACTTTGAAGGAGAATTGTGGAGCACTATTGTATTTCAGCACTGCAGGTCCCTGCACAGGTGTGAGACACAGGGATGGTTTCCGGATACTGGATCTATACCAACAGTCTTTTTATGGAAAATATCCAATTGTTAGCTTTTCATGTGGGAGAAATCTCATTCACATTAAAGTAACTCAGTGTTTTAGAGTAGTGGAAAAAAAAATTACTCAGATACTGGAGATTAGATAATTCCCTGGTGAGTCTGTTCATTTGTTTAACGTAGTGGCTCTTTCAAAGTTTGGTCTTGGGACCAGTAACATTAGCATCACCTGAAAATTTGTTAGAAATGCAAATTATCAAGTCCCATTCCAGACCTTCTGATTGAAAAGCTCCTGGGTAGGGCTCAGAAATCTGTTTTCACAAACCGCCTGGGAGATTCTGGTGAATGCACAAATTTAAGAACAACTGGTTTCATGCATGTTTTTCAAAAGAAAGATTTTGAAATTTTTAATCCATTTTTTCCATCTTTCTTAATACTATAAAATCCTTTGAAATAATCCTTCAAGTCAGAGCGATAGTCCTTTTTTTCCCCAAGAGTATTAATTAAAGCAATCAGGTTTGTACTAGTTTGATAATTCAGCATATTGATAACCCAGAAAACATTCATGTTTATTTATTATTACAACTGTCATATTGTATTGTCTTGCACTGTAAATTCAGCACTGTAAATGGCCTGATGCATAGCTCTAACACCTGCATATTTCTAAGGGAAACAAGAAAGGTATGCCTGTAGCTCCTTTTTTTAGGATCTATGGATTAATAATAAAGCAATATTTAGGAATATTAGGAAGCTCAACTGTTTCACATTCCAGGTTTGAACTGCAGTGTTTTCCCCCAAAATATGAGATAGTACATGTAACATTGATTGCCTTGTGAAGCATACCAAAAGAGCTTAATGTTAGCTTTTATTATCCTGGTGCTCTTTAATACTATTCCAGAGAAGGCTACTGTATGCTTCCCTGTTTATGTCATTGTGAAGCTTGACCAAGTAACAAAAACAAAAAATAAAGAAAACCTCTCTTCAACAGCCCCCTTTCTAATATGGCTAGTGTATCCTTGAAGTTCTAAAGAGAATTTTAGAAATTAGTAGTGTATTAAAAATAAATTTCCTGGGGCACTTGGGTGGCTCAGTGGTTGAACATCTGCCTTTGGCTCGGGTCCTAATCCCTGGGTTCTGGGACCGACTCCCGCATTGGGCTCCCTGCAGGGTGCCTGCTTCTCCCTCTGCCTCTCTCTCTCTGTCTCTCATGAATAAATAAAATCTTTAAAAAAAAGGTGATATTTCTTGCTTAAAAGCCTGATGTTAATATAGTTCCATCAACTTTATTTTAGTTATCTTTTGGTATATCCTTCCCCATCCCTTTATATAAGACAGTTTTTGTCTTTTAAAGCATACTTAGTAAGCAGCATACAGTAAGGTTTTATTATTTCTATCCAACTTAAAAATCTTTGCTTTATGTAGAATGTTTATTTTACTAACATTTACTTTAATTATAGTTGTTAGTATACTTATTACTAAGTCTGCCATTTTGCTTTTCTCTATTTTTCCCTTCTCTTTGCTTTTCTCCCCTTGCTTGTATTTGCTTGTATTTCACTTGGACAATTCTGAAAAACCTGCCACCCTTTCCGTGAGGAGTGGCTGCCCCTCTGAGGTCTAATGTCAACCCTGACTGTGTACTAGAAACATCTGAGCAGCTTTGAAGAGTAGTGATGTGACATCTGGCCCTATGACCAGAGATCCTGACTTCAGTTGGCCTTGAGTGGGGTCAGGACACTGGTTATGTCTTAAGGTTTCCCATAGATAGCACTGGGAACAGGGCTTGAAGCTCTGCAGTGGAGGGTTGGTAGATGTTTAGGAAAGAGGAATTGTAGCAGAGGGAAGAGGGGGATAAAACAGAAGATGGCATTTCCAGAATTCCTTTCAGAGCCTAACAAAAAGTGACATAATAGGAAGGGTAATATGGGGCCTCCACCTCAGAACCCTGCATGTTCACCGATTGTGTGAATGAACTCTGCATTGTAGAGTGATATCCTTGTAGGTGTCCTGGATTTAATTAATCCTCATTAACTCTGTCTTTTCTCTTAGGTTTCCTTTCTCTCTCGTGACTGATGGTGATTCTCATCATCTCTTCATGTCATTTGGCACTAGCCTTCTTGGTTCCTGTTCATTTCCATATTCTCCCCAGTTGGCAAGGGCGTTCCAGGTTCTTATAACTTTATTATATAGGAGAATGCACTCTGGCCTGGCAACTACTGTACATGCACATTTATATACCCCAAATACCAATCTTGTTCAGTGAACAGTTTAACAGTTAATTGTCAGTATCTACTCTCATTAGAGGGACTTGGTAGGCAGAGCTTCTAAAGTTATATATAAATTAGGAAGTCTTCTGATTATTACTGAATTTGCCATTTTTACCATTTTGGGGATTTTAGATAAACTTTCTCTTGGCTTTTAGGATTAACAACGGATAAAAAGGCAATTTTGATGTACAAATAGTTTTCTGTATCTTTTAGTAACTTCCGTGATATGTTACATGACAAAGGGGAATAAAGATTATAGATAAAATTAGGTTGCTAATCAAGTAATCTTAAAATAGGTAGATTATCTTGGAGTATAATCACAAGGATCTTTTAAAGTAGTTAAGGGAACTAGAAGAGAGAACCAGAGGGATGGCAGCATGAGGGGACTCAGCCCCGCACTGCTGGCTTTGAAGACAGGGAAGGGGACCACTAGCCTCGGAATGCAGGCCTCCTTGATAAACTGATAAAGTTGAGGAGATGGATTCTCTGCTACACCTTCCATGAAGGAATGCAGCCCTGTGGACACCTTGATTTTTAATCCAGTGTGGTTCTTTTTAAACTTAAAACCTCCAGAACCATAAGATAATAAACTTGCTGTTTGCAGCCATTAGTCTTGTGGTAATTGGTTATAGCAGCAATGGGAAATGAATATATTGTTGAAAAGGATGAAAAGATTAGTAATGATAAAAATGAACATGCAAAGACTTAAAGGTTGTTATGATGGAATTCAGTATAAATTTGCTAAATATAATTTTTTAAACAATATTTGTACAATTTTTTTATTTTGTACAAATTTTAAATGACTTGGTGAAATGGAAATATTCTTGAGAAGGAGATTTAACAGAAGAAGTAATTTCAAGGCTTCTTGCAAGCCTTTTCTTTGATACTTAATTGCCTAATAGAAAATTAGTTCATAATCAATATTTTTAGAAGTAAGTTTATTTAAGGGACTTGAAATGGAACCATTTCTATTTCTCTGAGCATAATAGACTCAAATCCATTTTACTCCACAAAAGCAAAAATGCCTCTTTACCCCCCTTAGATTTCTTTTTAAACATTTATTCATCTAAGTAAAACATGGCTAAGCAAGCAGGAAGTCTGTTGTGGTATATATGGTTTTAATTCATTTTTATGGATGTCTGTATTTCATGGAAACATTTTAAAATATTTCCCCAAAGGAAAAACATTGTAAAAGTAAAAAAGAAAGGAAAATAACAAGAACGTTTTCCCCATCAACTAACATAATAGTAACAAATGAAACAAGAGGATGAAGCTGTCAGTTTAAACAATGCTGAAATGCTGCCCAGGGTCAGATGATTGCTAGCAGTCTGGTTATCTTCTGCATTGTTTTCATAAAACTGTCCAAGCTTATTTGGCAAAGTGGAAGTTTAGTCATTGCTGAAATTGTTTGCAAGACTCCTAAGAAAAATTCTTTAAAACATGTTTGAGATAATAAAGACTTTGGATGAAAGGAAACTGTGTAGTAGATGCTTTCTCTTTGAGGTCTATTATAGTCACTCTTGCCGCCCAGCCTAAATCGCACTATCTTGCCTTGTAAGTACTCAGAGAGAAAGGTTTCATTTTTGTGAAGAGCTGTCGGACACCCGGAAGCTTCACCTTCAATAAGATTATTTCTGGGCGAGAGAACAATTGAAGCATTGTTTCTTCAAAATCGCTGCAATACACTTCAGAAGCCCTCCTTGTAGAATAGAATACGCTTTCATTTATGTCCCATCAACTCTCATCAGAGCTTTTGTGTCCACCTCTCTTTTGTCTCCAAATGATGAGTAGAGTTGGCACTACACAAACTATTCAGAAAGGTGTTCTGAACTTACATTGTTTTGGAAGTTCTTCTTCTTTTTTTTAAAATTATTTATTTATCTTATTATGATAAAGCACACACACACGAGATCTCTCTGAACAAATATTTGAGTGTCCAGTCTCAGCATTATTACTACGAGCACAGTGCTGTATAGCCGGTCTCTAGAACATTTGCATCTTACACAATCAAAACTTTATGCAGAGTGAACAGTAATTCCCCATTCTCCAGCCCCCAGCTCCTGGCAGCCACTACTCTCTGCTTCTAGGAGTTTGACCACTTTCGATACTTTGCCGTATTTGCCTTTCTGTGACTGGTTTATGTCACTTAACACTGCTGCTACTTAGAGAACTCGGTCTTGGGAGGAGACGGCACCTATTCAGTGCCACTGACTCTATGCACTGGTGGCAGTGGTGGTAGGGGGTTTCTGAATGATTTTAAGATTATTTATTTATTTGAGAGAGGGGGAGAGAGAACACAAATGGGGAGAGGGGGCAGAGGAAGCGGGACAACAGGCTTTCTGCTGAGTTCAGAACTTAATGCCAGGCTTGATCCCAAGACCCTGAGATCATTACCTGCGGTGAAGGCAGATAGTTAACTGATTGAGCCACCCAGGTGCCCCTGATTGATGGGGTTAATGATTCAGACCACAAAACTCCCCTGAGTTAAAACACAATATTAGAAGATTGTAGGGAAATTTTTATTCTCCTAAAGACCATGGAAAAAAGGTGTAGTGAAAGATGTTAGGTTAGACACTTAAGGTTTTTTTTTTTTTCTATACTTAATTTGATTGTATGTTTGCTCTATTCAGTGATGTCAATGATTTTATGTGGGGACGTTTCTTTGATGAATTTAAAACCCATTTGTCTTCATTAAAAGTTAAGAGAAAGGAATGTCCCCCAGAATAAAAATATTTCTTTGAAGACAGAATAGGTTTTATCAAGAACATGGTAATAATACAGTGGAGTTTAGGATTATATATGAGAGATTATGAAAGGAAAGCAAAATGTCCATTGACAAATGAATAAACATGCAATGAAATATTACTCAGCCTTAAAAAAGAAGGAAATACTGAGATATGTTATAACACAGATAAACTTAGGGGACCTTATACTACATGAAATAAACCAGTCACAAGTAGACACACACTATGTGATTCCACTTATATGAGATATCTAAAATAGTCAAACACAGGAGCAGAGAACGGAATGGTGGTTGCCAGGAGTGTAAAAGGAGTTCAAGGAGTATAAAATTTCTGTTATAGAAGATGAATATGTTCCAGACATCTGCTGTGTAACATAGTGCCTATAATTAACAACGGATATTGTGTACTTTAATAAATGTTAAGAGGCTAAATTTTGTGTTTTCTTACCACAAAAACAAAATAAAACAAAAACCCCGCAGAAGAACAGGAAGAAATTTTGGGAGGTGATGGATATGTTTAGTAATCTTGGTTGTGGTGGTGGTATCACGGGTGTATGCATACACCCAAGCTCATCTAGATGTATACATTAAATATGTGCATTTTTAAAAGTCAGTTATACCTCAGTAAAATTTAAAAACTAAAATCAATCAACTTTTTCTTTGTAGAGACTTGCCTATCTTTCTGCCTTCTTTGAATTCCTTATTACCTTCACATACATCCTCCAGAGCTGTGTTGATTTGCAAAAGTGTTTTGCAGTAAAGGAGGGATTACAAGTGCCTATTTGCTTCTCTGTATATCCTTCTTCTGGAGGATACAGTCCCCGGCTGGAACGTGCAAAGATAATTCCCACTGATGTTTTCTGCTTTGCTCTGTTCCTATTTTCTGTAGTTTTTTGACAGGAAGTTTCAACAATCTCATTCTTAGATAAATAATTCTATTTTATTTTTCAGAATCTTAACTGGAAATTTAGGACAATTGAGAAAACATGCATTTTTCTAGATATTTTATATTAACATATTTCAGTAGTGAAAAGCTGGAAAGAATATACGTATTTGTTAATAGATTATGCTATTATGACATAGATTATATTTTCATAATGTATTTTAAAGGGAAAGAACAGATTATAATTATAAAATATGAGTTTAAACATGTAAAGTGTATGTGTGCTTTTGAAAAAATGATTGGAAGGATATAGAACAAAAATGCTGGCAGTAGTTATCTGTGGATGGCAGGATTATGCATTTTATGTGTAATTTTAACTTTAATTTATATACTTGCTTCTGGTTTATTTTTTTTTAAAACATTCCTTTTTTAAAACATTCCTTTTTTAAAAAAAAAAAACATTCCTTTCTCTTAACATTTAATGTAGACAAATAGTTTTTTTTTTTTTTAAGATTTTATTTATTTATTCATGGGAGACACAGAGAGAGAGAGAGAGAGGCACAGACACAGGCAGAGGGAGAAGCAAGCTCCATGCAGGGAGCCTGACGTGGGACTTGATTCCGGGTCTCCAGGATCATGCCCTGGGCTGAAGGCAGCGCTAAACCGCTGAGCCACCCGGGCTGCCGGACAAATAGGTTTTAAAGTTTTCTGACTTACTGTGATATTTGCCTTATTAAAACCACAATCAATTTGGGGTAGTAATTCCTAGCCCTACTTTGAGTGGCAGCTGCGAGAATTGTTTTCCAAGTTTGTGGACTTGAAGTAGGTGCTTTGTCAGTGACGTCATATACCTTCCTAGCAGGAGGCCTATATATTATGGTCATAGTCCCTCCATTAAATATTACAAGAAACCAAACAACTTCAGATTTTATTTGTTTGCTTGTTTATTCATTCATTTGAGAGAGGGCAAGAGCGAGTGCACTGGGAAGGGGCAGAGGGAAAGGGAGAGAAAGAACCTCAGCAGACTCCCCACCAAGCACATGCGGGGCTCCATCCCAGGACCTGAGCTGAAATCAAGAGCCTGACACTCAACCAACTGAGCCCCCCACGGGGTCCCCCAAATAACTTTATTAGTACTTCTGCAGACCATGGGGTGAATTGTTTTTGGAAATTGAAAGTCCCAGAAAATCTCTTACACATTAGGATGTAACATATTGGCATAGAAATGATATCCATTAAATGAAGATTTTTGCATCTTAATGGGATCTTGAAAATAATCCAGGAAAATGAGTACATTTGACAAGCATGAGAACTCAGCTTGTAGAGGCCAGCATCCCCTCAGCAGCAGAGATGTGACTACATGTACTCAAGGTCTCATGGCAGTTATTGGCATTTAACAAATGACTACTGAATAGCTACTGTGTGGCAGGCACTAGGCTAAATATTAAGAATTTTTGTTTCTATTTTGTTTTAAATTTGTTAGTAAGTTTCTTCCTAGTTTTGACCTTAGAAAGTTTTTATTCTGCTGTAAATGATCTGTTTATTCTCTGAAAACCTGTCATTGGATGTTAGCATATAGTACTTATTCACATTTTCTTTGCTTGAAACGCTGTTCTTCATTATATACTGTTTCCTAGTAGTTTTCTGTAAAGTGTTTCTTATTTGAAACATACAACATTTTACTTTCAATTAGATGAAAATTAAAAGAAAACATTCTCACTGAAGCAAACACAGTGGAAAAATATAAGGAATTCTCACAGGTGCACAAAGACATGCCCACACCTACACTGCACATAGAAGTGCAAATATGTACTCAAGGGTAATCTCTACCATCATTAACCTTGGTGTGCACTCTTCCAAATATTTTTTCTGTGCATTTAATATTACAGGTAAATAATGATATGGTTATTTCATACAACTGTTTTAAATTGTGTATTTTACCACACAATTTGCTTTTCTAAGGTTAAATTTCTTCTTTTAGGTTTTTTTTTATGTTAGACACATGAGCCTGTTTTTCTTAATGACTGTGTAGTATGTCACAGGACAGTTCATAGAATAATAATGATAATGGTTACTCTGTTGAGGATATCCGCTATAAACCTCCTTATCCATTTTTGTACAGTTTGTGGATTTTTGTATAAATAAATAGAAGTGGAATCACAAGGCCAAATAGGCTAAATTTTCAGTACTGGTTTTTAAGTTACCACTAAGTTGCCCTTAGAGTGGTACTGCAGATTATGTCTTCTTATTTCTTTATCCACACAACGTGTTATCAACTTGACTGAACTACAACTTAGGTAAGAAGATTATAGGACCAAATACCCTAATGTAATTTAGCTTTGCAGTTGGAATGTTTGTGTGGAAAGATTGGAATTAGTTCTTGTTATAAAATGGAACTACAATTGCAAAAATTCAGTTGTAAGAAATACTGTAATACCATTAAAATGTTTAACATGTGACGTCTGTAGAATGTTTTTTAAAAAGATTTGTTTATTTATTTGAGAGAGAGAGAAAGAGAGCAAGGGGAGGGGCAGAGGGAGAGGGAGAGAGAGAATCCTGAAGCAGACTCTCTGCTGAGCAACCAAGCCCAATGCTGGGCTTGATCTCAAGACCCTAGGTCATGACCTGAGCCGAAATCAAGAGTCAGCTGCTTATCCTGGTGAGCCACCCAGGAGCCCCTGTAGACTGTTTTTTAAGAGAGGGAGGGGATGGTAGCAGTGGACTTAGATGAAGAGCACTGCCAGAAATTATAGATACAGTAGCTTTATTTTTATTCTAAACTGAATATTTTGAATGCCTAAATATTAGAAGAGGGAATCAAAGAGACAGCCTGTACATTGGAATATAGTTTTAGCTGAACTCACCTTTGTACAAACTGCTAGTAATTCATTTATTTGATGAAATTCCTTGGGTATTTTAATAGTCAATACATAAGTTTATTTTTATCAGATAAGATTTTTGTAGGCGCTTTTTCCAAAGCTGCAATCACACTTAATGAGCAACTCTTCAGTGTCAATTTTGAACTCAAATAAAAACAAGGAATATTTTTTTCCTTCTTAATGTACACACACACACCATATTCCAAATTTCTAACTATGTACAACAGGTTCAGCTTTATGGGTAGGAATTGAATTTTTATTTTTCTCTCTCACATTGTCCTCACAGTTCCTCCTGAGTGAAAGTTCACATGCAGATGTACCAAAATCATCCTACAAACCTGTCATTTCACTTGTATTGTTTTCATAAATTTGCTACCTCCCTTGGTTCAAACATATTATTTTCTTCTTCAGTTCACCTGAAAATTGCTTCTTCAAGCCTTCATTTGGAACAGTTTGGATTTGGGCGTTGTCAGCAGTCCAGGGATATATTTGAATAAAGCCACACTCCCCAGATCTAGGGCAATGTCATCAATCACATGTGTGTCAGGGTTTCGTTTTGTGGCCTCACAAATCTTTGGCTTCAGAATGAGCTAAGTCCCTCATTTATGACCAGAGTCCACTGCTACACTTGATGGAGTCTTTCTATCAATTTCTAGAGGACTGGAGCATGTTTTCCCCCCATCCTCCAGATGAAGTTTGTACGTTTGAATGTGTAGGTTGAATATAAAGCTTTTTTTTCTTAAAGTTTTAAGTATTCCAGAAGAAGAAAATTTTATCTAAGAGAGCCACTTTTATAGGCAACTAAAGCTCAAGTATAAGTAGATCAAAAAAAGAATTATATTCCTAACTAAATTAGGCATTTGAAAACACTGAAGGAACGTTCCAAATATGAACAGTAGTTCTAGGTTGAATAGATTTGTCCTAAGCAGAGAATATAAAGGGAAAGCACATTATTCAATATAATCACTTTTTAAGTTAGAGAGGGAACCATAATCTACATTGAAAAAGTTAGAAACTGTAGAAAAGGAAAAAATTCCAGTAAAAATCAGCAAAGAGCATATTTATATGTATCAGTTTGTTTCCTTCTAGTGTTATATGTGTGTTTGTCTATTTAAAATTCCATTTGCATATAATATCATAATACTAAAATTAAGATTTATTAAGCACTCAGGTAATGTGTGAATTCCTGTTATTTTCTCATTCTAGTTCTAGTGAAGAATCTATTACATGTGTATTATTATTCTCATTTTTATAGATGTGAGGACTGAAGCTTGGAGCAGCAAATTTTCCAGGATATCAATTTAGTAAGTTTGACCCTTCGTCTCTGCACAACCATGTGGCATTGTCTTCACTTTGCAGTTAACATAATCATATTACATTCATTGTCCATGGTTCTGGGTAGTCTGTATAATGATAACTCCTAATGACGATACCATGTCCATTAAGTGGAGATGCCATAAAAATTGAATTATCCTGGAGTTGAAAATTGTAGTTAGGCTTTAAAAATTCCACAGGATGCTTTGTTAAATATATGTGCAATAATCTTTTCATGTTTTGCATTATTTTCTTTGGATATAGGTCCATGATTAAAATTTATGCCAAAAACAGAGAAAATTTGACATTTTCATGACTGTTGACTGTGTAATTAATCAAATTGTTTTCCAAAAAGGTTATATTAATCTCAAGATTTACCAGTAATTCCCCTCATCTTTACCAACATCAATATAATAGTTTCAGCTTTCATTAATTATTTGAAATAGAAATTTACTGAAATAATAATCCAAATATTGTAATGATTAAAATAATGAGTTTAAAGCTCATTACCCACCTCTCCCAAAGTCTTCGTTCTGGAGCATTGAATGTTACAGCTTCTTGTACTTGCTTCTAAGATATTTTCTATAGTATAATTTTGTATCTATTTACCTATCTGAAATAGTGTGACATGCATTATTCTCATCTAATCTAATTAGTTACCTAAGAGGTGGCTGTCACATTACCTGGAAGGTAATAATGGTTATATCAGATAATCTCAGAGAGGATCTGTTTCCTTGTTTTTGCTGCTCTCCAAGTGATACGTTGCTTTTGTTACTTGTGCATGCTCACCTGTTTTGAGAGGCAAGGGGGGTCTCTGTGTTCCTGGCCCAGCCTTAGTTTTAGGCAGGTCTTGAATCTCCCATTCTCAGTGGTGGGTTTGCTGCCACTACGTGGTATATTTGGAAACATCTGATGGATTGAGTTCAGGATGGTTTCCTGGCCCTTTCCTGAGGGAATGAGGCGTTTTTCCTTTTCCCTTTCTCCACTGCCCAGTCACAGTGGATCTTTTACTCGGCCCTCTCAGGCCTAGGGTTTGCTTCCTTTTCCCTGGTGGCTTAAACCTTTCATTACTAAGGGGAGAAGGTATCAGGTGGTACTTTGTGTTTTCCTCCAGGGGCTGCTGCTCCCTGAGTCCTGGCCTGCAGCACCACAGGAGGCTTTCTCCAGTCTTCCCCCCGTGCTTCCACTCCTTGTCCTGAAGATTCCTTATGCACATGGCCAGTCCTGTGTACATTGTCAGTGTAGGGAGAAGACTCCCTAGTGGGTGCAAAGTGCCCTGTGTCTGTGACCTTTAGGGTTTCTTTACTCTCACACTAGGTCACATTGGGCCTTGCACAATTCACTAAAAATGTAATTGAATTCCTCTTCTCAGAACTTATCAAATTCTTCTTATCTTGAGTGAAGATCTCGTCTTCCTGCTATTGCAGCTATTATGATGGTGTTCAGGCCCTGTCTTTCCTTTGATATCAGAGTAGTTGGTTGTTCTATTACCTCAGCTTTTGATGTGTCCAAGAACCATTATAATTTTGTGCATTACCCTGCTTTTTCTTATCATTAGTGTGGGAATGACACTCTTACCAGCTTTGTACATCTTAGGTAGAAACTGGAAGTCTGCCTTTATGAAAAGCATTTTGTGAGTCACAGGATTCTTTGTGGATAGGTTTTTGTTGCTTGTTTGTTTTGTTGTGTTTCAGCACTTTAAAGATGTTCCAACTTTTCTTTGCCTACAGTTCCTGATGAGAAGTTGGTGGTATTCAAATTGATATTTCCTGCGTGTAAAATACCTTTTTTTTTTTGCTTGTTTTTTTCCTGACTGCTTTCAATATTTTGTCTGCAATTTTTGAGTTTTGAATGTTTTCCTAGGAACTATGCTCTTTCCTTCTTCCAACTGTATTCTTCTTCTTCCCCAGAACCTTCTTCATTATACTGCTTTTTAAAATTTATTTATTAATAATTTCTCTAGAATTGATCCATGTTACCTATAGGAGAGTTGGTTTGGAAGGACTGTCACCACTGTATCAGAAGGAGATTGAGGACAGTTTGCTTCTACTTCAGCCTTCATTCTGTGATCATGGTTGTCCATACACATGGCGAATCTGATAGGATGTAACTTTCCTTCTCCACTTGGCCTGGCTATCCAGTGTGCCCATAGGTTTTAGCCTTTCAGGTCCTGAAGAACTAGACTAGGCTGCTATTGAGCTGGTGGCCACAGCAATAGCAAGGGACTTTGTAAACTTTAGTGACTCCAGCAGTCTACAGATAAGACCCCCAGTATTGGTTAATTTTAGAAGCTCCTCAGGTGATTCTAAAACCTGATCAATTTAAAAAGCCACTTAAACAAGTTTTTATACTATAGTTTTCATGACCAATTGAGTTTTAAAGGTTGTGGAGGATTTACAATTGTGGAAAAGTGGAAAAATTATTCTCAACAATGAAAGAGAGCAGCACAATCAAAGAAACAGGCAGAAAAGCAAGCCGAATGTAATTCTTACCATTGCTGGCATGGAGCATGCTAGTTGCAGATTAGGTTGGGGCCAGATTTTGGATGGTCTTGGAAGTCAAGCTAGGGATACGGGGTTCATTCTCTAGATAATAGGAACTCAATTAAGGTTTTCGAAATGAAATAACATGATTAGTGCTGCTCACAAAAAAGACTAATCTAGTAGCTTGAATAGTCCTGACTGACATCAAGAGACTAGAAGGGAAAAGACTATTTGCAGTATTTTAGTAGAGAGTAATTGTGGACTTGAAGGAGAGATTGGTCACTGGAATGTAAAGGTTGTGATAGATGTGAAAGCTAATAAAGCAAAAAGGATCAATAGAAGAGAGGGCAGTGTCAAGGGTAGTACTGAGGTTTTAAATGTAAATGATTAGGAGACCAGGCTGTCAATTTATAGCAACTGGAACAGGGAAGCATAAGTAGCTTTGGGGAAAAGATAAAACACTTAATTGGGGTTAAATTTATTTGATGAGTTGGTGGTACTTCCAATTGATGATATGGCAAACTTGTGCAAATTCATTAATGCAAATACACAGTTCATCAGGCATGCAAACTTTCTATTTGTAATAGTACAATTCTATAATTGAGATTTTTCTCATTTAATCCAGAGTACCCTGTGGATATATTGAACTAATACTCCAATTTATTCATTTTGCATTTAATATGTAATATTTCATTTCATAGTAAGAATTTGATTTTTCAGAAAGTTCTCAAAACAAACCATTTAAATAATATTTTAAATCTGTGTTTGAAAGTGATTTTTCTCAAATTATAATGTACAGGGGCATCTGGGTGGCTCAGTAGTTGAGCATCTGCCTTTGGCTCAGGTGGTGATCCTGGAATCCCAGGATCAAGTCCTGCATTAGGCTCCCTGCAGGGAGCCTGCTTCTCCCTCTGCCTATGTCTCTGCCTCTCTCTCTGTGTGTCTCATGAATACATAAATAAAAATTAAAAAAATTATAATGTACATAAGGAAAAGTGCACAGATAGTAAGAATGGACCTAGAAGAGTTTTCACAAGTGTCCTTCTGTGATCCCTTCATTTTATTACCCACCTTCTGCAAAGAAGCTACTTCTTTCACTATAGATAGTTTTGCCTGAATGGAATAATAGAGTATGTACTATTTTGTGTCCGGTTTCGTTCATTCAGTTTTGTGTGTGCTGTTGTTCTGTTTTATTAGAAATGTAGTAGTTATGTATTTTTATGAGTTCCACTAATCCTTATTGACATTTGCATTGTTTCTGGTTTGCAGCTATTCATATGATGTTATTAATGTAGTTATTTATGCAAACCTTTCAGTCAATATATGTATGCATTTTTACTGGGTTTGTATTTAGATTTCTGATTGTTGGGGAGGTGGTATGATAGGGTATGAACATGTCCATCTTCATTAGAGAGCACCAAACAGTTTTCCAAAGTAGAAATAATGATGGTTCTAGGCTCTCCTCATCCTTGGAATGCTGGATGTTTTCAGACTTTTACATTGCAGTCATATTGATATATATGCACACGTGGATCATTGTGAAGTTACTTTACTTTTTTTGTGTGATTAAGGAGGCTGGACACCTTCTCATGTTTATTGATCATGAGTTACCTTCTTTTGAGAAGAGATTGCAAAAGACAGTAGGCCATTTACTGTTGGTTGTTTGTCTTTTACGTCTTGCTTAGTGTAAATTCTACATATATTCTGAATATGGGCTTCTTGTTTATTAATACATTGTGAATATATCCTCCTACTCTGTGGCATACATCTTTACTCTCTTAGTAGTCTCTTCTGTTGAGGATCCCTTCTTTATTTTAATGTCATTTATCAATATTTTTGCTTACAATTACTCCTTTAGAAATCTTGCCTATTTCTCCTATGTTAAGTTACAGAAGCTTTTTTTATTATATATATGTGTTTTACATTTTTATTCCCTTTACCCTTCATAATTTACTTTTATTTTTATGTTAGGTAGGTTTAGTGATTGTCCGCATAGGTTGACCAAGCACATTATCCTTATACAGTGATCAAACTCATTTTACATAAAGTCTGTTTTGTTCTAATAGTTCTGCAGTGATACATTTGTCATTCATCAAGTTTCTATTTAATTGTAATCTGAATCTTGGCTGTTTCATTTCATTCATCTTTTTGCCTTTGCTTGACTCATACAGCATTCTCTCACATATTCTCTCTCTATAATAAATTTTGATATCTTGTTATGTAAGTCTTCCCATTTTGTTTGGGATTTTTAAAGATAATCTTGGCTGTTGTTGGCCACTTATATTTTCCACATAAATTTAGAAAGAGCCTATCAGCTTAAAAAATAAATGTGGAGATTTTGGTTGGTAGTGCCTAAAATCTGTAGATCAATTTAAGAACAAAGAAATCTTTACAATATTAATCCTCCTACTCATGAATCAGTCACAACTCTTGTTGCCTTCCATCTTTATTTTCTTTTGATAATTTTATATAGCTCTTAATTATAGTTATGCCTGTATATTGATATTTTTGATGCTGTTGTAAATTGTATCATGAAAAATATTCTTCTAATTGTTTGTTGCTTTTAAATGGAAAATACAATTGATTTTATATTGACCTTTTGTCTCAGAAGATTTCTAAAAACACTTATTAAGGTGAAAAATTATGTTCAGATTTATCTCTGTGTTTATATACATAATAAGTGGACTTGTAAGTTTAATTTTTCCTTGAAATTATTATAATTTTATTTTTTTTCTGCTTTATTTCTCTTGTTTGGACCTTGGAGAGAATGTTGAACAAAACTGGTGATAATGGACATTTTAGTCTCTCCCTACAATTTCATGGAGAATTCTTTCAGTATTCACTATTGAAGGTATTTTTTAGGTAGTGTAAGGGAATTAGTATTATAGCAGGTTTTATTACAAATGCATTAAAGAGTGTTGACTATTTCTTCAAATATACTCTTCAAAGTATCCTTTATTTTGTTAATGTGATGAATTACATGATTTATTTTCAGATGTTAAAACCAATTGTGCATTAGTGGAATCAGCCCCAATTGTATATATTTCTAGATTATTTTTGCCAATAGTTTATATGTGATTTTGCATGTATACTTATGTTTTTTGTCAAATTTTGGAGTGATAGTTATATTGATCTTAAAATAAGCTGAGAATTTCCCCCCTTTATTTATTCTCTAGAAAAGTTCTTGAATAAGATTGATGTTAATTATTTCTTAAATAGTCAGAAGAATTCAATAATGAAATCATTTTGGCCCGAAGTTTTTTCTGAAGATTTTCATTGAAACTGTAATTTTTATAGGTATAGGAATATTCAAATTAACTATTTCTTCTTGGCTTACTAAGTTGTATTTTACTAGCCATCTGTTCATTTATATAAAGTTGTTCGTAGCATTTTACATTTTTTTCTTTCTCCAAATTTTTATTTAAATTCCAGTTAGTTAACATTCCTTGTAGTATTAGTTTCAGGTGTAGAATTTAGTGATTCATCACTTATATACAATATCCAGTGCTCATCAGAAGTGCCCTCCTTAGTACCATCACTTATTTAACCCATTCCCTTGCCCAAGTTGCTGAGCAAACTCCTTATTTAAAGTTTTTTTTCTCTAATGGGTGCTTTTCTTTATTTTATTAATTCCTTATCTTGTTTTTACTATTCGCTTCCTTTTACTTTTATTGGATAACTTAGATGGATATGTAGATCATGGAGTATCAGCATTTATTCTTTTTCTAAATATATCTTCAAGGCTATACATTTCCATACTAGAATCTTTAAATGTGCCCTGGAAGACTCAATATATATTTATGTTACTTTTATTTCCATTCAGCAAATTAAAAAAAAATACACAGCAACATTAAGTTTGACTCAAATACTGGCACATTTTCTAGTTCTATTTTTGTTATTGGTTTCTAATCAAATTCCATTTAGAGATACACACGAAATTGTTTTAATCCTTGTAATCCTATGTAATCCTATGGCCCTCTTACTACTGAAGGTACTTGGAAAGTCAGGTGATAGTGTCCTGGCTTGCCTGTCTGACTGTAAATCCAATGGTTCTGTCAATTCCCTGGTGAATTCTCTAGTCCCTCCTTGCGTAACAAAGGTATACATACTTATAATTTTGTAGAATTCTCACATGGACTATTTGACTTCTGGAGAAAGAACCAGAATGTTTGGAAAACAAGTAGAAACCCCTAAAATTCCTCACTGGTCAAGAGACTAAATGAGAAGCCATAATGTATCTTGAGAGAAAGGACAGACTTAGCACCACACCATACACTTAAAGAATGCAGGTTTGGTAGTCTCCATTGTGTTTCCATTCAATTAATCTGAATCCTGAAAATATCAGATACAGAAAATTATGGGGAAGTACCATAAATTTAGCCAGTGGTAGCACCAATCACTACTCTATCTGTGCAGTGGTCAATACAAGAATGAAGGCAGATAACCTCTCAATTATGAAAATATTGTTGACCCCAGAGAGCCCTGAAGGTATCATACGACCTACAGGATCTAAGAACCAAGACGAAGTATCAGTGGTCTCTTTCACCATTACTCCCAGGGACCCACCCGATGAATTTGTACTTCTGTTTCTTGGAGAGAAATGCTTCCTCTAGGGTACACGCCAAGAGTTCCACAAAAGCTAAAATCACAGCTCTACCCTCTAGTCATGCTGAATTCTCTCAAGTGTGGAAGGTATTTGAGTAGTTAGTAGAAATAGATTATTAAAATCATGTGGATACAGAGTTGTTGCAACACGATGAAGGCAGGGAAGTTGTTGTGTTTTTATATCTGGTAATTTACCAGACAGGAGTAATAGAAAGCATGACCTGACAAAAGCCTGGTTGGTAACTGGGGGCTCAGAACCCTTGAAGATCAAGACCTGGTTTCATCAGAAAGCACTGTCCGGTTATAAAGGGAATCTTGATTGAATGGTGGAAGAGGTAGATAGTGAATATTAATTGCAGCTTTTGGATGAACTGCAATGAGGCCTGTCCCTTGTTCCACTAAATTCTTGTGCATGTTAATTAAAAAAATTGACCCGGAAGAGGTGACAGGAAGAGTAAACTTAACTTGAGGGTGTGAATTGTTTTGAGTATTAAGTCAGTCAGTCTGTAGCCTCCTTGCATACCCCAAAGCTTCCTATATCTATGCTCTAGGCCGTTGATGGCTGCCAGTATCTGTATCTTCTGCTATACTCATGGAAGGCTAGAGATGCTTTTGAATGATTTAACACCCTCGAAAGTATCCCTTAGTCAATGCCTGATAAGAAGATCATACAAATACCACCCTCTCCCCATAGAACATAACTGAGGTATGTGCTTTACATTTCCTAGAGTTACTCCAGTCCTCTGTCTTCTGCTTGTTTGGGTGCTTATTAGCTGTTTGTCTTTCTTACATCAGTTCTCACTTTCTTCTTGATGTTCTCGCATCTCCCAAATGAACTACTTGCCCTAAAATATTTTTCTCAAGATCTACTCCTGAAAAAAACCCAAACTGAGATTTGTGGCCATCACTTTTTGCTAGGTTTTTCTGCCTCTTGGCTACTGTTTGGGAATCAGAAAATGCCTTATGGGTAAAAGTACTTCTAAATATCAAGCTCAATTCTTTGCTCTTCTTTTCTCCCTGAGTTCTTGACCCTTGATGTCCTTACTGATTTGATAGCTCTCCGATGCCTTCAAACAGACTTTAAAAAATGTATCTAGCTATTACAGTTGTTCTCAGTGGGAGAGCTGGTCCAACGTAACTGATAGCAGAAATCAATTTCTTTCATAAATCCTTGTGTGAATTAAAGAAGCTTTAATGAGAACTAAAAGCAGTTACTGCTTTCTTCCATGACATCTTGAAAACTTGAGGAACATTTGAAAAATGTACTATCCAATTTTATAGAAGTGAAAAATCATAAAGCCAAGCTCAAGGCATTCTTCTATTACAACTCTTTCAGTCACCTTTGATTCTTTGTTTTCTGCTAATCTCTACATCTTTGGGGTAGCTTCTTTGCCCTTATTTTATGAGAAAGCATTAGACTTTTAGATTTGCTATTGTTTTCAGGACATGTTCAGGGAGTAATTAACTGGTTTTCAAGGATCATCCAGTCATTCCTTTAGAGTAAGGTAGTGAGTATAAAACATTCATATTTCTCTTCATTTTCTCTCCAGTAAATATATTCAAGAAAGGTGCATTGTACTATTTTGAATGGAAACAGAGGTGCAGGAATGAAAAAGTGCTTGTTTGAAGAATTTACCATTAGGACTCATTTTGTGGATTAATAGATCACTAGTCTCTAGGGTTAGCAAGTCAACAATTTCATAAAAATTAAATTTACATGAAGATGTGGGGAAAATGAATAACATTTCAGTCTTTGTTGGTAGCAGGTCAAAAGCCACTTCCCTACTGAATTTGGGAATTTTCTTTACAGTGACTTTTTCTATGACCTATTTTCCAGCTTCCAGTTTATTGACTGGTTGAAGGCTTCTCCCTAAACCAATTGTTTTTTCTTTTGTAGTTTTTAGTTCTGTATATTCAGGAAGTTGTGCCTGTAAGCTGAGTTGTAAATATCATGCTCTGTGTGACTTGTCATTTAGTGAATGCCATGAAGTTTGAGTGTTTTTTGAAGGGTAACAAGTTTTGTCATAAAACTGTCTCTAGAGGAGGGGCAAGATGGCGGAAGAACAGGGTCCCCAAATCACCTGTCCCCACCAAATTACCTAGATAACCTTCAAATTATCCTGAAAATCTATGAATTTGGCCTGAGATTTAAAGAGAGACCAGCTGGAATGCTACAGTGAGAAGAGTTCGCGCTTCTATCAAGGTAGGAAGACGGGGAAAAAGAAATAAAGAAACAAAGGCCTCCAAGGGGGAGGGGCCCCGCGAGGAGCCGGGCTGAGGCCGGGGCGAGTGTCCCCAGGACAGGAGAGCCCCGTCCCGGAGACGCAGGAGCTGCACCGACCTTCCCGGGGGAAAGGGGCTCGTGGGGAGTTGGAGCAGGACCCAGGAGGGCGGGGATGCCCTCGGGCTCCCTGGGACACTAACAGACACCTGCGCCCCGGGAGAGTGCGCCGAGCTCCCTAAGGGCTGCAGCGCGCACGGGGGGACCCGGAGCAGCTCGGAGGGGCTCGGGGGCGGCTCCGCGGAGGGGGCTGCGGGGCGGGAGCAGCTCAGAGAGGCTCGGGAAGAGGAAGAGGCTCCGCGGAGGGGGCTGCGCGGCCGGGAGCAGCTCGGAAGGGCTCGGGCGGCGGCTCGGGGGAGGGGCTGTGCTGCCGGGAGCAGCTTTGGAGGGACTCGGGCAAAGGAAGAGGCTCCCTGTGGAGGGGGCTGCGCCACCGGGAGCGCGAATCCAACAGCACAGGCCCCGGAGCACTGGGCGCCGGGACACAGCCCAGGATCCGGCCTACCCCCGGACAGGCAGAGGCCGGGAGGGCCCAGGACAGCAAGGACGCCCCTGCGACAAGCTGAGCAGATCAGCGGCCCGCCCCGGAGCCTCCAGACCCTGCAGAGGGAGTAGTTCCTGCGGGAGCTGAATCCAGGTTTCCAGAGCTGCCGCAGCCACTGGGGTTGTTCCTACTGCGGCCTCAGGGGGTAAACAACCCCCACTGAGCCCTGCACCAGGCAGGGGGCAGAGCAGCTCCCCCAAGTGCTAACACCTGAAAAACAGCACAACAGGCCCCTCCCCCAGAAGACCAACTAGATGGACAAGTTCCAGGGGAAGTCAAGGGACTTAAAAGTATACAGAATCAGAAGATTCTCCCCTGTGTTTTTTTGTTTGTGTTTTTTTGTTTATATTTTGTTTTTTTGTTTTTTTTTTTTTTTCTTTTTGATTTGTTTCCTTCCCAACCCTTTTTTCCCTTTCTCTTTTTCTCCTTTTCCCAACACAACTTGTTTTTGGCCACTCTGCACTGAGCAAAATGACTAGAAGGAAAACCTCACCTCAAAAGAAAGAATCAGAAACAGTCCTCTCTCCCTCAGAGTTACAAAATCTGGATTACAATTCAATGTCAGAAAGCCAATTCAGAAGCACTACTATACAGCTACTGGTGGCTCTAGAAAAAAAGCATAAAGGACTCAAGAGACTTCATGACTGCAGAATTTAGAGCTAATCAGGCAGAAATTAAAAATCAATTGAATGAGATGCAATCCAAACTAGAAGTCCTAACAACCAGGTGGAAGAACGAGTGAGTGACATAGAAGACAAGTTGATGACAAAGAGGGAAACTGAGGAAAAAAGAGACAAACAATTAAAAGACCATGAAGATAGATTAAGGGAAATAAACGACAGCCTGAGGAAGAAAAACCTACGTTTAATTGGGGTTCCCGAGGGCGCCGAAAGGGACAGAGGGCCAGAATATGTATTTGAACAAATCATAGCCGAAAACTTTCCTAATCTGGGAAGGGAAACAGGCATTCAGATCCAGGAAATAGAGAGATCCCCCCCTAAAATCAATAAAAACCGTTCAACACCTCGACATTTAATAGTGAAGCTTGCAAATTCCAAAGATAAAGAGAAGATCCTTAAAGCAGCAAGAGACAAGAAATCCCTGACTTTTATGGGGAGGAGTATTAGGGTAACAGCAGACCTCTCCACAGAGACCTGGCAGGCCAGAAAGGGCTGGCAGGATATATTCAGGATCCTAAATGAGAAGAACATGCAACCAAGAATACTTTATCCAGCAAGGCTCTCATTCAAAATGGAAGGAGAGATAAAGAGCTTCCAAGACAGGCAGGAACTGAAAGAATATGTGACCTCCAAACCAGCTCTGCAAGAAATTTTAAGGGGGACTCTTAAAATTCCCCTTTAAGAAGAAGTTCAGTGGAACAATCCACAAAAACAAGGACTGAATAGATATCATGATGACACTAAACTCATATCTGTCAATAGTAACTCTGAACGTGAACGGGCTTAATGACCCCATCAAAAGGCGCAGGGTTTCAGACTGGATAAAAAAGCAGGACCCATCTATTTGCTGTCTACAAGAGACTCATTTTAGACAGAAGGACACCTACAGCCTGAAAATAAAAGGTTGGAGAACCATTTACCATTCGAATGGTCCTCAAAAGAAAGCAGGGGTAGCCATCCTTATATCAGATAAACTAAAATTTACCCCGAAGACTGTAGTGAGAGATGAAGAGGGACACTATCTCATACTTAAAGGATCTATGCAACAAGAGGACTTAACAATCCTCAATATATATGCCCCGAATGTGGGAGCTGCAAAATATATCAATCAATTAATAACCAAAGTGAAGAAATACTTAGATAATAATACACTTATACTTGGTGACTTCAATCTAGCTCTTTCTACCCTCGATAGGTCTTCTAAGCACAACATCTCCAAAGAAACGAGAGCTTTAAATGATACACTGGACCAGATGGATTTCACAGATATCTACAGAACTTTACATCCAAACTCAACTGAATACACATTCTTCTCAAGTGCACATGGAACTTTCTCCAGAATAGACCACATACTGGGTCACAAATCGGGTCTGAACCGATACCAAAAGATTGGGATCGTCCCCTGCATATTCTCAGACCATAATGCCTTGAAATTAGAGCTAAATCACAACAAGAAGTTTGGAAGGACCTCAAACACGTGGAGGTTAAGGACCATCCTGCTAAAAGATGAAAGGGTCAACCAGGAAATTAAGGAAGAATTAAAAAGATTCATGGAAACTAATGAGAATGAAGATACAACCGTTCAAAATCTTTGGGATGCAGCAAAAGCAGTCCTAAGGGAGAAATACATCGCAATACAAGCATCCATTCAAAAACTGGAAAGAACTCAAATACAAAAGCTAACCTTACACATAAAGGAGCTAGAGAAAAAACAGCAGATGGACCCTATGCCCAGCAGAAGAAGAGAGTTAATTGAGATTCGAGCAGAACTCAACGAAATCGAGACCAGAAGAACTGTGAAACAGATCAACAGAACCAGGAGTTGGTTCTTTGAAAGAATTAATAAGATAGATAAACCATTAGCCAGTCTTATTAAAAAGAAGAGAGAGAAGACTCAAATTAAAATCATGAATGAGAAAGGAGAGATCACTACCAACACCAAGGAAATACAAACGATTTTAAAAACATATTATGAACAGCTATACGCCAATAAATTAGGCAATCTAGAAGAAATGGACGCATTCCTGGAAAGCCACAAACTACCAAAACTGGAACAGGAAGAAACAGACACCCTGAACAGGCCAATAACCAGGGAGGAAATTGAAGCAGTCATCAAAAACCTCCCAAGACACAAAAGTCCAGGGCCAGATGGCTTCCCAGGGGAATTCTATCAAACGTTTAAAGAAGAAACCATACCTATTCTACTAAAGCTGTTTGGAAAGATAGAAAGAGATGGAGTACTTCCAAATTCGTTCTATGAGGCCAGCATCACCTTAATTCCAAAACCAGACAAAGACCCCACCAAAAAGGAGAATTACAGACCAATATCCCTGATGAACATGGATGCAAAAATTCTCAACAAGATACTAGCCAATAGGATCCAACAGCACATTAAGAAAATTATTCACCATGATCAAGTAGGATTTATCCCCGCGACACAAGGCTGGTTCAACACTCGTAAAACAATCAATGTGATTTATCATATCAGCAAGAGGAAAACCAAGAACCATATGATCCTCTCATTAGATGCAGAGAAAGTATTTGACAGAATACAGCATCCATTCCTGATCAAAACTCTTCAGAGTGTAGGGATAGAGGGAACTTTCCTCGACATCTTAAAAGCCATCTACGAAAAGCCCACAGCAAATATCATTCTCAATGGGGAAGCACTGGGAGCCTTTCCCCTAAGATCAGGAACAAGACAGGGATGTCCACTCTCACCACTGCTATTCAACATAGTACTGGAAGTCCTAGCCTCAGCAATCAGACAACAAAAAGACATTAAAGGCATTCAAATTGGCAAAGAAGAAGTCAAAATCTCCCTCTTCGCCGATGACATGATACTCTACATAGAAAACCCAAAAGCCTCCACCCCAAGATTGCTAGAACTCATACAGCAATTTGGTAGCGTGGCAGGATACAAAATCAATGCCCAGAAATCAGTGGCATTTCTATACACTAACAATGAGACTGAAGAAAGAGAAATTAAGGAGTCAATCCCATTCACAATTGCACCCAAAAGCATAAGATACCTAGGAGTAAACCTAACCAAAGAGGGAAAGGATCTATACCTTAAAAACTATAGAACACTTCTGAAAGAAATTGAGGAAGACACAAAGAGATGGAAAAATATTCCATGCTCATGGATTGGCAGAATTAATATTGTGAAAATGTCAATGTTACCCAGGGCAATTTACACGTTTAATGCAATCCCTATCAAAATACCATGGACTTTCTTCAGAGAGTTAGAACAAATTATTTTAAGATTTGTGTGGAATCAGAAAAGACCCCAAATAGCCAGGGGAATTTTAAAAAAGAAAACCATATCTGGGGGCATCACAATGCCAGATTTCAGGTTGTACTACAAAGCTGTGGTCATCAAGACAGTGTGGTACTGGCACAAAAACAGACACATAGATCAATGGAACAGAATAGAGAACCCAGAAGTGGACCCTGAACTTTATGGTCTACTAATATTCGATAAAGGAGGAAAGACTATCCATTGGAAGAAAGACAGTCTCTTCAATAAATGGTGCTGGGAAAATTGGACATCCACATGCAGAAGAATGAAACTAGACCACTCTCTTTCACCATACACAAAGATAAACTCAAAATGGATGAAAGATCTAAATGTGAGACAAGATTCCATCAAAATCCTAGAGGAGAACATAGGCAACACCCTTTTTGAACTCGGCCACAGTAAATTCTTGCAAGATACATCCACGAAGGCAAAAGAAACAAAAGCAAAAATGAACTATTGGGACTTCATCAAGATAAGAGGCTTTTGCACAGCAAAGGATACAGTCAACAAAACTAAAAGACAACCTACAGAATGGGAGAAGATATTTGCAAATGACGTATCAGATAAAAGTCTAGTTTCCAAGATCTATAAAGAACTTCTTAAACTCAACACCAAAGAAACTAACAATCCAATCATGAAATGGGCAAAAGACATGAAGAGAAATCTCACAGAGGAAGACCTAGACATGGCCAACATGCACATGAGAAAATGCTCTGCATCACTTGCCATCAGGGAAATACAAATCAAAACCACAATGAGATACCACCTCACACCAGTGAGAAGGGGGAACATTAACAAGGCAGGAAACCACAAATGTTGGAGAGGATGAGGAGAAAAGGGAACCTTCTTGCACTGTTGGTGGGAATGTGAACTGGTGCAGCCACTCTGGAAAACTGTGTGGAGGTTCCTCAAAGAGTTAAAAATAGACCTGCCCTACGACCCAGCAGTTGCACTGTTGGGGATTTACCCCAAAGATACAGATGCAATGAAACGCCGGGACACCTGCACCCCGATGTTTATAGCAGCAATGTCCACAATAGCCAAACTGTGGAAGGAGCCTCGGTGTCCATCGAAAGATGAATGGATAAAGAAGATGTGGTTTATGTATACAATGGAATATTCCTCAGCCATTAGAAATGACAAATACCCACCATTTGCTTCAACGTGGATGGAACTGGAGGGTATTATGCTGAGTGAAGTAAGTCAATCGGAGAAGGACAAACAGTGTATGTTCTCATTCATTTGGGGAATATAAATAATAGTGAAAGGGAATATGAGGGAAGGGAGAAGAAATGTGTGGGAAATATCAGAAAGGAGACAACATAAAGACTCCTAACTCTGGGAAACGAACTAGGGGTGGTGGAATGGGAGGAGGGCGGGGGGTGGAGGTGAATGGATAATGGGCACTGAGGGGGGCACTTGACAGGATGAGCACTGGGTGTTATTCTGTATGTTGGTAAATTGAACACCAATAAAAAATTATTTTATTTAAAAAAATAATAATAAAATAAAATAAAATAAAATAAATAAGATAAATAAAATAAAATAAAATAAAATAAAATATAAAATATACTTTGCATGGTTTTCTTGAAATAAACTAAAGCGCGGTCAAATTTGTGTATAGCTACAACATTTGATCCAAAATGAGAAAATATTTCCAAAAGATACAGGAATATCAAATATTACAACCAACTATTTTTGTCAGTTTAACTTATTTACATAAAGATGTTGAAAAGTACCACTTGCAAAAACAATGACAGATCATTTTTCCTGTCAGTATTGCTAAAAAAGTTTTTAAAAGTTGGGATTTTGACAATATTAAAACCATCAGAACCAAGAAAATTCTTAGTTTGCTTAAATTAATAGAGCAACTCTCAGAAGCATGCTTTAGAAATTATAACATGTGCATCTTATACATAGGTAAATTTCACAGGGAGAAGTGTGTCTGAAATCAACTTACAGAATGATAATTTAACACAAAATTGAAAGACTCATTTTTTTTGTAATTGTGTATCTGAACAACGTCTAAAAAGTTTTTATCACATCCAAATAATACCCAGACTTGATCTGATTATGCCACCCTGTCTTCAAGTCCTTAGTCACAGAAACAGAAAATAGAACTCTTTGACTTACCATCTTCGTGTCTATCTTAGGTACTCCTGTTCCCCTCCTCACTATGGAAATTTTGAAACGTAACCAGAAGTACAGAACACTCTCATCACCCAGCTTTAATATATATTAACATGTGGCCAGCTTCAATTCATCTATTAATCCACATATTTTAGCCAAAATATTTTAAAGCAAATTCCACAGCATCATTTTTCAACTGCAAATACTCAGTATGCTTCTCTAAGACTATTTTAAAATAATCACTATATTTTAAAAATCAATAATTTAATATCATGAAAATTTTTTGTTTATTTGAATCAAAATCCCTCAATGTCCACATACTGCACTGGTATATCTTTTAAGCTTTATTTATTCCACTGATTACTACTCCCATAGGTTCCACATTCTTCATCTGACTGGTTACTTCCTTGTAGTGTATATATTAACTCTCTTCTATCTATTGTATTTTCTATAAACTAACACAAACATCTTGGAGAACTTGATATAGTCAGGCTCAAGTTTCTTGAAAATATACTTTGTATGTGGTACTTTGTACTTCATATTACTCATATCCCTGAGACCCCATGATATCTGGTTGCCCCATATTTAATGATGTTAAGATTTATCAGTGGATTCAGATGATGTTAGGTCTGTCCTCATTTTAAAATTTCCAACCAAACTTTTCCCTAACAATTTTAGGACTGTGATTGTGACTGTTGTGATTGTTGTCTAGACCCATTGTGATTGTTGTCTAGACCCATTATTTTATCCAGAGTTACAAAATGTGATTTTAAAATTCTATCATCCTTTATCTACGTACTCACTTGCTGAATTCTTATTAAGAACTATCCTTCTCCCAACCTGTTATGTCCTATTTGAAGATCTTTTTCATTCTTCTAACTTGAAGAATATTTTCCTATATATTTTCCTAAATATTGTCTTGTCCTATTTGTGGATTTGTAGCCATGATCTACTTGAGTGCCTAGGGAATGTTAAATAATGCCAATAATGAGCCAGATCATCCCAATGCATAAATTATCCTCAGGCTTACATCCTTTACTTTAGAAGGTTCATTAATTGCTTTAGCAGCATTAACTTTTAAAGGCCATTGGGGTCCCATTAAGTTAAAGTTATCTTATGTCTCCATCCCAGATGCCTCTCCCCAGGGAGCAATTTATGTGCTAAAAGAACTGGGGGTGACAAAAGACAGAGAGCATCACTTTTAGTTGCAAGTTAACTCAAAAAGAGTAAGTTTTGCAAGAATAACCATAAAATCCATTTATTTAAAGCTTCATAAAATTTGACTGAAGTACTCTTAATAGTCTAGCTACACTCTTAAAAACTGTGGCCATTTTTTGCAGCTTGATGAAGCACAGTGCTCATGAGGCCCAGGTCTGCTCCCATTGGATGGGCTGGTTAGTATCTTGGAGAAAATAGGAAACAACTCTGGAACTTCTGCACCTTGACTCTGGTGGCTGTCTTGAAAAATTCACGTCATTAAACTTGGAACAGTAGGAAAGACAGTGCATATTTCAGTAAAATAATTGCTTGAAAGAGACCTGACTTTTGGAGGAAAGAAATGCACACATTTAAACAACAGTAAAGATCTGAAGGCACAACAGTAACTAGAATACATTCAGAGTAAAAGAATATACCTTTAGTTCTCATGGAGCTACCCTTCAAGTGAATTCACGATAATTCTTCCAAATATTTCTATATACATCTTCCCTCTCTAAAAATACATTAAACTCACAGAATTACCTTAACATCACATCACCTGAAAATACAATTCTTTCTTCTTTTTGTCATTTATTCATCACGCTTCCCAAAAGACTAATTACTTAGGCTTCTGCTTAAAAGAGAAACAGAAACAGACAGAGACACTGAAGAGAAAGAGAGACGGGCAGGGAGAAAGAGCAAGAGCGTGAGATGGACAGAATCAGTGCAAGACAGAGTCAGAGAAACAAGGGGAATTGCTTTTAAGAAATTACAGGAAATCTTCTTCATCAAAAGGCAAGAAGAAATGGTGACCAAGCAGAATGGGTACGCTGAAGTACTTGCAGAGCATCACAGAAAGAAAAACAGTTGGTTCTGCAAGCTGTATGGAGAGAAAGTCCAGATATGCCAGGGGTGGGCTCCTCTAAAAATTAGGGACTTATTTGAGACCTTGTCCACAGAGCAACCGAATGCTCTAATTTTCTCCCCAAACCAGGAAAGCCTGGTGCTTACTTCCTTTTACCCAACAAAGCCCTATTTTGGAGAGAAATTAAGCCCAAGAGGTTCCATGTAATGTTGTGGAGTTCATTCTAGAATGAAAATATATTGATTCTTTGCTGTCCTTGTGAACACCACAGTGTACATCCCTAGTCCTAAGCAAAAGCCAATGATACTCCTTGGCAATGAGTTAAATGGGAAGAGGGTTATATTATAATTTTTTAATGAATCAACTGGCTAGTTGGCTGCCTCCATATTTTTATTCTAACATTTCATTTGTTTTGATCCTTTTAAGTAAAATTTGGAACTCTTTCTGCCTACCACATTATAATTAGATAAAGAATCCAA
The DNA here is from genome assembly GCF_053574225.1 of Canis aureus. NCBI lineage: Eukaryota > Metazoa > Chordata > Mammalia > Carnivora > Canidae > Canis > Canis aureus. Next base: position 14,053,676 of record NC_135613.1, on the reverse strand, counting down.
AAACTGTATTTCTCACACATTGACCTGTTTTATGTTCTCCATTAACACTCTGGTCCCCCTACTTAAGGAATCTTTTTTCCTTTTTTTATTAATGAGTTTTTATTTAAACTCCAGCTAGTTAACATACAGTGTAATATTAGTTTCAGGCATAGAATTTAGTGATTCAATGCTTCCACAAATCACCCAGTACTCATCACAACAAATGTGTTTCTTAATCCCTATCACCTATTTCACCCATCCTCCCCACCTACCTGCCCTCTGGTAATCCTCTGTTTGTTCTCTTTAGTTAAGAGTCTGTTTCTCGGCTTCTCTCTTTCCCCACCCATCTGCTATGTTTGTTTTGTTTCTTAAATTCCACATATGAGTGGTCATATGGAATTTGTCTTTCTCTGACTTATTTCACTTAGCATAATACTCTCTACCTCCATCCATGTCATTGCAAATGGCAAGATTTCATTATTTTTTATGGCTGAGTAATATTTCAATATATATAGGAATAATATTCATATATAATTATATATATAATATTCATATATATACACACACACACATCTTCTTTATTCATCAGCTAATGGGCTATTTCTATAATTTGGCTATTGTTGATAATGCTGCTATGAACACTGGGGTGCAGGTGTCCCAGCATTTCACATCAGTATCTTTGGGATAAATATCTAGTAGTGCAACTGCTGGGTCATAGGGTAGTTCTATTTTTAACTTTTTGAGGAACTCCCATACTGTGTTAAGGGAGCTTTTGCTTTTCCAGAGTAGCATAAGGTTTTCAAGTTTTATTTTGTGATACAAATAAAAATAAATTTAAAATCTAAATAGTAATAAAATAATTATTAAACAACTACCCATGTGTCAAGATTTCCACTAAGAAAGAGAATGCTCCTTAGCCCAGCGATTAGGAATTTCAAAGAAGACATCCAGGCAGACAGGGTTTGTTCTCATGTATTCACCAACTTCGTATTTCAGGAATTACAGAAGCCAAAGTATTCCCCATTAGTATGCATTTAGGACATCTGTCTTCAGTTTACATTACACAAGTGCATGTTAAAGAGAGTGAGAGGTTTTACAGAGGCATACAGGACTCTGAAGAAAGAGGTAAATCAAGATATTAAATCAATATTTGCAAAATGTCACTGCAAGTAGATAATCCTGGGAATTTCAGTTCATATATGAATTCAGAGAAGAAGACATTTGCCTGTGGATTATCTACAAAGATCAACAGTCTGGTTCTCATTATGGATTTGAGCAGGTCGCAAGGAAAAAACTGGCTATGGTAGAAGGACATAACTATTGCTATGGTCTGAATGTTTATGCCCCTCAAAATGTATATTTTTTTAAGATTTTATTTATTTGAGAGACACAGAGAGGGGGGCAGTGACATAGGGAGAGGGAGAAGCAGGCTCCCTGCAGGGAGCCTGATGCAGGACTCAATCCCAGGACCCCAGGATCACAACCTAAGCCAAAGGCAAATGCTTAACCACTGAGCCACCCAGGTGCCCCAAAAATGCATATTTTGAAATCCTAATGCCCATTATGATAGTATTAGGAGGTAGGGCTATTGGGAGATGCTTAGGTTATAAGGGCAGAGCCCTTATGAATGGAATCAGTGCTCTTATAAAAGAGACCCCACAAAGCTTCCTAGCCCTTTTTGCCATGTGAGAATACAATAAGTCTACCATTCAGAAGAAAGCCTTCACCCCACCATGCTAGCAATATGATCTCAGACTTTCAGCCTCCAAAACTTTGAGAAATAAATTTCTGTTATTTTTAAGCTAACCAGACTGAGGTATTTTGTTAAAGCAGCTTGAACAGACTAAGACAGCCTTTACGAACTTTAGCATCACCATATACCCAAAACCCATGTCTGATCTTCAAGAAGATGAAACAATATCAGAAACTAAAGATTTTCTCTCACAAACTAATATTTTCAAGTATTTCCATTAACTTAGATCCTTCTGATGAGTTAATTTTTATTAGGTTTGACTCAGAGCAAAAATGGGGTTGATACTGCACAACACAATGTTAATTAAATAATTATTATCAGAACATGTGTAAGCAATCTTACACAGACTCTCTTTGAGTATGAGTTGTTTTGTGTTTATCTGTTTATATTTCCTTTTCAGGAAAGGGAGAAAAACATGTGTTATCAAAATTGAAGTTTTAAAGAGAAATGGGTAACTATTATTTTAGAGATTGGTTCTAGCTAAACATAGATAACTTCCAGAAACCATCCCCTTGCATATTTCTCTCTCCAGTCCTCCCTCTCCTTACCCACCCAACTTGATCCCTGTAAAAGGACTTGGCCCCAACTTTCAATACAAAGAGTCTCATTATAGTTGCACTGGCTAATTCCCAACTTGGCTGTTCTGTGATGATTCTGAAACCACCTCTGACCCTTTAGAGTGTGCATCAATGTGGAAGTATCTTCTATTGTGTTATCTTTACCCACTGAAAGCCCTAAAAACTATCTTTGAATAATTCTAGGTTATTGTCACCTTGGCTTATCTTCTCAGACTGAACAATTCCCCCTCCATCTATATGGTTACCTTGAATGTATTCATAGAGTGACAATGTGTCTCCCCTGAGCTTCTTTCTTTGTACCTGATGATTGTCTTGCTGGAGGGTAGCAGATGGAAAGGAATCATGCATTCCTCACCCTTTAAAAAGTAAAGCAACTCAGATTTAAGATGTCACACTGTTTTATTGGAAAGTATAAAAAGAACTGTTTTACAGTGTCATTACAATGACACGGTGCAAGGGCTGGCTCTAAAAAATACCACTACCTTGGGAGACCAAATAGTTGAAGGCAGAAACTATCAAACGATCGCATGCTAAACTGTTTACCTATCAATTGAGATTAGAATTGTTTTTTCCTAATGGGATGTTTTGTCTTGTTATGGATTTACTGAATATTGAAATCACTACTGTGAAAATTAATACTAACAGGAAAATTCATGTGTCATTCGATGACCTAGTTAGGGACACATGTTCCAGATTGAACAAAATTTAATCCCAACAGTCAGATAAAGACAAAAACATTACTGGAAGATTTTATCTCTGTCCCAAGGGTTTAGCTGCCCCCAAATTCATAAAATTAATAAAACATGTTTTATATACCTCTGTTTTCCTTAAAAACTACTCTTGAACTGACCAAAAATACAATCAGACAAAACCTCTTAATTACCAATAGTGTTTACCTTTTAAAAAAAAAAAAAAAAAGGCATTTTTGTTTTTCTGGTTTTTGAAGGGTTTTTTTGACACTGCCTTAATTCACATACACAACTAGATTCTTAGAAACATTTTTTATACGTGTGTCTTTACATAGTGTATTTCATGCATCACAGTGTGGCAAACATATTCCTTCACTTAACTAACACTATCCTTATTCACATATATAACTAACACTCTTAGAAACATCTTTTATAAATATGTCTTTATATCATTTATTCCACGCACCAGTGTGATGAGCACATTCTTTCAATGAAATAACACAGTCCTTATTCACATATATAACTATCACTGCGGGATCCCTGGGTGGCGCAGCGGTTTGGCGCCTGCCTTTGGCCCAGGGCGCGATCCTGGAGACCCAGGATCGAATCCCACATCAGGCTCCTGGTGCATGGAGCCTGCTTCTCCCTCTGCCTGTGTCTCTGCCTCTCTCTCTCTCTCTGTGACTATCATAAATAAATAAAAATTAAAAAAAAAAAAATTAAACTATCACTGCAAAACCAAAATAGAAAAATGGGACTCTATCAAACTAAAAAGCTTCTGTACAACAAAGGAAACAATCAACAGAGTGAAAAGGCAACTTAGAGAATAGGAAGACATATTTGTGAACACTATATCTGATAAGGGATTAATTTCTAAAATATATAATAAAAAAAAATTAAAAAAATAAATAAATAAAATAAAATATATAAGTAAGTCCTAAAATGAAACAACAAAAACAGGAAAAAAAGCCAAATTTTTTAAATGGTCAAAGTACTTGAATAGACATTTCTCCAAAGAAGACATACAAATGACAAGAGGAATCTGAAAAGATGTTTAACATCAATAATCATCAGGGAAAATCAAATCAAAACCACAATATCACCTCACCACCTGTTAGGATGGCTATAATCAAAATAATAATAATAATTGTTGGCAAGGATGTACAGAAATTGGAAAACTTGTACACTGTTGGCAGGAATATAAAATTGTGCAGCCCTACAGAAAGCAGCATGAAGAGTCCTCAAAAAATTAAAAATAGAACTACTATATGATCTGGCCATCTTCTGAAACAGTTAAAACCACGATCTTTTTTTTAAAAAATATTTTATTTATTTATTCAGGAGAGATGCAGAAAGAGAGGCAGAGACATAGGCAGAGGGAGAAGCAGGTCCCTGAAGGAAGCCCAATGCAGAACTCAATCCCAGGACCCCGGGATCATGCCCTGAGCCAAAGGCAGAGACTCAACCACTAAGCCACTCACGTGCCCCTGAAATCACAATCTTGAAGACATATCTTCACTCTTATGCTCATGGAAGCATTTACAATAAGATTAGACAAGATTTAGAAACAACCTAAATATCCATCAATGGATGAATGGATAAGGAAAATGTGGTAAATACATACAATGATATACTATTCGGCCTTAAAAAGAAAGAAGTCCTGTCATATGCATCAATAAGGATGAACCTGGAAGACATTATGGTAAGTGAAATAATCCCAAATAGCCAGATGAATGTTTAAAAAAAAAAAAGAAAAGAAAAGAAAGAAAACCAAAGCTGGGGGCATCACAACTCCTGACTTCAAGCTGTATTACAAACCTGTGATCATCAGAACAAATGGTACTGGCACAAAAACACACAGATCATTGGAACAGAATAGAAAAACCAGAAATGGACCCTCAACTCTATGGTTAACTTACCTTCGACAAAGCAGGATAGACTATCCAGCAGAAAAAAGACAGTCTCTTCTATAAACGGTGTCGGGAAAATTGGACAGCCACATGCAGAAAAAATGAAACTGTACCTCTTACACCATACACAAAGATAAACTCAAAATGGTAGAAGGATCTAAATGTGAAACAAGAATCCATCAAAATCCTAGAGGAGAACACAAGCAACAACCTTTTTGAATTTGGCCACAGCAACTTCTTACAAGACACATCTATGAAGGCAAGGGAAATAAAAGCAAAAATGAACTATTGGGACTTCATCAAGATAAAAAACTTTTGCACAGAAAAGGAAACAGTCAACAAAACTAAAAGACAACCGACAGAACGGGAGAAGATATTTGCAAATGACGTATCAGATAAAGGGCTAATATCCAAAATCTATAAAGAACTTATCGAACTCAACACCCAAAGAACAAATAATCCAATCAAGAAATGGGCAGAAGACATGAACAGATAATTTCTCCAAAGAAGACATGGAAATGGCCAACAGATACATGAAAAAATGTTCAACATCACTCAGAATCAGGGAAATACAAATCAAAACCACAATGAGATACCACCTCACACCAGTCAGAATGGTGAAAATTAACAAGTCAAGAAATGACAGATATTGGTAAGGATGTGGAGAAAGGGAAAATCCTTGTACATTGTTGATGGAAATGCAAGCTGGTGCAGCCACTCTGGAAAACAGTATGGAGGTTCCTCAAAAAGCTGAAAGTAGAGCTACCCTGTAACTCAGCAGTTGCACTACTGGGTATTTACCCCAAATATATAAATGTAGTGATCCAAAGGGGCATCTGCACCCCAATGTTTATAGCAGCAATGTCCACAATAGCCAAACTATGGAAAAAGCCCAGATGTCCATCAACAGATAAATAGATAAAGATGTGGTAGATATATTACAATGGAATATTACTCAGCCATCAAAAAAATGAAATCTTGCCATTTGCAACAACATGGATGGAACCAGAGGATTTTATGCTAAGTGACATAAGTCAATCAGAGAAAAACATTGTATGTCTTATAATATGAACTCACTCATATGTGAAATTTAAGAAACAAAACAGGATTACAGGAGAAGAGAAGGAAATATAAAACAAGATGAAATCAGAGAAGAAGACAAACCATGAGACTCTTAATCATAGGAAACAAATTGAGGGTTGCTAGAGGGAAGAGAGGTGGGGGGTTGGGGTAACTGGGTGATGGACACTAAGAAGGGCCCATGATATAATGAGCACTGGGTGTTATATAAGACTGATGAATCACTGACCTTAACCTCTGAAACCAATAATACATTACATGCTAATTAATTGAATTTAAATAAAAATTAAAAACAAAATTTTTTTAATGTTTCTAGAATGCTAGTTGTATATGTGAATAACAACAGTGTTAGTTCAGCAAAAGAATGTGCTCACCACACTGCAATGTGTGGAATAATAGACATTTCTTGAAAAATATATGTAATTAAGATACTTTTCTTTTTTGAAAACATTTTCATGATCAATAATCAGGGAATGTGATATTCTTAGAATCCAAACTGGATTACTGTCACAAATTCTTTAATGGTTTTTACTGCACTTGGAACAAAATTCATCTTTCTATCATGGTTTATGTTTTCTGCATTATGTGGGTTCAAGTTATTTCTCCAGGTTCCCCTGTTGGGTCCCACTCCCTCCCACTCCAGCTCACGGTGTGCTTCTACCCATCACTCCTCAGATACTTGCAGAGATCAAGCTCTTCTTTTCATCTCAGGGCACTTGCACATGTTCCCTTTGCCTGGAGTGCCTCCTCTCCCCACTCTTCACTGGGCTTGGCACTTTTATCTATCTGAATTCCCTTAATTAATTCATAGCTTTTAAATCTCACAATTACTTTATTCTATATTTCCTTTTCTATTGCCTATGACACAGAAGTTAACCTGCACAAGGACATGAACTCTGTTTATGTGTCTCCAATTATTTCAATACCACCTAGGATAGTATATGTAGGCACCCAAAATATATCAAAAGAATAGATGCATTTAGGGAAACTTTTAAGGATGTGTCTTATTCTTTGCCTCAATATATAAACTCACAAGATCATTTGTAAAATTTTATGTTCTAATACTTATTCCTCCTCCATCCATAAGAACCAATGACCAGAGGCACCTGGTGGCTCAGTACATTAAAGGTCCAACTCTTGGCTTTGGCTCAGGTCATGATCTCATGGGTGGTGAGACGGAGCCCTGCTTCAGGATCCATGCTGAGCAGGAATCTGCTTGAACATTCTCTCCCTCTGCTCCTCCCCACACTCACACACATGTGCACACAGTCTCTAATAAATAAATCTTTAAAAAGAAAAAAAGAATCAATGGCCACATATTGTTCTCTGCCATAAGATAATACATAAACGTTCCCCCTCTCTCTCCTCTTCTCTTCTCTCCTCCTCCTTCTTTCTGCAGGAAAAGAATCTTAAAGTTTGTAAAGGGAAACAACCACATCTTGAGCATATGCTGGATGCATTTACATATACACTTCATTCCACATATGGGGTTTTTTTCTATAGCCTGCTCCATAACAGCAGGTTTGCCTAATGCCAAATATTGGATCATGATCCTTACCATGGGACTAGGTTAGGGTATGAGGGAGATGGTTGTGCAAATCAATCCTTAATATAACAGCAGCACAAAGGAGGGGTGTTTCCTTATTGATTTAATAGGGAGCCAAGAATTATCCTAAGGTATGTCAGGTCTGTTATTCGAATTCTTATCTTTAGAAATCTTCAGTTTGGTCTTCTAAGCTTCAAATGGCATTCTAGTTCAGCAAATTGCTTCACTGAAGCAAAAGAATGTTTTTATACTTACCTAAAAAAGATATACCCTAGCTTATAAGCCCTATTCAAAACTATATTTTTCTGATTCTGAACTACATATTTTAGTAGAATTCTATTAAAAATAAATGCTTAGTGGTGAACATTTCACAATACATATATATATAAAATCGTTATACTGTACACCTGAACCTAATATGACATGTCAATTATACATCAACAAAAAATAATAAATTAATTGTAACAGCTAATATCTTAATAAACTTCTATGACAATACTTAAATTAAGATAAGTAAACCAAATTAGTCTCAGTCTCCTCTGCCTCCATAATTACTGTTATTCTGTGATGTGTCCTACAAGACATTTTGTAGCATTTGTGAATCTACACATCATCCTACACTGATACTTTTTGTATTTTAATAGAATACTTTTTACATATTTTTAGCTTGTTTTTTTCATTATCAAAATATATCTTGCAAATCAGTCTGTGACACAATGTCATGTTTTTAAACTCATCCTAATCATAATAATATATTTGTACTTCAGTTACTTTCTCATGCCCTACTGCTCTAATGCCCTACTGCTAAATTAATTTAATATCATAAAGAAGAATGGCAATAGCATAAAGCATGCACATTTAAAATGTAATAAATGATACCAAATTCTCCCCATAGCAGCTATACCAATTAATAGCCCCACTAGGGCTCAAAATATTTGATATACACCCTTAACCTACTTGAATTAGTAGTATTAGTATTTTTTTATTATCATTTTTTGTCTACTTGGTGGGAAATTTGTCTATTTAGCAGTTAAATTTTTTCAGTTAATTTTTATGATAAAATATATGATTATTAAAATATATATCTGTTTACTTAACTTCAGTGTTTCAACTTTTGTGAATTGCCTTTTCTCTATCTTCTGTCCATTTTTTTGGGGTTATTGATATTCTTAAGTAGGAGAAATGTTTCCATTTAGGAATCCTAGATGTTACACTTTGATCTGTTAACATAATAAAAGATATTTCTTCCTTGTTGTCATTGATATTTAACTCTATTGGACTGCTTTTTCAGTTTCTGCTGGATTGTATATCTTAACAAACAAATTTACCAGTGGCTCTGCTCAAAAAAAGAGTTTGTCAAATTCTAGTTTGAAATCTACTAGATGTTTCATTTGGACCACACTGAAATTATGCATTAACTTATAGAGACATAATATATTTTTTTAAATATCGAGTCTTCCATCCAGGCAAAATGGTATATCTTTACATTATTTGGCAGGTTTTTATGTTCTAATGGAAATTTTTAAAAATCACTCCAATGTCATACAATAGAAAAAATGCAATATATAAATACAGCTAGGTGCATAATGGTTATATGCTATGATTCTCATTTCTAGTACAAATAGATACGAACTGCACACACAGAGAAACAGGTTGATCATTAGCCTCACAATCTTGCCCCAAAATGACCTACAAGTCATTTTTTTCTGATCTTTCATAAAGTCTAAGAAGACAACTAAGGAAAAACTTTACTCTCTGGTTCCTACCATTTGAAAAATGTTATAATCTATTGTAGCAAGACCAAGATATGGAAAGATGTCGATATTAAACATCATTTCAAAAATGAAGCAGTAATGAGAATCTTCTTTGTTAAAGAGGTCACTACATGAAGGTATTTCTTATAAATTCAAAATGACACAAATACTGTTATAAAAGCCTTCTAGGTACATTTTTGCATAAAGATTTTCCCTTTATTATGTGTTTTTTTTAATAACAGAAGTCTCAAAAAATAGAAGCAACTGTCTCAGACTAAATTATATTATTGAATAAACGGAAATTATATTATATATTGCATTAAATGGAATATTTAAATTATCCTACAAAATATCGAATTGCGTCATAACTGAGAAGCATATCCTGAATTAAAATATTCCAAGTACTTTTGTTTTGGAATATCATGAAAACACAAATATCAAAACATAGTTGTAAGCTGTAGATTAAAATATACTTTTGCATTAAACTAAAGACATTTGTTTAATTTTTTTAAGATTTTATTTATTTATTCATGAGAGACACAGAGAGAGAGGCAGAGACATAGCTGAGAGAGAAGCAGGCTCTTCACAGGGAGCCCCATGTGGGACTTGATCCCTAGACCCTGTGATCACATCCTGAGCCGAAGGCAGACCCTCAACCACTGAGCCACCCAGGCCTTCCCATTAGTTTAATTTTAAAAAAGAAAAAGAAAAAAAAGGAAAGGTAGGAAAGTTACTTAAAGTATTACTTTTGAAGTTTATAACATTCATTCAAAGTCTTATTCTCCTTATGAACAACATCAAAAGCAATAATATATTTTTTTTAAAAAAGGACAATTTGCCATATGTGACAATATAGATGAACTTGGAAGATATTATGCTAAGTGACAGCATATCAGTTATGTAATATGAATGAGTGCTGCTATACAACACTGTGTTTATACTTAACAATAGTTTATTGTGCACTTAAAAATACTGCTAAGTGGGCATACCTCAGGTTAATTGTTCCTACCACAATTTGTAAAGAAACAATGATTGGAAATTAAAAGAATAATCATAACCTATTTCTTACCCATTAAGTCAGCAAAAAACTTTAAAGGTGGTAACACTCATAGCTAACGAGAGTAAATCATCCTCAGATTCTGTTCATATAAGTTGCTGCAAAGAGGGGAAAATAATCTGGAAATGAGTATTAAGATTAAAATATGTAGATTTTTAAACTAGCAATACTACCTTTGGGACTCCATCCTAGTATAATAAAAAAAAATACATGTATCTAAGATAAATATATAAAGGTGTTTGTAACAACACTGTCACAGTAAAAAAAAAAAAATAGTTGTTTCTCAAAAAAAGGTCATGAGATTCATTGTTGACTGGATTGCTTTGGACTTTGCTTTCATTCCTTTATCAAGCTCTATGCCTAAGGAATAGAACAGAGGATGAGATCAGCTTCTGAAGTACAGATAAACAGGAGTCCAGTGTAGACACCCAGAGAAAAAGTCTGAGAACTATTAGGAAACAAAGACATGGTCATATAGACAGCAACAAATATAAACTATGGTACCAGTTGGTCCTTTCAAGTCAGTAAGAGCAGAAGCTACTATTTATATTATAGCTCAGCCCTGAGATCCTGACACCACTTTTTGGTGGAGAGTTAACAATAAATGCTTTCCCTCACAGAGCCCAGTAGGTATCTGCAGAATGATGGACAAGTGGGAAAGAAACACATCTTTATTAATTATCTCCTAGATATCTAGTATTTCACATGCATTTTTGAACTTAATATCTGAAGAACTCTGTATCACTGTTATTCCCTCCATTCAAATCATTACACATTGAGAACTGAAGTTTAGAAATCTGGCCTAAGGTCACAGGATTTGTCAAAGGCAGAGGTAAGCCTTAAAAGTTGTGATGTAAGCCAAGCAGAGGTAATTTTATTTTCTGTATAAGTCCAGATTACAGTTGACACTTGAACAATAAAGGGGTAAGGAGGCTGACCCCTCCTCCCCCATGCAGTCGTAAATCCATGCACAACTTGACTCCCCAAAAACTTAATAGCCTTCAGTTGACCAAAAGGCTTACTGACACCATAAACTCTTATAAAACATATATTCTGTATGTGTATTATATATTTTTACAATAAAGTATGCTAAAGAAAAAAAAATGTTATCAAGAAAATAATGGGGCACCTGGGTGGCTCAGTCAGTTAAGCATCTAACTTCAGCTCAGGTCATGATCTCAGGGTCCTGGGATCAAACCCAGAGTTGAGTCAGTCAGGTTGTTCCACTCAGCAGGGAATCTGCTTGTCCTCCCACTTCCTCTGCCCCCCAACCCTGGATCATGCCCTCTCTGTCCCCGTCTCTGTCTCTCAAATAAGTAAATAAAATCCTTTAAAAAAAAATCGTAAGGAAAAGAAAATACATGTATAGTACTAGACTTTATTTTTAAAAATCCATATTAACATGAACCTGCACAGTTCAAACCACATTGTTCAAGGGTCAATTGTACTAGCACTGCTCCTGGGTACCAGGGGTTGGCTATGTCCTCTTCCATTTACAGCTTCCCTGAAAGAACAAACTCACACAAAACACCACTGGACAATGTGAAAATTATTGTATATCTAGACAGGGAAATGAATAAGAATATTCATTAAAAATAACTCAAAATCCCCAGTTAAGTCTCCAAATCCCCTTCTTGGCCAAGCATCCAAGCCTCCTGTCTCCTTTTTCCCCATCTGATCTTAGTTTCCTCAGCCCCACCTGGTTCCCTCTAGGCTTGGATCACTGAAAACCATATTTCTTTATCATCAGTCATGCAAAATGGCATCCCTCCCCCTGAGAAACCTGGGTATGGTAGGTCTCAGCCCTGGAAGCTCAGCCTCTGCTTCCACGGACTCTTACTGAAGCCACTTTGAACACGGGAACACTGTCCTCACAAGGAACTCTCTCATTCTAGTCTGCAAGGAAAAGAATTGTCTCCCTCCATGTCTTTCTTTTGGTACTCTCAAAAAATAAGCTTTACAGGAAACACTGTGACCCTGAAAGAGAGAGAGAAGAAAAAAAATTAAATTTAAATTTAAAAAAAAAATTTAGGGGATCCCTGGGTGGTGTAGCGGTTTGGTACCTGCCTTTGGCCCAGGGCGCGATCCTGGAGACCCGGGATCGAATCCCACGTCGGGCTCCTGGTGCATGGAGCCTGCTTCTCCCTCTGCCTATGTCTCTGCCTCTCTCTCTCTCTCTCTCTCTGTGTGACTATCATAAATAAATTTTTAAAAAATATATTAAATTTAAAAAAAAATTTAAATGTGAAGGACAGGTATGGAAACTATTGAAAACCAGTTCCTTCTCTTAGACCATAATAAATACAAAAAAAAACAAAAAAAATCTCCAAACCCTGTGTAAGATAGAAAACCAAAACCAGCCACAAAGGAGCCATTAAAACTGGTTCCTTATTTCACCTAGAATAAGCTTTACTATTAAAGTATTTCAGTCAGTATTTCAGTTTTTTCCCATTACATTACTTCAAGAATAATTTATAGAAAAAAAATATTAAATGCAAGACAAGCCAGTATGTGTGTGGAACAACTAATCCCACAAAAGCTACATTCCACTGTTCAATAGTACCTCGACCTGCCAGAGATAATTTTACAATAAATGCTGAGGGTGCCAAGCACTCCATAAATACTAGCTATTACTAGTACTAGTATTATTAGCATTATTGTTATTGTTCTTAACCTTCATATTCCAGATTTAACAGTTTAGTACTTGGCATGAAAAGTTATAGACTAATAATGCATAATATGTATATATGTGTATATATACAATTGGACTACAAGGTAAAATACATGTCTTACTATATGTCATGGTGAAAAAATTTTTAAAAACTAATATATATATATATATATATATATATATATATATATATATATATAATAAGTTTTATTTTTCCCTACTGGTAGGGCTTCTTGAAGAAATAGGCTCCTGGTTCTCATAACCAACGATGAATGAATGATATGTGCCTTCTAGTGAGTTCTGACTATATATGTAACATGACATATGTTTTGATTTATAACACAGATAATTAGCACATAACCCCATACTGGCCACATCCCTCCTAAATTCCTTTTTCTCCCAAAGGAGGAGGAATTACGTGATTCATCAGTTTTGAGGATGTTTTGACTATAGTCCTCAACAGGGAGCTTTTACTGTTCTGGTAAAATGGGAGGATCCCAATAAAGATGGCTTCTAGTGGCATTCTTCCTTCAATAAGGAAGAAAGACAATTAAAAATTTCTCCTAAAAAAGAAATTGCTCCCAAGTGTTTGTGGAACAGAAAGCAGGCCAGTAGGCCTAAGAAAAGAACAATGGGAAGAGTAAAGAGAAGAGGTGCAGGTAGGAGCTAGAATACCTAAAGTTTTATTTTATTCCTTGGCAATGGGAAGCCCCTAAGTAGTTTTAAGCAGGAGGGTAATGTAATGTAACAATGTCTTTATAAAACTCTCTCTAGCTGCTGATTATACTAGGTTGCAGGACAGCAAGATTGGAGGGTATTTAGAAGAAGGGTGCAATGGTTACCACATTGAAGGGTCCAGGTTACCACAACTTAAATATATTTTGGAGACTGAGATGTCTAAGTTTCCTACTGAATAATCAAGAATGGTTTGTAAGTGTTGGTAGCAACAGGTGAATAGTGCTGCTACATACTGATATAGGAAAGACATGGGGATTGAGAATGTCAATTTAGAGAAGGGGCTTGCAATAGTTCAGTGTGAGTCATATGAAATAAGACATATCTATGCCTTTTATTTCTTTTTCTTGTCTGATTGCTGTAGCTAGGACATCCAGGACTATGCTGAATAAAAGTGGCAAAAGTGGACATCCTTGTCAACATTCACTGCTGAATATGATGCTAGCTGTGGGTTTATAATATACAGCTCTTATTATATCAAGATATGTCTCCTCTAAACCAATTTTGTGGAGTTTTTGTCATGAATGGATATTGAATTTTGACAAATGCTTTTTTTTTTTGCATCTATTAAAATGATCATATGGTTTTTATCTTAGATTTTGTTGATTTTATGTACTACACTGCTCAATCTGTAGATACTAAACTATCCTGGAGTAAATCCCCAATCATGGTGGATGAACCTTTTACTGTACTGTTGACAAAATGGTGTATCTAAATAGAAACTCACTAACCTACAAATGAGACTGGATGAAATAATCTACAAAAAAAAAGAGAGTAGATGGAGACAAACCCTGAGGACAGAGACCACAGATTCTCCAATGTTCAGACTGGATGAGTAAAAGATTTAAAAAGGAACACTGTTGAGGGCTGATGTTACAGAAGTCACTTAAAATAGTATTTCAAGAGGAAAGATGAAGTCAGCTACATTGAAGCTTGAACAAATTCATTACAAAGAGAATGCAAAACTGGCTATACATTTCATCAAGACTTAAGTTACGAATGACCTGAAAAAAGATTATTTCATTGTATTTGTGGGAGGGAGAAAGCTTGATAAGAGTGGGCAGATCAATATACAATTAGAGTCCATTGCATTTAATTTTCAATTTTTGAGTTTCTAGATTGGTGAATACATTCACATGCTGGGATAGTGGCACATCCCAACACCAAGGGGACAGAAGCCCCTGTGCTTGGGACCCTTCCAGATCTTGCCATATGTACTTCTTTATCATGCTGTTCATCTGTATCTTTTTTCATTTCCTTTATAAATAGGGGTATACATAAGTGTTTCCCTGAGTTCTGGGAGCCATTAGAGCAAATTATGGTATAAGAGGAAGGGATTGTAGAACTCTCAATTTATAACTGGTTGATCAGAAAATACAGGCGACAACCTAAACCTTGTGACTGGCATCTGAAGTCATGGCCATCTTGTGGAACTGAGACCTTAACTTGTAGGATCTTTAGCTAATTAGTGGGGCCTGCAACTAGTGAGTGTCATAAGTAAATTGCAAGACAACCAAATGATGTCCAAAGATTTGAAGAGTTAGTCAGTTAGGAAGGAAAACTTACACATGTAGTGACAGAGTGCTATGAGTATAGGAAATGGTTTTTTCCCTGAGGTAGACAGACATACGCATGGATTTTTAAGTAGGAAGAAGGGGTAATGCTTGTCTGATTGCATCTCCCTTCCCTGAGAATTATTAAGCAATACAAATTAAGGAAGTTATCAAAGGTCACACAGCTAATCAGTGGTTGAGAAAAGACTTGAAAGTAAATCTGATTGCAGTTCAAATGCTTATCTACTGTACCATGACTCAGGAAAGGCAACTGCTTGTCTTACAGTAATCCAGTCAACTGCATGTTCATCTTGTTCATATTTTTATTGTAGCATTCGCCATATTATTTTGTGATTTACTTGTTTATTGTGTATCTTTTTAAACTAGATCTCAGTGCCTTTTATGGCAAGCAATGTGCCTGTCAAATAGGATCCAATATTTAGCATATAAAGTCAAGGAAGGGAAGGACAGAAGGGGAGCATGTGGAAGGGAGGAAATAGCGGTGAGAAAAGAGGGAGGTGAGGGTAGATAACAAATACAAATATCTGGTCATGATTCTGCCATAGATTGGCTTGTAACTGGGGACCTATAGACAATCAGACATAAAACGTCCATGTGTCCTAGTTTCAGTGAGTATAAGTTGGATGTTTTGTATTAAGTCAGTAGTTTTCAAACTATATTTCTGTGGGAAATTTCTTTAAATAATATCTAATCCAAGTTGTAAACAAATTATTTTAAGTGTCATTGAGGCTATAAGTTATGAGGAAAATCTAGTCATTTCTCTAGAGAGAAATGCTCAGAGCAGACTCTGAGCTCACCAGTGATTTTGCAAAACCACACATCCACTAGAACTCCAAAGCACTGGAAAAACACTGAATAAGGTGGTTTCCTTTAAAGAGTGGCCAATCTCCCAGATATGAGTCTGGCAAATCTCAGGGTTGTGGAAACAGGGATGATTCTTCTCTGGTAAACTGTCGGCTTCTCCATGCCTAATACCATCAAACCTTACCTGAACAATCAATTATTTTAAAAGACAACAAAAAGTAATATTGTTTTATATGACATGAAAATTCCATTACTATAAAAAAAATCAGATCAACCCAAGTGTCCATTGATAGATGAATGGTTAAAGAAAATGCAGTGTGTGTATACACACACACACACACACACACACACACACAGTGGAATATTACTCAGCCATAAAAAAAGAATGAGAGGCACCTGGGTAGCTCAAGTTTGTTCAGTGTCCGACTCTTAATTTCAGCTCAGGTCATGATCTCAAGGTCCTGGAATCAAGCCCTACGTTGGGCTCTTCACTCAGTGTGGAGACTGCTAGAGATTCCCTCCCTCTTCCTCTGCTCCTATCCACTGTGCACTCTCTCTAAAATACGTAAGTAAGCCTTTGGGGAAAAAAAGAATGAGATCTTGCCATTTGTGACTGATGGACCTAGAGCGTATTATGCTAAGTGAAATAAGGCAGACGGAGAAAGACAAATATCACTTGATTTCACATATATGTAGAATCTAAAAAACAAAACAAATGAACAAATAAAAAAGCAGAAACAGATCCATAAACAGAGAGGAAAAATTGATGGTTACCACAGAGGAGGAGAGTGGGGGCATGAGCAAAATAGGTGATGGGGAGTGGGAGACACAGGTTTCCAGTTATGGAATAAATGAGTCCCAGGAATGAAAGGGACAGTACAGGGCATATAATCAATGGTACTGTAATAGTGTTGTATGGTGACACTTGTGGTAAAGTGTATAATGCATAGAGTTGTCAGATCACTATGTTGTACACCTAAAACTAAGGCAACACTGTGTCAACTATACTTCAATAAAAAAAAAAAACTTTAGCTTCATTCATAAATTAATATCTCTACCTCTTATCAAATATACATCCAAGGTATTTGCAAAACTGGTGTGGCAAGGATAAGCACAAAGAAAAATGTTTTTAAAAGTTCATAAGCCTTATGATTACATTTTTCAAGGCATATAAAATCATGCAAATACTTGAGCATTATTGTTAGTGGAGTTTTTTAAATCTTTTTGCTTATGTCCACATTCCTATATGTATTCCACATACAGATAACAATTTTATGAGTAAGTAAAATCCATCATTTTGTACACTTTAAAAATGAGAAAATTAAGAGCAACTTTTCATTATCTTTCCTTTTTTTGTTATCAATTTTTTACTCTATTAAGAGCTTTGAGGATTACTTTCTGTTAAAGCATCAAATCAAACTAATTACTCAGAGACAGTTTAAAGTTAAAGATAAACTGAATAGTTCCAAAGATAACACGCACACCCACATTCTCTAGAGAAACCCCTGTTGATCAGATTTGGACTGGCTCTTAGCAATAACAAAACAGCATCTTGAAATAGCAACAGACAAGTACAAAAGAGAGCAGGTCATTCATGGAAGGGTCTTCCTGTGAGACTGCTCTAAATTTATTTCCAAAGCTTTAGGCAACAATAAGCCTCTCTTTCTCGCCACATTTGCAATAGCATTAACTCCAAGTTCCCACCACAATAGAATAATGAAAACAGATTCAGAATCTTTTGCAGCTTTACAAAATGCCTGTCCACTAATCCTAAGCAAATGTGATCTTTATTCCTTAACTCTGTTGGGAAAAGTGACCTTTTCTAATGGAGTAAATAAGTTTAAAGTAATATGAAGATATCATCTACTTCAAATGCTTCCCCCCACTTCATATAGAAATCTGATCATCTTCCTTGCTCAAAATAGGATTGGTACTAATTTCTTCCCCCAGATTACTTTAGAAACTCATGGGGAAAATGTGAAAATTATGTAATAAATACATTTAATTTTAGCTTTAATTTACTATCTTATTGATCAGATACATAGCACAAAACAGACTACAGAATGATATGTAACTGTAGCTATTGACCAAAAAATGCAGAAAAACATCTGTTTAATTTTTAAATATGAAAACTGAGACTCAGACTACTTCATTTATTTAAAAAAATTCTATTTATTTGCTTCACCAAAAGAGGTGTAATTACAAAGTATTGATTCCAACTTTAACGTTGATCTAACCATTAATATATTAAAGTCAAAGTCCAGTTTAAATATAGGACAGCCTGGGTGGCTCAGCGGTTTAGTGCCACCTTTAGCCCAGGGTGTGATCCTGGAGACCTGGGATCGAGTCCCACATCAGGCTCCCTGCATGGAGATTGGGTCTCTGCCTCTCTCTCTGTGTCTCATGAATAAATTTTTAAAATCTTAAAAAAAAAAAAAAAAAAAAAAAAAAAAGGACAGCCCTCCGCTTACCATGCACCTTATTAAAGGATCATGGTACTTTGTCTACAACTGGGTGGACAAGACAAGCATCGTTGGGAGAGAATGTAACACACTGTCTTTCCCTAATCTAATTCCCAGTTGACCTTTTCCTACAAAACTTTCCACTTGTGCACTGCTCTCCACCTTCCTCTCTGTGATCAGTATTCTTTCTTCACACCTGAAATACATGTAGAATGTTTTCTGTAAAGAACAGGTAACTGTTCTCCTCTTACCAAAACCCAGGTCCTCACTGGGACTCCTCTAAAATATGCTCTTCCAGAAACTGTTTTTCTATCTCACACTCTGCATACCTAAGTCTCAGAGATTTAGGTGTCCTGGCTTCCCGGGCTTTTTCCAGTCCATACTCCCCTTTCCTCTGATCCCTGGAATTCATCCTTCCAACTCCAGCATCTTCTCTATTCCCACTACCCCCTCTTTCATTGCACTTCCCTGCTAATCTCCTAGACATTCTTCATTAATTAAACCCTTTAGGTCCTAACTCAGGGGCTTCCTTACTCACCCATTTCTTGCCAGTATTCTCAAAGTTAATAATGTCCACAATGGTGGCCTAACATATCACACTTTTGGTTCTGTGATCTCCTCCTCCTTGAACCTCCAACTCCCACACACTACCTCCCTGCATCTTGTCTTTGGCAGACTTTAAAACACCCCTGAAAGCTGGATTTTAAGCTTTCTGATCCCACCAGTTCACCTGTTCAAGTATGCACCTGTCAATGGCACATTCCATGGCCACCTGATGCCTCCAATCCATTGACCCCCCCGGGGCAATCCCCACTGCCACTAGATCCACCTGAAGTGGCCCTGCTTGCCTGTCCAGCCTCTCTTCTTGGTGCATTATTACAATCACTCCTTTAAAATGCCTTTGACTTTGTGCTCTGCATTCTCTTTCACTGTCTCAGGAATAACAACAGCTTATTTGTAGAATACCAACCTACACTGCACCTCGATCAATAACCTAGCTGATGTGTTCCCTTTACTGTCATGATTGTGAGTCTCAAACTGGCGCTTAGTATGACTCACTAATCCTGGTAGAAAACAGTAAGCTTACTTTCCTACCCCTTAGAGGAATACTTTAAACATTTTTTTACCTGTTAAAACCGTTTCACTTATTCTCCTCACAAGTGATTTTTCTTGCCATGTATTTCATAGATAACAACAGTAAGCATACGTAAATACACTCAATTTTCCACCAACAAATCTATGTAACTAGCCATCCTTGAATCCATTTCCTTCTTCCTTCCTGTCACAAGGCAGTAAGTGCCTCATATCCCCATGGGATACTTAATACTTTCCTCTACTCAATATCTCAAAGTTTACCTCCTAGACCATCCAAACCTCCACTCACATAGTTATCCCCTCCCTCTCTTTAAACTAGGTTATTTCAGCAAACAAGCTGACTTAAGTTTCTATTAGCTAAAAAATAAACCAAATGAAAATAACAATATGAAACTATATAGAGAGATATCCATATACACACACACATGGTTTTACATTTTGTTGTTTGTTCCCTTTACAGCAAGAAGTTGTAACATAGTTACCCTAGAAGTTGCCCAATCCCTAACCTCCAACCCAGCCCAGTCAAGCCTGCATCCCCAGTTCTCTACAGACAACACTCCTGTTAGGCTCACCAGTGATCTCTATATTGTTAAGTGCAGCCTAACAAGCAACAAGTATTATTGGAAACTCATGCCTTAGTTGTCAAATTGACAACTCATAATGATCCTCCAAAGAATCAGGACCAAAGAATGGTACAGATTCACAAGTTTCTCTGCAGCAGAGATGAGACAGAGAGTGGCTCAGAACCAAACAAGGAGTTAGGAGGAAGTATATAAAAAGTGAAGGTCAACATAAGGCCCTAGTCAAAGGTAGGAACGTGGCCAGGAAGATAGAAACATAAAGAGTGGGCCAAAGAGAAACAGACTTTACAATGATAAAACTAAATCCACTGGCTGGTTCTCCAGAGCCCAGAGGCACCTCAGACATAGACAAAGTCATCTGTCATTAAAGTTATAAGAAGAAATACATTTTTATATATTTTATATATTTTATATATTTATACACACACACACACACATATATTTGACCTTTTGAAAGGATACAACCTTCTATAAATTATCAACTCTTTTGCAATAATTGCTTGGTACACACACACATAATTCTCTATCACTGTGTTTATTTTCAAACACACATATAAATTAGGCTATCTTACATAAGTACAATATTGAAGAAAAATGAATTCAAAAATGAATTTTGGGGCACTTGTGTCTGTCTACATATAAATGGAATATTTTGGATAAATAAATACAGTTCTATGTACTGTTTGTGAAAACGCAGCAGTCTCTACATTGGCACTGTTCTGTTTTGTGTCAAGCCCATCTGTTGCAATTATCCAAATGTCTATTTTTATTATTCAATTTCCCAATAACATGTGTCTGCCTTCCTTGTCCCATTAACTCTATTCTTTTATGTGCTTCCTATAGAATAATCAGCTCTATTCACTATATTCCACCACTAAAGAATATTTTAGGAAAGAAAATACTTCTTTGGAAAAAGGGAAGTTTTATATAGTTGCTGATGATTATTGTGGCCCTTGATACACACCTATTTACCCTTTAAAGAATATTGATCTAGGCAGAATAGTCTTTTCCTAAATTTGTATATAGTAAATATAGTAATAGAATACCAGTGTATTTACCACTGCCTAATTTGGCTGAATTATATTGTACAATATAATGCCCCCCAAATTAAAACAGAGATGAATAGAAAGACTGTTACTGAAATGTGGACTTGTTGATGGCTGTCACAGATTTATTTTCTGGATAGAGCTCATGTCTCTTCTTCCTTGGGAAAGCTCTCCTGGCATATGTAATGGAGTTCCTGCATGGGGTAATAAGCAAACACAGGTATACTTTCCCAGTCTTCCTTATTTTCAGGGTAGAAAACACATCACTGTATTCACATCAGCTGGTCTCTCCACCTAGTGATCCCAGATTCATTTTTACTTTCAGGAAAAAGTGTTATGAAATCTCATGACTGGATCTAGCCCCAAGTCAAAACTTATTTCTAACCTAGTGCTGTATGTGGCAATCCTGTTTGCTGTTACAACCCTTTACAAGAGTATAGTCTTTGCTCTGACCTATAAAGTATGTCAGAGAAACACTAAGGATCCAATGACCACTTTAAAATAGTATCATCAAAGAACAAATGCTCCTGAAAACAAATATATCGAGAAAGTATGTTTCTTTGTCCTTTTTACCTTAGTCAAACAGCTATAATACATAACCATATAATATAACAAAAAACAAGATTTGACATATACTTCTGGTTCAGATACTAACTGGAACTTTCCTTTAGGGAAGAGATTTAATCTCCATTCATTCAAAATGTATTTACTGACCATCTGCTATATGAATATATGTTAGGCAGAGTCTTAGACCTTCCTGTTAGTACCCTCAAATGAATAAAAGTTTTAGATTTGGGATCCCTGGGTGGCACAGCGGTTTAGCGCCTGCCTTTGGCCCAGGGCGCGATCCTGGAGACCCGGGATCGAATCCCACATCGGGCTCCCGGTGCATGGAGCCTGCTTCTCCCTCTGCCTGTGTCTCTGCCTCTCTCTCTCTCTTTCTCTTTGTGACTATCATAAATAAATAAATAAATAAAATTAAAAAAAAAAAGTTTTAGATTTTCCTGTTGTAAAATTCTATTTAGTTTTATGACATGTTATAAGATATTGAACCAAGGTAGAGTCTACTTTATGCATTGATGATAACAGGTACAGCAAGGTGAAAACACGTTTTGTGTATCCTTTTAATCAAATATCCACCAAAAATAACATTTTTTAGAACACAAAGACAACATCTCTTAAGCTACCTGTTACTTCTAATAAACAAAAAAGTTTTATTTTTTGCAGGAGTAAAGAATATGGCTTTAGGTCCCCTTAGCACTTATTTTTAAAACTTTAAAAGTTTTGTTCAAAGCTTATTGAAAAGATGTCATCATGTCCCTCCTTGGAACAAGCTACCCTCAAGCACAGGTCAGCACCTTTTTTCCATCAATACAGAAATACTTTCACAGGAGAAAACTCCCCTCAAAATAAATTGAAGAGCTTACTATTGGGTCATATCAGTACTAAAGAAAGTATAATAAGAATATATAACTAATATGCAGTTTTTCTAGGTAACAAATATATTCCCTCCCAAGACCTGCTTATAACATATCCCTTTAGCCAATTATCCTGGCTCAGTCACCAAATATGATCTGATGAGAAAAAGAAATCTTTATCCTCATTCCATGAGACACAATTTTTAAACCACTTTATTAAGGTATACTTGACATAAAAAGCTGCCCATATTTAATGTATACAACTTACTGAGTTTGAATATAACTGTATACCATAAAACCATCATGAAACAATTTTGAAAGCAATGGTTTCCTGAATCTTGAACCATCCCCTCATCTTTTATCTTAGAATGGGGCAGCTAAGAAAAAAAAAATTGAATGCTAGATTATAAAATATAAATATTTGCCTCAAAAGTACTAATCCCTCACCTACAAATGTATTTTGATGTTGCTTCTTGAATTATTTGCATAATAAAATGAGAAGTATGGAAATGATGCTCTTTAAGTTAGCAGTTAGTGAGGAAATTTCCAACGCAAAATATTTGATGATGTAAAATTACATGGTGTAAAAATGGTGCCAAGAAGACATCACTTTCTGGGCAGGACATGCTCATTGCATTTGGAAGAAAGACTTTCTAAGCCACATGCCAAGAGGAATAATCACACGGTAATAATGAGGTAAACTTTACAGCATTTTGTTTATGTGATGTAAGCATCTTACTGCATATAACTATAGTTCAAAAAGATATTTTCACATCTCTATTCTATAGTTCTGTTTTCATTTTATAATCCATGTTCCATCTGAAATTGATTTTGGATTATGATGTGACATAGGAATCTTTTTTTTTCCATTTGGACATCCAAATAACCCAATACCATCTTCTGAAAATATTTTCCTTTGTCACTGCAAAGCGTAAACTTTATCTATAGTCCAGATAAGTATGGGTTCATTTCTGGACTCTATTTTATCTCAACGATCTCATTGTCTATGGTAGCACCAATACCACACTATATCATTTAGAATGGCTTCATTATGACTATTGTATTTGATAGAATAATTCTTCCAACTTTGTTCTTCTTCAAGACTCTCTTGCTTATCCATGGCGCTTTGCAATTTTAACAATATTTTAAAATCAACATGTCAAATTCTATCAATAATTTTGAGAGCAGACTGATTAAATCTATAGTTCTCTTTAAATACTACTTTACAGTTTAAATCTTCCAACCTCTTGCCATGGTCTATCTCACCATTTGTGTTCTGTAATTACTCTCATAAATGGTTTATAATTTTCTTTTAGATGTTTTCTGTGAGCTATAGTACATTTATTCTGGCACTTGATATGTTTTTATTTTATTACTAATGCTATTTTTAACTTCTTGATTATGACCCTGAAAACTAAAAATGCAACTTACATTCCAATTAACCGAATTTGTGTCATGGCTCATAAATGCTCCATAGTTTTATACTAGTATTTTGTCTAATATGTGTACTAAGTGGAAAAGATCATAGAGATGAACACAAAATCATTTGTCCTAAAAGTGTTTTGTTATTTGGGTGTATTGATCTATGTCTGATTATGATGGAGGAGTGAAATGTTTCTCATAAGACACTCAGAGAGCTTTGATCACCATTTCTTGGGACTCAAAAAATAAAAGAATGGGCACAGTAACTCAGAAACTGAAATTCTGGTAAATATAAAGACACAGGTTCCATCACTAATGTCACAAAAGGAAATTTTCCAAAATTCATATCCAGGTAAATTCCCACTTACCCATAGGGCACTCCATGGCTTAGTGCTGGCAGAGAAGTAGCTTTCTTGTCTCAAACTTACGTGCAGAACTCAAGTTCTGGAGACAGCTGAATCTCTCTTTGTTGGTAAACAGATACTCAGGAAATTCCCAGATCCCATTCTTTGCTTTGTCCCACATTCACCTGCCAGTAATGGTGATCAGAAATGAAACTTGAGGGGAGTTCAGGACACAAACTGAGGAGCTGAATCTCTAAACACAACTGACAAGTGCATCTGATATTGTTCTTCTGAGAGACCAAAGAGCAGAGGGGCGTGATATACCCTCTTTATTGAGTTTCTTCTGCAGTGAATTGATGCACTGGAAGCAGCAGACATATCAACATTTCAGGTACATGGATTTTCCAAGATAAGTTAGGCAGACATTTACTTCCTTTTTTTTTGTCTTTCTTAAATTTCATTTTATTTTTTAATTCCAGTGTAGTTAACATACAGTGCCATATTAGTTTCAGATGTACAACACCTGGAATATGTTTTTTTATTTACCCACTCTCTCTTTTTCTCATTTGTTTCTTAAAATCCACATGTGAAAGAAATCAAATGGTATTTGTCTTTCCCTGACTGGCTTATTTTGCTTAGCATTATACTCTCTAGATAAATCAATCCATGTTGTCGCAAATGGCAAGATTTCATTCTTTTTTTATGACTGAATTAATATTCCATTGTTTATATATACTGTATCTTTTTTATCATCTACTGATGGACAGTTGGTTTGCTTCCTTAATTGACTATTGTAAATAATGCTGCTATAAACATAGGAACATGTATATCCCTCTAAATTAGTGTTTTTGTATTCTTTGGGCAAATACCAAGTATTGAGACTACTGGATTGTAGAATAGTTCTATTTTTAACTTTTTGAGAAACTTCCATACTGTCTTCCACAGTGGCTACACCAGTTTGCCCACCAACAGTGCAAAAGGATTCCCTTCTCTCTACATCCTCACCAACACCTATTGATCCTTGTTGTTCACCTATTGTTAAAGTCCAGCAATTGATAGGTGTCTTGTGAATTTTCATTGTAGTTTTGATTTCTATTTCCCTGATGGTTAGTGATGATAAACATATTTTCATGTGTTTGTTGGCCATCTGGAGATCTTCACTGGAGAAATGTCTGTTCATATCTTCTGCTCATTTGTTAACTGGATTATTTGGGCTTTGTGGTGTTTATAAGTTCCTTTTTTAAGATTTTATTTATTTATTCAGGAGAGATACAGGGAGAGAGAGGCAGAGACATAGGCAGAGGGAGAAGCAGGCTCCCCATGGGGAGCCTGATGCAGAACTTGATCCCAGGATCCTGGAATCAAGACCTGAGCTGAAGGCAGACACTTAACCATTTAGCCACCCAGGCATCCCACATAAGTTCTTCATACATTTTGGATACTAACCCTTTTATCAGATATGTCATTTGCAAATATCTTTTCCCATTCCATAGATTGTCTTTTAGTTTTGTTGGTTGTTTCTTTTGCTATGCAGAGCTTTTTAGTTTGATGTAGTCCCAATAGTTTATTTTTACTTTTTTTCCCTCTTTGCCTTGGGAGATATCTAGAAAAATGTTACAGCCGATGCCAAAGAAATTACTGCTTCTGCTCTGTTCTAGAATTCTTATAATTTCAGGTCTCACATTTAGGTCCTGAATCCATTTTGAGATTTTCTTTGTATGGTGTAAGAAAGTGGTCTTAACATCTGTTGTAGAGCTAGTTCAGTGTCATGAACTCCTTTAGCTTCTCTTTATCTAGGGAACTCTTTATCACTCCTATTTGGAATAATCATTTTGCTGGACAGAGTATTCTTGGATGCAGACTTTTTCCTTTCAGGTCTTGAATATATCATGCCACTCGCCTCTGGCCTGCAAAGTTTCTGCTAAAAATCTTCTGATAGCCTAACAGGGTTTCTCCTTGTATAGATCTGTCTTCTTTTCTCTTGCTGATTTTAAATTTCTCTCTTTATCACCACTTTTTGACATTTTGATTACTACATGTATTGGTGTGGACTTCCTTGAGTTGATTTTGTTGGGTGATCTCTGTACCTCCTGGACCTGGGTATCTGTTTCCTTCCCCAGATTAGGGAAGTTTTCAGCTATTATTTCTTCAAATGTGTTTTATTCCCTCTTTTCCCTCTCTTCTTTTTCTGGGACCCCCTACAACGTGCATGTTACTATGCTTGATGGAATTGCTGTGTTCCCTAAGTCTATTCTCATTTTGCATTTTTCCTCTCACCTGCTCAGCTTAATTTCCATTACTCTGTCTTCCAAATCACTAATTTGTTCCTCTGCTTCCTCTAACCTGCTATTTATTTCATCTAGTGTATATGTTATTTCATTTATTGTGTTCTTCATCTCTGATCAGTTCCTTTTTATCTTTTAGGTCTCACTAATGTTCTCCACTCCTTTCTCAAGTCTAGTGAGTATCTCTATGATCATTAAGTTCTCGATCAGGCATCTTATAGCCACTTCACTTAGGTCTCCTGCTGTGGTTTTGTCCTATTCTTTCCTTTGAACCATATGTCTCTGTCTCCTCGTTTTGTCTAACTCTCTGTGTCAGTTTCTGTGTCACGAAAGCAGCTATGTCTCCTGCTCTTAAAAGTAATGGCGTGATGAAAAAGAGGTCATATAGTGCCCTGCAGTGCAGTATCCCCTGCTCACCAGAACCTAGTGCTTCAAGGGTGTCTCCTATATATATTATGTGTGCCCTGCTGTTTTGTCCTGGCTGCTTTTCCTTCAGTCCAACGGTCTACAATGGCTCTCTGCCTGTTGTGGGTGCTGTTTGGTCCCTGGCCAGATGAGGTGCACAGTTTTAACCTGTGCTCACTGGTGCACTTGTGAAATGAAACCTGTCCCTGCTTCTGGGACCAGGCCAAACTGAGCAGATGTGCAAAGCATGCATGGACAGGGCATGCAATTTTACAAGGTGTACATTGGATTTCTACAGGGCCCTGCGGCCTCTGCCTTTGCCCCCAGAACTGAAGCCCCACAAAACTGGCAGGTCAGGAGATGCAGTGTTGGCAAGGTTTGCACCAGTCTTCTGAGAGGAGGGACCCGAAGTGCCAGGAATGAGGCAAGTGTAACTAGAAAGGGTGGATCTGACAAAGTATGGGGGGCAGGGCTTGATATAAGCAAGTTAAGTAGTGAGTATCTGTACTGTGCCGGTTCTCACATGTGGCCATGTGTTTATGCTGGTGGGCAGGGGAGGGAGATGGTGCCTGCCAGCTCCTTTGTTCCTGGAGGAAGCTTCCTGCAAACCCTACCCTCCAGAACACTCTGGAGATGAGCAAGTAACTTTCCCTTCCATATGTCCCAGGCATTTGTCAAACTGCTATTTCTATGCTGTATCTCCATGCACTGTTTGTCTGCTGACTCTTTAAGAGTGGAGACTCAGCTTCCCATCACCCTCCCAGATCTCCTAGAACTGAGTTCACTAATTTTTAAAATTCCAGGCTGTAAGTCCCACTGATTCTAAGAACTGATGAAATTCAACCCCTTTTGCTTTCAAAACCAAATGTTAGGCTCCGCAGTATGATACTCCCCCTTCTCTGTGCCTGGGGGTCTCTCACTCCTACCGATAGCCCGAGGGTCTGCTTAGGTCTCCACTGGTTTTTTTTTTTTTTTAGATTTTATTTATTTATTCATGACAGAGAGAGAGGGAGAGAGAGAGAGGCAGAGACACAGGCAGAGGGAGAAGCAGGTTCCATGCAGGGAGCCCGACTTGGGACTCGATCCGGGGTCTTCAGGATCACACCCCGGGCTGAAGGTGGTGCTAAACCACTGGGCCACCAGGGCTGCCCTCCACTGGGTTTCTGACCTTCCTATCTTCTTTGGTGTGGCCTCTTTCCTACCTTCTGTTGTGGAGTTTGTCATGCCAGTCTTCAGGTCATTTTCTAGGTTATTTACAGTGACATGACTTATCTAGTTATGTCCTTGGGACAAGGAGAGCTTAGGGTCCTCACTCCACCGTCTTTCCCCAGGGTACTTTTTTACTACTTGCTTCTTTTAAATGCTCACTACGGTCACTATGGCAACTGTCTGTCCTCCACTAGATGTACAAATGTATGGGTATCTTTCTTCACTCTTGATTCTGTTCCACTGTTCTAAATGTCTGTCTTTATGCCAGTATCACAATGTCAATTATTATAGCTTTGTTGTAAATTTTGGAAATGGGAAATATAAGGCCACTAAATTTGTTTTTCCTTTTTAAGACTGTTTAGGCTATCAGTGTCCCTTACATTTCCATATGAATTATAGGATCTGCATGTCAGTTTCTGGGGAAAAAAAAAAAAAAAAAACAGTGAGGATTCGGATAGATGCCGCATTGAATCTGTAGATCAATTTGGATAATATATCATATTAACAATATTAAATCTCTGAGCCATGAACATGGAATATCTTTCCATTTATTTAGATCTTTAATTTCTTTTTTTTAGATCTTTAATTTCTTTCACAAATGTTTTGCAGTTTTTAGTGTATAAGTTTTGTACTTCATTTTTAAAATTTATTCCTGAGTATTTACTCTTCTTGATACTATTGCAGATGAGAGGTTTTCTTAATTTCCAGTTCAAATTATTCATTGCTAGTGTACAAAAATAGTTAATTTTTTATTGGTCTTATATCTACAAACTTTATTAATTTATTACTAGATTCTATGTAATTGTATCTCTCTAATCTTCACAACAGTGATGCACAAAGGGTGTTATTATGCCATTTTTTTGTTTTTTGTATTATGCCATTTTTTATAGATGTTGCTAAAAATAGGAAAGAATAATTCTGAGACTAAGAAATTTAAAATCAATCTTGACAAACAAAAGTAGTAAGTTGTAGAGACTATAAACAAATCTTAAAAAAATAAAAAAATGAAAAATAAACAAATCCTATAGGTTGACGTGACCTCTATTATTATCTACTATCTAATATGCCATGTGCCCTCCAATGAGCCTGGCTCTCTCCTTAACCTTAGTAATTTATTCCTAACATTACCTTATGAGCAGATAATAGTTTTGCCTATCTGTTCACCTCAAGTATGTTGTATCTCTTTGTTTCACTGTGTAAATCTGCAAATAATAACCATTTGTATTTTCTAAAATGACTTCATCCTTAGTAAAATGTCTTATGGGATTCATTATTAAGAGTAGAAACTATCAGCTACGTCAAAAGAAAGACATTTTTTCTTTTTATAATTATTTAAGTCTCTTTGAAAGGCTAAATTTACATTATGCTTGCAAATAAGAAAAAAGAGGGAAGAAATTATTTAAACTGTTCACAGTTTTTTAATATTGTTGATTTCATTTGCTCCAGATTAAACAGAATTCTGAATACCAGGAAGCTTGTAGAACTATGGGAGTGTGGCATGCCAAAAATACCAAAAATTAATGAAAGGCCAAATGATAATCTTGATAGGAATTAAATAAAACTTTTGTTTCCTCAGTTTTTATTTCAGGCAACTGGTTGTCTCAGACTTCAAAGTCCGGAGAGTAATAATGTAGACTCAACATAGTGAAGTCAGATTTCAAGTAATATTTCATTTCATTTCATTGGGTTTCAACAGCTCTTTAAAGCAACCCCTTTTATCTGGAGTCCATATGGGATAGATGGCATGCCACTACTCAGAATAACAAACAAATCCCTTGGCTATATCTACCTCTATGTTGTATATTGCCTAAAGTCCCTTAGAAAAGGAAATGTGCTGCATTACAATTTCAAAAATAGCCAGAGATTGAAAATTAATGCACCACAGAGCACGTTGTTTTGGCCTTTTGTCTAAAGGGCAAATGCAGACAAATCAGAGTCTAGAGCAGTGTGCCATATACAGGGATTTGTTTCCTGCACAAAACTCCAAAGAAAACAGTGCATTCAAATGGTAATGAAGAGAGGGCCTGGGTGCAGATAATGGTATATTAAACTTGGATGAGCTAATTGTGCATTTTCATGTGAATCAGCCTCCTGCTAGGACTCATTAGGAATGCACATTAAAGATATAGACAAGTGTGCCGCCTTTTAATCAAGTGTCTTATTTCTAACAACACTATTAGTATTGTGAGCATTCTGGTAAGTGGAATTTTTGACTGAAATTTAATTGTGCAGCCTGGAAATCTGATTCCATTTCAAAGCTATAAAAATATCTTCATGTGAGGGTAGAATGGGGGGGAGGGGGCCTAAAGAGAGTGGACCAGAATAGGAATTGATTACTTTCTTTTCTCTTAAAAACTAAATATGCTGGCCTGTTGTGCTGAATTCTTACTTGGAATCCATACAAATTCCCACAAAATATCAGTCTACAGATGGTGCTGAGGAAATGACAGCCGAGACCATACCAGCAATGCTTAGGAAAAGTTGAGAAGCATTTCAGCAAGAGGGTGATAGAACACATGGGGAGCCTCAGATGGAAAGATGTTACGTATGGGGCAATCTGCATGTAGAAAAGCAGAAAAATACTCATATGATTATGATTCGACATGTAGCAGGAGAGCAAAACACAATTTAGCTTATTAAGAAACTGAAATTCAAGTGGGTCAGCCTTGAAATTCTAAAATTCCTTGCGGAAGGATATCTACTTTTTTTTCAATTCTTATTACACCACATCTGTAAGAGCCAAACACTTAAAATCTGGTTGCATTTAATTCCAAAGTGTGTTAAAGGGACATATATAAAGTAAAAAGACCACATAAAAGACATCTTCATCTTACAAAGATATGTCTAAACACTGAAGTCATTTCTGCAGGATTCTGGGATAATGGCATGCTGGTCACATACTACTCTACCTTCACTGCCAATATCCTCTCTAGAGAAGATGATAGATCCAAGGCAAGCATGCTGCTACTGGACCACAAGGGTCCAAGAACACAAGTCCTGCTGGGATTTTCAGGGAAAGAAATCAAGGCATGGCTTCCTTCTCCATGGATCTGAAGTAAAAGACAAAGTTTGTCTCTCTTCAATCTTGGGGAGATTAATGAGTGGTCTCAAATGGCTGAAGCTCTGGGATCTCTGTATGATAGGCAGCACATGTCCATTTACTTCTTGTGATCCTTTGAATAGCTATTCAAGTCTGTAAATCTTAGGGAGCTCTGGTGGAAGTAGCACTTAAGGCCAGGGCTTGCATCTGGGACATGAGAGCCAGAACCTTAGAAAAGGAAAGCAGGGTGGAATCCTCCCCAAACCATAACAGAAGGATTACTGTTCATTTACTCAGAGCCACACGAGAACTGCCATGCTTCCATCATCTGCTAATTTGCCATAGTAGAAGAGAATGTGACATATCAAGGTATACAATTAAAGGGATATACAGCCATGACTAGGTTTAGGAATGTATAGATAATCTTTTGTCATATGACTTTTAAAAGAGAGAAACTGAAGATCTATAAAGTTACGTTTATGGAAAACAAAATATCAGAAGGAATTTAAGATATAAGAGCAACTGTGACACACAAAGTGAAATCTTAAGGAAAACTATGAAATTTGATCCAAGAGATAAATAATCTTGACACATACAAAATCACAGAATGGACCATTAATTAAACATCTACCTTTAAGATGACCTCACTCCGAATTGTTATATAGCTGATTCTACCTAATTTCAAATATTTTACCGCTTCTTTCCAGGTCAAGGAAAATGTGGAAAGAATTTTAATTTGTCATATAAAGCTAACATTCTTTTGCTAATGATTTTAAAGAAAATTTAACCTTGATCTCCAAGTATAAAAATAAATTTTACAATATAAAGGATGAAAATTTCTCTGGAGAAAAATTTTATAACATGCTATATTAGGATTCTTCAGAAAAAATAGAATCAGCAAGATATATACTGATACATGTAAGAGATTTATTATAGGTATCTGTTTAGGCAATTATGGAGGTCAAGAAGTCCCATAATCTGCCATCTCAAGCTAGAAAACCAGGAAAGTTGGTAGTATAATTCAGTCTGAGTTGAAAGGCCTAAGTATCAGGGGGCTGAGGGTGTAAGTCCTCATCTGAAGTCTGAATGCCCAAGAGAGTCCAAGGGCAATAAAATATGAAAAGCACAGGAAGCAGTTGCCCTTCTTCTGCCTTTCTGTTCTATTCAGGCCCTCAACAGATTGGATGATGGCCACCCGCATTAGTGAGGGCAACCTTCTTTACTTCACCTACCAGTTCAAATGCTAATGTCTTCTAGAGACACCTTCACAGACACACTCAGAAATAATATCTGTCTGGACATCTGGACATCTGTCTTGACATCTTTTAGCCTTGTCAAGTTGACACATAAAATTAACCACCACACCTACTAATGTGATCCTCTTAAGTTAACCCTATTTTATGACATAAAATTATCATTTGCCAAAACCTGTACAACAAATGTAAAAGATAATCAATAGACTGGGAAAATTACTTAGAATGAATATGACCAACAAAAAAGATAATATTTTTTTAAAGATTGTATTTATTTAGAGAAGGGTGAGGGGTAGAGGGAGATGGAGAGAGAGAGAGAACCTCAAGCAGACTGCCTGCTGAGCTGGGTGCCCCACACAGGGCTCAATCCCACAACCCTGAGATCATAACCTGAGCCGAAATCAAGAGTCAGACACTTAACTGAGCCATCCAGGTGTCCCAAAAAGATAATATTTTTAAAATATACAAAGTTCTAATAATAAGAGTAAACTACAAAAAGCAATAGAAAAGTTAGCAAAGGGTATTAGCAGGCAAGCCGTAAATGACTTATAATGGTCACTTAAACACGAAAAGATTTTCAGCATCTCTAGACACCCAAAGTATGCATCACGAATGAGATATACTTTTTCATTCATCCGATTAGTCAAAGTTTAAAAACTTTATGGTATCCAGTGATGAGGAGAATTTGAGGAGAAAAGGCATTCCACAATTGTTTTGGAAGTATGAATTGCAAACATTTTTTTGTAAAATAATCGAATAATCTACATAAATTTAAAAGGCACCTAAAAAAAAAATTAAGGCACCTGTTATTAGAACAAGTTGTCATACACTTTGGAAGTCAATTCTAGGAATTTCAGACTTTTAAACTTTTTTGTTGAAAAATAAAAGAATGAGGGGATTCCTGGGTGGCTCAGTGGTTTAGCGCCTGCCTTCAGCCCAGGGTGTGATCCTGGAGTCCCGGGATCGAGTCCCACGTCAGGCTCCCTGTATGGAACCTGCTTCTCCCTCTGCCTGTGTCTCTGCCTCTCTCTCTCTCTGTCTCTCTTTCTCTGTCTCTTTGTCTCTCATGAATAAATAAAATCTTAAAAAAAATTAAAGAATGAAAGAAAGAAAGAAAGAAAGAAAGAAAGAAAGAAAGAAAGAAAGAAAGAAAGAAAAAGAAATGAATGTATGTGGGCACAGAGAAAAGTTTACATGCACAGTCCTCAAATTATTAAAAGGCTGGGGGCAAGGGGATACTGAAAAAATATTAAATTTATTTTTTAGGGGATCCCTTGGTGGCTCAGTAGTTTAGTGCCTGCCTTTGGCCCAGGGCGTGGTCCTGGAGTACAGGGATCGAGTCCCGCAACAGGCTCCCCTGCATGGAGGCTGCTTCTCCCGCTGCCTGTGTCTCTGCCTCTTTCTGTGTGTGTCTCTCAGAATAAATAAATATTTTTTTAATTTATTTTTTAATTTTTTTTCTCTAAACATTTCTATTATAACTATAAATTTGTACTTATTTTAGGTAAAAAAATATTATATATATAAACCTAACAAATTTATCTTGTGTGCATACCACTATATCATACATACATATACTTAAATTACGTGCTGACTTTCTATCATTAGTTCATTAGTTTACAGTTCTTAATCACAGAAATATATAGTCACTAGAAACTTACAATTAAATGTTCCTTGGCCTCAACTAAAGATTTGGGAAGTATGAAGATGCCTTGGTATGACCTTTCTTGAATGCTAACAAGGCAGCACATTGCCTCATGTGTCTCACACTAGATGAGACTTACCTGACCTGCCTCTTTTTAGCAATCTGCCTCTTGATCTGGATTTAAAACAGTTTCCCCAAAATCACAGTATCCAAGGGAGGGTCATATTGTTTATTTCCACAACCCAAAGATCAACCGTTTTAAAAAGACAAACATAGAGCTTAAATAGTGCAATTTACCTGGAATAATACAGTTAATAATAAGGCATGTGCTTGCAATTTATATAAAGTGTAGAATACTAAAGGAACCAGGATTTATGGTCAGACCTGAATCTGAGTCAGGTTAGGCCCCTAAGGCACTAGATGACAGTGCCTCAAACAACTGCCAAACTTGCAGAATAACAGTAATTGCAACAGTTGGTTGCACAACTGCTTCACATTATTGGTTACATGGATGCATTAGAAAAAAATGTGAGTAAAATCTCTAGTCCAGGATTTTGTGATTGCTGACTGACTCAAAACATGGTGGTTACTATTATTATTATTATCATCATAGCAGTGACTGTACATGTGTGGGGTGATGCTTAATAATGTCACCTCATCTAGGTAAAAGCTGATTATATTTTACTTCAGTTTTATGGTATTTTAATGAAATATTTAAAGAAATGTTGGTTACAAGAAAGATTAGACATGTCCTATGATGGTTCTGGAGGGCAGAACTAGGAATATTGCTGACAGTTACCAATCTGACTCTAACTCAGCAAAAAGAAAACTTGAATTTGCCTAAGGATGTAATGAGTGATTCTAGAACTCAAGGATTTTAAAGAAGGGTATAGAACCAGATGATGTAACCTTTAGCATCTTTCTCTTCCTGAGATCTTGATTCTATGTCTTGCACTCTGCCGGAAGCAAGTCAGGGAGGCAATTGAGGCAGAAGGTGTAGCATAAAGGCAAGACCAGTATAAGACAATTCTCCTAAATCAAAAGATTATAGTCTCGGAGAAAATCTGAACAATTAAATATAGTTGGCTTTTAGTTACCATATTGGATAATACAGTTTTCATGTGTTTGGCTCTCATTAAATCCCATAGCCCCATTTGAAACTTAATCTTTTATAGACTTTTGTTTACACTTTCTTCAGCACTTTTATCACACTTTCAATGGGATTTCTAAACGCAGCCCAGCCATTTCTTTGTCCAAATCCCTCTGTGTTAGTCTAGACGTTTATGGACATTCATTTCATAACACAACCATAAAAGCTAAAATTATGGTTTATTTCCCGTCTTGAGAAATAGATTTACCTACACATTTTTTTAGCTTGTCTTTCACATTTTCAAAAATTCCTAGTCTGCTTTGTTGATTCTTCCCAGAAGACATTTGTGTTTTAATAGAAAATACAAACAGCAAGAATGAGACTGGAATGCTCATTGTTCTTCCTAATGAGTTTCATTAACATAAAGCTTGTTCATGCTACCTCCCCTCAGTAAAGACAAGTCAAGGCCATCATCTTAACTTAACCCATACAGTGCCAGAATAGAGAATCATAAGACTCAAGTAACTAGATGCTAAGCAATGGGAAATTGGATTAATCATAATGACTTGTTAACTTAGATGTTTTTCTATCTGAGGGCTCCTGAGTGGCTCAGTCTGTTAACTGTCTGACTCTTGATTTCAGCTCTGGTCATGGTCTCAGGGTTGTCAGTTCAAGCCTAATGTCAGGCTCCATGCTGGGCCCGCTTTAGATTCTTTCTCTCTCCTCTATACAATAAATAAATAGATCAATTGATCGATCAATAGATAAAAGTTTTCTATGTGAAGCAGCAAACTGAATGGGACACGGATACAGTATAATCAATAAACTAGAAGAAAATCAGAACTTCCAATTCAAGGAAGCAAGTATACTAATTATGCTTTACCATCAAAATTGTTCTTTAACTCCTTTCAAGTCAGAATAGAAGTCTCAATTTCAAAACTGAGAAACCAAAAACTTCTTAATGAGATTTTTTATCTTGGTACTAAATTTTAATGGAAATGTCCACATAGGACCTAAAGGTATTGGAGAACAAGAAACACTCCTGACAATATCTTTAATAGCAAATATGATCATTTAAATTTTTAAAAATTATGCTTCTTCATTTTAGCTTCTATTCATTTATTTTTATTTAATTTGAGTTCAAATAGTTTTGTTCTCTGTCAACTCAGGAAAATTCATTCAGGCAGGCCTCAGTAGAGCCCATTTTTCAACAATAGAATGTAGAGTTGATAAAAACGCAAAGATTATGCAGGTACAACCTACAAGGAGGGAAAATCTCATTTGTATTTGTGTTTATAACCTTATGCAAAAATCATTACAATTTTTGCAAAAGTTTTCTTTAGTAAGGATTGGAATAGAAGAATAAAGAGTGGCTTCTAATGATCAATGGTCTCATGGTTATAATTTATAGTAAATCTCATGTAACCCTACCATCACTAAAATAAAGATCTCATGATCAGAAAGAGGAGATAGGGGATTGCTACCATAATTTTAGTTCTGATTTAAAATATCCACTAGTATCTCACTACTGATAAAACAAATTCCAAACTCACCATATGCAAAAAAGTTTCGTTCTATCATACCCATATGCATTCCACCAAATACGTAAACTTTGCTAGTGTAGACTTTATGTCACTGTTACACGCACTGAGAAACTTCCCTTCATAGCACTTATCTCCTTAACAATTTACATGGGTTGGTCTGACTCACCAACAGGTAGTTGTGGCTAGGTCTATTTTTTACCCATCATAGTAGCCACAACACCTGACATCTAGTGGGTACCTAGTGTATATTTGCAACAAATGAGTGAATTAATCAATCTTGTGTTTCCACCACCTTCTTTGGATCACCATTTTCATTTCCCTCATAATTTTTCATGGTACAAAAGCTCCAGTAATTTTAGCTCCACGTTCCTCAAATCGTCCTGAACTCTGCTATCAGTTAAATTTCTCCAAAACATAGCTTTATCACATCACAGTTCACTCACGTTTTCCATGGCTCCTCATTATCTATAATCTAGACTAGCCTTTCTCAGTTGAGGTTCTCAGAGAAAATTAAACCCAAAAACCCCAGGCACCCATTATACGTAATGAATTAACTTCTCTCCTATGCATCTAGATGGGTGTGCAGTAATTTTGAAAGACTTGAGAAAATAATTGCTCAATTTATTTTATGTAAGGCTTTATTCTCTTGTGGAACCTCAGCTGAGAAAGACTTGCTCCAAGTAAACAATATGGACCTGCCTTAATTTTCTGGTCTACTCTCCCATACCTACTCTTCATATTCCCTTGGCATTCAAATTAGACTCTTCCGCAATCATCTGGCATTTCTGTCTCCACCAGCTAGTGTTCCCCACTCCTCACATATCCACTGTACATCTCTTTGAGTGAAATCTTACCCAATCTTTAAGATCACTCATAAACACCCCATGGAGATTTCCTCTTTGGCATTCCTGCATATTGTTGCACTTAGGATCTTTAACTTACCATTATTGACATTTTTGCTTTTTTTTTAAACCTCTCCTATGAGTTCCTTGAAAGCTGAAAGTCTGTCCACAAAAAAGAGCATTGATGTCTTTTGCAGAGCAGATGCCAGGTTCAGAAGGCAAACCATCATGCTGCTGAAGGAAAAGATCTAAGCAAAGCTGTAGAATCAGGAAAAGATGTAGCAGAAAGTCCAAGTGTCCTCTGATACAAAGTGTCAGCTTTCCACCACTGTCTAACATAAAGAATCAGTCCTCATAATAAGCATGGCAAGGAGTTAAACATCAGGAGAAAATATCCGTAAGTTACTATTCACTCTTTCTCTGCATATTTAGGTTTTCTTTTTTTTTTTTTTATTAAATTGGCTTTATTTCAATGATTCATGAACCAAGCAGCAACTTGTCTAGCAATACGAAGGAGCTCTGCCAAGCTGTAGGAAAAAGAAGTTTTTTATTTCCAGTTGTGTCCTGTTAGAAGAGAATGGATCCTCAATGAATTTATGCAAACAAATAACTATATTGCCAGAAAAATAGTTTTTGAATTCTGGAGGGATCAGGTAGGAAGAAAAAGCAAATGCTTTATCTTAGTTTACAAAGGTAAACTTTATCAATCAGCTATAGGTCATAGCAAAAAAGAAAAATAAAAATAGAAAAGAAAAGAAAAAGTTTCTTACATCTGGTAAAGCATTAAATACCAACAGTATTTTAAACAAAAGTCATAAAGAATTCTAATGATCCTCCTTAGTTATTTAGTCAATGTAACTCATACTTGTTCTACTTGAATCCAGTTTTTTTCATTAGCTCTAGAAATTCTTACCCCATTCGGTTTGTTTTGTTTTGCTTTAAGGTTACCAGAAACCTGTATTTTGGAGTATTTTCCATGCGTCTTCTTGAACATGAAGCACTCTTGCCAAAGTATCAGAATGAAACAACAATGTCTATAAACGACAAAAGACTTAAAAATGGCCACGATTAAAATTTGATGAGAGTTCACTACAATTCACAAGGAATTGTAAAATGTTACATATTATTTTAAGATAAGTGTAATTATGACTGAAAACATATTTGTGTTAATTAAAAACATCAGGATGGCACGCACGTGCGAGCACACACACACGGCAATAGAGAGAAATATATTCTATATTTTTCACTATTTATTCCCAGAAAGGTGATCTACATAAGTGCATAATTGACAAGACAGTGAGATGCTTCCTTTCAAGATTTTATAGTAACACTCTTCTTCAAAATCAGGATGTTCTCTCTGACTCTGGTTGAGACCCACTTTCTTGAGCAGGTGGCTGTCCCTTTATTATGCAAATATTGCAGCTTTTTAAGCAACTGTTTACTATATGATCAGATTGTTCTGAAAATGTCTAAGTATACTCTTGCTCGAAATGTATATGTTTGGGGCAGCCCGGTTGCTCAGTGGTTTAGCGCAGCCTTCAGCCCAGGGTGTGGTCCTGGAGACCCAGGATCGGGTCCCATGTCAAACTCCCTGCATGGAGCCTGCTTCTCCCTCTGCCTGTGTCTCTGCCTCTCTCATTCTCTCTCTCTCTCTCTGTCTCTCATGAATAAATAAAATCATTTTTTAAAAATGTATATGTGCATGTATGTATACACATGTGTACACATGGATATCTGTATATGTACATATAGGTATATATGTGTGTGTGTTTATAATATCCATGTGTACATGTACATACATATATGTACTTTTGAATCTAGAGTCATTTCCATTTCCTTTATCCTAATGCTAAACTTTCATGAAGTTCACTGTAATATACACCTCATGTCTGCAAAGATGATTGTGATACTATTTTATTATATTAATATCTTCCTTGTACATTCTCATTTATGATATTTAATATACTATTGTTGTAATGTGCTAAATGGTCCCATTATGATTATTTTTTAAAACGTGAATATAGATAGGGGTACCTAGGTGCTTCAGTTGGTTACTGCCTTCTGCTCAGGTCATAATCTTGGAGCCCTGCACAGAGTCCTATGTCAGGCTCACTGCTCAGCAAGGAATTTGCTTCTCCTTCTCTCTCTGCCCCTTCCCCTGCTTGTACTCTTTATCTCTCTCTCTCTCTCAATAAAGTCTTTTTAAAAAAGTGAATATGAATTATTAAGTAAAGAATTATAGTGTAAATCACTAAAAGTACATAACAGTCCATTTTTATTTTTTTAAGATTTTTTTTTATTTAATTTTTTTTTTTTTAAGATTTTTTATTTATTTATGATAGACATAGGGAGAGAGAGGCAGAGACACAGGCAGAGGGAGAAGCAGGCTCCATGTAGGGAGCCCGGGTCTCCAGGATCACATCCTGGGCCAAAGGCAGGCGCTGAACCACTGAGCCACCCAGGGATCCCCAACAGTCCATTTTTAATAAAATTTTGCTGTTTGCTTACGGGTAGGTTGTTACTAACCATATTTAGAAAAGTGTCCACTATTTGAAAGCAATACAATTAAAAGCTGTCCACTTTTGAGCCTGAGCCCAAAAGAAATTAAAATATTCAGGAAAATGTGAAAAAGTACATTTTAAGAGGTCATTATGAAAATTAATTCTGTCAGTACAGATTATTCCAGTCAAGAGTTGGCATTCAGTCTTTAGTTTGTCAAGAATAGCTGGAGGCCGCCATGCAATTTCTGCCATGCAACTTCTTTTCATGTAAAGTTACAACAAACATCAGTAAATAATGGTATAGAGTTATAGGCACATAGGTCTGTGTGATCATATTTTGACATTACAGTAGTTAACACTGAAGTAATTAAAAATATATGCCCTAAATCTTAAAAATTATGATTAATGAAAAAACAAAAACAACCATATAACATTTTAAACACAGGAAATATTAAAACAGAATTAAGCATAGTTTTATAAAACTAAAAAGCAGAATTAGTGATCTGTCACAGTAAATGGAAATGGAATAAATTCCCTATTAAACCTCTGAGAAGTAGGTAACATAGCATTACTTCACCCATCCAAATAGCCTAATATTTAGGTTTTTGTTGATGGAAACACCTTAAAAAGTTGTATCTAGATTGACTCACATTAACCCCAATATAACTATAAACACTTTGTGTACAAGGAAATTGTATTTTACCAGAAAATGGGTAAATTTTCAAGGTATTCTCTATATAAAGGTCCCAAGACTAAAAGTACAGACCATGGGCTGCCAAGTAAAAATTGTTAAAGTCTCCCCTCCCACCACCGTCATGTCTAAGTCAGAGTCTCCCAAAGAGCCTGAGCAGCTGCGGAAGCTCTTTCATCAGAGGTTTGAGCTTTGAAACAACCGATGAGAGTCTGAGGAGCCATTTTGAGCAATGGGGAACACTTACGGACTGTGTGGTAATGAGAGATCCAAACACCAAGCTCTCCAGAGGCTTTGGGTTTGTCACATATGCCACCATGGAGGAGGTGGATGCAGCCATGAATGCAAGGCCACACAAGGTGGATGGAAGAGTTGTGGAACCAAAGAGGGCTGTCTCAAGAGAAGATTCTCAAAGACCTGGTGCCCACTTAACTGTGAAAAAGATTTTTATTGGTGGCATTAAAGAAGACACTGAAGAACACCATCTAAGAGATTATTTTGAATAGTATGGGAAAATTGAAGTGATTGAGATCATGACTGACCAAGGCAGTGACAAAAAGAGAGGTTTTGCTTTTGTGACATTTGATGACCATGACTCTGTAGACAAGATTGTCATTCAAAAATACCATACTGTGAATGGCCACAACTGTGAAGTAAGGAAAACCCTATCAAAGTAAGAGATGGCTAGTGCTTCATCCAGCCAAAGAGGCCAAAGTGGTTCTGGAAACTTTAGTGGTGGTCATGGAGGCGGTTTTGGTGGGAATAACAACTTTGGTCGTGGAGGGAACTTCAGTGGTCAAGGTGGCTTCAGTGGCAGTCGAGGTGGTGGTGGATACAGTGGCAGTGGGGATGGCTACAATGGATTTGGTAATGATGGAAGCAACTTTGGAGGTGGCGAAAGCTATAATGATTTTGGCAATTATAACCATCAATCCTCAAATTCTGGACCCATGAAAGGAGGAAATTTTGGAGACAGAAGTTCTGGCCCCTATGGTGGCGGAGCCCAATACTTTGCCAAACCACGAAACCAAGGTGGCTATGGCAGTTCCAGCAGCAGCAGCAGCTATGGCAGTGGCAGAAGGTTTTAATTACTGCCAAGAAACAAAGCTTAGCAGGAGAGGAGAACCAGAGAAGTGACAAGGAAGCTACAGGTTACAGCAGATTTGTGAACTCGGCCAAGCACAGTGGTGGCAGGGCCTAGCTGCTACAAAGACATGTTTTAGACAGTACTCATGTGTAGGGGCAAAAAATTTGAGGACTGTGTTTGTGATCAATTGTTTAACAGGTTATTTTAGTTTCTGTTCTGTGGAAAGTGTAAAGCATTCCAGTGAAGGGTTTTAATGTAGATTTTTTTTTTTGCACCCATGCTGTTGATGGCTAAATGTAATAGTCTGATCATGACACTGAATAAATGTGTCTTTTAAAAAAATAAAAATAAAAAAAAGTACAGACCATCTAGTTTTAAACTGTGGCTCAGAAACCAAGCAGCTACATGAAGAAAGCATGTAATATAACAATATCTGTAGTTTGCAATTACCAAAGTCCCAGCTCCTGAGAAAGCTGGAAAAATAGAAAATAGATGACAGCAACAAGTCAGAAACAAAAACTATTTTTACAAAGATTAAGAAGCATTGTGGCTCAAAATACTAAGTAGAACCAGCTAAATGACTTGGAAAGATGTGTTAACTCTCCAATCTTCAGTCATTTCACTGTATATATACCAAAAAACATTTTTAATATATTAAAAACCATTTTTTATTACCTTCTCAACTCTCACCTCTTTAAAATGTTACATTCTATAAGCCGGTTGGCATATAAGACACACACACGTACACATACAGTGGGGTAAAAGGCGAGTGATGTTGTTTAGTGTTTTGTTCTAAAACATTCTTTAAAAATATTTAATAATATATATAGAGAGATGGAAAATGAGACTAAGAGTGCAGAACTCATAAAGCTGTTGTGCAGTCCAATGGGACTATAAGACACAGCATTATTCCTTGCACATTAGTCAATA
Source organism: Canis aureus (assembly GCF_053574225.1). Lineage (NCBI taxonomy): Eukaryota > Metazoa > Chordata > Mammalia > Carnivora > Canidae > Canis > Canis aureus. Next base: position 14,010,656 of record NC_135613.1, on the reverse strand, counting down.
CTCAATAATAGTGATCATTATTATCACCATTGGCTCCAAATGCCATGGACAGCCATAGGAAATGCTGAGGGTAGGGTTTGAGCTGTGCAAAAGAACAATAGGATGTTGTCATGTGTACATTTATCTTATGCAGATTCAAGAGAGCTGCTAAGAGCAAGTATTGGCAATCCACTCTGTTCCTCTCAATGTGCATAAGCCACAGTGTGAATGTGACCCCAGCCACTCAATATGCGGTTTCTTTAGTCAACCCATCTGCCTCCAATGCTGTGAACATCTCAGCTCACTAAATGTGATTCTAGGGTTAAATATACATATTTTTCACATAACATGATGCCAAAACACAAGCCAAAATGTCATCTGACACTCAAATGAAGAAATGATGATTGAATCTATGTTGCAGGAAAAGCTGACTTTGTTGGTTATTGAGATTATTCCTGTCCATATATTGTATATCATGAGGGATTTTGTGGTGACTTTCAAAGGGAATCTTTTAGTGTGTTCCATTTCCACCTTACGAGAAGATTTTAGAAGCCACCTCTGTGTAGGATATTGCTCCACTTTATAAATAGGAGAAAGAAAAACACCCCAAGAGAAGACACAATAAATATTTTTAATGTTCCCACTAAATCTAGGATTTGAAACAACTCAAATCCAATCCAGGAACATAAATACTGAAGATGGTTTGATCAGAGTGAGCCAGATGAAAGCTTACCTATTTAATTGCTACAACATAGTTTTAAGAGTCAGGAGCAAAGGTGTTGCAGGGATCAGAAGCAAATTTGCTCCTAACCAGAATGGTAGTTCAGGATGGAGGAGTCCTGGGAAATGCAAATAGCACCATCCCCTGGACCAGAGACAGAGCTCAAAACTCAGAAAGAGAAAGGAGGTGGGCGGGGGGGCGCACAGGGATTAACACACACATGCACATGTACCAGCTCATAACAAAGAAAGCCATGGAAGTAGGGGGTAGTAGAGAGACTTGAAAAAAAGTATCAAAATCTGCTGCCAAATGATACAAAAGGAATCTTAAACAGCTCTTTGTCTATGCTCTCACTGGTCTTGGTTAGGAGGTCACTTGGAGAATTATAGCAGACATTTAGGATTCATCAGTACTGTGACTATAAACATTTGTTAAGGAGAGCCCTGGGATATCAGATGGTGAGCTTCAAAACTCAACGAAAGACCACCAAGGAACTGAAATAGAGAAATTAATAACTCAGAGGTCCTGGAGGAAGTACACAGCATGCTTCCAGGGAGTCAACACAGGAGGTAGACAGCACTGTAAGACCCAAGGCACATGCTTTCATTAGGGTCCATATGTGGAGTGCTTTTGGGTTCCTGGGCTTAAGCCAGATTGGTCAATTCAAACCAGAAAGAGCAGGGTAAGCTTTTTGGGGGTCTTATCTAGGAGTTCAAAAGAGGAAGGCACTGGGAGGTGCAGGAGAAGGTTGATCACAAGGGTGTTGGGGGAGTCATATCAGGAATTTATATTTATTTGTGACTCTGCAGGCTGTCACCTAGGGCATGTGCTGAGTGGAGGACCTGGTCAGTTCAAGGCCCCTGCAAGCCACCTGGCAACACAAAATGGATGTTGAGGCAGCAATATCATGGAGTAGTATAGCTAATCTCTCAATAATCAGGAAAGACTAACCTGTCAAGAATGAAAATGTAAGAAACCAAACTAATACAATTCTTCTTTCCCAATCACTTAGTTTAAAAGTTTACCTCCTTCCCAGTGACACACATGATGTCCAAGGCAATTTTCTAGCCAGAGAGTCACGAGAAAGAGTAACCATGCTCCCTGGATGCCTAAGATGCTCTTCACTAGCTGTAATGACTGTCAGCCCTTGGCTGTATTGTTAGATACAGACCCAATCTCCTTCTATAATATTCCTCGGCCTGATAGTTGCTGTTGCTCTATTGGGGGTGGGGGTGGGAGAAAGTGGATGTGAAGCCCTATGACTGATGGTCTATTTACAGGCACTCACTGTGCAGGTAAAGAACTTGGCACAGAGGGAGAGATTTCTGATAAGCATCCATTGATCCTCCCTAAACAAAGGCTTCGGGCTTAAAGCAAGAGAGAGAGTTACAAAATCAATTTAGTGAAATCGGCTGCATCTTCATGAAAAGAGCTAACTCTGCGTATTGTGTATGTGACTTTTTGTCATCTTCAGTTTTTATAAATTCACAGGTAGTGAAACATTGCCTATAGCCCTAATATTCCTTTAAAGGGGCACCAATTATGTCAAAACAAAAATATATTGTCTATGCTTAACTAATACTCTCTACTTGTTATCCGTTGCTGGCAAAAAGATCCAGCAGAAAATACTCAATAGAACAGAGAATTGCTAAGCAGCTGGCTAATCATAGACTATGCAATTATTATATTTTCATTCTGGCTCTGAAAAAGGAAACACTTAAAATGAATGAAATATGCATCAGCGCCTCTAGCAATGAAATTAAGCCACCTTATTAACTGTGCAATTTTTACAAAGGTTTCAAGAAACACTCATTAGGCCTTTTGTTTGAATTGAATTTCATCTCTTCCCTCATTTTAATTCCTAGAATATAAAGCAACTCTTACTTAAACACCTTGGTTTTTACTGAGAGATGGTAAATAAAATACTTGGATATTTTGGAAATAGGATAATTTTTTAAAGGTCAATATTAGCTGATTCTTATTGTATTTAGCCTATTTCTTATAGTGATTACCTTATTGTTACTATTATTATTCATTATTATTCACTATTATCATCACTACGCTCAAACCATTATGCTAGGCACTTATACAATGTATTATTAATACTTTAAAAAATCAGGCAAGGCAGAAATTACCATTGTCATTTACTAGGTAAGGAAGAGCTTCAGAGTACAATTAACTTTCTGAAGCTCTCACTGCTAATAAGTCCCAAAGCCTCTATTAAATCTCATGCTGGAACAATTCCAAAGTCTACAAATATCCAGCCCATCAGTCATGTTTCCATATAAGAACTTGTCAAGGATCAATGAGAAAAATGCATAATTTATATTTTACTATTGTATCAGTCAATCTAATAATATTCATGTAATGAGATAGTTTCATTAAATGTTACTGTTAACCATAAAAGTTTTATAAATATTAATCTCAAATTATTAAAGTCTCTAAATACTTAATATTAAATGCCCACACATTATTATTGCTTCTGCATCTTTAGGAAATCATCCAAGTAAATAGTCATAAAAAGAGAATGTTATTGCAAGTTTTGTCACAAGGTTTTAATCACTCTAAGACGACATTTGGCATTTTCAGCTAAGAGAATGGTGCTGTATATTCAATTGAAGAGATTATGACTAAGGATTAACAGCAAATTCATAGGAAAGAAAACAACTTCCTAAAAACTATGTTTGATCTCAGGAATTTTTTTACCTCCCTCAACCCACCAGGCAAAACCAGAAGGAAAATAAAACAGGCATAAAATAGCTACCTATACAATTAAATTAAAACCAAAACTTCTACTCTGGATAATGAGTATTAATTTGTCTACTTCACATTATACAGATCTTGATAAAAAATCTTCCAAACCACCAGACATCACCTGTACCTGTAAACACAAAGAGTTTGCAAGCAGAACAGATCAAATCAAGGCTACTTCATTGCTCTACCACTAAATTGGTTGAACTCCAGTCAGCTAACAAGTTGACAACATCCTTACTGTGGATGTTATCACCTGCTCAAATAATCCTTTTGCCTGAAAGTCTCAAACCAGCATAATCCAATACAGCTACTTATAAAGCTCATACCAATTATAAAATATTGAACACATAATCCCTTCTAAAAAGTCTGGAGTGCATTAAATATACAAAGTGAACAAGCTTCTTAACTCACATGTATTTGAGGTCAATATTATCATTTACATACTTTGAAACTGGAAAAGCCCCTTCCATGATATTTACTTTTCACTATTTAAAACAGGATAACAGAAGAATTTATGGACACAATTTGAAAGGCTATTTCCAACAGCAGTGAATCACTAGTAATTAAAAAATAACAGAACTCTAGTACATATTCCTTCAGACCTGGGTATTGAAAATTCACAGGCAGGCACAAGTTAATAAACATAGAACCAGAGTTTGGAGGAAATGAAACTACAGGTTCTATAGAACATGCATGATAGAATTCACCAATTAGGCACTCATGACTTAATGGAAAAGAAGCAATAGCAGGTGAATCACCCAGGTAATGGGTAATCAGAAATCCCCAAGGGGTAAAGGAAGCTCTAGACTAGTACCTGGAAGATTTTTCATTATAGTCTAAACCTCGACACAAACGATTCTTGTGATTGTAGGCAAGTTGTTTTCCTTCTTTGAGCTTCTATTTTCTCATCTCTAAAGGAATATTCAGGATAAGGCAGACTGATGAATTCTACTTAGGGTTCCTTGAAGTTCAAGTTCTGAAATTCCCAAATGACAGATTTGCAGAATAGATTGTTTTCATGAAGAAACATGTTTCACATATCTTTCCTTCAGCCAAAATTTCAACAATCTGGGTGCAAAGCATGGAGAAACATTGCAGCCCTGCTCATTACAGTTTACTGGTAAAGTTTCCTGGTTCAGACTCTTCCTTCTTCACAAGGAGACCAAGTTACAACTGATGTTATTTCTATATATTTGTGGACTGGTTTACTCAAAATGAAGATGGAGGCATTATATAAGGTTACACAGACAAAGCCACCATATACAATTGTCCACTTGATAACCTGTACAGCTGTGGTCAGTTGTCCTGGGCTGGATGTGATTGGAACATGCAGTATACTTGTTTAGATTGGATGTGGGGTGAAAGTTCATGAAATAACCTACTACACAAGAAGAATCAGTAGAAAAAAAGGCATCAGGGAGAATCACTGTTTATTTAACTATAATCCTAATGGGAGATTTATTTTGATGACTATTAATACTCTCTTTTTTAGAAATCTATGAACGACCATGTCTTTAAGAAAAAGATTGAAATTATAACTTTATATATGCATTTCTGCCCCAAATGCTTTTAAGATTAATTAAACATCTAAAGAGAAAATTAAGGGCTGGTATCTAATAGAAGCTGTTAGTATTTTTCAAAATCAAATGCATAAATAGTTCTGTTTATTCACATCCAAGATGAAAGGCAGCTGAATCTCAGAGGGTTACCCCTCAATATTAGTGAAAATAATACATTGTAAAAAGAAGAGTTCTCCATGCTCCAAATCAAATACAAAATTTTCACAATGCACTTAAATATCTATACCTGCATATGCATATGAGAGTATCTGAAGCTCTCTGCAGTTGAGTGTGGATGTGTGTGAGTTTATGGACTTATCAGTGTGAGTGTGTGTGTGTGTGTGAGAGAGAGAGAGAGAGAGAGAGAGAGAGAGAATAGATGATCTTGTGTGTAAGCATGTGAGTATGAACGTGTGCACACTTTTAATGTGAGAATCACCAAAGATCACATTTCCTTCTATAGCCAGAAGCACACTCAAGTCTTCAGCTTCGTGGGACTCTTTTCCCACCAATAATGAATTACACCTGTGCACATAATACGCATTTGTTCTTGGAGATTTATGGAAGCAATTTAAACAAAGCTTAGAAAGATTGGGGCATTTTACCATATTTATGTAGATGATCATTTTTTAAAGCTCTGATACGGACCTAGGTATATAAACAGAGAATAAACATTGATGTCACAAAGGAAAAAAAACCTAAAAATTGGTAAATATAACTGTAACTTACTTTTATATAAAAGGTTAACTGTGTAATTTTTATTTTATACAGACACATAATTTACAAATAAATAATCAATATAGGCCAAAAGTCAAAAAATACAAAAGGCAAATGATGTGTATAATTTTACAAAGATTAAATGCCTTTAGAAATGACAAAACTATTATGGTGAGTAGTAGGTGGCAATGATGCAGCTCTAATTTTTCAATGGTTATTGGGAAATTAGGCAATTAGATGTTAATGGTCATACTAAATCCATAATGAGGAGGCAAATGATCACATTAACACACACCATATGTTTACAATCATTTTGTTATGGTTACTCTACCAACTCTAAAGGGAGAGGAAAAGTTCAATTTAAATTGGGAGGAGAAATAAGAGTGCCTGCAACACCTAGGTCAGAGATACAATGATTCTACTTTCTCCTTTCCACCAGGAATCTTGATGTCTCCCTACTTGGCTTCTTGTTTTCTTAATGACCCATCGAATTCTATTTGTTTCTTTAGTTTATCCACTCTTGTCTCTGTCCTCCTACATATGAACAGCTCGCTGTTCTCAGCCTTCTCCTTCTCTCTTCCTTGTCTTCAATTCACCTATCCCATACCTGCTTTTTCTTCTTTATGGCTTGGCTTAATCAATCTAAAGTCCCAAGCCCCACTGCCCATCTCCTGTATTCTGGGATGCATGGACTCATTCCTAATATCACATACAAGTCACACCTCCCTCCCTTATCCACCCCACACTCAAATGTTTAAGAATAGTGCATTCATAAAATAGCTGTTTTCTATTTCATTACCACCCCCCAACAAAAACCCCCAGAAATCTACATAACCTTACACACATTTCAAAGGATAAAATTTGTAAGCATCTCTGAGTTTTTTTAACTCAATTTGGGAAAATATACTCAATATGCCCTGTGAAGTATGGCATATAAATGACAAAATAACAATAGCGATTACTGATCAGTATCCTTTCTATGGATGATAGCTGCTTTGGACTGAATCTCTGTAATGTGACACACAGGTTTATACTACTGCTAATAGAGTAATCCTGAGAGGTCTTTGGTATCACTGCAGATGAGGAAAACCAAAATCAGGCAAGAAGCATCTGCAGACTTTGATTCCCACTCAGGGATACCTGATGTTGACATGGGTGCTTTATTTACTATATAATGTAATTCCATTTGAAAAAACAACAGACTAGTCACACTTGATTTTAACTTATCACCTGTTTTAGATGGCTATTATTTTTATAATTATTTATTTATCTGTTGCTTGTTTTTAATACCAATAGCCACCATTAATATGGTATTAAGCTACCATGGGCATGTCCTCAGTATAGAAGTTGTGTGGGGGATCCCTGGGTGGCTCAGCGGTTTAGCACCTGCCTTTAGCCCAGGGCGCAATCCTAGAGTCCCGGGATTGAGTCCCACATCCGGCTCCCGGCATGGAGCCTGCTTCTCCCTCTGCCTGTGTCTCTGCCTCTCTCTCTCTCTCTTTCTCTATCATGAATAAATAAATAAAATATTAAAAAAAAGAAGTTGTGTGGACTGTGTACACAGTAAGGAATAAAAAGTAGTCGCAACCCCTTTTACCAGCCTCTAAGTAGCACAGTTTTGATATTATTAATATATCTCACTCTGATCAAAACAAGAATTAAAGAAGAGCTGAATAGGCGCTATTAACAGGAATGACACAGTAAAAACTTCCACAAACCTTCCATAAAAGACATAAGAAAATGTGTGTGTGTGTGTGTTTAATGGTCAGAATCAACATTTCAGAACTCTGGAATTAACTGATGATTTGCAGCAATCTGGAAAATGTTTAATATTAAAAAATGCTAAATCTCAGGAAGAAGAGAGAGTTTCATGGCATTAACTTGCCCTATTCCCACTCACCCCATGCCTGCTGTGACAGACTTGAAAACAATAGCTTCACAATCATATGAGTATCAGCAATTTGGCAGCCACAGGTGGAAGAACAGGACTGGAGCTCTTTCAAAGCCCCATTCAAGAGAGTTCAAGAGAATTTTCATTATTTAACCAGTATGGTAGTTCCCTAGAATATTTTACTTGCAAAACTAGTCTTTATTTTAACGGACTTAGTCCATTCAGGGTGCTATAACAAAAATGTCATAGAATGACTGGCTTAAACAACAAACATTTATTTCAAAGAGTTCTGGAGGATGGGAAGTCCAAAATCAAGGGACCCAGGGACTCAGTGTCTGTAAGAGCCTGCCTGCTGGTTAGCAGATGGCAACCTTCTAACTGTTGCCATCTGCTACTGTGAAGACACACAGTAGAAGGAGTGAAGGAGCTCTCTGGAGTCTCTTTTATAAGGGCACTAATCCTCCTCATGAGGACTCCTCCTTTATGGCCTAATCACCTCCCAAAGGTCCCACCTCCAAATACAATCACACTGAGGATTAGGTTTTAACATATGAATTAGGAGAAGGGGGGGGGAGGACACAGATATTCAGTCTGTAAGTATTAACTCAAAGTTTACTCAGTGCAAATAGACTCTGGGAGAAAGTATTGAGGGTGGAGAGATTTGTCAAAAACAATTAAGAGTCAATTGTTTAATATCATGGATGCCTGAGGTAGTGAGTGGATAACAGTTCAGACAAACAGGCTAATCATTAAGTTGAAAAGGAAAAGCTGAGGAATGAGATGTCCATAGAAGGGGTTGAAAAACTGCAGCATATTCTTAGCAATCTAGAAAGTACATACATAGGGCTATGTGCATGTCCAGGGCTGTGCATATGCTCAGGAAAGACCTGAGAATATCCTAAGTATTCACTTCTGTTTAACCTGGAAGCTATGCACCACAAGCAGCAAAAGCTAAGCAGCATTATAAAATAAAAGACATTCTCTGATAAACAAAATTAAAAGAGTTCATTACTAACAGATCTGTCCTATAAAAATACTAAAGGAGTTCTTCAGACTGAAATGAAAGGACAGTAACACTAACTCGAATCCATATAAAAGATAAAAACCAAGCAATAGTAAAGGTAATTATCAGTGATACTTCAAATCTACACAAAATTTTGGTCACCTGACCTTTTGATACCTCACAGTTGAAATAGAGTTATTTACACTATTTTTAAAAGAAATTCTAATGAATATTCTCTTCATTTTCTATAAACATACTACCTTTACAATATTTAGCATATACACTTAGGTATTTCCAAAAAAATTGAAAACATGTTTATAAAAATATTACAACAATTTTAGTAAAATTTATTGCATGAGTTTAACAAAATCATACATATATACATATGCATTTATATTTAAATAGATGAGTGTATATGTGTATATATATATACACACACACACACGTTTATGCTTAAAAATATCAGGTAAAATAAGTTGATGAAATTATTCTAAATACTTGATTTTCTTTCTAATTTCCATCTGATGGCAATCAATGAATTTCCATTTTATAAAAATATACCCAAGTAATGAAACATCTGGCACTTTAGAATTTTTCCCTAAGCAAGAAGGTTCAGGAACATAGTCTATGGAATTATTTCACTTGTCAATTTAGAGATAAGTTGACTTGTGTTCTATATTATTTGGTGATAGAAGTTTTACATAATGTGTTTTATTATGTATCTTGCACTTCTTTTGGAAAACATGTACTTTTCAAAATATTAGCTCCAAGATTAGGTTAAAGATACATCATAAGTTTAAAATAAAATATATTCCTATGTCCATGTCATGCTAATAGCAGATGCCAAAAAACAATAAGTTATGAAGGGATATCAAAAGTCAAAGAATAGAGAAATGACATCCATGATATTTCCATGACACAGTTCTTCACCCTTGCATGGGACAGAGTTTATGAACTAATAGATATTAACATCTATGGCCAGCAGTGTTGGATAATCTAGGTATAGGTTTAAATAAGATGGACAATTAGATTGAAGTATAGTTGGGATTTTGCCAAGCAAACATGATGAAAGGACAATAGGATCAAAAAAAGTGAACAATATTTCTAAGAACTGAAGTTCAACTGAAGAACATGTCGGAGCCAGGTAGGAAAGGAAGTGAAGCTAGCTACAGGGGCCCGATAAAAATAACAAACATTCCCATATGCACATAATCACTCTGTGACAGCTTATCTATTTTATCTATGAACATATGAAATTATACATGCTTTGCATCCTAAATCCCAAAGCAGTTCCTCAGTTTCCAGCTCTTCACTGGATAGATGCATGTTCTTATCAAGTCATTAAATCAGAACAATAATCCTCAGAATTATGTGTACATGAAAGCATTCTATAAACTATTATTGCTGTTGCTTTGAAGGAAAAATACAGAAATGTATGACAATTTTATAAAGATACTAAACAACCTAATTCCCTTTCCTAGGGAAGGATCAAGATGAGACACGACAACTTAAAGAGTTAAAAACTTTTCCACTGAATTTAAGATCAACCTATGCAGACTTAGTGATGTAAAGTAGGAGTAAAGTCTATGATATTATCATATACTCATTATAAATTGCTTCTTGGACCGTCAAACATTTCAGCTTAGCATTTATTTTTCATTTAAACACCTGAAAATATATGTATTAGTTTATATGTGTTTCTTGCTTGATACATCATCTCTTAAATAATAAATATCATTTTGTATCCTCTCCATCTTGCTGCATAAAGAAATGGAGCTTTGTGGTAAGTGCATTACAGCAATTCAGATAATTTTATCTGCCATAACTCAAGGTTTAAGTTACAAATTCAAGGATTTCAACAGGAAAAAAATTTGTCTCTCTGTAAGCATGTAAGAATAAATACACAGATGATAATAACAATATTCAAACACAATTTAACTTAAAATACTACAACAAATGAACTAAAATTGTAGACCCCATCACTTACTCATTTTACTTCAGCTTTTTAATTTCATGCTTTGGAGGAAGAGAAAAACAAAAAAATACAAAATAAGATCCAGTGGACATATGTCTTGCAGAATAGAAGTATTAAAATTCCTGACCTTATTTCTCTGTTTTAAAGAAAATTTGGGTTCTACACTGAGTAGCAGAAACAGTGAGTTAAAATATTCCTTTAAACAAAATCTTTATTAGATTCTTAATATAATACTAAGATATTATAACATCTGTTAGTCAAATTGTAGGGAGTGGAAGAAGAAAGCTATACTTTAATTAAAAAGTGTTGAAGCTACCATTTTTTTCCTCTGGTTTATCAATATAAGCCAAAGCACCTATTAAAGCTTGCTTTAAGTGTACATTTAAAGCTATATGTGGACAAGCCACTGGAAATGAGGTTTGTACCTATTTAAGCCAAAGGAGCTGGTTCCAGCGTTGGAGGCCTAGGTAGTTGTAGTAAGTGGGAATATCTACAGAAAAAGTGGTGGTGGGGGGGAGATTTTCCAATATACCAAAATGGCCATTTTTAAATGATAATACCTAATGTTAGGCTTTCCTATCAGCAGTTGTTTTGCTCAGTTTAATTTAAAGGCTCTGTGTTTGACTCTAGAGTCGCTTTATGTCAATTTTAAAGTCATGCCCCACCAAAAGTTACTATCGCAATTTCCAATCATTTCCCAAGAACCTCATGTTGAGACACTATTTTTTTTTAAGATTTTATTTATTTATTCATGAGAAACACAGAGAGAGAGAGAGAAGCACAGACACAGGCAGAGGGAGAAGCAGGCTCCATGGGACTCGATCCCAGGTCTCCAGGATCACACCCTGGGCTGAAGGCAGTGCTAAACCACTGAGCCATCCCCGGGCTGCCCGAGACACTAATTTTTATACTCAAGAGGGAGTATATTTTTATATGCAGTTGTTGTTAAAGTTTCAACAACTAACCTGAAGATCCTTTAATGCATTTTTATGAATAATACAATAGCATAATGAAATTTATTCCTATTATAATAAAAACACATTTCAACCAGCTTGATAAAACCAGTTCAATAATGGCAATAGTCTGAAAACCTGTTATTGAACTGCTCCACAATGCTGAGTTTTGGAAACAAATTTATCATTAAAGAAGAGAGTGTTCTTCTTGTATCTAGCTGGTGCAAAAGAAGTCACTGGGGAGTCTCCCAGTTCAGAAAAACAAGCAAACAAATACGTTGACTCTGCTAGGTGAATTCCTCCTTGAAGTATCAAGGTAGAACTGATTATAGGAATTCATGATAAACAACCCTACTTTAGCTAAAAAGCGTACTACTTGAAAGTATATAAAACAATGTGAGGACCTTAGTACTATGAAGAAAGTTGTCAGACCTAAATGAAGTACCAGCAGTGATGGGGGTCAAGGGTTTGCTGAACCGTGCTGAAACAAATATGCCCAGTGTGGGACCCAGGAAATTTAACAAAATCCCCTACCCCTGGACAAGCAGAGCAGAACTGACTCTATTTTGTGCTGCACCCACCTTGTGCTGACCTGCTTATTACTTAGGGCACTGCCCGGCCCTAGTCAAAGACCAGGGCACACCCTAATCAGAAATCAGCTCAATGATAGGCCAGTTCAAATGGATACTTTAAGGTATAATGTAATTCAGTTGGCCACCTGCGAGTGGACCAGTATGACTGTGCAACTTTCTGCATATCCCATTGGCCACTGGCCCCTATAAAGTTGCTAAGCCTCTTAGTCTCGGGGTCCAAGTCCCTGCTCCACTGTGTTGGGTATACTTGGACCCAGGCCTGAGCTTGGAGCTTGTAAATAAACCCTCGTGTGTTTGCATCCGTGTTGGCTCCTTGGTGGTTTCTCGGAATCGTGATCTTGGGCACATTTGGGGGCTCGTCCGGGATCCAAGAAACCTCCAGGACCCCATCCGGAGGGTTTCACGCGTGGTGAGTGCACTCAACTTTTTCCACCTTTTGCGCGCATATTTTCTGAGAGCTCTAAACTGTACTTTACCCATAGGAATTCCAATCTGTATTGGGTCGGCATTGGCTTAGGCGGATGTGCTGGCGGGAGATGGAGGAGATGTCCCTTGCCCCTGCCTGGAGGACGGGGTCCTCATCTGTAAGGAGGGCCGGCTGCCAGCCCTTCAGGTTACTTTCTGTTTTATCTCCGCGGCCGCACGGAACGTTTGTCTATTACCTTGTTCTTGTTACTGTTTGCACGTTTATCTGTGTTGTTGGGTCCTTGTTAATCGTCTTTACTGTCTGTGTCTTGGTGTGGATTGGGGACATAATGGGGGAGACAGAAACCACTCCCCTATCTCTTACGCTCTCTCACTTCTCGGATGTTAGGGAAAGAGCTCATATTCTGAGCATAGACATACGGAGAAAAAGATTCCACATTTATTGTATATCAGAATGGCCAACCTTTGACGTGGGATGGCCCCAAGAAGGAACTTTTCACCTACCTATTATCTTACAAGTTAAGACCGTGATCTTCAGGGACAAACCAGACGGCCACTCTGACCAGGTGCCCTAACATGCTGATCTGGCGGGACATGATCGAGAATCCTCCTTCTTGGCTAAAACCATTTTTACCCCCCAAAGCAGGACCCACAGAGATTCTAGCCCTGCGGAAAGCCAAAAAGGAGACCGACTCTATGCCCAAAGCACCCCTTCGTCCGGTCTTCCAGGATTCCTCCCCGCAGGATCGGATTCTCCCGCCGCCCTACTGGGCATTCCCCACCCCCACACCCCCCCCCCCCGCTTCTACCCCTCCATTGGAGGCATCGGGGGCTGCAGAAGGGGTGCCACCCCTCCCTGACGAGGGAGTCCCTGTGCGCAGGCCAGCAGCGGGGACACACAGTCAGACCCACCGGACGGCCCCACCTCCGAATGCGGGGCCGGCTGACTCCACCACCCTTCCTCTCTGCTCCATGGGGCCCCCCGATGAGACTGACGAACAGCTAATGTTATATTGGCTGTTCTCCACCAGTGATTTATATAATTGGAAAACCCAAAATGCAAAGTTCTCTGATAATGCGAGAGATCTAATCGGGCTTTTAGATACTGTTCTCTTTACCCACCAGCCTACTTGGGATGATTGCCAACAGCTCTTGCAGGTTCTCTTCACCACCGAGGAAAGAGAACGAATTCAGGTGGAAGCCCGGAAGTCTGTCCTGGGAGAGGACAGACAGCCGACTCAAAACCCAGACCTCATAAATGCTGCCTTCCCTTTATCCCGCCCCACCTGGAACTACAACTCAGCTGAAGGTAAGGAGAGACTCCGGGTCTACCACCAGACTCTAACGGCAGGTCTCAAGGCTGCCACGCGCAAGCCTACCAATCTGGCCAAGGTCTATGATGTGAGGCAGGGTAAGGATGAGAGTCCAGCAGCCTTCTTAAAGAGAGTCATAGAGGCTTTTAGGCAGTACACCCCTATGAACCCAGAAGCCCCGGAAACAAAGGCCGCAATGGCTTTTGTTAACCAGGCCGCTCCGGATGTTAAAAAGAAATTGCAAAGAGTAAAGAGACTGGGAGAGAAGAGCTTGCAGGACTTAGTGATAGTGGCAGAACGAGTCTATAATAATAGAAAAAGTCCGGAAGAACAACAAACCAAACTAAGTGACCGGCAGACCCGAAACCTGGCCAAGATCCTGCTGGCCACAACCATGGACGACCCACAGGAAAGACGGAACACCTCAAGAAGCTGGCTTCAGGGACAGGTAAGGAGGATGGCCCTGGTCCCCGTCGGGAGCACCCTAAGCTGAACAAAAACCAATGCAAAGAGGAGGGCCATTGGGTGAAAAGCTGCCCTAACAAAAGATCTAAGGCCCCTGCCAAGATCTTAAAAATGGAGGACCTGGACAATTAGGGGAGTCAGGGTTCGGCACCCTTCCTCAAGCCCAGGTTAACTCTTACAGTGGAGGGGCAACCTGTTGAATTCCTAGTGGACACTGGGGCACACAACATTCGGTTTTATTACAACCCCAAGGGAAATTGGCAAACAAAACTTCATGGGTGCAAGGGGCCACGGGCACCAAACAATACTCATGGACTACCCGAAGAACTGTGGATCTGGGCACGGGCCGGGTATCCCACTCCTTCATGGTCATCCCTCAGTGTCGCTGTTAGGTCGGGATTTGCTCGGGGGCACAAATTTGCTTCCACCTCAAAGGGGCAAAAGTGCTAAACAAGAAGGGGCACCCGATTCAGGTGCTTGTCCTGAGTTTAGAAGACGAATATCGTCTCCACCAAATGCCCTCAGCCCAAATGACTGACATTGACCGTTGGCTGCGGGAATTTCCCCAAGCGTGGGCAGAAACTGGGGGAATCGGGCTGGCCCAGCATCGACCGGCCATATACATAAAACTAAAGCCAGGGGCAGACCCTGTCAGGGTCCGCCAATACTCCAGCCTCTAGTAGCACGAAAGGGAATCCCACCTCACATACGGCGACTACTGGATTCGGGCATCTTAAGGCCCTGCCAATCCGCATGGAACACTCCCTTGCTGCCGGTTCAGAAACCACACTCTAACAATTACAGGCCAGTCCAGGACTTGAGTGAAGTCAACCGGCGAGTAGAGGATATGCACCCTACGGTCCCAAACCCATACACCCTCCTCTCCACCTTGCCTCCAGACAAAACTTGGTATACGGTATTAGATTTAAAAGATGCTTTTTTCAGCCTGCCTTTTGCACCCAAGAGCCAAGACCTCTTTGCCTTTAAATGGACGGACCCTGAGAAAGGCATCAATGGCCAGCTCACCTGGGCTAAACTACCACAAGGATTCAAAAATTCACCGACCATCTTCGATCTTCACACGAAGACTTGGGTGAGTTCCGTTCCGAGCACCCTCATTTGACTTTATTACAGTATGTAGATGACATCCTGTTGGCGGTGGAGGACCAGGACACATGCCTGTGAGGCACCAGGGACTTGCTCCAGACCATAGCGGCCCTAGGATACCGGGCCTCACCTAAAAAAGCCCAGATCTGCAGAACAGAGGTGAGCTACCTTGGGTACAAATTAAAAGATGGACAAAGATGGTTGACGGATGCATGGAAGGAAACCATCTTAAGAATCCCACAGCCGCAAACCGTCCGCCAGGTACGTGAATTCCTGGGGTCAGCAGAGTTCTGTCGCTTATGGATTCCGGGTTTTGCCGAGATGGCCAGACCCCTCTATGAGGCCACCAGGCACCAGCAAAATTTTAAATGGACTGAGGCCATGAACAGAGCCTTTAATAACCTTAAAAAGACCTTGCTGTCTGCCCTGGCCCTTGGGTTGCCCGATCCAGCCAAGCCCTTCTACCTGTATGTGGACGAGAAAGACGGGGTGGCAAAAGGGGTCCTTGTCCAGTACTTAGGTCCCTGGAAAAGACCCATAGCCTATCTCTCCAAAAAGCTGGACACGGTGGCTGCTGGATGGCCCCTATGCTGAAAAATTATTGCTGCGGTGGCCACTATAGTCAAGGACACAGACAAACTGGCCATGGGGCAAGAACTGCATGTTACCACCCCACATGCTATTGAAGGGGTACTCAAACAGCCTCCAATCCGCTGGATCAGCAATGCCCGTCTGACCCATTATCAGAGCCTACTGCTAAACCCTACCAGAATTTTATTTAAGCCACCAACAACCCTGAATCCGGCAACGCTACTCCCTAACCCAGACTGGGACCCCCCTCTGCACAACTGTCAAGAAATTTTGGCACAGGTGCACAGAATCAGAGCTGATCTCCAGGACCAGCCACTGCCGAATGCGGACGCCACCTGGTACACGGACGGCAGCAGTTTTGTCCAAGAAGGACTCAGATATGCGGGGGCAGCCGTAACCATGGAGATGGAGGCTGTCTGGGCAGAGCCACTGGCAGCCGGAATGTCGGCTCAACGGGCAGAACTGATGGCACTGGCCAAGGCGCTGACCATGAAAAACAGTAAACAAATAAACATCTACACCAACAGCAGGTATGCCTTTGCCACCGCTCACATCCACGGAGCCCTTTACAGGAAGAGAGGGCTTCTGACAGTAGAGGAAAAGACTGTTAAAAACAAAACAGAGATTCTTGAACTCCTAAAGGCCCTCTGGCTGCCCAAGGCCCTAGCCATCATCCATTGTCCGGGGCACCAAAAGGCAGACACGCCAGTAGCCAGGGGAAACCGGCTAGCCGATTTAAAAGCAAAAGAGGCAGCCCTTCTGGAGACCCAGGTCTTAGCTACCATGCTACCTGATCCGGGGGCACTGACCCTGCCTGACACCCCCAACTATACTGATGCTGACTTACACTGGATCAAATGCTTGCCTATGACCCAGTGCTTGCATGGCTGGTAGAGGGCTCAGACTCCAGCATCATCTTGCCAGAGGAACTAGGATGGCGAGTCCTATCCAAAATGCATCGGAGTACTCACATGGAAACAAGGAAGATGGAAGACCTCATACTACATGCAAAGATCACTATTAAAGACTCTCGAGCAAAGATCGAACAGATTGTGGCAAGCTGCCGTGCATGCCAATTAACAAATGCCTCCGCCCATGGATATAACCCAGACACCTGGCTCCGAGGGGACCACCCAGGAGCCTACTGGGAAGTGGACTTCACTGAGGTAAAACCTGGAAAATACGGGTATAGGTATTTGCTAGTGTTTGTAGATACTTTTTCAGGATGGACAGAGGCATTTCCCACCAAACATGAAACAGCACAGATCCTGACCAAGAAACTGCTGGAAGACATCGTACCGAGGTATAGTTTTCCCGTTAGAATTGGGTCAGACAACGGCCCAGGATTCATATCTAAGGTAACACAGGGAGTGGCACTAGTACTTGGGGCAGATTGGAAATTACATTGTGCATATAGGCCCCAGAGCTCAGGACAGGTAGAGAGGATGAACAAAACATTAAAGGAGACCTTAACTAAATTAGCCCTGGAGACTGGCAGGGACTGGGTGACTCTCCTCCCCTTTGCCCTATATAGGGTGAGGAACTCCCCATATAAGATGGGACTGGCTCCCTACAAAATCATGTTCCGTCTTCCTCCACCTGTTATCCCCAATTTAAAACCTGAGGTGCTTGCTGAATTTGATGATCACCAACTTCTTTTCTCCCTCCAAATGTTACAACGAACCCATGAGCAGGTGTGGCCTAAGCTGAGGGCCCTCTACGAGACTGGGCCACCCCCGGACCCCCATCGATATCGGCCAGGTGACTGGGTATACATGCGGAAATACCAACACCAGACACTTCAACCTCACTGGAAGGAACCCTACCTCATGATCCTGACCACTCCCACCGCTCTCAAGGTCGACAGGATTACTCCCTGGGTCCACTACACACACGTCCGGCCAGCTGACCCGCACACCGTTCTCAAGGACTTTGTTACAGAATGGAAAAGCCAACCAGACAAGGACAATCCCCTAAAGCTAAGACTGCGCCGTTCTCACTTATTTCCCACCTCCAAGAGTCCCTAGTCCAAGGTTGTCCTTCAAAGTAGAAGGAAATTAGAATTAGTCTTCTTACAACAAAGGTGGGGGGGGGGAGTATGTGCTGCCTTAAATGTAAATGAGAGCGAGAACAGCAACAAGGATGGTGAGAATCCTGGTTTAATCATTCCCCTGGCTCACTCTGAGAGCAACCTGGACCCATAATTGGGTCCTACATAGGATCCTCTGAAAAAGGGGAGAATGTGGGACCCAGGAAATTTAACAAAATCCCCTACCCCTGGACAAGCAGAGCAGGACTATTTTGTGCTGCACCCGCCTTGTGCTGACCTGCTTATTACTTAGGGCACTGCCCGGCCCTAGTCAAAGACCAGGGCACACCCTAATCAGAAATTGGCTCAGTGATAGGCCAGTTCAAATGGATACTTTAAGGTAAAATGTAATTCAATTGGCCACCTGTGAGTGGACCAGCATGACTGTGCAACTTTCTGCGTACCCCATTGGCCACTGGCCCCTATAAAGTTGCTAAGCCTCTTAGTCTCGGGGTCCAAGTCCCTGCTCCACTGTGTTGGGTATACTTGGACCCAGACTCGAGCTTGTAAATAAACCCTCGTGTGTTTGCATCGGTGTTGGCTCCTTAGTGGTTTCTCAGATTCGCGATCTTGGGCACAACACCCAGAATATTAAAATAGGAAACCAGTTATCAATCAAGTATGATCCTCAGAAAGACAGAAGTAATGTTCTTATAAATTGTTTATTTATTCACAGTCAACTGTACTTTTGTATATCTTATCTTTTCATATTCTCCTTTTGCTTTTTCTAAAGACCCCTATTTTGGGGTATGTTTATTTTTTTGGCAATATAATTTTAATTTTATCTTTTACATCACTAATTATCAGTAGCTTCATTCTCATAGTATATTGTTACCATGCTTTTTCCAGTTTCTCAAGCTAGTTTATATTTATTATGACTTTTCACAATAATAATAATTTTCTCCAAATAAAGTGATGGCTATGTCACATAAATCATAATGCAAGCTGATCTTGTGTTGTTTGGTTATGTAGATAATTTGTGATATTTTAAATTTTTTCTCTAATTGAGGGTTTGTGCTTTTAAATTACAAAATTTTATAGTAATTGCACTGTTGGTTTCTAGTTTTATTGGCCATAATAAAAACTGTGACTTGCAAAATCTCTAAGTTTTTAGTGTTATGGTTTTTTTTTTTTTTTTTTTTTTAGTGTTATGGTCTTATTTGATCATTGTACATGCCTGTGAACCAAAAAATAATACTTATACTTGCTCTTTGCACATAAGCTAAAAATATTTCTTTAGGATATATATTTCTTTAAGCTTTTAATTACAGAAGTAAAATGCAAGGTAGTCTGGCTTTTTATTGAGTTGATCACTAACATTTTTTTAACAAGTTATATATTAAAACTTACTACTATAATTTTACTTGGTCCAAGTCATTCTTTGTCCTCGGTCTGGCACATTTAAGTAATACTGTCTTAATTGTCACCAACAGTTATTTTCTCTTTTGTACTTTGCATCTTAACCACCTATGGTGTCTCTGCCTGTGTCTCTGCCTCTCCTGTCTCTCTCTGCCTCTCCTCTCTCTCTCTCTCTCTCTATGTCTCTATGAATAAATAAATAAATAAGTAAAAAATATTTTTAAAAAAGTAATTATAAGAATGCTTTTACTCCAAGTCTGCCTCCACTTGGCTAACTACCCACATCATATATTCATATTATACTATCCTCACCCTTTTAGATGACTCAATCCTTCTGTATTATACTTGAATAATTTCTTACATAGGATAGATGGTGGCATACCAATTGCATCTTGAATTCTCAAAAAAAAAAAAAAATTTCCTAAGAGAAGAATGATCTCTTGGCTATATATGTGATCCTTAGAGTTCTGACCTTAAACCAAACGATCAATTATATGTTGGTCTTTTGCTCCCACTTGGTTGAGCATCTACCTTTAATTTCAATGCTATTTGGGAGCCATGGAGCCTAAGTCATTCTTCTACCGCTGAAAAGGTTCTGTTATTTTTTTCATTATTACCTATCCTCTATTTATTCTTTGTCCCTCTTAGTCATCGGTTAAATATCTTTCACTTCTGATTTTCATTTCTTTTTTATTTGTCTATCTTGTAAGCTACTTATGCCACTTGGTTATCTGAGACAATAATTGGGTTCTCAGTGGAAATCTATTTTTTTAGTTCTTTTACTGAATTGTGAAATCCAATTTCAGAAAGTAATTTTGTTGTTGTTGCTCCATTTCATCTATTTGAAAGTTTGATTCATTTTTTTCTGCGCTAATGCTCCATGCTATTTATCCATTGGTTTTCCCTCAAAATTAATAACCTCTTTCAACTACTGAGTGTGTTCATCCTGAGTCATACTGAATTAGTCATTTGCAACTCTGGCCATATATTAGAAGCACAGTAGAAGATTTTAAGATCTACTGATACTTGGACTACAGCCCCAGCTTTTTTACTTCATGGTCTGCACAGCACCCAAGTATAGGTATTTTTAGAAGTTCTAAAGTGCACCCAAGGACTGAGATCCACTGTCTTTCAAGAATGACACTGACCCCCTCATTTTTATGGTTGTAATTCCTACATTGTCTACATAGGCTACAAAGGTCTCCAGGCCACCAGTGGGCAGTGAACAACAAAACAGCTCTTGCCAGAGTCAGAGCAGCAAATTGCTGCCCTGTGGAAGATGACAGAGTTAAGACTCCCTAGAGCTGTTAGGACACAGATGTCCCCTCCAGACAAGGGGATATATAATTCAGCCCCTCTGGCCAGTTGCTCTCTAGGTCTGTGCAGATATAAACAATGAGAAAGTCTGTCCAAGGGCCAAAGATCAGAGGGAGCAGACAATGGTAGCTCTTTTCTGAGATTGCTCCCATCTGCTGGCAGAGGAGAGGCTTGGGCCATCATTGTAGATAATTAAGTCCACTGCACTTGCCCTCTTTCAGAGACATCTCAGGAAATACCACCACCAGAAACACACCCTCCAGGGTCCATCTGTGATCCTGGGTAGATCCCAAGTGGAAAAGGGAGCCAGGTAAGCACATCCAGATCATTATCTTTCAGGTCCCTCTCCTTGGGCATGGCTGTGCACACCATATGCCATAGCACAATGCCTTGCACAGATGTGCAAAGTACATATTCACTAAATCTTTGATAGCAGATGAGGTCTGAGTCATCCGTTCCCTACAATCTGAATCTTGGGGAATCTTTCAACCCCAAAGTAATATAGTTAACTGTTTCAAGAATGCCTACCTACAAATCAATTTTGCTTAGAAATCAATACTGATATTTCTTTATTCTTAGTATCCCTACTTATTACAAACTACATTATTTCCATTTATATAAGGGTGATCCCCACCCTTTGTGAGACTTCAGAAAACAGAAAACATGTATTAACCATTGCTGAATTCCCAATATCCTGCATATTAAATAATATAATAAATATTATATTTATAGTATAATATAATAAATAGTAAATGGTAAGTATTTGTTGTTGAAAAACACAGTATTTTCCACTGAGCACCTCCTCAGAGAGGTACTAAAAGATTAAATCAGATAATATATGTAAAGTGTTTAAAGTAGCTTCTTGCACAAATTAAATAACAATAAATAAAATATAGCCATTGGCTCACTTGACTCAAATTCCTGCTTCTTTCAGACATAAGCATAAACATGTAATTCAATCTTCTCTCTCACTGATGATAATAACAGAATTTATAACAAATATGTATTAATCATTTTATTTTTTAACAATAGTGCCCTATACCCTCTTCCCAGCCCCTTGTCCATATATGCTGTATAAGTGCAATATTGTCATTTAAAAAGAGAAAAACACTTTGAGTTTCTATGCCAATGATTTTTACAATGGTCCCTAAATTCCCCAGACATTGAGAAAGAACAACTCTGTCAGATTAAACTATATGTACACATGCCACACATGCATTGTTCTATAGTGATTGTGCAGAATGTCAACAGCACTGAGGTTGAGTGTAATTAGGTAATTCAGAGAGCTAACTCTGATTCTAAAAGCTAATAAACTACACTGAAACTTGCTTATAGTCACATCCTCCCCAGCTAAGCAATGTGAAATTTTAAAAAATTAGAACAAAAATAAATTTCATACAATATTTTTAATGTTTTTCTGTCCATTAACATCTTGGTAGAAATCTTGAAGAGAACAAAATAGCCAACTCAATTTATTTATTTTCCAAATATCCCTCTGGCACTTTGTGATAATTATGTGAAGTACTAATGGCATTTAAATTTTATTTAGTCATTAGACTTCTTTAGAGCTTTAGTTCCAGAATCTAAAGTGCTTTATGAAGAATTTATAAGTCCCATTATCCAGAAAGTAAGGAGCAAAAGAACTCATTTAATTGTGCATAACTGTGTGCTGATGTTTTGCCTATATTTATGGAAGGAGGAGGTCAGAATTCCACTGAGTTTAATGGCATCACCAGCAGCAGCATTATCATCATCATAAAGTAATAAAACCATCATTTACTGAGCCCTTACAATATGCTTAACACCATTCTAGATGTTTAACCTCACAATAACCCTATGAGGCAATGATTATTAATTACATAATACAGATAAGGAAACTGAAGCTCAGAGAGTTTTAGTAACTTGCCTAACATTGCACAGCACCTGATAACAAAGACACTGTCTACATTCAGGTCTGACTCTAACACTTGTTATACTAACACATGCTATACTATCACACACCTATGTGTATAAGACTTATTTGATATCCGTAAAGCTACTATTGATAGAGTAGGCAGCTAGGCAGGAGCTAGAGGCAAAGGTAGTGATAAATAGATGAAGATTAGAAGTCTGAGGGCCCAACATCTTGATTTTGTGGCTCTTAACATCCTGGCTTTATGGCTTCCAACATCCCAGAGCTGATAGACCAAGAGATACAAGTGCAGACCATGCACTCTCTTATTCAACCTCTGCCCTAGGGTAATCTATAGCTTCAGTATACTATATTTACTCTGTGGTTCTGACTACCCTGCTCCCTCCCCCATCCTGAAGATGACCATGACAGTTCTGGCAAGAATCTTGTAGGGCCAAAAACTCTCCCTCCCAACCAATAGGAGGAGTCCCTTAGGTAACTGGAAACCACTTCAGTCAGAGACCACCCTGGCAGTGACCCATAACCTCTGCAAACATAAAAGACATCCCTAACCCCAGTGCAGATGCCATCTCTGGGTCTGTCCGTTCCCCATCTTGAGAGTACACTGTCCTTAATAAACTGCTCTGTGCTTACTACTTTCCTTCTGGCTGTCTTTATTCAAACGCAAATCCTCACATAAATCTTCCCCAGGGAATCCAAAAACCAAGACTCTCCCACTGGTAACAACTGTAGCACCTTGGGAAAATCACAATGTGTAATAATCCATTTCTATCAAAAGCTCTATGCAAGGCTGTCTGAGCTTGTCTGGGCTTATGTGAAGAGATGCCTCCTACTAGACATACCTGGAATAACAGGAAGGGAAGTCACGAAGGGGCACCCACTGGAAAGAAATGTATGAAAAATAAGAAATCCTTTATTAAAAAATTATTTTTCACAAGTTCAACTGTCCAAAAAGTTTTGCCCATCAAGGCCATGCTGCAAAGATTAGTCAATATTCAGTTTGGGAAGGTTTGTGCTCCTAAAGAGTTCTAACCAATGCATTTTAAGGTCAATCAAAAGGTCTCATTATAGGGGCACCTGACTGGCTCAGCTGATGAGCAGTGAGTTGTGAGTTCAAGTCCCACACTGAGTGTAGAGATTAAATTTTTTTAAATCTTTAAAAATAAATGCAATTATGATTTATTCTAAAAGGCCTCATTATAAGATTGATTCAATCAGAAATTTGGTCAAGAAATCTCTTTATGGGATCCCTGGGTGGCGCAGCGGTTTAGCGCCTGCCTTTGGCCCAGGGCGTGATCCCGGAGACCCGGGATCAAATCCCACATCGGGCTCCCAGTGCATGGAGCCTGCTTCTCCCTCTGTCTGTGTCTCCGCCTCTCTCTCTCTCTCTCTCTCTGTGACTATAATAAATAAATAAATAAATAAATAAATAAATAAATAAATAAATAAATAAATAAATAAAATCTCTTTATAAGATTAGTACAAAGATCACCTGTTTTCAAGCTTAATTCCAAGGGAGCACGTAGTATAAGACATCATATTTGGAAATAATGCATGGGTGAGGGGAAAAGGATGCAGAGATATGATCTACTGTGGGGACCACCTGGGAGCCCTGAGGAATACTGACTGGGGAACCAAGGTCGTTATGACTCATATTGTTTATAAAGCTGATTTTGCTGGGTGGAGGCTGACCTTCTGAACCAGACCAGTCAGTTGTCTTGACGTGGACTTCACTTCTACCTATGGAAGATATAAATTGTCAGCATGTAGAATGTTCCCTTGTACCCTTTCCAGGCAATGTCTCCCATCCCAGGAAGTGACAGATATTCCAATTCTTCCACCTTCTACAACTGTTGATTTATTTTGCCTGTTCTTGACCTTCACAAAATGGAATCATACAGTATGACTAGATTTAGAACTGGATTCTTGGGCTTTTCATCAGATCTGCAATGATAATTGTCCCGTGTAGCAAAAGTTTATTTTCCCACCTATGTTATATTGTCTTAAATGAATATACCACTATGTCTATATTCTCCAGCAGATGGGCATTTAGCTGCTTTCTAGAATTAAGGTATTATGAATAAAGTTGCTGTGCATAATCCTGTGCTTGTCTTTTGATAGATTCAATTCTCAATGGTAAATATCTATAAATAGGTTTGCTGATCTACAGGATAAGCATAAGTTTAGCTTTAATAGATACTTCCAACTAGTTGCATCAATTTAAATTTCTTGAGATTTGTTTTATGGCTCAGCATACATCTTGAGAGCTCCATGGCACTTGAAAGGGATGTGTATTCTAGCTACAGAATGTTGAGTTTTGTAAACAATTAGATCAAGGAAGTTGATAGCACTGTTCATATCTTCTATTCTTTATTGATTTTTATGTCTAGTTGTCTTACTTATTGAGAAAGCATGCTAATATCCCCAATTATGATTTTGCAACTATTTTCCCTTAAATTCTGACTATTTTTGCTTCATGTAATTGGAAGCTCTATTATTAAACACATATGTATTAATAATTGTTATGCCTTTTTGATAAGCTGGCATTGTTTTCATTGTAAAATGTCCTTCTTTATCAATTTTTGTCTCAAGGTCTATCTTGTCTAATATTAACATTGTCATTGTATCTTTCTCATGTTTACTGCTTTCATGGCATATCTTTTCCCCATCCTTTTGCTGTCACTTTTTATCTGTTTTTATAATTAAAGTATGTTTCTATAGATAGGATTTAATTGGATCTTGCTTTTTTTCCCCCCCTCCTGTCAGAAAACCTCCATCATTTAACTGGCATATTCATTCCATTTATATTGGATATAATTTTAGATATAGCTTGATTTTAGTTTAATATTTTGCTATTTGATTTGTCATAGCCCCATCTCTCTTTTCTCTATCCCTTCTTTTTTACCCCATTTTGAGCTAATGAAATATCCTTAGTATTTCATTTAAATTCCTTTATTGGCTTTTTAGCCATATATCTCTGCATCTTTTTCATGTTAACTTAAAGGTTACATCATGAATAATACAATTATCACTATCAATTTAATGTTAATAGTATAACACCTTACATAATATGTATTAATTTCAACACTATGAATCTATTAGCCCCAAGTCCCCACTCTCTGTGCTATTGTTAATGCATATTCTTATCTTCATATGTTATAAACTGCACAATCAGAATATGTTACCAACTGCCAATTTAGAGTTGTCATTTCTGCTTTACACAATCAAATGGTAAAAAGAGTCATTGTCTCCCCCAGGGACCACTATAGGAGCCTCCTGGCTGACTTTCCACTTCCACTCTTGCCCTCCTTTTTATGTCACCATTTACACAAGAGCCAAAGGTATTTGCTTTCAAATGAGAAATGGATGATGCTATATGTCCCAAGCTTAATTTGCTTCAAAGACTTCCCAGGATGAAATGCAGACTCCCAGAAGTGGTCTTATATTAATCTTCTAGGGCTTCTATAACGCAACACCACAGACTGAGTGGCTTAAACAACAGAAATTTATCTTCTCACAATTCTGGAGGCTAGAAATCCATGATCAAGGTGTCAGTAAATTCAATTGCTGGCAAGATCTCTCTTCCTGACTTACAGACAACTTCCTTCTTGCAATGTCTTCACGTAGTCTCTCCTCTGTGAACACAGAGAGATCTCTGGTCTCTTCTTCTTATAAGGACACTAGTCCTATCATGTGGGACCTCACCCTTTATGAGCTCATATAACCTTAATTTACCTCCTAACAGGCTCTATATCCAAATTTAGTCACATCAGGGATTAGGGCTTCAATATATGAATTTGGAGAGGGGGACACAATTCAGTCCATAAATAACAGGCCTGAAATGTTCTGTCTGGGCCTTAGGAGGGAAAGCTCTGTCTAGCTAATATGCAACCCAACACAATACACAGCACAAACATAACAGCCTGTGCCTATTAGTCAATGCAGGATGTACTGCAGGATGGACCTCACTATGTCTATGTAAGCATAACTTTCATGGACTCCTAGATCTCGCCTCTCAGAGCAGTTTGAACTCTCAAAAAATGAATATTTTGAAAAATTACAGTACAATTTAAACCTAGCAATAACCCAGACACAGCCAGTCAGATGCCTCTGGGCCTTCGCATTACATCCCTGTGCAAGCCCTGAGTACACCTGGACAGAATTCTGCATGCTCAGGAGGACCCCAGACATAGGATCCTAAGGAACAAATAGGTGATTTCAGGAGACCCAAGAAGGCAGCCAGGGAAAAGGAGAGATGGTGAACTAAAAGTAAGTGAGCTAAAAAGATGACACTCAAGCACTCATTTTGCAGAGAATTCAAATAGCTACATTGGAAAAAAGCAAAGAAGTTGGTACAAAACTTGATCTAAAAATATAAAAAGCAAAAAAACTTGACCTAATTGCTAGGCACACCATTTTTCCATGACAAATTGTTTGAGTTTGAGCAACTGCAATCGATATATTTACATATGGCATTTACCCAAAAACAAGAAAAGAAATAGTTCGCTAAAATAATTTGAAAATTATTTTTTATAAATACCTCAAAAAAGGCTATATTTCCTATCTCCTAGGCCTGTCTGAAAATGAAAAGTTGTATTCTACAGTAACATGTAACAAATCTGACTCGTGTGCATGTGGCCTTTATTCATTATTTTAACAGACCTGGACGTTTGCCTGAGTTGTCAATAATGCTTTGCCTTACTCCACGTGGCAGTTCCTCCCAAGTGCTGAAGCTGACCTACCCAAATGAGGCTGCTCGCTCAATCTTTTTTATTTATTCCATAACATCTGTATTTGTTTCCTATCACTGCTCTAACAAATTACCACAAAATTAATGGCTTACAGTTTTATAGGTCAAATGTCTGCTGAGGGTCTTATCAGGCGGCAATAAAGGCACTAGGACTGTGTTCCCTTCTGGAGGCTCCAGGGAAGACCCTTTTTCTTGCTCATACAAGTGATTGGCAGAATTCAGTTCCTACAGCAGAACTGAGATCTTTGTCTCCTTCCTAGAAAATAGCTGAGGGCCATTGGCAGCCTCTGTAGGACACCCACATTCCTTGGTTCACTGTCCCCTCCCCCTTCTCAAAAGCGAGCACTCTCACACTTTGAATCTTTCCCTCTTCTTCCACGACATCCTTCAATGACCAAACCAGATTATATCGGGTCCACCTGAATAATCCAGGATAAGGTCCCTATCCATCTCTAGGTGCACACTTTTAATCACATCTTCAAAATTCCTCTTACTGTGGAAGGTAACATATTCACAGGTTCCTGGGAATAGAGTGTGGACATTTTTGAGAAGGCCCTTATTCTGCCTTCCACACCACTGCAAGGTCTTTGGGTCCACATACTGGGCATTTTGCTAGTGCAGCATTTTCAGGCTTTCTCCTCTCCTCCTCCCTATCATACAGAGAAAGTCACTGCAAAGTGCACAAGGACTATCATTTTCACTTGCACTGGGTATTTATTTAGTCTCTCAGATTTGTGGTGGACACCCAAATGTGTGACTTAGACTCTGTTCCTCAACAAAGACCAGATTTTGCCAACAATCCAGCTGCAGATTCTCCAAAAGGGTCCAAGACTATTTCTAATTTCCAATATTCATAATCAATGCCTGCAGAACACATCCTTTTTATGAACCATTAACTTTAGCATAAAATGAAAAAGGTGAGAGAACCTAGCAATAACTTGGTGTAGATTTCTTCCAGAAAAAGTGCTTCAAAAATGTATTCAATTAGGACCAAATAATGCCTGATTGAACATTAAAAAATAAAAACAGGGGAAGGAAAGATTCCTCTTTAAAGTTAAATAAATGGGATCCCTGGGTGGCACAGCGGTTTGGCGCCTGCCTTTGGCCCAGGGCGCGATCCTGGAGACCCGGGATCGAATCCCACATCGGGCTCCCGGTGCATGGAGCCTGCTTCTCCCTCTGCCTGTGTCTCTGCCTCTCTCTCTCTCTGTGACTATCATAAATAAATAAAAAAATTTTAAAAAAAATAAATAAAGTTAAATAAATTTTAATTAAACAATTTGTTAGTTGATCAACCATCTGAATCGCTATCAAAATCATCTACAAAGATTTAGCTTTTGTATTGGAAAAATAAAACTAATAGATATCCTTTCATATGTCTGAGCACTTTCTAGATACAAATAAAAATAAATGTTATAATTTAGTAAAATTAAGGAAAATAAGTTCTAGTATGCATTCATTACTTTTGAACAATCTGCACAAGACTAAGGGCACATCAAAAAGGCAAATGCCTCTCTTCATGGTTGTGAGCCCATTTTCTTAGTGTTAATGGTTTTGCCCACATCTGCTCCATATAGGGTATTTAGGATATAACTTGGAAACCTGGGAAGTGTATTTAAAATAGGACGTTCCTATGATTGTCCAAGGTTGCCTACTCATCAAGATTACCTCTTCTCCTTCACTTTTTCCTCCCCAGCACTTATCATTCAACACACCATATAAAAAGCTCATTTATTTGTGCATAAATAAATAACCATACTGTCAGGATATACTGACATATAACAACAGCCCTGAGGCTCCCTGCCCTTTGATGCACTATCAACAAACAGTACGAGTTGCACAGTCTAGAATGTTAAGTAAATAATAATGATATCACAGATTCTAGATAAGGGATATGACATTTACTATGAATGAGTCATTATTCTTAGAAGGTTTTATTTGAATTCTTCTCTTTCCTTTTCACCTTGGAGTGTGTCAGGGAGAGGGGGTGTTTATTTGATTTATCTTATTGTCTGTATATCTTCCGTTGCTCAATTCAATTTTTTTCTCCTTGGGTGAACCGAACAACAACAGCAAAGACCTAGGTGATGACAGGACAATTTTGAATATCAACAGCCGCAAGAAAGTGACTCAGCATGTGTTTCGCAGAAACCAAACTCATAGACTAATGTTTCTGAATGACTGCCTTCAGTGGGCACACAAGTCATCTGTGAAAAAAAAAAAATGCAGGTTTGAAATAAATACACAAACAAAAAGCAGAATCAGACCCATAAACACAAAGAACAAACTGATGGTTGCTATCAGGGCAGGAGGATGGGTAAAATGGGTGAAGGGGAGAGGAGATATGGGCTTCCAATTATGAAATGAATAAGTCATGGGAATAAAAGGCACAGTATAGGGAATATAGTCAATATTGTAATATAATTTTATGGTGACGGTAGCTACACTATAGTGAGCACAGCATAACATATAGAGAAGTTGAATCACTATGTCATACACCTGAAACTAATGTAACATTGTACATCAACTATACACATATTTTTTTTAATCTTTAAGATTTTATTTATTTATTGAGAGAGACAGTGTTCACATGAGCCAGGGGGAGAGGCAGGAGAGAGTGAAGCAGACTCTCGGAGAGCAAGAAGCCCAACATGGGGCTCGAACCCAGGACCCCAAGTTCATGACCTGAGCCAAAGGCAGACATTTAATCGACTAAGCAACCCAGGTGCCACTAAAAAATTTTTTTAAAAGAACATAAGTTTGCTTAAAATGTTAATGTTCTGCCTTTAAGTTAATTACCTCCAAACTAAGCTCTGATATCATGGTAGAGCTCGGAGGCCATGAATTTCCTTCCCACATGAGTTGATGGTCGTATGCCCTGGAGTCAATCCCTAAATTCTCAATCCCAACTACTTTTCTATATAATGAACATTCTCCAGTAAAAGATTTATAAGCTTCCTTCCAGCTAAAAAGTTCTATAATTTTAGTCATTAAAACTGAATGACCATCCTCTAATGATATAAAACATGCCTGGAATTCAAAGGTACAAAGATGGTTATAACCTAATCCAGAAGCAGGTTATTTTTTCCAGGTATCTTGAGGTCCAGTCCACACCTACTTTCAAGAACAAAGAGAATGACTGATGAGGAAAGTCCTATTTCAGACTAGAATTCATTCTATGGATAAAAGGAAGACCTGAGAGCAAACTGTCAATGTCCCTTCTTGTACAGCCTCAGGAATGAATAATTAACTTACTTCAACCATCATTTGTAGAACTCCAACCATGTACTATGGTGTGCTGGTTGGTATAACCACAATGAGAAATAAGAAAATAGTTCTAATACTAATCTGATCAGGATAAGTGAAAAGTATTCTTTAAACACTCCTTACAATACAATAAGCTAAGGGTGATAAGAAGTGCTGGTATAAACAGCATAAGGATCAACTCTAATTTATTTCAACACAAGGCCTGCATGTCCAAGAAAATATCTCTGTACTAAAACCATGCAGTGAGAGAAGATAAAATCAACTGCCTCTGAAAAGCTGACAATGAAACAGGACCTCTGCTTTTGTGCTAAATAAAGACATCAATTTGTCCACTCTTCATACTTATGGTAAAATCAGGATGGAATGTAAAGGGAAATAAAAGGTAATGATTTTGGAACAAAGCTGCATGATGCAAGTGCTCCATTGGGAATAAACAGACAAGGAGCAAGTTAGAGAGTTCTGTGCGATGAAGGTCAGTTTCCAGTCTATTCGGCAGAATCAATACAGTGCCTTGGACTTGCAATAGGTCTCATAAGTCATAGATTGACTGGGCCATGTATCAACCTCCACCCTGCATAGCTTTCAATGCCCCTCATCGACAAGCACTGCTGAGTAAAAATCTGTGATCAGAATCCACAATTGGAATGGAATGCTGCCCACACATAGACTGGCAGAGAAACCGAGTAGATAACCAACAGCAAAAAGTACCATCACATTCAGGAGACTATGTGTCAATTCTGGAATTGATTTCCAAAGTCAAAACTGAAACTACCATCAGAGGCCTCCTCCAAAATTCCACTTCATAAAGAAGGTTTGTCTCAATGAAAACTGACATTCTGCACAAATCCAGAGAATCGTATTAATGTCCATCCTTCTTTTTGATATGGTTTTCTCATAGGAAAACAGTTGACAAAATAGAACAAGAAACAGAGAAAGGGAATGGTTAGTACCAGGAAACATCGTTCAAACCTCTAGGCACTCGTCCCAGTGCTAACAGTGAACACGAGTCAAAAATCCCTGCCCTCCTAGAGCTTATACTCCACAAGAGGAGACAGAAAATAAATAAATAAGCATGTCATATACAGCATATGAGAGGTGATAAGCATAATAGAGAAAAAGTAGTGAAGGCAGGGAGATAGTTTTGGGGAAGTAGGGCTGCATCAGAGAAGCTGATGTTGCAATCAGCTACAAAGCATGATATTTTCTGAATGCCATCACTCCAAGTAACACCAACAATGTTCACTGTCCAGGCAAAGGGAAGACAAGCACAACTCCTGTTATAGTCTGACCTTTGCACTGGCAACCAAAAACTATACAAAGCAGGCATTCCTCAGTCCCTTGTCTCGAACTAGGAATTTATTTGATGGGCCAGAAAGAGAAAACTCTGACTATAATAATAGCTAACATTTATATAACATTATCTGTGATCATCCAGGTACATTCTAAGAGCTTACACATGTTGATTAATTCAATGGCTCATGTCACTTCAATAAGGCATATTTATTATCAACCTGTTTTTCAGATGAGAAGACCAAGACAGTGAGGTTTACCTGAAGAGTAGATTTGGGATTCCAAACCAAATGTTCTTTTTTTTAAAGATTTTATTTATTTGCTTGTTTGACAGAGAGAGAGAGAGCACAAGCAGGGGGAGCAGCAGAGGGAGAGGGAGAAGCAGGTTCCCCACTGAGCAGACAGCCTGATGTGGGGCTCAATCCCAGGGCTCTGGGATCATGACCTGAGCTGAAGGCACACATTTAACTGACTGAGCCATCAGGTGCCCCAAAACCAGATGTTGTAGCTCCAGAGGCTGTGCTCTTAACTACTGTACAGAGACATATGCCTGCAGCTAAAAACCTTCCTGATATCTCCATTTGGATAGCAAATGGGCAACATGAAATTAATGTGCTCAAAATAAAACTTTGGATTCTTAATACATCTTCCCTCCCCCTCCTTTTCTACCTGTGCACACCTGCTCCTCACTTGGGCTTCCAGAACTCCCTTTATAAATAGAACATACACAGCTGCTCAGGCCCAAAACTGATTTATCTGTTCCTCTCACACTCTTCATCTAATCTGTCCAAAAATCCCGCAAAATATTTCTCACTTTCAGCAACCTCCAATCACTTCCAGGCCATTGTCAGGTTTCATCTACAAAACAGAACAGCCGGCTAGCTGGTCTCTCTGCTTCTCTCTTGTTGCAGAGTCAATTCTCCCTCCTCCAAGTACGAGTGATCTTTTGAAATGCAAATTGTATCATACAATGCCCTTGCTCAAATCAATCTGATGACTTCTATATTAGTCAGAGGTCTCCTGAGAAACAGAACTAGTAGGATATAGAGAGAGAGACAGAGAGACAAAATGAGAGAGAGACAGAGATTTACTTATTTCAAGAAATTGGCTGCTGCAGTTTTGGGGGCTGGCCAGTCCAAAATCTGAAGAATGGGCCAGCAGGCTAGAAATTCCAGCTACAGTTAATGTTGTAGTCTAGAGTCTAAAGACTAAAAGCTCAAGCAGAATTTCTATGTTTCGGTCTGAAGAAAGAATTCCTTCCTCCCTAGGGGACTTCAATCTTTTCTCTTAGGACCTTCAACTGATTAGATGACATTAAGGAGGGTAATCTGCATTAAGGAGGGTAATCTGCTTTACTTAAAGTCTACTGATTTAAATGTTAATCACATCTTAAAAAAAAAAAAAAAAAAAAAAAAAAAAACCTTTGGGATGCCTAGATGGCTCAGTGGTGTCTGCCTTCGGCTCAGATCCTGGTCCCAAGATCCAGGATGGACTCCCACATCAGGCTCCCTGCATGGAGCCTGCTTCTCCCTCTGCCTGTGTCTCTGCCTGTCTCTCTCTGTGTCTCTCATGAATAAATAAAATTTTTTTTAAAAA
Source organism: Canis aureus (assembly GCF_053574225.1). Lineage (NCBI taxonomy): Eukaryota > Metazoa > Chordata > Mammalia > Carnivora > Canidae > Canis > Canis aureus. Next base: position 13,977,029 of record NC_135613.1, on the reverse strand, counting down.
TATAAAAATAAAAATAAAAAAATACCTTCATGGCAACATCTATACTGGTGTTTAACCAAACAACAGGGCACTGTAGACTAGCAAAGTTCACACATAAAATTAACAATCACAGCTTCAAAAATTCAGAACAAAAGCTATGGCCTATAGGTCTCTCTCTCTTTCTGCTCCTACTTTATCCATTCTTTGAATCACCTGGGCTCCTTGTTCTGCATACGTGACATGCTTCTTCCAACTTACAAAAAATGCCGTGTGCTTGTTTTTTCTGTTCTTTGTATCTGGTATGCTCTTCCCCCAGAACTCCATATGCCTCCATCCTTCACTTAATTTGCCTCTGTCTAACGTCCCTGCCTCAGGGAGGCCTTTCTTGGCCAGTGTATCTCCGACAGACCAGAACCCTTTAGTACCCTCTAGGTTCTCTGTCTGCCTTCATAACACTTATCATGTCTAGAGGCATATTGTGTGCTTGTTCACTGTCCCCTTTGCCCCACCAAGATGTTTTATTTAAACATTTAAATCTCTAGCTTTATTCAGTGTGAGGCTGAATAGTCTCTGCTATATTGTTGGTACTCAGTGAATGAAGCTGAATGAACAAAGGACATTATAAAAGTACATTTTTAATCCATTGGCAGAAAGGACCTATGGTAATATTAAGAAACATTAATATCACTTTTCAAATACTTACGATGTAAGTGAAACTATACATGGTGTTACTTTTTTGCTATAATTTATATTCCATGCAACATTCTCTTTAGCTGTAGTGATTGTTTTTGTTTTCATCTAAGGTTTTTGCCAATCTTCTATAATTGAGTTTTTTGGGGTTTTTTTTATTTGAGGTCACAACTCTAAATGCTCTTTCCTCCCTAGAACATTACGCTTGGATCAACCAACCTCATCAAAGCACAATGCACTGAATAACCATCATTAAAAAAAAAAAAACATATAATTTGGGGCACAAGAGTGGCTCAGCCGGTTAAGCATCTGACTTTGGCTCAGGTCATGACCTCAGAGTCCTGGGATTGAGCCCCACATCCGGCTTCCTGCTCAGCAGGGAATCTGTTTCTCCCTCTCTCTTTGCCCCCATCCCTCCCCTCATTCATGCTCTCTCTTAAATAAATAAAATATTTTTTTAAAAAATCATACGGGATCCCTGGGTGGCTCAGTGGTTTGGTGCCTGCCTTCGGCCCAGGGTGTGATCCTGGAGACCTGGGATCGAGTCCCACGTTGGGCTCCCTGCATGGAGCCTGCTTCTCCCTCTGCCTGTGTCTCTGCCTCTCTCTCTCTCTCCACTCGCTCTCTCTCTGAATAAATAAATAAAATCTTTTTTAAAAATCATACAATCTATGTTGTATAGGTCTCCAGAACTTATTCATCTTGTATAAGTGTAACTTTAGAGCCTATAGTTAACTATACAGTGTTGTGCACTTAAAGTCATGTTAATAGGGTAGATCTCATGCTAAATGTTCTTACCACAAATAATAATAAAGCATGGGAACACAAGAATACTTTTCAAGGTGATGGATATGCTTATTACTTTATTTGTGGTAATGATTATCATAGGTTGTATACATATGTACAAACCCACCAAAATGTACACACTACACACAATTTTCTATATATTAAGTATATCTTATTAAATTTAAAAAGAAATTAGTAAGCTCCATTCCTCCACAGAACCTTGATCTCTATGCCAGCTGTACTGCAGCTCTAGCCATGCATCACCCACCCCTCTTTGTCCAAATACTGTGAATTGTTGTAGCCCATTACATATTTTAAAAACAGTTCAAACCAGAACTGGTATTTAGATAAAAGGATACGAAAATCAGTGGAGTCAATAGAGAGCTTGTTTATATAGTGACTAATAGTGTTCTTCGCTTTAAAAAAAAAAAGATGTTATCTATTTATTTGAGAAAGAGAGAGAGAGAGCACAAGCAGTGGGGAGAAACAGAGGGAGAGGGAGAATCAGACTCCCTGCTGAGCAGGAAGCCTGAACGTGGGATTTGATTCCAGGACCCGGGGATCACAACGTGAGCCAAAGGCAGACACTTTATTGACTGAGCCACCCAGGTGCCCCTGTTTTCTTTGCTTTTAAGGAAATTGCTCATCATCTCATTATACAGTGACCTAAGAGGATTTTTAGTATTTTTAGTTCCAAGTTTGCAAATTAGATAACCAAAAATAATAATAATAATAAAGCTATCAGATTCTGCACTGCATCAAAAAAATATCTTCAGGAATATCTTCAGGAACACAGAAGGAAATTTATGCGAATTTACTGTTTGACTCTTCTGTGTTTGGCAGACAAGGCCATTACTAGGCATTTCATATGCCATCTGTCCTTCTCCATCACAATAAACAGAGATATAGAGAATTCAGTATGTATATGTGATCACAAAGACTGTCCCTTTACAGAGTCAAAATCCAGTTCCAAGATGTTCTGATTCCCAGTCTGTGTTCTTCTCAGCGACCTGGCCACAAAGGGATGAATACTCAATATTCCAGGCACTCAATACAGTTCCACAGGTGGATGCTGGACACCTACTTAAAATCTAGACTCTCAAAAACATTTTTAGGGCAGCCCCAGTGGCTTAGCGGTTTAGCACCACCTTTGGCCCAGGGCGTGATCCTGGAGACCCGGGATTGAGTCCCACGTCAGGCTTCCTGCATGGAGCCTGCTTCTCCCTCTGCCTGTGTCTCTGCCCCTCTCTCTCTCTCTCTCATTCTCTCTCTGTCTCTGTCTCCATGAATAAATAAATAAAATCCTTTAAAAAAAATTTTTTTAGGAAGAATTTCCCTACCAGTCTACACTGCAAGAATCTCCAGCATCCTAGCAAGGCCCTTAGGATTCTACATCTGTAAGGAGAGTAAGGAATCAGATAATGAAGTCTAAGATGTCTTCTTGTTCTCTGCTCCTAGGACCATGGCCACAGGACAGGGTCCTCTCCTCCCAAGGCTAAGGCCCAGAGGCTCAGTGTCCACTAGAGAACCATCTTGTTGCTGAAGGAAGAGCTCTGACCTCCAGTATGTCACTCCTCCAAAATCATTCAAATGCTCTGTGAATTCTATTGTCATCTTTCCAGGAATGAAAAATTACATAATTAAATAAATGAAGTGGGTATTTAGTTTACACAAGAAATGATGGTTCCAGACCGAATTCTACAATCATGTGAACCGCGTGAATTTCATGTACTAACCTCTCCGAGCCTTTCTTCAATCATAAATGACACGACTGGGATTCTATAGAATCCATTCCAGCTCTAATATTCTGTGAGCTAAAACCAAGTAAAACCTTCTTGTTTTTCCTCTCAAATTTTACTTCACCTTATTCATTTTTTTCTCAATTAAATAGAACAATATTCTATGGAAAATAAGCTCTTCCCCCTCCTGTAAGAAACACACCTTGTCTTTCTGTTGTGTCTCCTCTTTGTACTTCCCAGCAGTTGCCACTTCAAGTGCCCGCTCTATTTTGTGCTGAGTTTTATTTCCTTCACTTTCCTCTTTCCTTGAACAGCAGGTGCCAGAATAACAAGGCAGTGTGAAATTTACAGAAACAATGTGTTTATACAGTTGGCTACCTTATCTAAAATGTAATTCTATTGGACTCTAAATCAGATGTCTTGCCATATGCCACAAGTTACAAAGAATACTATACAAAGCTACTACCTATCATATTTTGCACAAAGGTATGGGGTCTCAAAATTACTTTATTGAAGTGCAAAAATTTCTATGAACCCTTCTGTTATATCTCTACGGAAAGTAAAACACTCTTACTCTGAAATTATTCCCTGTTTATATCATAGAGTATTTAAGAAGGTCCCAAATAAAACACTAGTCACAGCATTAGGGTGCCTGAGTGGCTCAGTCAATTAAATGTCTGACTCATGGTTTCAGCCCAGATCATGATCTTGGGATCATGAGATCGAAGTCCTCCATCAGGTTCCACACTCAGCATGGAGCCCTTTCCCTCTGCTCTGTCCCCTAGTTAATCAAATTACTAGTCACAGCACTAAAAATCCTTTCACTTAATCATATTGAAACATGTGAATCATACTGGAATTCTTGGTAGATCTGGCCTCAAAATGTAACAAATGTACAAAAATGTATTTATTTTTGAAAAAATAAACAAAAGATATCTTAAGATTATCACCTTTCCTTATTAAATTTACTTTGTGATTATTTCTGTGAAAGCTGTCTCTTGGATGAATTTGTTTTATTTTAATTAAAGTTGAACACAAAAGGGTTTTGTTTTAAACCCACATATCTGACCCTATAGAAATCTCCTATTTGATTTAACTAAAAGATATGCCTGAACTTCTCCTATATGTTAGGAAGTTAACCATTGCTTGCTACCCACCCAAGATCAATACCAGGAATGCTCTTAAAGTAACTGTATTTTCCTGTTTTCCTACATCTGATATTGCTACTTCTCTTCCCCTGTGAAACCACTGACCTACTCAAAATGGGGTTGGGTTTTGTATGTTCCAATGAGGACCTTAAAGAAATAGTGATTCCTTGGGTTGAAATTCAATCAATGCTCTTATAGTGTAAATGGATTTATTTTTAATCTAATTCCAGCATCATGGGCTTCTTATTAGCCATAATTAACTTCTAACAAATCAAGGTCTCTGCTGGAATTTAGTCTCGGGCAGCACCCACGAAATCAGCATAATGCCTCAAATTCAGTACCTTTACTATCATTCTACATTAGGCACCACAGGTAGAGTTAGAAAAGACACACTTCTTGTCCTCAAGGAGTTTGTTATAATTAAGGAGCCCAGGAAGCCTTCTCTGTTCCAAAATATTCCCCCACATGGCCTGGCCATAAGGTCTGAGATTCCCACATTCTTCATTCTTTTGGGGTGAGACAATGAAAGTAATTGTAAAGAAAACCAGTATGCAATCTCATTAACACTTGATAAAATCTTTATAAGGTAGAACTCAGGAGGGTCAGTCAACGTTCTGACAATTTCAGTATTCTCTAACCCAGTTATTCCCAGCTCTGCTGATAATCAGAACCACCAAACAGATTTTTATTAATTCAATAGGCTAGACGTGGAGTCCAGGAATCCATATTTTTCAGCCAGATTAGGAAATTAAAATCTCAAGTCTGCTCTCTTGCTTTTTTCCATTTCCCTTCCTCTCCTCTCCTTCTCCTTCCCCTTCTCATTCTCTTCCACTTCCTCCTGTTTCTCCTCCACTTCTCCTCTTCCTCTTCCTTCTTCAAATAAGTAACAGAAATAAAATATGGTAAAAGTAGTGTTCTCCTAATGTTATAGATACAGATCCTTAACATGAAAACCAGAACTATGCTGCACCTGTATATTTTAACATTCATTCACATCTATTTTAGTTACTAGGAATATTCAGATTAAATGTGTAAAATGTCCAAGAAAAGCTTGGTAATTTTACTTTACAGAGATACTAAGCAAAAGCCTTGTTTTATGTGAACACCTTATCACAGGCACACAGGGGGTTCTTGAAGTACTTAGGTAGCCCTATACGTAGGAAATTTGAGATATCTGTGACACTCACCATATTTACATTCCAACAAATAGTTCTGGCCTTTTAAATATCTTCTCTATTATTCTGGACATACTTCACTTATACATGTGTATTTCTGAGATATCTAAAGGGAATTCTCAAGGCTTTTAATTTCTGCATAATTCTTTCAGCAATTGCTTCACTTTTAATAATATTTCTTAAGCCATGTTTTGTGTTTATGAACTTTTACCCAAATTTTAGAGATTTAAGACTTGAATATACATTTAAGAGAAGATGTTTGGGATTTTGTTTTGTTCTCTTTGTCTCCCCAGAAAGCAATATACGCAGGTAGTTATTTCAGGATATGTTCTACTGTCGTTTATTTTATTGCTTCCTTATTTTGGCTTTGTCATATTGCTCCCATAGCAAGTCTAACTGCTAATTATCTTTTCCTCAAATTTCTTAGGATTAATTTAAAACAAAGTTGATTCCTCATTCACTTCAATTTGATGTGCTTTATTTTGCATAGCAAATATTTATTCCATTGATAAGTATTATATATACTATAAAGCAAATTGCCATTACAAATTAGGTATGCATATCTAGTCTCTTAACAAGATTATTCTGAGCTGCTTTTCTCTTCTGTGAAAATATGTTTTCATCTCTTCAAAACATCAAATCATGTTGTTTTAACTTATTCTTAAACACTGGGTTTTTTTTAAGTCATTAACACTTTGTAGGAATCTTAGCATGAAAAGATCTCTTTCCTAATCCAAGACTATCCTTAATTTTTAAAATCCTTAAAAAGTAATTTAATCAATTATGGGATGCCTGGTGGTTGAGCGTCTGTCTTCAGCTCAGGGCATGGTCCTGGAATCCATGGATCAAGTCCCACATCGGGGACACAGGAGAAACTGTTGCTGAGGGAAAGTACCCCATCACACTCTTTATAACCAGCTTTGGTGTTGCCAACAGCAAACATCCTCTCAAATAAGGTAATGCTTGGCAAGAGGCAACCACTCAGCACTCTTCCCACCAGGGAAGACACAAAATTTGCACAAGTGAACACTCCAAGGAACCATCACTCAAATCAAGATATAGAATACTAATCTCAGCACCTATAAGCCCCCTCTCTCCTAGGCACTATGTACTCCTCTGAGTGCCATATCCCAACTTATGCACTTTCCTGAATTCTTAAATCATAGATTAGTTTGCCTATTTTTTAATTTTATTTAAGGTATATTTTCACCTGGCTTCTTCCACTCAATATTATTTTTCTTAGATTTATTCCTGTTGTCACCTATAACAATATGTCATTCTCATTATTGTAGGATACTTTACAGATACTTGTTTGTTTACTTCCTCAACTCTTGGTAGACATTTGGGTAGTTTCTTGCTTGGGGATATTACAAATGGTGCTGCTACAAGCATTCTAGTAGGTGTCTTTTGGTGAATATGATAAGCCTTTCAGTTGTTTCTATACCTAACAATGAAATTCCTAGGTAAAAGAGTGTGTATATATCTAGCTTGGCAGATAGTGCCAGTCTTCCAAAGTGGTTGTACCAGTTTATGCTCTTATTCACAGTGTATAAAAATCCCAGTTGTGGGACACCTGGCTCACTCAGTCAGAAAAGTATGCAACTCTTGATCTTGAGGTCATGAGCTTGAGCCCCACACTGGGTGTGGAGATTACTAAAAATAAATAAGCTTTAAAAAAAAAGGGATCCCAGTTGCTCTGCATCCTTAACCATGCTAAATATTGTTAGTATTTCTCATTTGGGATATTCTGGTGGATATGTCAAGCTCTACTTTTATTTCTTTCTTTAAAAAGCTTATAAGAAAGTTTACTGATGAGGTTAAGAGATAAAATATTTGAATTCCCAACACAAAGTGAAAATACATTTTAATAGATAATTGTACTACACACTTCATGTAAATTGCAAACAGAGAGAGACATAAATGTTGAATATGCCCATACTCAGGAGAATTTAACAAATATAATATCTTATTATGCCATCCTTCCTGAACTCCCACTGTATACACTTTTAATTGGCTTTTCCATTGAATAAAAGTATTTCATGAGATTCAAAATATTCCTTCCTAACTATATTGTATGAATATTTTATTTTGTTGGACCATGTAGCATGTGTGATTCAGTGAAATATATAAATAAAATATGCTTATCCTTTTTTGAGAGAGAAAGAGCTTGAGCAGGAGCAGGGGTAAAGGGGGAGGAAGAAAGAGAATCTTAAGCAGGCTCCATGCCCACCCAGCAAGAAGCCCAATGAGACACTCCATCTCACAACCCTGAGATCATGACCTGAGCCGAAGTCAAGAGTCGGACACTTAACTGGCAGAGCCACCCAGGCAAGTAAACACACTAACGATCTTCTAACTCCAGTTCTACGATAAGACAAAGGTGATGGTTTAAAAAGTATATGGTCATTTCATCGCACTGGGAATCAAGCCTGAATTGTCTCCCGTAAGAAGGGGGAGAGGGCTATTATAAGGACCAAATTTTTCAGAAGACGACACAAATTATCGAATGCTCTGACAAATCATTCTGTATGTAAATTTAACAGTTGAATCCAGATCTAAAATCAATACTGATATGCCCTAAAGTTGCCAACTAAGAAGGAAAAGAGGTTCAGATATCAACATCCAGCATGGACAGTGGCACAGGTGAAATGCAGAATTGCTGGCATCAAATTTTATCAACTTTCAACTATTCTCCATTTTTTTCTAAAGGACTGAATATGTCCAGATATTTGGGAACCTATTTTAGGCAATGCATCTATTTACTAATAAGTGTAAAGAGGTAGCCATGGTAAAGGGGGAAACTATAAAGCTACCGCTCTAAGCTATGTGGCTGGTATCTGCAAACTGCTCAGATACATAAAAGCCAGGAAATACAACTTAGAGCACAGATGCAACTCCTGTCTCTCATCCACTACCTTAAAGGCAGGAACTATGTTTTATGCATCCATCACAACAAATGCCTTCTACAGTCATTTACATCCAGCAGCTCACACAGCAAAGACAGCACACAGGCTGGTAGGTTATGCTCTTCTCTCCTCTCCAACCCTACTCCTACACATTCTTTTGTAATGTATTTCCCATTCATTCATGTCTCCCAAAGAACAGGGTAATTGGAATGTTTCCCACCAACAGCCCCTGAAACCTTTGGTCCCATGCTCCTCCTTTCCTTCACCTTAGCACATTACATACTTAGAAGAAAGTTGACAGAATACAAGCTCAGCGATATCCAAGGCAGAAATACTCTTTGCTAGCATATGATCTCAAATACAGTTTTCAGTACACAATCAGGTCCTCAATAAACACTGCCAATTCCCTGTCCTTTAGCCACACATTTCCTCTGAACCTAGCACTGACTCAATGAAGACATTCTTTCCACTTAGGAGGGCCATGTCCAGAGACTGAAAATATGAGTGTTTTTCCTGAGTTAGGCACCACGGTCTTGCTTTGACTAAGCATGAATAATGCTTAAAACTCTTTTGTGCAGTTCCTGGTTGTACTACAGCTTTATAGGTAAAGTATGGGTCTTTAATATACTAAGGGTGTCACTCCTGACAATTAGTTGAGTTCAACAGAAGTGGTACTAGAGCACCTGCTGGAAGCCAGGACCAACGCTAGGTGCTTGAAATACACTTCCCTTGGTGGCCTTTTGAAGTTAGGAGGATCCGGGATCCCTGGGTGGTGCAGCGGTTTGGCGCCTGCCTTTGGCCCAGGGCGCGATCCTGAAGACCCGGGATCGAATCCCACGTCGTGCTCCCGGTGCATGGAGCCTGCTTCTCCCTCTGCCTGTGTCTCTGCCTCTCTCTCTCTCTCTGTGACTATCATAAATAAATAAAAATTTATTAAAAAAAAAAATTTGAAGTTAGGAGGATCCAAACCACACAGAGGGATACTCCACAACAGTAATTGAGTTATGCATGGGATACACAGGAAAAGAGGGCATTTATTCTTGCTCAGAGAAGTCAGAGAAGAGTTGCTAAGGAAGGAGACTTGGATGTGGTAGTGGACCCACAATGTCACCCACCTCATCAGTGATAACTCCTTAACACTCCTTGTGAGCATGCAGCCTCACAACCTTGATCACCAAACCTCAGTGCATTACTAGTAAACCCAAATTCCTCTGATGGCATCTGAACACTCTAGTTCAGTTAGCATTCAACATGGTTCTCATGGTTCTCCTGACCTTCCCTTCAAGCAATCACTAGTTTTCATCCCTTCCACTTATTCTTTCTTCTGTGCTGCCACCTAAAATATATTCCTTCCCATATGACACTTATTCAAATCCCCTATTTTTTTTTTTTTAATCACAGTCTGGCTCAGGACTTACTTCCTCCAGAAAGTATCTGTCTACATATAAACACTCCCTTCCCTATGATTTCCTCTATTGCACTGTCAGCAGTGTATTCAGCTGTTATCTTGAAACAGTCTCTGTTGTCTAAGAGTACCTTGTCTCCCTACAGGGATTCAATTCCTAATGACAATAAATGTAGGGTTCCAACAGATCATTCAAAAAGCAGGAGGTTTTAATAGTAGCACCTATCCTCCTGGGATAGGTGCTACTACCCTCCTGGGGTAGGGTATCCTCCTGGATAACCCTCCTGGACCCTCAACTCTAGGGCTCAGCTGTCCTCTGGACGGTACAGCAGCTATAGCCTTGATTTCGGTGAGAATTGGTATCCACTGTCCCCAGAATCTATACCAAGGAGAAGCCCTCTAGCATGGGGTTGTAAAGCCTTTAAGAAAGGAACATCAGGAAGCTCACAGCCCCACTTAGCCTCCCATATGCTCCAGATACAGGGAGGGTGGTCTCTAGAGGACTCGTCCAGAACTGAGGTTTGTTAGTTTCCTAGGACAGTGGCAACAAAGTACTACAAACTTCATTATTGAACAGAAACTTGTTCTCTTACAGCTCTAGAGCCCAACAGTCCAAAATCAAAATGCCAGCAGGACTGTACTGTCTCAGGGACTATAGGCTGGTAATTCATTCCATATCTCTCTCCCAGCTTCTGGTGGCTGCCAGCCATAATGTTCCTTGGTTTGTGGCCACATCCCCATCTCCATAGTCATGCTACCTCCCCCTCCTCTCTTCAAATCTCCCTTGCACGTCTCTTGTAAGAAACTTACTGCATTTAGGGCCCACCTGGATAATCCAGGCTGATCTCTTTATTTCATGATCCTTAATTTAATTACACCTACAAAGACTCTTTTTCCCAATAATATCACATCCACAGTTTCTAGGAAATAGGGTCTGGACATATCTTTTTGCAGGCCACATTCAACCCACGGAGAGTGATAACCTAACTACCTGAATTTTTTCACTAACAATGGTGGTTTACAAAGCATACTCACCATTTAGCTTAAGTATTGCAAATAATTAAGTCTACCTCCTTAGTTACCAAAATGTATTCAAGGAGCATCACTAGGTGCTTTGAGGGGTAAAAATGAACTAAGATTTCTTTAAAGGTTATTATAATCTAGCAGGAAAAGTAAGCAGGTGCACAAGTACAGGGAAGTTGGATATAGATGAGAATACAATGCTTTGCAAGAAGAGTAGAAGCAGAGTAAAGACTGCTTGTTCCTTTTCCCTCTAATTCTTCCTCAACGCCACTCTGACCAACAAGCAGTCAGACACATTATGTATCTCACAACTGTCCTATTACCTGATGTTTGGTTCATTTCATTCATGGGCACTGAAGGCAAGTGGACACCCCTTGCTAAATGTGATCTTAGGGAGTTCTCATGAGCCCAAAATCTGAATGTCATACTACAAATGCATATCACATTAAAAATATGGTAACTTCCCAATAAATTCTAGAAAGAAAGCAAAATATATGATCTCTAGTATTGTTTCAAACTTATTTTAACAATATGAAAGTCTATGGACAACATATATATAAAAGCTATGCACACACGTACACAGACATACACAGGTAAAAAATGTACTCTTTTTAGAGCTGCCTTTGCTCAACATAGAATATACATAAAACATTATCTACCACAAATGACTTTAATAATTATAACTTCTGCTTAACCATCAGATTTCCATTTCTTTGTCTTTACTCATGATTCTGGGTCTTTATTCATACAAAAGTAACACTAAATCACTTTCACAGAAGGACTTAACTTCTACTGGCAGCTCAGGGTCAGCAGTCAAGGCTGGGAGAGAAAGGAGGACCAATTAATAGAGCTTTAAAGATGGTTCAAATGTCGTAAAGACAAATACCCAAAATGGTTCCACATCTTTCTAGTTCAAAATTTCATTTGCAATCACTACTTCTAGCCCAATTATGTATGTAAGACTACAGTTTCTGCATGACAATGGCTTGCTTCCTTTAGTTTTTAGCACATCAAGGGCAATCCGAAGATATAATCGATACATTATGGCTATGTAGTTACAGAAAGGAGATCAGGAAATGGGGCGGCAGGGACAGTGTCCTCACAAGATGAGGTTGAAGACAAGGGGATCTGTATCTGGCCACTGTGTTTAAGGAAGGAGGTGCACAGAAGAACACAGTTGGAATGCTCCAGTAAACATGCTGGGCTGCTTACAAAGGAGGGAGTTTTGGCTAAACATGGGTACAGAATTTTCGACAAAGGGCGACAATCCTTAAAGCATTCATCTTTCCAACCCTCAAAGCTCAGCACATGTTAGAAAATCATTTTCATCAAAGTTGAAAGGAGAATATCTATCCATTCCATGACTTGCCTCCCTGGTTCCCTATTAACAGAGAGCACTCCCTGAGTGGAAAAAAAGATCCGAAGTGGTAGAATTTTTTATGGATTGTTCTCACTCTATTATAGATTAAATGTACCATATTGTCAATTAATCAAACTATCAACATGGATTGCAAAGCAGTTCACAGGCCTGCTGGATTTGAGTTATTGGCTCAAAGCTGATTACCTAACAATTTTTCTATAAAAGTTGAGCCCAGCAGCTATACAGATCCAGAGAATCTACCCTTCAGAAGAGACCAACAGCTTGGCCTTGGGAGCACATTGTGCTTCCTCAGCAACCTCACCCAGAGCAATGCTCTGGATAGCAGCTCACTGTTGGCTACAAAGCAGTAATCTGGAGAGTATGCAATCCAAATTAAATTTGTATCCACCCATATTTTTTTAAATCCATTTACTATTTCCCTGTTAAATTCTTTTAAAGGCTGAATCTTGTGGAGCAAAGTTTTTTTTTAGAAAAAAACTGTAATTCAACATGTTCGATTTTACAAAATTATTTTCAAATAGATACTAATCCACATACACAGTTTTTCCAAAGAATATTTATCAGTGTCATTGTCATTTGAACCAAAATGAGGGGCACTCCACAGAGATATGGAAGGTGAAAAAGAAACAACCAACAATTTCCATGAAGCAATGGTGGGACCAAACAAGGACTTCAGCAAATGGCAGATATGACAATTTGCCAAGCCTTTCAAAATGTCCTCCTACATATCACCAACTTCAGGGATGTGAGCAAATGGTTTCACTGAAATTCCTGAAATTACTGCAGATGTTTTCTCCCTTAGCCGGAATCCATTCATTTTTATTCATACGTGTTTATAGCTGACAACACTAAGGCTTAGAGATACTGCACAACTTGCCCTAGGTCCCACCTTCAGGAATTAGAAGAATTTTCAATCAAATCAGATACTCTCTTATGCCTGAACCCATTCTGCCACAGTAATGGACTTTTCACCATAGTAAATAACGTTAGAATATGGTCAATACGAACATTTCTGTTAATCAATATAAGGTAACCAACACCATACATTGTTTTGTGACAATATCTGTATTCTGAAATCTCTCCCTTCTGGCCATATTTTGAGGAAATTCCCCCAGCCAGCTCATGGTGGTAGATGTGTGGTTTCTAAGATGACACAAGAACCTACTGCCGCATGGGTGGAGAGCCCCCGTGGAAGCGGTTCTCAAGAATCAGAAATGCTCTAACAAAAGGGAGGACTAAAGGAGATGAATTTAATACAGTAACAACAATCACAAAAACGTTATTCCCCAAATGTCACTAGAAGATATGCTAGCTATCTTCTCCTATTCTTCTATTAAACACATACTTCCTTCAACTTTCTTAAACCCAATTCTGGAAATTCTGAGCCTCTTACAGAAAAGATTTGCTTTTTGCTAGGAACAATGCAACAACTGAGCCTTCTCTTTGGCAGGCAGCCTCCTCAAAATATGCCCACTGGACTTCACAGTGAGAGGTTTGGCATCACCTGGGGGCAGGAATTGTACCACCAGCAACTTTCCCTGCCAATCCTTCTACATGACAAAGCACATATGGATGCAAATAAGCTAATCCTTCTTTGGAAGAGTAAACTGCACCTGGCAGTCAGTTTACAGAAGTGCCAGACAGAGAAGATGTGATTGTGAGGTATCTGGGGGATTGCTACAGAGCAGGCTGGGAAAATCCCCACCTGGGATGCCTGAGATAAAACCTAATCACCTGCTGGGATAATTGGCCTCTGAAACAGATACATGCTAATAATAGTATCAAGTCATAGGTTATTAAACTGCTGAAAGGTTAGGGATATTTGCCTATTGATTACAGAATTCCTGAAAATGGCAAAGCCAATAAAGCTCAAATAAATGAATCAAATGAGACTACAAAAAGCAACTGTACATCCTGTTAGGTGACAAAGAAGATATCCAGGGATAGGTTATCCCTTCAAATAATAGCGCAAGGAGAATGTTATTAGAGAACAAGATGGATCTCTATAAAAGCTGAGAAACCCCACCACCACTTCCACCAAATTAACAAAATAATGTTGGTATAGGATATCCTTAGGAACAGGAAAATAAGTCTTTAACAAAAATGTGTAAATATATGGTCTAATTCATATGTTCATTTTAAATTCTCTCTACTCTGAATTCTCTAATGACAAGCGGTGGTTTTAAAATATGTCTGTGATAGTATTGATACTCCTCCTATTGAAAGATGGGAGTTTATCCTCTCTCCTTAATCATTAGTGACTTGCTTGTAACCAACGGCATGCAGACTAAATGATGCTGCATGACCTCCAAAGCTAGGCAGCTTCTATCTGGTTTTTGGGGGACACTCATTCTAGGGAATTCATTTAATAAATGGCTACCGTGAGACCACCATGCTGGAGAAGAGAAGAAAGCTCTCACAACGCCAGCTAAGGTTCTAGCTAACCGCCAACTTAGCTCCCAGTCATGGGAGCGAGCCATCCTGGTCACTCTGGGAGTCAAGCCTTCAGAGGACTCCAGTGATAGCCAACATGTGATCACAATCACACAAGAGCTGCCTGGTCAAACCATTTCCGAATTCCTGAGCCATGAGTGTATGAAGCAAATAAAATGATCATTTTTTTCACACCACTAAGTCTTGGAGTAACTTATTATGCAAACCATTGTTGACCATTCTCCAAACTTCCAACAAATTATAGTTAACGTTTTACAATGCCTTTCAATTTACAGAGTATGATCATACAATCTCATTAATTTTTATGAGTATTATATGAAATATGTAAAATTATCAGGAATTGCAGAAATGTAGACAAGTGCTTAATACCAGAATCAGGACTCAGAACTACATCATTTTATTCCCGGCACTCAACCCTGTGCTGACTCTCAAATGGGATAAGATATTTTAAGTGCCTAAAAATTTTACCTATTCAAAAATGCTAGGTGACAATGAAAAAACTATCAGCATTGGTCCTTTGCTCGATATTTCCAGATAAATGGTCTCTTCATGTATTTATATGTTCTTATAAAGTGTTTAAAATAATAATAAAGCAATTCCTGGAGAGTCTAAATGGCAGCCAATTCTTATATTTCTTTACATTTGTAAATAACATAGTGATTTCTCTGTAATTTTACCTTCAACGTTATAAGGAACAGACCAGGTTTCAGGAAGTGAAATAAAATTGAATTTTAAAAAGGCATGGAGAGACTTCTATTTCATACCAACTCTCTGGATTTCACATCCCAAACGCACACTGGGAATTGACTGGGGTCCTAAAAATTTACAATTTGCTTAATCCTAAGAGTCTGCCAAATCTGGCATGTCGTCTAGGTATTTTTAAGTTCCCCCGTATTAAATTTTTACAAAGGATAAATCAACAAAAACACATTTACTTTTTCCTATTAAGGGCACTGATGTGATGCAAAGAAGTATAAAATGTGCTTCCAGCCTTACAAAAGCTTACAGGCTGGTCGGGGCTATTCAGAGATAAATCTGTATGACGTAGCAGAAAGTGGCCTGAATCAGGAATACGGTTCCCTCTTTACCTAGAAAGGGCGCCATACGGATCAAGAATGAATACACCTTGTAAGGCACAAAAATGCTAAGCAAATGTAATACAAAACACACATACCAATTACCACAGAAAGATTCCATCCAAAATGGAGGCTGGATCCCCGCTGTCTTTAGAAAGTTGTTAAGCTGGATCTTACGGATGAGTCCACGGTAAAGGTGACCTAAGCCATACCTGAGGCGCAGGCCGCGGGTCTAAGCAGAGGCTTCAACGAAGCCGGTTGAAGCTCACACACACGCTCCCTCCTCGCGCCTTCCCTCCACAGCGCCAGGGGCTCCGGGAGGGAGCTTTTACGTGCCGCTGGTGCCCCGTTTTCACGGTGTACGTCACTGCGCGGTTTACGACAGCTGCCCGGTTTGCGTCACTGCGCGGTTTAGGTCACTGTGCGGTTACGTCACTGCGCAGTTTAGGTCACTGCACGGTGTACGTCACTGCTAGGTGTACGTCTCTGCACAGTGTATGTCACTGCGCAGTTTACATCAGCTGTCCGGTTTACGTCACTGCGCGGTGTACGTCACTGCGCGGTGTACGTCACTGCGGTTACGTCACTGCGCGGTATAGGTCACTGCGCGGTGTACGTCACTGCGGTTACGTCACTGCGCGGAGTACGTCACTGCGCGGTTTAGGTCAGGTGCTGGGTTTCCTGTCCTACGCTCCGTTGTACCTCTGGAGCCCGGCCTGACATCTCGGGCCCTGGTTTCAATTCGGAAGGCCTGGTTTTACGCCTGAGGCCCCCTTTTTGCGGCTGCCCCAGGGGACACCTCTGGCCCCCGGTGCCGCCGTACTATACACTTGCACACTTGGAAACTACTGTCTGAGGGCCCGGTCTCCCAACAGCCTGAATCTCGGCGCCCACTTAGATTCTCCCCCTCTGCGCCCCCGCCCCCCCCCCCCCCCCCCCGGGAACGCCGGCAGGTCTTCTTCCCACGCCCTCAACTACTAGCGGCCCCCAAGAACGGGCTGCGTGGAGCACCAGGGGAGTCCGAAAGACCACCAGGAGCTCGGCCGGTTCCAACGATGGGTCCAGGGCCCGCGGGAGGCGCTGCGCCAAGGCTGCGGCCGGGGGGCGGTCTGATCTAACGCGGAGTCCAGGACCACACGGAGTCAAGCAAACTAAAGAACCAGAGGAATAGTCTATAAACAAAGGAACAGGATAAAACCGCAAGGGCGGGGGGGGGGGGGGGGGGGCTAATGAAATAAATAATTTCCCTTTGAAAGAAAATTTCATCCAGCATTGATCAGTGTGATGAAGAAACGGAGGCGGCCAACACTGTCAAGCTCAAGAAACACACCAGGAGAAATAAAGTATCAGACACTGAAAAGTACTATAAGAACTACTTGTAACAGTAATTAAATAGTATTAAAAATAGTATTAAGGGCAGCCCGGGTGGCTCAGTGGTTTAGCGCCGCCTTCAGCCCAGGGCGTGACCCTGGAGACCCGGGATCGAGTCCCACGTCGGGCTCCCAGCGCGTGGAGCCTGCTTCTCCCTCTGCCTGCGTCCCTGCCTCTGTGTGTGTGTGTGTCTCTCTCATGAATAAATAAATAAAATCTTTTTTAAAACAATAGTATTAAAACACAGCTTTCTCAACCTTAGCACCGAACATTTCGGACTAGACGCCTCCCCGTTGTGGGGCCTTCTTGGGCGTTGCGGCATGTCTCGCGGATCCCTGGCCTCTGCCCGCTGGATGCCGATACGTCCCCTCCCGTGTGACAAACAGTGTCTCAGGACGTTGCCAAATGTCCCAGGGCGGAGAGAAAAATCCGCCCCCTCCGTGTTGGGATCCGCTGCCGCAGTCCCTAGACGAGAACTTTCAGCTCCAAGCTTGTATCCTCGTACTGACCCCGGAAGATTACACTGTTCGCACCGGACCTGCCCCCTCCTCCCTTTTCAACCTTTGTAACTAGAGATGCCATCCTCTTCGGTGTGTGCCCAGTGGTAAAACTCGCTGAGCTGTTTGCCTCAATAACATTCCAAACCTGTATTGTAGGAATTGAAAACGCCGTCGGACCCTGTAAAACAGATGACAGGGTGTCCTGAACTATTGACATAGTTAAGAAACTCGATGAATAGCGCTTCGAAGCTATTATCCAGAGACCGACGGGAATGCTGTAGACTTTCTCCAAATGAAAGCACTCATCTTCACAGTTATAAAAGATAACCCATTACCATGGCAGGAAATCAAAACTGCAATAAATTTCAAAAGAGAAGAATGATGAGGAGGAGGCATAAAGGATTGGTAGAAAATCTCAAGTGAGAACATGCTCGACGCATAAGAATGGGAGGAGGGCTGTTCAGACGGTGACAGCGCTGCTCGGGGAGAGGTCCCACGCTGCCGGTGAACAAGACGGCGCTTAGAAAACCGGTGGAAATTTGTCAAGAGGGTCCAGACGGTAGTGTTTAGACAAACCCTTCCCTCCATCACCCAAATCATTTTCAAATTAAGTTGAAACCGTGGCAAAGAAAATCTTTATATTTGATTCTGGCTACAGAGAAACTCCATTTGGAAGCTGTTAAATAGCTCATGAAATTAAAACTCACACCTGAATAAAACTCTCCATCTTCCTTTATTTGTGCTAAAAAAAAATTTTAGGGCGTATGCCATTGGAGATTTCTGAGCGAGAAACTCCAAAAGCTCCAGGAAATATGTTTAATGAGCATAAGGAGAAATAATTGAGAGATTATGTATTTGTAGCAAATAAAAATCGGTTTTCATGAGCTACCTTTTTCACATCATCTTGCAGATTCATAAACTCATTTTTAACAGGGAATTGACCTGATCCTTTACTTATTATCATCCAAAGTTGATAATAGTTATCTATTTTGCTTGTCTACTAATCTACTATATTAATACAAGTTAAAGAAACAAAGCATAGGAATCTCAAATCAAAAAACATAATGTCAGGGCAATTGTTCTCTTTATCTTTCTGAAGAATTTATCACACATTTCCCTTTAAGAAGTACAGGTTGGGGGGCGCCTGGGTGGCTCACCTTTGGCTCAGGTCATACCCCAGGTCAGGCTTCCTGGTCGGGGAGCCTGCTTCTCCCTCTCCCTCTGCCACTCCCTCTGCTTGTTTGTGCACTCATTTTCTCTCTCTCTCTCTCTTTCTCTCTCTCTGTCAAAAAAATAAATAAAATCTTTTTTAAAAAAGAAAGGAAGTACAGGTTGGAAAGGGCACAGGAGTCAGATGCCTTAAAATACCTCCTCTACCATTCACCACATACATGATTCTGTTCATTCATTCAACATTTCTGAAAATCAAGTTTCTCATATATAAATTGGGTATGAAAATTATACACTATTCATAGTGTGAAGATAAAAATAAATGGCATGTAGGAAAAGTCTTCACAAACTGTAAAGTTTTTTCAAGCGCTATTTTGTTATCTTGTTATTGAATTAACATAAAATGGGACCACAATATGGTTGAAAACATTCAAGCATGCAGATGACCCAAAAGGCCTCAAGGTTCACCACAGTTTGATAAAACTTTAGACAGGCTTCCTCCTGACTCTAGACATTGACCCCCCCTTTCCTCAAAGGGTTGTTTTTTGTTTTTGTTTTGTTTTGTTTCCAGAAAACCTGTAAATTTCTTTCTCTGCCCCTTCGACATGTAAATCTTTTTAAAGACTTCTTGCCCATTCTTCAATCCAGGAATGCCTACATCTAGGAGCTGAGAGCCTCCCTTTGAAATGATAACATCAAGGAGTATCTCCCACTTTCCACGAGAAGGTAGGAGTCCAACTTCCAGGGTCACTTTGCTCCAAGTAAAATGACCTTCTGTCATGAAGATAAGAGAAAGTTTACTTTTCCTTCTGGCAAGGCCAATTAGCAAACACAAATGGCCTATGATCCCTCCATACCCCAGCGATTCAAAATTCTACCAGCCTTTGTTTCAGCAGAGTTGTGTTCAACAGCCTTGAATAAAGTTTTCCTTGCCTGCTTAACTGTGACCTGTACTATTCTTGCTTTGATATTTGCATATTTGCAAAAGAATGAAAATATTCTTGGATGCATTTGCCACAAAATTTAGCAAACCCTGGCCCTATCTGTGACTCACATCAGTTTCTAATAGATTGTAACCTCCTGAAGCAGAGGGGCTAATCTGAGGACTGACCACATCTAACAATTGCCTTTTTATTGAAGTATTCACATATGTGAATCAACATGTAGTTTTACTGGGACACCTGAGTGGCTCAGCAGTTGAGCGTCTGCCTTCGGCTCAGGGCATGATCCCGGAGTTCCAGGATAGAGTCCCGAGTCAGGCTTCCTGAGTCAGGCTTCCTGTGAGGACCCTGCTTCTCCCTCTGCCTATGTCTCTGCCTTTCTCTCTGTGTCTCTCATGAATAAATAAATAAAATCTCTTTCTAAAGCAATGTGACATTACTGTTTCAGTACCTGACTCTATTTCAGTATTAAAATCAGAATTTAGGGTGACTCAGTCATTTAAGCATCTGCCTTCGGCTCAGGTCATGATCCCAGTATCCTGGGAAGGAGCGCTCTGTCAGGCTCCCTGCTCAGGGTGGGGGTGAGGGTGAGCAGTTTGCTTGTCCCTCTCCCTTTGCCCCTCCCCCTGCATGTGCGTGCTCTTGTGTGGACGCGTGCTTCTTTCTCTCTCTCTCTCAAATAAATAAATAAAATATTTTAAAAATAAATATCAGAGTTGAACTTATTTGAAGATGGAGCCGTTAACATCCTTCTGTAGGTGGTCATTACGGTGACGCCACAAAGCACATTGCAAAATAAATGCATTTCTTTATATTTTAAACCACTTTGTTGAGGTATGATGGACACACCAAAAGCTGTACGTATTTAATACATATAACTTGATGAGTTTGGACATATATACACCAATGAAACCATCACCACAATCTATGCCATAAACATGTCCATCGCTTCCGAAAGTTTGCTTGCACCCTCTTTACTATTTTGTGTGGTGACAAGAACACTTAATATAAGATCTACCCTCTTAGCAAATGTTTAAGTATACAATACAATATTGTTCACTACAAGCACAGTAGAGCTCTAGGACTTACTCATCTTATATAACTGAAACCCTGTTCTCTTAGACTAATACTTCCCTGTGTCCCCTCCCTAGTCTCTGGCAACCACCTTTCCACTTCCTGCCGCTATGATGTACATTCTTCATGTAAGTGGTATCACATAATATTTATCCTTCTGTGTTGGGCTTATTTCACTTCATGTAACATCCTTGAGGTCCATCTATGCTGTCACAAATGACAGGCTTTCCTTCTTTTTTAAGACTAACTAGTATTTTTGTTTTATGTATATACCACATTTTTATTTATCTCTTGATGGACATTTAGGTGGCTTCCATGTCTTAGCTATTGTGAATAATGTTGCAATGAACACAAGAGTGTAGATATCTATTCAAGATAATGATTTAATTTATTTAGATATATACCCAGAGTGGAATTGCTGGAACATAAGGTAGTTCTATTTTAATGTTTTGAGGAACTGCATTCTGTTTTCCACAGTGACTACACCAATGGTGCACCACTAGGATTCCCTTTTCCCCATATCCTCCCAACTCTCATCTTTGTTTTTTTTCTTTTCTTTTCTTTTTTTTTTTTTAATTAATAGTCACATGAGATGAAAGTTCATTGTGGTTTTGATTTGCATTTTCCTGGTTAGTGACATTGAGCCCCTTTTCATATATACCTGTGACTGTTTGTATGTCTTCTTTCAAAATAAAAATACATTTCAATATAATTTTACAAAATGATGACTTTTGGAGATGTATTATAGATGGGTAAATGTACAAATTTTAAGAAATAGCCATATCAAACATCTGTCAATATTAAATATAATTTAAACATAGTTAACTTAGCTCTAAAATGTTTTTTACTGAAAGATTTAGAAAGAATAAATGTAGCACAGAAGCAAGACAAATGAGAAGAGTATTGTGTCTTAGGGGGAAAAGCTAGGGAATATAAAATTTCTCTCTTAAAATCTTACAATGACTTAAAGCATAGAGTAAATCATCTTACCAGACCTAAATCTTTGGCAAAAACTAGAGCAGATCAAATTTCTCCCCTTACTTGCTTTGCATTTGTTTCTACATCCCTGATACTCAGTATCTTCTCATGAATGGAGAGGAACTACTCCCTGCATCTAAGAACCTGAAATATCCAAATCTCTTAATATAATTACCTAATGCCTTCATTTACATAATAGGGTTTGCATATGGGTAATGCAATCATTGTGTCACATCCAAACCCAAAAGCCCTATGAAATCTCCTTACATCCCAATCTGATTAGTACTCTACATTTTTCAAAGCAAGTACATGTCTATTATCTTTATTATCATTAGCAGTGAGTTACATATTATTATTACTAAGTTCACTTTATTTGCGAGAAACTTGATGCTAATGGAGTTTATCTTTATAGCTTTATGAGATATAATTAATATACAAAGCCTGCACATATTTAATATATGCAATTAGATGCTGAGAGTTTAAATATCTTACTTGTGTGTCAGGACAGGACTTTAAAAAGATCGGAAGCCCAGGGCATTTGGGTGGCTCAGCCAGTTAAGCGTCTGACTTTTGGTTTCAGCTCAGGTCATGATCTCAGGGTCCTGAGATCGAGCCCATAGCAGGGTCCATGCTGGGCATGGAGGCTGCTTAAGATTTTTTCTCTCCCTCTCCCTCTGCTTCTCTTCCCTCTCTAAGAATGAAAAAGAAAGAAAGGAAAGCAGGCAGGCAGGCAGGCAGACCTTAAGCCCATTTCTCTGTCAGATGATCAGATTCCCAGGAATGATAGAAGCAATTTTTGATTCTGCACACCCTGCATATTCCCAGAAGGACTTTAGGACCAGAATCCACCCAAAGTGATGAAAGATGCACATGACATCCCCAAGACAACTGAGAGGGTTAGTTTAAGGTTTTATCTGAATTCCCCAGCACAGCAGGTGAGCACATAGAACAAACTGAGAATGGCCATTGCTTCTCTATATAGTCATAGGAACATAAAGGCCAGAGGGGCAGAATGGCCTCTTCTAGGGCCCGGGGTGAGCTTCTTGAAAAACCTGCCTAAGAGCCTCCTCACAGACAGGTGTGTTATTAGCTGACAAGCAAGCATTGTGCCAGGAATTTCAAGGCCATGAGAATTGATCTCCAAAAAGCAGGATGCTGCTGAGTCTCCAACCTGGGATAGCCATCACCATGCAGTTACATCTTTTCATTTTTCACTTACATTAAAGACATCTGCATCCTCTGCCTGTGTCTATTGATACTTTGTTGTCAATCACACTCTCCCTTGAGAAAAACATACAGAGAATCACAGAAACTAATAAGTGGTAGATTTGGTGTTAAGAAATTCCAATTGCATATCCAATACTCTTCTACTGTCTGCTTAATATTTAAAGGAATCTTATAAGACAAACCTAAATCACAAAATGGATCCCAAAGTTTTTAAGCAAAAAGAATAAATGCTCTAAAGTTGTTGGGGGAGCTCTGTCTCTGATTAGGATGTGGAATGGTGCACAAGACCGTCATTCCCATGGTAACAACAAGGAAAAAAAAAAAACACTTTTCTATAAAGCTATCAAAGAACAGTGGATGGATGGAAAAAAAGAAAAGAAAAAAAAAAAAAGATTTAATGAGCTAAATTCCAGAGAGAGACGACCAAAGAGCTGCAGATGCTTCCACACCTAGCGGCAAATTCCAATCTGACTGCAGATCCGGGGAAGAGCACACTTGTCATAGATGGAAGAGGGAGGTGTGAGGAGAAACCAGCCATGCTTCAGCAACAGTGAAGCCAGCAAAAGAAGGTGGAATCTGTAATAGCTCAAAGAGTAAAATCATTGTTCAGGCCAACATCTTCCTCATCCCCACCCTCCACCCCTTTTATCTCCTAGAAATTGTTCTGAGAAAGTAGCAGAAATCGTTGTGAGGACAGGGCTAAAAAGACAAACAAAATTTTAGCCATTTCATGGTACTCAGATCCCAGGGCCCTGGAAAATTTGAATCCATACAGGAATCATAACCATCTAAGCTAAAAATCAAACCTCTTCAAGTTCAAATCCTGAGGGGATCAAAGCAATTTATTTGTCCCTCATATGTAGCAACAGTAGTAAGGAAAGTTGGGGATTGAGCTGAAGGGCAAAGTTAAATCCCCTAAGTCATATTTGAAATCAGACATAAACTAACTGCAGTCCTGGCCCAATTCAAAGTAAATGGAATCTAAAGGAACAGACCCCGGCCTGGCCACCTGACTGAGGAAAGTTCTTGTGCCCTGTGGGAAAAAAGAAAAGAAGAACAAATATCGTATTTCACTGTTCTTCAATGACTGGTAGAGAATAAAAATTTATAAAATATGTAAAGTAGGTAAATTGAACCCATAATGAATAAAAGTAAATTCCATAAAGGCAGACCTACTAATGACTCTGTTACTGAAATCTGCAAAAACTTTATTCTGTTTTTTTAAGGAGGCTCCATACCCAGCATGGAACCCAACAGGGGCCTGAACTCACCACCCTGAGACTAAGACCTGAGCTAAGATCAAGAGTCGGATGCCTAACCAACTGAGATATCCAGGCACCCTTGAAATCTGCAAAGATTTTAAGACAATTATTTTAAATACATTGATCAAAAAAATGAATAGGTTAAATAATGGTGGATTTTACAAGAGATCTGTAAACTAAAAAATAAATAAAATTCAAGTTATCAAACTGAAAAGAAATGAAGTTTTTTTAAAAAGTAATTGAATCCCACTGGAGACTGAGTCAGTCTCTGCCTGGACCTCTTCATGGGGGCCACTCCCCAGAACTGCGTGGTCTTCCTCACAGAAGGGTGGCTGGGTGCCAATAACAACCATCCCAAGAGACGGGAAATAGAAGCTGCCAGCTTCTGTTGTCAAGCAGGCAGAGAACCCAGCTTCGACAGTGGAGAGGTACACCTCACTTCTCAGTGGGAGGAGTGTCATAATTAGGGGAGCACTATTAAATCCACCACAGCCAGAGAATGATAAACCGTGGTATATTGATAGACATAATGTATTTCTACTTAGCAATACAAGGGAAGGGGCATTAATATACACAACACGGATATTTCAAAAACATAACATTTAGTGAAAGAATTCGGACTCAAAGGAGAAGTACTGAATCACTCTGCTTAGATGGAGTTTAAGAACAATTAAAAATAAATCCATAAAATGACAGAAATCAGAAGAGTGGCTGCCTCTGGAGGAGCAATGGATGGAAATAGGGCATACAGGAACTTTGGAGAGGGTGAAATATTCCATGTCTTCATTTTCATGTTGATTTCATAGGCTTATACATGTGTCAAAACTTACTAGATGGTACACTTAGGATTTGTGCATTTTACTATATATAAGCTAGACCACTACGGAACTGATCAAGACACAAATAAAAAATCATTGAAACCCAAGCTATTGTATAGTTATGAATCGAATACTGATTTGGACAAACCTGCTATAAAAAATAAAACTAGGACATTTGGAAATATTTTATGGTGTTTATGGTATTTGGTGAGAGAAAATTTATTGACCTATAAAGACCAAGATAGTTAGCTGAAAAAAGCATATTGTAAAACAATGTGTGGAGTATGATATTGTACTGTTAAAATATACCTTACAGAGGATTTTTAGGGCAATGAAATACTCTGTAGGATACAATCTTGGTGGTCCCAAGTCACTGTACGTTTGTCCAACCCATAGAATGCTCAGCAAGAGTGAACCCTTGTGTAAACTGTGGGCTTCGGGTGATATGATGTGTCAGTGCAGGTTCATCAATTGTAATAACTGTTCATATTCCCGTGGGGGATGTTGATAGTGAAGGAGGTTATACATGTGTTGGGAAAGGGGATATATGTGAAATCTTTGTCCTCCTCTCAATCCTTCTGTGAACCTAAAACTGCTCTAAAAAATAAAGTCTATCCCTTATATATATTCATAGGAAAAGTACAGGTGCATATGCTCCAGGGTGTTACTGTGGCAATCTCTCTGCCATGGGAACGCATGTTTTTATTCTATATTTTTGTTTGCATGCAATTTTCTAATCTTGTACAATGCACAAGTACTGTTTCTATGATAAAAGTTGTATGGGGACGCCTGGGTGGCTCAATGGTTAAGTATCTGCCTTTGGCTCAGGGCATGATCCCAGGGTCCTGGGATTGAGTCCCACATTGGGCTCCCTGCATGGAGCCTGCTTCTCCCTCTGCCTATGTCTCTGCCTCTCTCTCTCTCTCTCTCTGTCTCTCTCTCTGTCTCTCATGAATAAATAAAATCTTTAAGAAAAAATAAAGTTTGTATGAATCATTTGCATGTTTTGGTGGGAAAACAGTGCTAAAAAATCATTTCTGCCCCCCTCCAAATATGTCATTTTTACCAAATGTTAATTCAATGAAAACATATTATATATAGATAGTATCTAATAGAAGGTTGAATAGAGTATAACAACAGGTGACCTGTGTGTTAATCACTGTGGTTCACGCCTGTGTTTAATCCTCACTATCTCACAGGAAAGGAGCCACTACAGATAAGGAGCGTGAGGCTCAACACAGTCACCATACTGGCAAAAATCAGAGTCTCCACTCTTCCTTACTCTTGACTATGTATCACTCATGGAGCTAGTGCTATACTTGCATCATCTTCTTCATCCTCAAAGCACTTTTTTTTTTTTTTTTGAGATTGAGAGGTTCAGAGGGTGAAGCTGGGGATCCAAAGAAGTAACTCGCCCAAGAACACACAGCCAGCCCATGGCACAGCCGTAATCGGAAAGCCTGCATGTCTGCTGTCAACCAGCAAACACCACACTGAATCCCTGGTGCTACGAGCAGCATTTTTATGTGAAGCTCTAGCAGAGACTATAACCCCATGCTTCAACTGCACAATTTATAAAATAGCCTGACCTCATAAGAGAAATGATATTTATGTAGGGTTTGTTGAAGGAAATGAGCCCATTCATTTCTTTTAAATCTAGAATTAAAGCCTGATCATCAGAACATTGCAGATTCGGAACATATTAAGTTGGCCTCGGTGCTTATTAAAGGATGAGCCAAGAAAACATCCCATGAATCCCACAAATGTGTTTGCAGTAGAGAAATCCCTTGTCTCTCACTATCTGATTCATAAGGTGAATCTCCCAATGAGAACTAGCCTTTAAAATTAGGTAGGGGAGTGGGGGGAGGCAGGGAGCATTCCTGGGTGGCTCAGGGGGTTGGGCGTTTGGGCATCTGACTCTTGGTTTCAGCTTAGGTCATGATCTCATGGGTTATGGGATCCAGCCCCACAATGGGCTACTGCCTCAGGGGGAGTCTGAGTGAAAGATTCTCTCCCTCTACCCCTCCCACTGCCTCCACATCCCCCACCTCCACTCATGGATGTACCCCCCCTACTATCTCTCTCTCTCAAAATAAATAAGTCAATCTTATAAGTAAGTAAGTAAGCAAGTAAATAAATAAATAAATAAATAAATAAATAAATAAATAAATAAATAAATTTAAGTGCTAGATGAAACTTTACATTTCTTGGGAAACTTCCTTGGCATTTATTTTATTTTTAATTTTAAAAATACTTAAATAGTACTTGCTTTGTGCCAACCACTGTTCTAAATGCTTTACTAATACTAGCACATTTGTTTCAATCCTCATCACATGCCTATACAAAGAAGTTACTTCTATCATCCACATTCAACTTATGCGGAAACTGAGCTACAGAGTAATAAGTTCATTTGCTCAAGGTCATACAGTTAATAAGTACCTTTTTTTTTCTTTACTTACACTAGTCTCTTTGCAAATGAATATGTTTTCTTTCTTACTGAGCTTGCTAGGGGGTTCAGAGGCAGAATTTTTACCTGTCTCCAGCAGCTCTGGACAATTCTTTCACCAGTAAACATGCATTTTGTTTTCCTTTGTAGTTCTGATATCATAGTATATTTTGCATTCTCTTTGTTCCTGGATGTATAGACACAGGAATAAAATAAGGGTGGAGCCAATGACTGAGATCTAGACAAAAGCGTAATTATGTCTGCAATCCCTATATGCTAGAACAAGTACTCTGTGGCACTAAATCAAGGCAAAGGAATGATTTCTATAATTGAAAGATTAGTAGAAGTTCAAACTAAATCAGATTATGAAACAAAAATATGAATGAAGCTAATTTACACAAAAGACCAAAAGCGTTTAGACAAATGGGAGGAGAATGGTAGTGTCTTTTTTTAATCTGAGCAAATTCAATGGGATTAGAAGACAAGGCAAGAGTATGTACAGGAGCTTGTCATGACACTACAGGAGCTTGTCATGACACTGCTCAGAGCGTCTCTCCTTAAAGTGATTTTTCTCGTATGGAGTCCAGAAAGGCAATAAATTTAACATGGCCCAAGAAAGCATTCAGGAGCCCAGGTATATAAACCACCTGCTAGAACACAGTAATACTAAGAAATGCCTGTTCTTGCCTTTTGTTGCAGATAAGATCCTTCAGCGGTGACAGATTTTCATTTGTAACCATTCACAGCCGATTCCAATTTAGCACTGAGGTGAAAGTTTATCTTTGCAGCTGAACCAAAGCTGCTCCACATAGCAAAATATTTTTCAACTTTGTTTCTATAATATTCCCTTTGTCAGGAAAGTGATGAGAACTGCTTGTGGGCCATGGATGGCTTCTGGGAAAATAAACACCTGTGTATTTGGATGCTATTTCTTTATAAAGATGCTTTCATGGATCGTTCTTCTGGAAATCATGGGAAAGCTACTGCCAACATTATGACATCAACATAGAAGTTGAGAAGCCAGGTAAACCTCTCCCTGGCCATAAGAGCCACATTCACAGGACAAAGGTGTCCAGGGACACCTGTATATTTTCACTGGCTACGATAATAAATACCAGGGACTGAGTGGCTTAAACATCAGATATTTATTTTCTCACAATCCTAGGAGCTGGACATCCAAGCTCTAGGTACTGGCAGGGTTGGTTTCTTCTGAGGCCTTTCTCCTTGGCTTGAAGCTGGCCACCTCTTCCTGTGTCTTCATGTGATCTTCCCTCCATTCATGCCTGTTTCTTAATTTCTTCTTCTTCTTACAAGGGCACCAGTCATATGGGATTAGGATCTACCCTAATGACTTCATTTTAACTTAATCACCTCTTTAAAGACCCTATCTCTAAAGACAGTCACATTCTGAAATACTGGGGTTAGGACTTTCAGCACATGAATCCGGGGGACATAATTCAGCTCATAGCATTGTATCCAGGCCCTCCCACCTCCTCACACTTCTCTACCATAATTCTGAGAAGATTGGCTATTTTGGGACCGAGACATCAATCACAGCAGCCCCATTTCTCAGAAGCCATATCAATGACTTCAAAAGCTGATGATTTTCTGCCTAAAGTCATTTGAACAGGCTTAAGGAGAGAAGGATTTCAACTACAAAATAAATTAGGATCTCAGGTTTTTAAACTTTTGTGTGACATAAATGTGAAATGAGAAGATACCCCAGACTAGAATCGGAAAAATAGGAGTAAAAGTGACATTTTAATTTCTGAGACCCTGTGTAGGCATTTTAGCAAGAGCCAAGGGAAAGGAGATGAGAAGTGAGAAAAGGAGCCACAATTCCCCAAGAGAAGTTAAAACACATTGAATATACACTATAACCCAAAATTTCCATGACAACACTCTCATCAAGATCAGAGAATCAAGAGGAAGTTGGGAAGGGCAGATTACATATACATCAATGCAGTCTTCCTAATAGTCAAAGAAGATGCTGTGGGCGGAGTTGACATGGTCTATGAATGAGTCAGGAGGCAGCTTATTAGCTTACCTATACTCTCTGCGTGCTCTGGACATTGGCCATATTCTCACAGTTTGTACAGTTTGAGCTACAATAGCTCAATCTCCTGAAATATGAGGTTGCATTTCACTAAAGCCAGGTTTTTCTGGGGATACCCACAGCATGTTAGAGCTGACGACAGACAGCACATTCATCAAAATCAGAGTCTTCCAGGTGGCCCCAGTAGTGTTGGTTGATTGCTCAGAACGGGGTCTGTAGTCCAAAAGTTTGGAGTACACACATTTTGCATTGTCTTATTTTTTTTATCTTGTTTGTTGAGACTCATGGTTGCTAAATGTAGTTATAGTTTGAATAACCCAAAGGTATATGCAACTTTTTAGAACTTCCTTGACCCCAGGAGCACTGTTAGGAAGATGATTCTTAGGACATACACACCTTGAGACATGCAGATGGAGTCCAACTGCCTCATTTTATAGAATAAGAAACAGAGACACAATACTGATAACCATTTTTCCAGGGGCAGGCCCCAAACTGGGACATAAATATCCTAATTCTAGAGTCCTTTCTTTATGCCATTGAACTTCTTCCTAATGAGTACTGGTCTCTGGACTCGGAGAGAGGGACATGAAGATACCTATTCAGAAAATCTCAATCTTCAAGTTGGAACATAACTTTTTACATAACTGATAAATTTAACCCTCATAAATATGCACCAAATACTACATAAAAATTTGGATTTGGCTCATAATTGGGATATTCAAATAAAGAAAAGTTGTCTTATAAATTGAACAAATTCCCTCTGCCTATGTCTCTGCCTCTCTCTCTCTGTGTGTGTGTGTGACTATCATAAATAAATAAAAAATAAATAAATAAAAAAAAATAAAAAATAAATTGAACAAATTTAAATTCTCACATTGAAAAAACACTTCCACAGATTGACATAGTCTAGTCACCATATATAATTACAGAAGTTCAGAACTGTGAGGGCACACATGCACAAAGGAAACCCACAGAAAACACAAAATACTCAGTCATAATATCTATCTCCTTGTTTCCTGGCCACTTACAATTTTAACTTCATTTTTTCTTCCCCTAAGAATAAGATTGCCAGGTCAAATACAAGATGCCCAGTTAAATCTGAATATTGGAGAAACAATACATTGATTTTTAAAATAAGTAGCTCTCATATATTATATAAAATATGCTGTATTTTTGGTTTTTTAAAATCTGGCTATTCTGCCAACAAAGTATGCTCACACTTAGGGAAAAAGCCTTTGGGTCAGGAGTAGGTGAAAAGTTTACTACAAAGCCAAGGAAAGAGTGGTCATCATTCAACAATGGAAGCTCAATTCTAAAATGTAAACTCAAGTAGAGAAGATGAGAAACGAGGGGATAATCTCATAGCTTAAATCACATTTTCTACATTCTCAACCAGGGCCTCAATGAAAACTAGCAAATGTAAGCCTGTGTTTTAAAAGGTAAGTTTGGGGGTACCTGGATGGCTCAGTTGGTTGACCGTTTCACTCTTGATTTTGGCTCAAGTCATGATCTCAGGGTCATGACTTCAGAGTTGTGGGATAGAGCCCATTGTCAGGCTCCATGCTCAGCCAGGAGTCTGCTTAAGATTCTCTTCCTCTACCCCCCGCCCCCACACTCTTTCTCTTTATCTCTCTAAAATAAATAATTAAATATTTTTTAAAAAATAAATGGTAAGTTTGTATCTGTATCATAGCACACAAAAATAGTTTAGGAATAGGCATAACCCACTTATGGGTTAGTATCTCTGTATCTAATTAAAACTGTTTAATTTGGAGATTCCTGGGTGGCTCAGTGGTTTAGCGCCTGCCTTCTGCCCAGGGCATGATCTTGGAGACCCGGGATTGAGTCCTACATCGATTGGGCTTCCATGGAGCCTGCTTCTCCCTTTGCCTATGTCTCTGCCTCTCTCTCTCTCTCTCTCTCTCTCTCTCTCATAAATAAATAAATAAATAAAATCTTAAAAATAATAAATTAAATAAAACTGTTTAATTTATTTCTATTCCAGACTCCAGACTATGGTATCAGTACTGAGCCTGGCACACGTTAGCATTCCATAAACATTGTTGAACCAGTGAATAAACAAAGCCAGCTCCCATTCATGTTTATGTTGGCACCTCTGGCGAAAATCAACTAAAATGTTTTCATGTCCCAGACAGGTAATGTAAGAAATGGCCAATTGGGAGACATGAAGGAAGAGCTGGGTATGTGGCAAACTGTACAATGCTTGCCTCTCACTTGTCTGCAAATGCTGTTCAAGATGAACTACATAGAGGGGAGAAAAAACATGAAGCTGAACAACACAATTAATAAACATTTACCAAGTGTAGTAAATATCCAGAATTG
This sequence comes from Canis aureus, assembly GCF_053574225.1. Classification (NCBI taxonomy): domain Eukaryota; kingdom Metazoa; phylum Chordata; class Mammalia; order Carnivora; family Canidae; genus Canis; species Canis aureus. The sequence continues at coordinate 13,945,081 of NC_135613.1, read as the reverse complement.
AAAAGGTCTTGGTTTTGAGGCACTTGGGTGGCTCAGTGGTTGAGCGTCTATCTTTGGCTCAGGTCATGATCACAGGGTCCTGGGATCAAGTCCTGCATCGGGCTCCCTGAAGGAAGCCTGCTTCTCCCCTTTCCCTCTGCCTCTCTCTGTGTATCTCTTGTGAATAAATAAATAAAACCTCTTAAAAAAAAGAGAAAAGATCATGGCATCAAAGGAAGTATATCAGTGTGGAAACAGATACCAGAACCGAATATGGGAAGGCTTGAAAGCTCAGCCAATTTTCAAGGCAAGCAAGAGGTCCATCAAAGGGGTTGCACCCATGATGAAGCCACCACACTGAACCAAGTTTGATGTACCTAAACTGACGGCAAACCTAATGGCGCACGGTTTTCAGATGTTGCCATTTGAGTTCACTATATCCCTTTATCTCGCTTTCATACCCTATAACCTCAAAATTTGATTCTCTGATCCCAGGACAAATTCTCCCCAATATGGGAACATATTATTAGTATATACATTTTATCCTAATTGTTACTGATTTCATTAACAGTTAATATGCAACATATTTCCAAATACATAAGGCCACAAATAAAATCTTGCTTCCATGCATTTAACTTAACCTTTTAATTTTCCCCATTTTAACAAAAGATGCTTTTCTTCCAACACATTACATCTTTACCTGTTTCTTGACCATTCTTCTCTCATAATTCATATCAGGCACCATCCCCTTTATAAAACTGATATTAATTTTTCTTCTTAATTAAAATACATTTTAAAATATCATCCCTTTCAACATCCACTATGGTGGTAGTTAATATGATGTTAACCAAATGAGATCATAGGACATACAAATTTTTTATGCTCAGTATATGGCACTATAAATTTGCATGCATATTATGACAGCTTTTCCTGTTTGGGTGTGGCCATAAACTCAAATATTTTTTTATGGACGCACCACATGCTCATTGACTGGTCATTACTTTTCATGTTCAACTTATTACTAGTGGGTCATTAGGATTACTCCAAAATCAGATCCTATTTTTTTTCAATACCACAATATTTTTAAAATTCTACTAACATTATGAAAACAACAAAATTATCTAGGTTACGCTGTTTCTTTCTATCCCAAGGTTTAGAATCAATTCTCTTTAAAGGAGCATTGATTTCTATCACTGAAGAATAATATAAAGGTCTGGTGAGACTGTTTCTTATTTTTTTAAGATTTTATTTATTTATTCATGAGAGACAGACAGAGAGAGAGGGGCGGGGGGCACAGACACAGGCAGAGGGAGAAGCAGGCTCCATGCAGGGAACCTGACATGGGACTCGATCCCGGGTCTCCAGGATCACGCCCTGGGCTGAAGGTGGCGCTAAACCGCTGAGCCACCAGGGCTGCCCGAGACCGTTTCACTAGGACAATATCTGGACTGAAGATGACAACAGAGGTATCTTATCTTGACCTTTCTTGGTGACTGAGCAGGAGACTTTTTACATATGGGATCAGATTTGCCCTCCCACCTTAATTCCATCCATGATAACTTTTACCTGTTTTATTATCAGTTTAAAAATCAACTTCTTTCACTGTTTTACCTACTTTCTTTTTCTAATGGCATCTTAGTAACAATGATGTACTGTGCCTCATATTGTCATACCAACATGCATTTAAATTATCATGTTTATATCAAGTATTGGAAACTATAATTATTGTTGTTTGTATAATTGTCATGTGTTTTCTTATTTTGTTCCTTCAACTCAAGATGTGTGGCTTTTTTTTTTTTAAGATTTTATTTATTTATTTAGAGAGAGGGAGAGAGAGCATGAGCAAGGGGAGGGATAGAGAGGAGAAAGAGAATCTCAAGCAGGTTCCCTGCTGAGTACGGAGCCAGCGGCGGGGCTCTATCTCAAGACCCTGAGATCAGGCAGCCCGGGTGGCTCAGTGGTTTAGCGCCTGCCTTTTACCCAGGGCATGATCCTAGAGACCTGGGATCGAGTCCCATGTCGGGCTCCCTGCGTGGAGCCTGCTTCTCCCTCTGCCTGTGTCTCTGCCTCTCTCTCTCTCTCTGTATCTCATGAATAAATGAATATAATATATTTTTTTAAAGACTCTGAGATCATGACCTGAGCTGAAATCAAGAGTCAGACCTTAGCTGACTGAGCCACCCTGGGGCCCCAAGATGTGTGGCTTTTGCACCAGGTTTGGGTTGTCCTTGTCTGTATCTACTTACATGAGCGCCAACAGGTTAAAAGGAAATACATTTTATTCTTACCCAAAAGGAAGCATTGAAAATTTGAGGGCATATGTGACTATTTTTATTTTAATAAAATAAATTTCCCTCCTGATCTTATCAGGATATTCAAATTTAACTTTATTTTTCCTGTTATCATAAGCACTAAGGATATGCAGAATCTATGACTGATATGAATCTGCATATTCTTAACTCTCATGATAAATTGGCTACTATTTCTCCTACAGGTGAACTTTTAACCACTATAAATAAGTTAGGGTATATTAAAGCCCACTGTGTCGCTCAGTTCCTATTGGCCAGCACTGTTTCATGGCTGCAGGGGTGGGGGTGGGCAGGAGGTGCAGGGATGTGAGTAGGAGTGGAGCTCACTCTCCAGGAAGCTTTCCCACTTCTGTTTGCCTTGTCAGGCAGACAGCAGCACAGACCTTTCTCTCTGCCCCATATGCACCACCACTGAGGGCTAGGCCCACCTTCAAAGGGGTGAAGTAAATCAGGTGGGGAGAACCGATAGTCAAAAATATATTGCTAAAATAAGTTGAAAACAAGTAGCAACCTTCATTCCAGAAACAGGTACCTGAAATACTTATCTGAACTGTTTCATTATAGGCCTTCTCTGCTGAGTGATTAAATGTGAAACTTGTAGGTACCATATCATTCAAGATGGACCTGTGTCCCCAATCAAAAAGCAACAAATTCCAAATAACAGCAGCACCACAATATGAATCAATGGTATGCATAAATGCAAAGCCAAGTTTCAGTGTACCTTAGCTAGCCAGGTACATCAAGGCACATCAAGAATCAGACCTTCAAGAATGTGGCATGATAATTCCCTCTTTGCTGACTTAATGCCCTTACTACTTTCTTTTTTTATTTCTGTTTTCTTTGTATTATTACATCAGGGGTGATATAGTCATTTTCCATGGAATTTAGAACCAGCTAAATCCAGTAATAGCACGACAAGATTTATATTGAATCTAGATTGTCTTTTTTAAAATAAACTTGACGTGTAACATTATGTAAGTTTACAGCGTATGGCACATTGCTTTAATACTCTTATTGAAATGGAAAAACAGGGGCACCTGGGTGGCTCAGTGGTTCAGTATCTGCCTTGGGCTCAGGTCAGGGTCCTGGGATGGAGTCTGACATCAGGCTCCCGGAGGAGCCTCTGCCTATGTCTCTGTCTCTCTCTCTCTATGTGTGTCTCTCATGAATAAATAAAATCTTTAAAATTTTTTATTTTAATTAAATCATTTTTAAAAAGGAAAAACAAAAGACCCAGTGCAAGCCAACTGAGTGTAGGGATGTCCTCAACCAATCTTTTTTTTTTTTCTTAAGTGAAAGAGAGAGAGCACACATGAGTGAGGAGGGTGGGTAGAGAGAGAGAGGGAGACAGAAAATCTTAAGCAAGCTCCACTGTCCCTGAGCAAGGCTTCATCTAAGGACCCTGAGATCATGACCTGAGCCCAAATCAAGAGAGTCTGATGCTTAACCGTCTGAGCCACCCGGGCGCCCCTCCCACCAGTCTTTTCAGGGTACACCTCTGTCAGCTTAAATCGTGCCAGGAGAAGAAACCAAGTCAGGGGTAGGCTTGAGGGATAAGCCTATGATGGATAATGAGGGAGGGAGCAGGAAAAGGAAGGGAAGGAGCAGGTAAAGGTAGGGAGTGCCTTCAGACAGTACTGTGGAATGATGCCTGCAAAACAAAAGAGAAAAGGAAGGGGTGAGGAGGAAGAGCCTTCTTCTATGCCACAGTTTTGAGAAAATTTCAACCAGGTCAATGGCCCTTCCCTGATTAAAGTATTCCTGTGTTAAGCCTATGGCATAGCCTCTACCGTGCTCAGTCTGGACTAAAGGCAGCCCAGGAGAAGCTTGATTCCAGCATAAATGCAGTGGAGGATTCAAAGCAGTGGCAGCTGGTGCTGTCAATCAACTATGCTCTCAGCAGCAGGTTCTCTTTTTTTTATTTTTTTATTGAAGTATAATTGACATGCAATATTATATTAGTTTCAGGTGTACAGCATAGTGATTGACATTTGTATACATTGCGAAATGATCACCACACTAAGTCTACTTACCATCTGTCACCATCTGAAGTGACAAAATTTTTATCTCGTGATGAAAACTTTTAAGATTTTCTTCCTTAGCAACTTCCAAATTTGCAATGCAATATTATTGACTAGAGTCATCATGCTACACGTAAACATCCTCATGACTTATTTTATAACTGAAAATTTATCCTCTTGATCTCCCTCACCTATTTCACCCACCCTCCCCTCTGGCAAACACTAATCAATTCTCTGGTTCTGTGAGTTCACATCTCTAGATTCCACACATAAATGAGATCATTCAGGATTTGTCTTTCTGTGTCTGGCTTATTTCACTTAGCATGATGGCCCCCAGGTTCACCCATGTCACTGCAAATGTCAGGATTTCCTTTTTTTATGGCTGAAAAATATTTCAGTGTGTGTGTATCCCATTTTTTTTTTATCCATTCATCCACTGATGGACAGACCTTTAGGCACTTTCCATATCTTGGCTATTGTGAACAATGTTGCAATGAACTTGAGAGTACAGATATCTCTTCAAGATACAGATTTCATTTCCTTTTCTTTGGGTACATACTCAGAAGTGGAATTGCTGGATTGTTTGATAGTTCTATATTTAGTATTTTGAGGAACCTCTATCCTGTTTTCCATAATGGCTGTACCAATTTGCATTCCCACTAACAATGCACAAGGATTTCCTTTCCTCCAAACCTTAACCACTGTTTGTTAGTTCTTGTCTTTTGATAACACCATCCTAACAGCTGTGAGGCAACATCTCGTTGTTGTTGTTTTTTTTTTTTTAAGATTCTATTTATTTATTCATGACAGAGAGAAAGAGACAGAGACACAGGCAGAGGGAGAAGCAGGCTCCTTGTAAGGAGCCTGATGTGAGACTCGATCCTGGGACTCCGCGATCACGCCCTGAACCACCCAGGCATCCCTCATTGTGGTTTTTATTTGCATTCCTCTGATAGTTAGTGATGTTGAGCACCTTTCCTATATGTGTTTGTTGTATGTATGTCTTCTTTGGGGAAATATCTATTCAATCTTCTACTCATTTTCTAATCAGTTTCTTTGGTTTTTGTTATTGAGTTGTAGGAGCTCCTCATATGTTTTGGATACTAACCCCTTACTGGATAGATGGTTTGCAAATATTTCCTTCCATCCCATAAGTTGCTTTATCATCTTAGTGATTGTTTCCTTGGCAGTGCAGGAAACATAACATTCCTTTCCTTTTAGATTGATGCAGTCCCAATTTTTGCTTTTGTTGATTGTACTTTTGATGTCATATTAAAAAAAAAAAAACCACTGCCAAGACCAATGTCAAGGGGTTTTTCCCCCGTTCTCATCTAGGAGTTTTGTACTTTTATGTCTTCCATTTGAGTCCTTAATTCATTTTGAGTTAATTTTTGCAAGAGGTATATGATGGAGGACGGGGGTCCAGTTTCATTCTTTCACATACAAATATCCAATTTCCCCAATACCATTGATTGAAGAGAATATTCTTTCTTGATTGGATATTCGTGGCTCCCTAGTCAAATAGGAGTTGACTGTGTGGGCTTATTTCTGGGCTCTCAGTTCTGTATCTTTGTCTACATGTGAGGCATGGACCAGCATGACCCTCCAGAGACCCTTGGCAGATGTTGTTGGTGTCAGGACCAAAGCCAAACAGAAATATAGCCATATCCTCAGAGGGAAGGAGCTGTTTCTGGGTCTGTAGCTGGGATCATAGTCGGCAATTCAAAAGCCTAACCATGGGCCTGCCTTTTCAAAATAGCCCTCTTTGGTCTTGGGCATTACTAGTATTTTACAGTCTTCTACCTGGATCCCAAGTTCCCACAGAGGCACTTTCCTCCCAGATGGCTGCCAAATGACTGTTGCTGAGCAGGAATACTTGGGGGGGGCCAGGGGGCGATGCCCTATTCTGCTATCTTGCTGATGTGACTCCCTGTGAAAATATTATTTGTTAAAAATTCGACTTCCCCTTTTAAAATTATTTTGTGTGTATGTGCCTTGCTGCCTGATTTAACATCTTTCCAGATTACCCAAAGAAATTCCTCTAGGATGTCTTTGTTTGTAAGAGACTCTAACAAAATTAAAACTGGGGTACCTGGGTGCCTCAGTCAGTTAAGCCTCCACCTCTTGATTTCGGCTCAGGTCATGATCTCAGGGATGTGAGATTGAGCCCCGTGTCAGGCTCTGTGCTGGGTGCAGAGCCTGCTTAAGGTTGTCTCTCTCCCTCTGCCCATCCACACCCCCCCAAAAAAATTAATTCTTTATTAGTGAAACCAAGAACGTATTCCTTAACTTTTCTACAACTTCTAAAACAACTAAAACTTGTATGTGTGCCAGAAAACAGAAACCTCTACAGACCAGCATCATCTAAAGCAAATCTTAAAAGATGAGAGTAGGGCACCGTATGGGTAATGAACCATGTAGCACTTTCTTCGAGAGGCACCCAGTTTGAAAGAGCATTGTCAGGCTGACGGAAGCATTTGTCTCAGTAAATATTCTTCTTCATTCCTAAAGCACTCAACCATGAGAAGGTGAGCACAGACAGCAGTCTAAAAGTCTCTAATGAATACTTGTAACATACAAGGCAAAAAATTCTTGGCCTATCTAACCTTTGTGAAAAATAGCAAGAGAAGAGATGGGGTTAAAATGAGGAAGAAGCTTCCACTTCCAACTATGATGGACCAGCCTATTGCAAAATGAACCTCTCAGCAAGAAAATCTTTAAAAGGTGAATAAAATACAGAAAACATCAGGTTGAAGGTATTAGAGAGTTACCAAGTCAGCCAAGACTCAAGGAGCCAAGTTGCTGGAAAGACCAGAAAAGTGAACTCAGCGTTCTGGGTCCCATTCCCTTTAGGCACTTGATGATTCATACACAGGGCAAAAGAATTTTTTTTTAAATCCCAAATGGGGGCACCTGAGTGGCTCAGTCAGTTAAGCAGCCAACTCTTGAATTTGTGTCAGGTCATGATCTCGGGGTCATGAGATGGAGCCCCACATCGGACTCTGTGCTCAGCCTGGAATCTGCTTGAGATTCCCTCTCTCCCTTTCCCTTCTGCTTCTCTCTCTCTCTGTAAATAAATAAATAAAATCTTTTTTTAAAAAATCCAAAATACTGTGTCTTTAATGAATAAATAAATAAAATCTTTTTAAAAATCCAAAATAAAAAGGGAATGTGCCCCAATTTATTTCATGAGGCCAACCCAAATTTCATATTAAAATCTGAAACGGACATTGCAAGAAAAGTTAATTACATAATATCTGTCAGGAACAAAATTGTAAAGTTGATCTCAATGCAATTCATAGATACATTAAAAAGATAATATATCATAACCCATTTGAATTTATTCAGGAATACAATATTGTTCCCACATTAGGAACACCAAACAGAGAAAAGAAAGAAAGAAAGGGAAACCAAACAATTCACCATTCTGGAAGAAGAAAAGAAAAGAAAAAAAATCTTAATAGGTGCCAGAAAAGCACTTTAAAAATTCATTATAAAAACATTAGCAAAGTAGACATAGAAGAATCTGACATTAGTTTGATATTGAGGGACTACAAAATACCCTCAGGAAACCTCACACTTATGGTAAAATATAGAAGCCTTACTTGCTAAGATCAGGAACACGACAAAGTACCCTCTATCATCACATCTATCCAACACTGCATTTTACATCTTTGGCTGTGCATTGATGTAAGTAAAAGAACTACCAAAGCATAAGGAATGCAAAAGTAGGGACGCCTGGGTGGCTTAGCTGTTTGGCACCTGCCTTTGGCCCAGGGTGTGATCCTGGAGACCAGGGATCGAGTCCCGTGTCAGGCTACCTGCATGGAGCCTGCTTCTCTCTCTCTGCCTGTGTCTCTGCCTCTCTCTCTCTGTGCCTCTCATGAATAAATAAATAAAATATTTTTAAAAAAAGAAATGCAAAAATAAATATACCTGTGATTAGTCACAGACAACACTTATTTATGTATGTGACTATACAAAAATATTCCACAGGTAAACTATAAAAATGAATCTATCAAAATTGCTCAATAAAGTCAGGATAAAAAAGTTTCATTATAAAAAAAAAAAGTTTCATTGTTATCTACCAGAAAGAAGTAGAAAGTTAATTTTTCAATGATCCTTATAAATGCATAAAGAATACTTAGGGATTACCCTAACAAAATATGTACAATACTTTGTCACAGAAAACTAAAGACTATAATATGAGAAAATAGAAAAGATCATGCCTGGGTAGTGCAGTCAGTTAACCATCTGCCTTTGGTTAAGTTTGTGAGGCTTGAGGTCCTAGAATTGAGTCCCACGTTGAGGCTCTCTGCTCTGTAGGGTGTCTGTTTCTCCCTCTGCCCCTTCCTTCTCTTTCTCTCCTGATCAGTTTTTCAAATAAATAAACAGCTTTTTAAAAAAGAAGATAGAAAAGGGGCACCTTGGTAGCTCAGTGGTTGAGTATCTGCCTTTGGCTCAGGTTGTGATCCCGGGATGCTGGGGTCAAGGACCACATTAGGCTCTCCATAGGGCCTCCTTCTCCTCTACCCATGTCTCTGACTCTCTCTCTCTGTCTCTCATGAATAAATAAATAAAATCTTAAGAAAGAAAATAGAAAAGATCTAAAGGGGACAAATATCTATGAACTGCAAGATATAATATTTCAGACATACCTCCTACTACAATGATATATGCATTCAATACCAAATGAAAAGCCCAGCTGTATTTTTATAATGTGGAAATTGAAAAACTGCTATTAAAATGTATATGTAAATTTAAAAGATCACAACCTGGGATCCCTGGGTGGCTCAGTGAGTGGTTTGGTGCCTTGCCTTCCGACCAAGGCATGATCCTGGAGACCCAAGATCAGGTCCCACATCGGGCTCCCTGCATGGAGCCTGCTTCTCCCTCTGCCTGTGTTTCTGACTCTCTCTGTCTCTAATGAATAAACAAATAAAATCTTTTTTAAAAAATAAAAATAAAAGATCACAGCCTAAGTCAATTTTGAAAATAAAGTTGAAGAATTCACATCACTAGGTATTAAGACTTATTCAAAAGCTATAATAATTAATTAAGACACTGTGGCATGATACTAGGACAGAAAAATATTCCACTTAAACGGAAGAGAGCTCAAAAGCACAGCTACACAAATATGAACATGTATATTTTTACAAAGGGGACACTCAGGGGCACCTAGGTAGCTCATTCAGTTAAACATCCGACTCTGATTTCAGCTCAGGTCTTGATCTCAGGGTCATGAGTTCAAGCCCCCAACAGAGCCTACTTAAAAATAAAAATAATAACAATTAATTAACTAATTAAAAATAAAAGGGGACACTCCAGTGGAGTGCAAAAAAGAATGACCCTTCCAGTAAAACTTCAACATGGAGAAAATCATTCTTGATCCTTCTTCATACAATACACAAAAGCATTCTAGAGGTCTTGAAGATGTAAATAGTAAAGGCAAAATAATAAATTTTTACAATAAAACAGAGGAGAAAATATTAATGAGCTCAGGGCAACCAAGAGAATGAGAGAAGACAGTCCCAAAAATAAATGCCACAAATTGCTCTTATCTACAATGTTTAAATGCAAGTGTGTGTATATAGACTATCCAAAAAGACAGACAATGCTATAGAAAAAATGAACATACATTTTAATGACTCTCCCCCCAAAAAAAGATATCCAAATTGCAAATAAACGAAAAGGTCAAAACCTCATCAATCATCAAGAACATACAAATGAAAATTAAAACCACAATGATACACCGACGTACATAAACTGGAATGGATAAAATGAACAATATGAAAACTCTGGACATTCATCAAGTGTTGGCAAGGATGTGGACACTTGGAAATATCATGCCCTGTCAGTGGGAGTGTTAATTGGCACAATCACACTGGAAAACTCTTTGACACTATTAATAAATTAAAACTGCTTTGTATGTATTGTAGGACTAAACAAATGAGTAAATATATAGATATGTGAGTCATGTTTCTCCCGACAGAAGTGAGAAGCAAACAATGAATGAGGGAAGCCAAAGAATGATCTTGAATTATTGGACTTGAATTAAAAGTAAAGAGGAAAAATATGATTTCAGTAGTTTCTACTAAGGGGCCCACAGCCAATGACACCCCAGGAGAACTAGATCCAGACCTTGGTTTCTAAATGCCATTCCCCTCTCAAAGGAATTAGGGCTCGCTGAGGCAATTGTGGGGTAGCCATCAGATGAGCCTGGAACATGTCTAAGCAAAGCATCATGAATGGATGCTAAATTTAAATTGGGTAAAAACTTTGAAGAAAAGAAGTCTACTTACTACACAGCCTTTGAGTATCTTCCCATAACTTTTAGCAAATTACAAAATAAAATAAACTCATAATGGTGAAGGTAGATAACTTAGCCAAGTAATCAAAATTCACAAAAAGAGACAAAACATCAACAGAAAGAGTCATATGTGCTCCCAGACATAGTTACTTGAGGACACATCACTGCACGTATCCAAAATGTATATATAACCATGATTCACCAATGAGGAAACATCAAAGAAATCCAAATTGAGGAACATTCTATAGAATATCTGGCCTGTATTTTTTCACAAGAGACCAAAGAAGGCTAAGGAATTCTTCTTTAAAAAAAATAAAATAAAGATTGTATTTATTTTAGAGAGAGCATGCTCTCATGAGTGGGGAGATAGGCAGGGGAGTGAGGAAAGAATCTCAAGCAGATTCTGTGCTGAGTGCTGAGCCCAACTCAGGGCTTGATCCCATAACCCACAACCCAGAAATCATGACCTGAGCAGAAACCAAGAGTCAAACATTTAACTGACTAAGCCATCCGGGTGCCCCAGAACTCCTCTTGATTCAAGGAGACTGGAGATGTGAGAACAAGATTCAGCATGGGTCCTGAACTGGATCCTTTACTGTAAAAATATAGTTAAGGAGGATGTTATTGAAGCAATTGATGTACTTGGAATATGACCTAGAGAGTAAGCAAAAGTATTATTTGATGTTAAACTCCCTGAATTTGATAACTCCACTGTTGTTATGCAAATAAATATCCTTGTTCATATTATAATATGATATAATAATATAGTTATGTAATATTAATAATTATTATAATTTTTAAAATATTATTTATTTATTTATTCATGAGAGACACAGAGAGAGAGGCAGAGACAGAGGCAGAGGGAGAAACAGGCTCCCTGCAGGGAGCCTGATGCAGGACGTGATCCCAGGGCCCCACAATCATGCCTTGAGCCAAAGGCAGAAGCTCAACCCCTGAGCCACTCAGGTGCCTTAACAGTAATTACACTAATACAGAAATACTAAGGAGTAAAGGGCCTGCTGCATGCAACTTATCTCCAAATGGTTCAAAAAATATAACGTATACAATGTATTGATATATAAACAGATAAATGGTAGGAAGATAGATAATTAGTTCATAGATAGATAACAGTGAAACATAGAAAAGAAATACCTTTCATTCAACCTACTCTTTTCCCTGACAATTTACTTCTTCCTTCATCTAATTTTAATTATATTGTTTGTTTTCCTGACTTTCTTTAATGTCTTTTATTAAATTTTCATTCAAATCTATTCTCCTGTAGCACCATTTAAATTTATTAGCCATTTCTGACCTGCCTTATTTCAATTTATTTCCTGTATTTGGCCAACTCTGGTGATGTTTCTTCCTGGATTTTGTCCATTTTTGTTCTTAATTTTTGAATATTTGATTTTAGGGCTTTTCCTTTAAATTCTCTCCATTATTTTGGGGTGTTAGGTAAGGCATTCTTCAGCTTTGCTGGGAATCTCTCCACTGAAATGCGTTGATTCTCCATTTCTGTTTTCTTCTCTCATTGGTTTTGAACAAAGTTGGTCTCATTTTCCCTTTGGAGGAGGCATTTGATGTGAAAAGTTCCTACAGAAGTCCCTCCACTGTCCGTGGAATGAGTTTCACTTTCTGTAATGATTGATATGTTTTGGGGAGTCATGACAGAACAGTTGGTGTATCTTCTGAGCTTGGATACCCAAGCTCATGTACCCATGTATCCATACACCCCACTTATCTGCAGTACACGGCGAGGAAGTCAAGATACTGTTCTTAACCATAGAAACTTTTAAAATCTGTATTGAAGATTTGACATGAAAAGAATGCAAAATAAAATATAGGCCTTAAAATACTAGAAAATACAAAATAGAAGGCAAGCTATTTCATCAAGCATTTGTACCATGTGTCATTCCTTTATTTGTTGGAACACAGTCACAGGTGAATTCCAGAGACTAAGCAAACGGTACATTCATTTTTCTAAGTAATTATCCGTCTTACTTTTGTCTCTATTCTAGGAGACATTTTGCTTATTTGATTATAGAATTTAAGGTTGAAAATCATTTCTTCGGAATCATAACAGCACTGTTCAGTTGTTTTGTACTATTATTTTTGTGGTTGAGATTTGTGATACTGTTGTAATTCTCTTTCCTCCTTGAAGTGACCTTTTTTTTCCTCCTTAAAAACATTTGTATGGGTTTCTGTTTAATCCACTAAATGCTTAAAAGTGACGGGGGGTTTTCTCTCTTTATTTGGGAACTTGCTGCACAAACACAATCTGAACACCTAGGTCCTTTGGCAAGTCTTAGTGAGGGCTTGGCATGCTTGCTTTGGTAACTTCTCTTCCTTTCTTCCCCATTTCCTAGAACAACCATTACTTGTGCATTCGAATTCCTAGAATAAACAGATGTAATAACATTTTGAAATAAGTGGCTGTTATTCTCATAAAATATTTAGAAATGGTGCAGACTCGGTAGAACAAAAATAATTATAAAAGTAGTAGAGATTAAATTTTATGTGAGAGGACTTCAGAGAGTGACAGGTCTTAACGTGCCAAACTTCAAAAATATGGTTAAAACTAAATATCCAGCTAAAGGGAAGATTGTATTGAGAATAGTCACTTCTCTGGTCACCTGGGTGGCTCCATTGGTTAAGCATCTACCTTCAGCTCAGGTCATGATCTCTGGGTCCTGGGATTGAGCCCCATGTAGGATTCCTTGCTTAGCAGGGTGTCTGCTTCTCTCTTTGCCCCTGCTCCTATGTGTTCTCTCTCTCTCTCTCCCTCTCTCTCAAATAAATAAAATCTTTAAAGAAAAAAAGAGAATAGTCACTTCTCTGATCAGGTGAAATTTGTTTTCTTAACTTTTCCAGTTTTTACTGGCAAAAGATGTTTTAAAACTCCCAACTCTCTGAGGTACCCAAATGCAAAGATGCAATAGAAGCCATTTTTAATCTCCAATCCTCCCTGTTTTCAATGTATGCTTAACAATAACTGGAGGTTTGTAACATTAATCAGTTAACGTGATTCACAACCTATGATAATTCACATTTCCACTCTGTAGTCACTCCGACAAATCAAAATGTCCTTTATTAGTTGGGCTCACATTTACATAATTTTCCCTTCCCATGGGATGTTGGCAGTGTGAACAATTATCACAAGAATAAAAGAATATTTATTCTCTTACCAGATATCAAAGACTGCATAAATTTCAAAAGGCTTTAATTTACATGAAGAAGTCAATCTTATAAACAACCTTCACATGAAAATATCTCAATTTAGTAATAAGTCAAGCACAAACTCTGGAACCTGGCACAGTACCTAGAAAAGGGTGCCCAGTTAATGTAAAGAATTAATGTGTTGGGGCACCTAGGTGGCTTAGCAGCTGAACATCTGCCTTTGGCTCAGGGTGTGATCCCTGGGGTCTTGGGATCAAGTCCCACATCGGGCTCCCCGCATGGAGCCTGCTTCTCCCTCTGTCTGTGTCTCTACCTCTCTCTGTGTCTCTCGTGAATAAATAAATAAATAAATAAAATCTTTAAAAAAAAGAATTATGTTAAGATAGAAACATCACTTCCCTGCTCAAAACTCTCTAATGGCTTCTCATCTCATTGCAAATAAAAGCAAAGTTCTTACAATGGTCTACAAGATTCTCATGATCCAGCCTCTCCCTCTGTTGAATTGAAATGAGTTTCTCAGTATGACCACTTCATTTGTGTGATCTGTGGTACTTATACTGACCTCCCAGTAGTTTCCAGAATATTCCAGATGCACTTAGGATGTTGCCTTTCTCCTTCCCTACGCCCTGGATTTTCTTTATCCAGATATCCCTGCATAGTTTTTCTCCCCTCTTCTATTAAGTCTTCACTTAGCTTCTCAGTGAAAACTTCCTTCACTAACCTCTCTGTATTTTCACCCTTCTCTGCTTTATTTTTCTCTTCTGCCCTTATCATCATTTAAAGCATTATAATTTTCCTTTTTCCATCCTGTTTATTATTTGAATCCCATCGCCAGATCACTCTTGGATATTGATAGAATATGAACTCCAAGAAAGCAATCGTTTCAGCCTGTGTTATTTGCTCAGATCCCAGCACAGTGCTCAACACATAATTGCTGAATCAGTGAAAGAATTAATAAGCAATAAATGAATAAAGGACAACTCATGAGCTGAGGCTGGAGATTCGAGAGAGGTCAGATGATCCAGGGCTCATAAGTCAGGTTATGGGATTTCGATCTCACCCTAAATACAATGGCAAATCGCCGAAGGTTTTGATTGGAGAATGATGTGATCTCATTTACATTATAAGTTTATAATTTATAACAAGAGTGATAACCGGAGGAAGTAGAGAGGAGGCAGGAACCCAAAGTTGTTGGTGGCTCTGGTCAGGATGGTGGTTGTGAAGCTAGAACCAGATGGAATAGTGTCAAACTGGTGTGGTGCCATGGATGCCAGCAGGAGAGATTGTCTTAGAGATGGAAGTTGTTATGACTGTTCCCTGAAGATAAAGAGACTATGAACAAAAGAAGTCTCATTGCATTTAATGACATGGAAGTCCCTGCTAACCTCAGCAGAGAGAAAGAAACAATAAAGCGACTCACGGAAGACAGGGTCTCAGGAAACCAGCCTGACAATACCTGGGAAACCAGTAGTGTGGATAGGTTTGAGAAGAGATGGCAATGGTTTTTAAATCAAAGGTGTATTGATCTCACATGGAAGGTGGAGGAAAACAGCTGGCATACAAACCCTATTCCCTCCCTATGCCATCTTACAAACAACCCTCAGCCCAATTCCACTCTTAATTTTCAGCAAAATGCCCTTGAGAAACAGGAAGTAGGTTAACCTTCCCTAAGTAACTCATTCTGCTGTTTAACCCCAGCTTTACGAACTAATGCCCTTAAATCCTAGGTAAATCCTCCACACCGCAGGCTATTTTAGGACCATAATCTCTTCTCACTGCATGATCAAACCAACTATCTTCAAATACAGTCAACTTTTGTTCTGCCTCTCCAGTACATTGAATATAAAAGTTGAAATAAGAGTCTGAAAGGGTAATTACATGTGATTTTATTTCTTTGTCACTAATTTCAAAAGTCCACATAAACCATAAATTCGCTGTGTCTTTGCAAATGTTATATTGTATTGCTTCTAACCTTTTTTCTTTTTTATTTTTTTTTAAGAGAGAGGGATTGATGTGGGGGGAGGGCAGAGGAAAAGAGAGAATCTTAAGGAGACTCCACACCCAGAACAGAGCCTGATGTAGGGCTCGATTTCACAACCCTGAGATCATGACCTGAGCCGAAATCAAGAGTTGAACGCTTAACCAACTGAGCCACCCATTACTTACACCCATTGCTTACGATCTCTTTAATTGCTGTGTTGTTCAAATACTCTTCCCTAAGTTTTCTGAATCTGCCTACATATCTCATTTGAAAGTTAGTCTCAGATTATACTTTCTTATAATCTCCAATCATCTCCTTGAGTTTTGATGTTACTTAACTCCTAGTTTTTCAGAAAATAAAAAAAGACAATCTACAGTAAGCTATGATAGAAGTGCTCTGACATCACTGACCAGTATACTCTTGTATTTTACTTTCCTCATCCATATTTTTGGGGGCATATTTGTATTTGTAACTTCCAAATTTTGCCATGTTAGGAAGCTCCACACAAATTAATTTGCTTCCCAATTAGAAGGTTCAATCATGTAAAAAGGAAGATATTTTCAATACCTACAACACTTAAATGGTTGGAATTAAATAAGAGTAACACATGTCCTCTATCCTAGTCATTCCTGTGCCTGCCACAGATTAGGTGCTTAATAAATACATGCAGAATGAATAAATGAGTGAATGAGAGCATTTCACATTTTGGCAGAATATGTGGTGGTTTCTTAATCATAGGAAACAAACTTGAGGGTTTCTGGAGAGGAGGCGGGTGGGGGGATCGGGTAACTGGGTGATGAACAGTAAGGAGGGCACGTGATGAGCGCTGGGTGTTATATAAGACTGATAAATCACTGACCTCTACCTCTGAAACTAATAATACATTATATGTTAATTAATTGAATTTAAATTAAAAACTAAAAATTTAAAAATTAAAAAAAAAGGAAAAGAATTGTGATGGTTTAAATATTCTGATATTGGGGGCATCTGGGTGGTTCAGTCAGTTAAGCGTCTGCCTTTGGCTCGGGTCATGATCTCAGGTCTTGGGATTGAGCCCCATGTTGAGCGGGATGGGGGGTGTCCAGCTCAACAGGGAACCTGCTTCTCCCTCTCTTTGCCTCCCACTTGTGCTCTCTTGCTATCTCTCTCTCTTTCAAATAAATAAATAAAATATTAAATAAATATTCTGATATTGAAGGGGAAAGGAAATTACTATGTGCATTTAGAAGTAATTTGTTCATGTCAGTGCTATCCTATAGAAATTTCTAAGATGATAGCAGTGTTATATACATTTTGTTGTTCAGTATGGTTTCCATTAGCCACATGCAGCTACTGAGCACTTGATATGTGGCTTATGCATCTAAGGAGCTGAACTTTTTTAAAATTTTAATTAACTTAAATTTAAATAGCCACATATGGCTACAATAGAAGACAGTGCAGGGGCACCTGGGTGGCTCAGTTGGTTAAGCATCTCTTGGTTTCCCCTTGGGTCATGATCTCAGTATCATGAGATTGAGCCTTATGAAGGGCTGTGTGCAGAGTCAGCTTATCCCTCTCCCTCTGCTCCTCATCCCTGCTGTCTCTCTCTCTCTCTCTCTCTCTCATAAATAAATAAAATCTTAAATTAAAAAAAAGATGAAGATAATGTAGCTTTAAATGAAT
Source organism: Canis aureus (assembly GCF_053574225.1). Classification (NCBI taxonomy): domain Eukaryota; kingdom Metazoa; phylum Chordata; class Mammalia; order Carnivora; family Canidae; genus Canis; species Canis aureus. The sequence continues at coordinate 13,927,642 of NC_135613.1, read as the reverse complement.
CTGTACATGTTTGGTACAGATAAAGTATTTCTGTCCCTTTAAAAACTAAAAGAATTTCCTGATATGTCCCATACAATGTCAGAAAGAAACTAATTCAAATACCAGTTTTGGATGTTTATACCAATTTTAAACATCAATGTCAAAGAGTCAAGTTAGCTAAACAAACACAGCCTGTGATGGTACCCACCTCACACTCCTTCCCCTCAGTGGTTGGAAATAGACTTTAGGATTGACTGTGTTCACAAAATGTTTCTACAATCTCTAGAGCTGAATTTTATTAGTTTCAGTGTAGCCATCTCCTGTGTGCCTGGCACAGAGTAGAGAGTTAGTATCCAGTGAATGCATATTCAGCAAGGCAGACAGGCTGCTTTTTTCATTTAGGTACCAGTCAGTGTCTGCAGCACATAGTCAAATATCACACATACACAGACAGATCCATAATTAGAGCTTTACCAATAATGCGGCTTTAACCTGGGCAATACAAGCTTAAACTTGTGGTCCCTATGTCGCCGTTTGTGTTGTTAGCCTCTCTGAGTCTCAAAAGTATCACTGTTTGGACTCTATCAAATCCCCACTCTTCATCAACAATCTTAAGCTGTATTTGTTTGAGAATAACCAATGGATGATGATGTTGATTAAATTCTCCTTCTTGGTCTGATCATTGCAAATGTATGTTACAGGCATTTGACTAACTACAGTGTGTTCTTATTAAGTAAAAATAATAATAATACTGAAATATAAAAGCCCCTTGGTCTACATAAAAAATTAAAGATCTTGGCTTAAGTCATAATTAAAAAGGAATTATGTACAAAATTAAGACTGAATGATGAAATTAAACCCTTGCAGGCCACCCCCCATGTGTTACAAGGAACACTTGAGCAAGTTGAGAACCTACTTTAAAATTAGGAACCATATGTTCACACTGGAGGATGCCCCCACTCCTCACCACACCCACCTTAGGTCAGATCAGACCCAAATTAGAATTCCTGTGTTGAACATTGTTTAAGCTAATTTGAAATGTAATTGCATAATCACATCAATATAGTCAAAGAAATGTGGTTTTTATAGACAAGGTATAATCATTTTCTAATTACCAATTAAGAACTCTCCGTGGTTTATTAGGAAATAAAAGCTTAGAATAGCTTGGTGAATTACAGTATGTGAATTAACCCAGTTGCCCTCTGGAGCTCTTCTGGTGACAGAAATACAAATAATGCACTGTGAAACCGTAGCTCTAATTTGTATCCTGAAACCAAAATTCATGCCCCCATGCTTTACACCTTCTTCCTCTTCACTACCAGTTTCTGTAATCCAAGTTCCAGGGGAGAATGATATTGATTCCAGTGACTCTGAGCAGTTGCTTTGTTGTAACTGCCAGTGAAAGACCAATCTTTGCAAATACAAATTACCCGAACGTGGTCCATTTGTACAATGAGGTTTAAGGTACAGCTCAGAGTTTCCAAGCAGCCAGTCTAAGTAGGTGCCTATATCAAGATAGTCCAGGGACACAGCATATGCAGTCAGAACATCTGGGTTCTAGCCCTGCTCTCGTTCTGATCACTGAACCCCAGGCTCCTTATGCACAAAATCAGAATTACCCCACAATTACCAGGTTAGAAGGGCAAACAGATGAAATCAAGTAGGTGGAAGTGCTCTGTGAGTCTCACTAGGTACATGAAATTAAATAATTTAAGTTAGTCTTTGAGAAGAATTATCTTATAATGACAGAAGTCCTTTCTCTAGGCATCAGGATGCTCAATGGCCTGCTAAACAACCATGAACTGCAAAACAGCTGCTGAGAGCATGGTGGGTCTACTTCCTTAGGCCTGGAAAGCTCTGTAAGAGAACTCTCTCTGCCTTCAGAGTTTCCAACCTAGGCCTCTAACCTGCCACTTCTGAGTTTCAAAATCTGCCCTAAAAATATTTTTTTTTTAAAGATTTTATTTTATTCATGAGAGACAGAGAGAGAGAGGCAGAGACAGAGGCAGAGGGAGAAGCGGGCTCCCTGCAAGGAGCCCGATGCGGGACTCAATCCCAGGAGCCACATAGGCACCTCTGCCCTAAAAATATTGCTGGAAAGACCAGCTTGGTGTTTTCTCCCAAATTGGAATTTTAATTCCCTATGCCCGTCAGGAGTACAGTACAGTACATTTCACTCTACCTCTGAAAATATTTTGACCAAGATCCGTAGCTTCTGTTACATATCAAAACCAGGGATCCCTGGGTGGCGCAGCGGTTTGGCGCCTGCCTTTGGCCCAGGGCGCGATCCTGGAGACCTGGGATCGAATCCCACATCAGGCTCCCGGTGCATGGAGCCTGCTTCTCCCTCTGCCTGTGTCTCTGCCTCTCTCTCTCTCTCTCTCTCTGTGACTATCATAAATAAATGAAAATTTAAAAAAAATATATCAAAACCAGCTCAAATTTTCCATGAAAAAAAAAAAAAAATCCCCACTATTGGTATTGTTATGTGGGTCCTTCATGACCAGGAAAAGTTTTGCTGGTTACTCTTTTCTCCAAGATAGCATTTCTGCCTGTGCAAGCTCCCAGTTCACACTCAGAATCAGGAAATACTTATCTCACAAATTTAAGGGGAAAAAAGGCAGAGATCACTACCCTCACCTCTGGTAATTCTTTCCTCCCATGAATTGTGTTTCATCTAATTCCCTGTGCTTTTACAACTCTCTGATATCTTCAATATATTTTTTTAATTAGGATTTTGGGGGGAGAGGAGGCAATAGGCACACTTGCCTATGTCCTTCCTGGTAGTGGAAGTCATGTCAACCTCTTTTAATTCTGGTCTGATATATTTTGTATGTATTCCTTAAGTAATTTCAAAATGAAACCTTGTTTTTATTTAAACTTGGGAATCCAATTTTCTAATACATGGCATATTTAACCTTGAATCCTAATTGGTGTTTTTGCAGGAAATTTTGTTATTTCAACATTCTCTCTACTCCAGAGAAACTTGTACCAGAAGGGTTTAGTTTTGTTCTTATACCACAGAAAATGACCATTCATGGGATTACCTAAAAGCTTCTTTTTGACATTGCCTTAGAGAAGATATTAATCATAGAATTATCTTGAGGTCATAAGATACCTATTCCATAGAAATGAGAATAAAATTGTTATGTGTAAATAACATGTTCAATTTTATATGAACATGTTCTATTAAATATTGCGTGGTAATTCCCTCCATGTCTCTAATAAAGAAATGTAAGTAAAATGGGACGCCTGGGTGGCTCAGTGGTTGAGCATCTCCCTCTGCCTATGTCTCTGCCTCTCTGTCTCTGTTTCTCATGAATAAATAAATAAAATATTTAAAAAAAGAAAGAGAGAGAGAGCCAGAGAGAGAGAGAGATGTAAGTAAACTGCCAAAGAGTATAACATTACCTGGTGAAAACATTATCAAATAAAATTAACCTAGATTTCAAGGATTGTCTTTAGAGTTCTGGCTCCTACCTCTATTTGACTCAATAAATGTCTTCCCCTCCCCATATTAATGATTCGATCCTTCTAGTTTGGATAAGTGATGTGTTATGGTCCAGCCCCTTCAAATTGTTAATTCCAAAGCTCCAAGTATGATCAGCAAAAGGAAAAGATAAGGAGAGAAGTACAGGCTTGAACTCTGTAACAAGGCAGTCCATTACCTGGTAAGATCCTGAAACAGCAAGAACACTAGTCAAGGTGTATTTGCCACCCATTGAGAACAATTAAAAATTTACTAATTTGCAAAGAGTGACTTATAAAAAGAATCCCTCCTCTTTCATGTCAGGAGTATATTTGAATAATCCACACGAGTCACTGTCAGATGCCCCATGGGCAGGTACACAAAAGGAACCTCAAACAGTTGCAGACACACAGGTTAACTAAGGGCACTGCTTGAACAGCCTCAAGTGCTGTGTTCAGTACAACTATTTATTTAATGAGATAAAATAAATTTCAGGTCATGATAAAAAAAATAATACTCTTCACTTTGTATTATCTAGGAAATTGCTTGTGGAAATAGCACAGAAAGAAACCAGATAACACAGGTTTTAATTCCAGCTTTATCAATAGCTAACTGTGTGAATGTTAGCAAGTCTGGATTTTTTTTTTTTTAAGTCTGTATTTACTTGTCAGTAAAAGGGGAATAACATACACATTCCCTATTTACCGTATGACATGCAAGTGAGCGCAAATCTGAAAGTCTATGAACCACTCACCGGTGCACACAAATAACATGTTAACACAAGAGGAATTAGTTATTTTTGTAGAACTGTTGACCTGTCCAAAACAAAGCCATTTTTATTTTTGTTGATTTTTCCTCCTCTACCACAAATATATGGGTAGAAATAAAATCCAATGGAATATAGAGATTTTTTTTAATGGGTTTGGTCACTCTTGCCAGTTCCTCTTTTCCTAGTAGAGAGAGTTCCCTTGACCAATACCTGGATTTAGATATTTCACTACTGGCAAAATAACTCATTATCAGGTAACTCTAGATGAACTGTGTGTAAATATGTTCACACCAAGAGTGTTGGGCTGCTTTACGGTATCATCAATTCTACCTAAAGTACTTATAGAAACATGCATGCGTTAGTCTTTGTCAGAATAACAACAACAACAACCAGATGGCAATATTGAGAAGGTAAGAGAAGTGAGGTGTATGCAGCTTAAAAAACAGAGGCTGTTTTCGTGCAAGCTTGTAAAAAAAGGTATAGTAGAACAACAAAGGTGAGGCCTGGGAAAAAACATGGCATCAGTACCAGACCAGGGGTTTACATGAGGACCGATGTGTTTTTACTTTTAGGTTCTGCTAACAACTGGCATGAATTACTTTAGGGTAGAGTTCAACTCATAAAAACCTAGTACATCTTTCCCTCTAAGAGAATTATTGAAGTTTTACTGAAAACTTTGCCTGTTCCTATCACGCTAGCTATTACGTCTTTAGAGTCCCAGGCCTAGAAGTGAAGCAAAACAGTTTGTACGGAAAAATAATTTTGCTATTATGCAAGAAGATAAAAAGTAAATTCATATGGTTTTACACTGATTTATGTACTGAGTCAGGCTTTACAGCTATATCTTATTCCTCTCCTCTAAGCCTTAGAAACTAGAACTGTCCTTCTGGTTTTGCTTTGGGAGCAGTGTGTGTAACTTCCTAGTGGATGAACTGACCTGCTGGTTTCATCTTTCCAGCAGGAACTCTGTATGAATGAAAAGTAAATTCTTGCTCTTTTAGGCCATTGGAATTTGGGGATTGTCTAGCATTTGATTGGTTCTCAAGGGGGTTACTGCAGAAAACCTTAAAATATAAGTGCTAGCATAGCATTGGCTTAAAGAAGCAGCAGTAACAGGCACCAGTTGGTTAAGCATCTGCCTTCGGCCTAGGTTATGACCCCAGGGTTTGGGATCGAGTCCCACATCGGGCTCTCTGCTCAGTGAGGAGTCTGCTTCTCCCTCTGCCCTTCTCCCCTGCTCATGATCACTCTCTCAAATAAATTTTTAAAAATCTTTTTAAAAAAAGAAGGAACAATAAGGAAAATCATATTACAAGCTGGAAATATGGCAAACCATGTTACAAAGTAACAGGGTATTTGGTAAACTATCATGTCTGATAACCTTTGAGAGAGTTCATGTGCCTAATCACATGGTAGTTGTATAGGAAGTAATTAGACAACAGAATGTTAATAGCATGAGTTGGTTATTATTGGATGCATTTGACAAAGTGTTTCAAGAGAGATTAGCTGAAAAAAGAATTTCCATTTGTAAGCAGGAATAAAAAGGAAAAGAGTTCAAAAATTCTAGGATTTGCAAAGTCAGAACAGACAACAGCACCCCATCCCCAGTAGTGAAAGATTACTGGTTTTTCCCTCATCCCTATATAAAGCCATCTTTTTCCCACATTGATTTAAAAGCCACATTTCACATGGTTGATCATTCCTTCAAAACACCTCCTTCATTTGGCTTCCAGGTCATCCCACTTTCTATGTTTCCTTCTTCCTCATTGATCACTCTTCTAAATTTCCTCTATGGTTCTTCCTGTCACCCTAACCTCTGAACACTGTAGGGCCACTAGGCTTTGTCCAAGGGGATCTTCTATATCTATATGTACGCTCCCTCCTTGGAGCTCTCTCAGGGCTTTCCAATACCACATGTACATTGACAATTCCCAACTTTCTGCCCCAAATTCTAGCTGTCTACTTGACATTTCTGCTAGGATTACAAATAGCCATCTCAGACTTTCTGTCTCCAAAATTGAACGCATATCCCCCCAAAACAAACACCAAATCTTCAAACCTGATGTCCTAATTAGCTTCTCATTTTAGTAAGTGGAAATCCCATTCCTCTAATTTTAATGCTATAAACTTCCTTGGAGTGACCCTGCAACAACAGGCTGCAGCCCATTTGGTCTTTGATTTCTTTATAAACTCAATATGGAGGCTAGAATCAATAACACCTAAAAATACCTAATTTTCTTTCCAGGACTAAAGAATAAGGTATTTGTATTTATATTCCAAAACTGGCTTCAGAATTCAATACAAAGATAGACATTTGCACCCTTAAGCAAATATCACTCTTTGGATCACCTTAAATATGTCACAGGGCCTGCATTTGGCTGAACAAATCAGCTATTAATGACCTTGCTCTTTCTACCGTGTATTCTCCTGACACCAGGAAAATTATTCTTCCTACTATTTTAAGATTCCCTGCACTCATGTTTTAAAATGTTTTTGCAAATTCCCCTGTACTAGTTTTAAGATTAGATTTCTATTTCAGAATTCATATTGCAGTTTAAGGAAAACTAAATCCTCTTACAAATCATGTGTCAACAGCCTGAATACCATCATGGCTGAATGTAACCAACTTAGGAAGATAAGTGAGTATACGCTCCTAGAAACTAGTAACACAGCTACAGCATCCAGGATGATACACTCTGATAGACAGGTACTTAACATTACTTAAAAGATCTCAATCTGAAATCTTATCTCGTTTGCTAATGGACTCCCACACAATAAAATAGGAAACAGAATTTGGGACTAAAGGAGACATTTTAGTCACTGCTTCTCTTGCTATTCCAAATAGATTTTCTTCCATGTTCCCAGCTCAGTATATGTTTTAGTTTCATGTACTTGGGTATCAGTAAGTCCAAACTCAAGTGCATTTTTCATCAGCTATGACACTACCTACAGATACCCAGGTTTCATTTAGAGTTAACCACCCAAGCAGACCAAGCCAGAGTCCATCCAGTTATGTCAGCCATCCTGCATATAAATCCCCCTTTATACACTGTTTGCCATGAACACTGCTGTGCTGGAATCAGTGACCTAGAAATGCACATCCACTGCAAGCAAGTTGAAATAAACAAACCTCACTTGCACCCTGTAGTTGTGGTGGTATGTGCCCAATATACTCAGTGCCTAAAAAGAAAATGCAATGTGAATATCCATTTGTCCCAATTCTGGGCTCCATTAGGGTAATTATAAATCAGTGCCCCTGGTGTGAATGGAATACATGATGTTCAGAATGATGTTCATTTTGGAGAACCATTATATTCATTTGTAACCACCCCATCCACATAAAGAAAAAACATCCTTCCTCTCATTAGACTGGGAAAACGACCCATCAAACTCTCTCCCAGTTGAACTAGGGGAAACATTTTACTCCTAATACACTGTCTTGGTGTTTCCACCTTTAAAGCTCAAACATTTTCCTGTGATGTGCACTCATGCACTGCTGACATCCACCTCCTTGTGTATCCCTTTGTCGTATCAGGGTCGTGGCAGCTAACCTTTTAAGCCATCTATATAGAGCTGCAGCAAGCTTGCAGAAGCAAACCAATGCAGCTGGTAAACAGGGATTGAGAAGTTCATTTTCTGTGAGCCAGTGAAATCCATTTAGTGCTTTATTTCCCTTTTTCCCTGTCCTCAATCGTTTATTTTACCTATCAAACACAAACTAGTGTGTTGCTTTTCTCCGGCCACTAGCAGGAAGTTAGTTAACATTTAAGCTACTACGTTATTCCCTGCCTGCCACCTAATCTGTAATGATGGATCTCAGCAAAATCAACTCTGGGAATTTTACTAGATGTCTAGGGATGAACCATCACCTATCACCTTTCTCCAAGTGTTTGTCTTTTTGGTTTTATAGCCAAGCTAATCCCCAAAGGAAAACTCTTTCGGTAATGGATGGGCTTGTCCCATGGACCCAGTAGTATGCTACAGCATGTTAAAGACGTTAAACCATTGGCTTTTTAAATTATGATTTAATCTTATTCATATGAAGATACTTCCCAGATTGATTCTAGTTTCTTAAAGATACTTAGTCATTTTATTCCCATATTGTCTTCTTTAGAAGAGCATTGATTAGGGGTTACATAAATATTGAAAAAATGAAGGCATGAGTAAATAAGCAAACAAATTGTGTGTCTTTGATGACTTCTAGGATGCTCTATTCATGTTTTCTTTAGGAATACTCTGCTTTACTCACTGATTGTGAGTGTGACTGTGTGTACATACATAGATACATGTAAATTGTTTCCTTTTTTATGTAAATTTTTTCCTATTTATACCTCCTCTACTATAGTTTGGTTCTAAACTGCAAGACTACCTGTATATCTTTTTTTTTTAAGATTTTATTTATTTATTCATGAGAGACACACAGAGAGAGGCAGAGACATAGAGGGAGAAGCAAGCTCCATGCAGGGATCCCAATGAGGCACTCGATCCTGGGACTCCAGGATCGCTATCTGAGCTAAAGGCAGATGCTCAACCACTGAGCCACCCAGGTGCCCCGAGACTGCCTGCATCTTATCTTGAATGACAACTTGCCATCCTCCTCATCCTGGGTCCAAGCTGACCCTCACTACAATCTCTGCTCAGCTTCTTGATGGTTTCCAAAAGCCCGTAGACACCACATTCTGGACAACTGGAGATTCAAGCAAAGTATAACATGAGCTTAGCTGATAAGGGGGAAGAGCACATTGATAAGAGGGAAAGATGGCTGAAAATTTGTATATGATATGCAGCCATCGTGAGAATAATATTTTTCCATTGTATAGTCTTTGTATCCCCAAATTATTTTTGTAGATATCAATTAATTAAAGCTCACAGTGTTCTGAGTCATATCACGTGATTTAGTTTGTGCTATCTCGACGATTGTCATATGAATCAGATACTGGAGTTCCACTGGCCGTATTTCTGAAGTAATTTGGGCCACGTCTCAATTTCCCATTTCCAGAATTTTTTTCCCTATTAATAAAAAACAATACATCACAAGAGTAGAGTGGGCAGAGGGGACACACTTCCATTCTGCATGTGTTGAAACAGGATTCAAAGTTCTTTAAAGCAATCAGAAAAGACAAAGTTCTCGGCCAACCAGATATGAAAATCTTAAAACTTTTTTTTCTCAAACAAATAGAAAAGCCTCCTTTTCTTAAGATGCAAGGAAAGGAATATAAAGTGAATTGTTGATTCTACTGTATGGATAAGTGTGCCATAAGAACAATTATACATAAACTTCCAAATGTCTTGCTCCTCCCACCATGCAAAAACCCCATTTAATTAAAGTTTCTGTCTTTGATTTTTAAATATATATTTTTTTAGTAATAGAAACATGAACCCAACAAATAAATAGCCACATTTGGATGACTTGAGTGTGTTTGGAATGTTGAGAATCTATTTACATTTTAATAAGATATTTCCTCAGTGCAGGTCTTAGATAAATCTCCATAGAGATGAGGCTAGGACACAGAATTATGAAGAAAGAGGCGCCCTTGACAATTTGGAGAAAAGGAAAGATAAGCAGAGTGGTGTTTAATAGAAACAGATGTGGATGTAATCCCTTTAGGAAGAAAAAATCTGTACAAATATAACATAAGAGGAGGAGAAATGGCTTTAGTCAGATATAATGGAAAAACCTGGGGAGCTTTGAGAACTCAAGCTAAGAATGAGTTCATGACTCAGACTCTCTTCTAATTCACAGCCCAACAACTGGTGCGTTATGAGGATAACATGAAGAAAGACATGGTGTTAAGTGCAATATGTTGTATATAAGAAAGATTAACAGGAGTTTTTGAAAGTGGCAATGGAAGGCTGAAGGAAGGATCCGTCAACCTAAAAATGTATAAATCATATTTACATAGTCACAGATATGTAGGCCGGTCGGCACATCTCCAACAGATGACCAGTAACACTTGTTTTCTATCCCAGCAGGAAGGATTTGAGTTAACTTTAAGGAAAATCTATTGACTAAAGGTTGAACATTAAAATATATTAATGGAAGTCAGAGAATTCTATTAACCCCATTTTTTAAAAAATGACCATCTATTTAGTTCTGCAATGCTTGGCCTAGCTTCCAGGAGTATAAAATTGACCTAGAGTTACAGTCCCACCACCAGCTGATAGATGGCTAATGGTTAAAGAAGGAGATTTTGTGGAGAAGCTGAGGAAATGAACATGTGTCCCAGTACACACTGAGCCAGAACAGTCCCCTCACTCTTCAAGGGTATTCTCTCTCCCCCTGAGAAAATATTTCCCTTCCTTGTGCTTTATGTTGTCCTCAATCTTAAGGAATTGAGATTATTTTTTAATAGGAATAGCCCTTAACAGTGACTCCTCCAATTTGCTCTGGGAAGAAGGAGATGAGCAGAGATGCTGCCAAGGAAAACCTTTACCTGGGGAGGAGTGAGAGGCACCAGTATGTAAATTTTCTTTTCTAAAGGTAAAGAAGAAAAAGTAGCAATTCTGACTCCTCTAAATCTTGACCTTTTAGCCCCACGTCTCTGGCAAGAACTTGAACAGAATTCTAAATACAGCTCTCTCCAGGCTGAACAACGTCACTGATGGCTATGACACACACAAAAAATGTGTACAGCATCATGGTGAATCAGCTAATCTCAGTGACTCAACTAATCTAAGACTGTGCTTGCTTTAAATAACTCTCCTTAAGGTTAAGTAAAATTTCTCAACCAATAAATTTATTCTACATGGTTGTGGCCAGAATGCAGTGCAAAAGCAACATCCCTCAGCTAAATGCAGTTGCAGAGAGAGCAACCCAGCTGCACAAGGTGGGGTATATCCTCCATCTGAATCCAGCAGCAAGCCATGCCTTCTGCCTCTTAATGCAGGCACAGTGAGAAAAGATTATTTGGAGGAGAAGGACAATTGCTGGGCCAAGCAAACTAAAATGTTCCCTGAACTAACAAGGAAACAAGAAAGGATCAGCATTTTGTGATACATGTTTTAGATGAGAAAACAAGTTAGTACACAATTTAACAATCATTACACAGATTCAGAGTAAATTCTCCACACGTGACAATTATTACCATGATTAATATCGTAGAAAGGTTCAGAAACCCTAAGGAAATTATTTCAACATCATAACATTTTGCATGTAAAGTTTTACCCAAGCTTTTAAAAATATATAGTGGATGTTATCTATTATAAAGTGAGGTACGGTTACCTGAGGCACACCAAACCAGGCAAAGAGCAACTTTTCTAGAATCTGTATTAACAGAGATTATCTCTGTCATATGATTTGTTTCTTAAGTATTCTGAATTGCTTTGAACAGGTCTTCATATTTCCATGGTAGTTTATTTAAGTATGGATCTCTGCTGTGCCTAGCACTTCGCTGATTATCATGAGCAGTTGTAGGCAAAGCAAATAGCTTTTAAGATAAGGGTCTGCCCACTAGAGCCTAGATGAGGACCACACACACACACACACACACACACACACACACACAACACACACCTGCTGTGTGGGGATCCTATGTAGTAGTGCCGATGTATTATCACTAGTTTTGCCTGGAGGGAGGGGTGTAGAAACGGAAAAAGCTTCCTTAATTAAGTACTTTGGAAAACAAAAGGCAGGGTGTGTGGTGAAAGAAAAGAGAACAGTCAGAGGAGACTTCTGGGACTGGAAGCAGGAGCTGCTGCCCTAGTGGAGGAGGTAACAAGGTTGGATTTTGGAAAACCTCAGTTAGTGGTTGGACAAGGAACTCTACCCAGAAGCCTGACACTGCCATTCTCTGCTCCACAGAAAGCTTCAGCTGGGAGCAGAGGTTCCTGCAAGGGGAGGGGTGCCTGAAAGCATGAGAGTGTCAGCTCAAGGGGGTTATTATCTCACAAAAGGAGACATTGCGGCATCATCATTGCTACCACGTAAAGAGAATCTGCTTCATGTTTACACAGCTAGGAAAATCTAAAAACTTAACAGTTGACTGCATATGTGCAATAATGCACCTTCAATTGGCCTATTCAAGAAACTATCATTTCCATTTGCACCTCTTTTCCTTTCCTTCCTCTCCATTTCCAACAGCAATCTCATTCTGAAGCTCACCCCAGAACAAGAGCGGTGCCGAGCAGACGTGCCTGATTTGTATTCTCCACAGAGCTTGTGGGAAAGTGGCCAGAATGATTGAAACTTATTAAATACCAGTTGTGGTCTTTAGAAATCATCAGGGAAAACATCACACATGAAATTATCACCAAATATTTCAATTTAGTGACAAGTACCGGCTTCCCATCAAAATGGATTTTCCCTCCCTAGAAGGATACTTAAACCAGGATTCCTAATTCATATTCATCTTTCCTCAAAAACAAGTTGATCTTGAGCAGTGCTGAACAGGTGGGAAAGGACCTTTGATAGGGGCAAGCTCCTTCCTGTCCTCCTTCCCCAACCCCTCAGGGGAGAGCTGAGTGAGTGCCACGTTGCCAAGCAACTCTGAAAAGGCTTTTGAATCTCATCAATTAAAATAATTAATTAAATTACTCTAAAGGGCACTTGCACTATGTGAACAGACCCTGTCCAACCGAGGCAGGAGAAATATTCACAAACAATACCAGGTCACAGCATGAAGACCAATCACAGGAGGAGCTGGGTAGAGAGTTTACATGGGCAAGATTTCCTGACACTTGCAACATAGAAATTGAGGGCATTATGCTAAATGAGATAAGTCAGACAGAGCAAGGCAAATGCTGTATGATCTCACTTGTGGAATCTAAAAAACCTGAACTCATAAAAACAGAGTAGAATGATGGATGTGGGATGGGAAAACTGGGGAGATGTTTAGGGTACGGACATGCAACTAGTAGATCATTAAGTCCTGGAGATCTAACGCATAGCATAGAGACTATGGTCAGCAATACTGTATTATAAACTTCAAACTTGCTAAGAGACTAGATCTGAATTATTCTCACCACAAAAAAAAAAATGATAATTACATGATGTGATAAAGGTGTTAGCTAACAGTACACTGGTAATCATATGGCAACTTATAAATGTACCAAATCAACACATTGTATACCTTCAATTCATACAATGTTACATGTGGATTATACTTCAATTTTTTACATTTTAAGATAAAAAAATAAAAGAGACAGAGAACCAAAGGAGTATGAAAAAACATGAATGCCACACATAGATATTTCATACCAGACTGAATTCTCCTAAAAGTGTCACATTCGGGGGGGGAGTATCATCTTGTAAGAACTTGTAAGAACTCAGATATCTGATTATTTCTGAAAGTTCCTCAGCTTTGCCATTTCTCAGCAAATAGTCTGAGTAGACCTTAAGAAGCCTGAACGGACAGGAAGAGTGCGGCTTCTCTGTGCACCCCTCTCCCCATCACTTCTGTCCTTTTGTTTGAATTCAGCGAGTGTGTGCTTTCTGCTGTTATTGTGTTTTATTGGGTTTTCATGAGTACTTTCTTTTTTGCTTTTTTTAAAAGATTTTCTTTATTTATTCATGAGAGACACATAGAGAGAGGCAGGGACACAGGCAGAGGGAGAAGCAGACTCCCTGCGGGGACCCCTAAATGCAGGACTCGATCCCAGGATTGCAGCATCACAACCTGAACCAAAGGCAGATGCTCAACCACTGAACCACCCAGGCGCCCCCTCTCTTTTTCACTTTATTCAATTAAAGTAAATGTATGTTAAAATACTTCCCTAAAACAAGCAGAATCAGGTGTTTTAGTTTCTGTTTACGTCACTGTCAGTAAGTAATTACCATCATTTTGTCCATCGATTTTGCTCATGTTTTGGCACCTTTCATTTTTGTGTGGATTCAATTTCCCATCAGCTATCATTTCTATTACACTTGAAGAATTTCCTTTAACATTTCTTAGAGCGCACATCTGCTGGTGACAAATCACATACGTATTTATTTTTCTGAAAAAGCCTTTATTTTGCCTTCATTTTTTTAATATTTTGGGGTGTATTTAACATTCTAAGTGATAGGGCTTTTTCCTTTCTTCTTAAGACTCTGTAGATAGAATTCCATTGTCCTCTGATTTGCATACTATTGAGGACACATCTGAAATTATTCTTATCTTTATTGCCCAATATGTAATGTATCTTTTATCTCCAATTGCTTTTAAGATCTTTTTTAATCAATGATTTTCAGAAATTTTATTATGATGGGACTCCATCTGTTTTTTTTTTTGTTGGTTTTTTTTTTTTTTGTATTTATCCCGTTCAGTTGGGTTCACTGAACCTTTTAGATCTGTGGGTTTATAGAGTTCGTTAATTTTGGAAATTTTTCAGCCATTATTTGTTCATAAATTCTTTCTGATCCCATGTTTTCTGGGACACCAACTGAATATAAATTAGACCCATTTGATATTGTCTACAAATCACCAGATCTCTGGGGGTATTTTTATGTTTACTCAGCTTCATTTGTATAAATCCTTTTGTACATCTTCAGATTCACTGAGTTTTCCTTTTTCAATGGCTGCTCTTTGTCCTTCCAGTAAAATCTTCACTTTGTATATTGTACTTTTATGTTCACTGGTTCATGGTTTATTTTTATATCCTCCATTCCTGTCCTAATTATGTGTAAAGTGAAGATTTTAAACATAATGATTATTTTAAACACAATTTAAAATAACCATTGTAAAGTCCTTAAGCTAATTCTTTCACCTTTGCTATTTCTAAGTACATGTCTATTGCCTGATTTTCTCTGTTAACTATAATGATATATATGTATGCATGTGCATATGTACATATATATAAAATATATGTAGCTATATATTTTATTATTAACTTTTACATATTTATTTTATTATATATATTTGCTTATGCATGTCTTATAATTGTATATTAGATTTAATGTATTATGTTGTTATCAGGTTTTGCCTCTTTTTTTAAGGTTTTATTTATTTATTCATAAGAGACACAGGGAGAGAGGCAGAGACATAGGCAGAGGGAGAAGCAGGCTCCATGCAGGGAGTCCGATGCAGGACTCGCTCCTAGGACTCCAGGATCACACCTGAGCCAAAGGCGATGCTCAACCACTGAGCCACCCAGGCATCCCAAGGTTTTGCCTTTCTTTAGAGAATACTGAAATTCATTTTGGCAGTTAAGTAACTTTCAGATCAGCTTATTTTTAAAGCTTTATGGGGTCTAGATTAGAATTATTATTATTAGAATTGTTAAAATAAGTATTAGAATTTTTATTAGTTTGGCCTCATTGCTAAAGGCTGACCTTCCAGCTGTCTCTGTTAACTAACCAGCCAGGTTCAATGGAACTATCTCCCAGCCATGGGTGAGTTCTGGAAGTGGTGGAGCTTGTAGTTCGACTGTTCATGCTGCTTCATGGCGCTTTACATCCTACATAGGTAAAGCCTAGTATTCAGGGACAGATTCAAAAGGACCCCTGTTCTGATCTCTGGAGCTATTTTCTGCATGACTCCCTCTTCTGGAACACCCTGGGCCTGCAAATTCCACCCACTTCATCCTCCCCAGACTCTACTCTGCCTGGTTTATCTTTTCTTGTGCACAAAGCATCGCCAAGTGGTTGTAGTCAGATCATAAGGCTCACCTCATTTCCTACCCCTTTCCCTGGATCACAGATCTTGGCTGCCTATTGCCCAATTTCCAAAAACCATTGTTTCATATGTTTTTCCAGTTCTTAAATTCATTTTAGCAAGAAGACAAACCTAGTACCAGTTGCTTTAGCCATGGCAAGAAGTAGAAAATCTACAATTTCAGTGGCTAAGGAATACCAGACAACTGGAATGGATACATCTCACTCAGGGTCTCTCATGAGCTTGCAGCTAATGTGAAATGTTCACCAAGACTACAATAATATGAAAGCTCAAATGGTGCTGGACAATGAACTCCAAGGTGACTCACCATTGCCAAAGTCAAGTTGGCAGGAGGTTGTTTGGTTGTTTGCAGGAGGTCATACATCCTCACCTCATGGGTATCTCTGGCAGGCTGCTTAAATGCCCTCAGGGCAGGGCAGCTGGCTTCTCCTACCAGAACACTTAAAACATGAGGAGACAGTGCCCTAGATTTCCTAGTAATTGTCCAACCACTGACATTTTCTTTAATATAAACCATTGTGGGGGGTGCCTGGGTGGCTCAGTGGTTGAGCATATGCCTTTGGCTCAGGTTGTGATCCCAGGGTCCTGGGATCGAATCCCCCAACTGGCTCTCTTCAGGGAGCTTGCTTCTCCCTCTGCCTATGTCTCTGCCTGTCTCTGTGTGTCTCTCATGAATAAATAAAACCTTAAAAAATAAACCACTATGGATCACATTCAGCACACCGAAGAACCACAACTCCCTGTCCCCAATTCTTCAATCAATTACTTATTGTTAAAAAAAAAAAAAAAATGACCCAAGTTCAATCTGGTAGAAAGAGGTACAATACCCAAGGAAGTTTGCCCAGCATCTCATCACTGCCCTCCCTTCCTTTCACATGAAGCTGACCATGTTTATTTCAGAGGTTCTAATGGAGAATGTTTCCCCAAGACGTGAAAGAGGGTCAAAGAGGATTTTGCTTGGCGCACAACATCAGTATCCCCAGATAACGAGAGCCCGGTACAACATTCTCCTTGCACATTGCAGCACACTTGGCTGCCCTTGCTTCTTATGTCTCTCCACAAAGCTAAAGCAGCAGCCTCTTTCGGAGACTCCTGCCATTCCATGCCACCACCACAAAAATACGGTAAGAAAAGAGAGGAAAAGAAAAAGTCTTTTCTACTAAGGGGTATTCCAAGTACGAAGAAAAAAGATGAATGCACCAGATGCTAGCATCTCTGTTGCTGCAGACGTGGTTGATTTAATGAAGGGCAAGGTTGCTTTGGCTTCTAAATAAAGGCAACTTGCAAGTCACAAAACATTTTAAAATACATGCATTTCTCTAGACTTTATGTATTCCTTCCAGAAACTCTACTTCTCTTCCAAGTGTGTGAGACTCACAGCTCTTAGTAATAAATTTAGCATTTAACGCGCAGAAGTCGAAACGAGGATGTCAACAGAGGGGAGAAATACACATGGAACTTCTCTGGCTCCCACAAAAATGAAAGCATTTGTGTGTCTGTGTGTGTACAGGTGTGTGTGATTATTTTTAGATTTATATGTTCATGTTCATATGATCCATATAATTGCCATTTAGCTTTTTCTTTAAAGGTTTTATTTATTTATTCATAAGAGACACAGAAAGAGAGGCAGAGACATAGGCAGAGGAAAAAGCAGGCTCCTTGCAGGGAGCCTGGTGCAGGACTTGATCCCTAGACCCCAGGATCATGACCTGAGCCAAAGGCAGACCGGTGAGCCACCCAGGTGCTCTCTATTTAGCTTTTCTTGTTAAGAATTAGAGGAATCAACAGGTGTCAAGTATATCAGTCAGTTTACAGGCATTTACTAATAGATATTGAGCTGCTTGCCTTCAAGAACCACAGACTAGCCAATATGCATATAACTAACATACTTTTAGCTATTCAGCATATATTGAATTATACCCACTATGGAATAGATTCTCTGTCAGAAAATGAGGGTTCAAAGTACAAGATAAAGATTCTGACATCAACATAAGCCAGAATTGGAAATGGATGTTGGGAGAGGTGTTGATGCCATTTCTATGATCGTCTAGGCTTTAAATGTTTGTGTAGCATTGTTTTATAGTTTAATGTCTCAAGCAACGTTTATCGGTTGAAGGTCTGAAATTTGATAATTATGAAATACCATATAGATTCTATGCTAAGAAGGTGTTTAAAAAAACAGAATGTCATCATTTAGCCTTACTTGCATTTTTATTAGTGCACTCTGGCGTTTATAATGACAATTTGTAAATACTCCTCTAAACATCTAATGATCACAACCTTCTTTCAGTGTCTTAATTTTCAGGGGATGGTTATGTTCTCTAATATGGCAACCATATGTATCTACCTAAATTTAAATTTATGTTAATTAAAAGTAAAAAATATAATAATAAATTCCCCTCATCAGTCCTACTGTCCTCACTTCAAGTGTTCAGTAGCCACTGTATTATAGAAGATCTCCAACATTATAGAAAGTTTTGTTGGATGGAAATAGTTTATCAATTGCTAACATTAAAAAATATTCCAACTGAAAACATATTATGTTTGCCAAGCACATTTCCATAGCATTTCATTCATTTTTTTTTTTTTTTTGATGTTAACTTTTTGACTCCTGTGGATAAACCTAATGTCATTCATTTTAGGATAATTTAAAATAGCAGTTGATTAATAAACATGTTCCCTATGCTAATCTATTCTCTGCCCTATAGCACTGCCATTTGAGGACACTGTATTAAAAGTTAAATTTCAACTTTTTATATTAAATTTGAAAATACCATTTAAAATCGAAAATTGGGGCAGCCCGGGTGGCTCAGCGGTTTAGCACCTTAGGCCCAGGGTGTGATCCTGGAGTCTCGGGATCAAGTCCCACATTGGGCTCCCTGCATGGAGCCTGCTTCTCCCTCTGCCTATGTCTCTGCCTATCTCTCTCTCTCTCTCTCTGTGTGTCTCTCATTAATAAATAAAATCGTTAAAAAATAAAATCGAAAATTGATTACCACAAATTAAATCAACTACTTATATCCTTTATGAAGCTCTCCATGGAGGACACACTGAAAATACAGCCCTTCCTGCCTGGATTCTTGCAAACTACTTGCTAGTGAAAATTTTAGAATTCAGGATTTTGTACAATATGCTTTTGATTTTGTTTTCCACAGCGAGAGAGAGTAAAAGAGATATGTATATACTTCTTCAATTAAAAGAAACTCCGGGTCGCTTTTTAAAACGCAAACTTATAGAACATCAAATGCAGTGATAATTTGCTTGTTATTAGACTTGATGATGATTGGACTCAGTGCTCCTCCAGGGATATTTTATTATAATGCTTCATATTGGATAAGAGAAAATTCAACATGACACATTCAAATAGTCCACTAAAACTTTTTTCCACTAAAACTTAAATGACCATCAACTTAATATAGACTGATATATGCAGAGGAGGTTTTGTACACAAACCTCATGGTGACAGTATATCAAAGACCACTAATAAGTGCACAAAGAATAAAGAGAAAGAAATCCATCAGAAATACATCAGTAAAGAAAATCAGCAAAGCATGAAAGAAAGACAAGAAAGGATCAGACAAAATCTTTAGACACAACCACAAAACAAATCCTAAAATGACAATACATACGTATCTGTCGATAGTGACTTTTAACATAAAGGAACCAAACACTCCAATCAAAAGATGGGATGACAGAGTGGATAAAAAAACAAGACCCAGCGATAAGCTGCCTACAAGAGACGCATTGTAGTCCTAAAGTCACCTGCAAATTGAAAGTGAGGGGACGGAGAAACATCTATCATGCAAATGGATGTCAAAAGAAAGCCAGAGTAGCAATACTCACATTGGACAAAATAGTCTTTAAAACAAAGACTGTAAGGACGCCTGGTGGCTCAGTGGTTGAGTGTCTGCCTTCGGCTCGGAGCGTGATCCCAGAGTCCCTGATCGAGTCCCGCATCAGGCTCCCCATGAGGAGCCTGCTTTTCCCTCTGCATGTGTCTCTGCCTCTGTCTGTGTCTCTCATGAATAATATAAAATAATAAAATAAATAAAATAAAATAAAATAAAATAAAGACCTAAAAAAAGACAAAGAAGGACACTATATAATAATAAAGGGGACAGTCCAACAAGGAGATTTAACAATTGTAAATATTTATGGACCCAACATAGGAGCACCCAAATACATAAAACAGTTAATAACAACCATAAAGTATCTAACTGATAATAATACAATAATAGTAGGGGATTTTCACACCTCACTTACATTAAAACACAAATCATCTAAACAGAAAATCAATAAGGAAACAATGGTTTTGAATGACACACTGGAACAGATGGATTTAAAAGATATTTACAGAACATTCCATCCTAAAACAGCAGAATATACATTTTTTCTTTCTTTTTAAAAAAGATTTTATTTATTTAATTGAGAGAGAGAGAAAGCAGGAGATAGAGTATGAGTGGAGGGAGAGGGGCAAAGGGAGAGGGAGAAGCAGACTCCCTACTGAGCAGGGAGACGGATGTAGGGCTCTATCCCAGCACCCCAGGATCATGACTCAAGCTGAAGGCAGATGGATAGCCAAATGAGCCACCCAGGAACCCCTACACGTTCTTTTCAAGTGCACATGGAACATTCTCCAGAATAGATCACATATAAAATCACAAAACAAGCTTCATCAAAGTCATATCATGCTTCTTTTCTGTCCATAATGCTATGAAACTAGGAGTCAACCACAAGAAAAAATCTGGAAAGAGCAAAATATATGGAGGTTAAACAACATGCTACTAAATGATGAATGGGTGATCCAGGAAATAGAAAGAGAAATCAAAAAGTACATAGAAACAAATGAAAATGAAAATACAACAATCCAAAATCTTTGGGATGCAATCTTTGGGATGAAACTACAGGCCAATATTTCTGATGAACATAGTTGCAAAAATCCTCAACAAAATACTAGCAAATCAAATTCAACAATACATTAAAAGAATCATTCACTACGATCAAGTGGGATTTATTTCTGGGTTGCAAGAATGGCTCAATATTGAAAGTCAATCAAGATGACACAACGCATCAATAAGGAAGGATAAAAACTATATGATCATCTCAATAGATGCAGAGAAAGCATTTGACAAAGTACAACATCGATTCACGATAAAAACCTTCCACAAAGTAGATTTTGAGTGAACATACCTCAACATAATAAATGTGAAAAACCTACAGCAAACATCATACTCAATGGGGGAAACCTGAGAGCTTTTCCCCTAAGGTCAGGAACAAGACAAGAATATCCACTCTCATCACTTTTATTCAACACAGTACTGGGAGTCCTAGCCACAGTGGTCAGACAACAGAAAGAAAGAAAAGGTGTACAAATTGGTAAGGAAGAAGTAAACCTTCCACTATTTGTAGATGATATGATACTATATACAGAAAACCCAAAAGACTCCACCAAAAAACCTGCTGGAATTGATAAACGAATTTGGTAAAATTACAGGGTACAAAACCAATGTAAAGAAATCTATTGCATTTCTATACATCAATAATGAAGCAGTAGCAAGAGAAATTAAGAAAACAATCCCATTTATAGTTTTACCAAAAACAGTAAGGAATAAACCTACCAAATGGTAAAAGACCTATATTCTGAAAACTATAAAACATTGATAAAAGAAATTGAAGATGACACAAAGAAATAGAAAGTCATTCCACACCCATGGTTTGGAAGAACAAATATTTTTAAAATGTCTATGCTTACCCAAAGCAAACTGCACATTTAATGCAATCTCTGTCAAAATAACAACAGCATTTTTCACAGAACTAGAACAAAAAATTCTGAAATTTGTATGGAACTATGAAAGATCCCAAGTAGCCAAAGCAATCTTGAAAAAGAAAAGCAAAGCTGGAGGAGTGACAATTCCAGACTTCAAGTTATATTGCAGAGCTGTAGTGATCAAAACAGTATGGTGCTGGGGATCCCTGGGTGGCGCAGTGGTTTGGCGCCTGCCTTTGGCCCAGGGCGCGATCCTGGAGACCCGGGATCGAGTCCCACATTGGGCTCCCGATGCATGGAGCCTGCTTCTCCCTCTGCCTGTGTCTCTGCCTCTCTCTCTCTCACTGTGTGCCTATCATAAATAAATTTAAAAAAAAATTAAAAAAAAAAAAAACAGTATGGTGCTGACACAAAAACAGATACATAGATCGATGGAACAAGATAGAAAGCCCAGAAATGAACGCACAACTATATGGTCAGTTATTATTTGACAAAGCAGGAAAGAATATCTAATGGGAAAAAGACAGTCTCTTCAACAAATGGTGTTGGGAAAACTGGGCAGCAACAGGTAAAAGAATGAAACTGGACCACTTTCTTACACTATATACAAAAATAAAATCAAACTGGATTAAAGACCTAAATGTGAGACCTGAAACCATAAAAATCATAGAAGAGAACAAGGCAGTAACCTCTTTGACATCAGCCCTAGCAACTTTTTTCTAGACATGTCTCCTGAGGCAAGGGAAACAAAAGCAAAAATAAACTATTGGGAGTACATTAAAATAAAAAGCTTCTGCACATTGAAGGGAACAATCAGCAAAACTAAAAGGCAACTTACAGAATGGGAGAAGATATTTGCAAATGACATATCTGACAAAGGGTTAATATTCGAAATACATAAAGAACTTCTAAAACTTAACACCCAAGAAACAAATAATCCAATTTCAAAATGAGCAGAAGACATGAACAGACATTTCTCCAAAAAAGACATCCAGATGGCCAACAGACACATGGAAAGATGCTCAACATCACTCACCATCAGGGAAATGCAAATCAAAACTACAGTGAGATATCATCTCACACTTGTCAGAATGGCTAAACTCAACAACACAAGAAATAACAGGTGTTAGTGAGGATATGGGGGAAAAGGAACCCTTGGGTAACTGTTGGTGGGAATGCAAACTGGTACAGCTACTGTGGAAACAGTACAGAGGTTCCCTCCAAAATTAAGAACAGAACAACCTTATGATCCAGCAATCTCACCACTAGATATTTACCCAAAGAATACAAAAATACAATTGCAAAGGGATTCAAGCACCCCTTATGGCAGGATTACCTACAACAGCAAAGATATGGAAGCAGCCCAAGTGTCCACCAACTGATGAATGGATAAAGAAGATGTAGCATTTACACGCAATGGAATATTACTCCGCCATAAATAAAAGAGTGAAATCTTGCTATTTGCAATGACATGGTTGGAGCCACAGAGTATAACGCTAAGTGAAATAAGTTAGTCAAAGAAAGACAAATACCTATGATTGCACTCATACGTGGAATTTAAGAAACAAACAAGCAAAGCAGGGGAGAAAGAGAGAAAGGGAGAGAGGGAGAAAGATAGAAGCAAATCAAGGAATGACTCTTAACTGTGCAGAACACACTGATGGTTACCAGAATTGGGAGGTGGGAGTGAAAAAGGTGATAAGGATTAAGGAGTGCACTTGTTGTGATGAGCACCAGGCATTGTATGGAAGTGTTGAGTTACTATATTATACACCTGAAACTAACAACACACTGTTGAAAATAAATAAGTAGGAAATAAACAAATATTCCACTAGACAAGAGAGCTGAAAAGTACTGATCAGCCATGGCCCTTTTGTGAATAGGCTTTTTGTCTGGCTTCATGCACAAGAGGATCTTTTTGACAAGGATTTAACATGGCCTCACCTAATTTTCTGACAAACAATGGCAGTTTTTCTATCCTATGTCTGATCACAGGTTTGCCTAGATATTCTCCTTCTACACTTTAAAGTTCTTCAATTAAGTTTGGCAGTGTATCTATACCCTGGGGATATTGCAAAACCCTCTACTTGATATGGAAGACTGTCTGCACTCCCCAAGTCCTGTAACCCACAATTACATTAAAAATTTAGATACACTATCAATATTACTAACTGTAAGAGAAAAAGAACCTCACTCCTCAATCTTGGACACTGCAAAGTTAACTGTGGCTCAGCTGGACACGGAGGTGATCTATGTTTCTTCTCTGGGGATTTACTTCTTTACACTTACATCATTCTAATTGTCATTAAAAAAACTGAGTTTAGTAATAACTGAAGAAGTTTATCTACAATCCTAGTCCTTTGCTCTCCCACCATTCTAATCATATACTTTCTCCTCTTCTGATCCAAGCAGATACATGCTGAGGTCAAACACCAAGCCCTTGATCAAAATGGCTATAATTCTCCTGCTACAGTGACTTTCCCCTTCACTCTACCTAAGGGCTGATCTGATTTCCCTGTCAAGTATGTCAAGTAAATCTTTAAAGGTGTCTGTCAGTTGCCAACACGAGGTCTGCCAAACAAGAGTGCTGCCTTCGGGAAGGAAGCAGAAACCTCCAGAGTTATGTTATAAAAGGCAGCGATTCTCGATATCCAGGGCAGTAACACTCCTATCCGTCTCAAGTCTGGATATTTATAAGATGTGAAAATATAGGAAAGTAGTTTCTACAGAAGACTTGAAAGCGGGAGATATTACTTTATTTCCAAAACAAGATAACAAGACTAATGGCTCATTAAACTCAATGTTCTATATGGGGTAGAAAAAGCTCCTCCTGAATTTAAATGTTATTTCTTACAGTCTTTCAGGGAGCTAGCAACTTTCTACTAAAATTTTTTAGATAACCTATTTGAAGTCAAAGCTGTAAGACTCTTTTTTTCTTGTCTCAACTCTATAGAAGGCAAGCCTATATTTAGGATGAGTTATTGAATAGAGGAATGGAGATTCTAAAGTGGTCTAAAGACTTCTCAACAGCTAGATGTCCCATCTTATCATCCCTTAACAGGGAAGGCTAATAAAGAGCTGCCTCAAATAGTTGATCTATATAAGTCTCATTTCAGCTCAGCTGCTGATTCATCAGATACATTTCTTGCTGTGTGCAGGGGCTTTCTGTCTGACAAGATGAAATTTGGCTTAGTAACTAGAGTTCTGATTGCAGTATCTTCTACCTTTCATAATATGTTCTCCCAAAGGTCTTGTAATAAATAGACCAACTCCCCTTGCCATCATCCTCTTGTGCTTTCTAGCAGAAGCTAGAGGCACATATCTGAGATCTGTATCAATTTTACCAAAAAAGTTGAGAAAAAGAATGCAATGAATGTAATTTTAAAATAACAGATAAATGATAAGTTCCAAATGGTCTACAGTATGACTAACAAAATTTGAAAGTAATAGAATACGTGGGGGAAATATTACTGGTTTCTTTTGAGATTATAATAGGTCAATAGATTACTTGTTCAGAAAATTTCCAAGGATTTTTGATTACTTAATAAATTAAAATGGAATGCTTGCTTTATGAAAGGAAAATTTCAGATAATTATCTGAAAAGTATTACAAATTTGAATAAGTGAAAAGGAATTCTATATGTTGAAGAACTATAACATAAAGTCTCTTCATTCTGTCTATACAATATTTACTCCTAAGAGAATATATTTAAATCAAACCAGATGCCTAAGAACAGAAGATTCAACCTATTACATACATATGTGATTTTATATACACCCATACATGTGTGTGCATGTATTTGTTCCAATGAAACATACCTTTTTGTTGTTAAAGATTTTATTTATTTGAGAGAGAGAGCATGAGAGCATGAGTGGGGGGAGGGGCAGAGGGAGAGGGAGAAGCAGATTCCCCACTGAGCAGGGAACCCAGTGCTGGGCTCCATTCCAGGACCCCGAGATCATGACCTGAGCTGAAGGCAGACACTTGACCAACTGAGCCAACCAGGTGCCCCTCTTTTTTTTTTATATATATATATACACATATATTCCATGTATTCATGTACAATTTCTTTAGAATTAAACAATACTTCTAAAATAATACGTTGGAAGTTTTTTTCTTTACATTGCATGACATCAATGAATTATTAAATGAAAAAGGGTATAAAAATATAAATCATTCAGTAGAATAAAAGTTACAAAAAGTCATTTATGTCATATGTAAAATTTTTGTAATGTATACAAGATGTAACTGTATCGTAAAAACAAGATGGCAAGCAATACTGCAGCAGAGATTTCAAAGGCTTTTTGTAACTGTTCCTCACTATGGAAACAATAAATATTCATTTTAACAAAAATAAAAGGGTTTTTAAAGTTAGTTTTTTAAGGTAAACTACAATAATTTTTTAAAGATTTTATTTATTTATTCATGAGAGACACAGAGAGAGACAGAGGCAGAGACATAGGCAGAGGGAGAAGCAGGCTCCATGCAGAGAGCCCAATGTGGGACTCAATCCCGGGACTCCAGGATCACACCCTGGGCCAAAAGCAGGTGCTCAACCACTGAGCCACCCAGGCATCCCTACAATAAATTATTTAAAAGAAAACAGAAGATCACCCAGAGAAGAACATGAGCAAAATTTGATATATAATCTTCCAAACTGGTTTTTAAAATGTACCCTAAGATATTTCTATTTTTCTGAAAGATTTGTTTATTCACTTTGGTTCAAATTCAGATAAATAACCACTTGCATGTTTAAAATATTCATTTTCAATATTTCACATTGTACTAGCGGGTTTTTTGGGGGGGATATCATATTAAGTTGTCTTGTATTCAGCTTTCTGCAAACTACTAACATCTAGAAGAAGGAAGAGGAGGAGCAGAAAGTGCTACAGAGTATCAACTCTGAATGCTCCATGTTGGACACCCTCATTTCATAAGTTAAGTAGTTAATAAAGAGTTTCTGTAATCAAACAGGTCAGCCTGTTATCTTTCCATATGTTCAGTTCAATAGGCCTATTACTTAGCAAACAAGACACATTATACATGCAATTACAAACACATTTGGAGAATCTAAAGTTCTAGGTAACCCTACACCTCCAATGTGCAAAAGTTTTCCCTGGGGCTGGATTTTTTTTTTCATGCAACGTGCATGTTTATTTACATTTATACTGCCAATGTGTTCTGGTTCCGTAGTGATAAGGAGAGGATGTAAATAACATACAGGAACACCAAGGAAAATGAAGGCATAGTTAGTATGCATGCCAGTAACACAATGCCACACCACCATTCTGTTCGAGGTCGGCCACTTCTTTCTTTAATAACTGAGCATCAAATGGCTTTCTTTTCATAGAAAAATGGAAACTCTTCTTGGATGCCTTTTCAGTCAGTCAATACCACACACACTCTTTGAATAGCATCTATGTATGTGCCAGCCACTGTTGCTGGTGCAGACACTTATGGTTAATTATTCTATCTCTGTAACATGTTATTTGGAGGCAGATTGGCACTACTGACAAGGAATTTGGGGTTTAATTCGCATCTAAAAATTTTAAATACCCATAATTGTGGATGGCCAGGAACATTACCCATGGCTTATTTGCATATTGTTCCCTTTGTCCCTAAAATATGAGGACATCTAGCAAAACTTTATGCCATGTGTTGTGGCACACCAAACTGAAGGCAAAGATCACTTGATGGATGCCTGGTATTGAGGACTTGTGGGGTCATGATGAGCCACCAGACAGTTTCATGTCACAACCATTGAATATCCCTTCTGAACGTACCTCCTGCCCAAACTTTTGCAGATTCACCCCAGAGCTATCTGGCTCAGTTATCTTGGTCCTCAGTGGCTACAAGCAGAATCGTACTTCAAGGGGTTCAAAGGGTTCAGGGGTTATCCATCAGGCCAATTCCATTTCAAATATAAAAAATCTCATGCACTCTGGTCAAATTGACATTTTCTCCATCTTATGTGTCAGTAGCACAAAAGCTGAAGCTCCTTCCATATTGAGATTCTGAACTTTATTCTCCTTTAATGTAACAGCCCTTTCACTAAATCCTTTCTCAGGCTCACTGATTACTTCTCTTGAAAATACTCTAACCTTGTATCCCTTTCTTTTTATGAATAAAACTTATCCAAACCTTGAGAAATTTTCTTAGTTCTCTAGCACTTTCAGCTGCAACTCTCTGCCAATAGTAAAAGTTGAATCAAGGCTCTGTAGGGAAAAATTTGTGCTTCAAAAGGAAATGATGCATTGTCTATATATATAGCACATGTCTCCCTGTTATCTATTTATGATTCTATGACAGCCCTTCTACATCTCTGTAAATTCTAGATAGCTGATAGCAATGAAAAATAATTCTTATCTATAGAAATGCAAATCTGCCCTGTCCACGAGAGTCAATTGACCTCGCTCTCCAACTGTGGAGAAGCCAGGATTTTCTTTTGAATCTATTAAATGCCTACTTGATTCCCTCACTGATTCACCAGTTAAGTAAAATCTTTAATAATTATTCACTTTATATCAGCACAGGAGCCACGATTTTATCTTTTGCGGGGGGAATTATTATTAAACAGCCCCAAATGAAGAAAAAAAGCATAACTGGAGTACTGATCATGGAATTTATAAAAATGAGATGAGGAAACAGGATATATCCAGCAAGAGGGGATCTAGAGTCATATTTTCTCATGCTTTTCTTTTTTTAATGTTTATTTTTGAGAGAGAGAGAGAGAGAGAGAGAGAGTGTGTGTGTGTGTGTGTGTGTGAGTAGGGAGAGTGATAAAGGGCGAGGGAGAGAGAATCTCAAGCAGACTGTCCACTGAGTACAGAGCCTGTCATGGGGCTCAATCTCAGGACCCTGAGATCATGACCTGAGCTAAAATCAAGAGTCAGAAGCTCAACCAACTGAGCCATTCAGGCCCCTCTCATGCTATTCCAAGCATAAAAATATCATAATTTAGGGGAAATGAAAATGAAGAGTTATTTAATAATTTTCTCTAAAAGTAATAACACTTTACATTCATATTGGAGTCTTGATGGAAATGATTAAAGGGTGATGGTTAGTATGTGAAAACATTGTCAGGGGACACCTGGGTGACTCAGCGGTTGAGTGTCTGCCTTTGGCTCAGGGTGTGATCCTGGAGCCCCTGGATCGAGTCCCACATCGGGCTCCCTGCATGGAGCCTGCTTCTCCCTCTGCCTGTGTCTCCTCTGCCTGTGTCTCTGTTTCTGTGTGTGTGTGTGTGTGTGTGTGTGTGTGTGTGTGTGTGTGTGTCTTATGAATAAATAAATAAAATCTTGAAAGAAAAAAGAAAACGTGGGGGGCAAGATGGTGGAGGAGCAGGGTCCCCAACTCACCTGTCTCCACCAACTCACCTAGATAACTTTCAAATCATCCTGAAAACCTACAAATTCGACCTGAGATTTAAAGAGAGAACAGCTGGAACGCTACAGAGAGAAGGGTTTTTGCTTCTAACGAGGTAGGAAGGCGGGGGTGGGGGGTGGGGGGGGTGGGAATAAAACAGAATGGGGGGGAGGGGCGCGGCGAGGAGCTGGGCGGTGGGGAGAGCCTGGGGACAGGAGAGCGCCCCCCCCCCCCAGAAGCTGGGCCTGGGCCTCTAACACCCCGCCCGGATTCCTCCCGGAGGGCAGGGCACTCAGCGGGGACGCCAGGCAGAGCCGCAGGAGGGGCGGTGGAGCCCCCAGGCCCCGGGGTCACTGACAGGAGGGGCGCCGGGGGAGAGCGGGTGAACGGCTGGAGCGCCTGTGGCCTGGGGAGAAGCCGCGGGTCAGGCGGGGCTCCGGGCGGGCGGGGGGCTGCACCTGCTGCCTTCGGGGCCGGGCTGGGAGCTAGATTCCAGCGGTGCAGGCCCCGGAGTCCCGGAGCCCAGGGGACACAGCCCGGGATCCTGTGCTCCCTCAGGACAGGCGGAAGTGGAGAGGGCCCAGGACAGTGAGGACGCTCCTGCCCCGGGCGCCCCCGAGCTGCACAGGTCAGCGCCCCCCATCCCGGGCGCACCTAGGCCCGTGCGGACTGGGAGCTGCGGTGGTTACCGGGAGCTGACTCCAGGGCTGGAGACCCGGCCGCCGCCAGTGGGGTTGTTCCTCCTGGTGCCACCCTGCGCCGGGGAGGGGCGGGGCCCCAGGGGACAGAGGCCTCACGGGGTCCACAGCTCCCACTGAGCCCGGCACCTGGCGGGGGGAGGGGGGCTCCCCCAGGTGCACACACCTGAGAACGCAGCAGGCTCCTCCCCCAAAAGACCAGCTGGAAGGTCAGGGGAAGAGCAGGTTCTTGACTGAGCAGCGCTGGAAAGCTCCAGGGGAAGTCGAGGGATTTACACTATATAGAACCAGAGGGTACCATTCCCTGGTTTTTTGTTGTCGTTTTTTCTTTTTTTTTTTTTTTTTCTTCCTTTTTCCAGTACAACTCGTTTTTAGCCACTCTGCACTGAGCAACATGACTAGAAAGAAGAACTCACCACAAAAGGAAGAATCAGAAACCGTACTCTCTGCCACAGAGGTACAGAATTTGGATTACAATTCAATGTCAGAAAGCCAATTCAGAAGCACAATTATAAAGCTACTGGTGGTTCTAGAAAAAAGCATAAAGGATTCAAGAGACTTCATGACTACAGAATTTAGATCTAATCAGGCCGAAATAAAAAAACAATTAAATGAGATGCAATCCAAACTGGAGGTCCTAACGACGAGGGTTAATGAGGTAGAAGAACGAGTGACATAGAAGACAAGTTGATGGCAAGGAAGGAAGCTGAGGAAAAATGAGAAAAACAATTAAAAGACCATGAGGAAAGGTAAAGGGAAATAAATGACAGCTTCAGAAGGAAAAATCTACATTTAATTGGGGTTCCAGAGGGCGCCAAAAGCACAGAGGACCAGAAGGCATATTTGAACATGATTTGAACAAATCATAGCTGAGAACGTCCCTGATTTGGGGAGGGAAACAGGCATTCAGATCCAGGAGATAGAGAGGTCCCCTCCTAAGATCAATAAAAACCATTCAACACCTTGACATTTAATAGTGAAACTTGCAAATTCCAAAGATAAAGAGAAAATCCTTAAAGCAGCAAGAGACAAGAGATCCCTAACTTATATGGGAGAAATATTAGATTAACAGCAGACCTCTCCACATAGACCTGGCAGGCCAGAAAGGGCTGGCAGGATATATTCAGGGTCCTAAATGAGAAGAACATGCAGCCAAGAATACTTTATCCAGCAAGGCTCTCATTCAGAATAGAAGGAGAGATAAAGAGCTTCCAAGATAGGCAGAAACTGAAAGAATATGTGACCACCAAACCAGCTCTGCAAAAAATATTAAGGGGGACTCTGTAAAAGAAAGAGGAAGCCCAAAGAAATAAGCCACAAAAACAGGGACTGAATAGGTATTATGATGACATTAAATTCATATCTTTCAATAGTAAGTCTGAACATGAATGGGCTTAATGATCCCATCAAAAGATGCAGGGTTTCAGACTGGATAAAAAAGCAGGACCCATCTATTCGCTGTCTACAAGAGACTCATTTTAGACCTAAGGACACCTACCACCTGAAAATGAAAGGTTGGAGAACCATTTACCATTCAAATGGTCCTGAAAAGAAAGCAGGGGTAGCCATCCTCAATCAGATAAATTCAAGTTTATCCCAAAGACTGTAGTAAGAGATGAAAAGGGACACTATATCATACTTAAAGGATCTGTCCAACAAGAGGACCTAACAATCATGAATATTTATGACCTGACAACCATGAGTATTTATGCATAACAATTATGAATATGAATACAGATACAAAAATTCTCAACCAGATACTAGCCAATAGGATCCAACAATACATTAAGAAGATTATTCACCATGACCAAGTGGGATTTATCCCCAGGATACAAGGCTGGTTCAACACTCGTAAAGCAATCAACATGATAGATCATATCAACAAGAGAAAAAACAAGAACCATATGATCCTCTCAATAGATGCAGAGAAAGCATTTGACAAAATACAGCATCCATTCCTGATCAAAACTCTTCAGAGTTTAGGGATAGAGGGAACATTCCTCAGCATCTTAAAAGTCATCTACAAAAAAAAAAAAAAAAAAAAAAAAAAGCCATCTATGAAAAGCCCGCAGCAAATATCGTTCTCAATGGGGAAACACTGGGAGCCTTTCCCCTAAGATCAAGAACAAGACAGGGATGTCCACTCTCACCACTGCTATTCAACATAGTACTAGAAGTCCTAGCCTCAGCAATCAGGCAACAAAAAGAAATAAAAGCCATTCAAATTGGCAAAGAAAAAGTCAAACTCTCCCTCACATGACATGATACTGTACATAGAAAACCCAAAAGACTCCACCCCAAGATTGCTAGAACTCATACAGCAATTCGGCAGTGTGGCAGGATACAAAATCAATGCCCAGAAATCAGTGGCATTTCTATACACTAACAATGAAACTGAAGAAAGAGAAATTAAGGAGTCAATCCCATTTACAATTGCACCCACAAGCATGATATACCTAGGAATAAACCTAGCCAAAGAAGTAAAGGACCTACACCCTAAAAACTACAGAACACTTCTGAAAGCAACTGAGGAAGACACAAAGAGATGGAAAAATATTGCATGTTCATGGATTGGAAGAATTAATATTGTGAAAATGTCTATGCTACCCAGGGCAATCTACACATTCAATGCAATCCCTATCAAAATACCATGGGCTTTCTTCAGAGAGTTGGAACAAATCATCTTAAGATTTGTGTGGAATCAGAAAAGACCCTGAATAGCCAGGGGAATATTGAAAAAGAAAACCAGAACCCGGGGCATCACAATGTCGGATTTCAGGTTGTACTACAAAGCTGTGGTCATCAAGACAGTGTGGTACTGGCACAAAAACAGACACATAGATCAATGGAACATAAGAGAGAACCAAGAAATGGGCCCTCAACTCTATGGTGAACTAATATTTGACAAAACAGGAAAGACTATCTACTGGAAAAAGGACAGTCTCTTCAATAAATGGTGCTGGGAAAATTGGACAGCCACGTGCAGAAGAATGAAACTAGACCATTCTCTTACACCAGACACAAAGAGAAACTCAAAATGGATGAAAGATCTAAATGCGAGACAAGAATCCATCAAAATCCTAGAGGAGAACACAGGCAACAGCAAAAACAACCTTTTTGAACTTGGCCACAGCAACTTCTTGCAAGATACATCTATGAAGGCAAGGGAAACAAATCAAAAATGAATTATTGGAACTTAATAAAGATAAAAAGCTTCTGCACAGCAAAAGAAACAGTCAACAAAACTAAAAGACAACGTACAGAATGAGAGAAGATATTTGCAAATGACCTATCAGATAAAGGGCTAGTATCCAAGATCTATAAAGAACTTATGAAACTCAACAGCAAAGAAACAATCCAATCATGAAATGGGCAAAAGACATGAACAGAAATTTCACAGAAGACATAGACATGGCCAACAAGCACATGAGAAAATGCTCCGCATCACTTGCCATCAGGGAAATACAAATCAAAACCACAATGAGATACCACCTCACACCAGTGAGAATGGGGAAAATTAACAAGGCAGGAAACCACAAATGTTGGAGAAGATGTAGAGAAAGGGGAACCCTCTTGCAGTGCTGGTGGGAATGTGAACTGGTACAGCCACTCTGGAAAACTGTGTGGAGGTTCCTCAAAGAGTTAAAAAGAGATCTGCCCTATGACCCAGCAATTGCACTGCTGGGGATTTACCCCAAAGATACAGATGCATTGAAATGGCAGGACACCTGCACCCCAATGTTTATAGCAGCAATGTCCACAATAGCCAGACTGTGGAAGAAGCCTC
Organism: Canis aureus; assembly: GCF_053574225.1. Taxonomy (NCBI): domain Eukaryota; kingdom Metazoa; phylum Chordata; class Mammalia; order Carnivora; family Canidae; genus Canis; species Canis aureus. The sequence goes on along the minus strand of NC_135613.1, from coordinate 13,894,217 downwards.
GGTGTCCATCAAAAGATGATGGATAAAGAAGATGTGGTCCATGTATACAATGGAATATAACTCAACCGTTAGAAACAACAAATACCCACCATTTGCTTCAACATGGATAGAACTGGAGGGTATTATGCTGAGTGAAGTAAGTCAATCGGAGGACAAACATTATATGGTCTCATTCATTCAGGGAATATAAAAAATAGTGAAAGGGATTATAGGGGAAAGGAGAGAAAATGTGTGGGAAATATCAGAGAAGGTGACAGAGCATGAGAGACTCCTAACTCTGGGAAACAAACAAAGGTAGTGGAAAGGGAGGTGGGTGGGGGTTTGGGGTGATGGGCACTGAGGGGGGCACTTGATGGGAAGAGCACTGGGTGTTATGCTATATGTTGGGATATCAAACTCCAATAAAAAATATATACAAAAAGAAAGAAAAAAAGAAACCATTGTCAAAACCACTGCAACAAAGTTAAACAGGCAGGGAAGACTTTACTCAGGGCTGTTGCAATAGGGAAGAAAGTCCATTCTAAACCCAACTCTGCTGAAACAATGGGTAGGAGAGCTTTTTGAAGCTGGATTGTGGGACATCATAGACCACCTGTGTTCACAAATTGGCCATCCAAGGGAAAAGGGAAGCAGAAAGAGATTTTACCCACTGAAAGGAGAAGGCAATAGAGAGAGAGCAGAGAGAGATCTGAGGATTGGGGTGATGTGGCCACAAGCCAAGCAATACTGTTATTCACCAAAAGCCAGAAGAGACAAGGAAATCTTCTCCCCTAAGGCCACCAAAGTGAGCACAGCCCTGCCAACACCTTGACTTTGACCCAGTGATACTCATTTCAGACTTCTAGCCTCTAGAACTACAAGAGGAACAATTACCATTGTTCAAGCCACCAAGTTTGTGGTAATTTGTTATAGCAGCCAGAAGGGCATAATAGAAGGGCATCTTGGTGGCTCAGTTGGTTGGGCGACTGACTCTTGATTTCAGCTCAGGTCGTGATCTTGGGGTCACAGAATTGAGCCTCACCTTGGGCTCCATGCTCATCTCAGAGTCTGCTTGCTCCTCTCTCTCTGTTCCTACCCCTACTTGTTCTCTCTCTCTCTCTCTCTCTCTTTCTCTCAAGTAAATAAATAAACAAAATCTTTTAAAAAAAGAAAAAAGAATACAGATTTTGGTGCCGAGAAGCTGGACGCTGCTGTAACAAATACCTAAAACTGTGGGAGAGGCTTTGGAATTGGTAATGCACAATGGCTAGAATTTTGAGGCACATGAGAGATAAATCCTAGATTGCTTTAAATGAACTATTGATAGAAATACAAACATTAAGGATAATGCTACTGACCACTCAGAAAGAAATGAGAAGCACAACACAAGTAGCCTGGATCATCTTAGAGAATGGCTACATCCCCATAAACAAAATATTGGAAGCAAGATGGCCACTAAAGGTGTTCTCAAGAGGGCTCAGATGAAAATGAGAAATGTGCTTCTGGAAAAATGGAAAGGCAATCTTCGTAACATAGAGGCAGAGAACTCATTTCACTGAGTTGGGACCTAACATTGCATGGGAAATAGAACTTGTGAGTAATGAATTCGGGTATTTAGCTGAGGAAATTTCCAAGCCAAGCACTGAAAATGCAGCTTGGTTTCTTCTTGCTGCTTATGCTAAAATGCCAGAGGAAAGAGACAAATTGAGGCAAGAATCATTAAGCAAAAAGGAACAAGGACTTGATGATTTGGGCAATTTCTAGACTTCCCATAGTGCAAAAGATGCTAAAATCAAGAGACTCACTGTTAATGAGAGCAGGCTTAGGAAGGAAGGCCAAAGTGTGGCTGGAACCTTTTGTCAGTGTTCCAGATATTAAGCATGAGCAGAGGACCAACAGTTGGGGGGCTGGAGCAATCTAGCTGCAGAAAGGGTGCATTGGTCTGGAAATTATGTGTGGGTGGTCCAACATTATAGGTCCTGAAAAGTGGTTGGATTTTGGATATTTGTTGAAGGCAGAACTGACATTTTCTGATTGATTGTACATATTTTGTGAGAGAAGAAGGGTTGGGGATTATTTCAAAGCATTGAGTCAGGATAACTAGAAGGATGGAGTTGACATTTCCTGAGTAAGTTTATAGGAAAATACCAGGAGCTCAGTTTTTAGTGTAATATTGATATTTCCTTTAAAAAAAAAGTGAAGATTTTGGAAAGATAAATGAATTGATTATGGGAGTCCAGAGATCAACTTTTAGGTCCAGACAACAGCTACATATTTGGGATTATCAGGATAGAAAAGCCATCTAATGGATATTACTGGAGGAAATCATCGTGACTGAACTGTAAATACAAAATTTAAAAAGCTCAAAAAAAGGAATCATGAGAGCCCTCAAAATCAAAACATCTAAAAGAAGAGAAAGGATAAGCAGAGGAGACTGAGAAGGAGAGTGGTGGGAGAAAAACCAGGAGACTATGGAGTTCTGCTAAGCCAAGTGAAGACACTGTTTCAATGAAGGAGCAATCAAAAGTGTCCAATCCTGCTGAGCAGGTGAATAAGAAGAGGGCTGAGGGATCCCTGGGTGGCACAGCGGTTTGACACCTGCCTTTGGCCCAGGGCGCGATCCTGGAGACCCGGGATCGAATCCCACATCGGGCTCCCGGTGCATGGAGCCTGCTTCTCCCTCTGCCTGTGTCTCTGCCTCTCTCTCTCTCTCTCTGTGACTATCATAAATAAATTAAAAAAAAAAAAAAAAAAAAAGAAGAGGGCTGAGAAGTATCTATGGGATTTAGCAACCTGCAAGTCCTTGGAGATAGTGTCTAGAGAAGTTTTGTTATATGGGGATGGAAGTTTGACATGATGATGGCGGGTAGGGGAGGGGATAAGAGAGAATTTAAAGACAGTATATACAGGAAGTGAAATGAAATTGACTGGAAAGTCAATTAATTTTGCTTTAAAAAAATCCACACACACACACACACACACACACACACACACACAAATCCACAAAATTTGGCCAGATTAAGCTCAATACTAAATTAAAAGAGAAAACTTGTGCTGAGACGCCAGACGGCTAGAGGTAAAGAGGAAATGAGTAACCAACATGACTCATTCAATTAGAGAGTTTGCTAATTAAAGAAAGAGGTAGTAAGTGCTGCGTAATTTGGAAGATCTAAGGGGAAAGCAAATGTGATTGTTTTAATCTGCTAAATCTGTGCAGTAAAATGGAGAGAGAAGAGGCTGAATGGGGCTCTTGAAGGGTTAGAGGCCATGTGAACAAAAGGCAAAGGTGAAGGAATTGACTTTTGGAAAGAAGTACTTCTTCCCCGGAAATCATAGGGATTGGCAAGAAGGTAACTGTTCACCAGGGTTTCTCAGCCTGAGCACTACTGACATTTGGAGCTGAATGATTCTTTGTTGTGGGAGAGCTGTTCTGTGCATTACAGGACATTTACCATCCCTGACCCCTACCCACTAGATGCCAGTAGCAGTCCCTCCCATTGTGACAGCCCCAACTGTCCCCTGAGAGCAAAACTACCTTGGCTGAGATCTGCTGATATAGAGATATATTGAAAAGAAGGGAATTTGGCTGCTGAGCTCTGAGCACTAAAGAGCAATTGGAATGGTAACTGCATACAAAGCATTAGAATGGGTTGGGTGATGAAGAGAACGTCTTAGAAAGAAATTTTTAATAACAGCAGATACTGTGGTGGCTTTCTTCTATATTGGTTTACCTGACCACAAACTGTGTTGGCCAGATCCCTTTTCCTGTGTGGTTCTAGATTCTTGTGGGCCACAAGAGATATTTTACAGGAGAATTGGAAGGGGAAGCAGTCATGCACATTCCTTTCCGCCTCAGAAGGCTGGTACAGGGCATAACACTGCTGCAGGCATTGCTACAACCCATGCAGTGCCACTAATCTGCTGACTCATCTTGGAGTGAGGCCACAACCACACCAAAGCTCCTCCAGACACCTCGAGATGCCCTCTTTCTGTCTCTCCCACTTAGGGTGAGGTGCCTCTGTTGGTTGGTGATGAAGGGTGCCACTGGCCCTGCACGTCATCCACCTCATGGAAGTTGGAGACTTGGAAGCAGTGAAAAGAGCCGTGTGGGCTCCAGTTCATGTCTGAGGGCTCCAGCCCATCCTCGGAGTTCCACTTTGTGCCTGCTCTCTCCTGCTTCCCGTCCTTCGTCTTAACTGTCAATCTTGCCCACTCTGAGCTGCAGTGTCCAATGCAGAAGCCATAACTGTACATCAACTCTTTAACAAGATCTCTCAGTTGTCTGAGATGAAATCCCTCTAACAATTCCCACATTCTAAGCCACTTACTTACTAGTGCCTGGATGTCAGGTGTAACAACACTATACACTATGTTTTAGCATCCTGATTTTATAGGTGAGAAGGACACTGATGCTTAGGAAGATTAACTCCATCAGGGTTTCACGTTTAGTAAGTGGCAGACATAGAGTTTGAACAACATCCACTTTCCTTTAAAAATCTTCTCTCCTCCCGCCATATTGGTCTACCATGCTGTCAGTTAGTGGCATTAAGAGGTAAAAAGGAAAAAAAAAAAAAGAGGTAAAAAGGAGTAAAACTTTTTAAATGTATTGACCTTGACCTATTGACAAATGACTCTCTGTTGTATTCTAATAAGGGTGGCAAATGAAGAAAAGCTGCTTTCAAGACAGTATTTAATGATGTATTAGAGGTGGGAGGCACAAAACTTCAAGATAAAATTTACTTGCTCTTCACAGATATAAAATAAGAAGAGTTTAAGTTTCCCATCTTTTATGACTGCATAATGCTTATGAGACACTAACATTTGGTGGCAGCAGATGTCCTGGAAGTTTAGAAGGGACCTTAATCAACCCATCAACATTCAGTCTAATCAGAACTAGGAGAGAGTTTTATGGGGTTTTATGACTATACTCCTGCCACCCTCAATGCTCTGGCTCTAACTTCCTGCCTCTCACTACCACAGGCAGAACCTCTAAGCCTTTCCTTCCCCAGGTAACACTTACAGTAACAAAGCAGCCATGTTCACAGTACACATGGACTGTGGCAACAGACCAAGATAGAATGAGTCTTGATTTTTATTTGCTGGTGTTGTACAAATCAGCAGCATAACCACCCAGGCGTTGATGAAAATATATTAGGTTCTCCGGGTGAATAATCTTAGATATACATCTCTCTTGTGTCTGCTGTAGAGTATAAAGTCCTAAGGTACCAGGACTAAATCTATGAACTGCTTTCCCAATAAGGCTAGAATCATAGAATATAAACACTGGAAGAGATTTTTTTTTTTCAGGTCATCTAACCCATTTCCATTCCACATGGTTGAATCCACCTAACACAATGCTAGCCATCATCCACGCTCTTTCTACACTCTGAAACATCAGAGATTTACCCAACCCAGAGAGCCCACATTGTCCTCTGATGGCTAAAAGCTAATAAGCACTTCTTGCTTTAAGCTAGACTATGCCTACCCATGATTATGACTCAAGGGTGTTATAAGAGTCATTTGCATCATTCGGAGTATGTTATCCATCCAGCGTGTGCTATATTTAGTATTTAGTGCATGTTCTGTTGTTATAATAATGACAATCATAATGAGATTAATATTAAACCAACTACTTCCTAAACCAATTTGTTCCATCAGTAAAATTTTTGTTAGATTGATTACTAGAAGCATAAATAATTATTGCTTTTGCCATGTTTTTTTTTTTTTTTACTTTATACCGTAGTAGCATTATGGTTATACAAGCTCAAAAAATGTAATTATTATTTTAGTAGTCATTTTGAAAAGCCTCTTTTCCACAATTTCCACAGAAAATATTCACTCAAACAAGGGTTTTTTTTTAAGTCATAGTAAATATAGGATATGTGGTTTTTTTATCTTCTAAAAATAATCTTAGTATTCCAGCCTACTCTAAGATCACAGTTGTATTACCTGACAGCAGGATAAAAATTTGAAATAGAATATCTCCATCAGGGAGGGGGTGCAAGATGGCAGAGTAGGAGGACCCTAAGCTCACCTCATCTCCCATTTACAACTTGATATTGCTCACCTACAAGTAAATAAACCAGAGAGCCATCCAGAGACTGGCAGAACAAATTCCACTACTAACTGCAGAGAAGCAGCCACATGGGAAAGGTTAGGAAAAGCAGAAACAGTGGTTGGGAACTGCCCACAGGAAGGAAGGAACTGGGTCACAGAGAGGGGAAAGCACCAGGGACCCCACACAGGGAAAATGAATCCTCATAACATCTGGCCTTGAAAACCAGAGGGGCTGAATTCCATGAGTTTGTAAAACCAGGGAGAGTGGGAGCCTAGAGCTTTAAAAGTCAGCTGACTCAGCACTGGGTGAGCTGGGAAGGCAGTGAGAGCTGAGTCCCACCCTTACAGAGACAATAGCCTAAAGACGACGGCAACGGGCAACATAGAAGCCACAGCTCGCACAAGGGAAGGAAATCAGCTTATACTGATTTCAGAGTGTGTTGGGAACTTCTCCGGGAACAGAGGAGCTGACAGCCACCATTTCCTTCCTCATCCCTAGCATGAACCTGCAGGGGGCGGCACAAACATTTGCTACCTAACCTGGTAACAGTACATCCGACCCATGAGGGCTCCTGAGGACTTGCCCACTCTAAGCATGCTGGCCTGGATAAGTTCCGTTAATACCATGTGTGCACCCTGCCCAGCTGCCGTGAGCACAAAGGCAAGATATGACAGATACCACTCCCACCATGTGCCGAGACCCAGGAAGCCACTGGGCTGTGGAAGATTTGGCTGAGAACCAGTAGCTCAGTGCGAATTTTGCTAACACAGCTGCCCTACTCCTGAGCCCTTCTGCTTCCATGCCTCCTCAAAGTGTGAGTCTCAATAACACCATAGAGCACAAGTATAGCCAACCGCAAAGAATCAGTGTAAACATCAGGACTGAAAGGAAAAGTGACTCAGACACAATAGTAGGACACAAGCAACACACATAGGAGACTCCCCTAAAGGTTCTGGTGAAGAGGGGACACTGCACTGCAGGGCACTACAGTACCTTTTTTCATAAGCCACTACTTTCAAGGGCAGAAGACATAGCTGACTTTCCTAAAACACAGAAACAGACACAGAGAGGTACACAAAATGAGGAGACAGAGAAATATGCCCCAAATAACAGAACAGGACAAAAATCAGGGGACCTAAGTGAAAGAGAAATAAGTAATATGCCTGATATAGAATTTAAAGTAATTATCATAAAGATACTCGCTGGACTTCAGAAAAAGGTAGAGGATATCAGTGATACCCTTAACAAAGAGATAAAAAATAATCTATCACAGATGAAGAACTGTTATGAAATTAAAAATACAATAGATGGAATAAACAGTAGGCTACAGAAAGCAGAGAAATGTATCAGTGACCTGGAGGATAGAGTAATGGAAAGCAATCAAACTGAACAGGTGAGAGACAAATAAATACCACATAATGAGAATAGACTCAGAGAACTCAGTGACTCCATCAAGTATAAAAACATTCATATATAGGAATCCCAGAAGAGGATGGAAGGGGAGGGGCAGAAAAATGTATTTGAAGAAACAATAGCTGAAAACCTCCCAGATCTGGGGAGGGAAACATATACCCAGATTCAGGAGGCATAGAGATCCCCCAATAAATTCAACCCAAGGAGGTCCACACCAAGACACATGGTAATTAAAATTGCAAAAGAAATAATGATAAAGAATTTTAAAGGTTGCAAGAGAAAAGAAAACAGTTACATATAAGGAGAAACCATGTAAGGCTATCAGCTGATTTTTCAGCAGAATCTTTGCAGGCCAGAGGGGAGTTGCATGATGTATTCAAAGAGCTGAAAGGGAAAAATCTACAGCCAAGAATATTCTATCCAACAAGGCTATATCATTCACAATAGAGGGAGAGATAAAGAGTTTCCCAGACAAACAAAAGTTAAAAGCATTCATGACCACTAAACCAGCCCCACAGAAATGTTAAGGAGGATTCTGTGAGTGGAAAACAAAAACCATAAGTAAGAATAAGAAAGATAGAAAGCACAAAAGAAAAAAAATTAAGTATATCTGTAAAAATCAGTCAAAAGAAGCACAAAATAAAAGGATGTAAAAAATGATACCAAATATGTAGTGTGGAGGGGAGAAAAATAAAGAATGATTTCAAAATTAAGCAACTATCAGCTTAATATACACTGTTATCTGCAGAAGATATTATACATAAACCAAATGGTAACCACAAATCAAAAAAATAGTAATAGATATGTAAAAAATAAAGAGAAAGGAACCCAAGTATATCACTAATAAAAACCAGCAAACCATGCAAGTGAAGAAAGGATCAGAGAAAAACTATAAAAATAAACACAAAACAAGTAACAAAATGGCAATAAATACATACCTATCAATAACTACTCTGAATGTAAATGGACTAAATGCTCCAATCGAAAGACATAGGATGGCAGAGTAGATTAAAAAACAAAACCCACCTATATGTTGCCACAAGAGACTGATTTTAAACCCAAAGACACCTGTAGATTGAAAGTGAAGAGGTGAATGGGGCACCTGGGTGTCTGAGTGGGTTAAACATCTGACTCTTGATATCAACTCAGGTCTTGATCTCAGGGTCATGAGTTCAAGTCCCATGGTGGGCTCTATACTCAGTGTGGAGCCACACAAAAATATATAAAATAAGGAAGGAAGGAAGGAAGGAAGGAAGGAAGGAAGGAAGGAAGGAAGGAAGGAAGGAAGGGAGGGAGGGAGGGAGGGAGGGAGGGAGGGAGGGAGGGAGGGAGGGAGGGAGAAAGAAAGAGGATGGAGAAATATCTATCATACAAATGTATGTCAAAAGAAAGTCAGAGTACCAAACAAACACTGTAACAAGAGACAAAGAAGGATAATATGTAATAATAATGGGGCAATCCAACAGGAAGATCTAATAATTATAAATATATATGCACCCAACAAGAGAACACCCAAATACATAAAACAGTTAATAACAAACTTAAGGAGCTAATCAATAATAATACAATAATAATTGGGGGCTTTAACACCCACTTAAACCAAAGGACAGACAATCCAAACAGAAAATCAACAAGGAAACAGCTTTGAACGACACACTGGACCAAAAGGATTTAACAGATATATTCAGAACATTCCATCCTAAAACAGCAGAATACACATTCTTTTCAAGTACAGATGGAACATTCTCCAGAATAGATCACATATTAACCTACAAATAAGACTCAACAAATTTGGGCAGCCCGTATGACTCAGCGGTTTAGCGCTGCCTTTGGCCTAGGGTGTGATCCTGGAGACACAGTATTGAGTCCCATGTCAGGCTCCCTACATGGAGCCAGCTTCTCCCTCTGCCTGTGTCTCTGCCCTTCTCTCTCTGTGTGTGTCTCTCATGAATAAATAAATAAAATCTTAAAAAAAAAAAAAGACTCAACAAATTCAGGAAGATTGAAGTCATGCCATGCATCTTTCCAACCACAGTGATATCAAACGAGAAATCAACTAGAAGAAAAAAATCTGGAAAGAGCACAAGTACATGAAGGATAAATAACATGCTATGAAACAGTGAATGAGTCAACCAGGTAATAAAGAAATCAAAAAGGACATGGAAACAAATGAAAATGAAAACACAATGATCTGAAATCTTTGGGAATGCAGCAAAAGCAGTTCTAAGAGGGAAGTTTATAGCAATACACGCTATAGAAGCAAGAAGCAAGAAAAATCTCAAACAACCTAAACTTATACTCAAAAGAGCTAGAAAAGGAGCAAAAACAAACCCCAAAACCAGCAGAATGAAGGAAATAATAATGATTAGAGGATTAATATAGAAATCAATGATATAGGGACACCTGGGTGGTCAGTGGTTGAGTGTCTGCCTTTGGCTCGGGTTGTGATCCAGAGGTCCTGGGAGCAAGTTCTGCATCAGGTTCTCTGCAGGAGCCTGCTTCTCCCTCTGCCTATGTCTCTGCGTCTCCCTATGTGTCTCTCATGAATAAATAAATAAAATCTTTTTAATAACAAAAGAAAAGAAATCAATGATATAGAAACTAAAAAACAATAGAACAGATCGATGAAATCAAGAGCTGGCTCTTTGAAAATATTTTTTTTAAATGATAAACCTCTATCCAAGCTCATCAAAAAAAAAAAAAAAAGAGGGTGCCTGGGTGGCTCAGTCCGTTAAGCATTTGCCTTCAGCTCAACTCATGATCCCACGGTCCTGGGATTGAGTCCTGCATTGGGTTTTCTGCTCACGGGGAAGTCTGCTTCTCTATCTCCCTCTACCCTTCCCCTCTGCTCATGGTCTCTCTCTCACGCTCCCTCCCTCAAATAAATAAATAAAGTATTTCAAAAAGAAAGAAATGAAAGAAAGAAGGAAAAAAAGAAAGAAAAATACTCAAACAAAATCACAAATGAGAAGAGAAATAGCAACCAACACCAAAGAAATATGAACAACTGTATAAGAATAGTCTAAAAAGCTATATGCCAACGAATTAGACAACTCAGAAGTGGATAAATTCCTGGAAACATATAACCTACCAAAACTGAAACAGGAAGAAAAAGAAAATTGAACAGACTGATTACCAGCAAAGAGATTGAATCAGTAATCAAAAAACTTCCAAAAAACAAAATTCCAGGACCAGGTGGCTTCACAGGCAAATTCTGCCAAACATTTAAAGAAGAGTTAATTACCTATCCTACTCAAACTTTTCCAAAATAAATAAAGGAAAAATTTGAAATTCATTCTATGAAACAAGTATCACCCTGATACCAAAACCAAATAAAGACACCACAAAAAAAAAAAAAAAAAAAGGCTACAGGCCAATATCTCTGATGAACATGAAAAATCCTCAACAAAATACTAGCAAACAGAATACAATATATTAAAAAAAATACCATGATCAAGTGGGATTTATTCCCAGGATGAAGTGTGATTCAATATTTGCAAAACAATCAATATGATACATCACATCAATAAAAGAAAAGATAGAAACCACATGATCATCTCAATAGATACAGAAAAGCATTTGACAAAATATAACATCAATTCATGATAAAAGCCCTCAATAAATTTGGTTTAGAGGGAACATACCTCAACATAATAAAGGCATAATGAAAAAGCCATAACAAACATCATACTCAATGGGGGAAAACTGAGAGCTTTTCCCCTAAGGTCAGGAACAAGACAAGGATACCCACTCTCATCACTTTTATTGAATACAGTACTGGGAGTCCTAGCCACAGCCACTGGAAGTCTTTCTGTTTCTTTCAGACAACAGAAAGAAAGAAAAGGTGTCCAAATTGGTAAGGAAGAAGTAAAACTTCTACTATTTTCAGATGACATGATACCATATATAGAAAACCCAAAAGACTCTACCCAAAAACCTGCTGGAACTGATAAATAAATTTAATAAAGTCATAGGATACAAAATCTAGAACAATAAATTCTGAAATTTTTATGGAACTATGAAAGATCCCAAGTAGCCAAAGCAATCTTGAAAAAGAAAAGCAAAGCTGGAGGAGTGACAATTCCAGACTCCAAGTTATATTACAGAGCTGTAGTGATCAAAACAATATGGTGCTGACACAAAAACAGACACACAGATCAATGGAACAAGATAGAAAGCCCAGAAATGAACCCACAACTATATGGTCAGTTATTATTTGGACAAAGCAGGAAAGAATATCCATCCAATGGGAAAAAGACAGTCTCTTCAACGAATGGTGTTGGGAAAACCGGACCACTTTCTTACACTATACACAAAAATAAATTCAAAATGGATTAAAGACCAAAATGTGAGACATGAAATCATAAAAATCCTAGAAGAGAACACAGACAGTAACTTCTTTGACATGGGCTGGTACTTTTTCTAGATATGTCTCCTGAGACAAGGGTAACAAAAGCAAAAATAAACTCTTGGGACTATATAAAAATAAAAATCTTCATCACAATGAAGAAAGTCAATAAAACTAAAAGGCAACCTATGGAATTGAAGAAGATATATGCAAATGACATCTGATAAAGTGTTAGTATCCAAAATATGTAAAGAACTTATAAACCCAACATGCCAAAACCAAATAATCCAATTAAAAAATGGGCAGAAGACATGAACAGACATTTCTGTATGAAGACACCCAGATGGCCAACAGACACATGAAAAATGCTCATCACTCATCATCAGAGAAATGCAAATCAAAACTACAATGAGATATCACCTCACACCTGTCAGAATGGCTAAAATCAATAACACAAGAAGCAAGTGTTGATGAGAATGTGGAGAAACAAGAACCCTCATGTGCTGTTGGGAATGCAAACTGGAGCAATCACTGTGGAAACAGTATAGAAAATTTTTTTTAAGTTGAAAATAGAAGGGTGCCTGGGTGGCTTAGTCAGTTAAGTGTTTGCCTTCAGCTCAGGTCATGACCTCAGGGTCCTGGGATCAAGTCCTGTGTCAGGCTCTCTGCTCAGCGAGGAGTCTGCTTCTCCCTCTCACTCTTCCTCTGTGCTCTCTCTCTTTCTCTCTCTCAAATAAATAAATACAATCTTTAAAAAATAAAAAGGAAGGAAGGAAGGAAGGAAGGAAGGAAGGAAGGAAGGAAGGAAGGAAGGAAGGAAGGGAGGAAGAGAGAGAGAGAGAGAGAGAGAAAGAAAGAAGAAAGAAAGAAAGAAAGAAAGAAAGAAAGAAAGAAAGAAAGAAAGAAAGAAAGAAAGAAAGAAAGAAAGAAAGAAAACTGGGGCATCTGGGTTGCTCAGTTGGTTGAACACGTAACTCTTGGTTTCAGCTCACATCATGATCTTGGAGTCATGAGATCAAGCTCCTTGAGGTTCTCTCCCTCTCCCAGTGCCCCTTACCCCCTGGCACACTCTCTCTTCCACCCCTAAAAAAAGAAATTGAACTATCCTATGATCTAGTAATCACACTACTGGGTATTTACCCAAAAAATACAAAAACACTAATTCAAAGGGATACACACACTGGTTTATTGCAGCATTATTTACAATAGCCAGACTATGGAAGCAGCCCAAAAGTCCATCAAATTATGAATGGATGAAGAGGATATATATGTGTGTGTGTGTGTGTGTGTGTATATATATATATAATGGAATATTACTCAGCCATAAAAAAGAATGAAATCTTGCCATTTGCAATCACATGGATGAAGCCAGAGGGTACAATGCTAAGTGAAATAAGTCAGAGAAAGACAAAAACCATATGATTTCATTCACATGTGGAATTTAAGAAACAAAACAGAGAGAGAAGCAAATCAAGAAATAGACTCTTAACTATAGAGAACAAACAGATTGTTACCAGAGGGGAGGTGGAGGCGGGGGAATGGTCGAAAGAGATGATGAGGATTAAGAGGTGCACTTGTGATGAGCACCGGACGTTGTATGGAATTGCTGAGTCACTAAATTGTATATGTGCTGCCCAAGCGAGCACGCTGAGTCACTAAATTGTATACCTGAAACTAATAATGTACTGTATGTTAACTACACTGGAAATAATTTTTTTTAAAAAAGAACATCTTCATCAAAACTAGGAACAATGAACTCTTGCATATTATCTTTGAATTTCTGCTAGAGCCTGATGGATTTTGATGCATGGTGATTGGAGAAATCAAGTCACAAAGAGCTCTTTACTATTTTTGAGTCTCACAGTCATCTGCCAAAAATAGAAGGAAGGGCTTTCAGTGGCCAATCTCTTTGTACCTAGAGCACAGTTCCTCCAGGAACGCCTTATCTTTCACCTCATCAGGGTCTGTCTCTGCTAAGGGAAAATGGATAGTACAGATATTGACAATATAAATGACCTCAAGAAGAAAATTATAGCATGGCCAACATGTGTTAAAGCACAGGGATTATCAGTGCTAAGAATTGATTCACCAGTTTAATTTCTCAGTAACTGGATTAGGATCTGTCCTCTGAATAAATCTGCTCCTGGGATGCCTGTGTTCTGCTCAATTACAAGGTAAAATATGTTTAATAAGAAAATGAATGAAGGATTGCTTCTTTTAGATAAAAGAGTGAAAAAGTTTTAAAGGGGATAAAAATTAGTAATAACAAGAAGCAAAGTTTAATAATTCAACTTTATATAGTAGTACACAATGGAGAAAAAAATGCAATTTAGTAAAATTCAATAAATAATTCTTTTAAATTAAATTATTTGTTAAAATTAAGCTGTGCTCTGGGTTTTTAAATCAAAATGAATATACTATGGTAATTGGGGATATGAGAGAAAATAAATTAGCACTACTTGGAACATAGTTAATGTGTCTGAATGGATGCCAATACCTGTTTGTGAGAGGGAATAATATTCTAGTAGATGAAAGTTGCAAATTATGTTTTAATAGGTTCATACACAATGATAGGCAAACTGTAATACTCATTTTCTTCTGAATACTTCAATTTGCACTGTTTTCCTCCAATAATTTCTGCTTCGATGATTGTATATTGATCTTCACTATGTATTACTTTTCCTTAAATTAAATACTCTATTTGTAAATTACAGGGGAGGTGGGGGACGGCACACATGAAGACTAACCCAAATTCTCATAAAACCACCTGATCTTTCATCAGTATAGCATTTCATTTTCAAAAAGAATTCCTGTGATTTTTTTTTGCCTGAATATTCAGGAATTGGCTATCCAATTCATTTGTATTTATTCATCTTGCTTCTCCTTCATATTTGATCTTTGTTTCTGCCTTGAGTCACTTCACAGCTAATTAATTTCTCTATCTCCCATGTGAGAAAAAGACAAAGTGATGTAAGGTTTTCTAGTAGTGTCCAAGGAGAAAAAATTAGAAAGGGACTACAGTTGTTCCAAATGTCTGTGCCAGCTGACCCCAGGTCCACCTCCTTCCTTCCACACTGCTCTGAGTATGAAAAGCTTTTAACATGCAGCTCTACCTCTGCCCTACTCAGAGATGCAGCCAATCCTACCAAGCCTGGCTGTGTATGTGGAAATAAACACGAAAGCACCATGCCTGCGATAGTATCAATAGTCTTGCTTCCTAATACAAGAAAAGCCTTGGAAATGGCATGCTTACTGAGAATTCCCTCCATTCCCTCCAAATCAATTTCTTCTAAAGAATACAGCTCTACATTCTGTCTTCCCTGAAGGGTCTAGAGTCCTCCTCACTCTTGCCCTCAGGCAGTTAGATTTCCAACAACACACCAGCCAGCTCCTTCTTACTTGCTCCCTCCTCCTGGGTACAAAGAATTTGAGCCTATAACATCAGACACTGTTTCAAAGAAGACACACCCTTGGGAAATCTGTTTGTACCATCCACTTACTACCAGTATGTCCTTACTGTCCATACCCGTATGCAACTCTGCCTTCAATTTGTCTTACTAACTAGTTACCCCCTGCCCTTTCTTGGTTCTCTCTCTGCTCCCCCTCACCAGCCAACATTCGTAGTCCTGTAACTAACAGCTCATAGAATTTAGGTTAATTTAATTTAATCTTTTTGTCACTGTTTCTTACTCCAAATAACCAAAATTTGTCAGCAATTATAGCAATATCTCAGAACTGATGTTAGGTTTCTCTATCACAAGTTTCTTTTTAGCAAGGTTGATAAAAATATGCAACAAAACCGGTACAAAATATTGATCCACTCTCTCTACGGGTCTATGAATGCTTTGACTAACATGAAAAAGGCCTAGAAGGATACCAACTAACTAAAAGGATTATCCATACATTGATATTTTAGCTGGCCTCGTGTTAAGGAACTCGGGGATCCCCAACAATGCATATGGCTACTGTCTTAATCATTGCTGCATCCCTAGGACCTATCACAGTAATTGCTAAGGTGGCTTTCTAAAACATTAGTTAAATAAATAAGTGAATGGATGAAGACAGGATCTTGTGCCTGAATTCAAGGTATTAAAAACAACTTGAACAAATATTCAACAAATAGTCATGGAAGAATAGTGCAAAAAAATAAATAGTAACATGCTGACTAAAGTACTATAAAAATTAAAAGAAAAGGGAGAAAGGAATCCAATGAAGAAGCTGTAGAAGCATACATAGAGAATTTGGAACTGTTCAACCTTAAATTTGGGGCAAAGTTTAGCATCAGGTAAGGGGGAAAGTATGCCTAGCACAGGGAACGGAATACATGAGTACCTACAGATGCATAAGAGAATGGACCAATGAGGAGAATGTCTCTTTGGAGTGCAGAATGGGCAGGAAATGGAGGCACTGAGGCCAGAACATGGAGATCATGAAAATTCAGGCTGGGGAGAACTTTAAAAAGCACCAGTAAAGTTTGAGTCTGGTTAAGCAAGATGTGTTTTTGCATTAGAACATCAGCTTCCTCTCCATTCCACTAAGTCCATTTTGCCAAAAGATGCTTATTTCTTTCTCATGCTCCGTGTTAAACATAAGACTCCAGGATAGGCAGGGGGTACAGAGCTCAGGGTAAACTGAAAAGACAGAGCCACAATCAAGTACACAACATAGTAACTTGGGCAAGGATGTTGTCAAATGCTGGTTCCCCAAACTATCACCAAAGCATCTATTGATAAAAACAAAGCACAGTTAATTGCTTACCATGGAAATGGAGAACACTAGGTTTTAGTAATGTCCTGGAGAGGGAAGGACAAAGTCAAGATGTTTGAGATTTTGATGTCTCTCTAGGCAGGTGTTTGTGGGGGCTGGATTACTATTGAGTAGAAATCACCATGTAATGGCTTAGACTAGTAGGCACAACAGTGTAAGATTGATGTGAGGTGTTCAGGATCTGGCGTAAACTGTCCACAGATACTTTCTACTAACGAGCTGATAGAAATATCTGAAAGACCTTGGAGTGAAAATTATTTACAAGTTGTATCTTCCTAGAAAATAGTCTCACAAAATATTGAAGTTATGTCAAAGACAATACAATAGGAAAAGTCATGCTAACATAGGCAGTAAGCTGCAGAGATGGTTTTGATTCTCAATGTATGTGCACGCAAAGAGCAGAGGAGCACAACTGGAAGGAAGGGGGCCACGCTGCACTGGGTAGATTCAGAAAAGTTTTCAAAAAAGAGGTGACCTCCATGCCACAACCTGAAAAATGAGCAGGAGTTTGACCTGTGTACAAAAGGATTAAAGAATTTCAGGGCATAACATTGTGTACAAAAAGGTCTGGGAGAATGTGTTTGGTCTAGAAGACTATAAGTAGTTTCCATAAGCGGAAGGCTTTTATTCTGGTTCTCAAATAGAAATTGATCTACTTCTACTTTATTAATTTTAATGATTCAAAATATATTGTTGGGAATGAACTTTTTGTATAAGTTAAAAATTATTTTTCTCTGATTACTCCTGAAATCCTTTTGTGTGGGTTTTTTTTTTTTAAGATTTTATTTATTCATGAGAGACAGAGAGAGAGAGAGAGAGAGAGGCAGAGACACAGGCAGAGGGAGGAGCAGGCTCCATGCAGGGAGCCCAATGCAGGACTCGATCCTGGGACTCCAGGATCAGGCCCTGAGCCAAAGGCAGATGCTCAACCACTGAGCCACCCGGGCGCCCCCTTTTGTGTTTTAAGATGAATTTTAAAACAAATAGAATTTGGAGAGACAAACTTAAATTCATATGGCTTTTTTAAATAGATGTTTTTTAAAATTGTTTTAAGAATTGTTAAAACATAGAACCTAACTTTCACTTAGGGACAATTAAAAAGAAAGGAAGTATGGAGCTTCCAGCAGCATTCACAGTTTCTCTGATACACTGTGATAGCATTAAAATCCTTCAGGAGAAGAAAGGAAATATTCTATCCTACTGAAAGCCAGAGTTGAGATCACGTAGATCTCTCTCTCGCATGTCAGAGAATTTTTGGTAAACAAACTCAGAAATAAAAGCAAACGGGATATGATTGCCATGCTGTATAATAGAAGAGATGGCCTTGGAAGAGATTTAATCAGAAAATAAATTTCAAAATCAAAAGCATGCTTTGGTGCAAGAACAACAGGAAACCAACCAGTATTTGATCTTGGTAGCTTCACCTAGAGAGCTGCATCCTTATCTTTCTGGCGTCCTTGTCTGATAGAGGTCAAGGTGCCTCCACCTAGCCCTCCTATGAGTTAGTCAGACCCAGTTCCTCCAGTTAGTGACGAGCACAGCTCAGATTCAACAAGCTGCAAGCCTGCTAACCCCACACCTGAGAACGCAGACAGATTCAAAACAACCAGCTAATTAAACCTGGAGCACCAAGCTATCATCATCCGAGATTCATGGGCATCCAACAAGCAGAAGAACTAGCAACATGGCATTCAGCAACAGCTGTCACCTGCTATAATGTTCTTTAATTATCTTAAAATCTCTAAGAACTGACAAATGGGTGACAAAATGCAATTTTCTGTGTCAGGAAGCGAGAGACAAGCCTGTGTTACTTTGATGAGAGGAAATACTGTAAAATCATCTCTCTCAACTCTTCTTATTGGGGAGGGGGGACTGTTGTCACTCAATTCTAGTCTGTAAACACACTCATTACAGTCCTCCCAGAGGAGCATGTTTCCTATTTTATAAAGATTAAATGGGAGAAGCCAGAATGGGAGAAGCCAGAATGCCAAGCTATCCCCTGGCCCAGCTCCAGTCCCATCCCCATAATGCTACTGACTTGCTCCCATGGAGTTGCCTTCCTGGGGTGAACCATTAGCAAAGATCGATTGACCCAAGTTTCCTGGGATCACATCATGCCTCTTGCCACACATTTCTCCAGGTGCCTGTCCAAACTGTGACCTAATCCCTCTAGGTTGCAGTGATGTCTGTTAGGACCTGCATAAGGATTTCCAGGAGTCTCTAATTTCTGCTTTGCTCATTACATTCTACAGAATGTGCATGATGACATCCTCTGTTCTCTGGGGCAAGTTTATTTCTACCATTTACACAGTTTTTCCAGCCTTTATGGGTAAAAAGTTCATGGGAAAACAAAATAAATTGTAGAAAGAAGGTCACTGTGTAGTAAATAGTTCTTCACATCAGCTGAAAAACCACATCATCTATATAGAGTAGTTGGGCACTCTTAAGCCAAGAGTGTTGCACCACTCATGGTCACAGAAATAAAACAGAGAAAAATATGAGCTAGCTCACATTGGCTGAGAGTATAAGATAGCCCTTAGAGCTTGAGGAAAACATATATTTATTAACAATGCGTTACAACAGATTGTTATACCAATCAGCATGCTAGTGTCTGTTACCAGGCGCTAACAATCTAAAAGGATCGCTAATAATTCTCAAAACATACAGTATTTATGACTTGTTCTTAAAATGTGTGTAAATATATTAATGCATGTAATATATTAATGACTGAAAGTTCTGGCAACATTTTTGAACCAACAAAACAAAGTTTTTATATTAAGATTTTAAATTAGTGTTAATAGATGATCAGTGAACATTCCTGCCCAGTAATTATAGTATAATAATTTAAATTTTTATTTAAAAATATTTTATGCAATTAGTACATTATTTTTTAATGTCTACTAATAGTTAAATTAGACTGTTTTGGAATCTCTCAGATATAAGTTCTCTGGGGACAAAGCCAAGATCTGTCAAGAAGTTTTGTTAGTGGTATTCTGATAATGTCAATATTATCAACATTTGGTATCTGATAAATTTTTTTTTAGAGAGAGAGAGAGAGAATGCCAACATGCATATACAAGCAGGCAGGGAGGGGGGAAGGGCAGAGGGAGAGAGAGAATCCTAAGCAGGCTCCACACCAGTGCAGAGCCTGACACAGGGCTCAATCTCATGACCCTGAGATCATGACCTGAGCCAAAATTGAGTCAGATGCTTAACTGACTGAGCCATCCAGGTACCTCTGGTAATTTTGATAATAGAGAAAAGTCAACTGTTTTCTTCAAGGCCAAGTAATCAAATTCATCCATTTCTTTCCTTTCCTATTTTCAACTTCACTATCCATTCCATCACCACATCTCACCTTATCACTTCAGAGCACAGGCCTGGGAATCTCAGTGGCCAGTACATGATTAAACCACTTAAAGAAATGGCACATGAAATACATATGCCACTAATCTAATGAGATGAGAAGATACTTATTTTCTCTAGTCGACTTCCACTGAAAACCAAGGGCAAGGCATGAAGTTCATCCAGAAGAAAGCATGACACTAATAAATACATTAAAAAAAGAAGAAGAAGAAGAAAGAAAAGGGTGGAATCTATGGATTCAGAGAGACTTAAAAAACATATCAGGCAAGTGCAATATGGGCCCATTTAGGTCCTTATTATTTTGCCTGAGCTGTAAGAAGAAGGAAGGAAGGAAGGAAGGAAGGAAGGAAGGAAGGAAGGAAGGAAGGAAGGAAGGAAGGAAGGAAGGAAGGGTGAAAGGGAAAAAGACAGGAAAATCTATACAAGGACCAGGCATTTGACTGTACTAACAACTACTGTTAACAATTTTTTTTAAGATTTATTTATTCATGATAGACATGGAGAGAGAGAGAGAGAGAGAGGCAGAGACACAGGCAGAGGGAGAAGCAGGCTCCACGCTGGGAGCCCGACGTGGGACTCGATCCCGGGACTCCAGGGTCGCACCCTGGGCCAAAGGCAGGCGCCAAACTGCTGAGCCACCCAGGGATCCACTACTGTTAACAATTTAAGTCTAACAATAAAATTACTTTTATATTTTATAAATAAACACTGAACTATTCATGAACAAAACACTAACATGTGGGTGGATTTATTTTTGAAACAAAATTTTTGAAACAAGGTGATGAATATGTGGCTGATCACTATAATATTCCATCTTCATATACGTCTGAAATTTTCATAATAAAAAACTTGAAAACAACAAACCTTATGATTTGGCTTGTGGTCCAGAGTCACGTATTTTTTATTCTGATGGGTAAGTAGATTCTATTTAGAATGGAATGTGGTTTAGGGGCACCTGGGTGGCTCAGTTGGTTAAGCGTCTGCCTTTGGCTGGGGTCACAATCCCAGGGACCTGGGATCAAGCCTCACATCGTCTCTCTGCTCAGCAGGGAGTCTGATTCACCCTCTTGCTCACACCCTGCTTGTGCTCTCTCTCTCTTTCTCTCTCTAAAATAAGTAAATAAAATCTTGAAAAAAAATGGAATGTGGTTTATATAAAATGCAGTATTTGATACAACCTAATTCATCTACCTGCCCACCCGTGAGAAAAGGGAATAAGATAAACATTCAGCTTTCCCCCATAGTTCCTAAGCAATCTTGAAGGTCAGGCTTTCAACAATCCATAGCTGTAGCCAATAGCACCAGTGCCCTACCTCTCAGGATGCCGCAGGTGACTTCCCACTGCCTATCTGCAGTGTGGTACCTGAAGGCCACCCCCTACACATTTGCATTGGTGGGCTGGAAGTACTGAGGAAGTAACAACCCAAGGAATAGTTCTCAACAAATGACTATCAGGAATTGTTATACATAGCTTAACTAGCCCATTTACCAGTAAATTCTGATGTAAGTGCTTTGCATGTCTCCTAGAGATTCTTTGTGGGATAATGCTCCAGTAGGCCCATTATGGCAATTGGCCTAGGGGCTCCCCCTTCATTTGGTTCCCTTTGATCCTTCTCTTTCTACCAGTTTCCTACCAATGTCCCCTTTGCTTCCTTACTTTGCATCTCAGGGTCTGCTTTGGAGAGAATCTACACTAAGAAAAATAAATACAAGCAGTGGGCTTGCATTAAAAATAAATTGATTTAAAAATATTACCATGGGATAACTAATAGTGACAAAAACTTGAATATGCTAACACATACTGAGTATTTACCATAGACCATGATATATATATATATATACACACACACACACACATATATACACATATCATATATATACACACACATAATAAATATAGGTGTTATATATAGTTCATGTAGTATATATAATAAATCTATATTATGTATAATTTATATAATATAATAAATATATGTTTATTATATATATTTATCTCACTTGATATTCACAGTGATTTTTATTTTGTACATAAAAAGAGATATTAACCTGACCAAACTCTTACAGCTAGTAAATGATAAAGTTGATAAGAATATTCTTACTATTTTGTTATTAAATGAAGTTGATAGTGTTAGTTGTTTTGGGGAGAGTTTAGAGGTGGAGTGTGTGTATGCTATAATATTGTCACTTGGCAAAATAAAATAGGTACTATAAGTCCTTCTCACTAAAATAATCATGAAAATGACTAGGAAAAACTACTCCACCCACATCTTCTGAGAAGGAATATAAATAAATGAGTAGTCCTTTCATCCAAACCTCCCTCCCCATCATAATGATGCTATTTTTTTCTTCTGGAAAGAAACATTTTGAAAACAGAATGAAGAGGTAATGTACTCCAATAGGATAATTCCATCACTTCAGTTTTCCTTCATACAAAGAAGACAGCCTTCCTGAAATTAAAGCTGTGGCCGCTAACAGAGCACCAAAGATAGCTAAAGATCACTCAGATCACCACATCACTAGAACAGAGCTGAACCTCAATATGTAGCTGGCTCTGAGATTTGCAGGAAGTATGCCCAGCTGTCAGTCAAAGGACATCTCCACGAAAGAAAGAAAGAAAGAAAGAAACAAAGAAAGAAGCAAAGAAAAAGAAAGAAAGACCTCAAATGCAAAAGATCAGGGATACTGGAGGAGCTGTTTTATAGCATGTATCAAAAGAGGTAAATGCTATTCCCAATGATGTCTGACCCTGGGACAACTTCATCATGGACAGAATGAACTAAAATGATCCATTTTAAGACCTTTACATTTGTGACAATACAGGTGGACCTAGAGGGTATTATGTTAAGTGAAATAAATCAGACAGAGAAAAACATATGCCATATAATTTCACTTATATGTGGAATCTAAAAAACAAAACAAATGAACCAAACCAAAAAAAAAAAAAAACAACAACAACAACAAAAACACACACAAAAATCCACAAAAAAAAAAAAAAGATTTATAAATACAGAGAACAAACTGGTGGTTGTCAGGGGTAATGGGAGGAGGATGGGAGAAATAGGTGAAAGGAATTAAGAACAGACTTCCAGTTACAAAATAAAAAAGTCACAGAGATGAAATATAGGGAATATAGTCAATAATATTGTAATAACATTGTATGGTGACAGATGGCAACTACATTTATTGTGGTGAGCATTGTATAATATAATGAATTGTTGAATCACTGTGTAGAACACCTGAAACTAATATAACATTGTATGTCAACTATACTTCAATAATAAAAACTTAAGCGAATAAATAAATAAAATTATTCATTCTTAGATGTAGTTGTTCTCTGCCTTAAAAAAAAAAAAAACCCCAGAGGAATACTCAGGTGAGTGCATTTTTATATTTGTAAAACTTAATCAGGCACTGGCTGGCAATATGTATCAAAATGTAATCTGCTAACATTTTGACTTGGAATTTCAATTCTGGGAACTAGTTGAGCAGAGATAACAAATATATAAATATGTATCTATAAGATTTTTTTACTAAATCAATACTCTTAATAGCACAAAACAAAAAGAATTAAACTGCATAGAATATTGTATTGACTAAAGTATAATATATATATATATATTATAATGGAAGCCATATATATATGGTTGCCATATATAACCATATATTATATGGTTAGTGGAGGCTCTTCATGTCCTAAATATATGTAGAAATGTTTAGAACTTTGCATAACAAATTCTGGATGCTTTATCTCTTCAAGTGAGATTAGTAAGTTTTCACTTTAAACTTTGTAAATTTTATTATTTTAAAAATGTATTTTTAATACTACTTTTTTTAAAGATTTTGTTTATTTATTCTTGAGAGACAGAAAAAGTCAGAGACACAGGCAGAGTGAGAAGCAGGCTTCCTGCGGGGAGCCCAATGCAGGACTCCTTCCTAGGACCCCAGGATCACAAGCTCAGCTAAAGACAGATAGATACTCAACCACTAAGCCACCCAGGCATCCCTATACTACCTTTTTACACTTCTGCAACCAACAAAAAGTAAAGATGTTTTAAAAATAAAAAAGGCAATATAACACAAAATAAACTGAGTTTACCTGTAATATTGTTGCCCTAACAAGGAGATTCTATCAGTGACAAAATTCTTCATCAAAAGATATCTTGAAGAATGAATTGTGTTGATACAGGTGTTGATACATCACCAGTTTATAGGCTCCTTAACTTAAGGTGCTAGAAACAGAGAAATTCAAGATTGAAGTCTTAAAGGCTATTGTCAAAAAGTGAAAAGAATCTCCAAATTTATATCACTACAAATATTATAAATTGGAAAAGACTTACACATTTGTAAAAATCCCATTTAAATTCCATTTTTACAAGCGTATGTCTATAGTTGCTTAAAATAGGGTCCAAATGCAATTGTGCTAACCCAATTTCCTTCAGGTCTCTTTGAAGTCCAGGTCACAGCTGTGCATCATCAGGGTGCATTACACTTTCATAGACAACAAAGAAGCAGCACCAAAGAACAAAGGTAATAGATCTGAGTCCTAAGGAAGATAGAAGTTATGGGCAGTTATAGTAAGTGTAATGCCTGTTGACTTATGTTACAGTCTTCTGTTTTTTTATTCTATTAATTCTATTTTATTCTTTAACTTCCTCTTGCAAAACCAAAGAAGACATCTTTGTAAGTCTTTGGCACCCTCTTTTGGACAATCCGATAATTTCAAAACTGGAATTTGTTTCAATGAAATGGATTTCTGAGTATGTTATTGACAAACTGAAATTAAACCTGTATTGATATTTTTAATATTTTTGTCTGCTATAATTGATAGGCTTTACTTTTAGAGCAGTTTTACATTTGCAGAAAAATCAAGCAGATAATACAAAGCTCCCATACACTCCTCTCCCCCATAGTTTCCTCTATTGTTAACAATTTGGTTCAATACGGTACATTTGTTAATGATACAATATTAGTATATTATTAGTAAATAAAAATCCACAGCTTACAGTAAGGTTGTACAATTTCATATATCCACCATTATAGTATTAGAGAATAGTTTCACTGCCTTCTGCTTCATATCTTCATCCTTCCTCTCTTCCCCCCAACCCCTGTAAACATTGATCTCTTTTATTATATCTATAGTTTTTTATGTCTCTATAGTTTTCCAGAATGACATATACTGAAATAATAAACTATGTGTTTGGCAGGCATGTGGGTGATAGAGACGAATGAGAGTCTGACTCTTGGAGCCGCCTGGGTGGCTCAATGGTTGAGTGTCTGCCTTTGGCCCAGGGCATGATCCTGGAGTCCCAGGATTGAGTCCCACATTGGGCTCCCTGCATGGAGCCTGCTTCTCCCTCTGCCTATGTCTCTACCTCTCTGTGTGTGTGTGTGTGTGTCTCATGAATAAATAAATAAAATCTTTAAAGAAAAAAAAGAGTCTGACTCTTGGTTTTGGCTCAGGTCGTGATCAAGCCCCAAGTCAGGCTCCATGCTCAGCACGGAGTCTGCTTGAGTTTCTTTCTCCCTCTCCCTCTGCCCTTCCCCACCCCCCGCTCTCTCTTTTTCTAAAATAAATAAATAAATCTTAATATATATGTACATATATATATATATATACACATAAACACACATATGTATGTATTTCTGTCAGACTGGCTTACTTAACTTACTAATATGAATTTAAGAGTCTTTCATATCTTTTTGTGGTTTGATAGTTCATTTCCTTTTGTCACTGAATAATATTAGATTGTATGAATGTTCCAATGTTTGTTTATCCATTCCCTATTGAGGAACTTTTTTATTGCTTCCACTTTGGGCAACTATGAATAAGACTGCTATAAACATCTATGTGCAGGGTTTTTGTGTGCATTAACAGGTATGATTTCAACTCATCTGGGTAAATACTAAGGAGTTTCCTGAGACAACCATGCTTAGAAACTGCCCAACTATCTTCCAAAGTGATTGTACCATTTTGTATTCCCACCAGGAATGAATAAGAGTTCCTATCGTTCTGTATCTTCACCAGCTTCTGATATTATTGGATTTTAGCCATGCATATTTGGGATGTATCCTACTTAGTCATGATATATAATTTCCTATTCACTGTTAAATTCAATTTACTAATATTCTGTTGAGGACTTTCACATGTATGTTCAGAAGAGATGTGAGCCTATTGTTTCCTTTTTTTAAAGTTTTTTTTAATTTATTTATTTATGAGAGACAGAGAGAGAGAGGCAGAGACACAGGCAGAGAGAGAAGCAGGCTCTATGCAGGGAGCCCGACATGGGAGTCGATCCCTGGTCTCCAGGATCACGCCCTGGGCTGACAGCGGCGCCAACCACTGAGCCACTGGGGCTGCCCTGTTTCCTTTTCTTTAATAATGCCTTTAACTGGTTTGGGGTGGGGAGAGGTTAGTATAATGCTAGCTTCATAGGATGTGTTAGAAAGTGTTCTCTGCTTTTAGTTTCTGTAAGAGGTCATAGAGAATTGGTGTCATTTCTTCTTAAGTGTTTAGTAAAACTCACCAATGAAACCATCTAGAACTGGTGCTCTCAGTTTGGGAATTTTATTAAATAGTGATTCCAAATCAGTAATAGATATCCCCCTGTTCAGATTATCTATTTCTTCTTGTTTGAGTTTTGGTGGTTCTGTCCAATCGGTCCGTTTTATCTAAGTTACCAAACTTCTGTCATAGAGTTGCATACAAAACTCCTTTATTATTCTGTTATTGTCCATGGGATGAGTAATGATCAGTTATTTTTTTTGTGTGATTTATTTTTTCATTTGAGAGAGAGAGTGCATGAGCATAAGTGGCGGGAAGGGGAGAGGGAGTGAGAGAATCCCCAGCAGACTCCCCACTGAGCATGGAGTCTGATGCAGGGCTCTATCCTGCTGCTCTGAGATCACAACCTGAGCAGAAATCAAGAGTCAGACAGTTAACCAACTGAGCCACCCAAGCTTCCCAGAGTCATAATCAGTCCTATCAATATTTTACTTCATGCATTTTGATGCTGTGTTGTTAGGGACATGCATTTTAAGGACTGTTCTGACTTCTTAGAGAATTGACCCTGTTTTTGTTATGTAATACCTCTCTTTAACCCTAATAATTTTCGTTGTTCTGAAGTCTGCTTTGCCTGAAACATAGTTACTCCAGTTTTTTTTATATTGATGTTAGCATGGTAGAACTTTCTACAGCCCCTCCCTCTTTATCTATCTGTGTCCTTATATTTTAAACAGCTTCTTTACAGATAAAATATAGTTGGGCCTTGTTTCCTTATCCACTTTGACAGTCCTTGTCTTTTTAATTGGTGTATTTAGACCATTCACATTTAAAGTAATGATTGATACTTTGGATTAAAATCTACATATTTATAACTGCTTTCTATTTGTTGCCTTTCTTTCATTCTTTTGCTTTAATCTTCCCCTCTTTTTCTGCCTCTCTAGTTTTAATTGAGCACTTTACATGATTCCACTTTCTTTGCCCTCTAACATATCAATTACATTTCTTTTTTAAATTATTTTCCTGGCTGCCATAGACTTGCAGTATTTATTAACAACTAATCAAAATTCACTTTCAAATAATACCATACTCTCTTCATAGGTATTGCAGGTATTTTATAACAGGATATTCCTCAATTCCTTCCTCGCATCTTTGATAAGATTGATGTCACTGATTTCACTTAAAATCTCTTCCTAGGAGTGCCTAGATGGCTTAGTCCGTTGGGCAGCTGTCTTTGGCTCAGGTCATGATCTCAGGGTCCTGGAATCAAGCCTCATGTTAGGCTCCCTGCTCAGTGGGGTATCTACTTCTCCCTCTGCCTCTACTTGTTCCTGCATATTCTCTCTCTCAGATAAATAAATTAAATTTTTAAAAAATCTCTAGCTAGGGCAGCCCGGTGGCTCAGCAGTTTAGTGCCGCCTTCGGCTCAGGGTGTGACCGTCGGGTTCCCTGCATGGAGCCTGCTAAAAAAAAAAAAAAAAAAAAAATCTCTATCTAAAAATCACCCAATATATTCTTGCTATTCTTGAATAATTATCTATGATATCAATTAATAATAGTAACGATAAAATATCTTATTTCACTTCATATATGTATATCTGAGTTTTTTTACGTATCATTTTCCTTATGTGAAGAATTTTTTGATGTTTCTTGTAAGGCATGTCTACTATCAACAATTTTCTTCAGTTTTATTTGTCTGAAAAAGTAGTTTTATTTCTTTTTTTTTAAAGATTTTATTTATTTATTTATGAGAGACACAGAGAGAGAGAGACAGAGACACAGGCAGAGGGAGAAACAGGCTCCATGCAGGAAACCTGATGTTGGACTCAATCCTGGAACCCCAGGATCAGGCCCTGGGCTGACCGTGGCTCTAAACCGCTGAGCCACCTGGGCTGCCCTTTCTTTTATTTTTGAAGGATGATTTCTCTGGATACAGAATTCCAGACTGTTGGGTCTTTTCAAAAAAAAAAAAAAAATTAGGGCCATCTGGGTGGCTCAGTTGGTTAAGCAACCAACTCTTGGTTTCAGCTCACGTCATGATCTCAGGGTCATGAGATGGAGCCCCCAGTCAGGCTCTACACTCAGCAAGGAGTCTGCTTGTCCCTCTCCCTCCCCCTCTGCCCCTCCTCTGACCCACACTCTCTCTCTCTTTCAAATAAGTAAATAAATGAATGAATAAACAAATAAATAAAATCCTTTAGAAAAATACTTTAAACATTTCACTATACTCCCTTGTTTGCATGGTTTCTGACAAGGAGTCCAATATAATTCTTACAGGGGTCCCTCTAGAGAGAAATCCCCCCCCCAACCTCCTGAATTCTTTCTGTCTTTGTTTTTTTGTAGTTTGAGTATAATATGCACAGATGTGGTTTTTTGGTGTTTATCCTGCTTGGTATTATCTGAGCTTCTTAGTTCTGTTACTTGGTGACTGACATTCATTTAAAAAATTCTCAGCATTATCACTTCAAGTATCTCTTCTGCTTCTTTTTCAGTTTTTCCATCTGTTTTTCCCATTCTGTGTATGTTACACCTTTTGTAACTGTCCCACAGCCCTTGGATATTCTGCTCCATTTTTTCATTCTTTTTTCAGTTTGGGAAGAGAGAGTATGGTGTTTGCTTTGATAGTATCCTATTCATTTTTGTGAAGAAAATTTGATTCATAGATTTCAAACTCATAGTCCTAACCCCCAGTATCTCAGAATGTAACTCTATTTGGAGACAGAATCTTTTTTTTTAAGATTTTATTTATTTATTTGAGAGAAGGAGTGAGTGAGTGAGAGAGAGAGAGACTACAAGCAGGAGGAAGGCTGGAGGGAGAAGGAGACTCCCCACTGAGCAGGAGCCTGATGTGGGACTCGATCCCAGAACCCTGGGATCATGACCTGAGCTGAAGGCAGGCACTCAACCAACTGAGTCATCCTGGTGCCTGGAGACAGGATCTTTAAAGAGATAATTAAGTTAAGATGAGGTCAGTATAGTGGGTCCTAATCCAATATATTTGGTTTCTCACAAGAAGAAGAAATTAGGACATAGTTACAGAGGGAAAGCAATGTGAAGACAAAGGGGGAAGGCATTCATGTACAAGCCAAGGAGAGAAGCCTTAGAAGAAACCAACCATGCAGACACATTGATCTCAGATTTTCAGCCCCCAAAATTGTGAGAAAATAAATTTCTGTTGTGTAAGTCACCCAGTCTGTAGTACTTTTATGGCAGCCCCAGCAAACTAATACAAACACCAATCAGAAGATATGCCCAAGGACCCTAAAAACAAGTCTTTCCAATGTACAGTCATATAACTACAGTACAGCACCAAATTTTTTTTTAAAGATTTGATTTATTTATTCATGAGAGACACACAGAGAGAGAGAGAGAGAGAGAGAGAGAGAGGCAGAGGGAAAAGCAGGCTCCATGCAGGAAGCCCGACATGGGACTCGATCCCAGGTCTCCAAGATTACACCCTGGGCTGAAGATGGCGCTAAACCGCTGAGCTACCCGGGCTGCCCCAGCACCAAATTTTTATTTTGAAACCATTTTCTTTCTCTTTGGCTATGTAGAAATAAACAGGGGAAGTAATCATAAGCAAAGAAAGTTAGACAGAAATTTATCTGCCACCATACAGATTTCACATGGCTCAAACTGCAGGCTGCTTCTTAGACGCTGGGGATTTTTATAATCCCCAAATAATACCAAGGTCAAAGCCAAGTCCCTGAGAATAGTTGTGGGACTATGCATAGCCTTATGGTATCTCATCATTTTCAAAGTCTCACAGGGACTGGCCAACATGCCCAAGTGAAAAGGGAAATCACATATAGAAGGCTGGGTGATAAGAGTCAGGAAAGTTGCAAAGAAGGAGTTGTACTGAGTATTTCTACAAGATCAACTACTAACTAGAGGAAGAAGCCAGACAATCCACTTCACTCTACAAGAGGTGCCAGTTGTCTCATGTGTGAAACCGAAGTATCAATCCATTAGCCGACCTCTGAGGCTTTTAACAGCTCCCAAACTTTATAAATAATAAAAGTAGAAAAGGATAATATCCAGTAAGAAAAATCTGTGATGACAGATTTAAAAGAAGCTTGAGTCAATTTCTCTATGGCATCCACATGACTTGGACAAGTCTATATGAAAATAACCAAAGGCAAAGCAGTGATCTCACTGCAGTGTAAGTCATACAATTGAAGTGGTATCAGTGAAAATGTCTGAATAAAACCTCTGAAAACTTATCCCCTCATAAAAGCAATGAAAAAATAATGGCAAAGATTGTCAGAACCAACTTTTTCAGAGCTCTGGATTTTTTTATTTTTTTTTTTATTTATGATAGTCTCACAGAGAGAGAGAGAGAGGGGGGCAGAGACACAGGCAGAGGGAGAAGCAGACTCCATGCATCGGGAGCCCGAGGTGGGATTCGATCCCAGGTCTCCAGGATCGCGCCCTGGGCCAAAGGCAGGCGCCAAACCGCTGCACCACCCAGGGATCCCCAGAGCTCTGGATATTAAACAAAGACTTGAAGTAACCCAAGGAGTATTTGTTCAAGAAAAAAAATAGCTAAATAGTCATAAGAGCAGCAAATTTTCTGGTGGGTTTTTTTAAAAAGATGTATTTATTTTAGAGAGAGAGGAGATGGGGAGGGACAGAGGGAGAGAGACTGCCCAGTGAACACAGAGCCTGGCATAGGGCTCAATCTCACGACCCTGAGATTATGACCTATGCCAAAACCAAGAGTCCAGTGCTCAACCAACTGAGTCACCCAGGTGCCTGGCTTTGTGGTAGTTTAACCTACTCTCTAGTACCATCCTCCCCTGCCCATCTCACCAGTAGCCTTGGAAAACAACAGTCTGCTTTCCTGGTGCCAGAGAGAACAAAGGGCACTATCAAGAGACATACCCCAGAGGATGAGGATTGGCTGTAATTTTCTTTTAATGGAATATAACAAGTGTTGATGAGGATTTGGAGAAATTAGAATCCTCATACATTGCTGATGGGGATGAAAAACTACACAACCACTGTGGGAGACAGTTTGGTGATCCCTCAAAAAGTGAAACATAACGGCGCCCAAGTGGCCCAGGGGATTAAGTATCCACCTTTGGCTCAGGTCATGATCTCAGAGTCCTGGGATCTAGTACCAAGGTTGGGGGGGGGGGGGGCTGCTCAGCAGGGAGTCTGCTTCTCCCCCTCTCTCAGCCCCTCCTCCAGCTCATGCACTCTCTCTCTCTCTCTCTCTCTAACAAATAAATAAAATCTTTTTTTTTTAAAGGTAAAACAGAGTTACCATGTGACTCAGCAACTCCACTCCTAGGTATAAACTCAAGAGAAATGTAAACATATGTGACACTAAAATTTGTACA
This sequence comes from Canis aureus, assembly GCF_053574225.1. Classification (NCBI taxonomy): domain Eukaryota; kingdom Metazoa; phylum Chordata; class Mammalia; order Carnivora; family Canidae; genus Canis; species Canis aureus. The sequence continues at coordinate 13,862,442 of NC_135613.1, read as the reverse complement.
CAAATGTTCATAGCAGCATTACTCATAATAGCCAAAAAATGGAAACAAAGCAAGTGTTCATCAATTTATAAGTGGATAATAAAATGTGGTATAGCCAGCTGTGCAATGGAATATGATCCATCCACAAAAAGAAATGAAGTATTGACACTTGCTGCCACATGGATAAATCTTGACGTTTTTGCTAAGCGGAAGTAATCAGGCACCTTATATGACTCACTTTACATGGGATATCCAGTACAGGAAAATCTATAGCTACAGAAAGTATATTAGTGGTTTCATCGTTTTGGATTAATGAAATATTCTGTAAGTTGTGCAACCTTGTGCACGTACTCAAAATTGCTGAAATGCACTTTTTTTTGAGAGAGAGAGAGCAAGCACACACATGGGGGGATGGGGGCAGAAGAAGAGGAAGAAAGAGAATCCTAAGCAGACTCCATGCCCTGTGGGGATCCCCACGTGGGGTTTAATCTCACGACCCAGAGATCATAACCGGAGCCAAAGTCAAGAGTCAGACACTCAACCAACTAAGCCACTCGTGAAATGTACACTTTAAAATGATAACTCTTGGGATGCCTGGGTGGCTTAGCAATTGAACATCTGCCTTTGGCTCAGGGCGTGATCCCAGGTCCAGGATCGAGTTCCACATCAGGCTACTTGTGGGGAGCCTGCTTCTCCCTCTGCCTATGTCTCGGCTTCTCTCTGTGTGCATCTCTCATGAATAAATAAAATCTTTTAAAAAATGATGACTCTTGTGGTATCTTATTTCCTCTCAACAAAAACAACAACATACAATTAAACCAAAAATTGTTATGGATTCCAAAAAATTGATCTTAACCATGGAGCAAACCAGCCACATCAATAGGAATAAATAAAACACCAGCACTATGGCTTCTCCTATTTTGACACATATTCTCAATCTTTCAAAAGTCCAATAGTGTTGCCAGTAAAGCATTTTCATTTTAAGCTTCATAATAAGCTGGTCCATTGTTGTCATCATTCCTTGCCTGACATGTGATTTTATTTTATTTCCACAACATAGTAAATTTTGATAGATCACAGTAATTTCAATCCATGAGGAACTTTCAACTGTAGGAGTGAATTAGAAAGATATTTTTATATTGCCTATTTAAGATAACAGGTCCTAGCACCATGCTTCGGGCAAAATACATCAAAAGAATGAACTGAAGGTTAAGTTTCCTTTTAGATCTCAATTTTTATAACATCACAAAAATTCTTGCCTAAAAGCAATCCAAATTATTCAACTGCAAGATATTCTATATGCACCTCGTTCAGCCTGAGGGAAAGAACAAAGTTAGTAGCTGGAGACACTTCTAAGGTTGAAGCACATTCATCTCCTCGTTATGCCTTTCTCAGTCACCAATCCCTGAACACAAGACACTAGTACCCTCAGAGAGAAAAATGCAAGGAAGGGCTCTTTGAAAAGTTTTCTATGATGTCGTATTTGCAAAGGTAATTCTCACATGAAAAAAGCAGTAAGAAATTCAAGAAATAAAATTTAAATACCGTGTCCAACAATTATTACCATTTTACTCTACCCAAATCAATTAAATTTAGCTCTCTAAATTAGTATTAGACAGCACTGAATCCCAATTTGATTTAAAAAAAAAATATATATATATATATATATGGTGCGCCTGAGTGACTTGGCTGAGCATCTGCCTTTGGTTCAGGTCATGATCCTTAGGGTTCCTGGGATCGAGTTCCGCATAGGGCCCCCAACAGGGATCCTGCTCCTCCCTCTGCCTATGTCTCTGCCTCTCTCTGTGTGTCTCTCATGAATAAATAAATAAAATCTTTTTAAAAAATTAAATACTTTGTATACTTGTGCCTATTTTTTTAAATGTCTTGCTGTGATCATGAATGAAATGTGGGAATGACGAGTGGTTTGTCTGCCTCTAATGCTGTTTACCACAGAGCAGTGTTGATACTCAGTCCCAGAGGGCTCTGTGGGGATCTTCACCCAAAAGGGTTTATCTACTGAAATACCCAGACATCCTTATTACAAGATGATTCCAAATATAAAGGAATTGACTGGCACATTATTCAGGAGCAACTTGGATCACAAGTTTCTATTTGGTCAGGTCTTCTTGGTATCAGTCTGTTTTGTGCAGGGTATGGTCCTTCACACACACACACACACATACACACACACACACCACTGGGATTGTGCAACACACCACAGTCCTGCTTAACAAATGCTTCTTTTAAAAAAAGAACTTTATTATTAGGATATAACTGACATCTAAAAATTGCACACATGGGGTGGCTGGGTGGCTCAGTCAGTTGGGCATCTGCCTTTGGCTCAGGTCATGATCCCAGCAACAGGGTCCTTGCTCAACGAGGAGTCTGCTTCTTTTTTGCTCTCTCCTCCCTCTCCCTCTCTCTCAAATAAATTTAAAAAAATGTTTTTAATTGCACACATTTGATGCATACATCTAGATGAGTTTGTGCATTTGCATGTTCCCGTCATACCATCACTACAATAAGATATTAAACATAACCATCACCTCCCAAAATTTCCTTGTGTTCTTTTGTGGGTTTTTTGTCTGTTTCTTACTGGTTTGCAGGGTTGGAACACTTAATATTAGATATATATTCTTAACATATTTTAAACTTCACGATGCCATATTGTTAACTATGGGCACTGCATTGAATAAATGCTTCATGACAATGCACATGACATCAGGTACTATTATAGAAGTTCATTTATTTACATAATCAATGACTTTGTATTGATCATTCAATTTGTACCAGGTCCTGTCTTGGCACTGGTGACAGGATGATGAACAGGAAAACAAGGTCCCTGACCTCATGCAGTTTTACATTTAAGTGAAGGGAGGGAGAAAGCAAACACAGCGTATATGAAAAAATCATCTCAAAAAATGGCTAAGTGCCATGAAGAAAATACAGTTAAATAGTAAGATAGGAAATGACCAAGCGAAACAATTTACAAAGGTTCACTAAAGTGCACAGAGAAAGTGGTCAGCTCATCCCACCTCCAGAGACCAAGGGAGCTCCTATATAGAGAATATTGTGGAAACATGACATATTCCAATAACAGATGTTTGAAAGCCAAGTAAAGAATCGATGTAATAAAAACATCCAACTCACATCAGGTTTATGCCTGGGGTCAGCTTTAAAAAGCCTCCCCTAAGATTTGGTGAGTATACCTTTATACACATGTAGCTCCATCTTGTTTCAACCTTCAAGATTTTATTTATTTATTTAATTTAGAGAGAGAGAGTGCAAGTGAGGGGAGGAGCAGAAGGAAAGGGACAAACAGACTTCATGCTGAGCGCGGAGCCTGACAAGGGCTCAATCTCAGGACCACAAGATCATGACCTGAGCCCAAATCGAAAGCCAATCGTTTAACTGACTGAGCCACCCAGGTGCCTCATCCTGTTGCAGCTTTCAAAAGGTATTTGCCTAGGGCAGCCCGGGTGGCTCAGCAGTTTAGCACCACCTTCAGCCCTGGGCGTGATCCTAGAGACCCGGGATTGAGTCCCACGTTGGGCTCCCTCCATGGAGCCTGCTTCTCCCTCTGCCTGTGTCTCTGCCTCTCTCTCTCTCTCTCTGTGTGTGTGTGTGTGTCTCTCTCGTGGATAAATAAATAAAATCTTTTTTTAAAAAAAGGTATTTGGGGAATCCCTGGGTGGCTCAGCGGTTTAGCGCCTGCCTTTGGCCCAGGGTGTGATCCTGGAGTCCCGGGATCGAGTCCCACATCGGGCTCCCGGCACGGAGCCTGCTTCTCCCTCTGTCTCTGCCTCCTCTCTCTCTCTCTCTGTCTATCATGAATGAATAAATAAATAAAATCTTTAAAAAAAGTTTAAAAAAAAAAAAAAAGGTATTTGCCTAAAGACTGGCCACAATTCTGATACTTAGCAATGAGAAAAAGCCTACTTTCAACATTGCCTGGAAGTCAGAATTCAAAAACTATAAATCCTGAAATGTCTCACTGAACTGCTACCACCATCACACTCAGAAGAAAAGGGATGTGATTTTCCAATCAACAAATTAACAAGGTCCAAATGCAATTGGAGAGCACAAAATTCGTTGCAAATGGTCTAGGTATAGATTATTTATAAACATTTCTTCCAAGACAGCTCTTTTAATATTTCACATGACATTAAGAAACAAACCTTCTCTTAATTAATATATTTCATGTACTTGATGCAATTCATAAACAGCAATTTATAGATTTGTACAATAAAGGTAAATGCAGAAGTGAAGCAGGGGTATGATACTCCCTGCTATGTGAGAAGCTCAGCATGTTCAGTGAAGTAGCCATATTCCTTTGAAGGACTAAGGGTTGGGTAGAGAGACGGAGAGATGGATGCCAACTCAGTCTCCTTGGGCATCTTCTTTTTTTTTTTAAGATTTTATTTATTCATGACAGACACATAGAGAGAGGCAGAGATGTAGGCAGAGGGAGGAGAAGCAGGCTCCATGCAGGGAGGCTGGGACTCCGGAATCACACCCCTGAGCCGTTGGCAGATGCTCAACCACTGAGCCACCCTGGCGTCCCTCCTTGGGCATCTTCTGAAATACTATGACAGATAACATAGGTCAAATATTCCAGTTGATCTTTGTTCTTGGTCCTAATCTATTTGAGCTCCTGTAACAAAACACCACTTGAAACTAACAGACATTTACTTCTCACAGTTTTCTAGATGCTGGAAGTCTGAAGTCAGGGTGCCAGCATGGCCAGGTTCTGGCAAAGCCCTCTTTTAGGTCATCGACTGTTGAATTCTCACTGTCTCCTCACCAGTTAAGGGGTCTTGTCCTTTCTAAGATATTGGCCAGAGGATCAGTCCCAAAGTTTTCTTTCCAAGATAATCCTAACCCACGTTTGCTTGGAACATGGAATGTTCCATGTTTGCTTGGAACGTTGGCATACTGGAACTTTGGGGAATATAATGATTACTTTTCATATTTTTCTTTGTTAATTTATAAGAGGCTGAGGTGAAACATATTATTTGAATTAGATTGTAATGGTTTATCTCAGTTTTAGCTGATCTCTACTCTAATTATCAAGAGACAAGCAGCTCCTGGTTGGTGTCCATGTTGATCTCCTGCCCATACTCTGCAATCTCTCCATGCTGCAGCCATAGCCACCCAACCTGGGTGTGTGTGGACACATGTATCCCAGGCTGCAAAGAATGTTCCATGGGGAGACAAATAAAACAGTAAGTCTCCAATTTGCACTTGTCTTATATTAATAAATAAGAAAGAAGTTAGGCCTCTAATACTGACTTGGGAGAACAATCCTATTGTTTCTGTGTGAAATATGCAATATGCCAGGCTTGAAGAAACAGTGGAAGTTCACTGCAATGATCGAATTCCCTGAACTGATCAAGAGAACATCAGGACTCAAATGTCTTCTGTTCCACTTAAATTAGCTCCAGCTCCATTATGACATAAAACAGGAATTTAATCGGACCTGATTTATAAACTGCAAAAAATTCAAAATTGTCAAAGGCTATGTCATTATTACCACAAGCTTCATAGTTTTGTGCATATTTTGTAATCTGTATCATGTCTGCATAGTGCTACGTATGTATAGTTTATATATATGTATAAATATGTTGGATGTTTATTAAAACAACATAAAGGCTGTTCAGCCAAAATAGTTTAGAGACTCTAGTCAGAAACACTATTTTAATATATGTATAATGGAATATTACTCAGCCATCAGAAAGGATGAATATGTACCATTTACATTGATGAGGATAGAACAGGAGGGTATCATGCTGAGTGAAATAAGTCAATCAGAGAAAGACAATCATTATATGGTTTCACTCATATGTGAAATATAAGAAATAGTGAAAGGGACCATAAGGGAAGGAGGGGAAACTGAGTGGGGAAAAATTAGAGAGGAAGACAAACCATAAGAGACTCTTGACTCTGGGAAACAAAGGGTTACAGAAGAGGAGATGGGTGGGGTGGGGTAACTGGGTGACGGGCATTAAGGAGGGCACGTGATGAGATGACCACTGAATGTTATACTATATCTTGACAAATTGAATTTAAATGTAAAAAAATAAAACACCATTTTAATCATATCAACTACTTAATTGAAAACTATTATTTACTCTCCACTGGCTACAGGATATAGCCCAAAGCCTTATGGTAGCAAATCTGACGCTTCACGATGTGGTCCTCGTCCCCTTTCTTATCTTTATTTCCTACCACTCTTTTATTCCTGCTAACTGCATGGACCCACTCCATATTCTCTGATCTGGTTATGATCTTTTGAGTATCTATCTCCTTCCATGTGATATTTCCACTGTTGGGGGCAGACTGCTATATGCACCCTTCTCAAGTGGAAAATTTCAACACATCTTTTGCACCCGGATGGATGGTCACCTGCTTTGTGAAGCATGCCACCTTGGTCACTGGAGGTCCATGTCTGTGTTTCCCCCATGAGGACAGGAGTCCTCTGAGGGAGGAAACACATCTTACTCTTCTCTCTGCATGCCTTACACACCAGGCAGGAATGAATGTTAATCAATGCCTTCGTCAATATATCTAAATCCATTTAGAGGTGGAAAATTTGCCCTTAACAATTGTAAGATTTCTACTACTGCATCCTACTGAGGAGAATGTCATAAATCAATCTATGACATGTATGATTGTAGGCAAAATATCTTGATAAATTTTACACTGAAGTAAAAATTCTGTGATAACAGATATAGGAATAAAGTAGAGCTCAACCAAACAGACTTGTGTACCCAAACTAATACCAAATATATAATTTCATAGATCTCTTAAAAGAACTTAGAAATTCTTTGCACCAGGCCTTTTCTGAAAACCGACTCAGCTGTACAACATTGTCACCTAGTGGTAGACTTCAAAACACAGTAAGTCAATTCTGTTTTCTTGGTTTCAAAGATATACTATAAGACCTTAGCTTCTGGCCATGGTGGAATAACATGAAATGAATTTGCCCTTCTGGGGGTCGGGGGCGGATAAACTATACCACACAACTATTTGAAAGACACTGGACAATGGGCTATAAAAGACAGTAGTTCAAAGATACAGGAAACAAACAAGGTCGGCCCTACAGTTGTCCCCAGATTGCCACCTTGAAAGAGATCCTAGGCCACAGGCAAGGAGGGCGGTGGGGGTGTGGAGACAGGCTCATTAGTGATAATGTGTCAAGATTTGCTTATCAGTTGTAATTATGTCACACAAATGCAAGATGTTAATTACAGGAGAAACTGTGTGTTTATAAGAATTCTTTGTATTTTATGTTCATTTTTTCTGTAAACCTAAAATTGTATAGTGTGTGTGGGCAAGGTGTTTGGAGCTCTGGGGGTGTCCCTGGGCACCTAAATAAAGTTGTTTGAGAAAAGAGCATTAGTGATGGGATGAGCACTGGGTGCCATACTATATGTTGGCAAATCGAACTCCAATAAAAAAATATAAAAAAAATTTTTTTAACTAAAAATAAAATAAATAAATAAATAAATAATAAAATAAAAGAGAAAAGAGCATTGGTCAGGGTTACTGTATTTGTCCCTTTCTCTCACCTCAGCTGAAGTCTGCCTGGCTGCCCTGCACTGGTTTGGTTCCAGACATAATGCTCTCAATGTTCTCTGAAGGTAACGATGTTCTGGATGTGAGGTGACTCTGCAGTAGCCTCTAGGCCTCAGGGGGTGTCCTGCTGGTCCTGGGGCCATTCAGTAGCAACAGCACTTCCAGGGTACCTCGGACTAGATCCAGCTCCCCACTCACTGCTGGGTGCAGGGGCAGCTGTGATAGTCAAGATCAGATTTTTCATTATCAAGATCTGACTTAGAAAAAAAAAAGATCTGACCTCATATAGAGACAAAGTGGACACTGGAGATTCTGTCCCTCTGGAGGAAAGACACCACACTTTTGAGAAGCTATGACTAATTGAAAATGAATTTGAAGGGCCTGAGTCAAGATTAGGGGCACCCACCTCGAAGACACGCTATCAGCAACAAGAAAGTTGGACACCATGAATAAAGACCTAGAAACATGGGTGCCTGGGTGGCTCAGCTGCTTAAGCATCTGTCTTTGGCTCAGGTCATAATCCTAAGGTCCTGGGATCAAGCCCTGTGTTGGGCTCCTTGCTCAGTGGAGAGCCTGCCTCTGCAGCTCCCCTTCTTTGTGGGCACACTTGCTCACTGTCAAATACATAAATAAAATCTTAAAAAAAAAAAAAAAAAGACCTAGAAACATCTGACTTTCTACTTGGGTGTGAAGTACACATTCCAAAAGAGTACAAATGTCAAGATATAAAACAAGTCAAGCTAATGGCCAACATACCAGAAAAACTCAGTCTCTACAAGCTACAGCAGAGTAGCAAAATCAAGTCACTGCCTCTGTTAACGTCTGCAAAATCCATCAGGAAAATGAAGGAAAAATTCAGGGAGCTCTCAGAGTGCTCTGGAGAAAAAAATCTCATCTTCAAGGAAGCCTGACACTGTTTTCAACAGATGTTAAGTGAATGAACAAGAGAGTGGAGACATTTGTTACACAAAATAAGAGAATATTACAAAATTCTTTTTTAAAAAATCAGATCATGGGCAGCCCGGGTGGCTCGGCGGTTTAGCGGCGCCACCTTTGGCCCAGGGCATGATCCTGGAGATCCAGGATTGAATCCCATGTCAGGCTCCCTGCATGGAACCTGCCTCTCTGTGTGTGTGTCTCTCGTGGATAAATAAATAAAATCTTAAAAAAATAAAAATTAAATAAAAAATCAGATCAAGCTTCTATGCAAACATTACAGAAGATGAAGGACGGGGCTGCTGCTCCTGGAGAAGACATGGATGTCAGGAGCCTGGAACCTTCTGGTGAAACAGGTTCACCAGAAGGTGAGACCACGTGGAAGATGGATGTGAGGTAAGACAATGATTTAAGTGAGTTTAAACACTCATTTAAAAACTCCTGAAGAAGAAAGAAACCAGCTGCATACTAACTGAAGAATGTGAAATAATCAGCACCTTGAAAGATCTTCTGAAATGTCTCTAAACTAGGAAAGTGTCACTGCAATCAGGAAAATAAAAAGCAAGGTAGAAAGGGAGACATCACAGCTCCAATGGAAACTTCACATCCTCCTTAAGTGTATCAGCATAAAAATCATTTTCACCAAATACCTGATTTAGAGAGAATGTACCCTACAGAATGTACCCTACAATGAAGAGAATCCTTCAAAAGCAGATGACAAGACGAGCCATTAATGCAAAGAGCTGAACACCTACAAAATACAAGCCAAAATTCCTTCAGAAAAATTCTAAAGAATTGTGTGTTATTATTGAGTCCTAGTGAAAGAAGAGCTCATGACAATGAGTTAGGAGCTCTGTTGGCTGAGAGACACCTCCATAGCTTAAGAAAGAAAGTGCATATCTGAGACAAAAACTAAGGAAGACTGTAAGGTTTTGAAAAAATATCCTTATGCTCCTGATGTTGCAAACAGGATGTTTTGGAGAGGGCAGAGACCACCAGACCATCCTCTGGATGTTTCCAGATCCCCAAGGAAAGAACAGTACTAGGCTGTGGTTGGTTGAGGATCCAGGGTCTCTCCAAGGATCAGGAGCCCAGGGGAAAGATCCCTCTGGAAGGTAAGCTCCATCCTGACATAACAGATCTTTCTTAAGATCTCAAGACAGGAAAAAAAAAAATCTCAAGACAGCGAGGGTATCCTGGTGCTCCTGACACACATAGCAGCTTGGAACTCTCTTTGATTCAACAAATCATAGGATCAGAATTCCATTGACCTAGACTCTGGTCCTCCCCCTTACCCCTTTCCAGCCTTCAGATGTTTTAGAAAAACTCAGGGGGATTGCTCAGGGGACAAAGGACTCTCTGGTCTTCCCCCATTCCAGAAATTCAGAAGAAATTGCCTAAGAATCTTCTCCGCCAAGGGGCTTCACTGGCCCCACACTTCCTCCCCAGCCTCCATCACCCGCAGGAAATGTCTCTGTATCAAAGTCTGTCCACACCCCTGACAACACAAGTGAGTCACCACTGAGCTGACCCCTACCTTCCATTGATCCTATAGAACCAGAACCACAGCAAGATGTTTTCTCTTCACTAAAATAATTTTCTTTCTTTTTTTAAAAAAAGGATTTTATTTATTCATTCATGAGAGAGAGAGAGAGAGAGAGAGAGGCAGAGACACAGGCAGAGGGAGAAGCAGGCTCCATGCCGGGAGCCCGACGCGGGACCCAATCCCGGGAACCCAGGATGATCGCGCCCCGGGCCAAAGGCAGGCGCCAAACCGCTGAGCCACCCAGGGATCCCCACTAAAATAATTTTCTAATACTATTTTAGTGTTATTGCTATTAAGTGATTTTGCAGTGTCTACAATGAAAACCACTTGGGATTATACTTCATTGACAATGTTCTATAGTTGTGGATTATTTCAATGTGACACTAAGTTAATTGCTTCATTTTATCTTATTTGCAAGCAGCATAATTACAGCTTTTTGTTGTTTTTAGCAAGTCTTCTAAAATAATCCAGGAAGCCAGTATTTCATTTTGCCTTTCTTTTAAAATAATTTTGATGTTGCTCTTCTGGTTTTATTGCCATGATATAAAGTGATTACGCAACATCTCAGTGGGAGACCTGATACAATTACAACATTGAGGATTGTGGATTATTTTGTGCCTGATGTGAATGTGAATCAGATTTAACTCTGAGGCCACCTGCCTCTGCTCTGCTCAACCTGAACTCCTTGGGGTGTTGACTGGGAGGCAGATTTAACCTTGACTCTGAAAGGTGACCCAGGTTCCTATGAAACCAAACCCAGCCACTCTTCACCCAGGGCCTGTCCCAGACAAAATTATGAAGGTGACAAAGGCTTTCTAGGACCCCAACTCCCTTCCCTGTTCTGTGTCCTGTACCATGCTGCCCCATCAGAAGCCTGGATTTGGGGCTGGACAGGACCTCAGAGGGCGGCAGTCAACCTTCACCTCTCCTTTCCTAAACTGTCTCGCCTTTACAACTGCACAGTCAATGGAAATACTTTAAAACCTTAAGCCCACCAATGCCTCTAATCACACTGAAATTCAAATCCATGCTCCAGTGACCCATGAGGTTGTCTATGCCCTGGTCCAGACATGCACAGGCCCGAGCCCCTCCTACACAGCCACTGACCGTTGTCCTTCTGTCTGACAAACAGCCATTCTGGGCCTCCTAGTGCTGGACCTAGTGCTGGATCCACATACCTGCAATGCCTCCTTGGAGCCTTCCTGGACCCCACTGCTCCCAGTGGCTGAATGTTTCCTGAAGAACACCGGCTTTGCCCTTGAAACAGCTCCTCTCTCAGGTGTGGGTTTCAGGCCAAAGACCCCACATGAATGCAGTTCATGGAGAGGTCAGGAAAAGTTCAAGGTTGTGGGGAAAGAGGCAGAAACATGGCAGGGTGGCCACTGCCTCCCATGGTGAGCATTGAGCAGGAAGGAACTCAGGTGGTTCCTGGGAAGAAAAGCCAGTGGACCTCAAGGCTCAGGTGTTTCCCTGGTTTGGATGGTCCCTCGCAAGGAGGGACTTGGTAGCTCTCAATAACCAGCTATTCCCTAGGAGCCATGCCTAGTATTTGTGAGGCGCAGAATTCAACAAAGCGTAGACCTTCATAGGAACTCATAGTTCTTGACTTCATCCTCCCAAAACCCACCCATGACTCCCCCCAGTGCAGGGGTCACATGCGGAGATGAGGAAACAGAGGTTCAAACAAGCTCCAAGTTATGAAACGTTCAGAGGTGGTTGTCAGTTTGTGCTCTGAAGGACAGGGATGAGGCTTACCTCTGCCCCTTCCCAGCCGGCTTCTTTGGGCATGTCTCCTAAACCTGCTCCCTCGAATTCCTCACCTCTGACAGAGGTGCACGGGTTAATTGAGATGAATTTGCAGAAAGCTCTCAGCACACGGTCAGATAATTTGCCATGTTTATGATCACCCTCTAAGTCATTGGCATTGACTCTGGGACATCCATTCCGAAATCCCATTCGTTTTCCATTCTCTGAAAAGCTGTTTGGCCTCTGTTTCAGCTTTTTTTCGGCTGGCAGACTGCACCAAAATGCAGTACGAGGACCCTCGGGCGGAGGTTATTTACCGAGGAGGAGCTTCCCCAGACCTTGCGAATGCACATGTGCTTGGGCCAGGTGTGCACAGGCTGGAAGCATAGGAGCACGCTCTTCCAGGGGCAGAGCCCAACAGCAGCAGGTGCAGGAGGGGAAGGCAATCAGCCTTGAATGCAGATCACAGGAATAGTCCCTGGAGCTGAGAAAGACCAAGGGAAGAGGGGGTTGGTCAATCCAGGCTCACTGTGAGTGGGTAAGAAACAATTGCGTAACTAGCAAATGTAGTCCTCGTTAGAACCAGGGGCTCTTTCTGGAAGCAGCAAAAACACTTTGGACATAGCTATGGGAACAAATGGGAGAGGGTCTATTAAGTAACATTGGAAATAAATTGGGCTTCTCTGTTACTGTAACAGCTGAAACCCAGAGAATGCACCCATGCCCTGAGCACTCACATCTAATTTGTGTCATCGGGGCAGCCCGGGTGGCTCAGCGGTTTAGCGCTGCCTTCAGCCCAGGGCCTGATCCTGGAGACCCGGGAGCATGGAGCCTGCTTCTCCCTCTGTGTCTCTGCCTCTCTCTGTCTCTCTCTCTCTGACAGGAATAAATGAATAAAAAAATAATAATTCATGTCACTGTCTGATATCACCGGCATTTGAGTCTGAGCCTCTCACCAAGTTCAGAGTGTGGCAAGGTGTCTGCCTCCCTTGTGGCCATTGGTGACCTGCGGAGCTTTTACACAGACCACTCTCGGCTCCGTGTGGGAACTTGATGGGACTGTAACGGTAACACTCTAGAACCTCTAGAACCGTAGGTGTTTTCAGTGTTTCCATGTTGTTCTATTTGTAGGTGATATTTTGTGGCTATTAGGAGTCCACTAAAATAATCAGAAGCACAGACCTTTATTTTTTTCTTAAAATGATACTTTTTTTTCCTCTTCTGCTTTCATTGCTGGTATGTAAGAAAGGACAGTCTTTTGGTTGGCTCTAATTAACAAGGACCCATGACATGAACACTAAGAGGGAATTTTACATGAGTGGGCTCAAAAGATTGGGAATGCAAACTTTATTTCTATTGTAACAAGAGCTGAGTTACTCTGGTTATAACACTGGTATGTTCCACAAAATCAATTTTTAAGAAAAGGTAAGGTTGTGAAACATTTTGTCTGGCCAAGCATCCCTTTCTTCGCTGTTCATCATGTGTAGCTGTAAAAATGGCTCCAAAGAGACCTGCCCCTGTGAATCCTGCCACCTTTATCCATCCTCAGAGTGGAGCTTTGGCACGCATTAGCAGCTCAGAGTTTTGTGGGGTTTTTTTCTTTTTAAGATTTATTTATCCATGAGAGACACACAGGCAGAGGGGGAAGCAGACTCCCTGCAGAGAGCCTAATGTGAGGCTCCAACCCAGGACCCTGAGATCACGACCTGAGCTAAAGGCAGACGCTCAACCCCTGAGCCACTCAGGTGCCCTGGATTAGCAGCTCAGAGACGGAGCTTTCCTCCAGAGGCAACCCGTTTCGCACACTTAAGAGTCAGTGTTCTCTGCCACCACAAACCTGACTGACACCTGCCAGAACTAGGCTTTCAAAGTGAACACACTTCAGTTAGGTTTGGCGTAGAAGAAATGGAATCATCAGAGTGTGTAAGAGAAACACTGAATTCATATTTAACCCTAAGGCCACGAGCTTCTTACCAGCTACAAGCTAAACTAACTGGGATGATCCTTAAGACAATCTTAACTCTGAAAGTTGCCCCAGGTGGGCCCCCACCGAGCTCCCGGGACAAACCCAGCACTCTCCAGCCAGGCCAGCCCCCAGCAGGAATATGACTCTAACAGACACATTTTGGGGACCCTGACCCTCTGCTCTGTTCTGTGCCCTTCACTTCCTGTCCCCATCACTAGTCCCTGAGAGGAATTCCTGCCAATCTCTTGGCACGTAGGGGAACGAAGCTAATGACGCCCTTGGCGTTGAATCTGGGACCTCTATCCCGCCTATTCCCATTCATTTCCCATCCTGAAAAACTGCCCGTGTGTAAACTGTGTTTGCCTTGCGGGCGGCTCCAAGCGGTTGGCAGTACGAGGACCTTTCCCGGAGGACAATGTTCAGCATGGTGCACTCAGAAGGGTGGACACTGTGATCGTGACGAGCATCGGCGGGGGTCGGGGTGTGCAGGCTGCAAGCACATGACGCACCTCCTGAGGACAGATTGGGCCATCAGTGGGGACGTGGTAGGAGAGAGGAGCTCAGGAGAAAACTTCTGAGTCCTCGACAGCAAGAACTGCCACAGGTAGAGCCTCAGAGGTTCCCTGGGAGAGGGATGGAAATGCCAAAGTCACTACCAGGTGGGATCCCAGTTAGGCCCCAAGGGGATACTTTGTGGACACAGGATTTTAGAGCCTCCCATTGAAACAAACTTGTGAGTGCGTACCTTAGGCAGTATTAGAATAAGAAACACTTGGGGGCTTCTCTGAAACAAGAACATACATCCCAGTGAGTGATTCCTCCCCAGCTGCCCTGGTCTAAGCAGGGCACAGTCACTAATACGTGTCACCGTCTGGTATCACCAGCATTAGAGTCTGAGCCTCTCACCAAGTTCAGAGTGTGGCAAGGTGTCTGCCTCCCTTGTGGCCATTGGTGACCTGCGGAGCTTTTACACAGACCACTCACGGCTCCGTGTGGGAACTTGATGGGACTGTAACTCTTAGGTAACGCTTTGGAACTGTAGGTGTTTTCAAAGTGACTCTTGAAATTCGGCGTTTCCGTGTTATTCTGTTTGTAGGTAGTGTAATGACAGTATCCTCATTCTTGTTAACAAGTCCGCCAAAATGATCAGAAACACATTCTTTCTTCTGGAATAATTTTGATTTCTTTCTCATTGTTTTCCTGCTTTTATATAAGTGATTGCACAATATGGTGAATTAATAGGATTATGCTGTTTAGGATAGTTTTTTTTTTATAAATGTCCATTACACAAAACATGAATTATACTTTTTGTCATTCATATTCAATCCAGAAACAGGAATATTTTTTCTCTCTTCTGATGCAATTTGGGACTTTCTTGCAATTGTTTTCACTACTGCTGCTAAAAAAATTGTACATTTGCTCAAATTTTGCTCAAATTGAAGTTCAAGAGGATTATTATTTCTAAGACAGTGCTTCATGCATGGGTCTCATTTGGAAGTAAATTTGGTGACTGCCTTGTTTCTTTGTCCTAGACGGTGTGAGGAGAGTCTTTCAGAGATGGTTGTTTCTTAAGGTCCCATGATGAGAGTTTATCATGAGGGCTCTCACACCTAGAGAGATTTGAAACACAAACTCCACTTCTATGTACTAAGAGTCAAATTGACTCTACCTGTAGAGACAGATATAGCTAACGAAGTTATTTTCGGAAGAAAGTAGCCCATGACATTTGTATAGGCCAAGCTTCACTTCCTTCAGCATTCCCCTAGTATTTAAGTATATTAACAGCTCTGAGGAGACCTACTGGGGGATTCAGACACCTTCTGCCTCCAGCCTCAAAATGCAGCTCTGCACAAAGATGACCAACACAGAGAAGGAGATTTCCCTTCAGAGGCATCCCAATCTCACAGTTTTCTTTGTATGGCACCCTACTCCAGGCCTCCTGCTGCCCGCTGACCCTGCTGATCTTGACTAACATCCCTCCAAACCAGCCTTTCAGGGCTCACACTTCAATGAATGAGAATGTGGGTAAAGTGGAGTCACTGGGATGCTTGAAAGGGAATCTGAACTCGGATTTAACCCGAGGCCACAAGGCACTGCAACCTCCCTGGGCTGATACTCCAGCCTAGTGTTCTTTTACCAGGGCCAGCCCAACACCAAATAATGATGGTGAAAACACTTTTTAGGAATCTTAATTGTCTTCCCTGTTCTACTATCCTTCACTTCTCCCTCACATCACAAGGCTTATCTTGGGAATGGAAAGGACCTCAGTGGAGTGTCAACCCTCCCTGACTCCCAGATTGCCACCTCCATCCTCAGCCATGGCCTAGCCAACATGGTGACAGCTGGAGCCAATGTCCACAGACAGTTTAGAACTCTTGTCTTCCACCAGGACAGAGCAAGGATACCTGGCCCAAGAGGCACTGGCCCTTGTTGGACCAGGACCGAAAGAAGCCCTGCTTCTCCCAGGATCATTTTCCCCTCACTACTGCAGGACTGCCAGGACACATAAATAAGGCTGTGGGCAGGTGGCTGCCCTCCAACCCTCACAGTATTGTCAGCACACAGGGTGTAGCAAGTCACAGGCAGAAACGACCATCTACAAACAAACTGGGCAACAGCAGGTCATTTACCCAATGACCCTGAGGTCTTTGAAAACGGTGATCTTAATGAGGTGGGGTTCAGGAGTAAATGTAATCTGCTGCTCAAGTTAACAAAATGCAGACCGCTTCTCAGGCTTATGGAGATAGGCATAAAGCCTGCAGTAGTGCGCATTTCTACCCCTGGCTACAGATGAATGAGACTATTATAGACACTATGTAAAATATTCCCAAAATGTCTCTTACTCGGCTAGTTTCTAAAAACAAATTACCCAGTTGTTATTTGGATGGAAACAGGAGTCCAGAGAAAGCACCCTCCTTCCACAGCCAAAGAAGCATTGTGAGTTTTTCACTGTAGCATGACATTTTGCTTGACCACATAAATCTGGTTTTTCTTTGATCATACTGAATTATCAAAGCTTTGGAGATTGGTAGATTTGTCCCCAATTAAAGCAAGTGTATGGCGTCTCCATCAGTTGATGTATTTTCATCCTAAGTGATGCTCTAGAACTAGAACTGTCTTTGCCTGGGGGCTTCCTGAGATAGCCTGCACCTAAACAGTTTGCCTGTATAGGCTGGGCTTGATGCTCTAAAGCCCTGACATGACCCAAGATGAGACCTGACTCCTGGATGCATCATTGAGCATGGATTCACTTGTGTTCCTCAGTATCAACTGTGCACAAGTGACCTAATGGTGTCCAGGACAAGCCCAACACAGGTCCAGAAAAATCACCTCCCAGCAAAGATCTGTGTGTTAGCGCACTGTGCTAGGCCCTGTGTCCACTAATCTCTTTGGGGTTTTTTTTTGTTTTTTTTTTAAAGATTTATTTATTTATTTATGATAGACATAGAGAGAGAGAGAGAGAGAGAGAGAGGCAGAGACACAGGAGGAGGGAGAAGCAGGCTCCATGCCGGGAGCCTGACGTGGGACTCGATCCCGGGACTCCAGGATCGCGCCCTGGGCCAAAGGCAGGCACCAAACCACTGAGCCACCCAGGGATCCCCTACCAATCTGTTATCTTATTTCTAATTATGTCTTTCTTCATAACTTTAGTTTTTATTCCTTTTGATGTAGGCTTAAGTTTATGAATTTTGATTATGATTTTGGATCCAACTTAAGGATGTCTTAGAATTGGAATTTGGAGGGAAAGGCACATAACAAATGAATATACATTCTATAGTAAATTGAAAGCTATTCAACATGATTTCATGGTTTGTCCTAAAAATCAAAAAATATTTTTTCCATTAAATAATTGCATTAACCAAGGTGCCTTGAAACAAAAGATGGAATCTGATTCCGTTGGTGTAACGGAAATCTTAAGATGCGAATACATTATGAAATTTCTGGCTACTTATGTCAAGTTCCCAGAGTCTCACACTGTCTCCCATGCATGTCATTAGCATCCCAGCAATGATAGCTTCACCAATTTATTCATGGAGAAACGCCCCTGGCTCCTCATGATCATACACACATGAAAGAGTTCTGAAAAGGATCCCAGGACTGAATGAGAAGAAATACATTTCATACATATCCATTTCCATTGCATTTAATAAAATTTACATTCTTGGGAATTTCACTTTTTATTTTGAACTTCTTAGCTTGAATACTAGAAATAAAATATGATTGACACTAAAACTTACTTACATTACTTCCTGTAGCACTCAGACAGCAAGAGGCCTCAGATCTTAGAATAGCAGGATTCAGTGATACATTGATTTTTATGAAGTCTAGGAGTCAAAAGTGTCATGAATATCTTAGGAAACCAGAATGATGTGAAAGCATCTAAAATAAAAGGGTAACTTTAAATGATGTAATAAGAACTACAATTTAAATGATAGAATAATTTTTTTAAGATTTTATTTATTTATTTATTTATTTATTCATGAAAGACACAGAGAGAGAGAGGCAGAGACACAGGCAGAGGGAGAAGCAGGCTCCATGCAGGGAGCCCAATGAGGGACTTGAACCCAGATCCCAGGATCACGCCCTGAGCCAAAGGCAGATGCTCAACCACTGAGCCACCCAGGTGCCCCTCCTTGTCATTCTTCTTAAGTAAAGAGCTTGAGAATAAAACCTGGGGAATAGGTGTGCCCTCCTGCAGGAGAAAAAAAACCCTCAGATGTACCCCCACCCCCACCCCCCCCCAAAATGGCTAACACTTGTTTTATGAAGATGCAATGTAAACTCCTTAGGAAATCTGTCTCTAAGAGAGTCGGCTCACTGTGCACAGGCAAGAATGACTCAGCCAACTTGGCACCCAACATTTATACAAGGAATACGTGTGCACACATACACACGAACACACACTCCTATTGGGTCCAGTATACAGGGTGCCATTTTATTTTGTTAAGTCATGGATGGCTTAAACATTTATTTTCAGGGTAAAAAGCCAATTTTTTTTTCCTGAATTGAAGTACTTTTTCAGTGCCGTGAATATTTTATACAAATGCTTTCCATAATAGAAATTTCTGTCTCGTATCAGTTCCACTATCCCTTTGGAATATTGCTGGATGAACTACAGGACAGACGCCATGGTGTTCAAATGGGGGTCACTGCTCAGCCTCCTCTACCCCCTCACCCTCTCCAGGACGGCATGTGGCAGTGACGAAGCTCAGCACTTCCCAGACCTAAGCTGTCCTTTAAGCATTTTCCGGGACTGGGAGGAGGAAGCAATAGATGGAAGAGAGTTGAAGAGAGGGGAAGGTAGAGGGGTGTCAGACATCAGGAGAGGATGGAAAGGAAGTGGTTCTCAGGGGAATGCCCTAGGGCACCCTGGCTCTTCCTTCTGCAACAGGTCCTGGATGCTGCCAGCCCAGGTTTCCCTCCTCCCCCAGTCAGACTCTGTTGCTCCCTTATTTTCTGACAACGCTTTTCTTTTCCTTCTGTCTTTACTCCAGACCCGTATTTGAGAGCAGACACCAGACATGGATCCAGCTCACCTCCTGCTCCCACTTCTCAATGAAATGTATGAGAAATAGTAAAGCTGTTCCTGATGGTCAGGACCAGGCCCAGTACCTTCAGTTATGTCTTGATGTTCTTCTGCAGAATATAATTGTTTTTATACACTATGGACATCAAAGATGTCCACTCTGCGACTGTGATGGATCAAGACGCAAACAAGATCACTTTGTTATCCTGTCTGAACACCGACAAATGGGAACATTGTCTAATCCACAAAATACCAACTGTTCTCTCTCCTGACCAATGCAAATGACTGTCGCTCCTTCACAATTATGGCACCAGCCTTCCTTAAATTTCCCTTTCTAAAGATAAGATTTATTAAAATACCAATCACAGAGTCATCTCTGTACATGGCAACACGCAATCCAGAGAAAAATGCCTGTTTCCGTGAACTCACCCCAAAATCACCCAGCATCAGTGGAAATCCTGTATAAGGCCCTTCTGCAAGAGCAACTACTCCCAGACCATGGAGGATTAGGAGGATCAACCAGGAACTAGCAGCAGGATGGGGAACAGTGATGGTGGCCCCTCAAAAGGATCAGAACAATCCCTTCAGCCACTGAAGACTGGGTTGGGGCCATCAGGAAAATGCTGGCTGGAAAGGTGCCCTCCGGGCAGCCCTGGTGGCTCAGCGGTTTAGTGCCGCCTTCAGCCCGGGGTGTGATCCTGGAGACCCGAGATTGAGTCCCATGTCAGGTTCCCTGCATGGAGCCTGCTTCTCCCTCTGCCTGTGTCTCTGCCTCTCTCTCTGTATCTCTCATGAAAAAATAAATAAAATATTAAAAAAAAAAAAGAAAGGTGCCTTCCCTCGGCCAGCTCTTCTCTAGGGGTTGGGCCATGTGGGCTTGTCGCCCTATTGGGGGAGCAGGGTTAGATTCCATTCCCCCTATCCACCCAAGATTTGTATGACCACAGTAACCATACAAGTGGATCTTCCTTCTTACCTGGAGCCCCACTCAAGGTTGAGACCCTCCAGGCTACCGCCGCCGTGAAATGAGAGCAGATGAGGTAGTGAAATGAGCATTAGGGAAGTCAAATGAAATAGGCTCCTACAACAAATCTGGCCAAGCAACAACACCTGCATGCTATGCCTGTGGATATCAATGACATGAGGACTGTGTGCACAGAAGAAATAGAATTTTGGGGTGTCAGAAAGTGTGTCATTAATTCACCTCAGTCAGGCTGCTTGAGTAAAGTAACAGTCGTAGGAAAAATGCACTGTGTTGGTGGGACGCCTGGGAGTCTCTCATCGTACTGAAAGGGTGTCTTAGTGAACATGGGTGAGGAGACTGCAGATGGGTCAGATTCTGAGGGGCCTTGATTGACACGTAAAACATAGGGCCACTGCCTCCACCGGAAGAGGCTGTAGTTCTAGAAAAGTGTAATGCACCACCTCTGTGTTCACATGTGCAGCCTTGGGAAAGATGGCCTTTGTATGTCATACGCTCTACCCACTGAACCCAAAACCAAGAAAGTTTGTCTTGACATCCCTTTGACCCATCTGCTACCAGAGTGGGAGGACCTCACTCCTCTCAGACAAGGCCCAAATCTATGCTATCTCAGTTACTCTGTGAATCAAATTCCCCCATTACATTGGCCCTGAGACTGCAGATTTGTCTCCACATTTTAATAAACTGATCAGGATAACTGGATAACTAAATCCAAGGATGTCTTCATTTGACTTCTTTGTGTCCTTTCTTCCTAAAGTACAAGTAAACCTCTTTTCCGGGATAAAGGAAACACTTGGACTTCCTCCTTTCTTCCACATGTAGGCAACATTCTGAGTCTTAGGTCCAAGGAGATTCCCTCATTTTCTGCATGTCACATGACCACCTGAGTAAATAACATCACATGATCTTCAACAGAATGGATCCTGTCTTACCAGTACCCTCTTAGGTGAAATCCAAGAGTAAGCCTCTTGGAACTTTCTGTTTAAAAAATAAGTTTCATGCCGTTCTAAATTTCACAAAAATTTACTGCAATTAAAAGAAACTGGGCTATAAAAATCATAACAAATGGTTTCTTGGAATATTCAGATAATTGCTTAAAAATAAAGACTTAGGCACCTGGGTGGCTCAGTCAGTTAAGCGTCTGTCTTTGGCTCAGGTGATGATCCTGGGGTCCTGGGATCGAGTACCCAGTGAGGCCTCCCTCTCAGTGGGGAAGTCTTCTTTCTCTCTCTCTGTCCCTCCTCCTACTGTGCTTTCTCTCTTGCTCTCTCTCACGCTCTCTCTCAAATCTTTAAAATAATAGGGCAGCCTGGGGCTTTAAAATAATAGGGCATCTCAGAGGTTTAGTGCCACCTTCAGCCCAGGGCGTAATCCTGGAGTCCGGGGATCAAGTCCCATGTCGAGCCTGCTTCTCCCTCTGCCTGTGTCTCTGCCTCTCTCTCTGTGTCTCATGAATAAATAAATAAAATCTTAAAAAAAAATAACAATAAAGATAGTTCTGACCATAGAGCTTAAGATACAAAAACCAAATTTGTATACACACCTTATTCTCAATTATGTCCTGGCAATAAATGACTTCAAAACACTAGTGGCTTACCTCAACAAAAGTCTATTTCTCATCTGTCTGGGATTCAGGTTAATGGGATCATCCTCATCTAGGACAGAGAAGGGTCATGGTAGTGAGAAAAGAGCAATGCCTCCCCCCCAAAAAAGGATGGTACAGATTGCTTCATCAATCCCACTCATATCTCACTGGCTGAAAGAAATCACAGGGAAAAGCTGAAATCAATAATTTGTGAAATACAATCCTCTTGGAAGACATGTCCTAACTGGGCTAGTGCCATGAGAGTGGGCATGAAATATGTGGCCCCTACAAAATACATTGTTCATCTATTTGGTCAAAATTATTAGCTTCCTTCCCTAAAGTACACAAAGTATTCTTACCCTTTTCCACCACACACAATATGATTTTCCAAGCCTAAAACCTCCATTCACGCTGAAAGTAACTAGAAGATCCCAGTATCACTCCTCCATCAAGATATCAAAGAACAAAAGCCAAAGCTATGAGCCAGTTGGAATAAGGACTGAGCCTATGTAGTAAACATCCTCTCATCTACAAAGAAGAGGAGAGAGACTGCATCCATTGGAACAAAGCAGTAGCAAGATTCAGCTAGGGAGATGTTTTGGGATAGACCTTTAACTGGACAAGCTTTCCCCTCTCTTTCCCACCTATCAATTTCTGCTTCCTGGCCGAAGTCCCCAGACCAGATTCTTGGATGTCCCTTATCTTGCTTGGCCTCATTAGTAGGGATCCTAGAGACTGCAGAGGAGGAAAAAAAAAAAAAAGGAAAACACAAATACGAACCAATTAGCCCATCCTCCAAGTCATTACTCCTAATTTTTCTCTCATCTCACCTTAAGTATCTTGAGCTTATCAGTTGTCTATGGCAAAAACACACTTCACTTTTTTTTCTTGTGGCAGTTTACAGGAATGCCTAAATAATAGAGGAATGATTTACTGGTAGAAGTTTTAATGTAATCACTGCTGTAGACCAAAGGTTTTAAATCACAACCCAGGTTTGAGTTTTGCATTTCTTAACTATGTATAAATTTTTTTCTCAGAAAGTGTCTCCAAGTTATTTCTTCATTTAATGAGTATAAAGTCTACCTGTACCCCTTACCCTGAAGTTCTATTTCCTCACCATTCTTCCTGTTAAACAACACTTTCCTTTTTTTTCCAATAGTAATAGAATATCCCTTTATTAACACATTCCTGAGCTCATTTCTTTCTAGATGTTCCCAGGCAATAGTGGCCAAGAGCATGTGAATCATGACAGAGATATTCTGTGATCCATTATTCAGGGCACAAGAGGATTTCCTCTTTTTTTTTTTAATAATAAATTTATTTTTTAATGGTGTTCAATTTGCCAACATACAGAATAACACCCAGTGCTCATCCCGTCAAGTGCCCCCCTCAGTGCTCATCACCCATTCACCCCCACCCCCCGCCCTCCTCCCCTTCCACCACCCCTAGTTCATTTCCCAGAGTTAGGAGTCTTTATGTTCTGTCTCCCTTTCTGATATTTCCCACACATTTCTTCTCCCTTCCCTTCTATTCCCTTTCACTATTATTTATATTCCCCAAATGAATGGTAACATGTAATGTCTGTCCTTCTCCAATTGACTTATTTCACTCAGTATAATACCCTCCAGTTCTAGGGGATCCCTGGGTGGCGCAGCGGTTTGGCGCCTGCCTTTGGCCCAGGGCGCGATCCTGGAGACCCGGGATTGAATCCCACATCGGGCTCCCGGTGCATGGAGCCTGCTTCTCCCTCTGCCTGTGTCTCTGCCTCTCTCTCTCTCTCTCTGTGACTATCATGAATAAATAAATAAAATCTTTAAAAAAAAAAAAATACCCTCCAGTTCTATCCACGTCGAAGCAAATGGTGGGTATTTGTCGTTTCTAATGGCTGAGTAATATTCCATTGTATACATAGACCACAGCTTCTCTATCCATTCATCTTTCGATGGACACCGAGGCTCCTTCCACAGTTTGGCTATCGTGGACATTGCTGCTATAAACATCGGGGTGCAGGTGTCCCGGCGTTTCATTGCATCTGAATCTTTGGGGTAAATCCCCAGCAGCGCAATTGCTGGATCGTAGGGCAGGTCTATTTTTAACTCTTTGAGGAACCTCCACACAGTTTTCCAGAGTGGCTGCACCAGTTCACATTCCCACCAACAGTGTAAGAGGGTTCCCTTTTCTCCGCATCCTCTCCAACATTTGTGGTTTCCTGCCTTGTTAATTTGCCCCATTCTCACTGGTGTGAGGTGGTATCTCATTGGGGTTTTGATTTGTATTTCCCTGATGGCAAGTGATGCAGAGCATTTTCTCATGTGCTTGTTGGCCATGTCTATGTCTTCCTCTGTGAGATTTCTCTTCATGTCTTTTGCCCATTTCATGATTGGATTGTTTGTTTCTTTGGTGTTGAGTTTAATAAGTTCTTTATAGATCTTGGAAACTAGCCCTTTATCTGATACGTCATTTGCAAATATCTTCTCCCGTTCTGTAGGTTGTCTTTGAGTTTTGTTGACTGTATCCTTCACTGTGCAAAAGCTTCTTATCTTGATGAAGTCCCAATAGTTCATTTTTGCTTTTGTTTCTTTTGCCTTCGTGGATGTATCTTGCAAGAAGTTACTGTGGCCGAGTTCAAAAAGGGTGTTGCCTGTGTTCCTCTCTAGGATTTGATGGAATCTTGTCTCACATTTAGATCTTTCATCCATTTTGAGTTTATCTTTGTGTATGGTGCAAGTGAGTGGTCTAGTTTCATTCTTCTGCATGTGGATGTCCAATTTTCCCAGCACCATTTATTGAAGAGGCTGTCTTTCTTCCAGTGGATAGTCTTTCCTCCTTTATCGAATATTAGTTGACCATAAAGTTGAGGGTCCACTTCTGGATTCTTTATTCTGTTCCATTGATCTATGTGTTTCACCCATTTTCTGCCTTCCAGGTTTTCACAGCTAACATAGCTTTACCAAAATAATTTATGGAGGCATAACATGAGTAGCCATCTTTCTAGGATTCAATAAAGTTTTCCACCATCCATGGTTATCTTCATGACAAATACGCATGTACACATCTTTCCTGTTAAATGTCATCATTTCCAAATAAGCAGTTTGATGATTGTGTCAGGCAGAGTTCAACAATTCAACCAATGAAATAGAATCCGTATACCTAGTGATTAATTGCAGAGAATTGGCTTATGTAACTGTAGAGACTCACTAGGCAATTCCAAAACTCCTAATATGGGCTGAACCCTTGAGCATGAGCCGAAGCATCAATTAACAGGAAGAATGTCTTTGCAAGGAAGACTCCACTCTTTCCTTCTGGCCTTTCAGAATTGACTTAGGTCCAATCAGATTATATAGGATAATCTCCTTTAAAGTCAAGTGAGGGGATCCCTTGGTGGCTCAATGGTTTAGCGCTGCCTTCAGTCCAGGGCATGATCCCAGAGTCCTGGGATCGAGTCCTGCGTTGGGCTCCCCACCTGCTTCTCCCTCTGCCTGTGTCTCTGCTTCTCTCTCTCTCTCTTTATCTCTCATGAATGAATAAATAAAATCTTTAAATAGATAGATAGATAGATAGATAGATAGATAGATAGATAGATAGATAATAAAGTCAAGTGATTGTGGACTTAATCACGTCTACAAAATATCTTCACAGAAATACCTGTGATAAGTGAATAAGTTCTGTAGCTTAGCCATACTGAGACTAACCATTTCTGTCTACACCTTGTTGAGCTGTAAGCCATACACCTCTCCTGAAACCATAAATGACTTCCAAATTAAAAAAAATAACAATGTGATATTTCTGCCTAATATGGTCCGAGTATCCTGCCTATAATAGAAACACACAACTCCCTTCCCCAAAAGAAGATGCAACATCCTTGGATGATGTGCATACTTCTCCTTTGATACTCCTTAAATACAGTGATCTAAAGTGAACTATCGGGGTGCCAGGGTGGCTCAGTTGTTTAGGCATCTGGCTGTTGATCTCGGCTCAGGTCATGATTTCAGGATCCTGGGATAGAGCGCCATGTGGGGCTCTGAGTTCAGTGTGGAGTCTGCTTCAGATTCTCCCTCTCCCTCTGCCCCTCCCCCTGCTCACGCTCTCTATTTCTCTCAAAAATAAAAAAATAAAATAAAAAATATATAAGATGAGCTACTATTGGGATGCCTGCTAGCTCAGCCAGTAGAGCATGTGACTCTTGATCTCAGGGTCATGATTTCAGGCTCCCATGCTGGGCATGGAGCCTACTTAAGATAATAATAAAGCTAACTATAATTAATGCACCTTATATTGGGTTATTAGGGGATAGCTGTGGGAAGAAAACAAAAAATATTTTAATATGTATACAGATTCATAGCAAAATTTTCATAACTAGCATGTCCTTGTTTCTGAAAATGGTCATAAAGTAGTACCTGGTATTATTAACAGTTTTCTTCCACGACAACTTCATATTTCCTTTGACCTTAGCAACCACCTCACATGGTTTTGATTCTGGTCAGGTGACCCAAACACTTATTTATATTTATAGATATATTTAAATTATGTGTAATATATACAAATATGTATCTATAAGTCTGTTCTTATAGAAATATCTCCAGTGCTAACATCTATATCGTTTAATCTCAACTAAAGAAATAGGTTCAGTAGCATTCCGACCTCATAGGAAACTAGTGAACTTATACATACACGTGTGCACATGTATATACACATATACGCACATAAAGACATTTGTTATAAATAATTGGCTTATACAGTTGTAGCACCTGGATAGTCAAGAATGAGATTTCTGGGGCAGACCCTGTTGAAGGTCAGGCTGAAACTCTCACAGGCAATGAAGCTGCTGTCCACAGCTGTGATTTCTTTTCCTCCATGAATACCCAGCTTTGTTCTTAAGACTTCCATGATTATATCAGCCCCACCCAGATTATCAAAGATAATCTCCTTTACTTAAATCCAATTAATTATATAATTCAATCAATCTACAAAATACCTTCAGGGCAGCAACCACCCAAAAACCTAGATTCATATTTTTTTTTAATTTGAATTTTTTTTATAACTACGGAGTATAGACTAGTATAGTCTAGTATAGATTAGTCAAGATAA
The DNA here is from genome assembly GCF_053574225.1 of Canis aureus. Taxonomy (NCBI): domain Eukaryota; kingdom Metazoa; phylum Chordata; class Mammalia; order Carnivora; family Canidae; genus Canis; species Canis aureus. The sequence continues at coordinate 13,835,506 of NC_135613.1, read as the reverse complement.
CATGTAAACCTTAGTACCAATGATGGAAAGAAATGTGTTTCAGGGGTGCCTGGGTGGTTCAGTTGGTTCAGCATTTGTCTTTGGCTCAGGTCACGAGACCTGGTGTCCTGGGTGTCCCTCTGTCAGGCTCCTTGCTCAGCAGGGAGCCTGCTTCTCCCTCTCCCTCATGCTTATGTTCTCTCAAATAAATAAAATATTTATTTTAAAAAATGTGTTTCAGTAAGAATTGAAGAAAACAGGAAAAATATAAAGTGATCTATATCCAGACAATATTAGAATATCATCAAGCCAAAATAATTAAAAAGCAAAACTACAAAAACATGGAGAACAAAACATCTATAATGTATGTGTGTGTGCGTGTGTGGAGAGCACAGATTCTAAGTCTAAAGGTATTAGGATAGATGCAAAATTGCCTAGTAGAGTCTGTACTTCTTCATCTGATTACTTCAAGTTTCTTTCTAAAAGTGTTAAACATTTAATGAAGGAATTAAATAGAAGGCTATTTAAGAAATGAGTGCATCACCCTGGGTGTTGATAAGACTGGTGTCTTAGAGTGCTGCTGAGTTGCCCACTCACCTTTGTGAGTACCTCTTCCCAAGATGGATTTGAATAGCGCTGCAAGTGGTAAGTTTTCATCTGCATTTTGTTCTCTTTGATAATGCCACCTACTTTATTTTCCAGAGTTTATAAAAGTTAAAATTCACAATCATGATTAGAGGGCCAAATTATTGGAGCAGGAGATTTTTGCACTGATGGGTTCTTTAAAGTTGGAGACTGGAATTTCAAACTTAAGATAACAGCCATAAGTCCCACAAGTGGGTTGGCAAAAGATCTAAAGCTGACACTGTAAATGGAGAAAAATATATTATGGAATACCTAATATATTTAGTTTTATTATAATGTATTTTATCTCAAAGTACCAGTGTATTTTATCTTAATTCTTTAAGGTTTTACTTGTTTATTTCCATTAATTTTCCTAGCTCCTATTGCTTCCTATTTTCTTTGTATGTAATTTTCTGGATTTTTCAGTAACTTTTTCCTTCGGTAACTCAGATCACATTGTCATTTTTTCTATTATACATTCATATTTTACTTACATGTCTCCAAGTTAGCATGACTTTAGATGTACCCCTAAAGTAAAAATATAGAACCATTGTTGAACTTACAGGCTTTCAGCCTGAAAAAAAAAGACATGTTTACAGAGAATTTTTAATCCATAAACATAACCTTCATACTCCTTTTCCCATTTTCTCTTCATCGGGCATACTACAAAAAGAAACAGAAACCTGGCAAGGCAGGATTGTTTACAACCAGTCAAAAGGATATCCTCCAAGAATGGTTTAAACAAAACCCATACCCTGATAAAGCTACCAGAAAACAATGGGCCAAGGAAATTGGCATTCCAGAGTCTGAAATTCAGGTAAGCATTAGGTTTCTATTTCATTATCTGTCAGATTCAAGGTAAAGAGAAAGGCTGGGCTCAGGACTTTCAAGCAATTCTTAGGTATGTTGCTCAAAAGGATTTTATTGTTGTATATTAAAAACAAGAACTGTGTTTGTATCTTTTATCAATTGTGGAAATACTGGCTGGGTATATTCACTGATGGGAGGAGCATATACTCCTCTATCTCCCAATAGGAGATAAATCAATTTTTGAGATTTAGGTAACTTAGGAAATTATAACACTATGTTAATGATATGGTATCATTAAGTGTTGATATAGGGCACCTGGGTGGCTCAGTCGTTGAGCACCTGCCTTTAGCTCAGATGGTGAACCCAGGGTCCTGGGACTGAGCCCTGCATCAGGCTCTCCTCAAATACCCTGCTTCTCCCTCTGCCTCTGCCTCTCTCTCTCATGAATAAATGAATAAAATTTTTAAAAAATATATGGATATATACTGGAGCTCCTGACTGGCTCAGTCAGTAGAGTGTGAAATGCTTGATTACAGGGTCATGAGATCAAGTCCCAAGTTGGGTGTAAAGGTTAAATAAAAATAAAAATAAAAATCTTTTTAAAAATATGTTGATATATGCAGCAGAATGAGGATTAATATGTAATTATGAGGAAACTGTGAGGCAAGAACTCATGTAAGTTCCCAATTTTCAGGCTAATTTTTTTTAAATACCTGAAATGTGATTTACACACAGAAGTATATAAAGTAATATCCCATATTGTATTATTTGAATAAAGCTACTGGTGTGAAAATGAAACCATGTTGGATTTCTTCAGTTAACAGGGTGAGAGTTGTAAACAATACAATTATACCAGGTGAAACAGCATCTAAAACAACGAAGATCAGTAAAAATGTGCTTTTAGAAGAAAATAATGAGTTCAGATTTTTGTGTCTATATAGAGTCTCCAGTAAGCCACTGGCTCTAAGGCCCTTAGCCTGAAGAATGCTGGAGAGAAATTTTTCTTTACTCTTCATGCATTTGATCTGGGTGTAAAGAGTTTACTCAAATTCCTAGTAATAAAAGCGCATCCTGTGGGAATATCTGATGATGTGCTTAAGACTTACCTGAAAATATTTTGATTAATTAATTTAGAGCACAGATAACTTTTTAGCACAATGCCTGGATAAAAGAGTGGTTCATTAAATATTGGTTGTCATTAACACCCTAAATCTTATCACAAATTATCAAAATAAAACATTCAAATAATTAGAAAGTACATGGCAAATCTGACTCCAATAATGAGGAAACATACTTCAATGGGTTATATTTGTGACAAGAGTTTCACAGCAAGGTATACAGGGCCCCAGGAGTTGCCTTACCTATTGTTGATTATAGGATGAGGGAATATTGATGAGTACCACTGTTGATTGTGGCTAATTTACTCCCCATTTAAAGAAATTCTTGGGGTCCCGGGATGGCTCAGTTGGTCAAGCGTTCAACTCTTGATTTCGGCTCAGGTCATGATCTCAGGGTTGTGAGACTGCAACCCATGTTCCACACTGAGCTGGAAGTCTGCTTCTCATTCTCTCCCTACCCCCTCTCGTACACTCTCTAAAATAAAAAAATATTTTTAAAAAAAGATTTTATGTATCCATGAGAGACACACATAGAGAAGCAGAGACACAGGCAGAGAGAGAATCAGGCTCCCTGCGGGGAGCCAGATGCAGGACTCGATCCCAGTACCCCAGGATCATGACCTGAGCCAAAGGCAGGTGCCCAACCACTAAGCCACCCAGGTGCCCCTAAATAAAGCTTTAAAAAAAGATTCACATTCTCTAAAATAAATAAATCTTTCTTAAAAGATTCACATTCTCTAAAATAAATCTTTAAAAAAAGATTCTCTCCTTCTGCCCCTCCCATCCTGCTCATGCACTCTAAAAAAAGGGGAGCAGAAAAAAGGAAATTATTTTCCACAATCAATTCTATGTGTATTATACATTATAAAATGGTATTTTTTAATGTAAAAGTAATTATTTAATGACTGTAAGTAAGACCAAGCAATATAATTGTGCTTCTTTTGCAGACTGGAGACAATGTTTAGCTACAATTTTCTCATACAAACATTAAATGACATTCATATAGAAGAAACACCCTCACAAATAACTGATGGGTGATGAACACACACCAAGTCTGACCAAAGCAAAACACAAACTGAAAACAGTTGTAATTACTCATATTTTTTTAAAGATTTTACTTATTTATTCATGAGAGACAGAGAGGCAGAGACACAGGCAGAGGGAGAAGCAGGCTCCACACAGGGAGCCTGACGTGGGACTCAATCCCGGAACCCCAGGATCACGCTCTGGGCCAAAGGCAGAACTAAACCGCTGAGCCACCCAGGCTGCCCTAATTACTCATTTTTTAAATTCAACATGTTCATTCTATTTTAAAATTAGTAAATGGAGAAGCTAAAAATGCTTCTATTTCAAGACATTAGAGAGCTGGCATATGTAATTGTTTACAACTTGTAAAAGTAACTCAAATTTGAAGTAAATGCTAAACCACGTGTTAAAATAAGATGGTATTAAGAGTTTATTTCCTTATTCATGAGAAACAGAGACATAGGCAGAGGGAGAAGCAGGGTCCCTATGGGGAGCCCAATGTGGGACTCGATCCCAGGACCCCAGGATCATGACCTAAGTGAAAGGCAGATGCTCAACCAGAGCCACCCAGGTGCCCCTTGGTATTTCTTATAAAGAGATAAGGGGCGGGGGGGGGGGTGGCAAGAAAAGGCATTCACACATTGAAATCCTGTTAGGAGAGAGAAGTGGGAAAAGGAGAAAGAAAAATATTGATCTCCTTTGATAGAACTGACAGTGTCTCTTCAATTTTTCTTGGGATACCATGATGACGACCATAAAAGATATGCTGTCCTGAACTGTATGCTAATAGTAATAGAACTCCTAGGATAATACATCACCTTTTCCTTATGGGTATTATCCCAATGGCAGTTGATCAAAATCTATTGCATTGATATTTGGAACAACAGCGATTGAGTTACAGGGCTTTCACATCTTCTCCTGCTTAGATTTGGTTTAAAAACCATAGAGCGAAACAGAGACGATTGGAATTTGGATGCTCCTTTGGAAAAAACAAAACCCAAGGACAACACCAGTATCAGCCTTGGACTCAAGGTAAAAAAACCACTGGTCCAGGGATGCCCTAAATCATTTAAATAAATAAAATATTTTTTAAAAAATTAAAAAGAAACTACTGGTCCAAACGCATTTCTTCAGTGGGTCCCTGTGAAAGTGGAAATGACTCGGCATGTCGCACCCATATTCTTGACAAAAAACCATCGCCTTTGGGAGGCACTTACAGCTTGTTCTGAGCACCCTAGTGTCAGAAATAGAAGCACGGTCCCACAGCTGGCTAGCATAGGCAGGTTCTTAGCAAGCAAGGCTTTGGACCTTTTGGTCCTGTGGCTCTGGGCAGGGTGGCATCCTCTTCTGTCACCCTGAGGGACTCAGGTGGACTGAGTGTAATCTCCCCAAGTTCAAGTTCCCAGTTCAAAGATGAAAACTGTTCTAAAAGACCCCTTCTGTTCCTGTGTTCTCCTTTAGAATACTTACCAAAAGCAGCCAGACAAGACTGGACACCCATCACAAGGTCTCAATCGCACACCCTAGTTCAGGCCTTCGAGAGGAACCACTTCCCTGATATTACAACCAGGAAAAAACTGGCTAAAAAAATGGGCATTCAGGAACCAAGAATTCAAGTAAGTTCTGTGACACCAAGTATGTTCTACCCATAAGTGATATTTCTCCCAGAGTTGCTGAAAAACTTTGACCTATCTTGGATTATCACAATCATCAAGGGTAAAGGTATGGGATGGTAAATATCTAGCATTGCTGGTGTAAAATGAAGAATGCTGTCAGTGGTATACACATTTAGAATCAGCAGCAGCGAAACTGGGGGGAAATGTGAGAGTTAATGCCTGTTCTGAGAACGCTCTGACAGGTTTTCTACAGCCTGGCACTGCTGTCATTTTCGTCCAGGTAATTCCTTTCTTGTGAGGCTGTCCTGTGCCTAGTAGGTATTTCTCAGCACTCCTGGTCTCTACCAACTAGATACCCCCACGTCCTCTCCCCCAATTTGTGACACCCTCAGAAATCTATATACTTAATCAAATGCCCTCCAGTTGGGAGAACAAAGTCATTCCCGTTGGGTACCTTCTAAAGTTATTGGGACAGTGGTTTAGTATATGTCAAATGCTCGTGACTAAGCACATTCATAGGTTCATCAGCACAGAAACCCTCAAAAGACTTATACTCATTAATCCTTCATCAGATTTATACACACGACGTATATAAGATAGGGGTTCTTAGGCACATGTTGGCAAAAAGAAAATATCAACCTAGTCAAGAAAACTTGTTTGCTGATCCAAGGTTGAAATCAAAGAGAGAAATCTAGAGCACATGCCTTTTCAGCCAGTCTCAATTCATCAGAAGTTGATTGCTATGTTATGACCTCAATTTGTTTGGATGTGTATTCACACACATTAGTACATAGACATTTATAAATACACACATATACATACATACACATACGAAACACATGAACCAGAGTAATTAATTTCACATACATGGAATATTTCTATTTCATTTGAAATTTATATGCACATGCACATACACACAACCATTCTGATATTGGAGCCTGTATTAATAGCCACTTCACTTTACACAGTATGAGAAACAGAGATACAATCACTTCTGATTCCTCTTCTTTTCTTTACATAGGTGTGGTTTCAGAACCAAAGATCCCTATACCCAGGGCAGAGCAGAAGTGAGTCGATGAATTCCTTGGCAGATGGCCCAAATGGAAGACCAGGTCTGACAGCTCAGCAGCACCAAATTAATCAATCCACTCTCCTGGGCAGGTCTCATCATTTTTCTTCCTCCAATTCTTTCAGCAGGAACCAAACATTTCTACCTGCTTCTCTCCCATCCCATGAATCCTCTGTCCCTTGTCTGAGCCAAAGACCAAGTGTCATGATGGTGCAGCCCACACAGGCTATACAGAGAGAAAATTCTGTCTCTACTCTGAGCCTTAGGAATTACCTGCCAATGCCCTCGACTTTGGGAGGAGACCTCTCAGATACTCAGACTCTTTTCTGGTCCCCAAACCAAGAAAAATGCCAGAATCACAAAGAACAGAGTGGGATAGGAATCTTGCAGTTGAAGGACTATTCTCAGCCTCATCCTGAGGACCAAAAACACCAGCTGCAGGTCCTGGAGCAGGTGGACATATCTTACATTCTGCAACGGTGGGATAATGTGTGCCAGGCTGATTGCAAAATGGGATCCTGGAGAAGGGACACACTGAGACACACATGGCTGCAGTACTCGGCCAACTGGAGAATCATCCTGTTCCCTTGGCCAACTATACCAGGGATGTGTAGAAACCTCAAGCCTTTATGTTAGTTCCTATTATCCACAGGTTTTCAGGAAACAGTACCTTTTCTGAGTCCTAATCCACAGAAAGAGGGCCCTCTATGACCCCAACTGCGTTTCAGTGAAGATAATTTCAGGCTGTATTCTGTATGTTACAAAGCTCACCAGGGCCTCAGTTCAGGAGAAGGAAGAAGTCATTCTCAGAACCTGGTCCAGGCCTCTCTTCTTTTGATGCAGAATCAGTGCAACTTAAAGGACAGTGAATAATGAAGTCATCCTGTTTGGGACAAAACTAATCCAAGAGAAAGGAGAAAACAACTGGAAACTCAAATGGAGGTTTTAACTTTTTCGTGGGCAGTGGTTATCATCTTCTGTACTCACTTCACTGAGTAAAGGATTGTTTCTAAGCTGCATATAGCCTTTGGAAGCACCATGGGCATTAACCAGCAGACAGGTCCGCTGAATCCTTCCAAACAAAAGCATTTTTCTGACACATGTGACCTCCTCTCTAATCATGATGTCCACCAACCTGAAACTTCTATGAACTGTAACCAAACCCAAACGAGAATAGGTCTACAAGGGACATATCAGCACTCCTTTCTCCCCTAGCAAGATGGAAAAGCAAACTTAAAATTAGTTTATCATGTAGAAAATGAAAGGATAGTGTATTTCCTGATGATGTGAGTTCATAAAAACGAGCTTTTCCCTAAAGCTCTGAGGATTTTAATTGGAACTAGAAATTATCTCAGTATCTACCAATACAGGAATGATTAAATGAATTAGGATAAATCCACGATACTGAGCATTCTTCACTTGTATTTTTTTCCTATTTAAAACATACAAAAGGGATCCCTGGGTGGCGCAGCGGTTTAGCGCCTGCCTTTGGCCCAGGGCGCGATCCTGGAGATTCGGGATCGAATCCCACGTCGGGCTCCCGGTGCATGGAGCCTGCTTCTCCCTCTGCCTGTGTCTCTGCCTCTCTCTCTCACTGTGTGCCTATCATAAGTAAATAAAAATTAAAAAAAAAAAACATACAAAAAAATTACAATAGTCACAACACCATACAACCACTTAGTCTAATATTAGTATTTCTACATTTTTAGGTTTTTCACATATATTTATATATATATATACACACATATCCAGAAAATTCCTTATTGTAAATAAATTATATATTAATCTAAAATCTAAGATAACCATTCTCATTTCCAGTCTTTCTTCTTCTGAAATGGTAAATTTTCAAAGTAGATTTTGGTGTATAAAGGTGTACATGGGTTTACCTTGGTATAATAAAAGTATCTTTGAAAAATACTTTTTGTTCACTTTATCAGTTTGCATTTTGTCATATTGCTTTGCTTCATTTCCATATGGAAGGTGTCAGAATAAGGTCCATACACATACAGCTAGTACTACAAAGATACCAGTTTACACTAACACAAACAGGTATGAAGTATACATCATAACTGGTATCTAGGTGCAGTATGTGTAAGAGTTTCTCTAGATGTTCATACACTATACTAATGCTCAAGTACCAGAATATTCCAACATCAGTATTTATAGTCAAATTACACTAAGTAGAAATTTTTCCTTAGTTACACTTTATCACCTAATCAATTAACTCACATATGTACACACACAGAGGACACCTTAATTAATGTGGCATCTACCAAAAAAAACCCCACAAAAAAACCAAGAAGAATCTAATATATTTGATAGTGTTTATGCCATGAACAGATGAGGTGGCTTGAACAACAGAAATTCATTTTCTCACAGTTCTAAAAGTGTTTGCCAGTATGGTTTCTTCTGAGGCCTGTTTCTTTGCTATGCTAATGGCCAGCTTCCCTCTGTGTACTTAAATGGTCTTCCCTCTGTGTGAGTACTCCCAGTGTGCATCTCCGTGTATCCAAATTCCCTCTTCTTGAGTTTGGTTTTCTTAGATTTCAGTGTATGGTCTCTGGCCTAGGTTTTGATTTGCTTGCCAAAGGCACTAGAGCTAATTAACTTCCATGTTTAACGATTTTAACACATACAAGAATCTATTTGTACAATGTTTTCACCGCCTGCTTTAAAAATGTTAGAAAAAAAATAATATGATTTACTTCAATCTGTAGTGTAGGCAACAGCTACCAACTAAATACATAAAACATCAAGCAGAACAGTCATCAGCAAGCTTCTTTGAAGAGCCCAGTTGAGCTCTTCAAGTCTTTGGACACAAATTTATGACCTGAGGCAGCCCATGATGTCAAGGAGCCAAACTCATAAAACGACCTGATACTTTCCCCAGAAATACCCCAAAGCCAATAAACTATCAAAGCTGAAAGCTGCAGGGAGAAAATTTTTAAAAATGAACAATTGGGGAAGCCCTTCTCGTTGACAGGCCCAACTACACTGAAAGCTACAGAATCCAAGAGCTAAAGAGCAAAAAGATATGCAGGATGACTCTCAGGGTAATGTTTATTATTGACAGAGAAGCATAAATAGCACTTGCTTTAAGAAAATATGCTGAAGAAACATTAAAAAACCCTAAGGTGGGAGGCGGGAGGCGGGAGGTGGGGGGCGGGGGCGGGGGCGGGGGCCGGGCCCGGTAAAAAAGAAAAAAAGTAAAAAACCCTAAGGTTAAGTTACAGGAAAAATAAGAACTCAAAAGGTTAAGTCCAGGTTGATGATAATGGTGATAATAATCCACTCCTGGGTAGATATTTTTGTTCCTAGAGAAAGTCACTAGGATTTATCTGTACAAAGATTTTAGCAAACTCTTTTTTTTAATTTTTAAAAATTTATTAATGAGAGATATATATAGAGAGAGGCAGAGACATGGGCAGAGGGAGAAGCAGGCTCCATGTAGGGAGCCCGACATGGGACTCCATCCTAGGACTCCAGGATCAGGCCCTGGGCTGAAGGTAGCGCTAAACCGCTGAGCCATCCAGGCTGCCCAATTTTAGCAAACTTTTATTTGGGTTTTCACCTTCCCTTTCACACCACATTCCCAGAGAAGGTTACACAAGCTGTAGCCCAAGAAAGAAAGACCTTGATTAATTTAAGTCAATCTAGTCATTCAGGAAGTTAGGAAGGGCATGTGTCAAAATTGTGGCCAATGAGGGACACCTGGGGGGCTCGGCAGGTGAGCGGCTGCCTTCAGCTCAAGGCATGTTCCTAGAGTCCTGGGATCAAGTCCCGCATCGGGTTCCTTCCACAGAGCCTGCTTCTCCCTCTGCCTGTGTCTCTGCCTCTCTGTCTCTCATGAATAAATACAATCTTTAAAAAAAAAAAAAAATTCTGGCCAATGAGAAGCCTAGGGGCTTCTGAGAACGGTTGCCTGGCAATAAAGGAGACACAGAGAAGGAAACTGTCCCACTCCTGCTGTTATAACTGTAGCAGCCAACTTCTGACCGTGAAGGAAGCAGCCTACAAGACAAGCTAGGGATAGCAGAGCAGAAAAAATAAAAAGAACCCTGAGGCTACCTACCTTAGGACTTCTGGTTATACATATAATATATAATCCCAATTTCCTTGTTTGAAGTCCTTTAGGTTTTCTGTTACAAGCAATTAAATACAACTTATGGATATAGGCAGAGGGAACACATGATCCAGCAAACAGCATTAGACCAAAAACAAAAGATCTAAACGATTCAAGCAGCAGCTTAAACTTTTAAGATGCAACCGTTTCTGCTTAAAAGGGACAGGGAACAAAGGAAAACTGAATACCAAGAGCATAGCCCACTGTTGCAGTTTACAAAGAGAAATGTTTCTGACACTAATGAAGGTATACAAGTCATTTAAGGCTTAGAAAATTTCAAAAGCTCAACTGCAGGGATATAGGGGGAATAGTAAGGAAGGCCCAGAATTCACGAGCTAAAATTTAGATTAAGAAATAAGGTTTCCCAGAGCACACATCTCATAAAGAATTTGGCAGCTCAAGGGAGAGGTATCCTGACTTTAGGACTTGATTTGGAGCAGATGCAGCCATAAGCTCAATGCCATTAACTATCAAAACTCAACCCATCTTCCTTGCTTAGATTTGTGCTCCCCAAAATACTTCTGATAGTTTCCCAACATATACCTCCCAGCCTAAAACAGGTATTTGAAAAGTTACTGGTTTATAAGGAGTGCTTTGGTTTACACATCTTTTGGGAGTCTAGGTAGAATGAATCAGACCCTTTTGCACATGCTTTGACAAAACTGAAATTTCTAGCCCTATAAAAGGGGTATTAACTTTGCTACGGTATAAATATCCTAAATGATACCTCCATTTCAGACCTAAAGTACTGATTTTCAACTATCCTAGAGTCAGATCTGACTGGAGAACACATTTTATTTATTTGGAGAGACAGCAAGGGTGTGCACATGGAAGCACAAGTCAGGAGGGAGAGAAGGCCAGAGGGAGAGGAAAATTTTAAGCAGACTCTGCTGAGCACAGGGTCCAACATGGTATATGATCTCACAACCCTGAGATCATGACCTGGGCAGAAATCAAGAGTCAGACACTTAACTCCAGGCATCCCTGGAGAACACATTTTAAACAAAAGCCCACTACCCAATCCTTCCCAAAACCTACTTAACAATTACTCCTGGAGTGAGCTAGGTACTGGGAGTAGTTGTGTGCTTTCAACATACTAAAGAAAAGGGCAAAGTGATTTAGGCTGGGTTCCCCCAGAATCAGACTCTAAGAATTTGTGTGTAACTGACAATTTCAGGATGTACTTATTAGGGAAGTACAGATGTGAAACAAGGAAAGGAAGCCTATGTAGGGCACATGTGCACACAGATTACCACTATGGGCCATTATGCTTGCTTCCACTGGGGACCGCAAAAAGATGGCATGGATGCCATTATCCCACTCGGGAGGCTACAGTTGTGTCATTTTTCTGGACAGCAAGGAAAGTGGGTCTGCACCCTCTAATTCTCATCTGCCATGAGCCAAAAACCATTGCCAGAGGCACTGACTCCACAGTACTCCAAGCAGATGGAAAGCTTCAAGCAGGCACTTGCAGTAGGACTCCTGTCGGCACTTGCTGGACATTGAGTGCACAGAGAATATAGGTGGAGCACCGACACCTTCTGTTATACACCTGATGGTTCCTGATTGGTTTCTCTCTTTAGCAATCAGCAGTTTAGTGTTTTACTATCTCTCATGGTAAAAGATCTTTGATGCAGATCTCTCTGCTCCATCCAGAAGAACTAGCATCTTTCTAGTAGCTACTAGTTCTAAAATGAAACCACTTTGTTCATTATTGACCCAATTGAGAGCCCAAAGATATCAGTTCCTCCTCCATGGTTTTTTTTTTTTTTCTTTAATCAAGGTTTTGGAATACAATCAAAGAAAAACACTTAGAGACTCAAAGTTCTATTTATTTTCAACAATGAAAGCAACACAACAAAGAGGAATCAATCCACTAATTTGTAAATCTAACACAATCCTTAGCACAAACAATTTTCAATAAATAAAAACACATTACTAGTAACTAAGTAAGACTTAAGTTTCTCTACGATTTTGTGTTTTAAACAAAACTGGGTCGTAGGTAAAGAAACACGTGCCACAAGTACAACTGACAAAGACTGGAAGAAAAGAACAGCCAAGGAGCAGGGTCCCCAAATATTAAGTTAGCAAAGGGAATACGGGATTTTCCAAGCAGTCTAGAAATCAGAATTCACTAGGGGTTGCAAGGGTTTAGGGAAGTCTGTGTTCAAGGCCTTGTAATTAAAACTTTCCACATTTCTAAATTCTTTATTTGGAATCTACCCAATCTAGAGGAGCTTCTACCAAAGAACAGGAAGCTCTTTACTTATACTGCCTGAAAAGACTGATCTCTTAATCTTCCTCCTTTGACTTTGTCACTAGCTCCTGAAACGATATAGCAACGGTTCCATTCAGAAAAGGATTACCACTATATAAACCAACCTCCTTCTGGTTTAGATTTTCCTTTCATAAACACTGATAACTGCCAGGGATAGCTCTAAATATATCCAATATCGTTTATTTTTAGCCTCCTATGCAACTCTGCTTGGCTACAAAATCTAAGACTCACAAAGCAATGGCAGCATTGGTCAGAAGACAAGTGTCAGTTCCAATGTACAAATCTCTACACCGTTTTTCTTTTCTCATTATTTTGCCAATTATTTCTTTCGGAATTCAATCCTCCGAGCTACATTCTGAGCACCAAATTTTTTGACCAATGCATCTCGAGCATCCTCATCATCTTTTTGCAAATCTAAGTCATCCTGTCGTGACCAAATGGGATACCCATCAGCCCTCTGACCAGACTCTAAAAAGGAGGAAGTAGCCTCCAGCTCACCACTATTTTTTAGGAAAGCCTGTGTTACTGTTGACAGATCCAAGTTAAACTTTTCCATTAACTGCCGGATGATCTTAATAGCAGCTCCAACCTCTGGTGGAGAAACTTTTTCTTCTTCTTCTTCTTCCTCGTCCTCATCAGGCTGTGTCTCAGAGTCTTCCTCAGGTGTGGGTGGATCATCATCACACATTGTTATGTGTATTTCAAAATCAGGGCTCTCGTCAACCTAGAGACAGTGATGAATATGATCAGCTCCTAATGATCAGTTCCCAAACACTTACTCCTGAGACGTCTACTCTCATTGGGGCAGGAATTTTATCTCTTTTGCTCATCACTTACATCCCCTGTGCCTACACCAATGCCTTCCAGAAGTACTCAAAACACTTAACTGTACAAGTATGCCAGAGCCTCCATGCTGTACTACATTTAAGCACATTACAAAACATGTTATGTGAGAAGAAACCTATGTGGAACATGTTTGCATTTGAAAGTTTATGGGTAACAGACCAAATATAAAATATAAAGGATTACAAAAAGCAACAATCATGAAATTCTGCTAATACTTACACATTCCTTCACTCACCAATTACAGCATTTTAAATTATGTTACTGTTTTATCGTGAGGCCTAACCATTTTCCTTTATGTTAATAAGAAAAATTAATTTACAAGATCCTTTTCCTTGGAGAAGATATACACATATACTTTGGGCTTTCTTTTAAATTAAGCCTATCTTACAGCTCCTACCTTTCTCTGTAACTATGACTAAATATGAGATCCCAACAGTGTCAGAAAGTCAAATATGGAGGCATTAAAAAAAAAAAAATCCCAAAACCACCCTAAGTACACAAAAGGATAAACTTGCTTGTTACAAAAAAAATCAATCTCTTTTAAAAATTGCATTTTTCGGGATCCCTGGGTGGCGCAGCGGTTTGGCGCCTGCCTTTGGCCCAGGGCGCGATCCTGGAGACCCGGGATCGAATCCCACGTCGGCTCCCGGTGCATGGAGCCTGCTTCTCCCTCGGCCTGTGTCTCTGCCTCTCTCTCTCTCTAAGTAAATAAATAAATCTTTAAAAAAAAAAAAATACAAAACTGCATTTTTCCTGAGAAGCTTAAAATATTTTTAAAAGATAAATTCACAATCTTACTTTGAAAACCTTAAACTGAGAACAGAATACTTGAATTGGGATGCTTATACTGTTAAAAACAATTCTCCCCAATTTTTCTCCCTCTCCCCTTAAGTTTTCCTACCAAAACCTAAAAGCTACGCCTGAAACCAAAATCAGTCCACTTTCTATTCTCCTTCTCCTCCACCTCTTACCTTGCTAGGCCTTATATGAATAAAAGAATAAATGTGATAACCAATCTTAAAGAAGAATGGAAGCAGGGAAAATAAGTTAAATCTAGTCAACATACCACAATCTCCTCAAACTCCCGAGTAGCTTCTACAAGCATCTTTTTGACTGCTTCATCATTCTCCTTGATCTCTTCCTTTACATATTCTTCTTCAGGTAAGTCTGGAGTTCTCTTATTCTGTGGTTCTATTAAAGAGAAGAACAACATCAGTTTAGAATTAGCCTCTTTGGCAGAAACTGAAAATAAAGTACATGCTCAGTGTGAGCTCTGAGCCAGAAGTGAGTCTGGGCTTTTTTTTTTTTTCCTATTATAAGACATTGGTTTTTGATCAGAAGGATACGAAAAACATGTGACATGCATGCTCAAAAATTTCTACTCTTGCTTCTAAAAGGTTGTACTATCCAAATAGTGCTATTTTTTCTAGGTTCTAATATATAAAATAAACTCTTCAAGTGTCATTCAATTTTGCTTTGTATTTATAAATTATTCAAATTAACAAAATTGTGCCATAAATTGGGTTCTCTGGGAAGCAGACTGTGAAATGGAGATTAAGGTGCTTGGTAGGGTGCACTCCTGGGAAAATTCCTGTTGAGAACAAAGTGGGAGTGGGCAGAGAGAGAAGCTGAGCTGTGAAAAAGCTCCATCAAAGCCTCAGCTGAAACTATGGGGAAGTGTGGACCTAGGAGCCCTTCAGAACTGACCAAGTTGGGGTGAGGGAGCCAAGACAGAACTCCCCATAGATTAGCCCCTAAAGAGACAGAACGTAAAGACTGCTAACTCTAGGAAACGAACTAGGGGTGGTAGAAGGGGAGGAGGGCGGGGGGTGGGAGTGAATGGGTGACGGGCACTGGGGGTTATTCTGTATGTTAGTAAATTGAACACCAATAAAAAATAAATTAAAAAAAAAAAAAAAAGATTAGCCCCTAAATGCTAGCTGTCCTAAGATGACAAGACTTTGGGACAGCTCTCCTAGCTGCTGAAAACAGATGTAGAGGGCACACCACAATCCACTACCATCTACAGAAAGGGGGACCTCCTAAAACTAAGCATCCTCTTGTTTCTCTTTTACTCTTTGTTCTGGGAAGATTTAATTCTGTTCTTTTCCACTTAAAAAAAAAAAACTACTAAGGGGCAGGAGAAAGATGTTTGTGATGGAACTGTTCTGTATCCTGATTTAGGTGGTGGTTACACTACTTGCATATGTATTAAAATATAAAATACATAACTGGAAAATAGTATGGTGGTCCCTCAAAATACTAAACATAAAATTACCATATAATCCAGCAATTCCACTTCTGAATATATACTCACAAAAAATGAAACTAGGGTCTCAAACAGGTATTACCACACCCATATTCATAGTAGCATTCTTCACAACAGCCAAGATATGGAAACAACCTAAGTGTCCATTAATGGAAAACCAGATAAACAAAACATGGTCTACACATGCACTGGAATATTATTCAGCTTTAAAAAGGAAGGAAATTCAGACACATGCTACAACATAGATGAACCCTAAAGACACTCTACTAAATGAAATAAGCCAATCATAAAAAGACAAATACATGATTCCACTTACATGAGGTAGACAGACCAAATTCATAAAGACAAAAAGTAGAATGGTGGCTGTCAGAGGCTAGGGAAGAACAAAGGGAGTCAGTGCTTAATGGGTACAGAGTTTTAGTTTTAGAAAAAGAAAAAGTTCTGGAGATTGATGGTGGTGATGGCTACATGACAATGTCAATGTACTTAATGTCACCAAGCCGAAGACTTAAAAAGTTAAAATGGCAAATTTTATGTAACGTGTATTTTACCCAGTATCTCTAGATATTACCCATTTCAATTTTTGTCAATCTGATTAACAAAATACATTCCCTTGTTCTGATTTACTTTCCTGAAAAATACTACTACACACATTTGTTACTTAAGTTTCCACATGTCAGAAGTCCAAGCATGGTTTATAGCATCCTCTAATCAGGGTCCAATTTACTTTTACTTAATAACAATATTCTGTATTTGCTTATTGGCCATTTATTTCCTTTTCTGAAAACTTCTTGTTCCATCTCTTTTGTTCATTGTTCTCTAGTTTTTATTTTCAAGGACTTCTCCAAGGTCTCTGAACATTAAGGAAACTGTGTTGCAGTATATTGAAAATATTTTTCCAGTTTGCTGACTTTATCATGAGAAGTTTTTAATTTCAAGTAATCGAATATGTAAAATTCTTTGTTAATCTTTTTGCTTGTGGGACCATGCAAATATTAAATAGTATATTCAAGGCAACCTATTGAATGGGAGAAAACATCTCCAAATCATACATCCAAGAAGAGGTTAATATCCACGATAAAGAATGGATCCAACTCAATTAAAAAGTTTCAATTAAAGAATAAGCAGAAGATCTGAATAAAGATTTTTCCAGAGAAAGCATACAAATGGCCAAGAAGCACACAGAAGATGCTCAACATCACTAATCATCAGTGAAATGCAAATGTAAACCACAATGAAGTATCACCTCACACCTGTCAGAATGGCTATTAACAGAAAGACAAGAAATGACAAGTATTGGACAAGATGTGAAGAAAACGAACCCTTGGGATCCCTGGGTGGCGCAGCGGTTTAGCGCCTGCCTTTGGCCCAGGGCGCGATCCTGGAGACCCGGGATCGAATCCCACATCGGGCTCCCGGTGCATGGAGCCTGTTTCTCCCTCTGCCTATGTCTCTGCCTCTCTCTCTCTCTGTGACTATCATAAATAAATAAAAATTAAAAAAAAAGATAAAAAAAAAAAACAAAAAAACGAACCCTTGTGCACTGTTGGTGAGAGTGTAAACTGGTGCAGCCACTATAGAAAACAGTACTGAGGCTCTTACAAAAAATTAAAAATAGAACTACCATATGACCTAGTAATATCACTTTAAGGTGTCTGAAGAAAATGAAAAACAGGGGATCCCTGGATGGCTCAGCGGTTTAGTGCCTGCCTTCGGCCTCGTGCATAGTCCTGGAGTCCCGGGATCAAGTCCCACATTGGGCTCCCTGCATGGAGCCTGCTTCTCTCTCTGCCTATGTCTCTGACTCTCTCTATCTCTCATGAATAAATAAATAAAATCTTAAAAAAAAAAACAAAAAACACTAATGTGAAAAGATACATGCAACCTTATATTCAAAGCACCATTATTTATAAAAACCAAGATATGGCAACAACCCAAGTGTCCATCGATGGATGAATGGATTCAAATGTGTTGTGTACACACATACACACACACACACACATCCTGGAATACTACTCAGCCATGAAACAAAAAAAAACCCCAAAACGAAATTTTGCCACTTACAACAACACAGATGGACCCAGAGGATATCATACTAGTGAAGTATGTCAGAGAAAGACAAATACCATGTTATTTCACTCATAAGTGGATTTAAAAAAACCAACCAAACAAAACAAAACCTGACCTCACAGATACAGAGAACAGGGATGAAGACAGTTGGCATGGAGGATGCAGGGCAGCTAAATGGGTGAAAGAGGTAAAGAGGTGCAAACATCCGGGCAAATATAAATAAATCACGGAGTTATAATGTACACAGTACAAGGAATACAATCAATGATATCGTATTAACTTGTTTGGTGAGAGTAACCTGACTTTCTGTGGTAATCAGTTTGCAATGTATGCAAATGTAGAATCCCTAGGTTGCATACTTGAAACTCAAATTGTATGCCAATTGTAATTCAATTTTTTAAAAAGATCAATAAACAATAACAATTAAAAAACGTACTCATCCATATTTCCTTTAATTTTTTTTAAGTAATATCTATGCCCAAGATAGAGCTCAAATCTACAACCCTGAGATCAAGACTCAAATGCTCTATGGCTGAGCCAGCCATGCACCCCTTATCCATATTTTCTTAGTCATTTCAGGATTTTAATTTTTACAATTAAATATCTGATTATCAAAATATTAAGAGTAGGGTGAATCCAGCTTAATTTTCTCCAAAGTTCCAACTGGCCTGCCTGTAGTCCCAACACTATCAATTTAAAAGCAAAGCTCTACATGATCTACTTTACCCTACACATAGCCTTGTCTTCTCTCCCAAAATTCTCCCTCTTATTACTCCATTCTAGCCACACTGGTCTTTGTTGCTCCAAGAACACACCAGCTATATTCCCACCTCCAGGTCTTTGCATTTAATATTCCCTCTGCCTGAAACACTTCCTCAGGTAACCACCTGGCTTGCTCTTTCCTGTGGTCTCTGCTCAAATATCAGCTTAGGTAGTGATGTTCCTTTGTCACGCTGTAAAAAAACAACCTCCACCCCAGCCCTTACCTTGATTGTATTTTTCCCTATAGCACTTACCACTGCCCAGCTAGCATGTTAAGCTCCATGACCGCAGGGACTTTTATTTATTGTTATATCCCAGCAGGATAACAGTGTCTGGCACTCAAATATCTGTTGAATGAATGAATCTGAAATGTCACTTTTACCAAAAACAAAATTCCTACTAAGCATGCTGAACAGGAAAAACAGACTGAACTCCCCAGACTTGAACTCTTCTTATATGGAATAGCCAGCCACACAGGGAAAGGGGAAGGGGATGAGGGAGGGTGATAGGCTTCTTTAAACAAAAGGGTCTACCAGCTTAAGCTCTCAATAGCGGTTACATCAAAAGTGAAGCATCTGCTAAGTCCTAACCACACCTGAACCCCCACGTTCAAGTCAACTGCATTAAAAACTCACTTCACCTGAGCAAGACCTGGAAAACCATTCCAACTGACGAAACCTTCTGTGAATACGCATAGACGCCGAAACGTGAAAATATGAACTGGTCTGGCATGCCTTTCACAAGGCTTATACTCAATCTATCTGCACAGAATTTTTTTTTTTTTTTAAAACGAGTCTCTGGAAAAGACACCCTAGAAGCTGGTGAACGACACAGTGTCCCTGGGGCAGAAAACTGGGTAGCTGGTAGGTAGGATTGGGGGCGGGGTGGGGATCTCTATATAGCCTTTTGTATCTTTTGAGTATCAAGCCATGTCAATCCCCTAGTTACTGGAAAAATACAACCAAAGTGCGAGTAGAAAATGGTGCAATTTTACCCGGATGTCTAAAGGGGAGGGGAGGTCCGGGCGACGCTCCCAGACGCGCCAACATGGACGCCCGAGAGAGGGGAAGGCGCCCCGCCCCCACCCGCACAGGTGCAGCGGAAGTCCCGCGTTCGCGGCCGAGGCCTCACCCCCGCTATCGGCGGCCTCGGGATCCTGCTCAGCTTTCCGCTTGAGTTTCTGGGAGGAGGGGCTCACGGGGGCGTCCCCCAGCAGGTACTTATGCTCCTGGCCCCGCAAGTGCTTGAGGTAGCGGTCCTTCAGAGACTGCCAGGAGTGCTCGGTGAGAGAGCTTTTCTCCATCGCCTTCCACAAGGCGGTGCCGGTGACGGAGCTGGGCGAGCGGGCATTTTCCTTCACGTACGTCAAGATGGCCACGTCGTCTGCGTCCGTGAAGGCGATGCGACCCGCGAGCGGCTGCGGCTCGGGCTGCGCGGCGGCGGCGGCGGCGCTCCCCTCGGCCTGGGCCCCGGGCTTCGTCTCCGGGGCCTGGCCGGCCGCCGAGCCCAGCCGATAGGCCTCCAGGTCGAGCCTCTCGTTGCGCTCCACACAGTCCAGGATGTACTGCGTGGAGATGAAGTCGCCCGAGGCCTCGGCCGCCGCCTCCCCGGGCTGGGCCAGCAGCACGGCCCCGGGCTCCTGCACCCGGCACAGGGTGCCGCCGCCGTGCAGGATGAGCGTCGAGAGCCGGCGCTTGGCCGGGCTGGGCCGCACGTAGAAGGACATGGAACTGCCATCTTCCCTCACGAACAGAGTCGAGGAATGGGTGGGCCCGTTGGGGTCTTTGCCCAAATCCATCGCCTCCGCCATAGCTAACGCCAGGGACCAGGAGAGCGGCACCCAAACGCGGTTCTGACGCACAGAGCAAAACAGAACCAAGAACGGCTCCCGACGCCGCGGCCGCGGAGCCCCGCCCTGCGCCTGCGCAGCCGCAGCGCGCGAAGAGTGCCCGCCCCCTCCTCTCGGAAGAGGCGGGGCTTCCGGCCGTGACCTGGAAATTACTGCGCGACCCTCATTCCTTTCAGGTCGGGCCCTCGGGAAAGATGGCTGCGGTGCAGGGCGCTGAGGTGAAAGTGGACGCCGGCGAGCCAAAACTGAGCAAAAAGTAAGTGTCGCCGCGAGTCATTAAGGTCTTTGCGGCCGGACAGTCCGGACTAGGAAGCGCCTGGAGGCTCCGACTGAGGTGGCCATGCCTGAGGCCTTCCTACCGGCTCTCGTGGGTACGGCCACGCCGGGACGTAGCCGCTACTCCCCGAAACTACATCCCCCAGGTTGCCCTGGGGTCGGGCTCTGGCGGGGTCTTGTCGTCTATTCCTGGAGTTAGGAGGAATGAAAATTGACTAGAGAAAAGCGAAATTTACTCCTTTTCTTCTCTGAGGGGAAAAAAAAGTTCTTTCATTATCGAGCCACGCCTCGCTACCATTTGGAGAAATGTGAGATGCGAAATACCTGCGCTTTTCCTAAAGACCTTCAGATTTTCCTTACCCTCACCTTTGGCTATTCTGAATCTTACGTATTAAATAGATCCTTTCTAAAACTGTGTTGTGCACCTGTCATTATGGGTTATTGTAAGGATCTCTGAGTATTAAGTAAGTGACCGATGTCTGGCGGTAGGGTCCTTGGAGTGTGAAGGGAAATATATCAAGATTAGCCTCCCGGAACGCCTGGGTGGCTCAGCGGTTGAACAGGCAGAGGGAGAAGCAGGCTCCCCTCCTGGAGCCGAATGCGGGACTCGATCCCCGATCTCAGAATCACGCCCTGAGCCAAAGGCAGGCGCCTAACCTAACACCCAGGCGTCCCAAATACAATCTTAAAAAAAAAAAAAAAAAATAGCTTCCCTTTATATTTTTTTAAGACTTATTTATTTATTTATTTATGATAGACAGAGAGAGAGAGAGGCAGAGACACAGGAGGAGGGAGAAGCAGGCTCCATGCCGGGACTTCAGGATCACGCTCTGGGCCAAAGGCAGGCGCTAAACCCCTGAGCCACCCAGGGATCCCTAGCTTCCATTTAAACGGCTGTGTCCTGTATTCCTGAGTGTGTCTGTGTGTGTGTGTGTGTGTACACGTGTACCTGTATACACACATTCCCTCTCAATCAGGGTTCTTCAATTGAAGCACAGAATCCAGGCAATGTTTTGTTTTCTTAGCATTCCCAATGATGGTTAATAACTAGTATCATTCCAGAGACATAGGAGAAAAGTTCGTTCTTTACAAATAATGGCTGCCTTAGCACATTGGGGCTCAGCTCTTTTGCTGAACCGTGATGGAATATACACTTAACCAGTCAAATTGTTTTTTCCTTTGGGTCTCTGGATTTATACTTCAGATATTCTAGAAAAATGAGAAAGGAAACATCTAAATTTATGGTCTGATAGTACCCACTATGTTGTCTTTCTGAGGACTGTATCTGATGTCAGTCCTTCTGAGAGTATCTAAATGTTTGGAACCTGGTCTTGGACTTATGCCTTTGGGAAAATTGTTTGGACTTTGATCTGTCACATCAGTATAGTGGACCTTTGAACGACTCGGGTTAGGGACATCAACCCTCATATAGACTTAATAGCCAACTGTTGACTGGAAGCCTTATCAATAACATAAATAGTCAATTAACATGTGGTTTGTATGTTTCAGACATACTGTATTCTTACAATTAAGCTAAAGAAAAGAATGTTTAAGAAAATCAAGAGAAAATGGATTTACGGTTCTATACTGTATTTATCCCCCCCCCAAAAAAAATCTGCATTTAAATGGACCTTGCAAAGTAAGGTGCAGGTGTCAACTGTAATCGAATTTTATATTATTTTTTTAAGATTTTATTTATTCACAAGAGACACCCAGAGAGAGGCAGAGACATAGGCATAGGTATCCTTTCCTTGCAAGGAAAGTATTAATGTCCATTTAGGCTCTAGATGACTAAATGCATTGCTGAAGCATGCATAGTGAAAGTGAATCTGTTGCTGATTTAGCTCTGGAGCAGAGATCTAAAACCAAGTCCAGAACTCAACAGCTCATGCTCTTTGCACAGCCTGCACCTTACTTCCTCACATTGTCTAAAAGAATCTGCTCTTAATCTATATTCCTCTAGTGACCAGGAAGTAAAATAATTTTTGAATGATTAATGTTTCCTTCTGTATCTTAATTGTTCTTGGGACTTCCTGCATCTGTAATGAGCACCATAGGATGCCAGTTATTTTCTCCCAAGTTTAAAAACAGATGGGCTTCCTGCCAGATGACTCATTCCCAAATGAAAGGTCAAATTAATGTAGTCCAGGACCATTCCTGAAGTTCTTTCCTCCTTGTTCCTAGAGCTCAAATAAGGCTTATCTTTGTCTCAGGTGTGCTCTTGTGTGGCTGGCTTTTCCCTTCATCTAGAGTTTGCAATTGACAGTGACATTTCATATGCTTCCCATTGCCATCTTGGTGGCCAGGTATTTCATCCCCAAGATAGAAGCCATATATCAGGGGCTTCAGAAACACTGCCTCGGGGCCAGTCTCCCTATTTTCTAGATTGTTGTGATCATCTCTACCTATAAATCATTGATCGTCTTGCTTTTGAGTTTTGACCCAGATGTCCACTTTTTTATTATAGCGAGGACAGAACGTTGTCAGAGTTGCAGCACAGTGAGTGTTACAGGGTTGTTGTCAGTTAAGAGGTTCTTGAAGGAACCCTGAAAGATTGTGCAGCCTGCCCCCACCCCTCACCCATAAGAGTCGGAGTGCTGGTTGGTGTATATATACTGTCTCGTCCCATCTGACACCACATCTCTGTTTCCTGTTAGGTGGTGGTGATCATTAGTTCCGGGGTGTTCTGCCATGTTGACGCAAGCTGCCGTAAGGCTTGTTAGGGGGGCCCTGCGCCAAACCTCCTGGGCACGGTGGGGGCAGAGGGAGCTGCGACTGTGTCAACTTGCTCCTTTCACAGCGCTTCACAAGGACAAGCCACTTTCTGATAAAAGAAGGTTGGTGCCCTTACGTTTGTTGTTGCTCTGGGAGCAAGAATCCTTCCCTTACTATGTCCTTACCTGTTAAGCCTCTGGCTAAGTCTTTGGACTTGTTGCTAAGGAAACAGAGCCCTACTACCAAAACCAGTAGTTGTTTCTCATTTTCTCTTTAATAAATTCAGTTTCTCACTCTAGATCCTTGAGATGATTTGTGGATCCTTTATTAGACCAGTGCTGAGAACAAACATTATCTTCCCTTTCCTGTCTTTCTGTACTTGGTTTCTCCTGAGGTTAATTTGGTTTCTAGTCTTTGTTCTATCTCTAGGACCTTTTTGGATTTTCCTTAGGATTAAGTCGATTTAAAGAGCAACACCTAGTTGTTTTTTTATGTTAATACTAGGAAGAACCCAGTAGGCTCTGATGCCTACAGACTGAATCACAGCACAGTAGGCCTAACATGTTCTGGAATGATTGTTTTCACAACTGTTACAAGACAGATTACATCCAGAGACACCTACTTTGAAGCCCTTGCGATCAGTCTTCTTACTTAAAAATGATTATTTCAAATCACCAATTTACTTTTTTAATTGAGTTACTCTAAATTCATACTGAGAATTAAGAATGTGCCCCAAAGGCAGATAATGTGTGAGGATGACTTGGTATCATTTGCCATGGTTCATTATGATATAATATTTTATTAAATTAGCATTGGTAGTTTGAAAGAGTGATCAATTCTATTTGAATACTGAGGATACTCTATGCAAATCTGTTTGGTTTCTGGGTTCAGATAGCAAGATTTCAGATCAGTGTGTGGATAGTGAAGGATTTGGCCAGAAATGTATCAAAGATTTCTGTCCTGGGTATAGAGAATCAAGTGTTTAAAATAGTGAAGGATACTTAGAATAACTCACATTTGTGTGTTTATTAAATGCTAAGGGCAGGGTCATCTCTACATACATTTTCTCAGTCCTCACAACATTTGGAGAGGAGAGTGTTTTCTGTTATTTCCATTTTACAGATGAGAAGTCACTTGTCCAAGGTCATATAATTACTAGGCAGATATGTCAGGATTTAGTCCTAGGCAGTCTGACTCCAGAGATGTTATATTATTCCCTACTCTGTGCTGGTTTATACACTATTCTACCCAATTTGTTGTCAAAGTCAAGCTCCCATAGAGAGAGACCAATATGGAGAGCCATTGTCAATGCATTGACCAGTGCTGAGCGAGAGGTTATCAGTGATGTGTCTCCTTGAACTCTGGAAAGCCACCTCTCCCCTACCTGCCCTACCCAAACTAACCTACTCCTTGGAGAGATATAGAGAAGGGTGGCAGACACAGCTGGAGATGTTGCCTGATTTGGTTTTTCTTTGCCCTAAGGTATCTTGATTTTATTTGGGATCTCACTCTGGAAAGCAGAGGCTGAGAAAGATCTTTCACATCTTTAATTTAAGCTTACTTTTCCTTTGTCTCAGTCACCTATACTGACTAAGTTGACTAAGAGACTAGCAGGGGTGGAACCAGGCAAGAGCATCCCCACCGCCCCCCCCCCCCCCCCAAGGCTGTTCATATTTTTGATAAGTGGTTATGGGGCAGAACATAGTAGAGGACTCTCACATTGAACGTTTGTATCTTCCCAACAGTGAGCTAAAGAGGCGCCTAAAAGCTGAGAAGAAAATTGCAGAGAAGGAAGCCAAGCAGAAGGAGCTCAGTGAAAAACAGCTAAGCCAGGCCACTGCTGCTGCCACCAACCACACCACTGATAATGATGTGGGTGCTGAGGAGGAGAGTCTAGACCCAAATGTAAGTCCCCCGGACCACCTCTCTGGCTGGGCATGGGAAAGTGTCTGATGAGACTTAGGCCAATTCCTTGGGGCCAGCGACTAAGAAGATACATAGGAGCTGGAATAAGCAGTGAGCCCTGGGTCACTGCAAATGTGTGAGGGGGAGCTGAGGGGGGTGCTGCTACTCCATCTTGTTAAAGACACAAGGCATTAACATTTTCTTAACAGGCATTTGGGAGAATCCTGGACTTCTAAGTGACTGATAAATCTTCCTTGAAACTAGCTGGCCCTTAGCAAATCCAGAGAAGTTGTCTCCCTAAAGATTGGCTAGCTAGGGTTTACTTTGGACCAGAGATTGGCAAACTGCATTCCATAGGCCAGATTCATCTTTCCTTGCCTTTCATCTTATCCGTCCTCCCTGATTTTGAAAATAAAATTGTGTTGGAGCACAGCCATGTCCATTTGCTTACATATGTTTAAGGATGCTTTCATGCTACAACAGCAGAGTTGAGTGGTTGCATCAGAAAAAGTGTGCTTAGACTATTCCTTTTTTACATCCTCCAAGCCCCAGAGGCCTGTCTTGGGGAAAAGTCTTATGTGTAGCCAGGGGTAGGAAAGTAGGAAAAAAGATAACTCACCATGTAGATGCATTCTCAAAAATGGTAACCAAGGCCACCTGTATAAATTAAACTTAACGTTTTAGGCAGAATTCCAATCTTTTCTTTTCATTGAATCTTGCATTTCAGAATTCAGCCTTCGTTTCCACCTATGGATTTGGCCACTGCATAGTTTACATGCAAATCTCACTCGATACCAAATCCTGAGATTTCAAAGTTGTGGAGGGCCCAGTTAAGGAAACCTCGATGTTTTGGGGCCATTCTAGGGCAAAATACAGTACTCTGCTAGATAGGCTGCTGGTCTGACCAGGGTCAACTTCTGAAAGGCCTTTTTTTTTTTTTTTTTTTTTAAATAGCAATACTTCAAGATACGCAGCCAAGCAATCCACCAACTGAAAATCAATGGGGAAGACCCATACCCACACAAGTTCCATGTTGACATCTCGCTCACTCATTTCATCGAAGAGTATGGTCACCTGCAGCCTGGGGACCACCTGACTGACATCACCTTAAAAGTTGCAGGTAGGAGGACTCCCTGGCAGTTTGCTGAGCTCCCACAGCAGACAGGCTTCTCCAGTAGCACAAAGGAAGGTCTGTGGTGGTCTTGTTTTCAAGTAGTCTGTGTCTGAGGCTACTTCATGAGGGACAGTGCAATTACACCCATTCACAGAAAGTTGAGCAGCCCTAAGATAGGAGATTGCATCCTAGATAAGGTGATGTGGCAGAGGAAGGGGCCTTCTCTGAGGGGGAGCTCCTGACCTGATGCTGCTAGTTCATAGTCCTTTTTGAAGACTTCCCTTACCAGTGGGAGCCATGGCCCCATGCTCCTAAAAATTTCCACCTGTGGCCTAGGAATGATATTTCTAGAGCACGGTTATTTTGGAGTTGTAGTTATTTGGAGTTGCATGGGATCTTTTCCTTGATTGAAAAAAAAAAAAAGTCTGGGGTGCCTGGCTCAGTCCATAGAGCATGCAACTCTTGATCTCAGGGTTGTGGGTTCAGGCCCCACTTTGGGCATAGAGGTTACTCTAAAAACGTCTTTGGGGTGTCTTGTGGCACCTGGGTGACTCAGATAAGCATCCAACTCTTACTTTTGAATCAGGTCATGATCTCAGGGTCCTGGGATCAAGCCCTGTGTCAGGCTCTGCACTCAGCACTTAATCTGCTGGAGAGTCTCTCTCCCTCTACTCCTTCCCTTACTCAGGGGCGTTCTCTCTCTCTAAATAAAATCTTCAAAAAAAAAAAAAATCCTTTATTTGCCTCCTCCCCCAAAAATAATGGAACTATTAATTATATGAAATTTAGAACATTCAAAAAAACAGAGAGAGGGCAGCCCAAGTGGCTCAGTGATTTACTTCTGCCTTCAGCCCAGGGTGTGATCCTGGAGACCCGGGATGGAGTCCCATGTCAGGCTACCTACATGGAGCCTGCTTCTCCCTCCACCTGTGTGTGTATGTGTGTGTGTGTGTGTCTGTGTGTGTGTGTGTGTCTGTCTCTCCCTCATGAATAAATACATAATAAAATCTTTAAAAAAAAAAGAGAGAGAAAAGTTTATTTACCCATAACTCCAACTACCCAAAAAGAACCTCTGCCAATATCTAAATGCCCAAAGGTTCAAGCCTAGTACTTTTACCAAAATGTGTCTTGGTGTTAGTCATTCTGACTCAGTATTCTCAGTACACAGTGTACCCTTCTAATTGGTATTTTCAAGTCTTTCAGGAAGTTTTTCTTAAATAAAATTTTTTAGAATTCTATTTTTGCTTTGGTTTTCTTTGGGGACTCCTTATATCTGTATGTTGGATCTTTCCTTCTTTTCAGTATTTTTCCACTTTTTCTCAAACCCTTTTTTCTCTCTTCGTTTGTACTTTAATATTTAAATTTTATTCTTCCCAGCTTGGTTTTTCTTAAGGCGTTATTGTATTTACTCTTATTTTCTTCTAGTTTAAGTCTTTCTGAAATGACTTTTTACTTTATTTCTGATTTTTTTTTTTTTTAATGTGTGTCCTATCATTTCTTAGTTTTTCAGTGGTTCTTATTTGCGGGGGTTTTTGTTTTCTGTCATTTTCTTAATATCTTTCAGCTCATTGTGAAATAGAATTGTTTGTTTATTCTGAGCTTGTCTGTCCCAAGTGCTTTTTTATTAATAACTAGTATTTGGCCTCAATACTTTTATTTTGTTTATTTTTATGTGAAATTAGTTTTCCTGAATGTTAAATGGAAGCTTAGCTTAGCTTTTCCAGCTTTGCTGAGCTTCCTCTTCTTTAGTTTTCTGCAGTGTTCAGAATTACCGCACCTTGCTTTCTGAGATTTCCAGGTTCTCTTTCTCTTCCTCACTTTCGTTGGACCTTCTCTTTCCTTCATCTATGTTTTCCTGATTTTTTTCAGTTTTGTGGGCCTTGTCCTACAAGGAAGCCCTGGCTGTTACATTTAGCATGTTTCTGGGGCTGCCTTGAAGGGCTTCAGCCCATTAGACCTCGTGCAGCCCCAGCTCCCTATACTGGCAGTGGACAGATCCCCTTCTGGGTTCAGCTGCCATCCTCCAATTAGCTGCCATATTTTCCAGTGACTACCTATGGCTCTTTTGGAAATTTCCAGTTCTCAGACCCCTCAGACACCCCATTGCTCCCTAAAGCTTTTTCCCATATGGAGGCCTGAGGGTTCTTCCTGGTTTGCCCCCATTGCTTGTATTGGGATTCCTAGGAATATCTTCCCATGTAATTTTGTTGTATATTTCGTCCGTAGCTTTTTGGCCTTGTCCGTCTAGTTGTTTTCTGTTTTTACGTGAGAATGGAGGTAGATCCAAAAACTATGCTGCCACCAACACAGCCATCTTCTAGGGTATTTAAAGCCGGGTCTTCCTGCACATCTTTAACAGATTTAATGAGGATCATTGTCATGAAGAAAAAGATTGGGCTTAACTCTCGGGATTAAATCAAATTGTTCTGGCCTGTGTTCATAGGACATTCTACCCAGACATAAACAATGCAGAAGGAACTTATTCTAACACTGATACCATGAAATGGCTTCTGGTTCTATTGGTCAGTATTTTTGTTCTTTTTCTAGGTAGGATACATGCCAAAAGAGCTTCTGGGGGAAAGCTCATCTTCTATGACCTTCGAGGAGAAGGGGTCAAGTTGCAAGTCATGGCCAATTCCAGGTATGTAGAAGTGCCTTGTTGCAGGCCTTTCCAGATTGGCCCAGAGCAACATGACTGGGGACAAAGGCCCATGTGGTCTCCCTTTCCTGTTGGTATTTAAAGTTAAATGTAGGCTATGTTGAGTATGGCTGAAAAGAATAAAACAGCCATCTGGTCACCTAGAAAATAACAGCTCTCAGGTTGTGCAGCCATTACAGGTGGATATAACCCTTCAGTAGTTGATAGAAGAATCTGAGATTCTTCCCAGGCACACACTAAATAGGCATCAGCAGTTTGATAAGGATTCCAGAGGTCAGTTTTAAAAACTAAACCAGTGGGAGGTGCCTGGGTTGCAGTCAGTTAAGCTTCCATCTCTTGATTTCAGCTCAGGTCCGATCTCAGGGTTATGAGATTGAACCCCATGTGGGGCTCACCGTGAGCCTACTTAAAACTCTCTCTCCCCCTTCCCTTCCCTCTCTATAAATAAATGAATCAATCGATCAGATTTAAAAAAAAAAACTGGTCAGTTTTAATTTGGAATATTGTATACTGAAATACATTTTATTTTCACTAAGGAATTATAAATCAGAAGAAGAATTTATTCACATCAATAACAAACTACGTCGGGGAGACATAATTGGAGTTAAGGGAAATCCTGGGAAAACCAAGAAGGGTGAGCTGAGCATCATTCCCTACGAGATCACACTGCTGTCTCCTTGCTTGCATATGTTACCTCATCTCCACTTTGGCCTCAAAGACAAGGTAAGTTCTTATGGCATCCTTGCTGTTATCATGGCATTGAATCAGACTTACCATTAATTTCTGTCTATTGCTTTTGGTTTAGGAAACACGGTATCGTCAGAGATACTTGGACTTGATCCTGAATGACTTTGTGAGGCAGAAATTTATTATCCGCTCTAAGATCATCACATACATAAGGAGTTTCTTGGATGAGTTGGGATTCCTAGAGGTGAGGGAGAGTCCCTACCTAACATGATGAGCTAGTAGCCCTGTTATGCCTACCTCTCACTACTTCTTTTCCCTTTCCCATGCCCTGTGTCCTTATCATTCATGCCCAACAAAAAGTCCCTTTCTGGCCAGTGTTTTTGTTCCATCTTATTTTTTCAGTGCCCTGATTAAGAAGGCAAGACCTGAATTCTGAGATAATGGACAAAATGTAGGGCTGTCTGCACACTAATGGTGCCCCATTCGGTGTGTGTGAGCAACTCATTTTGCCTTTTTTTTTTGTTTTCATTTTGCTTTTTTGTAGCACTAAAAAAAAAATAATAATAATTGTATAAGAAAGGTAAATGCATGCTATTGTAAAACAAATTCAAAGAAACTGAAAGTCTCCTTTCATATTTTCCAACTTCCTTCCCCGAACTTAAGTTTGATATGTATTTCTTCCACACCATTTTGTATGAAAATGTATATACATACCTAAGCATGTTGCAGATGAGGTACATGTGTAAATGTTTTGGAAGGATTTTTTGTTTTCAACATAAATTCCCATTATGTGTATTCTGATGGGCCTTTTTTTTCTTTCCTCTTACTGTATTCTGAAGCCTTTTGCATGTCTATAATAACTAAGTCAAAAAATAGAAGTTCAATTTACAGTATTTATCAAAATTTTAATTTATAATGTGAAAGTTTATTGGCACTATGTTAATAGTGTTTGGTATTAATAGAAATTGAGATGCTTCTGGAAAATCAGGTCGTCTATACTTTTCTGTCAAGCACCTGCACATGACAGTTAGACTTAACTTTCATTTGGTGCTATAATAGGCTTAGACCATTTATCCATACAAAACCTGAGCCAGCCCCAAGGCCTCTGGTTTTACAACCTCTTATCTGAAGACTAAATGTTTCTCCCTGTCATTTAGATTGAAACTCCCATGATGAACATCATCCCCGGGGGAGCTGTGGCCAAGCCTTTCATCACCTACCACAATGAGCTGGACATGAATTTATACATGAGGATTGCTCCAGAACTCTACCATAAGGTAATCAGTAAGTGGATACCCTGTTCCTTACAGAAGCAGAAGTCTGAAAATGCACTGGCTAAAGAGCTGCAGTTAGAAATAAGGAACAGAAAGAGAAAAACAGCCAGGAGAGTATTCTAATCTGTCAGGCCCGTGAGTCGTCCTGTGGCTCTTACATTGTATGTTTAGAGTCCTCCTTGGATTAGATCTGATTTTAGTCTTTTATAGAAAAGGTTGATCTCTGTCTAGAAGTTGGCAATAAACATCTGTAAGTGACCAGAGTAAATACTGAAGAATGTCATTCATGGTTCTTAATTGCAGACAACAGAACCTGTTATAACTAGTTTAAGCACAGGAATGATGTATTCAAATATATAAGGAAGCTTAACAATTCCCAGGAGGATCAGAGAATCATGGTTGGAGACCATGAGATTAGGAATGATTTTCATGCCTATCTGGGCTGTTCCCATGGAAAACTCAGATCTTCTCCACTAGGGACAGCTAAAACAGCCTCGTAACCCTGGCTCTAGGCACAGGTCATTGCCATTAGGATCTTTGCAGTTAACTTCTTAAAAGCTAGATGTCTCTGGCTCCCTTCACCAGAAGGAATTCTGCAATAGTTACGCCTTCTATCAACGGCTTTCAAAAGTTGTGTGGGCATGTCTGACTAGTGGGGAGCTTGGGTTACATGCCTGTATCCTAACCCCAAAAGAGGCTTTTTTCTTGGGGAGGCTCATACTCACAAGATGAAGTGCTATCCCAGTAAACGAGAATTCAGAGGTCCTGGGCAACCAGAATGAATGAGGACTATCCACTACAAAGGTCTAAAGGGAGTAGGGTATTCAACATTTGGTTGGAGATCTGAAAACATGCCTGAGCTATGAAAACCAAATTAGCTTTTGTAGACAAACTTTCCAGAGCCATCAAAATTAGCTGTCATGAACTTGGCTGTGTGTTATTAGATACTGGTGGTTGGTGGCATTGACCGGGTTTATGAAATTGGACGCCAGTTCCGGAATGAAGGAATTGATTTGACTCACAATCCTGAGTTCACCACCTGTGAGTTCTACATGGCCTACGCAGACTATCATGATCTCATGGAAATCACAGAGAAGATGATTTCAGGTAATATCTTCTGTTTTCCTTGGTCTTTCACATATGTCTGAAGGACTGGTGTGCTGCTTTTGGGTCCTCTTTAAATGACAGATTTCTTCCCCAGGGATGGTGAAGCACATTACGGGCAGTTACAAGGTCACATACCATCCAGATGGCCCAGAGGGTGAAGCCTATGAGATTGACTTCACCCCACCCTTCCGGAGAATCAGCATGGTAGAAGAGCTTGAGAAGGCCTTGGGGGTGAAGCTGCCAGAAACTAAGCTCTTTGAAACTGAAGGTAAAGTGATGCATTCCTCCACAGAACAGCCCTTCATCCTTTTCAACCCTGAATTAGCTGAGATCAGGGCTAGAATTTCCCACAGTATTCTTTTGGAATTATATTTTCTTGCTGCGATAGTATAATGTCTTCTGTTCTAACTTGTACATTACAGAAACTCGCAAAATTCTTGATGACATCTGTCTAGCAAGAGCTGTTGAATGCCCTCCACCTCGGACCACGGCCAGGCTTCTTGATAAGGTGACAGACTATGCCTTTTTTTTTTTTTTTTTTTTTTTCCCTTAAAGATTTATGTATTTATTCATGAGAGGCACAGAGGGAGAAGCAGGCTCCCCACAGGGAGCCCGATGCGGGACTCCATCCTAGATCCCAGGATCACGCCCTGAGCCAAAGGCAGACGCTCAACCGCTAAGCCACCCAGGTGTTCCCAGACCATGCTCTTTAAGTACATGCCCTCTCCGGTGGTAATCAGACCCCTGTTCCCTATGAAGGTGAACTCCACTGTGGAGCACCAACTTCTGCAGCCTCTCAGGAAAGCCCTAATGAGAGAAAAAAGAGAATTAACAAGTTTTAAATTCCTATTCTACTAAGCTCTGTGCCAAGTAGTTATGTAATCTCAGTTAAAGCTTACCAGCCATAGAGAAGCTTAGGATAAACCCCTATAGCATCAGGTAGTAGGTAGGAGTGGAGTCCTCCTCCAAGACTGGGACAATCAAAATGCCATTCAGAAAGGATCTCCAGCTCTGCTTTCTCCTTAAGCTTGTCGGGGAGTTCCTGGAAACGACATGCATCAATCCTACATTCATCTGTGATCACCCGCAGATAATGAGCCCTTTGGCTAAATGGTAAGATAAAACATGGTATTTCAGTTACCTATTGCTGTGTAACAACTTTATAATTTAGTGGTATGAAACAACTCTCAAGAGTTTGTGGGTTCATCGGGTAGTCTTTCTGCTCTACAGAGTGGTAGCTAGGTAGCTAAGGTAACTCAAGTGGCTGTAACTAGGAACTCAGGCACCTTGTTTCTTCTCCACAGGGATTCTCGTGCTCCACAGCTTCCTCATGTAGCCTCTCTCTGGCAGTGTAGCCTGGGCTTCCTTACATAGTAGCTAAGTTCCAAGAGGAGGAAGGAGTCCAAAAGAACAAACCCCAATGTGCAAGCATATATCAAGCCTCTGCTGAGGTCCAGTTGGCCAAAGCAAGTCATATGGGCAGCCCAGAGTCAGTGTGACGGGGCACAGAAGAGCATGAGTATAGGAGGTATGGTTCAGTACAACCGTTTCCCACACAGGTGTGCTGTGAAGATGATCAAAGCTTCTGTGGCTCTCACCCTCCTCACTACCGTACCAAATGATTTGGTGCCAGAATGCATCACGGGCCTCAGGTCTCCATGTACAACACATATGAGTCAGCTAGAATTCAGGAACTCTTGCATTTGTAACAGATGTTATGGTGAACCTGTATATTCAGCCCTCCCCTTTGGGCTCCTGTCCCCAGGCACCGCTCTAAAGAGGGTCTGACTGAGCGCTTTGAGCTGTTTGTCATGAAGAAGGAAATCTGCAACGCCTACACCGAGCTCAACGACCCTGTGCGGCAGCGGCAGCTATTTGAAGAACAGGCTAAGGTAAGGAAGTGTAGGGTGGGAAGCAAAGGAATTGTGTTGCCTCATGTACCTACTCCTTAGACAGTGTAGCCTGAACCCAGGTCTTTGTCATTGTCTGCATCTCTTGGTGACTTCAGCAGAGATGAAGGTTAAAGCCATGAGCTTCACTGGAGGAAGTCACCTTTCCAGATGGAGAACTTGGCTGGTTTGGGCCCTAGAATTTCCACATAGAGGAGTTAGGCATGATTTTTTTCTGTGTGGGGAGTGTGATGCTTGCATTAAAAGTACATCTGCATAACAAGAACATCATTTTTCTTAAATGGTACATTTATTAAGGTGGCTTGGGGGTGAGAGGCAGGGAGATTAGTGAAGACAAAGCTGCCCGCACCAGCACTGCCACGGATGTGTAGTTTCAGGAAATGAGGAAAAGACTCTTGGGAATCCTCAGTCTCCAAAAAATCTGTCTCACTGGACTTCTAGAGCCTGGGGCACTGGAGGTTTTTTCATTTCACAGAGAAATTCGCATGTGTTCCCAAGTGGGGCTCACCAGCCCTGACCTTGAATTTGAAAGAAATAGCTCCATCCTGAAGTTACTGGGAAACCAATTCCCAAGAAGTACTGGGTGTCCATAGCATCCCCAGAATGGTCATCCCTGTGAACGTGCTGACATGCTCACTCAGACACTGAGAGCACAGCCTGGACTAGTGTCACCATTTGGTTCTCTTTAGGCCAAAGCTGCTGGCGACGATGAGGCCATGTTCATAGATGAGAACTTCTGCACTGCTCTGGAATACGGGCTACCCCCCACCGCTGGCTGGGGCATGGGCATCGACCGTGTCACCATGTTTCTCACAGACTCCAATAACATCAAGGTACGTGGTGGCCCTCTGGCACACACTGCCCTGGAGAGCTCCATTCTTGGAGGCAGGAGATGGCAGGCCGGGAGAAGGAAGAAGGGGCTTTGGGATGAAAGGAGGACCAGGCAGAGAGCAACACACGACTCCACAGGACAGTCAGGGCATCTGATCTGATGGGATTTGGGGGTTTTCTACCTGAGGCAGAAAGAATACTCATTTTTTGCATTTCTTGATGATCCGAGGAACACACTAAGTCCTCTCCATGTGTTATCTCTATGTGTTATTTCCTTACTTAAGTCAGCCCTATGAGATGTAGAAACTGTTGTTACTCCCATTGTTATAGATAGGGAAAACACTAAGACAGACACTAAGAGAATCTCTGTTCTCACTCATTCTTTTCCATCCTCTATAATTGGAAGGGACTGAGTTGAAATAGAAACCTAGATCTCTGGATTTGAGTGGCAACAATAACCAAAAGCAAAAAGAATGAGTGAATAGCTATGAAAAAGAGCATGCTTCTCACCTCAAAGTGTGTTTTCTCTCCTGCAGGAAGTACTTCTGTTTCCTGCCATGAAACCTGAAGACAAGAAAGACAGTGGAGCTACCCCTGAAACATTACAGAGCACGACAGCTGGCACTTCTGTCTAGAAAAGGATCACTGCAAGTCCTGTAACTCAGGCCTCTCTGCATCTTGCACAAGTTCAAGGACTGCAGGGGAGTTCTCGTGTGTTTGACGATCACAGTTCAGTTCAGCTACGAGAATAGAGAAGAGGAATTAAAAATTCCTTTTTACTTCTTGTTCCCAAATAAACCATTTGTCTCTACTCTCGTCTCATGACTGTTTACTGTGCAATGTCAGCTTTTACTCAAGACAGCTGGTCTAGTGAATGTTTAGGATTATACCACTTTATTCATTCAACAAATTCATATTAATGTCTGCCCTGTACCAGGCATTGTGCTAATGGATTGGGGACAGCAGTGAACACATGAAGCAGCTGGGGGAAACCAGGGAGGAGTCCTACCAGGAAGGACTTGTCTTTTGCATCTCAGCAAAACCTGCAAGTGTCCCAGCAAGTTGTCATTTCTGTAGCCGTTAAAATGATGTGGGCGCGCAGAAATCTCCTCACTGGGAATTAACTTCAGAGAGTGTTGAGCATCTCCACCCCTTGCTGGTGTTTCAGCACAGGTTCCAAGAGCACTTGGCAGCAGTGGGAGATAACCAGGAAGTATTTCAGAAGAAACCCTTCCAGATGCTACATCCTTTGGCAAGATGGTGTTAAAATGAAAACCACTTCCCCAAAGGAAAGGGTACAGGTTCGAGATACAGTACGGGACTTCAGGCAGCACCACCACTGTAAAAGGCAACAAGAATCAATAAGGTCACAAGTGACCTTTAAGGAGCTGTTTAGGGGTACCTGGGTGGTGCAGTCAGTTGAGCGTCTGACTCTTGGTTTTGGCTCAGGGTTGTGGGATGAAGCCCCAAGTTGGGCTCTGCACTTAGCTGGGAGTCTGCTGGAGATTCTCCTTCCTTCTGCCCCTCCCACTTGAGCTTGCTCGCTCACTCGCTCTCTCCCTCAAATAAGTACATCTTAAAAAAAAAACAAAAACTGTTTAGTAGTAATCTGGGGGCAAAAGCTAGCTGGCCTCGAGTCTGGAGACAGATGAACTGAAGCAATAGACAACTTGTGGGATTTGGCAGAAAGAATGCTTAGAAGGAACAGGCTTATAAGTCCACTGCCTCTTGAAACAGTTGAAGGCTCACAATTTGCTAACTGCTATACAGGGGTAAACAGGCACAGTCCCGAGCATCCTCAAACTTCCAGACTTCTAAGGAAAACAGACATACAATAAGTCATTTTTTTAACTGTAAAATGGAAGTTCTAATAAATGCTTTGAAGGAGGGTTCCATGGGGTATTGAGAAACTAACAGACCTAGTTAAGGTTTACCAAAGGACATTAGAATCTGAGATTTGAAGGAAGGTAGAGCATTAAGTAGTCAAAGAAGGAGAGGGTTTTCCATGGTGTAGTAGCAAGCACAAAGGCCCAGAGATAGGGAAAGCACAGGAAAGGCGAATGACACTAGATGGAGTACAAAAGCCCATGAAAATATATGCTACCAGATGAAGCAGAAGGAGGCTGGCCATACAGGGGTAGGAACCCTATTATGGGATTTTGTGTATTCTCTGAGCCCTACTCTGGGATTTTGTATTTTGAGAGTGCTGAAACACTAAAGTCTTTAAGTAGGGCAGTGACATCACATTTCTGTTTTGAAAACCTCAATCTGGCTGCTCTGTGAAAAAGTATTGGAGTTGGGCAAAGAAAGGTACAAATCTAGAGGTTAGCATAACAATCCAAGAGGGAGACAGAATGGGCTATTGCCATGGAAATGGACAGAAGTGGATGGATTCAAGACACAGGAAGTAAGATCAACAGGACTCAGCAGTATAATATATTGTCAGGGTTACTGGAAAGAAAATGACAAGAAGAGTGACTTACTTTTCAGTTTATACAACTAGACTGATGCTGGTACTGATCCCTGAGAGTGATGATCAGGGCTTTTTTAAAGGCAGAAGAGGAGGACATCCGGAAGGCTTAGTGGTTGAGTGACTGGCTTTGGCTCAGGGAGTGATCCCGGAGTTCTGGGATTGAGTCTCACATCGGGGTCCCTGCGTGGAGCCTGCTTCTCCCTCTGCCTGTGTCTTTGCCTCTCTCTCTCTCTCTCTCTGTCTCTCATGAATAAATAAATAAAATCTTAAAAAAAAAAAAAGGCAGAAGAGGGAGGCAGGTGCAGATTTAAAATGTTAGAGAGGCATGAGGAGCTAGGGTGCTTAGCCTTGGAGGAGGCCTGTGGCCCTTTTATTCTGAACCAGAGAAAAGGATGGGGTCAAGTAAGTTGCACTCCTGTCTCCCCTAAGGAGTACCAGGAAGAAAAGTGAATTCTCCCATCTTTCAGAACTGAGGTATAATTGCTGGATGGTACAGGCTCCTGAATTATCCAGACAAGCTATACTACCTATTCCTGGCAACCTGAAGGTTTTAGACTGGTGCCATCCAACACAGCTGCCACTAGCCACGTGTGGCTATTGAGCGTTTGAAATGTGGCTGGTCTGTATTGAAATGTAAGGAAGGCATCAGGGTGTGATCCCAGGATCCGGGATTGAGTCCCACATCGGGCTCCCTGCGTGGAGCCTGCTGCTCCCTCTGCCTGTGTCTCTGCCTCCCTCTTTCTGTGTCTCTCATGAATAAATAAAATCCTAAAAAAATAAAAATAAAAAAAACATGAAATGTAAGTGTAAAATACTCGATTTCTTAAACGTAAGTATGAAAAAGTATGTATGAAAAACTCAAGTATGAAAAAACAATGTAAATATCTATTTTTTAAGATATTGATTACACGCTGAAATGATACTACTTTGGACATAGTAGTATTTCCATAGTAGTATTTCCATACTTTGGAAATGATACATACTTTGGACATGGCTAAATACATGAATACGGTTAATTATGAATTAATATCTCTTTTTAAAATGTAGCTACTAGAAAATTTTACATTACCTGGCTCAAATTATATGTGTGGGACAGCAATGTTTTAGACAGAAATTCAGCCTAGCGTTCCAAAATACATCGTTCTACTATTTGAACCATTTTACCGGCTTCCTTTGGGCCATTTCGCCGGTACCTGCGCTCCAACACGCGGGACTCCTGAACAGCTCCACGGCCCCCGGCTCCCACCCAGAAGGACTACAAGGGCCAGGGTGCACTGCGCGCCCTTGGGGGCGGGGCCTGAAAGAGCAGCCTCTTCGTGACGTAACGTCCGCTACGTTCCTGCGCTCCCACGAGGGGCGCGCACCTCGGAGGCGGGAGGGACGCTTTGGTGTGGTGGGGCCGAGGGCGCCCAGTTGTGCAGGGGTTGCCCTTGGGTGCGGGTGAGTTGCCCTCGTTCCTGACTTCCTGAGCCCATTTTGTGTGTGAAGCGGTGGTGAGGACCGTGCCTCCCGCGGCGCGCGCGCGTTTCCCGGAAGTGCCGGTGGCCGGTGCGGGCGGGCGCGAGGCGTGCGGCGAGGAGGCAGGCGCGCGGGTCGTCGCTGCGTCGTGGACCCGGAGCCTCTCGGGGACTGGCCGAGTGGGCCCCACCCCGGCTCCGGTGGGGGCGAGAAGGGGCTGCGACCCAGGATATGAAGGAGCGGGGGGTAAGGCGAAGGCCTGGTCTCCCCTGGCAGCCGACCTGCCGTAACTTTCCCTTGAAAAGAAAGTGCGTTTTAACGCTTCAGGCGAGCGTTGAAACAGGCCGTCTTGTGGGCAAATACCCGTTTAAGCTGTTTCATAGGAAGTTACTCAAGATCTAAGAGAGAGTTGGATTTGGATTTGCAAAACATTGATTCATTTCAGCTGCTGTGCACGCTCCCCCAGACGACTACGTGAATGAGGTGATGGAACCGTTCAGGCCGCATCGTCTTAGGGCGTCTGTGTGACTTCTGGCCTGGCTGCTATGGTTCGCGGTATGTGCCTCTGGTTTAATTTCACGTGGATGCCTTGTGATGCCCGTGTCCCCCCAACCCCAGAGTGAGGGGGGAAAATCCCTTCCAGAGACCGGATTCTAGGATCTCCCATATGCCTTTCTTTGGCCCAAAAGATAAGGTGACCCGCTGGTTCTCTGACTTTAAAGTCACAATTTATGTCAGGTCCTGCCAGATTCTGGTTTTCAGTCACTGTGGTCTCATTTTACCATTACCGTGTATTGCAGCAACAGGCTTCCACATTGGAATTCTTAAAAGATAAACTGAGGCACATTAAAATTTTGAAGGTTGAGAGTGGGGGGAGGGGGCAAAAATCAATTCCAGTTAGGCAGCACCAAACCAAAAGTGAATAGGAACACTGCAGATCAGAGCTAGGGGAGAGACTTTATAAAGTGCCACAAGAAAGGGAACTACTTGATTGGCAATAGTTTAAAGCCTAGGTGGCGCTTTGTGCTTGGTTATGCTTAGTGTTGTCCTTTCTAACCTAGAGACACCTACAGACCTAGATCATGGTTTGCTTAAGAGGCCACCACAGCATTAGAGCCACATCAGTCTAATGGCCTCCTGGTTTAATTCATTTAACCCGGTGCTGAAGGCTCATTGTAGAAATAGTTTTCAGAAGCTACATGCATTGGGACTCAGTAATGCCTTTTTGTTTTGTTTTAATTCTTAGCTGTATCTGTCACCATAGGATCTCATTTTCTGTTAAGAAGCTTCTCATACATATGAGTCCAAATGAAATCATTGAGGGAGCATAGAGTCAAGAGTAGAGGAGTGTCTAGCAAGCATCCTCTCAGGTCTGACCTGCTTAATGGTTTTTTAATTCATGGCTTTACATTGCCATTACAATCCGCCCCACCCCCCCTTGCTCCCCAAGGACCTCAAGACAATCAGGAACATAAAATGTTCCTTTTTGGAATATTAATCCCGATATTAATTATTAATCCCATAATTAAAGAGTTGTTTTTCTCTTTTCTGACTTCCTCCTCACCGCCCAGATTGACTATCTCCCTCTAAGAAATCTTCAGAGGCCCCTGTCAAGAAAACAACTCTTTAATTTCTCCTATAGTGTTTGATGAGGCATGGGACGCCTAGGTGGCTCAGTGGTTGAGTCCACCTTCGCTTCAGGTCATGATCCCAAGTCCTGGGATCGAGTTCCACATCAAGCTCCCTGCAGGCAGCCTGCTTCTCCCTCTCCTATGTCTGTCTTTCATGAATAAATAAATAAAATCTTAAAAAAAAAATCAAAAATGAAAAGGGAAGGGGCACCTGGGTGGCTCAGTGGGTTAAGAATCTGACTCTTGATCTCAGTTCAGGTCTTGATCTCAGGGCCGGGAGTTCAGGGCCTGCAGTTAGGCTCCACACTGGGTGTGGAGCTTACTTAAAAAGGTGCGGGGTGAACAGGGAAGTAATAGAAGAAAATGACCCAAAGAGTTCCAGATGGAGAAACTTCAGTATATGCGGTTGGGTTACCCTGAAAGCCTGTCAAAGCACCTAGGCAAGTTGTAGCATCTTGCTCTGGTTCTCCTTTCTGTACTTCTGATAGTTGTGGGTTCTGATCAGGCCCAGCACTGACTCAGACCATGTGGACCGCAGATGAGATTGCACGGCTGTGTTACGAACACTATGGGACTAGGCTGCCCAAGAAGGGGAAGCCCGAGCCCA
This sequence comes from Canis aureus, assembly GCF_053574225.1. NCBI lineage: Eukaryota > Metazoa > Chordata > Mammalia > Carnivora > Canidae > Canis > Canis aureus. Next base: position 13,794,420 of record NC_135613.1, on the reverse strand, counting down.
ACCGTGAGTGGACGTTACTGGCTGCAGTGGTGAAGGTACAACTTGTAGCTGACTGGGCCTGTGGTGGCAGTAACAGACCAACACAAGGTGAGGCCTCTTCACCTCTGAATACTCCCTGTCCACATCAGAGATGATCGGATTATCCGTGGCCGTGCAGGCAACAGTCCTGGCTGGTGTCCACTGCAGTAGTGGCGTGTTCCCCTGCTCTCCACCAGGTGGCGCACTTGTGGGAGGTGGCACTGTGGGAACCACAGGCCTGGATGGGTCTTCCTATAGGAATGCTCTGGAGGGGTGTGCACACATGAAACCTGAGGGCGGGGGACCATTCACGTTAGGAGAGCTCGCTTAATGATTCATTTCTTTTCCTCTCAGTGACAAAGGAAGTTGTCTCAATGGGAACAGGAACGAAATGCATAGGCCAGTCCAAAATGAGGAAGAGCGGTAAGCTCGGGTGGGGTCTAAACAATACCTGTTGAGGGAGCTTTGGAAACCACCCTGCATTTTGTCCTCTCCTGTCCCCAGTAAAGGGGCCACATCACTGAAGTGGCTGACATTTCCATTCCCATTGACTGTCACAGTCTAGTTGGAAGGACAGAACTCATTTTAAGAATCAGAATAAACTGTGGAAGCAGAGGCTGCCAGGAACATGCCTTCTGCATAGTTTGAAAGTTGGCCAGTATTTTCATGCTCAAACCAAAAGTTCCCTGGACGTGGCTGTTCCTCATTATGTCTGACGTCCCCCAGAAAGCAATCTTTAATTAGATGAAGGTTTGGGCACCGAAAAGAATATGGAAATCCCCTAGAGATCTGGTATCTTCACCTTCTGCTTCTAGTTAGATTCTTTCTCAGGTTTGCTTTCCCCGTTTTCTTAGCCTTGCCTCCTGCATTCCAGGACCTCTATGGGTTGAATTTGATGGAATCATATCACCACGAGCTCAAGGGTGATATCAGGGTACAAAAGACTTGGACCCCTGTTCTCCAGATACGTTCCTATAAATGAGTAGTTCTCAGCTATGGGGAGATTTTGTCCCCCAGGAAACATTCAGCAGTGGTGGGAGACATTTTTAGTTGTCATAGCTCAGGAGAAGGGGACACTATGCTACCTGCCTCTGGTGGTAGAGGCCAGGAATGCTACTAAACATCCTACCTTCCACAGGACAGAGCCTCACAGCAAAGAACTTTTTAACCCAAAATGTTAGTAGTGCTGATTTGAAGAAACCCTGCATTGTCATCATTGATTGCAGTACTTCCTAACAGAGCCCTCCAGGAGCTACATGCCCATCCTGGCTGCTGGGGGAGTCCACCATGTTCAGCTTCCAGGAAACAGGGCCTCTCCAGGTTCTGTATGTCTTCACTAGTGTCCTGTCTTTGCCGCAGGAGACATCCTCAATGATAGCCATGCCGAGGTCATAGCCAGAAGGAGTTTCCAAAGGTAAAGGCACATCCCCAGAGAATCTGACTTAGCTAGTCGTGGGGGCCCCAGAACTTGCATTCCTAATAAGCTCTCAAGTAATACTGATAATGTCAGTCTGTGAGCTACACTTTGAACAGCACTTGACAGTGGTTCTCATGCCTGGTGTGTGGCAGAATTACCTACATTTGTGAAAACCCAGATTTCTAGGCCCACCCCTAGAGTTTCCGCCTCAGCAGGTCTGGGGTGGAACCTAAGAAGTTACATTTCTGATGAATTCCAGATGATGCTGGTGCTGCTGGTTCAGGGGCCACACTTTGAGAATCACTAGTCTAGATCATTGCCATAATTCCAAATCACTGCCAGTCCCGTCTATCCACGGCAACTCTTTCTTTGTTAGTAATCAACCAGCCAGAGTCTTTCCCCTCACCACAGAGACTGGTTGTTCATTCTGATAACATCTTGCTCCTCAATAGATACCTTCACTACCAGCTCCACTTGGCAGCCGCCCTGAAGGAGGATAGCATCTTTGTCCCTGGCACTCAGAGAGGGCTGTGGAAACTCAGACCAGACCTCTTGTTTGTGTTTTTCTCCAGCCATACACCCTGTAAGTATATTTCAGTCTTAGGATTAATGTTGCATTGTCTACTTCCTTGTGTCCTCTTATCTGTAGATACATTTCTCGAAAAGCTCTTCTGGCTACAGTGTAGCTATAAGCAGGGGACTGAATAGGCCACTGTTCCTGATCACTTCTCTACCAAGGAAAGACTGTGGTTCTCAGTTCCCAGTCAGGATTGGGAAGCTTCAAGCTGAAACCCCATAAGGTCTGAAACCAGCCATAGGGCTGAGAAGTCCAAAGCCCCAAGTTCTGTAGTGATTTATCCTGAAAGTCATTCTATTCATGCTTCATTCAACAGTTATTTTCCACTGCGTGTCAGACACAGTATGACATACCGGATATGTAACAGTGAGTAAGACCAGTTCCTTGTTTAGCCTTATAGAGCCCTTAGGGAATGTAGACAGTTATGATTAGTTAAGTTAAATTTCAGTGAATTATGTGGGGATGTTCAGTGCTGTGGTTGTGTTAGGCAGGAAGACCAGAGATAGCCTAAGGGTGATCACTGGTTTTTGTCTTGAAAATTGAGAATAATTTCTACTCTTCATAGACAGCAACTCAAGGATGGCAGTAAATTTTCATCACCCTTAAACCTTTGAAGTAAGAATATAATACTGACCTTTAAACATTAAACTCTAAAACACATGCAGCTAACACAAGAGCAGGTATACATACTCACTCTAAAGAGACAATAGCTGTCAAGACTTGGTCATAATTCAAATCAGAAATATAATACAACTTAAGGAAAAATGAGTCCATCAGAAAAAAACTGGTTGAGTTAAAGGCCAGAAAAATGACATACAGAGGTAGATAGGGCTCATCTGTGCTAATAGTGGATGCCCTGGTCCAAGAACTAAATGATGTTTCCTATTTTGGTGCTTCTCAAACTGTAATTTGCATATGAATCACCCACAGATCTTAATAAAATGTAGATTCAGATTCATTGGGTCTGGGATGAAGGCTAACATTCTGCGTTTCTAACCAAGTCCCCCTGATGCCAGTGGTGTTGGCCTGTGGACCACACTTTGAGTAACCCGGGCTTGGCTGATCAGGTGGCAGGCGTAGCATGATTGTGGAGAGAGAGGCATCTGCAGATCACAGCTAGCCCGACGGCCTAATGAGACCACATAAATCAGTGGTCCACAGGCTGGTCCATAGCCAGATGGGGAAAATCAGGACTGTAGTGAGTTTTTCAGAAAGCTAATTTCTTTCCATGTAAAGAATATGAGACTTTTATCTTTTTATTTTAAGTAGTGGTAACTAGGAAAAAAGAAATAAATCGTGGTAATTAGGATTTTTAACATTCTTCCTTGATGGAATACAAAATTGACCACCCTCTGTTGATCTTAAAATCTTCTGGAAATTTTAGTGATCTGTGAAATCAAAATCTAGAACCACTGATCTAACTGCCCTGGGCTAATGGATAATCTTTTAAAATATGATGTCCACCCATGGTTTGTCTCAGGATGAAAGAACACTACCTGGAAAATGTGACTGGCTCCCTTTGCATTTATTTGTCATTGCTAATTGATAACTTGGTGCCTGAGTTAGCTATTTCAGACCCTTACTTGTGAGTTTTATTAGCATGAGTCAGCCTCTCGAGTTTAGGCATCAAACTGTCTAGATCAAATCTCCAAGCCTTTCAGAATGGGAAGTGGGCCCCAGTCAATTCTCCAAAGTCTCTGTCACCTTGTGAGGTCTCTGGAAGCCCGCCAGCTAGCCTCTCTGGCAACACGCCCACTTCTGCATCTCCTGCCTTTCCCACTCTTAGGTTATAAAGGCTACAGATGTATTATTTACACACTTTAGAAAAAACACACATTAGGTTAGTGTTTGAAGAAGTAGCTCTTCTCAAGGAGAGGCTGTGCTTTTTACCAATCTCTGGTTTTCTTTGCTTCTGTTTGAGGACAAAGGTCAGAAAGCTCTAACCCAGCACAGGGAAATACCATTTGTGTAATTCACTGCAGTCTGTACTGTGAGGATATGCACATAAATCTCCAAGATGGGGGAATTATGAACGTTTTTGCCAAACATATTTTTTTTAACGTTTTTTTTTTTTTTAATTCACGAGAGAGAGAGAGAGAGACAGAGACACAGGCAGAGGGAGAAGCAGGCTCCATACAGGGAGCCCGACACGGGACTCGATCCTGGGACTCCAGGATCACGCCCCAGGCCCAAAGGCAGACGCCCAGCCACTGAGCCATCCGGGCATCCCACCAAACATATTTAACCATGAAATCAACCTCCCACTTTTGTTTACAAAGCATTTTATGGGGTAACATTCCACAAAATGTTCTTGGGAAACCATGCTCTTTATAAACCAAGGGTTCTCAACTCAGGAGAGTTTTGCTTCTCGGGGGAAATTTAGCAACCTCTGGGGACACTCTGATGGTCAGACTGAGGGTTGCTATTGGTATCTAGTAGGTAGAGACTGAGAAGCTGCTAGCCATCCTGTAACGTAAAGGATAGCCCCAACAGCAAAGAATTATCTGCCCCAAAATGTCAGTACTATGAAAGTTGACAAATCCTGGTCTAAATTAGTATTTCCAAAACTTCCTGTGATGAGAATTACCTGGGATCTTATTAAAGTATTCTGTGTTCCAGATTCTTCCACCCCAGAATTTCTAACTCATTGGGTCTAGGTAGGACAGAGCTGCAAAGGATTCTTACTTGGGAAATTTGGGCAAGTCTTCCTAATTCATCTCAGGTCATCTGGGAAAATATAATTAAATTCTGGTTAAGACAGTGGTTCTCCTCTCATCAGAATGACCTGGAGAGCTTGTTAAAACACACTGCTTGGTACCACCTCTAGAGTTTCTGATTCAGCAGACTTCACTGTGGGTTCTAAGAATTTGCATTCTAACAAGTTCCCAAGGGACATTGATGTGGCTGGTCCACTGGTGTTGTGGAGAGAGAGGTTTTGAGAACCACTGGTTTTTAAGGGCTTCCTTCTCCTGCAGGTGGGGATGCCTCCATCATTCCAATGCTTGAGTTTGAAGATCAGCCCTGTTGTCCTGTCAGTAGAGATTGGGCCAATAACCCATCAGTAGAAGCCGATGGTAACCTGGAAGCTCCTGAAAATAAAAAGAAATGTGAAGATCTGGGTAGTCCTGTGACCAAAAAGATGAGGCTTGAGCCTGGAATTCCTGATGGTGTGGGTCACCATCAGAGTTTTGGCAATCAGGAGAGTGGCCCAATCCCACCAAGTATCAGTGGCTCTAATCTCACCACACAGGAACTGGCCACTGTCACTGGAATGGCCCCCAGTGGTGCCAAAGTGGTGGATGTTTATAGAACTGGAGCTAAGTGCGTGCCTGGAGAAGCAGGAGACTCGGGGAAGCCTGGTGCTGCGTATCACCAGGTGGGACTGCTCCGAGTGAAGCCAGGCCGGGGAGACAGGACTTGCTCCATGTCCTGCAGTGACAAGCTGGCACGGTGGAATGTCCTCGGATGCCAAGGGGCACTGTTGATGCACCTTCTGGAAAAGCCCATCTACCTGTCAGCCGTAGTGATTGGGAGATGCCCATATAGCCAGGAAGCCATGCAGAGAGCTCTGACTGGGAGGTGAGCAGGGAGGGAGGTGTCAGCTGGAACGGTCTTTCCAAGAAGCAGTGTGAGAGTATGTCCAAAGAGCCTTTAAAATGTCCATACGTCTTGATCCAGCGGTTCCATTGCTAGGAATTCGTCCTAAGGAAATGATTAAGAAAGTCCTCATTTAGCTTTGCGTGTAGTCATTTTTAAGAAAGAAAAGGAAACCAGTGAAATGGCCAGCCATAGATTAAGTGATTTTTGTTAAAACTACTACTGATGAATATTTGACCGGGAAAGAGGCTCATAATTTTATTTATTTATTTTAAAGATTTTATTTATTCATGAGAGACACAGAGAGAGGCAGAGACATAGACACAGGGAGAAGTAGGTTCCATGCAGGAAGCCTGACATGGGACTCGATCCTGGATCTCCAGGATCAGGCCCTGGGCTGAAGGTGGTGCCAAACCACTGAGCCACCCAGGCTGCCCGAGGCTCATAATTTTAAAGAGCAAGTTAAAAGATACAATGAGTTCATTTGGTCTTAAAGTACATATGCAGATGAAGCTCTGCGCAGTAGCAGTATTGTAGCCAGTGAGGGTTATCCGAGGCACGATTATTGCTAATTGAAAATTACATATGCAGATGAAAAAAAAGTTGTGGGAGAATATACACCACAGTATTAATATGATCACTTCTCTGAGTGTTTTTTGTCTGTTTGTGATTACTCTTTTTTTTTTAAGATTTTATTTATTTATTCATGAGAGACAGAGAGAGAGAGAGAGAGGCAGAGACAGGCAGAGGGAGAAGCAGGCTCCATGCAGGGAGCCTGACGTGAGGCTCGATCCTGGATCTCCAGGATCACACCCCCGGCTGAAGGCAGTGCTAAACCACTAAGCCACTGGGGCTGCCCTCTGATTATTCTCCTTTCTCGTTTTTCTGCTGTGCACATATATATTGCTACCATAATTTTTTAAAAAACATGAACAGCAATGTTAATCTTTTAAAAGATAAAAGACAAAAAAGATGATCATTCAAGTGTAGTCTCCCTCAAGAAGGGCAGCCAGGCCAAGTTAAGGCTAGGTAACTGAGGGCAGGGTGAGGCCATGGCCAGGAGAGGCCTGTCATGTCAGATGTGCTGCTCCCGAGGCCGAGTCCTGGGAACAGACGCACTCATTCCACTCCTAGGTGGGTACATACCCAGGAGAAATAAAAACACACATCCACATCAAAACTTGGACATGAAGGCAGCCCAGGTGGCTCAGCGGTTTAGTGCTGCCTTCAGCCCAGGGCCTGATCCTGGAGACCTAGGATTGAGTCCCATGTCAGGCTCCCTGCATGATGCCTGCTTCTCCCTCTGCCTGTGTCTCTGCCTCTCTCTCTCTCTTTCTCTCTCTCTCTGTGTCTCTCATGAATAAATAAAATCTTTATTAAAAAAAAAAAATTTGGACATGAATGTTCATAGCAGTACCAGTCATAATAGCCACAAACTGAAAGAGCCCGGATGTGCATGGATAAACAAAAGGTAGTAGACTGTTACAGTGGATCGTCAGCCACGAAACAGAGTGAAGGCCAGTTACATGCTATGACATGGATGAGCCTTGAAAGCTTTATGCTAAGTGAGAGGGGCCACAGAGTGTATGATTTCATGAAGTGAAACTTCCAAAATGGGCAAATCCAGAAGTAGATTAATTAGTAAGTGCTGGAGAAGGGCATGGGGAGTGACCGCTGATGGGTGTGGGGTTTCCTTTTGGGAATGAAATGTTAGAAACTTAGGTTGTGGCAACAGTGGCACAATTCCGTGAATATACTAAAAACAAAAAACCCCATGAATTCTATGTTTAAAATGGATGAGTTTTATGGTATACAAACTATGTCTTATATAATAAGATGTTTTAAACAAAAGCATCCTAGGCACTATGCCTGAGACAGTCTCTGTGTTTTCCATACTTTCTCTATTCTGAGACTTTAAAGCTGCTGTCTGCTTAGTTCCAGAGCAGCCTCATGTTGGCATCTAGATTGTGTGAAAGACTCAAGAGGGGAAAACAAAGCTTTTATATTATAGGACAGTTTTGGTTTCTAGTGTGTTTGGAGGATGCCTTAGGGAGCAGATGCCAACAAATTAATATTTCTGTTTAAGGGTTTGAAATCTTTGAAAGCCAGTGCCAGGGCTGGAGTTTAGTGTCCCTGCCGTCACTGAGGGTGGGGACTCAGCTTGTTTTCACTTCAGAGCGATAGGAAGGGATCTCCCTCCGGCCAGAAGATTCACGTGCTCTAGATACTGTTTGGTCACATACTCTCACCGAGACACAGGGGTGCTGAAATGGTCCATGGGCCTAGACACTGTCTTTCTCCAGGAGCATCCCAAAACTGAGTGCATTTTCCTTCACATTTAGGTGTCAGAACGTCTCAGCTCTCCCCAAAGGCTTTGGAGTTCAAGAAGTGAAAATACAGCAGTCAGGCTTACTATTTGAACACAGCCGCTGCGCCGTGCAGGCAAAAAGAGCTGACGGCCCAGGCAGACTTGTTCCTTGTGGCGCAGGTAAGGTATCCGCGTTCCACTTGCCCCAGAATAACTTTGCCCCAGGCTGTGGAGTGGCCTGGAAGGGGCTACATCCATGCAGCTTGGGAAGGCCACCTATTACCAGAGTGGTCAGTAGTGCCAGCTTGGGACACATCTATACTGGGTCCAGTTCATACTGTGCCTGACCCTGGGCAACCTACTTACCCTGTCTTAGCCTCGGGTTCTTTATCTTCAGAGAAGATACAGAAGAAATATCATTTCTTAACAACTAATCTTATTAATAGGGGCACCTGGGTGGCTCAGTGGTTGAACATCTGCCTTTGGCTCAGATCATGATCCAGGGTCCTGGGATTGAGTCCTGCATCAGGCTCCCTGCAGGAAGCCTGCTTCTCCTTCTGCCTATGTCTCTGCCTCTCTGTCTCTCATGAATAAATGAATAAACAAAATCTTAAAAAAAAAAATCTACTCTAGCTTTCTTGGTAAATTATAGGCTATTTTTTAAAAATCCAATTAATAAAATGGACAGAAGACATGAATAAATGTTTCTTCAAAGAAGACATCCAGATGGCCAACAGACACATGAAAAGATTCTCGACATCACTCGTCATCAGGGCAATTGCAAATCAAAACCATAATGACATATCTCCTCACCTATCAGAATGGCTACAGTTAACACAAGAAACAACTGTTGGCAAGGAGGTGGAGAAAAAGGAACCTCCTTATACTGTTGTTGGTGGGAATGCAAACTGGTTCAGCCACTGTGGAAAACAGTATGGAAGTTCCTCGAAAAATTAAAACTACTCTGTGCTCCAGTATTCACACTACGAGGTATTTACACTAAAAGTACAAAAACATTAATTCAGAGTTACATGCACTACTGTGTTTTTTGCAGTATTATTTACAATAGCCGAGCTATGAAAGCAGCCCAAGTGTCCATCAAGTGATGAATGGATAAAGAAGATGTGAGATAGATATACAGATTGATCAACAGATAAAATGAAATACTACTCAGCCATAAAAGAAAATGAAATATTGCCATTTGGAATAACATGGATGCAGCTAGAGTGTATTATGCTAAGCAAAATAAGTCAAACAACATATGATCTCACTCATGGAATTTAGGAACAAAACAAATGAACAAAGGAAAAAAAAAACACACAAACCAAAAAAACAGACTCTTAACTCTAGAGAACAAACTGATGGCTACCAGCGGGGAGGGATGAAATAGATGGTTTATAAGAGTAGGCTTATGATGAAAAAAATATTTTCTTATGAGGATTAAATGGGAAATCCTATTTCATGCATTGACTGTATGTCCACCATATAATAAATTCTTAGTTGTTAAGAATTTATGAGTTGTTAAGAATTTATGAGTTGTTAAGAATGAATAATGATGAATAATGAACCTCTTCTTTATATTACTGTACTATGGAGGCCAAGCATCAGAGTGGCAGCCATTGACTCCGATGTCCTATCTAGCTCCCATGGGTCTGCAAAGAGGGAAATATTTTTGGGGAAACACTTCTGACATTCACAAGAAACTGAACAGTTTTAACCTCAGAATCTTGTCTCTTCATAGCCATCAGTTGGAGTGCAGTTCCTGAGCAGCCACTGGATGTCACTGCCAATGGTTTTCCGCAGGGAACAACAAAGAAAGGAATCCGGTGCCTTCAGGCCAGGTACAGCATATTGGGGCAGAAGGGAGATAGTGGTTGTGCAGGCACCTTTTACCACTATGTAATTCCGGAACATCTTCATCACCCCAGAAAGAAACCCTGCAGGGATCCCTGGGTGGCGCAGCGGTTTGGCGCCTGCCTTTGGCCCAGGGTGCGATCCTGGAGACCCGGGATCGAATCCCACGTCGGGCTCCCGGTGCATGGAGCCTGCTTCTCCCTCTGCCTCTGTCTCTGCGCCTCTCTCTCTCTCTCTCTGTGACTATCATAAATAAATAAAAATTAAAAAAAAAAAAAAAAAAGAAACCCTGCACCTGTGAGCAGTCAGTTCCATGCCTGACTTCAGCCCCTGACGTCCACGAATTTACTTTCTGTCATTGTATTTATCCACTCTAGACATTTCACTGCATGAAATCATACGATATGTGGCTTAATTTACTTAGCATAAAGTATGCTTACTTAGCATAAGGTTTTCAAGGCTCATCCATGTTGTAACACGTAATAGTAACCTGTATACCGTTGTATCGATCTAACCACTTTCTGTTTATCCATTCTTCCATCAATGGACATTTGGGTTATTTCACTTTTGTGCTATTAGGAATGCTGCTGCTGCAAACATTTTATCATGAGATATCCGGTGGACATGTTTTAAATTCTCTTGAGTATACTTTAGTGTGGAATTGCTGAGTCATATAATGACCTTGGGGGTTTTTTGCTTTTTTGAGGAACTGCCAAACAGTTTTCTATAGCAGCTGCACCATTTTAAACTCCTACTAGGGATTTATGAGACTCAGTTACCCTACATTTTTTACCACATTCGTTATTGTCTGTCTTTTTTATTGTAGCCATTCTAGTGGGTATGAAGTGCTATCTCATTGTGGGTTTTTTTTTTTTTAAGATTTATTTATTTATTTATTCCTAGAGACAACAGAGAGAGAGAGACAGAGGGAGAAGCGGGCTCCATGCAGGGAGCCCAATGTGGGACTCGATCCTGGGTCTCCAGGATCACACCCTGGGCTGTAGGCGGCGCTAAACCACTGCGCCACCAGGGCTGCCCTGTTTGTTTGTTTGTTTTTTAAGATTTTATTTATTCATGAGAGTTACAGACAGGCAGAAGCACAGACAGAGGGAGAAACAGGCTCCCCTCCGGGAGCCTGATGCAGGGCACAATCCCAGGACCCCTGGATCACACCCTGAGCTGAAGGCAAACACTCAACTGCTGAGCCACCTAGGCGTCCCTCACTGTAGTTTTGATGTGCTATTCCCTAATAATTGTTCAAGCTTCTTTTGATGTTGGGCATTTTTTCATATACTTATTAGCCATTTGTCTATCTTCTTCGGAGAAGTATCTATTCTTATCCTTTGCCCATTTTTAAACTTGGTGTCTTTATCTTTATTGTTGAATTGAAGGATTTCTTTATATAAAATGGATAGTCTTTTATCACATATGTATTTAAACATATTTCCTGCAGTTCTGTGGATTGTCTTTTCACTTTTTGAAAGTATCCTTTACGGCACAAAAGTTTTAAATTTTCTTGAAGTCTGTTTTATCTATATTTTTCTTTGGTGGTTTGTGCTTTTTGTGTCACAGGTAAAAAAACCATTGCCTGATTCAACATCAAATAGATTTGCTTTGTTTTCTTCTCATAGTTTTATAGTTTTTTTTTTTTTCTTAAGATCTTATTTATTCAAGACAGAGAACATAAGCAGAGGGAGAGGGAGAAGCAGACTTAACTGCTGATAGGGAGCCTGATAATGCACTCTGTTGCAGGATCTCAGGATCATGACCTAAGCCAAAGGCAGACGCTTAACTGACTGAGCCACCCAGGTGCCTTCAGTTTTATAGTTTTAGCTCTCAGGTTTATGATTTTGACACAATTGAATTAATTTTTCTATAAGGTGTGAGGTAGGGGTCCAATTTCATTCTTTTGCATGGAGATACCCAGCTGCCCTGCCACCATTTTTTTTGGAAAGACTGTTCTTTCCCCTGGAAGATTTTGAAAAGAACACTTTCTTGGGCTTTACCATTAGGAATTCTGGTTTCATGGGTCAAGGTTGGAATCCAAGAATCATTTATGAAGCTTGACAGTGATTGGACTGGCAAAAGGGGAACCATGAAAGCAAGACTTGTCATCTTCAAATTGGCTTTTACTGAAATGTAGAGCATATAGTCTGCTGGACATGAGACTCCCTGTGTGTTTGAAGGTTCATGCATCTGCCTTACTGATCTTTTTTTTTCTGAATGTTCAGAGATGCCACTCTGCTTTTTTCTCTTAGTAGTCTTCAATAGCCTGAGGGTGGGAGGGGTTTCAGGGGAATGACCTCTCCACCAAAGGTATTTACATCTCAGGTGGATTGAGCTGCCACTGAGTGACTGTTGTAGAATCCCATCATTTACAGGTACAGTTAACCCCTGAACAATGGATGAGTTTAGGGGCACTGACACCCCTTGCATTTGAAAATCCATGTATGACTTGATTTCTCAAAAACTTAACCACTAATAGCCTGTTGCTGACTAGAGGCCTTACTGGTAACAATCGGTTCAAAAACATGTATTTCATACTATCTTCTTTTTTTTTTTTTAAAGAGAGAGGGCATTCATGTGCATAAGTGGAGGGAGGGAGAAAGGGAGAGGGAGAGAGCATCTTAAGCAGGCTCGACACCCAGTGTGGAGCCCATCACAGGACTCCATCTCACAACCCTGGATCGTGACCTGAGAGTAAATCAAGAGTCGGATACTTAACCAGCTGAGCTACCCAGTTGCCTGCTTATGTGCTGTATTCTTACCATAAAGTAAACTAGAGAAAAGAAAGTGTTAAGAAAACTATAAGGACATTAATAATGACAATGCTGTATTTATTGGGGAAAAAAACCCTTGTGTAAGTGGACCCTGTGCAATTCAAACCCATGTCATTCAAGGGTCAACTGTAGTTCTTTTCACTCTGAGTTGTTTTTCCATTTCATTACTATTTCCTCACAAAAAGTTGTAATTAAAGTTTACAGGTGGATTTCTTTCTTTTTGATGCTTATTTGCCAGCCTCAACACAGACAACAATAACAGCTTACATGTTCTTAGACTTTAAAATTTTATTCTTTGCAACCACTAACCTGGGTTCCAATAGCCTAGTCTGTGGACTCAGACAATTTCTTATGGTGCCCTAGGCTGTTGAATTGAGTGATATTTACAAAATTAGGGGTGGAGGCTTTTGGATCAGTTTTTCCCCAAGGGCCTTCTAGCTTCAGACCACTGTTTGCATCTCTCCGGGACCAGCTCAGCCACAGACCAGAATGTGTTAACAGAGCAGGTTGTGCCTTCACCGGGACCAGATTTCCTGCAGAGTTCCCGCTCCACCTGCAGTGACAGGCCAGCAGCAGCCGTTCTGGCTCTTCCCACCTGATTGAAGCTGCAGTTTGTGCTTTGCTCAGATCTCAATGGTCTTCTTCTCTGAGAATCTACACCCTCTTTTACCTTAAAAGGTCAGCTGCCTCTGCTTTCTGGCTCACAATCACCATCCTCTTTTCCAATTCCGGTAGTACTGTTCTCCTGCTGGTCCCAGTATGCTGGTGCTTTCTGTTGCTTGGGAGCGCTTCCTGTCCCCATGCTCGCTCTGTCTCCAGTTATCCACATGACTTGGGACAAGTCCAGTTGCTGTCCGGGCCTTTGTGCCTTCGTATCTGTAAAATGAGGATATTGAAATAGATGATTTGAAGTCTCTCTGATGAGAGGCAGACTCGTACAGGGAGGAAGCGTATGGGGGAAGAGAGCAGCAGCTTTACAGTTCAGGAGACTGATGTTTCATCCCTGGTTCCCTAGTGTGTGACCTTGGGAAAATTCCTTTACCTCTCTGAGCCTCCATTTCCCCAACTGTAGAGCAAGGGTAACTAACTGTGTTTCCCCCAGGAATGTGATGAGAAGTGCCGGCAAATGTGGTGCCGGGTACTTGCCACAAGCACCTTGTTCAGATTGATTTTCCCTTCACTTGTCCAGTGAAGCTTCATAGTATGTGTGAAAGAGTCAGAGTTTCTTCTGCTGGAGAGAAAACAAGTTTTTCTCACTGTTCATTCCCAAGTGCTGGCATCCTGGAACCACCTTCTTTAGAATTATGGGGAATATGAATGCAGAGTGGGATGTTAGAAACATTTATATTCTAATGGAATACGAGAAGAAAATACTTAAGTCTTTGTGTTCTTTTATACACGATGCATTAATAACAAACACCAAGTAAAGGACCCTCCTTTTCAAAAAGCTTCGTTTTTACTTTTTTCCCTTAAGTGGCAAATCCTTTTCCCATCCCAGAGCATCCTGGAGAGATCATGACATACTTCATTGGATTGTAAAAGAAGAGTGAGGGATTAAAAAACAAACAAAAAACCTAAGTGTGTCTAAGTTTGTTAAAGATAGGGTGAGATTAAGAATACCAATGTAAATATGTAATCTTTTTTTTTTTAATTTTTATTTATTTATGATAGTCACAGAGAGAGAGAGAGAGAGAGGCAGAGACACAGGCAGAGGGAGAAACAGGCCCCATGCACCGGGAGCCCGACGTGGGATTCGATCCCGGGTCTCCAGGATCGCACCCTGGTCCAAAGGCAGGCGCTAAACCGCTACGCCACGCAGGGATCCCATGTAATCTTTAAGAAATTATACTTATTGAGGCACCTGGGTGGCTCAGTCAGTTAAGTGTCTACTCTTTTTTTTTTTTTTTAAGATTTTATTTATTTATTCATGATAGACATAGAGAGAGAGAGAGGCAGAGACACAGGCAGAGGGAGAAGCAGGCTCCATGCAGGGAGCCCGACGTGGGACTCGATCCCAGGACTCCAGGATCGCACCCTGGACCAAAGGCAGGTGCCAAACCGCTGAGCCACCCAGGGATCCCCAAGTGTCCACTCTTGATTTCAGCTCTGGTCATGATCTTGAGGTCGTGAGATCCAGCCCTAAGTTGGGCTCTGCACTCAGTGTACAGTCTGCTTGGGATTCTCTCCTTTGCCCCCTGCCTCCCCCTCCCCTCCCTCCCCATCTCTGCCTCGCCCTCTCTCTCAAATAAAATATTTTAAAAAAGAAAGAAAAAAGAAAGAAAAATTACACATGTGTATAGCTTTCCTGGCTCTTTGATCCACCAACCAGCGTTGTTAACCAACTCACCAGGAAGAACCTAACATCCAAGAGTGTAATCCAGGGCACCTGGACAGCTCAGTCGGTTGGGTGTCTGCCTTTTGGCTCAGATCATGATCCCAGGGTCCTGGGATGGAGCCCCACATCAGGATCCCTGCTCAGCAGGGAGCCTACTTCTCCCTCTACTTCTGCAGCTCCCCTTGCTTGTGCTCTCTTGCTCTCCCTGTGATGTAAATAAAGTCTTAAAAAGAGAGAGAGCAATTCTTGCTGCTAAAAGGAACCAAGGCTCCTTGGGAGAGTGGTGGCCAGCAGCCACCAGGAGAATTCTGTGCTTCACAGATAACATGAGCGGTTACTATTGAGTAGGTCTTGTAGACAGAGAAATTACTAGTGTGGTCACTCTGTTCTGCTGTTTAATAGGTCTTGAGAAAGGTCGTACTTCTCTGGAGGGAGCCCTTGTTTAGCAGAGGAGAGGTTCCCAGTATCCCCCTTCTAGCTTAATAGCTATAATACCTTAACATTACTCATTCAGCTGAAAACATTCACAAGAGAAAATGCTGTTGTTCCTCCAGAGGGAAGAATGCTAGGACCAGTTACAGAGCAGGTGTCAAGTTAGCTCACTAACACGGATGTCTTCTTAGAGTGACGTTTGAGGCCTTGACATTTCACCACAGTGTTGGTGGTAGATAGAATCCATTAGGGCACCTTAAGTGATGTGTTTAACAAACTTTTATGTGGACCCTTCTCCAGGTCCAGATAGGCATGGTTGATTGCTAAGTCCTCTTGTTTTGTTTTTATTTTTCGTTTTGCAGCAAAGCAAAGTTTATTGAGCAATAGCAAAGTAATAGTACAAAGCTCCCAAAGAGAGAGGGGAACCTGAGAGGGTTGCCCTAGGGCTTCATGTTTTGGTGAATGAAATGCCTTGATATGCTTCATTAATGCAATAATGTGATGATAATCATAATCATAATAAAGCCAGATGTTCTCTCATAGTTGCACATCATTGGCCCCTGGGCTGTAGCAAAAGTTTCATGGGCTCACCTGTCAGTATTTCAAAAGAAAGCATGACTATCTGGGCAAGATACTTAGTTTATTTTTTATGTTTTCCCTTTGCTGATTCTGGGTGATGCAGGCAGTGGAAATGTTGACTCTGTAAGACTCTAGACTTCTGAACAAAAACGTGCATGGCCCCGTTCCCCAAAATGATCAAACAGACTCAGAAATACAGAGAAAGGGACGCCTGGGTGGCTCAGCGATTGAGCATCTGCCTGCAGCCCAGGGCCTGATCCTGGAGACCCGGGATCGAGTCCCACATCGGGCTCCCTGCATGGAGCCTGCTTCTTTCTCTGCCTGTGTCTCTGCCTCTCTCTCTCTCTCTGTGTCTCTCATGAATAAATAAAATCTTTAAAAAAAAAAAAAAAAGAAATACAGAGAATAAACTAGTGGTTGGAAGAGGGGAGGGAAGGATAGGGATGGGCAAGAATGGGTGAAGGAGATTAAGAAATACTTCCAGTTATAAAATCAATAAGTCAGGGACATGAAGAGTACACATGGGGGATACCGTCAGTAATATTGTAATAGCTTCGCATGGTGACAAACAGTAACTGCGCTTACGGTGATGAGCATTTTGTGATGTATATAATTATCACATCACTATTATACACCTGAAACTAATAAAATATTGTAAATCAACTATACATCAGTTAAAATAAAAATCATGGCTGGGTGGCTCGGTTGAGCAGCCAACTCTTGATTTCGGCTCAGGTCATGATCTCAGGTTCCTGGGATTGAGCCGTTTGGCCATGTGGGCATGCACACATGTGTGTACTCTCTCCCTCTCTCTTTCTCTCTCAAATAATTAAATAAACCCTGTTTTAAAAAATCACCTTATTGGAGGTTGGCTGCCACAATGCTGTATTAAGTAATTTATTTTATTTCATTTTCTGGTCACTGCTGTTACAATCAGTTGTTTTGTTTTTCCTTGTTGCAGTTAATGTTTGTATCCAATAGCCTTGTTAACTCTTAATATTCTCCTAGTTTATCTGGGAATTCTAATGTAAACAGTCTTTTGCAAATAGTATTTCCTTTTTAATCCTTCATTCCTTTTATTTATTTGTTTGTTTTTCTTTACTTCCTGTCCTAGCTAGAACTGACAATATCACAGTCATCAACAAATAATGATTTTGGTTTTTGGGTTTTAATCCTTACTCCTTTTATTTCTTGTCTTACTGGCCAGAGCCTTCTGTGTAACATTGGATAAAAGCAGTGCCTTTGTCTTACTCTTGATTTTAAGGATGGGAATTTGCTGCAGGTTTTTATAGATCCCCTTTTATGGATATAAATACTATCTTTCCTAGTCCTCGTTTGCTAAAAGGTTTTAAATCATTCTGTGGATGTTGAATTCTAAGAAATAAGAAATGCTTCTCTGCATATTTTTTTTCATCATTGTATTACATTTCTCCTTCAATCCATTAACAAGAAAAGTTTCATTAGTTTTTTGGCTTTGTGTTTTGTTTTGTTTTGAAGATTTATTTATTTATTCGTGAGAGACTCAGAGACATAGGCAGAGGGAGAAGCAGGCTCCGTGTAAGGAGCCTGATGTGGGACTCGATCCCAGGACTCCAAGATCATGCCCTGAGCCAAAGGCGGATGCTCAACCACTGAGCCACCCAGGCATCTGTTTTATTTATTTATTTTTAATTTAAAGGAACTTTATATTCCCAAGTGCTAGCCACCACTCAAGCTCATTTAAGGCCCAGGGAGAGTGCTGTTTGAGGGCTCAGGACCCCTCATGAAGTAGCCTGGGTGCCAGCCGGGGGAGGGAACTTCTTGACAGACTGTACACTTCCCTGTTTCACATATCTCAGTTTGGCCAGGATGTCCAAGCTGATGGTACAGTCTGTGAGGATGGGGAAGGCTGTGGTATGTAAAGATGAGACTGTACTTTGTTGGCACACACGCTTCCCTTTTCTGAATTGGCTCATGCACTGTGTATGGGAGGGAAGGAAGGAGGCACATGCAGTTCACATCCTAGCAGCATGGATGGGCAAAACTGGAGAGGCCCACGTGGGCTTGCAAGACACTCATGTCCTTCACTGTTCCAAACGATGGCCTGCACAAAGCTTCATGTTAGAAGCAAAGGATTGGCCTCAGGGGCCTAAAGTGCCCATGGGACTGTCCCGTGCATGTCCAAGTGGACTTTATGAGCGTAGTTCACACAGGGAGTGACACTCAAGTCTGAAACTGTTTCAGTGTTTTTTAAGCAGTACTACCCACAGGGCCAGCTGCCTTGAGAAGAGGTAGTCCGGGAGTTCAGTATTCCCACCTCTATCTTGACCCCATTTGAGCCTGTCACCTTGATGATTTAATTGCTGATGACACTTCTTAAGATGAGGTTCATTTTTTTCCTCACCCCAATTCAGGCCTTGGTGTTCTTCACGTGAAGAACAGGTGAAAATAGGGGAGCTCTGTGCTTTCAAACCTAAGAAAGCTACTGTGCGAAGCCAGTGTCTCATAGGGGCCTGCCACGTGTTAAACACAAAATAAATCTTCTTCGTCTTCTTTTTCCAAACAGATCCCGAATCAGCAAAGTGGAACTCTTTAGATCATTTCAGAAACTGCTAAGCAGTATTTCAGAGGACAAGTGGCCAGACTCCCTCAGGTGATGCTGTTGACCCATGTTTTTCTCATAATTAGGAAGATTAGTGGTTTAATTCTGGCTTACAAATGTCAGGAAGCTTTGGCAGGAGTCTGTGAGCACTTCATTACCGCTTGTGCACTCCTCTCTCCCCAGGGTCCTGATTGCAAACTCAGATCCGAAGTGTGCAGGATGGGTGGGTTAGTGGTACAAAGTTAAGAAGACTGGAGGGAAATCAGGGCTTGGCCTGTTCCAGGCTCTTCTTTCACCACCCTCTGAATGGAGAGCAAGGCAGACATGTGAGTGTTTGGGGAGCAGTAGAGTCTGTTAGGAATGCCACTCTCTTTTCTCTTTTGTTCACATCAGTGGTTGTGAGCTGCAGCCTAAGGATTGAAATTGCTCCCAAATAGGAATGCAGAGAGCTATAAAACTGCTGCAGGGGCAGGTGGGCGAGGGCAGTTCAGACATTAACTACCCGTGGTTAGTGCCGTCACTTCATACGCACCAGACGCAAGCCACCCACACTTCTGACCACTGACTACAAATTCAGGGGTCCCTGCTGCCCCCTTAGGTTCGGAAATTCACGGGGATAACTCACAAGTTCAGGAAAGCACTATACTTAAAAAAGTATAGTAAAGTAGAAAATAGAAAGTAATGACTTTATATCATAAAGAATGTAAATCAGGACCAGCTAAAAGAAGAGACACATAGAGCAAGGTCTGAGAGGTTCCCAAACACAATGCATCTGTGTCCTCAAGATGTGTCACCCTCTCAGCACACCACTGTGTGTCCCCAGCCAGAAGGGGGACCCAAGCTTCAGTGTCCAGAGTTTTCTTTGTGGTTTTATTATGTCAGCCTGCTTGAACCGTTGGCCATGTGGCATGACTAAACCCATTGTCCGTCTCTGGAGGCCAGAGTGATAGCACAGACTACACTCTGCTCTATGGTTAATCTCCCTGGCATGGCCAGCCCTGTCCTGATATATCCAGGGCCCACCAGAAGCCACCTCGTTGCGTGGAAGCTCAGGTGTGATTAGAGGGGTCCACCGTGCAGAACAAGGACATTCCTGCCCCCAGGGAAAATACGAGGGTTTGGAGGTTCCCTTCCAGGAACTGGCAACAAGACCAGCCAAAGTCTTTATCATACAGCAGTGGGGAAGTGAAGGCATTACTAGAACCATCTATGTCAAGAGGCAGCTGCTTGTTAGCACCACCATGCGCACTGCAGTCAGTAATGATGTCCTGCAGTCACTTTGCTCATTTTTTGTCAGACAAATGAATCAAACTGACAGTGGGGGGCGGGGGGGTGGTCCATAGATTTTGTATGTCAGTGAAAACAAATCTAAACCAAGGTCAGGGGAGACTTTATTTAAAGGAATCATGGCAGTAAGAGTAAGAGAGTAAAGGAATCACAGCAGCAGGATTGGCGCCAAAGCAAGGACACTGCAGCCCTAACAGTTTGTCAGCCTCTAGGGCCCACGGGAAGGAGCAGTGAGCAAGGCTAGAAAGAACCAGGAGGAGGAGGGCATGGGATCTGCAGTTAGCGTGATGGGACAGCCAGACAGGAAATATCTTTTCTGGAGATCAGTGGATTCTCGGGGGTTGGGGATGAGGGCTGTTAAGGCGTCACCCCACATTTTGATGCCGGCTCAGGGTGCAGTGGGTCAAAGTTCAGGGCCTAGGAGAAGGACAGAAGCATAACTAATGCTGGTCAAGGAAGCAAGAATTCTGTTGAGATTGGCATGTGGGTACAAACAGTTCAGCTCATCATTGAGACAGAAGAGAATGGGAGTTTGGAGGGTCCATCATGGGTAGACCTAGGGCACATCCATGAGTCTTATCTGAGTGTTATAGCGAGAGGGACTGCTTTGAAGGAAACCATTTCCCAGAACACTTTAAACCAAAAGTAGATAGTTATTCTTGTTTTATCTGATTTCACTAGGACCAGACAAGACTAGCATTGTTCATTCTCACCTGCTTTCATCCATGCTGCTTTCTAGTGAATTTCCTACGACAGAGAAAGAGCTGCTATAGGAAAACATACCCAAATCCTCCTGTCCGTAGGTCTCTGGTTAGAAAGCTGTCCAGCTGACTGCTCAGTTGGCCACCATGTCGAGCCGATCATTGAGTATCTGTGTGCTTGCTGATGTGTGTGCATTAGGGTACAGAAGCTTGAGACGTACCACGAGTACAAGGAGGCCGCATCTGCTTATCAGGAAGCCTGGAGTGTGCTCCGGAAGCAGGCCTTTGGATCCTGGATCAGAAACCCTTCAGATTATCACCAGTTTAAATAAGAAGGGCAGACTACAGAAAGCTTACTGGTAGCAGAGTAGTTTCTAGCATCCAGACTGGACTGTTTATTCCTTTGTGCCAGACAAGCCTTAGCCTTTCTTGTGGCTGAGTCAGGAAAATCAAAGTCTGCCATCTACCAGAGCAGCATATCTCTTCTTTGTAACGTCGACAGGATTCTGGAGCACGGAACAATCCATACTTGACTGAAATCCCTCTCTGCTAAAATGGCAGCTCGCTGATGACCTTGGCATCTGTCCTAAGTTGTATGTTACTGCTTCTCTAAAATATGGAATAAGAATTTGGAATATGATGCTTTAAAAGTACTCTGCAGTGGCTCCATTTTGCATGTTCCTACGTTGATTTGGCAAGTATTTATTGGGCTGAGATGATGTTCAAATCTCTGCAAGTTTTAGAGCTTCCTTTCACATTGTGGACAGGTTTATATATCCATCCGTTCTTCCTCGGGAGAGCCACCCTTTCCGGCTCTATCCATGGGACTTGGTTGAAGCAAACCTTGCTCTGTGGCTGTGGGTCTGTGAGCCAGCCCTGTAGAGTCCCAGAACTACTGCGAGAGCCAGCAAGGAAGATTCTCTCTCCTCTCACACCAGGAACTGTAAGGGCCACATAACCATAGGACTGCCTGTGGCTGCCTTTGCTGCCACACATTGAGAATGAAGGCAATAAAGAAGGAAACTGAAATCCACTCGTGTGACCTTGTTTGGATGCCAGTGCCCACCCACCCTGGACTGCGTGTATGTGAGATAAATTTGTATTGTTGTTTTGGTCAAGCCTGTTTGAGTAGATTTTCTGTGGCTTTCAACTGAAAGAGTTCTGTGTAAAGGCCAGAAGTCTGTACAGCAAATCAGCAGACCTAGCAACCAGTCCTGTTTTAATCAACATCGAATGTCTAACTCTCAGCCTCTCCACACCTTAAATTATTGACGGAAAGAGTAGTTCTCCATGTTGGGATTATTCCAGGTTCTTCTCAAAGTTCTTCAGCATTTTTGTATAGCTTTTTTAAAAGAAGATTTTATTTTTTTTAATTTTTTATTTAAATTCAGTGTAGTTAGCATATACTGTATTATTCGTTTCAGAGGTAGAATTTAGCGATTCAGCAGTTGCATATAACACCCAATGCTCATTACATCACATGCTCTCCTTAATGCCCATCCCCCAATGCCCCTCCTTAAGATTTTTTTTTAACGATTTTATTTATTTATTAGAGCAAGAGAGAGAGCAGGGGCAGAGGGAGAAGGAGAAGCAGAGTCCCTGCTGAGTGATTTCAGGCTTAAACCCAGTACCCTGAGACCATGACCTGAGCCAGAGGCAGACGCTTAACCACCTGAACCACTCAGGCGCCCTTAAAATTTTATTTTTAAGTACTCTGCACCCAGCATGCGGCTCAAACTTAACGACCCAAGATCAAGAGTCGCACGCTCCACTAACTAAGCCAGCCAGGCACCTCGTCATTTTTGTGTAGCTTTAAATGTTTTTTTTAATAACAGCTTTATTGGAATATAATTTACATTCCACAAAATTTACCCACTTAAAGTATACAACTTAGTGGCTTTTAGTATATCCACAGAGCTGTACAACTTCACCACAATCAATTTTAGAACATTTTTTTGTTCTAAATATGGTGGGGAGGGGACACATCAACCCAGCATGGTACCCATTTGCAGCCACTCCCTCTTGTCCCTCAACCCCAGCCCTAGGGCAGCCGGTAGTCTACTTTCTCTCTCTAGAGATTTGTCTATTCTGAACATTTCACATAAACGGAATCATATAATATGTGGTTTTTTGTGACTGGCTTCTTTCACTGAATATAATGTTTTCAAGATTCATGATGTTATAGCGTGAATCAGTAGCACAAATCAGTACTATATTCCTTTCTATGAAATAAAAATAACATTCAGTTGTATGGATGTACCACATCTTATTTATCTAGTCATCAGTTGATGGGCACTTGGGTGGTTTCCACTGTTTGGCTTTTGTGAATAGTGCCGTTATGAACATTCCTGTACCAGTTTGTGTGCAAACATATGTTCTTAATTTTTTTTTTTAATGACAGAAGTGATACATATTTGTCCTAACAAATTATCCTTGAATTTTTTTTTACATAAGAAGTCTTTTTAGGTGGGGATGCCCAGATGGCTCAGCAGTTGAGTGTCTGCCTTCAGCCCAGGGCGTGATCCTGGAGTCCTGGGATTGAGTCCCACATTGGGCTTCCTGCATGGAACTTGCTTCTCCCTCTGCCTGTGTCTCTGCCTCTCTCTCTCTTTCTCTGTGTCTCTCTCATGAATAAATAAAGTCTTTTTTTAAAAAGTCTTTTTAGGTAGCAGGAAAGAAAGGCAAAAGTATCACTCTCTGGAGGCCAGGCCTTCCCATATGCTGCTTTAATCAGGGAGATTCTTTGACCCCAAATTCTAGCAATTAGGGTAACAACTAGCAGGAGCTTTTTAGTCCACAGAAGATTATGCATCTCTCTCTCTCTCTCAAGAGATGCTATTTAAAGGGTAAAGATTTGTATGAGAATGTAAGGAGGTAATATCTTTTTATTCCAAATTTTATGGTAAATTCGTCAAATCAATACAAACAATGTAAAAACCACCCCTACATTTAGACTTCAAAGCAAAAACTGGGAAAACCCTGAAGGCTTCAGACAAAAGGCAATTTCAGGCTCTGTCTGTTTTCTCAAGACCTAAAAGTGGTGCTTAGACATCCAACTTCCTACATTTTACTTCAGTCTTTCATAAAACCCTTAAATCTCTTATAAAACCCTTATAATCTCACCTGTGCCTTAAAATTACATTTTAAAATACTGGCAGGTTCTTTCACACATTTTATTAGATCATGTGTTTTTACTTGTGTTTCTTAACCCATATTTAACCTATATTTGACTGATAACCATTTCTGATTTTTAAGTTCATTTTTTTTTTCTAACCCTTTTAAAACATGTAGAAAACTTTAAATGGACACAAAAAATAGAACAATGCAGCGGACCCCCACATACACATCCCCAGGACGTAACAGCCACCGGCCTTATGCTGCTGTTACCTAATCTATTCTCCCCTGCCCCTCTCCTGGGGCTTTCTTGGAACTTTCTTTTCTTTTCTTTAAAGATTTTATTTATTTATGTGAGATAGTGTATGTGAACAAGCAGGGCAGAGGGACAGAAGCAGAGTCCCCACTGAACAGGAAGCCCAACACGAGGCTCCATCCCAGGACCCTGGAATCATGACCTGAGCCAAAGGCAGATGCTTAACCAACTGAGCCACCCAGGAGCCCCCCTTCTTGGAGCTTTCTAAAGCCAACACTAACCATTGTATTTCATCCAATAAAATGAACAGGAGTTCCTTAATATCTAATATGTATTCTGTGTTTGCTTTTCCCCTGTTGTTTCAAAAATATCTTTTGGCTACTGATTAGTTCAAATTAGAACCCACCCAAAAAATTCCACACGATGCACGTAATTTATACGTCTTTGGTTTCACTAAATCTGTAACAGTTCACTTCCTTCTTAAGTTTGACAGATGGGTCATTTGTCCTGTGGAAAAGCTCACATGCTACGTCTGGCTACCTGTTCCCTCCCAGTGCTGTTTAACAGGTTCCTCTGTCCCCACATTTCCTTCAGATTTGCAGTTCCACATAGAGGCTTCATCAGATTCAGGTTCAGCTGATTTGACATGAACACTTCTTAGTTGATTCTGCATACTTCTTTTGCGTAATATGAAGAGGAACATCTGGTTGTCCCACTCAGTGAGCAGTGGATTTAGTGGCATCAGCCTTTCTATTCCATCATGAAGTTCCCTATTGTCCTTTCACCTAATGGTTTTAGCAGCTGTGTCAGGGATCCCCAAGACCACCCTCCGGTTTGATGGTTCACAGAATATACTCCCAGAATGCAGCAAAGCTGTTGTAATTACTGTTTATTTCAGTGAAAGGGTACAGACTAAAGTTGGCAAAGAGAAAAGGCATACAGGCTAAGTCCAGGAGAAAACAGGTTCAAGAGTCCACTTGTCCTCCTTGCATTAACCATGTGCTCCAGATGCTTTGACATCTGGGGCCTTGCTTACCCTGGAGAGACTGCCCGTAGGAGGCTAGCAAACTCCTAGGAATAGTTCAAACCACGCACTCCAGAGTCATGCCCCAGCCACCTACTGTATGGGGCTCTCGTGCTCTGGGCTACTCTCCACCTGCCCTCATCACCCCGAGACCAGGTACTGAAAACCAGGGACAGCCCTTGTACCTCAGAGACCACAGAAATGAGTCAAACTATCCCATCCCAAGTGTGCCAACCCTTCTGTCCCATCCCTCCTCCTTTACAGTAACGCCTCCTGACCAACCTTGGTGCTTGCTTCTCCATAAGAAGGAAGGGCTCCTTCTGGCCTCCCAAGTCCTCTCCTACAAAAAACTCCCTGCCAGTGGACTTGCACACATTTGGTTCTCCCAGCAATGATGTGTGACAGTCCAGGCAGAGTGTTGCCTGCTTGAGCTGTGGGTGCTGCTGACATGCTGCATGCACAGGACATGCCCCCCATAACAAAGTATTGTCTGGCCCAAAATGTCAGTGGTGCTGAGGTTGAGAAACCCTAATCTAGTGTTTTCAAGTCACTTGAGGGGCACCTGGGTGGCTCAGTTGGTTAAGCATCTGCCTTTTGCTCAGGCCATGATCTTGGGGTCCTGGGATGGAGCCTTATGTCAGGCTCCCTGCTCAGCGGGAGCCTACTTCTTCCTCTCCCTCTCTGCAAGCACACACTCTCTCTCCAAATAAATAAAATCTTTTAAAATAAATAAATCACTTGAAATCGTTCCTCTTTGAGTTATCGCTCCAAATCTATACACAGTTAACTTTGTTTCATTTTGCTTTTCTTTTGGCGGGGGAGAAGGGAGAGTGTGGCTTTTCAAAAAATTATGTAAAATATTTATATGATTCCAAAATTAAAACTAGTAAAAAATAAGGGGAGCAAAACAAGCTACATTCACAGAGGTCTCCCATCCTCCTCCTCCCCTGTGTTTGTCCCTTGGCCCAGCACTGACTAACCATTTTTATTAGTTGTTAGTGGACATTTCATTTTCTTTTTGAAATGCTTTGTATTTTTGCCAGGATATCTTTTGGATAGATTCTTAGAAGTGGGATTTGCTGGGTCAATGGGTAAATGAACATACAGTTTTTCTTTATTGAAATCCATCTTCAAGTGTCTGTTTCTAAATACAGCGAGCACAAAAAATAAAAAGCAGGACAGCATTAGTACATTCCATTTCTATAAAAAAGAAGAGTGAGAACTTTCTGTGTTTTACTTGTATATGCCAAACTATCTCTGACTGGATGCAAGAAACCACTGATGCAGGGCCCACGGGGTGGGCAGGGGAATGCCTGGGGCCACGAGTGGGAGGGAGACTTTGCATTGAATCCCCCGTATATTTTGTTATTTTAAAATTTTGAACCGTGCTAACATCGTGCCTATTTTAGAAATTTCAAAAATGGGGGACACCTGGGTGGCTCAGTGGTTGAGCATCTGCTTTCTGCTGAGAGCATGATCCCAGGGTCCCAGGATTGAGCCCCACATTGGGCTCCCTGCGGGGGGCCTGCTTTTCCCTCTACCTATGTCTCTGCCTTTCTCTGTGTCTCTCGTGAATAAATAAAAATTTTTTTTTAATTTTCAAAAATGGAAAAACATCTCTGTATTTCAAAACTGTCAAAACCCCAGAAAATACTCAGAAGTGACATTGTATAGGGAAGAGGGACTCCCCGACATATTTTAGGCAGCTCTGCTTATAATTCCACAGAATCGTCTAGCAAAACATCTTCTGAAATTTGGCTCTTGATGGACATCTACACTTCCAGCCTTGTTTTTGTTCATTCACAAGTGAATTCTAACATTACATCTATGCGTGCATAATTTTTGTCTTTTTAAATGAATTTTGAATTTTTTCAAAAATCTTGAATTTTTAAATGTGGCTTGATTTAAATCATTGTGTGTATATATATTCCATGCAGTCATTCCTGCCTGAGAGCATGGGCTAGATGCCGTGTTTCATGGAGTTTGCCAGTGCCAAACATTAGCTCACTGTCTAGGGAAACGAAGCTACTATGGAGAAAATGACCCGCCCTGGCTGCCAGCACTCTGCTTGGAAGAGAAGCAGGCCTTGTCTCACTTGGTCGTGTCTGTGGCTGGTGGAAAGCTGCCTCCACCTGGACCTTGGCAGAATGTGTTGGCTTTGAGACCAGCTTCTGAGCAAGCTTTAGCCAGAATTTTCCAGTTTCTAAAACCCGGTTCCTTTGCAAGCTAGTTAAGTGGCTTAGGACAACGTTACATTTTCAATTACCACTGTCCTCTTGTGATGCTGTGTGGGGAGGCCAGATGAGCTGGGGAGAGGAGGCCCAGCACAGCAGGAAGGTTATGGAACTAGGCAACGGCTTCTTAGTAGAAAGATGGAGCATATGTGCTCGCTTGCAAGGGCTCAGGCAGTTCTTCCCATAAATACAAAGGCAGCTATCTTGAAGGAGGGGTGAGACACAGAGCCAAGAAAGATGCTTTTGAAGAAAACTTTATTTCCCAGAAAGAAGCATTCTTTTTGTACCATGTGCTGGGGAATCATAGTTGGCCATCATATCTCATAAACGTGAATCCCTTTAAAGCCAAATGTGTCTGTACTGGGGTTAAGACTGACTTCTTGGAAGGCTATCTAGATGCATCCAGAACAAATTTAAGTAGTGCTTGCAGTCCAAAAAAGGGGAGAAAAATTTGCAGAGACACACTTCAGGGCTGCAGGCAAAGTTACATGCGTTCAATTTTTTATTCTTAAAACTGAGGCCCCAAGGGCAGCCCTGGTGGCCCAGCAGTTTAGCTCCGCCTTCGGCCCGGGTGCCAGGGCGTGATCCTGGAGACCCTGGATCGAGTGCTGTGTTGGGCAACCTGCATGGAGCCTGCTTCTCCCTCTGCCTGTCTCTCTCTCTCTCTGTGTCATGAATAAAATAAAATCTTTAAAAAACAACAAAAAAGGCCCCAAAACTAATCCAGGGGGATAGAGATCAGAGTGGTTGTTGCCTGGTGGAGGACAGTAGGGGATGGGGATCAGGGTTTAGTGGAAAAAAGCCTAAAGGGACTTTTTAGAATTATGGAAATACTCTTGTTTTGATTGAAGTGTTGATTACATGGGTGTGAGCACTTGTCAAAATTTAAGCTCTACACTGAAGACCTGTGCTTTTTATTGTAATTATACCTCAACTTAAAAATGCAAAAAACAAACCCCTAGTCCTATTATTTGGTTTAATAGAATAAACTTCAATCAGGATATTCAAGTAATTATATTTTAGTACCAACTCTGCAACTGCTTCCTATGTGAATGTGGGAGAAATATTTTTCTGACTTCTAACCTCTCAACCTGTTCTACCAAATCAGGTCCCAGCAATTAGGATGCTCGGGTTTTCAACTATAAGGTAGGATTTTTCATAAAAGTTTTTTTTTTTTTAAGATTTTATTTATTCATGAGAGACACACACACAGAGGCAGAGACACAGGCAGAGGGAGAAGCAGGCTCCCTGCACGGAGCCCAGTCTGGGACTCAATTCCAGGACCCCAGGATCACGACCTGAGCCGAAGGCAGATGCTCAACCACTGAACCACCCAGGCGTCTGTCTCATAAAAGTTCTTAATTGGGTAAATGATGCAAAGAGAAATTTTCTCTAAGACACTGAGTCCATTGACACTTTGAAATACAGATGGCCTCAGTCACGTTGGTGGCAAGAAAGGGCTGGAAATAATTCTTGTCTTTGCCTGGTAACTTGGGTTCTGAATTTGGGTGTGGATTTTTTGGTCCCTTATACTAATGAGCCAGCAGGCGTAGGAACCAGCTTTTAGCACTAAGCGTGTTCAGCGCTGAGTTTCAATTTCCAAATTCAGCAAAGTGTCTTAATAGGAAAAAGGCAAAGACAGAGCGTCACTCCACGTGGGGACCCGGGCTGCCAAATGTTGGTCTCAAGCACATGTTCCCTGAACTTGGGCTTGGCTCCAAGAAGAGAAGAGCTCACAATGGAAACAGTGATGGCTGTTTGCTCAGGCAGCCAGGAGAATGAAAAGTGCATTGAAACCCAGCAGTGTCTCCACGGGGAGAGGTTCGGTGGGCCCCTTAGTGGTGAAACCAACCTGTCAACAGAGTGGGATTACAGAGCCCGTTCCCAGCATCTTCAGTTCAACAAGACCTTTCTGTGCAGCCCCAAGAAATCTCAGAGAAGTTGTACTTTGGCCACTGCAAGCTTTGCTCAACAATAGGTGTACTCTCAATCCAGTTCACCCCGTCTTGGTTAAATTAGATTCTGTTGAGAGAAAAGAGCTCTTCTTGCAGTATATTCCCTCATCCCCGTCAAGATTTCACCCAATTCCTTTTTTTATTGCTACTACTTATGGCCTATTTTGACTTCCAGTGAGTATACCTTTTCAGCTGTTTTGTTTTTTTTTTTAAGATTTTATTTATTTATTCATGAGAGAGAGAGAGAGAGAGGGGGGGGCAGTGACACAGGCAGAGGGAGAAGCAGGCTCCATGCAGGGAGCCCGACGTGGGGACTCGATCCTGGGTCTCCAGGATCAGGCCCTGGGCCAGAGGCAGGCGCTCAACTGCTGAGCCACTCAGGCATCCCCAGCTGGTTCTTTTTTTTTCTTTTCTTTTCTTTTCTTTTCTTTTCTTTTCTTTTCTTTTCTTTTCTTTTCTTTTCTTTTCTTTTTTCTTTTCTTTTCTTTTCTTCATATATATATTTTTTAGAGTAATCTCTAAGACCAACATGGGGCTTGAACTCGCAACCCCAATTTCAAGAGACCCATGTTCCCCCGACAGAGCCAGCCAGGTGCCCCTCAGCTGGTATTTTCATGCCTTACTTTTTGTTCTTCGTTTATCCAGTGCCATTATAAAACACCCTCTGTCCTAGCTCATCCGTAGCTGCCAGGGCGAGACAGCAGCTGGCAGTGGGAGAAACAAGGTTCCAGGGCCGTATAGTGGCAGCAGTCTCCGCCCACCCTGGATGCCAGGATCCACTTGCCTTTGCTGACATGGGCAGATCAGACCATCCAGCCCACCTCTTTGCCTCCCTTGTGAAAGAGGAAGGCCAACATGGGTGAGTATTTTGCTTGCTTACACTTTAGAGGAATTCTGTTCTAAAATAAAAGGGTGGTGCTTAAACTATGGTGTGGTGGTTGCAAACCCGAGTATTTCCAGGAGTAGGAAATTTAAAGAAAGTAGTCAGAGTGAACTGAGAAGTGTATTCCTTGTCCAGTGAAGAACCATTATTTTGTTCCAGCTGATTGTTGTCAGGTCTTAATAATTTTTTCAGAAGCCAGAAAGGTAGATTTTTACATCTGTGTCTCAGGGCCGCATAGAGACATGGGTCTTCAGTTCGAATCCTGGTCTAGCAGAACAAGGATCGATTCTGGCCGCAGGGCTGAGTCAGAACTATGGCTCCAGGATGTACTGGTTGTGTGATCATGGATAGGTCAGTACGTTCGCAGAGTGTCCGTGTCCTTGCCTCTGAAATGAGCCCCCTCCCCCACAGCAGCAGGGTCACAGGGACGAGAGGAGATAATGGATAACACGGATGTGAAGGGGGCTAGCTATGTGGCCACACAGGAAACACCAGCCTTGGTATTTCAGCTTCTAAGTGACTCTTCAGTTTGCTGATCCTGATTCCCAGAGCTTCTGCTAATCAACAGGAGAGACTGGCCTTAGCAGAAGCCTACTGGGCAAGGGTTTGCAGAGCCTCCTGCCGCATTCTTGGCACACAGCCTCTCTAGCTGCGAAGGGGGCGAGGAAGCAAAGCCGCTGATCACAGAGGTGTATATGGACACTCCCACCTAATTCTTGTGGCTTTGCCTCCCTGATGTCAACCACCAGGATTGGTTTTTTCCTCCCTAAAGAAATAAAGATGAAAAGGGGGACCAATTGCACTTTTTCAGTCTAATGAAGAGCAAGTCTTTTGAGATGAAGAAAAGTGATACTGCCCGGGCACCTAAGTGACTCAGTCGGTTAAGCATCTGACTCTTGATTTCAGCTCAGGTCATAATCT
Source organism: Canis aureus (assembly GCF_053574225.1). NCBI lineage: Eukaryota > Metazoa > Chordata > Mammalia > Carnivora > Canidae > Canis > Canis aureus. Next base: position 13,763,567 of record NC_135613.1, on the reverse strand, counting down.
CAGGATCATGAGATCAGATCCTGCATCAGGCTCCACGCTGGGTGTGGAGCCTGCTTGAGATTCTCTCTCTCTCTCTCAAAAAAGAAAATTGATACAGCCTCCTTCAAATTCTCCTGGGAGATCCTCGAGCCACCTTTGGGACTGGTGCCATCTAGAGAGAATGTGGGTAGAATGAGAAAAAAAGGGGACAGTAGACTGAGCCCTGGAGGCCACAGAGAGCTCAGGAACAAGTGGAAAGCACAGGAAGGAGTGTGACCGAGAAGGCCAGAGGGAATAGACAGGAGCTTCGAGGCAGGGGCAGGTAATCTAGAGTAGAATATATTAAAGAGACAAGGAAGGTAGGAACTAAACTTTGTCCCCTCCTCCTCCCCCACTGAGGGACAGGTTATTTTTGGCCACCTCGGCAAGCACAGGGTCAGGGAAGTAGGAGCCAGCTTCTCCTGGGCTGAGGAGGGAAGAGGAAGTGAGAGATGAAGTGCCTGTGTGTGCTTTTCCTTGGGGGAGACCCAGTCTCTGTTCTCGCTGATGTAACTTAGAAACAAAAAGTTATGAAACATTTCAAACATGACAATAAAAAGAATTAACACCCACCACACAATTGGCAGTAAATGTCTTGCTGTAATTCCTTCATGTCTTTATTTTTTGGAAAAATAAAACAGGACTTGCTGTTTTTGAAATCCCACGTTTACCCGAACACACAGCCCACCTCCCTGATACAGTCCCCTCCCTCTGCTAGGTAACCACCATCCTCAATTGCATGGTGTATACTTTTATTACATAAGTTTGTATCCTTAAGGAATACATACAATTATTCTGCATGTTTTTACATTTTTATAAGACTTTAGTTTTTTAAGTAAATTACACCCAACATGGGGCTCGAACTCACGATCACGAGATCAAGAGTCCCACTCTCCACCAATTGAGCCAGCCAGGTGCCCCACATGTTTTTAAACTTTACAGAGATGATATATTTCTGCTGAATGTATTTCTGCATCTTGGTTTTTTTCTTCCTCAGCACCATTTTGGAGATTTATGTTGACCCATGTAGCTCTAGTGCTTTCATTCTAACTGCTGTATAGTATTCCTTTGTACAAATTTACCAAATCTTACCCTTCCATTCTCCCGCTGGTGAACATTTAGCTGGTTTCCATTTTTTTGTTCAGGCAAACAAGGCTGCAGTGATCATCTTTGGACATGTCTCTTGTACACGAGTGGGGATATTCCTAGATATACCTAGATGCAGAATTTGCTAGGTCATGGGTTATCTGCATTTTTAATTTACTGGCTATTGTTGAAATTGCTTTCCAATGTGATAGTAGCAGTTTATACTTACAGAAGCAGTTTATGAGAATTCCACATATTTCATATCTTCCCTACCCCCCCCCCCTTTTTTTAAGTAGCCTCCCTTCCCAGTGTGGAGCCCAATGCAGGGCTTGAACCCACAACCCTGAGATCAAGAGTCACACGTTCTTCTGACTGAAGCAGCCAGGTGCTCTGTGATCTGGTTTTTCTATATATATATCCAATTATAGAATGATTCGTTAACTAGCCCATCATTTTTCTTTTGATTTTCACGCCATCACTGTTGTATTTTAAACATTGGTCTGTTTCTGGGTTTCTGTTGTGTTTCCTGGTTTGTCTGTCTGTACACCATATGGTGCAGTCTTAATTACTTAACTACTGCTAAGATAAGTCTCCCAGCTTGTTTTTCTTAACACCTCCTGGTTATTCTTGGCCTTTTGCTCTTCTAGATGGATTTAGCATCAGTTGTCAGATTCCACAAGACAGAAAACAAAAAACTGGTTTGGATTTTTATTGGAATTGCATTATAAATTAATCTGGGGCAATATGCAGCTTTACAATATTGAATGTTCTCATCCTGGAATATGGTATATTAGTGTATCTCTCCTTTTATTTAGGTCCTCTTCCATTTCTTTGAATGTTTTGTCCTTTTCTCCATGAAGATCTTGCATATCAAATTTATTCCTATGCACTTACAGATTTTTGCTCCTTTTGAGAATGAGATCTTTTTTCATCCTCTAATTGCATACAGCTGGTATGTAGAAACAACATCCATATTTGTAACTCCCCCCGTATCCACAACCGTGCTGAACTTTCTTATTCTGAATTTTACAGATTCTCTTGGATTTTTCTGTGTAGACTATCACTATCTACATAAAAGAACAGTTTAATCCTCCTGTCTCATTTTTATGCCTCTCATTTACTTTTCCTCTCTTACTGTACCAGTTTTATGCCAGGACCCCGTTGAGTAGAAGCAAGGGTAGACATTTTTTTTTAACAGCTTTGAGAATATTGAGATATAGTTCACAAATCACAAAGCTCACCCTTCAGACCTTACAGTACCATTTATATTTGTTGCTTGGCTTTTCATTTTCCTACTGACTTGTCATGCTACCTCAGACATACGTTTTTTATACACCTCTCATTCTGGGTTCTGTTCCATTATTTGTATTTGTCTATTCCCAATATCAGCATCACTGTGCTTTATTTACCACAGCTTTAAATATTTGCTCTAGATTTTTTTTATGAATTCCCTTTATCAAGTTAAAGGAGTGCCCTTCTACTCTTAATTTGCTAAGAGGGTTTTTAAAAATTATGAATGGATCTTGAATTATTTGAGGTGTTTTTTTCTTCATCTATGAGGTAATTATATAGTTTTTCTCCCTTATTAGCTTGGTATATTTTACTAATAAACATAACGATGGACTAAATGACCCGTCGCTGAGCTAAGCTCTACCTGGTCATGATTGTTTTAGTTTACTACTAAATTTTATTTACTAGTATTTTATTCAGGATTTTTCTGTTGATTAATAATAATAATAATAATAAATAATCTGAAATTTTTCTCTCATAAAGTTTTGGCATTGACATTTTAGGTATCAAAATGAATTTGTAATTAACCTTTTTTCTAATCTCTTAAAGTTTAAGACAGGGTTAAGGATTCCTTACATAATGTGGTAAAATTCATCTTGCTAGTATCTTTTAGTGCTCGCTTCAGAAGCACATATACTAAAATTGGAACGATACAGAGAAGATTAGCATGGCTCCTGCACAAGGATGACAACGCTAGTATCTTTTAAGGACCAGAGTTGGGGGAAACTAGATACTACTTTCTCTTTTTTTAACTTTTCAAACTTTCATTCAGATGCTACATTTTAAAGGCAAAATTGAGAAATCCATTTTTATTGGTATTACAAATTAGGCTGCTTTCCTCAGTCATTTGTTTTTATAGATAACAACTACTCCCTCCTCTGTTCCAAGAATACTTTCTAAAATATTGCTTTGTAATTATGTGTTTCTATGTAGTTCACCCCTAAGTGCCTGGAGGATGGGGTAATGTTGTATTTCTGTCTGTGCCTCAGCGTCCAGCAATGTGAAGCACATTGTAAATAGAAAAAAAAACAAACATCATGACATGATTTCACACTGCAACTCTTGTCTTTCCTCTTAAATCTCAAGCGCGGTGTCTCTCAGTGGTCACTTGGTAGCAGTATAGCTGTAAGAATTATACTACCTATCTCAGGAGTTCCTTTTGAAGATGAGTCGTGATAATATATATAAATCATCTGGTATCCGGCCAGTGTTACTTTTTTATTTTTTACTTAAAAAAAAAATGTTTTAATCTCTCCGCCCAACATGGGGCTCAAACTCACAACTCCAAGATCAAGAGCCACGTGTTCGGGACACCTGAGTGGCTCAGTGGTTGAGTATCTGCCTTTGATTCAGGTTGTGATCCTGGGGTCCTGGGATCAAGTCCCACATTGGGTTCCCTGCAAGGAGCCTGCTTCTCCCATAGGCAGCTGTGTCTGCCTCTCTCTTTATCTGTCATGAATAAATAAATAAAATCTTAAAAAAAAAAAAAAAAAGTCACGTGTTCTACCAACTGAACCAGCCAGGCACCCTTCTAAATTTTTTTTTTTATTATTCTATTTATTTGAGAGAGTGAGCAAGAGCACACGAGCAGAGGGAGAAGCAAGGAGCTCATCTCGGGGCTCAATCCCAGAACCCTGATTTCATGCCCTGAGCTGAAGGCAGACACTAAGCCCCTCAGGAACCTCTATAAATTATTTTTAAGAAAAAGAAAAACACAGCTCGTTTTGGTGGCCCTTGCTTTTTGGTTTTCTTCTTCCCTCTATTTTTGTTCAGTTACATTTGTGGATTTGTGGTTGTAAAAAAGAAACAGATCAAAATTCCTTTTGAAAGCTATCCCTCTCCCATTTCTCTATAATCCTGTTCTGTTCATAAGGTTAGGAGGGTTTTATCATTCCTTCCCACCAGTCCCTGTCTCAAGTGAGGCCACAGTCTTCCTGGAGACTTTTAACATTGCCCTAGGAAGAAATGCTCTTCCACTGGACTTGCCAAGCTGATGGGGCCATGTTGCCTTCGCAGGAAAGGAATCTGCCTGAGAATGAAGTCAAGACAGAGGGAAACAAAACCAGGAGCAAAGGGCTTTGATGGTATCATTCCATCTCTAGTTCAAGCATCCTTTTTAGAGCTTAAGCCAGTTTGAATTAGGTGGCTGTCACTGCAAACAAGATTTCCTTCAACACAGAAATTGTTCCTTCCCTCTCCCTTGCTCACTCAGAGGTCAGTTTGTACCTATTTCCAGTTTGAAACAACCAGCAGAGACCGCAGATTTTATGGGGTCAGGTTGAGGAAAGACCACCATGATGCTTAATGATAAGCATTTCCTCTGATCCCAGCTGGGAGGCTGACCTCAGTAGACAGCTGTGACGAGCTGCTTATACAACCTGGTAAAGATAAAGATAAGGATCTGTGTTTCTTCCCCAGTAGAAAGTGCAAGGCAGTCATTTTAACTGCATGTTCCTAGGTTTCTTTACCCTCATTATCTCTGTAGGGCTCTAGCCTCCAACACAGACTGTCTGAGGAGGATCTGGGAAAGTAAGCTTTCCTCTTAGATGCATTTGTGTTTTGGCAAGCCTACACATTTATACTAATTTGTGAGAAATAATGAAACTCGTGTGCATGGGAAAATCTGTGATTTTTAGGAAGGGGGCTTGAAAAGTAGCACCAGGAAGCATACAGATACTTTTAAGAGGCCATTGTGTATTCAGTTATCATCCCACCACGGTGTAATAGTGAAAGACTTGCAAACAACCCAAATGCCATTAACAGGGGCCTAGGTATCAGGTACATAATAATGACATATTCACAGTGTGATGAATATGACTGTAAAAATGAATGAAAAGGCTCCCTATGGGGCAGCCCCAGTGGCGCAGCGGTTTAGCGCCGCCTGTGGCCAGGGGTGTGATCCTGGAGACCCGGGATCAAGTCCCACATCGGGCTTCCTGCATGGGGCCTGCTTCTCCCTCTGCCTGTGTCTCTGCCTCTCTCTCGCTCTCTCTGAATGAATAAATAAATAAATCTTTAAAAAAAAAAATAAAAAAAGAAAAAAAAGAAAAGGCTCCCTATGAACTGATATGGAAAGATCACCAGGATATACTATTAAATGGAAAAGAGCAATGTGTACGTAAATATATATAATGTTTTCTTTCGTGGAAGAGAAAGAAGAAAATAAGGACATATACTTACTGGAAAGAAACAAAATTAAAGTAGTTTCCTATAAGGTGGGAGGTCAGGGAATCAGGAACCAGTAGTGGGAGCCTGACTTCTCAATGTCTACTATTTATAGTCTTTATATCTGAACCATGTGGGTATATTAACCATTTAAAAAAATTAATAAAGCACCCCTCTTATGACACAGACCACTGCTTCCTATCCCAGGCCACACTGCCATGGGCCCCACAAACTGTCTTGCTTGACCTAGCAGACGCAGAGCTACCTGTCAGGCCCGTCTGGAAGAAAGTAAATAAAGGACATGGTCACACTGCAATGCCTTTATAAGAGGAAGTTTTATTGTTAATTATTTACCTTAATAGTTTCAGAAAGAGGAACAGATTAGCTCAGTCCAACATGATTGGCAGTTGGCAAAATCTAGTGAAGCAAGTGTTCTGATTGCTAAGGATTTAATTTTGGTGCTTTTAATACTTAGCCATCTTTAACACTTCAAACATAATCCAGAAGAAATGCATCATCTCCCTCCCTTTCACGTTAATACCCCACCTACCTCACTTTAATATGGAAATATCTTCATTAAATATGATCCCCAGAGGAACATGTCCCCTGGAGAGGACAGCCATGAGGACAGTGCACAAAAGGAAAACTGAAAATAAAACTCTGTATGATAATTTACTAATCTAAGGAAACAAAACCTTCCAATATATTAAGAAATAAATCCAGTTACAAATGCACTAATAGGTCTATGTGAAGAGGTCTGGAAACTGAAAATGGCCGACTATTTACAAGATACACAAGCAGGAACGGTGCACCTAGCCCAGCGCTGGCCCTCAGAAGCCAAAAGTGTTCTCTCCACTGTAGGCCACATACAAGAATCCATCTTCATCTTTTTCCTTCTCATAAAGCTGTCCCATAGTTAGGCTTGAAAGAGAAAAGAAAGAACAGTGAGAAACTGATTTTGGTCACTGAGTCTAGGTTCTTTTTGCTTGTTTGTTTTTGTTTTTATAAAGATTTTACTTATTTATGTGAGAGCAGTCTCCTCCACTGAGCAGGGAGCCCAACACAGGGCTTGATCCCAGCACCCCGGGATCATGACCTGAGCCGAAGGCAGACACTTAACCAACTGAGCCACCCAGGTGCCCTGAGTCTAGGTGTTTGAAGAAAGTTGGTTTGAGGAAAAGGGACTTGACTATGTAAACCACCTACTCTACCATACTTTGGTAGACAATAAAAGTAATTCCAGGGGCGCCTGGACAATCAGTAAATAAGACTAGAATCAAATTTCCTTCCTCCTGCCTCGAGGCAAGGCCACTTGCTGCACCTTCACACTAAATTATCCCTTCAGAGGCCAGTGCAGAGGCCAGCGCTAGCTCCTTGAGTGGGCTTGCCTGATTAATACCTGAATGCTTTCTGGATGCCAAGGGCAAGAGAAAAAAAACCTAAGCAAAATTAAGAGCCTAAGAGGCCCATCCCCATGTGGGTGGAGAACCAAGGTAAAGATGACTACATGGGACTTGCTTCTCCTTCAGGCTTTTGTGAAGGTTTATAATTTGTACCTAACATGATAAGTATAAGTGGGTTCATTCTTGTGGAAACTCCCCCACCAAAAAAACCCATGCTCCAGCGACTGGCATCAGTGCCATCAAAGAGAAGTTATTTTCCTCACATGTAAGGCAAAATAAGATTGTATCTGGGATCCAAAGAAACCCTGCCCAACCCTCCTAAGAACCCTCCAGAAATAGATGTTGCTCAAACTAAACATGTGTGGGCGGGAAAGCTGGTTTTCCCTAAGCCATAAAACAGACTGCAGTACAGGAGACCCAATCTAGCTCCCTGCCATGGAACTGAGCTGTAGCGGCTCCAGAGTAAGACTAGTAACGCAGGGAACCCTGGGCGAGCTCTGGCCACGTGACCGTACTATGAGAGAGACGCAGCAGGCACAGACACGTGCTAAACATCAGGGTGACCACACGTGGGGTCAACCAGAACCAGCCGTCAGACAGTAGTCTGAGAGCCAGCACAGACTACAGCGGACAGGCCACTTAGATGCCTACATGCAGGACTCAGTAAAACAAGGGCCGGGGTTTCTAGGGGAGTTTGGGGCCACAGGCTGCTGAAACAGGGCCTGCGCCCCTCTGCTGGTGTGCTCCTGGAGGGCTGCGTGGGACCTCCACATAACAGGGGTACAGGCCGCATCTATAAGGGGAGTTTTTCCTTTCCTATTCTTCCTGCCCAACTGTCAGCTTAGCCCAGTTGGCTGTGTGGGCAGATGAGAATTCTTAAGTAACAACATGGGGGTGGATGAGTAGGAATACAAATGACCGGTCATCAGCATCTGGTAAATAACAGCGCTCCCGATCTCTTAACCTGAAATCTGTAAAATAAGGACTCCCTGGAAGAGCACTGTCCACTACTATGCTATTTCTGCTATGATAGAAATGTCCTGTATTCCTGTTGTCCAATACAGTAGCCACTGCCTACGTGCAGCACTCGAAATGCGGCTCATCTGAATTGAGACATGCTGTAACTGTCAAACATATACAAGATTTCAAGACCTGGTATGAAAAAAAGGATGTAAAAATCTCAGTTTTTATTACATGTTGAAAAGACATTTTGGATACTTAAAATGTATTAAAATTAATTTCACTTGTTTCTTTTTTAATGTACTAGAACATTTTAAATTACAAACGTGAAAAAAAAAATTACAAATGTGGCTCACATGCCATTTCTCAACTGTACTGCCCTGGAACATGGAGGGACTTGAGGGACATGGGCAGAGGGAGAAACCCCGTCGTAAAGCCCCCTAGAGCAGTAAGCCTCAACCTCCACTATACAACAGAATCACAGGTGAGCTTTAAAACATCTCCATGCCCAAGCCCTACCCCAGACCAATTAAATCAGAATCTCAGGAGGTAGGATCCAGGCATCAGTAGGTTTCAAATGCCCAAGATGATTCCAGGTGCAGCTGAGTGGAGAAACAGTCTCTCTGCCAGAGGGAGAGAGGTACTTGTGTTTTTTTTTTAGTGTCTTATTTTAAGAAGGCAACAGGAGGTGGTTGTCCTCAATTCAGGACCCTGAGATCAAGAGTTGTATGCTCTACCAACTGAGCCACGCATCCCATCTGTCTTCTTTGTTTGTTTGAGATGCTTATCTTTAAGAACCATATGATTAGGAAGTGGAGTGAGGAGCCAGCAACCAGCCAAAAGCTTGACACGTAACTGTCTCTCTCAAGAAGACTTTTACCCTGGTGGACGGGAATGCCCCCAAGGAACCTTGCTTTTCTCTGACACACCTCCAAAGGAGCGACAGGGAAAATAGCTACAGCTATTGTCACAACTCTCTTAGCCCCACTTCCTCCAAAAATCCAGGTGAGCACCTTGGTGAGCACCTGGCCTACCATCTCCCCATGACCATTACTAGAGGGATTTAGAGGCAGAAGTAAAAGACACTGTATATTTCAAAGGCAGCCACTGTCAAGTCCGGTTCCATCTGACAGGCTAAGTGCACTCTGTTCCTAGCAAATATGAACCCCTAGTGCAATGACTCCAAATCCCACTGCTGAATTAGAAGAAATACTTGAGGAGGGGGACCTGGGTTGGGCACCCGACTCTTGGTTTTGGCTCAGGTGTGATCTCACAGTCATGGAACTGAGCCCTGCATCAGGCTCTGACTCAGTGGGGAGTCTGCTTTAAAGTCTCTCTCCTTCTCTCTCGCCAGTCACTATCTCTCTCTCTAATAAATAAATAGTATCTTTGAAAAAAAAATACTTGAGGAGCTACATAAATACTGGTGGCCCACTCCAGACTCTGCCTATAGTAAACAATGACCACTGGAGCCCCTGCTGCCTGAGGCAGGCTCCGAGACTGTAAGCAGAGACCCACAATCATGTGGCTCTCGTTCCTTCTGATTGTATTACCTTTTAAGTAAAACTTGGGTTTATAAATCTGTTTAATCCATGCCCCCAGCAGCTATAGAGCGTGATCATAAAAATCCTAATTACAAAAGCACTTATGTGCCAAGCACTATTCTAAGTGTGTTAATATTCTTTTTATCCTCAGAGCAATCTTCGGAGGCAGCATAATCCTCAAAAGGATCACAATCCAGTTTATAGGTAATAAAAGTAAGGCAATAATAAAGTGAGACATATCACAAAGCTAAGACACATCCTTAGCACTAAGCTGTGCTCCCTCCAAGTGAATACACAGATCTGTTCTACTGCCCTAATGTCAGCATCTTGTGCCTTCTGCACACATCTCCCAAGACTAGTGCTTGTCACACATACACATGTGTGTCCGAAATCACACACATGCCTAGTTTGAGTCTCTCTGGATTCAGTAGGTCAGAGTGGGGCCTGAGATTCTACATTTGTAACAGGTGCCTAAGTAAGGCCACCACTGCCAGCCTCTGTGTCAGAGCTCTCTCTTCAGATCCTGTAATGTAACAACTGGATGGTTGTGCCTGTGACTCTAAGAATCCTCTTGCTGTTCTTTTCTGTCACACAGCCTCGTGTGGAAACTTTACTCAGTTGGGAGCCACACTGGGTCCTTAAACTCAGGACACCCCTTGGGCGAACTTGGAAACTGATGATATTCAACACTGGGAGCAGAACACTCCATTCAGCAGCCTGTGACCGAATGCCCAATTCTGATGTGACACTGAGTGCCATGAAACAAGACTGAAACATCTGTACAGTATGATTTCAAAATAGGACTTACAGGATCAGGCCACACACATACAAAGCCAGAATGATTTGGTCTGGAGCCAAAAAGAGCTGGGCCCCAATTGCAGCTTAAATTTATTAACTCCCATTAAAAAAAAGAAATGAGTTAAAAGGCGACCCTAGTCAGTGGGCAGTCTCCAGGAGGAGGCTGGCGTGTCAGTTTAGGACATGTTCCAAGCCTCTGAGAAGATAAGTTTCGCTCTCAAGAGGTCACCTGAGCCACACAGCGCTGGGCAGGCCACAGCCAAAATGCCCAAGGATCCTCACACAGGTGGCTTGGAGGTGCCTGTCAGGCTGAGCTGCACAGGCTCGCTGGATGGCCTGACAACCGGCGAGCAGCGCTGTAACTCTAAGCCTTCCTGCTGCAGGTACTGCTAAGGAAGACAGAGGCGACCTCGGGCCCCTAGAACTAAGACACAGGGCTGTGGCATCAACTATTACATGCGCTCACCCCAGAAGGGTGCTGCTAAGCACCAGGAGCCCTGCCACCTTCCAAATGCTTGAGCCTGACAAGGAAAGAAATGGGAAAAGCCAAGGGCAGGCAGATTCAAGCCACAGAGCCCATCTAAGGCATTGGTGGGACCCCGATGTACTGACTCTCATGAACCTAAAGTGGCCCCTAAAACTCTGTTACTCACCCCTACATTCAGGGTCACACAGATCCAGACAAACTAGCCAATAATAACAGCACCTTTCAAAAGGGCCCAAATTTGGGAACAGCAGTGCTGCCAAGGGTGACATGAGCTTGAAGCTCCTTGAGAGCACATGCTGGGGGAGGCCGGCCTAGAACTGAGCACTGAGCAGGCACCTAATCCCCGCAGAACCTTCCCATGGCCCTCGACCAAGGTCAGGTCCTGAAGGCTGTGGGCTCCAGCCTGACTCACGAATTGGCTGGACCGACAGGCACACCTGGTCACCCATCTGCTTCAGAGCCCACATGCTTCCCCTGGACCTGGATTTCTCTCTTGCCCAGCAGGGCTGTGGGCGGGGGCCACTGCGTGGACCCTGGAAAGGCAACCACCTCAGAGTGAAAGTCAACTTAACCATGAAGGCTCTCGATGTTCTAAAAAATAAAAATTAACTACTGGCTATCCCTTTTGTCGGACTTTTTTCTCTGATATAAATAAAACCCTATTGCATTACTGCTGGAATAAACCCTTGGAGAGGTATTTACCTAGAAATGATCAAAAGTGTTTAAGCACAATTCTAAATAAAGGATAAAGGGACTATAAGATCTCACAACTTCCTTTTACTTAGTTTCTCTTCAAGATCAAAGGAGCAACTAAGCACCACAATCTTAAAAAACGTTTCCAAGTGTAACATTCCCAAATTATCACACCTTAGAGATACTTTAAAAATATATTACTGCTTCTATTTTAAGCAGGGATTAACAAGATTCTTCTGTGTTCTAAACAAAGATCAAAAGGTAGGTACCACGGCCAGGTCTGGGTTCCCTGCTACTGCCATGACTGGAAGTCTGTACACTGGTATTTTTTTCTTGAGTTCTGTCTGCACCAAGGGACAATTCTTTTGTTTTTGGCCTGATTCTGGATGCAGGATCCTAGGCTGAGAATTCAACTTTCCAATGCTAAATGGGAAAGGGGAGTTGAGATCCTACCCCCTCTGCCCTGCTTTAAAAACAAAAACAGAACTCAGAATTTAGGAAGTAAAACTCCGGGACTTGCCTTGGTCTCTATTTCTAGAATCAGTATTTAATACTCACTAGTCTAAACAATAACCACATTTTACATGATCGCTTGTGTTCCAGAATACTCCGAAAGTCCCACTGCAAGGCAAGAATAACTGAAGTTACTTCAGCTCCACCTCCCACCTCTCAAGTGATCCTCACGCAAATCTGTCATAGGATGGGAGAAGCCTCCTTAGGCCTGGACTCATCCGTTCCAACTCTGATTTCCCCAGCCACTTTCTGAAGGCTGCAAGCACTGGTGGAAGGTTGAGGCCCCGCACTTCCTAAGGAGGCTGGAAGGAGCTGAGGAAGAGGCTGCTGTTAACGTGCCTTGGGGAGGAGATGGCAGGACTGAGTCACACATTAGCTTTAGCAGGAGACCCTGTGGCAGTTCTGTGTGTGCTGCTGTCAAGTGATCAGTATTTGCATAAGGCCCAGTGATGTCATATACCACTTTTGTTTAGAAACAAATTTTCTTAAAAAAACCAAATCGCTGTATTAAGTGTGGGGACAGAAAGTCATTAACTGGGGCCAAAGGCCCGGGCAGAGGAAGCCTGGTTAGCGATTCTCTAAAATCCTGACAGGGGTCACTGGTGTCATCTGCTTTAGGGCAGATTCTTACCAGGCTGGAAAGGCAAATGGGACTGGGAGAGAAAAGGAAGCAGCCTCTGCTGCCCTGAGAATTACTTTTGATTTCCAATTCTATTTATATCTCAGGGATAATGGAGGGAGGGGGCAGTTGCTAATCTGCAGCCATTTTAATTGCTAGATTAACATGAGGCCATCAGAGTAACAGTGTCTCCAGAAGCCTGCACATCTCCTTTAAGAAACATCAAAAGTGGGATGCCTAGGTGGCTCAGTGGTTGAGCGTCTGCCTTCGGCTGAGGCCATGATCCCAGAGTTCCGGGATGGAGTCCCACATCGGGCTCCCTGCGAGGAGCCTGCTCCTCCCTCTGCCTATGTCTCCGCCTTCTCTGTGTCTCTCATAAATAAATCAATAAAATCTTAAAAAAAAAAAAAAAAGGAAAAGGAAAAGAAAAATCAGAAGAATTGATCAAATAAATTCAAAGCCACAGGTCTTAGACACCTGCTTCCTTCCCTAAGAAGCCACTGCCAGGAAGGAGGAAACACAGAGTTACCCAGACTCTGCAGAAGCTGCAGGAGATGGAGTTAGCAGGAGACCCTGTGGCAGTTCTGTGTGTGCTGCTGTCAAGTGATCAGCAGTGTGATGACTGAAGATTCACCTCTCCACCACCTTAAGAGAAGCTGAGTTACGACTACAGATGCCCAGGGCTTCCTAACCTGATGAACCCAGCACCATGCTGCCTGGAGGTCGGGGAAGGAAGGCTGGAAGAGCCCCACCAGGTGTCAAGACCGCCTCTGCCAACACCACAGCTTCCTGAACAACAGCTATAGGAGACCAACAGCACCTAGCAGGCAGGCCAGGCGGATCTCCTCAGGCTGGACACTGACCTTACTGAAGAACCTTTCATTTTTCCCCAACCTCTCTGCCAAACACAGGAAATGGAGGTGGTGGAGATTAGGAAAGTAAATCAGATAAAAAAATAGCCAGAGCTATCTGTCATAGGAAAGGGACTAGATTTTGGCTTAGGTCTTTTCTGGAGCTTTCAAGGATTTTCAAAGGGAACATATTTTGGCCAAACTGGGATAGTTCCAGGGATTCTGAAAGCCTAAGCTTGCAGAAGTACTACCTTTAGGGGAGTAACCAATGAGACTTACTTGGAGTCTCCAAGATGAGATGTAGCCAGGAACTCACACTCGGGGGAGAGGGACTAGCATCTGGCTCAAGGGCTAATACTCAACCAGTAATGGCAAAGGACTGACCAGGAATTTTGAAGGAGCCAGTCCATTTTCTTTTTTCCACCAGGGACTAAAGCTGGGCTGTCAACTACACAGAAGAAGAGAATTATAATGCCCCAGAAGACTCGGGCCCCAAGTTATGCCAAAGAATGCTTCTAGGCAGCACAACAGCTAGAGCAAGGGGGGCGGTTACTCTGACAGTCGGAGCAGGTGCTACGAGGGGGGGTGTAAGTCTGTAAAGAGACCTCAGAGCCTTTTGCTGGACAGCAGCCATTCCAGCATACCTGAGGATCAGACAGCTACACACTCGCAGTGGCACAGAACTAAGTTTGGAGAGCAAGCAGGAGGATGATTAACTGAAGCTGAGCCTCAGCAGGGCCCACAAGCCCCTAGTGGAGAACGACAGGACTTATTTCATGGGTCATTTAAAGAAAACCTAATTTTAGGCTCATTTAGGTTCTAGTGATGGCTTAAGCCTAAGTAAATCCTGAACTGTTTTAAAGTATTCATCAGGGTCTGAGGCTAGATTTTTTTTTTTTTTTAAGTCCAACCTTGTTCTATTTTCTTAACCCAAAGTATATTCCCAGATACTGTAGCCCTTTCTTATTTTCCTTGAGCTCCTCATGTCAGGGAGCACAACATCCAGATTTCCAGTCAGGACCTCTAAGAGTTTTCTCACCTCCAAAGTTTAGAGTTCTGTAAGCAGCCAAGCAGGTGGCCAATGCTAGTAAACACTTCTCACCTGGACTGTGGGACTGTCTTATCCACAAACAGGAAGATTGCCTTTTCAGAAGGAAGCTGGATCCTTTTCCTGATGATCCACATGAACTGAGCCACAGTGATGTCAGATGGAACCAAATACTTCCGTTTGTCAATGTCGACAATCTGAGAGCCTGAGACTTTTTCCACAATCACCTGGGAAAGCAAAGAGAGATCAGGACTGGGTTTCTAAAGTGAGGCTCTGGCCTTGCATTGCCAGGGAGCTGATGAATACTATGTGGGCAAGGAGGTGGGTGGGAAACTGCACAACACTGGAAAATATGCCCCTGATTTAATAAACCACAAACTCTTAACTCTGGAGGTTAAGAACTGACATAAATGTATGATACGGAAACAGAAAGTGCTTTTCTGTGGTCAATTATGTTTATCATCCTGCATCTCAGCGAGCATAAGAGAAACACACGCCCTTACTACAAAGCTCTTCGACATTTTGTCTGGGCAGACCTGAGATACCTGGTTTCATCTACAGCCAGTTACTCCAAGACTCCAGAATGAATCTGCCTTCACACTACAGAGGAAGTAAGATCCCAAGGAACAAAGGGGAGAGGAATGGATGGACTAATGGGAATGAGTAAACCAAGCTCCTCATTTGGCCTGTTGCTTCTCCCTGAACTAGGTTTCAAATGTGTCCCTCCTAACCCCTCCTCAGAGTTTTGCTTGTTCAAACAAAGAGCTACAATAACAGACACGGATGTCCTCTAAAAATCAGTAAGAATTATAGAAACTTTACCCCTACCACGGAAGAAACAGGATCTTTATTACTGATTAAGGAGGAACCACGAAAGAAGGGAGTTCTCAGAGGCTTCTCAGATTTTTTTTGGTCAGCAAAGGATGACAGGGTCAGAGTGAGGAAAGGGAGCTAGAAATCAAGTAAAGACAGAGGCTCAAAGTTAAAGATGAGTGTCCTGAGACTAAAGTACCACTTCTAAGACCAAAGTGACAGTCTCCCTCCACCAGTGTTCCCAAAAGTGGCAGTGACCTGTTGCCCTGTCCTAGAACATCGTTCCTTACATAATTGGCGAGGGAGCCCAGAGGCTGCAGACAGCTCGCTGGCCTAGATCGGGAGATTCAGCACTGAGGCACCCTGAACAGCACCTGCTCAAGCCCCTCACGCCACGGCCCCCAAGGCCCCGAGCCCCGTCTGGCTTGTCTGCTCCTATAACTGGGACTGGAACCTCAACTTATCAACTGCTGAGTGGCCCGGGGCCCTATCGCGAGTCCTAGACGACGGGGTGACGACGAGGTGAGGGGGCGGGGAGTGCACTCACCGGAACGCGGTCGGGGTATTTCGCTCGGATCTTCGCGGATTCCACGCATCTGTGTTCTGTGGGAAACAGACGGGGCTGCCGGTCGCGCCTGCTCGTCCGCCGCTTCCCGCGCCCCCGACCCACCTCCCCCAGCGACCTGCGCACGCCCGGGTCCTTGTTACGGCGTCTCGGCGGCCTCGGTCCTCGGCCCCCGCCTCCCGGCAGGAGGGCAGAAGGCGGCACAGCGTCCGTGGGCAGCCGGCGGGGGCGCCGGGGCCTCCGCGACCCGAGGCCACAGCTCGGCATCCGCCCCGCCCGGCCCAGCCCAGGGCGGCCCGAGTGGGGGAGGGGGCCCACCCGCCGCCGCGACCCCCACCACCCGGCCTCTGACGGAGCCTTACCCAGCGAGTGGTCCTCCTTGAACATCCACTTCATGGCGACGGCGGGGAAGGGATGCAGCCGGCTCTCGGAGCCGCGGAGCTCAGCGAACCAACCACAACAACAACGACGGCAGCAGCGGCGGCGGCGACTACACGGCAGGCGGGACTTCCGGCTGCCGGAGCCTAGCAACCGGCCGGGGGCGGGGCTTCCGGCGCAGTTCGCCGGGACGCCGCGCCAGGGGGCGTGGCCACATTCAAAGGGGCGGGGCGAGCGGCGGGGCGGGGCGGGGCGAGGCGAGGCTACGAGGAAGTGGGGCTGATGACGTTGGCCACCGGCAGTCCAGGAGGGGTTTCGGTGACGGGGAAGGGGATGCTGTCGGGAACTGCTAACAGGAACCGGGTCTCGGCGGACGTTGGTAACGGGAAGAGGAGTTTGGGGGTCTGGCTGATAGGATAGGGCGCTCAGAGGGCTTTTCATGAGGGAAGTCTCGGTGTCGGGAATTTTGGAGCATGAGTGACAGACGAGGGGTCTCTGATGGTCGATAATGGCGGGGTGGGGGAGATCTGTTTAGCGCATTGACAGTTTGGGGAGTATTGTTTGGAGTGGTAACAGGTTGGAGGGTGTGGCTAATTTGAGGGGCCTGTGTGGGGAGAGGTTCTGATGACAAGCCGGGGGTTCAGTATTGGAGACAGCCAAAACAGGTGGCCTTGGACCTAGAAATGGAATTTAAACAAAACCCTATTTCCTTCCTTTTTTCATGAATAAATAAACGTTTGACTAAACATGTAAGCACATGTATCACAAATAGACATTTGAGGAGCATAACATCTCACTGATCACAAAGAGACCCCTTAACCTTAACTACAGAGGACTTAGAGGTGACTGTCAGGCTGAGAGAATTCCCCTGAGAGTTGGTCATGAGACAAATTTCTTTGGCAGTCAGCATGGAGTTCAGCAATCACAGTCTAGGCTGTGAGTACGTGTGTCACCTGCCTGAGCATATGCCTTGAGTTCTCCAGTGATGTCACCTCTTTCTTCCTAGCAGAGTCATCAGGACAGTCTGCTCTGGGTCAACATCTGTTTACTAGCTGGTGAATATGTAACAAGAATATTCATTTAATTGGGCACATGATCCTTGTCATGTGCTTATGATTCTGATGCATCTGAAAGGATTGCATGTGTGAATATTGTCGTTCACCATTTCCCATAGTTGTAATTCCTGATGGATGCTGTGGAATCTAGCTTCATTCTAGAAGCATTTTGGTTATTTTAAGATTGTCTGAGCAACCAAAATAGGCTTTTGTTTGCTTGCTTGTTTTTAATGAAGTGAAAAGCCCTTTGAATTTCATACCTAGAAATTACTACTGCTGCATACAGGAGCACTGTTCTAGGTGTTGAGGAAAAGCAGTGAACAGAACATTCAGCTGTCAAGGAGTTTCTAGTGGGATAAGACAACAAATGTCAGGTAATGGTAGGCGCTGTTTAGAAAATAAAGCAGGGTTGGTGACGAGTGACAGTGGGGTAATGCTAATCAGGTAAAGTGCTTGGCATAATCAGGGACAGGAAGGAACCCCTTGTGGCTGGAGCTGAATTAGCAAGGGGGGGTATGTTAGAAGATGAGATCAAAGATATGTGTAACAAAGCTGTTGAGTTTTTTTTTTTTTTAAGATTATTTATTTATTCATGAGAGACAGAGAGAGAGAGAGGCAGAAACACAGGCAGAGGGAGTCGCAGGCTCCACACAGGGAGCCCGACGTGGGACTCGATCCCAGGTCTCCAGGATCAGGCCCTGGGCTGAAGGCAGTATTAAACCGCTGAGCCACCCGGGCTGCCCAGCTGTTGAGTTTTGAATTTCATGTGAAGAACTTTGGATGTTATTTAGAATGAAATGAGAAGTAGAGGATTTTAAGCAGAGGTGTGACATGGTATGGCTTTCCTTTTGAACTGAGCAGGCTAGCTTTTTTGTAGACAGACTCTAAGGGTTTGAGAATGGAAGTCAGGAAAACAATTAGGAAGCTATTGTGATAATCCAAGTGGAAGATGATGTTGGCCTAGACCAAGATAATGTCTGTGGGGATGGTGGGAAGCAATTATATTCTAGATATATTTTGAAGGTAGAGCCAACCAACAAAATTTGATGATAGATTGAATATGAAGTGTGAGGGACAAGTCAAAGTCAGAGTTTTTAGAAGGATGGAATTGCCATTTACTGAAATAGAGTGGAGCCAGTTGGGGAGGTGGGGATCAAGGTTTGGTTTTGGCTCTATTGAGTCTGAGATGCCCAAGGGACACATCCAAATGAAGATATATGGAGTAAGTGAATAGATCTATGAGTCTCAAATTCAAGAGAGAAGTATTTAAAGCTATTGAACTGATGAGATCAGCTAGAGAGTGAATGAAAAAACTGAAAATACCTATTTTGCAAATAGAATTAAACACTGAGGAATCAAAGTGGAAAGATCCCATAAGTCACCCCTTACAGGAGTGTAACCTGATGGTCTTCGTAAGGTGCAGTGTTTTTCTGTCTTCTATCTTTACTTACTTCTTTGATGTCTTTTTCCAGTTCACCATTCTAATTGGATTCTCTGATCTGCCCTGATGATATGCATCACCTTCTTTACCTATGGGGTCATTATACTAGCTTATTGAATGTTCTAAAGATACCGAATGCCTTCCTTGAGGGGGTGGCTAGTTGAAAAGATGACTCAGAAGAAAAAATAGGATAATGAAAGTATGCAGTTATATATTAACAGACTTATAAAATATGCAGAATAAATTTCAGATGTTGGAGAGGTCCTGCACTTGAATGCTGAAGGATGGTTAGGGCAATGGGGGCTGACACCAAACCAAGCGAGGCTTATCAAAAAAGACTAAACAGAGAATGTGAATCTTATGTGTCAGAGAGAAGTGTACATTTTTCAAAGGACAAACTTCGCTTAATAGACACAAAGACTGGGGTTAGAAGAGGGAACTGGGAAGCAATATAGACAAATGCTGGAAAGCCTTGATGTGAACATTCAGGCGTTCTGAACTGATTCGAGATACCCTGAATGGGAGCTTTTAGAAAGGAGTAGAACGTGATCAAAATGTGTAGTTTTAAGAGAACAACTCTCTTTGTCCTTAAAAGTAAATTCTATGAAGGTGCACCTAAGAGGCTCAGTAGGTATAGTGTCTGACTCTCGGTTCCGGCTCAGGTCATGAGCTCAGCATCCTGGGGTCAGGCTCCGCACTTAGCAGGGGAGTCTGCTTATTTCCCCCTCTCTGCCTCTCCCCGCCACTCACGTGCTCTCCTTCTCTCTAAAATAAATAAATCTTTTTTAAAAAGTAAATTTTATGAAACATGAAAAAATTATGGAAATGGAAACAGAGAAGTCAGTTCTCAGTTATGAATATATGACAATGACACAATATACACAGACCTTTAGCATTTTTAAAAACTAAAATTCCAAAAAAAAATAAAAAATAAAAATAAAAATAAAATTCCCTCTTAAAGAATCAAAATAAGACCACAAAGATTAGCTTCTTCAAATAATGGAAGCAAAGAGTAAGTATTAGTATCCATTATTATTAAATACTTTTGCAAAGCTCATGGCATCTCAGGGGAGGCACTTCACACACCTAAATTCTTAGGAATCACCACCTTGTTCTCAGCAGTGACTAAGCTGACACTAGCCACAGTATGTGTTTCCTTCTACTGAAAGAAGGAACTTTGAAGGCAAATGCCTCTTTCCTTGGTGTAGAGCTGCACTCAGGAGGTAACACTAGAACCATCGATTCCAGAATCTTATTTTAATGGTTATTCTTAAATTTTTAGTTCAGTGTAGTTAACATACAGTGGTGTATTAGTTTCAGGCATACAACATAGTGATCCAACAATTCCATATATTACTCAGGGCTCATCAAGATAAGCGCTCTCTTATATAAGTGTTTGGTGTCAGCCCCCCATTGCCCTTCACCTATTTCACCGATCCTCCCATCTACCTGCCTTCTGGTAACCATCGGTTTGTTCTATATAATAATATAGTCTGTTTTCTGGTTTGTCTCTTTTTTTCCCTTTGTTCATTTGTTTTCTGAAGTCCCACATATGAATTAAATTATATGGTTTTGTTACTTGAATAAATGAAAGTCATTCACTTAAATCATTGATACAGTATAACGTCAGAATCATAATATAGATTTAAGCCTAACAATTGCTATATTTAAGAGCTGTGTTGCCACCCTAGGGAAGCTTTAAAGCAAAGATGAGTAGTACTGAACCAGATCTGTCAAAATCTTATGGCTGGGGCAGCCCTGGTGGCCCAGTGGTTTAGCGCTGCCTTCAGCCCTGGGCATGATCCTGGAGACCCGGGATCGAGTCCCACGTCGGGCTTCCGGCATGGAGCCTGCTTCTCCCTCTGCCTGTGTCTCTGCCTCTGTTTCTCAAATAAATAAATAAAATCTTTAATTAAAAAAAATCTTATGGCTCATATTGTCGATTGAACCGCGGTGAGGACCCTGGATAGTTTTTCCGAAGGATCAGCTCTTGGCCCCCTCAAGCATCTATGTAGTTAGGATCTCAGCTGCATTATCTAAAAGCTATTTCTAGGTTGCCTTCAAAATAGAGGCATGGCCTGCTGGATTCCGCTCTGACCACAAACCTCACACTACCTTTTGGCGCTGCATTGTGATCCTTTTAGGGCCTCCTAAAGAATTTGGCTGTTGACCAGGGTAAAAAAAAAAAAAAATTCCTTCTGCCATGTTCAAAATACTGGTTAGAGGTGAAAGCATTCAATTAAGTGATAAGCCACTATCATCTTTGGGGGGGGGGGGGGTGTGGCACAGCTTCCCCTAAAACCGGTGGCCAAGCTTGTCCCCAGGATAAGCTAAGGAAATTCAGCAGAGAGAGCCACGTAGTAATTACCCTTTACCCCTGGAAGAGCTGGGAGAGTTGTGTCCCGTGTCTGCGCCATCCTGCTGTGGAGTAGAGAGAAAGCAACAAAGTTCGGAGCCGCAGGGAGCCGGCCTGGCCTTCCAGCGCCACGTCCAGGAGCACAGCCACGTTCCTCTTTTGCGTTTTCCTGCGACGGAAGGTGTGCTGTGACTGGCCGGATTCAGGTGTGAACCACAATGCGGATTAACGGAGGACACGCGAGCCGGTAACGACTTTAAGCCCACTTTTCTGAAAAACCTTATTTCCCACAATCGTTACCACCGGAAACGGCTACGATTCTGGGCCCTGAACACGCCGCGCGCCCACTTGGCCTTTGGAAAACTGCGCGGCACGCGTCGAGCGAGGACGAACGCCCGCCGGCCGGCGCCGTCCCCGCTTAGCCCCACCCCCGCCGGGGCCCCGCGTCCTTGCTATTGGTTCCCGTCCCTGCGCCGTCGGTTGCCGTGGAGACCGAGCTATGGCAACCAGGAGAAGCCAAACTTGGTCCTCCCTCGCGAACCGCGCAGGGCTCCCCGGCGAGCGGCCGGAATCCGCGAGGCGGTCATGGCGCTGTACGAGCTCTTCTCCCACCCGGTGGAGCGCGGCTACCGCGCGGGGCTCTGCTCCAAGGCCGCGCTGTTCCTGCTGCTGGCCGCCGCGCTCACGTACATCCCGCCCCTGCTGGTGGCCTTCCGGAGCCACGGTGAGCTGCTCGCGGCCGCTGCGCGCACAGCTCCCCGCGGCCAGCTGCGCCCGCGCCCGCCTTCCTGACCTGCTGTCCACCGCCCTCTCCACCGCAGGGTTGTGGCTGAAGCGGAGCAGTTACGAGGAGCAGCCGACCGTGCGCTTCCAGCACCAGGTGCTGTTCGTGGCCTTACTGGGACCCGAGCGAGGCGGGTTCCTCGCCTGGAGCACCTTCCCCGCCTTCAACCGGCTGCAGGGGGGTCACCTGCGCGTCCCGCTGGTTTCGGTGCGTGGTTCCCGCCCGGGGCCTAGAGGGCCCCCGGGACTGGGCGGGGGGGGACGGGGGAGCGGGGAGAGGGCGACCAGCTCCGGCCGTGGGAAGCCCAGCGTGGGTGTTAGGGGTCCCTGAACCCACGGAGGTTGTGTACAGAGACGCGTGGGCTTGGGCGTGGATTTCATTCCCGGGAAGTGACTCTCTTGTTTCACTCGACTTCCCCAAGCCGTCCACAGCCCCCAAGAATGTTAGCCCCTGCTGTCACCATGTGTCCTACAGAAGCCTGGGGATAGCCGGTCTCTGGCCCTCCTCATTTCCGTGGGCCTGACCTGATGAATGCGGGGTCGCGAAACTTTCTTCAGGAGTCACGAAGGCCGAGTGGTGTTCTTATTAATTACCCCAATTTTTCGGTGCAGTTGTGCATCGGAGCAGCGGCTGGTTGGACAGGCATTTTTATGCAGACCTAACACGTGGAAGAGGCGCTGATTGGTTCATCGATCTACCCAGAATGTGCTTGGATCCCAGTCCCGCCTCTCTGAGCTTGTAGAATTAGATGCTGCTCATCTTGCAGTTGTCCAGGATGAAAAGGAGGCGTTTTACTGTCTTTAATTTAGAATTTGGTTCAGGATGAGTGAGTACTTCCTTTGCAATCATTACCTTTCTGCTCATTTCTGAAAACATTTTCCTCTAGAAGTATGAAAATTCTACTTTTTCTTCTTCCAAAGCTGAATCTCTTTGCATATCTCAGAAATGATTGATCTACAAGCCAACTTGTGTAGCTGAAAAAAAATTCAGACTTTTTTTAGTAATTAAGTGAAAAAAAATTTTTTAAGATTTTATTTATTCATGAGAGACACAGAGAGAGGCAGAGACACAGGCAGAGGAAGAAGCAGGCTGCCTGCGGGGAGCCCAGTGCCCACTCGATCCCAGGACCCCGGGATCATGACCTGAGCCAAAGGCAGACACTCAGTCACCAAGCCACCCAGGTGCTCCGAAAAAATTTTTTTTACATCTGATTGGTCATATGAATAACTACAAACAAAATACAGTTCAGATTACTTTTTTCCTGATTTTTCTGATTATAAAAATGCATATAAAATATATAATACCTAAATGTAAAATATTAAAGACTTACAGGTATATATAATGACATAAAATTAAAGTTTGGGTTTGATATATGTACATTTATTAATTTATTCTTTTAAAGATCTGCATAAAATTTTCATTATAGGGAAAAAGTAATGGATTTAACTAGTTCCCTGTTGGTGGGTTCATGATGGGCTTTTACTATTTTCTTTCTTTTTTTTGTTAAGATTTCATTTATTTATTCATGAGAGACACACAGAGAGAGAGGTAGAGACATATAGGAAGAGGGAGAAGCAGGCTCCATGCAGACAGACTGATGTGGGTACTCCATCCCAAAACTCCAGGATCATGCCCTCAGCCAAAGGCACATGCTCAACCTCTGAGCCACCCAGGCATCCCAGGATTTTACTTTTTTCACTATTAAAGAGCATACTGCAGTGAACAAGATTCTACTTTATTTTACTTAGAGACACAGGCAGAGGAGGAAGCAGGCTTCATGCAGGGAACCCAACGTGAGACTCAATTCCGGGTCTCCAGGATCATGCCCTGGGCTGAAGGTGGTGCTAAACCACTGAGCCACCCGGGCTGCTCTGGATCAGACCTTTTAAAATGATTTTAAAAAGTAAAACTGGAATAGGAGACAAATTTGCCTCAATAACTCCTCTCTAATCATGATCTGTTGCCCATTTTCATTCTTGAGATGATAATGCCTGTGGGGAAGTGTGACTACGGAGAGAGGCTGTGTCAAGGTATGCTTTTCACGGTATACTCACTGTATTTCTGGTGTTCTGCATGTATGGGTTTCCTTTCCAAGAGTGAAAGCAAAGGTTTTCTTTATTCCAAACAAAAGATGTACTTTATTATTATTATTTTAAATTTTTAAAATTTATTTAATTTATTATTTTTTAGAGAGAGAGTGTGTGAGCAGAGCAGGGTGGTGCAGAGGGAGGGAGGTGGAAGAAAGATAATCTTAAGCTGGCTCCACACTGGGAGGAGGTTGCTTCCACAACCCTGAGATCATGACCTGAGCTGAAATCAAGAGTCTGATGCTCAACCAACTGAGCCATCCAAGCGCCCCTTGTTAGTTTTCCTTAGGTTAGCATTACCTGTCTTTTAAGTTTTTGTTAGAATTTTTTGGGTTTTTTTTTTTTTCATTACATTTGAGTATTCCTCTCTATCATACTCTCAGGTTACTTGAGTCTAAGTGTGCCCTCTCTCTCTCTCTCTCAAATAAATAAATAAAATGAAAACTTAAAGTAATCGTGAAAGCAAGGAGAGAGCATTAGGGTTCATTCATTTGTTCATCCACTACAACTGTTTGGTTCTCCAGTTGGACTGCTAGTTAGTTAGGCTCTGATCTCCATAACCAGGAACTACTCCCTTGATACCACTGCCCATGTTCTAGTGTCTGTGTGTCAATTTTTGATCCACAAAACCAACCAACCATACCTGTATTTATATGGTGCCCAAAATTATTAATCATTTTTAATAGGGCAGATTTTACACTATAAAACACAAAACCAATGCTCCTTTTTCCTAGTCTTTTTCCCCTCTCTGTTCTAGGCCAGTATCTATAAGTAATCCATGAACTATTTCATCTGTGTTCTTTTTCAGTATATGATTTGCTTTCTTCCTAGCGAGCTCTTGGTTTGAGAATATTTTGAAATCTTGAGATACAAACAAATGAGCTAGAAGTTATAGTGGAAGTACAACAGCAACCCCAAAGGATAAACTCATTAGGAATAAGTTTAACAAGAAATGTATGCTTTTTTAATTTTTTTATTTCTTTATTTTTTATTATTATTTTTTTATTTATTTATGACACACAGAGAGAGAGAGAGAGGCAGAGGGAGAAGCAGGCTCCACGCAGAGAGCTGGACGTGCGACTTGATCTCCAGGATCACACCCTGGTGGTGCTAAACCACTGGGGGGCAGCCCCCGTGGCGCAGCAGTTTAGCGCCGCCTGCAGCCCAGGGCGTGGTCCTGGAGTCCCAGAATCGAGTCCCACATCAGGCTTCCTGCATGGAGCTTGCTTCTCCCTCTGCCTGTGTCTCTGCCTCTCTCTCTCTCTCTCTGCATTTCTATGAATAAATAAATAAAATCTTTAAAAAAAATAATAAACCACTGGGCCACCGGGACTGCCCTGCTTTTTTTAAAAAATATATATATATTTTTTATTTATTCATGAGAGACACAGAGAGAGAGAGGCAGAGACATAGGCAGAGAGAGGAGCAGGCTTGATGCAGGGAGTCCGATGTGGGACTCGATCCCAGGACTCCAGGATTAAGCTCTGAGCCGAAGGCAGGCGCTCAACTGCTCAGCCACCCAGGCATCCTGAAATGTGTGCTTTAAAAAAAAATGTTTTTAAAGGAGGGTCCCTGGGTGGCTCAGTCAGTTAAGCATCCAGCTCTTAATCTCAGCTCAGGTCTTGATCTCAGAGCCATGAGTTCAAGCCCAGCATTGGGTTCCAGACGGCATAAAGCCTACTTAAATAAATAAACAAACAAACATTTTTAGAAAATAAATGTGCAGGATCTTTATGAGTAAAATTTAAAAAGACTGATGAATGGCACAAAGAAGATAAATGGTAATCTCTGTCATATTTTGACAGCATGAATATATCCTCCTTTGCTTAATCTATAATTTTAATGCATCCTCAATGAAAACATGACAATTTGGGGGTACAAACAGCCATATGGACAAAGAAGGAAAAATTCTAGGAGAAAGAGAAGGGTAATACAAGCAGAATAGCTCTCCCAGATATTAAACTGTACCTTAAAGCCATAATAAGTAAAGCAGTGTGGTTTGGGGAAC
The DNA here is from genome assembly GCF_053574225.1 of Canis aureus. Lineage (NCBI taxonomy): Eukaryota > Metazoa > Chordata > Mammalia > Carnivora > Canidae > Canis > Canis aureus. The sequence goes on along the minus strand of NC_135613.1, from coordinate 13,737,605 downwards.
TTGTATAAAAAATATAGAAAAGGACTCAAATATCATGAAGGTGGCATTTTAAAATCAGTAGTGAAAGATGACTTGTACGATAAAATGGGAAGTTAAGATGGAGCCAATGCTTAGACTATACATTAGAATTAATGTCCAGATAGGTCTTGACCTATTCAATTTAAAATATGGAATAGGGATGCCTGGGTGGCTCAATAGGTTAAGCAACTGATTTTGACTTAGGTCATGATCTTAGGGTACTGGGATTGAGTCTTGAATAGGGCTTCCTGCTCACTGGGGAGTCTCCCGCCTGCCTCCCCCCAACCCCGACTTGTGCACTCTCTCTCTCTCAAATAAAATCTTTTTAAAAAATTATTGGCATGGTAAAACCATAAGCACAATCAAAACACAAATGACAACTAGGAAAAAAGCTTTATCATTTGTATCACTTGTGAAAAGCTCATTTTCCTAACATAAAGTGCCTATAGGTCTATAAATAAAAGGCCAAATACCAATAGAAAAATGGGCAAAGAATGTAAACAGTTCAAAGAAAAAAAAACCACATATGACTCTTAAACATATGAAGTCACACTCATTATTAGAGAAATGCAAAGAATGTATCGGTGCCATTTTTAAAATATATCAAATAGGCAAAGCTTAAAGTCTGACAGCACCATGGTCAAGACATAGGAAAACTGGTGACCATTTGTGTATATCACTGGTGGGACTGTAGACTGATGTACCTCTTTGAAGGAATATTTGTCCATATTTATCAGAATTACAAATGCATGTGCCTGCTTCCACTTATAGTAAGGTATCCAAAGATTAGTGCACACACGTGAAATGACATGCATAAAAAAGTTGCATTTGCAGCATTGTTATAACATAAATAACTAATATAGTAATAGAAGATTCATCAGAGAAATTGTGGTACTTCTACCCAGTGGAATGAATGTTGCATAGCCTTTTTTTTTTAATGAGGTAGATCTCTATATATTGATGTGGAATTACTTCCAAAAGAAACTGATAAGTATAAGAAACAAAAATTGTATATAGTATGTTTCCATTCATATAAAAATAATAGAAAAAATAACAAAATATGTGTGTGGGTGTGTATACATATATATACATGCATGCTCTTACTCTTTCTGACAACACTTATTGCTCTGCGGAAGGAACTAAGTGGCTGAGGTTAGGGTTGGGGAGAAACATTTTTACTATATATCCTTTTGTACTTTTTAAATTTTGTACCATGAGAATGTAGTACATAAGACTTTTATATTATAATGACAATAATTTTTTAAAGATTTTATTTTTATTTATTAATGAGAGACACACACACACACACAGAGAGGCAGAGACACAGGCAGAGGGAGAAACAGGCTCCATGCAGGGAGCCCGATATGGGACCTGCTCCCGGGACCCCAGGATCATGCCCTGGGCTGAAGGTGGCGCTAAACCTCTGAGCCACCCGGGCTGCCCAATGACAATAATTTTTTAAAGATTTATTTATTTGAGAGAGAGAGAGAGAAAAAAAAAAAAGCACGTGAACAGGGGGAAAGGCAACAGGAAAGGGAGAGAATCTCAAGCAGACTCCATGCTGAGCATGGAGCTCTATGTGGGGCTTGAGATCAACAACTGAGCTGAAACCAAGAGTTGGATGCTCAGTCAACTGATCCTGCCAGGAGCCCCATAATGGCAATAATTTTTAAAGGAAAAATTTACAAGTAAGGCAAAAACAAACCAAAAAACAATGAAAATTTAAAAGCAGGTAAGGGGACACCTAGGTGGCTCAGGGGTTGAGCGCCTGCCTTCAGCCCAGGGTATGATCCTGGAGTCCCAGAATCGAGTCCCACATCAGGCTTCCTGCATGGAGCCTGCTTCTCCCTCTGCCTATGTCTCTGCCCCCGCCCGTGTGTGTGTGTGTGTGTGTGTGTGTGTGTGTGTGTGTGTGTGATGAATAAATTAATAAATAATTTGAAAAGCAGGTAAGTATATAAAATGACATAACTGCTTTGGAAAATAGTTTGCAGTTCCTCAAAAAGTGAAACATGGAATTAAGGTATTTTCCAACACTTCCACTCCTAGGTATATGTGTACCCAAGAGAATTGAAGAGCTGACAAAAACTCGTGCGCAAATGTTCATAACAGCTTTATTCCTAATAGCAGAAAAGTAGAAACAACCCAAATGTCCATCAATGAATGGTTAAACAAAATGGGTTATAGCCATATAATGGAATGTTATTCAGCCACCAAAAGAAATGGAATCATATGCTATGGCATGGATGAACCTTTAAAACATGCTAAGTGAAGCCACAAGGTAGCACAGTTTATGATTCCATTTATGTGAAATGTTCAGAAGAGTCAAATCTGTAGAGACAGGGGTTCCAGGGGGTTGGTGAATTGGGGGTGGGGAGAAATGGCAGTGACTGCTAATGAGCATAGGGTTTCTTTTTTGGATGATGAAAATGTTTTGAAATTTGAATTAGATAGGTGGGTGTGATAGTTGTACAATTTCATGAAATCCTAAAATCAAACTATATTTTCTGTAATTTTATGGTATGTGGATTATGTCTCAATTTTGTTTTAAACAGGAGGTGATCCCGTGGTGATAAACTTACAAGCCATAGTAATAAAAATTATTGTTGATTTACTGTTTCAGGCATATGCTAGGCATTTTATCATTAGATAATACATTTAAAGTCTTTTACATAGAACTTGGCCTGTGATAATCACTAAGTGTTAGCCCTTAATTTTTTTTTTTTACATATATTACGTCTTTAATCTGCATAGTAACCATGTGATGTAGAGGTTATACCCCTCAGAGAAGTGACATCATTTGCCTAGTTCTTTTTTTTTTTTTAAAGATTTTATTTATTTATTCATGAGAGACACAGAGAGAGAGAGAGAGAGAGAGGCAGAGACACAGGCAGAGGGAGAAGCAGGCTCCATGCAGGGAGCCCAATGTGGGACTCGATCCCGGGTCTCCAGGATCACACCCTGGGCAGAAGGCAGCGCTAAACCGCTGAGCCACCCAAGGCTGCCCATTTGCCTAGTTCTTAATTGAACAGTCAAGACTATAACACAAGGGTTTGTCATTCTATATCATATACTCTTAACCCTTATTGCAACAAAATGCTCCCCCCCGCCAAATCCCAACAGCCTAGACTAACTACAGCCTGTCTAAGAAACTCCACAGGAGACCAGGGAAGCAGTGGTTTTAGGTCAAGGTTTGACCAAATACTTGGGGGTGGCTTTGTGGTTGCTAATTTGGGAAAATGCCTCAGAAGCCAGAAATAGCCTTCCTTCTGCTTTAATCAGCTCACCTTGGACAGCATCTCTAAAGTCCCTGTGCTTTTAATGCTTTATAAATCCGAGTTTCATATTGTTGCTGTTGTTAAGGACAGAAGAAAAAAAGCACAAGGTGACCAGTCCCTTCAACAAGCCTGATTTACCTCTTTAAGGCATGTGTGGACCTAGAATCTATGGGGGCTGAAGGCTATAGGAGATGCAAGAAGAGTGGAGAGCATCGTGTCTAAGATACAGTTTTCACATTATTTTAACCATGAAAACCAAATGTTGAGCAAAATCAAATGACTCAGTCAGAGGAGGGGCAGAGGGAGAGAGAAAAAGGATATCTCAAGCAGACTCCATGCAGAGCCTGATCCCAAGATCATGACCTGGGCTGAAATCAAGAGTTGGGTGCTTAATCAACTGAGCCATCCAGGCACTCCAAAAGCCTTCTTAAGAGCCCAGACCAATGGATTTAGTTCCATTTATGGATTTTTAAAAAAATGTATCTCCAATATGCTTGATGGCATCAAGGACAAAATTACGTAGACAAGTATAAATATCGGGCAGCCCAGGTGGCTCAGCAGTTTAGCACCACCTTCAGCCCAGGGCATGATCCTAGAGTCTCAGGTTCGAGTCCCACATCAGGCTCCCTGCATGGAACCTGTTTCTCCCTCTGCCTGTGTCTCTGCTTCTCTCTCTTTCTCTGTCTCTCATGTATAAATAAAGTCTTAAAAGTATGGATATCATTGGGTCATAAAGTGATGCAAAAGAATCACAATGGAAAGAAGTTTTAGGAATCCCTAGATCAATTTATTTTGCTTATATTTTTATGTGCATAAATATGATCTAATATAAATATACCTAGAATCTAAAAGCTTTTAATAAGTATAAAGGAAATGCTAGTAATTAGAAAGCATTGTGTCATAATTTAAAGAAGTATTTTGCTTTTTTGTTGGCATATAAAGTAATGATGCATTTTATAATCGATAGTATCTTAGATTCATTGAAATACAGGTAGCAAGGATTTGATGAGTCTAGGAGCCATGAAGTATTGGTCCTTACTCTGTTGGAGACCCAAAGACTGATGCCAAAGAGTGTTTTCAACATTAAAAGAAAAAAATTAAACACCAATGATGACAAGTATATAGTAAAATAGACACTGGTATAAAGTAAGAAATTAGGGGTGCCTGGGTGGCTCAATGGTTGAGCATCTGCCTTTGGCTCAGGTCGTGATTCCATAGTCCTAGGATCAAGTCCTGCATCTGGTTCCCCACAGGGAGCCTGCTTCTCCCTCTGCCTATGTCTCTGCCTCTCTCTCTGCATCTCTCATCAATCAATAAATAAAATCTTTATAAATAAATAAATAGGGCAGCCCGGGTGGCTCAGTGGTTTAGCGCCTGCCTTCAGCCCAGGGCGTGATCCTGGAGTCCCGAAATCGAGTCCCACGTCGGGTTCCCTGCATGGAGCCTGCTTCTCCCCTGCCTGTGTCTCTGCCTCTCTCTGTGTGTATCTCTGATGAATAAATAAATTAAGTATTTTTAATTAATTAATTAACCTTGAGGCACCTGCCTGGCTCAGTCAGTATAGTTTGCGACTCTTAATCTAGGGGTTGTGAGTACGAGCCCCATGTGGCATGTTGAGATTACTTAAAAGAAAAATCTTATAAAAAATGAAGACATTAACTTTTAATAAAAGAATGTGACTCGAAAGCATAAAAGTTATGAAAACAAACAAGATCCTAACAAAATTCCAACAAACCATCAAATACTTTGCAAGTCAGAGCACTCTGGAAACAAAGGCAGAGATTAAGTTTACAGTAACTCTTACAGTCACATGGTATGCAGGTTAGTGAATCTTGTTCCAGCTTCAAACCCACTCTCCTATATGCTCCTTTGTGACCTCACGCTGAGTTGCTGAAAACCACATTCCCCTTCACCCACTGGCTCTTGAGGTCCTACCTGTAGGAGGTATGATGAGCCTGCTTCTGGGAGTTGGAAAAAACTGCAACCAGAGTGAAGAACCATTCATAGGGGTGGAGGGGAGGGAGAGGGTGGTGTGGGATGAGGAACTGATGCAAACAGGAAGGAGAAAGTCTCCTTCAGCCTTACTCCCTCTAGTGGGTTCTTTGTCTAGGTTTCTGTGGTCTGGCCCAGCTCCATGAGGTAACACTGGTCACTTCCCTTCCTTCTCCAGCTCTAGGCACAGACCTCCATCCTGCCATCACCCTCTGCATGTTACCACATAATTCCCTTCCTGCCTTTCTGGTCCTCTAATACCCTAGTTACTAATTATCCCCTATACTAAACTCCCTCCATTAAAGTTATTGTTTATTTAAAAAAAAAAAAGATTTTATTTATTCATGAGACAAAGAAAGAGAGGCAGAGACACAGGCAGAGGGAGAAGCAGGCTCCGTGCAGGGAGCCCGATGTGGGTCTCAATCCCGGGACTCCAGAATCATGCCCTGGGCCCAAGGCAGGCACTCAACTGCTGAGCCACCCAGGGATCCCCTAAAGTTATTGTTTATTTTAGTTTCTGTCTTCCACCTTGCACCCAGATGGATTCAGGCTGACTGATGAGAATTGACCAAACCTGCCAATGCCTACATTGATCTCATCTAGTATATTAGTAATGGTTTCACATATATCCTAAAGGATTACCTGCTTTAACTCCAAGAAATCTTTGAAGTCAGGTTCTTGTGGGTTATTATAGAAGGAACACATAATAGAGCCTGAAATCTAAGTCCTAGCCCCAGTTTTGGCACTGGGCCCCAAACCGTCTCTTAGCCTCAGCATAACTATATAAGGATCTCTAAATAGGGACACCTGGGTGGCTCAGTGGTTGAGCCTCTGCCTTTGGCCCAGAGCGTGATCCCGGAGTCCTGAGTTGGGGTCCCGCATCAAGCTCCCTGTGTGGAGCCTGCTTCTCCTTCTGCCTGTGTCTCTGCCTCTCACTCTCTCTGTGTCTCTCATGAATGGATAAATAGAATCTTTAATAAATAAATAAAAAATAAATATCTCGGGGATCCCTGGGTGGCGCAGCGGTTTAGCGCCTGCCTTTGGCCCAGGGCGCGATCCTGGAGACCCGGGATCGAATCCCACATCAGGCTCCCGGTGCATGGAGCCTGCTTCTCCCTCTGCCTGTGTCTCTGCCTCTCTCTCTCTCTCTCTCTCTCTCTGTGACTATCATAAATAAATAAAAATTAAAAATAAATAAATAAATAAATAAATATCTCTAAATATTGCTAATTATTACTATAACTGGGATATGCAGAGGAATCAGATGGGACAATCAGTGGATATAAAAATTGCTCCAATTGTATATCTGCCTTATAAAAATAAGGTGCCAATATAACTTACGAATTCTCTTAGCCAAACATACCGATTGGATTGGGTTTTAGATACTAACCTTGAACTTGTGTTAAAGAAGTATTAGTTCTCCGAATGCCTGTCTTTGTAACATGCACATGTGTTAAGCTTGATTTGAACTAAATGGAACAAAGGAGTGGATTTCATCAGTGGTCCGAGTGCTGGCATAGAAGCAGCCCACCCTGCCAGCCCTGTGGGGATGAGAGCCGGACCTGGCAATGGGCACTTGTGGGAAAGGCAGTGTTTGCATCATCCTTCACCACATGACTACCTTGGCCTCTGCTTCCACCTCCTCCTCACTCACTCGGCTGCACTGGCCTTGTCGTTCCCCTAAGCACTGACCCACTTTGCCCACTTTGCCCACTTTGCGTAGAGCACAGAGCAGGTGCGCTCTGTCCGCAGGGATCACCCTTCCCCTAGATGTATCTGTGCCTCTTCATCTCACTTCATTCCAGCCTCCCACAGTCAGATCCTCCTGAATATTTTCTGTACAAATGGCTGTGAAATCATACCGTGTCATTCTTTAATTGAAGCCTGCTTCATTTCTCTTTGTGGTACTTATCACATTTATTTGTTTATTGATCTGTTTTCCGCCTCCCTGGCTGGGAATGTAAGCCCCATTAGGGTAAGGAATTTGTCTATTTTGTTTGCCATTGTATTTCCAGCACCTGACAGTGCCTGGCATGTAGTAAGCCCTTAAACAAATACTTGACAGAGTAATGAGTGAATTTAACAAGCATACACTGGTTATGGTGCTGTGCCAGATATCTATCCTGTGTGAACGTGGAGTAAAAATATGTGCACAAATAATATACTTACTTTCTCTCAAACTTTTGATGCTGGCTTTTTGCAAAAAGATTTGTCCTACCCAACATCTTCTCCTTGAGGGTTTGTTGTTGTTTTTAAGTCTAGACATTTTAGTCCTGGAAAGAGGACCAGATTTGAAGGCAAAGACATGGTTTCAAATCTTTACCATTACTAGCCATGCCCAATAAATCCTTCAATCTCCCTGTACCTCGATTTTCTCATCGATACAGTGGGGATAATACTTGCTCTGCTTACCTCAGGCTTATTGTAAATATCAAATGAAAAAAAATGCATTTCTCTCACTCTGTGTTGGGGTCTGGATTCTTCTGACAACCCCCACCCCGGCCACTATCCTTCTTGCAAGGTGAGACATTTGATCTTTGTCTTCCTGTCCAATCCTAAAGATCCAGAAGCCATGGATCCACTACAGAGAGTGAACCTGACTTTGTCTTGCAAGTCTTCCCAACTGAAGAAAATTCACAGGAAGACAAGGCAGCCTCTTTTCCATCCTACTCATAGTTGCTCATACATAATTGCCTCCGTAACTTGATCATCAGCCCTGGTAACAAATCTCCCTCCCCTACACCTGTGAAGCTGATGGAACAGGACAGAGAAAACAGAATCCAACAGAAGAGAAAGGGTAGGTTTCTCTAAAACAAGGCCTAGGATAAGGACATTATTGTCTGGAAGGAAAGACATGATTAAAAGGTCCTGAAAACTGAGATAGCTCCATCTCAAACAACCTTAGGAGCCCGAAAAAGAACAAAGAATGGCTTCCTTGCATAATAATAACAACAGTGGAAAGCAACGTGAATCCATTCACGGAGTATGCCAATGGGAATGTTGATATGCCATAGTAGAACCCTTCTGGGACCCTACAGGGGAGTAGGATCAGTTGTAGCAACAGGATCCAGAGCTGTCCCGAGGAATCATGTCCCCAGTGATCATACTTCAGTGACATGACTCCTGTTAGTCATTTTAGGATCAGTATGAGGTCCAACTATGGGTTGTAAGACTGGATTCTGCTGATTTTTGTGAGCTGTCATTTGTAGTTTTTGTGCTTAGATCTCTATTTTCCCTACCTTCGTATACATAGTTTATAAACCATCTGTGTGGTTTTCATGACTTGCTGATTTTATTTAGCTTTCTCTTTAATTGTATTGATTGGTACTAAAAGATGCACGAGGCTTTCAAGCCCTGATGTCAGTGAGAATGAGTTCCAGTATCAATAGTCTGAGGGCAAAGACACTTGTGGTTGAAAAAATTAAAATAGAGTTTGGTGGTTTTCTTCTGAGTCTGCTTGGGAGATGAATGTATAATGATTAGGATACATTTCTTTTTTATGGAAAAAAAAATGACTTTAGAGCAATAGATTTATTTAAATATTCTCTACAAACTCAAACATGTTTCTTTCTTTTTTTTAAAGATTTTATTTATTTATTCATGAGAGACACACAGAGAGAGAGAGGCAGAGACACAGGCAGAGAGAGAAGCAGGCTCCATGCTAGGGAGCCTGACATAGGACTCGATCCTGGGACTCCAGGATCATGCCCTGGGCTGAAGGCAGTGCTAAACCGCTGAGCCACGGGGGCTGCCCTCAGACATGTTTCTAAAGAAAAAAGAAAACACCAGCAACAAAACGCAAAAGATTGAAGGAGACAACTAAAATAAACAAGCACACATATATATGCCATCAGGTGTTTTTCTTGCTGCCTCCGAGCTCTTCCTGTTCAGTATGACCCTTGAATATTTGAGAGGCATGATTATGAAGTTCAGGTTCCAGCATATATCCAGCATATATCCAGCAATATCTTTCCCCGATATTGATCCACTTATACCCATGTATTATTTCTTTTTTTTGCTTTCGGTGAGGGAGATAAATACTCTGTGTAGCAGAACAGTGGGTTACTGTGTACAGCGGGTACTGTGGATTTTAGCCAGGTCTATGAAGGACCAGGGTCACTGGCTCTCTTTGGGTTTCCTAGACTAGAGAAGAAGACAGGAACCAGGATGGGAAAATGGACATGCTGCATTTTAAACTGGAGCTTCCTCTGCAGTCCACGGAGCATGTTCTTGGTGTACAGCTCATCCTGACTTTCTCCTATCAATTGCACGTGAGTCTATTCCTTAGGGAAGCCCGTCCCTGCCTTTTTGTCTTTTTTTAAAGGTTTTATTTATTTATTTGAAAGAGAGAGAGAGAGAGGGAGCAGAGGAGGGGCAGAGGGAGAGGGAGAAGCAGACTCCTCATAGAACAGGGAGCCCGAAACAGGGCTCAATCCTAGGACCCTGGAATCGTGACCTAAGCTGAAGACAGATGCTTAACTCATGGAGCCACCCAGGTGCCCCATGCCTGTTAATAGAACTGAGCCCTCTTTCTGATTTCTAGGAAAACCCATGCTGCAGAAGACTCTTCTGAGATATAGTTTGGAATTTAATTGAGGCAAATCATGGGTTTCTCATTGGAGTCGTATCAATGTGTGTGAGCCTTCGACAGCTCAGAGGGTTCTGGGCAGAGGGCTTCCTGTATGGCTAGGCAGGTGTTTGAGGGGCTGGCAGGCTGCCGCCACAGACAGGGATGCCAAGAGCCCACAGGCTTCAGATCTACCTGAACTTGTCTCTCCTAATGATTTCAGAGGATGTCCACGTTCGTGATGCAGAGCATGGCGTTTCTCCAATCGTCCTTCGCTGTGCCAGGGTCCCAGTTATATGTGAATGGAGAGCTGCGGCTGCAGCAGAAGCAGCCTCTGAGCAGTGGAGGCCTCGATGTCCGATACAACGTAAGGAGGCTTCATATTGTCCATCTCTTTTTGTTTCTCTATGTTACTGTTTTATCAAGTTCTTTGAAGAGGGAGACATGAATGTTAGAAATAGCATTTCTCTGTGGGTGGTACAGAAAAGGATTTCTGAGGAATTCTTGCCATGAATTCTTTCAAAATCTAGAGATAGATACACCTATATTTACATCTAAAAAGAGGGACGCCTGGGTGGCTCAGTGGTTGAGTGGCTGCCTTTGGCTCAGGTCCTGATCCCAGGGTCCTTGGATCTAGTCCCACATCAGGCTCCCTGCGAGGAACCTGCTTCTTCCTCTGCCTGTGTCTTTACTGTCTCTGTGTCTCTCATGAATAAATAAATAAAATTAAAATGTATTTAAAAGAGAGAGAGAGAACAAAAATCTGTCGGTAAGAACTAAAATATTTATTGTTTGTGGGTGTGTATGTGCACCCACGTGCCATATTCCAAGTGGTCCTTTTAATTGGGGAAGTCCTACTAACCACTGTTAGGGAGCATAATAATGTATGCCAGCCCTGAGTAAAGAGGTCACAAATTATCATCTCATTCAGCCATCACAGCTGCCCCACGAGATGCCTGCTCCTGTCGTTTCCCAGCTGTCCAGCCGCTTGTCCTGTCATGGTCCCCCTTGCTCCTTTCTAGCCAAACCGGCCCTTTTGCTGTTGCTCAAACCCACAGAGCAGCTCCTGCCCTTCCCCCCCCAAGCTTTCCCCATTGACCTTTCCCTCTGCCACGTAACTGCATAGCTTGCTCTAGGTAACTGCATAGCTTGCTCTAGGTAACTGCATAGCTTGCTCTAAGGCTCCATTCAGGTCCCTGTTCAAATGTCCCTGAGCACCACCCTTCCCTGACACTTCTATCTATTCCAGATACATGGATTTATAGTCCCTCTACCTGTAGTCAATATAAATTTAAATAAAAAGGAGGGGAGGAAAAAAAAAAAAAAAAGGAGGGGAGGCTATAACTATAAACTTGTTATTTGAAGGTTTATATATTAGATTATATCAATTGGAACGTGATATTAGAAGGCAGGAGATTGTTTCCTTCTTCCAAAGATCGTTTGCTAGTTCCATCTCTGCATTTAAAAAACGTAAATTACAGAGCATACAATATGCTTATTATTTGCACTTGATCACGTTTATATCTACATTTAAAAGTGGTAAATTAAGAGCATCCAAGGAGAAGCAAAAAAAGAAAAAAAAGACAAAGGAGTTGAAAATATGGTCTCTTAAAAAAAAAACAAAGGAATTATTGTTCCTCTTGGAATAGACAAGGGTATTTTATAATAAACTGTAAGAGTTGTTAAAGGTGGATATTGACCCCTTTTCCTATCTCTGTAAAATGGAAGACTGAGGACTGCCTGGGTGGCGCAGTCGGTTGAGCATCCAACTCTTGGTTTTGGCTCAGGTCATGATCTCAGGGTCATGATACCAAGTCCTGTGTTGGACTCCGTGCTCAGCTCAGTGTCTGCTTGAGTTTCTCTCTCCTCACCCTTTGCCTCTCTCACTTGTGCTCTCTCTCTCTCTCACTCGTGCTCTCTCTCTCTCTCACTCCAAAGTAAATAAATCTTAAAAAAACAAAAAAACAAAAAACACCAGAAGACTGAATGTAGATGATTTAAATTGTTGCATGGTGGGCAGGGGGTAAAGGGTTGGTGGTCACCATCTCTCCATTTGTAAAAAAAAGGATTACCTATGTAGGAGTAGGTCACCAGGTACAAGAGGGTAGTCCTTGAGATCAGCCTGGGTGGGTGGAAGGGTGGAAAGAGGAGTGGAGAAGTGGCTGGGGGCTTATCCCACATCCTCCTGCTGTTTCCCAGGTATCCGTAATCAACGGGACCAGTCCTTTTGCCTATGACTACGACCTCACCCACATTGTTGCTGCTTACCAGGAAAGGAATGGTGAGTCATAGGTACAGTTCATTCAGCCGCTTCTCAAGGACCTTCCAGATTAGTGAGAACATTGGAGCCCTTGTCATGATGAAAGTATCAATACTGGTGAATACTCAGTGATGGGAGGGGAACAAGCTACCCAGATTTATCCTTTGCCTCCTAATCTAAAGACCCACAACCCTACCTCCACCACACTACTCTTAGAGTCTAGCAGGTAAGTGCTGATTTATGTGCCGTATTTATTTATTAAGTGCCACATTTATCTCACCACTGGCTTGATGTATTTCCTTTTTTACATAATTGAGTTGCTCCCCACCATACCTACAAAAGAAGCCAAAGACAAATTGTTATCCCTAGTTTTCAGATAGAATGAAGGAATGTGAGTGACTTACCCCATGTAAGCAGTGGAGGTAGAGCAGAAGGCCTAGGCTGGAAGGCAGAGTGTGTCCATCCCTTACAGAGGAAAGGCTCTCAGGCCAGCCCAGGTGTTTGACTCAGCACGTTTGGCTGGTTGGTGGTCTGAGGTTTTTCTCTGAAGGCATCTGAAGCATTACTTGGCAACAAGATATCATGAATACTGTACACACATACTTATCAAGTTTGGAGACTGCAGTTCCAGTATTTCTTCCTGATTTTTTCGTAATGCATTGATGGCATTATTCCAAAACTAAAGGAATTTTAAAACAAAACCACTCATCTACAACTTTTCTTTGTTTATTTCTTCCAGTCTTTGTCCATAGCAGATTTTTTTTTTTTTTTTTTAGATTTTATTTATTCATAGAGACACAGAGAGAGAGAGAGGCAGAGACACAGGCAGAGGGAGAAGCAGGCTCCATGCAGAGAGCCTGACATGGGACTCGATCCAGGGTCTCCAGGATCGCACCCTGGGCCAAAGGCAGGCGCTAAACCGCTGCGCCACCAGGGCTGCCCCATAGCAGATATTTTTATACAGCTCTTGTCGTAGTTTAGAAACATTTTAGGATCCAATTTTTTTTGTACTTCGTAATATAAATATTTCCCCACGCTGCTACAAAGTTTTAATTGGTATTATTTTTAGTGGTAGTATAGGATTCCTTTACTTAGCCATTCAGCAATTGTAGAAGAATATATAGACGGTTCCAAGTTTGTTTGTTTGTTTTAAGATTTATCTATTTGAGGGAGAGAGAGTGTGGGTGGAGGGGCAGAGGGAGAGGAACAGAAATCCTCAAGCAGACTCCCGGCTGAGCACAGAGTCCATGCAGGGTTTGATCCCACGACCCTAAGATCATGACCCGAGCCGAAACCAAGAGTTGATGCTTGATGCTTAATTGACTGAGCCACCAGGCACCCTCACCATTCTGTTTTTAACAAAAAAATTTTAAGTAGGTTCTACACCCAGCATGGAGCCCAGTACACAGGGCCTGAACTCATGACCCTGAGATCAAGACCTGAGCTGAGATTAAGGGTCAGACGCTCAACTGACTGAGCCACCCAGGGGCCTTTTAATATAAATATTTTGACAAGTATTTTAACAAATTTGTGAGCAACTTTGCATATTCAGTTCTCTTTCCTTTTGAATCATTTCTTTGGAATAAGTTCTAACGTTCGGAATTTGCCTGAGAGGTAAAAAAGTACTTTTATAGCCCTGATTATTTTATTGAGAGAGCATTCATGGATTAACTTCTGCTTATATTACAGTAACCACCATCCTGCTGGACCCCCACCCCATCTGGCTGGTGGGAAGGGCTGCTGAAGCTCCATTTGTCATTAATGCTGTCATCCGATACCCAGTAGAAGTAATTTCATATCCTTTCAGTTAAAGAGCCACAGTAGCTCAGTTTCCAAAAAGGAGGGTTCCTCCGTCATCCCCAAAAGCAACAGATGTGGGAAGCCTTTGATTGGAAACTGCTACGGTATTGTGGCCCCGCTCAAATGACTCCATCTGCTGTTCATACAGGGGGAATAATACTCATTTCCTCTTCATATTTCTCTCTGGGCAATTCTTCAGGTCAAAATCATCCATATTTATATCTTAATCCTCTTTTATCATCCCTTTTATATTAAGGGTATTTGAAACATTTTTGCCATTTCCCGTCTAAACTAAACCTTTGGTTTAACTTCCACTTAGAAAATATCATCTGGGACTCCTTAACTCTCTGTACATATCTACCAGGATTCTGGGAAATGATCAAGTTTGCCTGGATCCAGTATGTCAGTATCCTGCTTATCTTCCTCTGGGTGTTTGAAAGAATCAAAAGATTTGTGTTTCAGAATCAGGTGGTGACCACAATCCCTGTCGCAGTAATGCCCCAGGGAGAAACATATAAGGAGCACTTATCATAAGAAGACCACTTGTGAGAACTAAGCAGGACCCTGGCTACCTCCTTATTGTCTGAGAACTGCCATCTTAAGAAATTTTTGCAGAGAGCCCATGGACACGTGCCAGTGTGTATGCTTTTCCTATCAGAGACAAAGCACAATCCTTTCTCATTTTTCTCTATACAAATTCCGTATTTTGTAAGCACCTCACCCGGGACTAGTTTGTAGAAACATCTGAGGGTTCCTGAAAGCTATAATTTGCTTCTTTTTTTTTTTTCCTTGCCTTAGGCTTCAATTTCAGGAGACAACTACAGTCATTTTAGAACTCTTGGAAAGAATCCCATCTCTAGTCGAGCAAAGACTTTTCCTCTCTTGAACTGAGAAACATGCTATGCATTTCTTCCCACTATTGTAAACCACTTTTTACTCTTTTCAGGTCTCTCTTGTGAGAGATGTGCAAATCAGTAAGTAGCACTTTCCACTACTGAGCATCAAAATTTCCCACTCAAAACTTTGGTTTCCAGCACCGAGAGGCCATGAAGGAGAGAATGGAAGCGCCCGAGAGCACATACACGAACACGTGTATGGGTGGGTGACTCCAGGACACTAGGACCATCCACCTGCCCTCCGGCTAACAGACAGTCGTCTTATCATTATTAGCTCAGCTGAGCGGCCCTTTATCCCTGCCCTGCCATGGCTGGCTTGTTGCCCTGCCTTTCGCCCTTTCTGTGCCCCTGGAACAGCAGGCTTCAGCCAGAGTGCTGTTTCGTTCACAATCCTCTCGGCAACAGTGGGGGAAGTAAGGATTGCAACCGCAGTTTCTTTCTCTGGCCCTCATCCAACAGCCTGGACAGTTGCCACTCCTCCTCCTTGACAGCCCTCCCCTTTCTCGAAAAGGACGTGGGTGACAGAGGAGCTGTTGTTGGTATTGGCTCCCACTGCCAACAACCACAGAGTTTATTTGGAGGGCTAGCGAGCGGGAAACCCAGCACTTGTATTTCCCTTGATGAAGGAACAGGGTGCCCATCAGAATGAGCGGCTTTGGGGCGGACACACAAGGTGCAGCAAGGGGATAAAGAGGATGCTCACCCAGGCAACTTAATCTGGCCTGGCCATTAGCAGAATGTCAAGTAGTCCAGCAGGTTCACCCTCTTGCCTAAGTGAGCGTCTGTAGGATGGGACGACTGAATGCGGCTCTGTCGCGCGTGAAGACTAGTTCTCCATTCTTGCCTTGAGGAAACAAACCGTCCTCAAAGGATAAATGGATCTACTTTATGATCCTGAGATATCATTGACACTGAGACATGCCTGCTCTGATCCATGCTAACATACTCCTCGGTGAATGCTGCAGTTTACCTTGGAGATTCAGTTGTTTCCAAAGCACCTTTTCTTCCAGGCTGACCAAAATAAAAGTTTTGGAAACAGCTGTTTTGAAGTATTCAAGCACAAAAAATAGCTTAACACTGGCCCCTCTGCCTTTTCTTGTAATATCTAGGGCTGTTTATATACCTAAGCATTCTTTTTTCTTGAGGTAGAAATGAAAAAAAGGGTTTCTGGATTGAATCACAAAAAGGTAATGAGATATGGAAAAGAGCTAAAGACATGATAAACACTGCTTTGCATTTTGTTAAATTATTTTAATGCAAAATTTGTATAAATAACCATGATATTTTTTCTACCTTTCTAATTAAAATACTCAAAACGGAAGGTTTCTTGTGGCTTTTTCAAGAGTTTGGAAAGGGGGTGGGGAGGGCAGAGGTTGCGCACACTTCTCCGCGTTACTCACCGGCAGCTATATGTTGCCAGGTCTCTGCCCAAAGACCTTGGAACTTTTGTTAGCTCTTTGGCAAGTCCCCTGGTCTGGCCCCAAGTACTTGTGAGTTTTTGGTGGAATCCACATAGCATGTGGAAAACACAGGCTGGAAAATTACAGCTGTGTCTGGTGAATATCAAATTATTTACAGATCAGATGTTGGTGGCTTCTGAACCGGAATGAAACAATGTACCTGCGAGAGGGAGAAAGGTGAGTAATACACAGGATTTTACCAAAGGAGCTGTAACTCAGAGCTAAGTCAAGGTTTGAAACAATTAATATTTGTTGATTGGGATGGGGGGAGATCTCTAATTTTGCACAATGATTATCCAGTTTCTGTGACTCAAGTGAGGCTCCTGAGCCCCTGCTTAGGTCCCATCATCTAAAAATTTGGTCTTTTTTTCTTTCTCCTCCTATTCATGCTTCTTGTTTTTTTTTTTTTAATTTATCATTTATTCTTTTAAGAGAGTATGAGGGGAGGGAAAGGAAGGAGAGGGCCAGAGGAAAAGGAGAAGCAGATGCCCCCTAGAGCAGGGAGCCCTGCAGGGATCACCACTTGAGTGGAAGCAGAATCACCCAGGTGTCCCATCATGTTCATGCTTTTTTAAAGATGTCTTGTTTCTTTCTGACCAGATAAATTCTAAATGCCTATTGGCAGAAAATGTAGTTACAGAAACCTGAAGAAAATAAGTTGTCCTTAGACGTCCCATTGGTATTCTGATACATGTCTTTCTATTGTACTGTTTCTAATTTTTTCACTGTAATAACAACACTTCTATGAACTTTGTGTATAAATCCTTGTTGCCGTTTCTTTCCTTAAAATAGATTCTGGAGGGGTGCCTGTGTGGCTCAGTAGTTTAAATATCCAGGTCTTAATCTCAGGGTCCTAAGTTCACGCCCCATGATGGGCTCCTGCTGGGTGTGGAGCCTACTATTAAAAAAAAAAAAAAAAAAAAAAAAAGATAAATCCTAGAAAGGAATTGCTAATTCAAAAAGCTTATGGCTGTTCTTAAGGATTTAAGTTCATGTTGCCAAACCGCATCCTGGAAAGAATGCACTAATTTATAGTCCCAGCAGCAGAGGCTTCTTTTAGATCCCACCACGAACTGCAAGAGGTCAGAATTCTCTTTTCCAGATGCCTGGACTCTGGTTATCTGGGTGGGGGAGGGCCTGCTTTACTTACTGAAACTCACCCTGTATTTATCCGGACCTGCTCTCAAGGCCGGACCTCTGGATCAGGCTAGAACGGAGCGGGGAGCCAGCCCCGGGTGTCAGGTCCCAGTCGGCTGCTGCTCGGGGAGGCCGCGCGTGTCCGCCTGGCATCCAGAGGCCTCGGACCCGGCGCAGGTTAGCCGAGGCCGGGGGCTGGGGCGCGGCCTGGCTCCCGAGTCGCCTCGCCGCGAGGATGCACCGAGGGCGCGGAGGACGCCGGCTCAAGGAGGGGTCTCCTTGCCCGGGACGCGCGCGGGAGGCCGCTTTCGTGGCGGGTCGGGAGGCTGAGAGGGAGCGCGAGCCCTTCGACGTCCTCCCGGCCCGGGCCCACCTGCGCCCGCCCTCCCCGGGTCCCCCGGCGCCCGCCCCGGCGCCCGCCCCTCCCCCGAGCTGGGGACGGTGGCGGGAGCCGGGGGCCAACCAGCTCCCTCCTTCCTTCCGTCCCTCCCGCCTCGGCTCCCGCCCGCCGGCTCCGGGACCGCAGCCACGTCTGAAAGCGCCTCATTGTGCGCGCTCTCCTCGGCGGCGGCGCGGGGCGGCGGCACCCGGCACGCGGGGGGCGCGGGGGGCGCGGGGGGCGCGCGGGGACTCGGGGGGCGCGGGGGGACTCGGGGGGCGCGCGGGGACTCGGGGGGCGCGGGGGCGCGCGGGGCCGCGGGGGCGCGCGGGGGCGGAGGTCCAGGGCCCGGGCAGGGGCGCGCGAGTCTGCGTCTGGCCGCTGCCCGGCGACTGCACCCCCACCCACCCCACACCCATCCCGTCCCCACGACGCCTCGCGTTTGCCAAGACCCTCCTGCCCCGGTGCCCGCTCCCCGCCGCCCGAGAGCGCCCGGTGCCTCCGACGTCGGTATCCGCCGCCCGGCGCCCGTCCTCCCCGAGCCTTCTCGCGGGTGTCCCCGGGAGCCCCTCGCCGGCCCTGGGAGCCTGCGGAGCGCGTCGGCCCCTGCGGACCCTCCGGCGAAGCCTGGCACCGGGAAGCGGCGAAGTCGGGGGCTCCTGCGGGACCCGGGAGAGAGGTGCCGCCTCCGCGCCGCGCCAGCTCGGGCCGGGGCGCCCGCTGCGGGGTACGTTGCTCGCTGCTCTCGGCCCGGGGCACCGACCTAGCCGGCAGTCGGGTCTGGGAGACGATCAGAACGAGGCAAGGACCCTGCGACTCCGGGCGCCGGCTGCAAAGTGCGTTCCTGCGGCTTCCGCTCACCTGAGATCGCTGCTGGGGATCCCCAGACTCCCGAAACGTGAGATTCCAAGGGCAGGGAATTGATCTAGGAAGCTTTCCCCACGGAACTCTCCGGGGAGAGCAGCTTGGTGAGTGAACTTAGAGCCCCAGGCAGCTGAACCCGAGTCTGGTGGCCCCTGTTTCGGCTGCTGGATCTTGGGCAACAGTGAAGACGTCTCCTGGCCTCCGCACACAGTAACTTTCCTTTCTCTCTGGGTCTTGTGCGGGAGCTTTGCGGGTGGGATGCCCGAGGCCTACGGGCGGAAGGGCTTGGCCGCCGGGAGCTGAGGGGGAGTGTGCCGAGCACCCGAGCTCGGGAGAAGAGTGCGCGGCTGCTAGAGCGTGGGCCGAGCTGAGGGTTCGGCGGTTCCCTTTACCCCTCTCCCACCCGCGGGGCAGGCGCTTTACAGCGGCCTTTACAAAGGAGCCAGCCCAAGCACCAAGACCTGAGGGGTGCCTTGCTCAAAGTCACACCTCAGTGGGGCAGAGGCAGAAATTGCACCCCGTCTGGCTTCAGAAGCCAGTCTTCCAGCCATTATTTGCTGCTACTTTGCATGTACATGTTCTGTCCCTGCCCGGGCTTGCCACATTCTGTTGCTAGGATGCTGGGTCACTTCAGCCAGGCCACACTGTTGTTCTTGAGCTTTCCTTATGAAGAAGCTTTCGATGGGATCCCTAGAATATAGCTGTAACCCCGGATTTGAAAGATTGAACAAACACAAGCATATTATGTGGCAAGATATTGTTCTAAAAGCTTGAGCAATATTATTAACTCGTTGAATCTTCAGAGCAGGTCCTGACTTGAGTTATATTACTTCCTCTATTTTATTTTATTTTTTTAAAGTAAGCTCTAAGCCCAATGTGAGGCTTGAACTCATGACTCCAAGATCAAGAGTCACAAAGCTCTATGGACAGCCAGCCAGGCAAATTTTCCCCCTTTTATAAAACAACAGGTGCCAAGAGATTAATAAGTACCTTGCCCAAGATCACACAGTCAATGATCAAATGGAGTTCATGAGGGATCCCTGGGTGGCGTAGCGGTTTGGCGCCTGCCTTCTGCCCAGGGCGCGATCCTGGAGACCCGGGATCGAATCCCACATCCGGCTCCCGGTGCATGGAGCCTGGTTCTCCCTCTGCCTGTGTCTCTGCCTCTCTCTCTCTCTGTGACTATCATAAATAAATAAAAGAAAAAAAATATTAAAAAAATCAAATGGAGTTCATGAGCCACTGGGCTATTCCTACTCCCTGTCACCGGACAGCATCCTGCTTCTAATCTAGTAAGGGGAGATAAGAACAGAAATACATGAATAAGAGTATTCCACATGGCGATAGTAGCATTGACAGGTGTTTCTCAGTATCACCTAGTACTCGTGCCATGTTGAAATTTCCAACTGCCTCAAAGATATCTTCTTGCACTTGGTTTGTTTGAATCAGAATCCAAACAACGTCCACACACTGCATCTGGCTGTTATGTGTTTTGAGTCATCTTCTAAGACAGCCCCTTCCTTTTTTTTTTTTTTTTAATGTAATTGAATTCTAAGAATTATTTAATTCTCAAAAAATAATAAATTAATCAAAAGGTTAAAAAATATACCAGAGAAATTCCAGATTATCCCATTAGATGACTCAGTCAACACCTGGAGAAACACAGGAGGATGTGCTAAATGTGCACTCCGTACCCCCATCCCCTGCATATGTTACTTCAGAAAGGGGGCGGGAGCCCCTGCGCTTCAAGTCTCCCTAGCTGTAAGGCTCTATGATTAGGTCCTGTGCAAAGGGCGTTTTGAGGATCCCCAAAATTCAGAGCCAGGGAAAGGTGTTCTGTGTTATCAGCTCACTTGCTCTCAAATGCCCCCAGGGTGGCTCGGAGCCAGGGAGACTTAAGAGTCCTTTCCTGGACAATTTGATTTCATTTCCCAATAGATTCCTGCAAGCAAATCTGTTTCCTCCAGCAGCATCTGGCCTGTGTGACTCCAGCTTCCCTGCCTCGGGCTAATGCCACGGAGCCACTCATTAGCACTGGCAGAGAGATAGCAGATGTGGCCCGGGCTGGGCTTAGGCCGGATTCCCAGGTGACGGTGGGCTTGGGGATCTTGATACCCTTCAGTGCATAGGAAATAATTCTCCAGCCCAT
The DNA here is from genome assembly GCF_053574225.1 of Canis aureus. NCBI lineage: Eukaryota > Metazoa > Chordata > Mammalia > Carnivora > Canidae > Canis > Canis aureus. The sequence continues at coordinate 13,716,805 of NC_135613.1, read as the reverse complement.
GCTTCTGTCCTCCTCTGGCCCACTGGTACCCAGGTGAGCTGGGAGATGGATTTGCAGGCACTTCTCCTTCTGCAATGAAAGCTGGAGCAGGCAAATTCTATCCATGCCTCCTGTAACCAATGTTATGATTCTATAATTGCCAAGGTAATACAAGTCTATCGTAGACTGGAACCTGGAAAAGCAAAGCACTAAGAAGAAAAAAATTACCTGTAACCTGGCCGTAGAAAGATAACTACTAATATTTAGTACGCATCCTTCCAGATTTCTTCTATACATTTTTGTGGATTTTTTTTTAAAGATTTTATTTATTTATTCATGAGAAACACACAGAGAGAGGCAGAGACATAGGCAGAGGGAGAAGCAGGCTCCTTGTGGGGAGCCTGATGTGGGACTTGATCCCAGGACCCTGGGATCATGACCTGAGCCAAAGGCAGACCCTCAACCACTGAGCCACCCAGGTGTCCCTGTAGGTTTTTGTTTTTTTTTTTTACTATTGTATTTATTTAATTGAGAGAGAAAGAGGGAGAGAGAGAGAGAGAGAGAGAACATGAATGGGGCAAGGAACAGAAGGAATGAGAAGCAGACTCCTCACTTAGCAGGGAGTCCCCCATGTGGGGCTCCAACCCAGGACCCCAGGATCATGACCTGAGCCAAAGGCAGATGCTCAACCAACTGAACCACCCAGGTGTCCCTTGGATATATATTTTAGATGCATTGCTGCATCACATAGTAACCCTATGTTTAAACTTTTGAGGAACTACCTGTTTTCTGCAGGAACTGCACCATTTCCACCCCCCCCCCCAGCAGTGCATGAAGATTCCCCACCTTCTCACTAATTCTGGTTATTATCTATCTTTTTTATTTTAACCATCCTAGTTGATGGCGAGTGGTCTGTCATTACAGTTTTGTTGTTTTTTCTTTTTAAAGATTCGATTTATTTGAGAGAGAGAGAGTACAAGCAGAGGGAGGAGTAGGGAGAGCAAGAGGGAGAAGCAGGCTCTCAGCTGAGCAGGGAGCTTGATGTGGGGCTTCATATCAGGATCTTGGGATCATGACCTGAGCCAAAGGCAAACGCTTAACCAACTGAGCTACTACCCAGACACCTCCCATTATAATTTTTTTTCCATTATAATTTTTTAAAAAGATTTTATTTATTCATTCATGAGAGACACACAGAGAGAGAGAGGCAGAGACATAGGCAGAGGGAGAAGCAGACTCTCTGTGGGGAACCTGATGAGGGACTTAATCCCAAGACCTTGGGATCATGACCTGAGCTAAAGGCAGACCCTCAACCACTGAGCCAAAGGCAGACCCTCAACCACTGAGCCACAGGCATCCGCCCATTATAGTTTTGTTTGGCATTTCCCTAATGACTAAAAATGTCAAGCATCGTTTCATGAGCTTGTAGACAATTTGTATATCTTTGGAGAAATGTCTACTCAGATCTCTTGCCCATTTTTCAATTGGGTTGTGTTTGTTTCTATATTGAATTGTAAGAGCTCTTTATATATTCTGGATCCCTTGCTACACATATGATTTGCAAGTACTCTCTCCCACCTGGGGGTGTCCTTTCACCTTTTTAATGATGTCCTTTGATATTTGTATATATTTTTATATTTGTGCATTTTTAACACACTGTATGTTCTAGTACTTGTGCGTTATCCACTCAACACTATGTAGTTAAGAGCTCTAAAGTTAGATGGCTAGGACTTAAATTCTGACTCAGCTGCTGTGTGGTCTTTTAGGCAAAAAAAATTTTTTTTTGGAGATTTATTTATCTATTTATTCATGAGAGAGACAGAGAGAGAGGCAGAGACACAGGCAGAGGGAGAAGCAGGCTCCCTGCAAGGAGCCCATAGGCCTGGATCCCAGGACTCTGTAATCAAGCCCTGAGCTGAAGGCAGACGCTCAACCACTGAGCCACCCAGGTGTCTGCTTTAGGCAAGTTTCTTAATCTTTCCAAACCTTAGTTGCCTCTTCTGTAAAATAGGGAAGAGTATCAGGTCCATGTCAAAGGGTTGTTCTAAAGATTAAATCAGAAGATGGGCAGAAAAGTCATAGCATATAGGAAGCCCTCAACAGATGGTATTTACTGGTGTTCCATGTTTCCAGTCCACCATAGACATGCATCCTTCTCTCCTCCCTTGCTTTTCTATCTCTCTCTCTCTCTCTCATTTTTATTTTTTCTCTTTCCCTCCTTTTCAACCTTTTCCCTAACAGATGCCCTAGACTCCATTAGAACTGGTTTGCCCCCAGGGGTGGCCCTTGATGCCAAGAGTCCACTGATCCTTCATCTGGAATCTGTTTTTTCTAGTCCTTGGGATTCCTGAACAGGGATGGCCTCCAGCTGATGCCAAACAGAGAAATCTGAGCCATGAATTTGTACCTAGTGTTATATTTCACTCCCTTAGATACCCTGCCAGGGCCGGGAGAGGCTGCGCACAGGAGATGCTGCTGAGTGAGGGGTATGCAGAGCTGGGGTACAGGTGAGGATTTCCCAGAGAGCTGGGTTCCTGGGCTTGCATCAGTCTGATGCAGTCCTGAGTGCATCAGTCTGTGGAGCATCAGACTCTTGATCACAGCTCAGGTCTTGATCTCGGGGTTGTGGGTTTGAGCCCTGCATTGTGCTCCACATGGAGCCTACTTAAAAAGTTAAAATGCTTAGCAGGAAGAAACATGGGGCACATGGGGAATTCCCCCCCTTTGGATTTGGATCACAGAGTATCTGACTTCCATTAAGCAAATATTTATTCTTCATAAATCTTATTTACTTGAGAGAGAGAGAGAGTGAAAGCGAGAGAGCAAGAGCATGATCAGGGGGAAAGGGAGAAGCATGTTCTCTGCTGAGCAGGGGCCCAATGTGGGGCTCAACTCAGGCCTCTGGGATCATGACCTGAGCCAAAGGCAGACACTTAACTGACTGGACCACCCACGTGCCCCAGGCAAATATTTATTAATATCATCGACTCATTCAGTCTTCAGGGACATTCTTAGACATGATACTGTCTTATTCAGCCAGGATTCTTGACTTTTTATTGAAATATAACATAACATGCAGAAAAGAACACAAGTCATAAAAATATAGCTTGATAACACACTCAGGTAGTTAGCACCTCATCAAGAAACACAGTGTGACCTGCCCTCAGAAGTTCTATCCATGCTCACTACAGTCCTGCCCTCTCCCCACCCCACCCCACCAAGGGGACCCACTTTCTAAATAAAACACTTGGTTGTAAATGGCAGATATTGAACTCATGCTGGCTTTACTAAAAATGGAGTCTTTTCCCCAGCATGAGAAGTCCAACCGAATCCAGATGCTGCCAGCTGCCCATGTGCTCTCAGATTTTCTTTCTTTAGCTCAGTTCTCTTCTCTGCTGGCTTTGTAACTAGGGAGTTTCCCTCTTCCCTGCAAATCTACAAAAATACTGAGATTGGACTTGGGGCAGATGTCCATTTTTTTGTTTTTTAAGATTTCATTTATTTATTCATGAGGGACACAGAGAGAGAGACCAAGACGTAGGCAGAGAGAGAAGCAGGTTCCATGCAGGGAGCCTGATGCAGGACTCGATCCCAGGACCCCAGGATCATGACCTGTGCTGAAAGCAGATGCTGAACCACTGAGCCACCCATGTGCCCCAGATGTCCATTCCTAAGCCTATCACTTGATCGGGGGATAGTTTATGGAATATATAGATGAACCAGGCTTGAGACACATGATTCCTTAAGAACCAGGAAGTGGGCAGTCAGCCCCATGCAAACCACATGCACTTTGTGTGAGTGAGGGTGGTTCCTCAAAGAAAAATCTTGAGGCTGTTAGCAGAATAAGGAGGAACAGGTACCGAGTGGACCCAAGCAAAGCTTGTCTAGTGCACCTGTGTAGCGTGAGCCCCACACTGGGTGCCTGGGAACAGACACACTCACTTACAAAAAAAACTCCACAATCTTGACTCTCAAGTTGCTCACAGGCAAGAAGGGCAGAGTGATGCATGGCTTAAGAAAGGCACAGGTGGGCAGCCTGGGTAGCTCAGTGGTTTAGCGCCGCCTTCGGCCCGGGGTGTGATCCCAGAGACCCGGGATCGAGTCCCACGTTGGGCTCCCTGCGTGGAGCCTGCTTCTCCCTCTGTCTGTGTCTCTGTCTCTCTCTCTCATGAATAAATAAATAAAATATTGAAAGAAAGAAAGAGAGAGAGAGAGAAAGGCACAGGTGAGGTGTCTTGGGAGGAAGCTGAGATGACTCCTGGTGGGAGTCAGGGCTGGGCACTTAGAGCAGAGGAGAACATGGGTGTAATGATTCCAGGTGATCTGACACACAGGATGCTGAGTGGGGATTTTTGGGAAGTGAGGTGGGAAAACTGAAGGTTGCTGAGTAGGAGAACGACAGCATCAAATACAGCATAGGCGGCTCTGGTGGGTCTGTGCAATGTGAAATGCCGAGAGACACAGTGGGGGATTTTTCCAGAATCCAAGAGAGAAGTATGCAAGCCAGGACTAGCACAACCCTCCCCTGGCACTGGATAGTTGGGCCACTCACTCGGACTACCATCTGGTCCTTTGGCCACTTCATCGGTGTGTCCCTGATGCCTAGCTACATTGTCTGCTGTGATAAGGACGTTACACATTTGACCTCCTGGATTGATCATGCTCTTGCTCTCTCTCACACTCTTGCTCTCTCAAATAAACAAATTCTTTTTTTTTTTTTAAGAGTTTATTTATTCATGAGAGACACAGAGAGGGAGAGAGAGAGAGAGGGGCGGAGACACAGGCAGAGGGAGAAGCAGGCTCCATGCAGGGAGCCCGATGTGGGACTCGATCCTAGGACTCCAGGATCATGCCCTGAGCCACAGGCAGACGCTCAACCACTGAGCCACCCAGGGATCCCTCAAATAAACAAAATCTTAAAGATAAATAAAGCAGCTAGAGGTAATTTCTACTTCCCAGGAATGTTGAGAGGATGCAGTTCAATCATGAAGAGAAAGGACTTATCCCAGTGCCTTCCTGACCTGTTCTTCCTAACTTTGAACCCTGAGGCAATTGAATTTGCTATCCCTAAGGCTTCTTATCAGAAAACTCTCCTGTAGGATCCGTAGGACCCTGCTGTCTCTGGATACTCTGCATGGGGTAGGATGTGTTAATTCCCTTCCTAGTTGTTGAGTTCCAATTAATAGGATCAGATATCAGTTCTGTATTGTGTGAGTCACCTAAGAAAACCTCTGGTTTCTCTGGAGGGTAGGTAACAAGCACATTGGCCTGCATTCAAGATCCTCCCTAGCCAGGAAAGGGCTGGGCTGGCCAGGGCGGCTGTGTTTGGGCCAAACTCAGGATCCAGTGCTCTGCAGGGATTTCGTAGGAATGGGCCAAATGACTGTAATGGGAAAGCACTAGGAACTTTGAGATGGAAGTCCTGGGTTGGGGGTCCCACTTGCCCTGCTGTCTTTCCAAACCTTGGGTCCTTCACAGAAATAATGGAAATCATAATGTCCACCAAAGGAGCAATTGAGTTAAATCACAGCATCTACACTTGTGTGAGGTTCAGGACGCAGTGCTGGAGTCAGTAGCAGACCACAAAGCTGCCGGCCGTCCTCCACCTACTCCGGAAGCCTCCAGATAAGTGAAATCTGCTCACGATTTAGATCTGGCTTCTGGTGGTGATGTGGACAAAGGAGGGGCCTTAGTGGGGAGTAAATGCTGTGAAAGCACAGAAGGCCCCTTCCTTCCAAAGCTGCTCTTCCCTGAGATCGTGGCAAGAGCAACAGGTGCAAAGAAAAAACCCTGGGACCTTGGGGTGTGCGAACCTGGCTCAGTGTTCCTTTCACTCTGTGGGTCAAGTGCAACATTCTTAAGATCCATTGAAGGCCACAGGGATGGTTGGGACCAGAGGTGGTCACAGGAGATTCTGGGATTCCAGATGTAGGTGACCTCAGCGTGTCTCATCTGGGTAGAGACCTCCCAAGGTTCCTTCTCTCCCAACACAGCATCATCAACAGTAGCACGAGGTGGAGGTACGGCATCCGCAAGCCCTTCCTCATCTGTGTTGGTAGCAGCTTCCCCATGACAAGCCCGAGAGGCTAAATGTTATCATCCTCATTTTACAGAGGACAAGACTGAGCCTTGGAGAAGTCAAGTCATTTGCTCCAGGTTTCATAGCTCCTAAGTGGCTATGAGAGGGCCCACTGCCAGTCCTCTCTCCTCCACCCATCAGGAGACACCATCAATTCACACTCACTTGGAAAAATGTACCCAGCCCCTGGTCTGTGCCCAGCTCCAGCCAGGGGCTGGGTCGCTCTGTTCCCACCTGCAGAGAACTTTCTGTCCGCCTGGGAATGCAAAGCCCTCCCACGGTGCAGGGCTCCTTCCTCCTGTGAGACTGACCCAGCCTCCCTCCTGCTTTCTCAGGCTCTGAAAAACCTGCGGGCACCTTCCATGGATCTGTGACAAGTGTGCAGCTCTCCGGGCAGCCCTGGACTAGAGTGAGTAACCCCAGCATGGAAAGGGCAGAAAGGCCAGGAGCCTGCCTGCCGTCACCTCTCCCTTTACCGCTCTCTTCTGTGCCTTCACACGGCTCCAGAGGGTACCCTCCCCCTGGAGTCCGTGCATCCTCTAGCCCTTTCCTCCCTGTAGATGGCAACAGTTGGTGTTCTTTGTCTAGGTCATCATTTACTTTTAATAATAAAAGCTATTATTTGCTTGGTGAAAAGAAGTCCGGCCAACCCAGAAGCACACTGTGTAGAAAGGGCAAGTTACAGGAGTTACTACATGCCCTGCCCCCCAGACTCCTGTCATGACTCCAGTCCAGTATCAGTCCTCTTTTTACTGATGAATAAACTGAGTTACAGATTTATTAAGCGTTTGGTCCAGGATCACAGACTAGGAAGTGGCTGAGCCCAGTGAAGGAGTCAAATCACCCATCAAGCTGTTTTGCTGGGCATCCCTGGGTGGCTCAACGGTTTAGCGCCTGCCTTAGGCCCAGGGCGTGGTCCTGGAGTCCTGGGATCGAGTCCTGCATTGGGCTCCCTGCATGGAGCCTGCTTCTCTCTTTGCCTGTGTCTCTGCCTCTCTCTGTCTCTCTGTGTCTCTCGTGGATAAATAAATTAAAAATCTTAAAAAAAAAAAAAAAAAGCTGTTTAGCTAAACAACCTAAAATGGTCTCCCTACAAAGGAAATTCTCAAGCAAAAGGAAGGAATCCGTTTTAAAAATCGTATTTCCCTCTCCAGAAAAAAGAAAGGAAGAAAGAGTAAGGCAGAGACAGAGAGAAGGAAAGATGGGAAAGACAGGAAGGAAGGCACTAGGGGTGAGCATGTATCTCCCATAGCATTCTGCAACTGGCCTCTTGCTCTGCATAGACAAGATCTTGGCTGACCTCTTAAAGTCCTGTTCCTGGGAGAGGGTCCACCTGAGACGGCTGCGGTCTGGGGAGCTCCCCGCCCAGGTCTGGTGGTCGGTCGGGGCGGGGGTGCTCCCTGCAAGAAGCAGGCTGGCGCTGGGGTGCGGCGGGCCGCGGGCCGCGGTCCCTAATGCTGCCCCGCAGGGACACCTGAGATAGCTGCGGTCTGGGGAGCCCCCCCCCAGGTCGGGTGGTTTGTCGGGGCGGGGGTGCTCCCTGCAAGCAGCAGGCTGGCGCTGGGGTGCGGCGGGCCGCGGGCCGCGGTTCCTAATGCTGCCCCGCAGGGACACCTGAGATAGCTGCGGTCTGGGGAGCCCCCGCCCAGGTCGGGTGGTCGGTCGGGGCGGGGGTGCTCCCTGCAAGCAGCAGGCTGGCGCTGGGGTGCGGCGGGCCGCGGTCCCTAACGCCGCCCGGCTGCTCTCTCCCGCGCAGGCCCGGCCGGCGGCATGTGGCTGCCGCGCATCTCCAGCACGGCGGTGACCGTGCTCCTGCTGGCGCAGACGGGCATCCTGCTCTTCCTGGTCTCCTGGCCCAGGCCGCCGTCGCCCGCGAGCGGCAAAGAGCGGGTGCACGTGCTGGTGCTGTCCTCGTGGCGCTCGGGCTCGTCCTTCGTGGGCCAGCTCTTCAGCCAGCACCCCGACGTCTTCTACCTGATGGAGCCCGGGTGGCACGTGTGGACCACCCTGTCCCAGGCGAGCGCGCCGGCGCTGCACATGGCCGTGCGCGATGTGGTGCGCTCCGTCTTCCTGTGCGACATGGACGTGTTCGACGCCTACCTGCCGTGGCGCCGCAACCTGTCGGACCTCTTCCAGTACGCGGTGAGCCGCGCGCTGTGCTCGCCGCCCGCCTGCAGCGCCTTCCCGCGCGGCGCCATCAGCAGCGAGGCGGTGTGCAAGCCGCTGTGCGCGCGGCAGCCCTTCCGCGTGGCCCAGGAGGCCTGCCGCGCCTACAGCCACGTGGTGCTCAAGGAGGTGCGCTTCTTCAACCTGCAGGTGCTCTACTCGCTGCTGCGGGACCCCGCGCTCAACCTGCGCATCGTGCACCTGGTGCGCGACCCGCGGGCCGTGCTGCGCTCGCGCGAGCAGACCGCCAAGGCGCTGGCGCGCGACAACGGCATCGTGCTGGGCACCAACGGCACGTGGGTGGAGGCCGACCCGGGCCTGCGCGTGGTGCGCGAGGTGTGCCGCAGCCACGTGCGCATCGCCGAGGCCGCCACGCAGAAGCCGCCGCCCTTCCTGCAGGGCCGCTACCGCCTGGTCCGTTTCGAGGATCTGGCGCGGGCGCCGCTGCCTGAGATCCGCGCGCTCTACGCCTTCGCGGGCCTGAGCCTCACGCCGCAGCTCGAGGCCTGGATGCACAACATCACGCACGGGTCTGGGCCTGGCGCGCGCCGCGAGGCCTTCAAGACCTCGTCGAGGGACGCGGTCAACGTCTCGCAGGCCTGGCGCCACACACTGCCCTTCGCCAAGATCCGCCGGGTGCAGGATCTGTGTGCCGGAGCGCTGCAGCTGCTGGGCTACCGGCCCGTGTTCTCGGAGAAGGAGCAGCGCGACCTCACCCTGGACCTGGTGCTGCCGCGCGGCCCTAGCAGCTTCAGCTGGGCCTCATCCACAGACACGCACCCGGGACCTTAGCGGACGCCCCGCGGTTGTGGCGGTGGGGAGGGAGCCGGGCACACAGGGCCAGCCAGGGCTGCTATTGGAGGGGCCGGGAGTTTGGGAGCCCTCCCCCGTAATAGGAACAGACTGAGTCCCCAGAGCTCCAAGTTTCTTCCTTCTTGCTTCTGAATTTTCTTTTGAGTGCTCCTTAGCAGCTGGATTCCCGTCTGGCGCACACTTCATGGAAAGCAAAACTGTGTCCACACTTCTGGGCACAGGGAATGAGTTCAGGTGGGCTTGGCTGTACTCAAGTGCTTTCTTCCAAAGTCTGTTTTCCTTTTGGATGCATCGTCCAGCAGCTGAGAAGGGGACCCCAGCCCTGTTTTAGAGTAGAGGGGCATCGTGGTGAGGCCGGCTCTGAAATCTGTACAGCACCCCCACCCAACACACACACACACTCTGGACTTCGGTCCCCCATGCCCCACCGCCACACTCCAGCAAAGCAACTGGCCTTTATATTTACTTCTTTCTTTCAGCAAGAAATCAGACAAGATGCCTCTTATCTTGTGATCTCCCTGTGGCTTCTCTCTGCCCCGTTACCTGCCCAGTTACCTGGGGTAAACCTTTGATTTGTCTTGACCCAAAGGGTCCTACCCACAGAAATAAACATAGTAATTTTTGTTTACTGGACTTCACAGTCTGTAAAGTTGAACAAGTGAAATGCAAAACTGAAGGGACCTGTCCAAGGTCACACAATGAGGAGGATGAAGGGAGGAGGGGAGTTTTGCTCTGATGCTATAGTAGGAAGGAGAGGGTGAATCAGGCTTGCACAGACCTGTCTCCTTCGTGAAGGAGGGTCAGATTTTCCCATCTATCTGCACTAGGAAGAGTAAGCAGCTGTAGTTGGGGCCGCAGGTGCAGGATGCAGGAAGTGATGAGGTATCTGGGCCCAGAGTGCAGAGCCTAGGGAGCCTCCTGGATAAGCCTGGAGGGAGGCAGTGAAGGGGAATGGTAGAGGATGAAAAGGATAGAGAGGCCTGGACGGCAAGCCAGACAGAGCGTGTGGCAGAGCAAGAGGTTGGCATCAGGATCAGTGCCTGGAGGGCAGGTGGCAGGATGACTGTAACTAGATAAATCTTGCCAGGAGGGCAAAAGAAAAATGGCTCTGCTGTGGTGGTTTTCGCTTGGTCCTCCCAGGCCAGGCCCTAGAGGAGAGCAGAATCCCTTTCCTACCTGTAAGCCCTGGCTCCAGCAGCAGAGACTTAATAAAGGGATGTTGGATGTGTAGAGGTCTTGGTCCTGAGTTCAGGAAATGAGAATGAGAGTTAGCAAGTGCCTAGTAGGTGTTTAAAAAGGAAAAAGAGGAGGGGGAATAAACGCTCAAAGAACCCCTGAGAAGAACAGGGACGCAGATCTGAGTGTGCATAGACTTGGGGCATGGTGTTGGTGCTAGGACTGACATTTGCCAGAACTTGCATGCCTGTTACCTCTGGAAATGAATGGGCTGCCTCACTTGCCATCAGTTGCCAGAAGGGGTTCTGGAAGTTGCCAGCTTCTTTTTCTCAGCCCAAGTGTGGCCTTGGATTGGTGAGACCTCGGTTGTGCACCCCCATCCTTGCTGCAAAGCAGGCGGGCAACAGGGACTCTGGCACTTCTTTTCTTGCAAGGAGTAGAGAGATACTGACCTTGAAGCTGAAGCTTGAGGACATCTCACTTAAGGATCTGTAAAGCTGTAGAAGCTTCAGGCCCCATAAAACCTCCATCTGCCCCTTCACAATAACATGGGAAGGTAATTAGAACTCTGAATTTACTGGGGCACCTGGGTGGCTCAGTTGGTCAAATGCCTAATTTGGCTCAGGTCGTGAACCCAGGGTCCTGGCATGGAGCCCCACTTGGAGCTTCCCACTCAGCAGGAGTCTGCTTCTCCCTCTCTCCTTGCCCTGCCCCCTGCTCCTGCTGGTGCTCTCTCTCAAATAAATAAATCTTTAAAAAATAACCATTTTTTTAAAACCCTGAATTTATTAATGGGGACTCTGCAACTTAGGAAGGTTCAGGCCACAGAGCTTAAAATACAGGACAGACCTCAAACTCACATCTCTGACTTCGGTGCTTATAGTTCTAACAAAGTGAACTGGATGCAGTAAAAGATCCCACTACAGGCTTGGAAAGCCACATCATTTCATCCAGTACTGACATGGCTCTCTAGGGGTGAGGGAGTCCTCCTGGCATTGGGCTGCAGATATCTTAAGGACCAGGACGTTGAAACGTATGGTATGCAGTGGGCTTGGGCACTGGGGCCCCTGTTGTTGGCCTCTTTTCTCCCTCCCTGCACCTCCCTGTCCTCTGCCCTGTGCTGGCCACTGGGGGTAAAAGCCAGTCGGAATTGCCTGGAAGGAATGCAATGTCAACTGGAAGAGTCAGCCTAGGAATGTTCCTGGACAATGTGGTATGTTCAGGCAAAGAGGGATAAGCAAGAGGTTTGTGGTGCCAGAAGCCAAGAACGGGGAGACTCTGATCTCTTAATGGAGTCCAGGAAGGCTTTTGGGATAGCTCGAAGCCCAACCTGATAGCGGCATCACACAAATTTCATTTGCCCCTGCTCTGGTCACAGATTGTATTGATGGTCACAATTAATGCATTGATGGTCCTTACTGTGTGATTCATTCATCCTGGCTGGACACCCGAGGTCCCCCAAACGGGATGCCTGGCTCCCAGACTTGGCTCCGTGCATCTAATGTACCCTGGGCCTCTGGGTAAATTCCCTGGCATATCGGATTCTAAGCAAGCCTGGGGGTGAACCCAGATCAGGTTTCAGGACAAGAACAGGCAGTGCCCAATTGAGTGCTTCAATGAGTCAGCGCAGTTCAGAACTTGGGGACAAAGTAGGGGGAGACCAGTAACAGACCTTGCTCTTGTGGAGAATGCAGACCCCAAATAAACAGTCCCACAGACAAACACGCAAATGTAAATGTCAATCGTGCTCTAAGAAGAAACAATAAGAATGGGGAGAGGATGACCTACTGAATCTAGGCTCATGAGATAAGAGAAGCCCCTAAGACATGATCAAGTTTGTCTGTCTCTAGTAAAGATTCCTAGAAGTAGAACAACTGGATCAAAGACCATTAATGTCTTTAAATGTGAAACTGCCAAACTACTCTAAAAATGGAGTAACAACTCATACCCTCCAGAATGAGGTGAAGAAAGCTCTTCCCATCCCTCTTCTTCTAACCACCCCTACCTCACAAGTATCACCTGTACAGGTAAGCCAGTCATTTCATCCTTACTACTATTATTACGTGCTAAAAACAAATGAGCTTAACAAGCCATGAAAAGACATGGAGGAAATTGAAATGCCCATTATTAAGTGAAAGAAAAGTCAGTGGTTACATGCTGTACAATTCCAACTATATGACATTCTTGAAAATGCAAAATTAGGGCAGCCCAGGTGGCTAGGCGGTTTAGCACCGCCTTCTGCCCCAGGACTGATCCTGAACACCTGGGATCGAGTCCTGCGTTGGGCTCCCTGCGTGGAGCCTGCTTTTCCCTCTGCCTATGTCTCTGCCTCTCTCTCTCTCTCTGTGTTTCTCATGAATAAATAAATAAAATCTTTTTAAAAAGAAAAGAAAAGGCAAAACTAGGAAGACAGTAAAAAGGATTAGTGGTTGCTAGGGAATGGAGATGGGGAGGGGAAGGATTAATAGATGTAGTCAGGGTTTGGGAGGTAATGAAAATACTCTCTATGATACTATAATGATGGAAATGATGGGAATATGTTATTAGATATTTGTTCAAACCCATAGAATGTACAACTCCAAAAGCAAATTCCAAGGTACACTATGGACCTTGGGTGATTATGATGTGTGCATGTAGGTTTATCCTTGGTAACAAATGTACCCCTCTAGTGAGTGATATTGGTAATGGGAGAGGCCATGAATGTGTGAGGGCAGGAGGTGTATGGGACATCACTGTACCTTTCTCTCAATTATATTATAAACTTAAAACTGTTCTTAAAAAGTTAAATCTTTTTTAAAAACTGGAGCAAAAGTATTGGTAGCTTCAGGAGGATGTGAGAGTCTGCTGAAATGAGAGGATTTGGCCAGTTACATGGAGACTGTCCACTTCAGACTGGACTTTCAATTTTCCTGGGGTGGGCAGTTCTTCAGCCAATCAAGTATTTTCTCACTTGGGGTAAGACTGGAGAACCTGGTTGGCCCTATAGTTCTTTTTTTTTTTTTTTTTTAAGATTTTATTTATTTATTCATGAGAGACACACAGAGAGAGAGGCAGAGGCATAGATAGAGGGAGAGGCAGGCTCCCTACAGGGAGCCCGATGCAGGACTTGATCCTGGAACTCCGGGGTCATGCCCTGAGCCGAAGGGAGACGCTCAACCACTGAGCCACCCAGGAGTCCTGGCCTACAGTTCTGGTGCCCTTCTGATTCCAGTCTTCAAATCCTCCACATCTCCATTCATTTGTTCAACACACATTATGAATTAAGCACAAATCAGTGCAAAAGGAGGGAAGAATCACTGGGATTAGGGATGTATGTACATAGGGGTATGAGTTACAATTTTTAATCAGGTGATCAGGGTAGGTCTTATTAAAAAAAAAAAGTGATATTTGAGCAAAGTATTAAAGGAAGTGAGTCAGTTAATTAAGGAGTAGCTACCAGTAGAGTGTCCCAGAGGAGGAAAAAGGCAATACAAAAATCCTAAAGAGGGAAACAATTTGGTATATGGGAAGAACAGCAAGAGGCTGGTGGGTCTGGTGTGGTGGGCCAAAAGGAGAGTGCTAGATGACAAAGTAATAAGAGAGAGGAGGTCAGGGGTGCCTGGGTGTCTCAGTGGGTTAAGGGTCTACCTTATGCTCAGGTCATGATCTTGGGGTCCTGGGATGGAGCCCTAGGCTGGGTTCCCTGCTCAGCAGGGGGTCTGATTCTACCTCTCTGCCTCTGCCCTCCACTTGTGCTCTCTCTCCAATAAATAAATAAAATCGAGAGAGTGAGAGAGAGAGGAAGTCAGATCATGTAGGACTTTTTAGGCCTTGGTGAGGAGAGGACTTTGGCTTTTACTTGGAATTAGAGGGCATCCAAGGCCACTCTTGCTCTGTGGTACTCCTTTGTCAAACAAATATGCACATAATATTAAAAATGTGTGCAATATGTCAGACATTTTTTAAAATAATAGAATAAGTACTCAGTTAAATAAATATTTCATTATCTGGGACGCCTGGGTGGCTCAGGAGTTGAGTGTCTGCCTTTGGCTCAGGGCCAAAATCCCATAGTCCTGGAATCGAGTCCCACATCGGGCTTCCTGCATGGAACCTGCTTTTCCCTCTGCCTGTGTCTCTGCCTCTCTCTCTGTGTTTCTCATGAATAAATAAATAAAATCTTTAAAAAATAAATAAATATTTCACTATCATTTCACTGCTTATGTTAATATGAATTAGTGTATTGTTAGTTCTGCAAGTTTTTTTTTTTAACTGGATTTAAATTAATCACACTGTGGGGCCACCTAGCTGATCAAAATAGCATGGGACTCTTGATCTGGGGGTTGTGAGTTCAAGCCCCATATTGGGTGTAGAGATTACTTAACTAAAAAAATAAAACTTAAAAAGTTAATCTCCCTGTGGCCTTCTTCTGCAACTTAGATTTTCCTCACACCTTTATATTCATGAGATGCATCATGTTGGTTGCAAGTGTAAGTCATTTCTTAAAAAGATTATTTATTTATTTATGTAACAGAGAGAGAGACAGAGAGCAAGCACAAGCAGAAGGAGTGGCAGGCAAAGAGAGAGAGAGAAGCAGACCCCCTATAGAGCAGGGAGCTGGACACAGAGCTGGGATTCTGGGGTCATGACCTGAGGGGAATGTAGACTGAGCCACCCATGCACCCTGTCTTCTAAAAGTTTTATAATTCTGCATCTCACTATAAGTGAAATAAGTGAGGTTGTGGAGTTCTAAAAAGCAAGCAAACAAAAAAACTTAGTTGCTTCATAATTTTCTTGCAGTCTTGTGTTTTTCCTGGACTTCATATTGCCTTTCAGTTTTTTTTTCCCATTAAGAGAAAAAATAGATACCTTTTTCACCCTGCCATTAAAAATTTGAGCTTAACCATTTTTTCCATAGCTTGAAATCAATTCCACTATTTTTTCTGAGGATACTCTTCTTTCTGTTCTAATCTGCTTAGATGGCTGCTAGAATTTGTGCACAGAAGTTAGACTAAGTAAATCCATCATTTCTTGTATTGCACATCTTTCTCTTTCTTGATTATCACTTTCTAACTTAATTGGAGGACATACTCAGCTTTCTTAGAAAGCGTATATAAAATATATATATTCTGAGTCCTGCTAGTATAAAAAGTCTTTTTTTTTTTAAGGATTTTATTTATTTGACAGAAAGAGAACACAAAACAGGGGAAGCAGTAGAGGGAAAAGCAGGCTCCCCACTGAGCAGGGAGCTGAAGCTGGGTTTGATCCCAGGACAATGGGACCATCACCTGAGCCAAAGCAGATGCTTAACCAACTCAGCCACCCAGGCACTTAAATGTCTTTTTTTTAACCTCTAGATTCAGAATTTGACTGGGGATAGAATTGTAAATTCAGGGATCCCTGGGTGGCTCAGCAGTTCAGCACTTGCCTTCAGGCCAGGGCGTGATCCTGGGGTCCCTGGATTGAGGCTGGCACGTTGGGCTCCCTGCATGGGGCCCGCTTCTCCTTCTGCCTGTGTCTCTCTCATGAATAAATAAATAAAAATCTTAAAAAAAAGAATTGTAAATTCAAAATAATGTTTCCTAATGTGATACACAATTGATTGTTATATAATCCTAAAATAATTGGTTTCTTCCATTTCTCACACACTCTGGTGGTCTGGGAAATGTACCAAAGATAGCATTATTAAATATTTCATGGCTTTTATATGCCTATTGTTGCTGTTTTGTTTATTTATTTATTTATTTTTAAAGATTTTATTTATTTATTCATGAGAGACACAGAGAGAGAGGCAGAGACACAGGCAGAGGGAGAAGCAGGCTCCATGCATGGAGCCCGACGTGGTACTTGATCCCGGGTCTCCAGGATCACGCCCTGCGCCAAAGACAGGCGCCAAACCACTGAGCCACCCATGGATCCCCCTACTGTTGCTGTTTTAGATATGTTTCTTGGTTAATGCAAAATTGCAGTTGCGGTGTTGAGGCACCGGCGTTAGCTCTCAAAGTCTTCAAGAGGGAACTCTAATAAACAACTTGCTAATATTCTTGAATTAATATTACGTAAAATACTATGAATTTTGCACGCAATGCTTTTTATTTTATTTTATTTTATTTTTTTGCAATGCTTTTTAATTTAAAGTAAGCTAAGCTTTCAAAAAAATCACTTTCCCTCCAAATACTGAAGGTATTGCTGTATTGTCTTCCAGCCTCCTTCTCCAGGTTCTCATCGCCAGATCCATTTCAAATCTACGTGTCAGGTCTGGGGTCGGTATGCAATTCCCCCACTTTCTTATAGGTGGCGCTGCAGAGAAGGGCAGAGTAGAGCGCATCCTAATGGACAGGAGAGACTTGCCCAGTAGGGGGCGTAGCCCGCGGGTGCCGTGTCTCGGAGAGCCGCACGCAACGTCGGGGGCGGGAACAACCCTCGCCCCGCCCCCGGCCATCTGCGGCGCCCTGTGATTGGAGGGAGGGCCCCTCACTAGGTCGCGCCGTTGGGCCAGGAGGAAGAGGGCCCCATTCGAGGGTGACGCTGAGGCGGCGGAGGCGCGGAGCGCTCTAGTCCGTGAGTGCTAGCGAGCCTCGACAGCACCTCGGACGCTCTCCTCGGCTCTCTGCGGTGAATGGCGGCGGGATGGAGCACGAGGCGAGCGGCGGCAGCGGCGGGTCGGCCGGGCTCCTGCAGCAGATCCTCAGCCTGAAGCTCGTGCCGCGGGTGGGCAACGGGACCCTGTGCCCCAACTCCACTTCTCTCTGCTCCTTCCCAGGTACCGGCCCCGCCCCGTGCCGCGCTTGCGCAGTGCGCGCCTCGGCGCCGCCGCCGGCCCGCGAGGCGCCCCTTCCTCAGGGGGCGGGCGGGTGAGGGGGGCGCCCTGCGCCGGGGGGGTCCTACCGTCCGGGAAGCGGGTTCCCGCTCGCTCTGTGGAGAGGCGGCGGCGATGGCCCTTCGGCGGTCGCTTCCTCGCCGGCACCGCGGGCGGGTCACTGCGCCGCGGCGCTGGAGCCCGAGCGGAGCGAGCGGCCGCGAGGGCCCGGTCAGCGGAGGGAGCTCGGCCACCGCCCGGACTGATGTTGCTTTTGGAGGTTCCAGACGCCCCCGGGTCACACTGGGACCCGAAGGAGCCCCGGAGGCGGTCGCCCCTCCTTGTTTGGGCCCCTGTGGGGCGTGCCGGCCGCGCTGCTCCGTCTGCTCGGACGCCGAAGCGTCTGGCGGGCGGAGGGGCCGAGCGCAGCCTCCCTCTCCCTCGGCGTGTGGTCTCCCCGCAGGCTGTGTGCGGCCCGCTCGCACCTCCGTCCGGAGGCGCCCGCTCCGCCGGCTGCTCTTTCTAGGAATCCCTTTCCGAGACCTGTTGCCGAGTCCCCCGCTCGTGCGTTTGAGATCTTTGACACAGATTCCTCTTCCTTCTTCTTACGCCCACTGGAGCTTCTGCTGGGCCTGGTATAAGGGTTTTTCAAGATTGTAGTACGAGGTGGAAAGCTAGCGTGCTCAGAAAGCGAGGAGGAGGAGAAATTACTTGGGAAGGCTGATAAAGGCTTTGAGGGGAGGGCACAGTTCGATGTTGGACTTTAAAGGCAAGGAGACACGACAGTGGCGATGGAAGGGCGAGGGTGAGTTGTCCAGCAAAGCTGACTGGTATCTTGACTTAGTAAACAATTCGAGAACTGGGCCTGAGACCCGCAAAGGAGGGACGACTGGATTCCTGACTGCAGTCCTAAACAAGGCACCTGTGATTTCTCACCGCTGGGAAGCGACTGCCAGGCGCCATTGAGTGGACACCCGGGACTTACTGTGTATTACCTGCCTAGTGTTTTCCCGGACGACTGATGATAACCGTGTTGGGGCAGATGCAGATGTTAGTTTGGAACGATACCTAAAATGATAATCTGGTAACTTTGTTTCAAAACCTAAAATCACATTTGACAGTGACAACAGAAATGTAGGGCATTCTGGAGACACTGTCTAAAAAATGAAATGTTCATGCAGTCCGGAGGTACTGCTGGACCAGATTAGCCTGTTTTTGTTTTCTTATTTTCCCACCCAACTCTTACTTTGAAATTTCCAAACATACTGGAAAAGTGAAGTCCTAGTATAATGAAGAACCTATATTCTTTACTTAGACTCATTATTGATATTTTTATTGTTTTTGCATCTCTATGCATATATATGCATGTATTACGTATGTGTATGTATATGTATATACTTTTACCTTCTACAGAGCCATTTCAAAGGAAGAAACATTTTTGCTTTCTACAGAGCCATTTGAAAGGAAGTTATTAAGTGATGGTGCCTGACACCTAATACTTAAGCATGTTTTACAACAAGTCCACTTCCTGTCTTAGCGAAAAAATCCATATCAAACCCAAGAAATTTAACATTAATAAAATAATGGTGTCTAGGAGCACCTGGCTGACTCAATCCATAGAGCATGTGACTCTTAGGGTTGTGAGTTCAAGCCCCGTGTTGGTTGTGGAGCCTACTTAAAATTAAAAATAATAATAATAATGCTGTCTAATGTATAGGCCTTATTTAAATTTTCCAATTGTCTGAATAATGTCTTTTAGCTTTTTTATTAAAAAAAAAACCAACCAGATCTAATCAACTATTACACATTGCATTTAATTATTGTCTTTTTTAGTCTCCTTGAATCTAGACCAGTTACTCCATCTTTGTTTCTTGAGATTGATATTTTTGAAGTCTTTGTTAATTTCCTAGACAGTCCCATAATCTAAGTTTATCTGATTACTTTTTCATGGTTACATTCAAATAAACATTTTTGTTTAGAATACAAGGGCACTTGGGTGGCTCATTCTTTTAAGCCGGTGACTGTTGATTTTGACTCAGGGCATGGTCCTGGGATTGTGAGATGGAGCCTCCTGCTGGCTCCGTGCTCAGGAGTCTCCTTGAGATTCTCTCTTTCCCTTTCCTTGTAAAATAAGTCAATCTGAAAAGAATACTATCTATATAGGTGATGCCCATTTCCCACTGCATTACATCAGGAAACATTGAACATCAGGGAGTATCAGTAATGCTATTAATAATTGTTTGGTTAAGGTGGTGTTTATCAGATCTCCACAGAAAGGGTACCTTAAGCCTTTTGTGATAAGTCATATGCAAGGTTTTTTTGAAACGGAATATTCTCTTTAGTCTGTCTGGCTTTTGTTGCCAGAGATAAGTGGATTTGGGACAGTAGTTTTAACAGTATGTTATAGTAGCTATGACAATGAGAATTGTTTTGCTTTCAGAAATTATTCTGAAAATAAGAAACTGCCATATGTACATGATTTTATGGGTGCTTCAGTGGATGTATAATTTGGAGGTGTCGATCACTAGGAATTTTTCATTCAGGAAGTATGTATTTGGCCCAGTACACACTCTGGGCTGGGGGTATAAACATGCATGAGATAGAGCCCTTGACCTCAAGTTGATCTGAATGTGATGGGTAAACACATAGCCTCCCTGCTGTGTCTCATCTTCAACTGGACTAATAGATGTTCTGGGCACATGGAGTGTGATCCTTTTAGAGGCATCAAAGCCTGCTTACAGTGAGTTCCATTCATTGACCTGAATCTGGAATAGTTCCTATTTTGGCCTCACAGAAAAGGTTATTTGCACTTTATGCTAAGTCACTATGGTAAAATCACCGCTCTAGAATGCTCTGGTTTGTCACTATCAGGAAGCTTTGAATTGATTTTTTTTTTTTTTTTTTTTTTTACCTGCACTTGCAATTTAGCCATTTAGATTTCTGCCTAACCCTCCTTATTCCAAGTTGTTCAGATTTCTTTTGTTGTTGTCATCAGTTTTTGGCAAATCTGAATGCCAAGAAAGGCAGACCTTTTCTTTTAACAGGAATGGTATTAACTCTCTGAAGGTATGAATTTTGTTAATATGAACATTAAGTATGTGATGGTTAAACCTACTTGTGTTTTGGTTGTGCCATTGCTAGAGTCAAGAATGGGGGATCCCTGGGTGGCGCAGCGGTTTAGCGCCTGCCTTTGGCCCAGGGCGCGATCCTGGAGACCCGGGATCGAATCCCACGTCGGGCTCCTGGTGCATGGAACCTGCTTCTCCCTCTGCCTATGTCTCTGCCTCTCTCTCTCTCTCTGTGTGACTGTCATAAATAAATAAAAAATATTAAAAAAAAAAAGTTAGAGTCAAGAATGGGTCAGCAGTTTAAAAAACAAAAAAGAATGGGTCACAATTGGACCAATTATTTACTCATTCACTCAACTAATATTTACTCAGGTCTGTTGCCTGCCTTCTCTAGGTACCAAGTAAAAATGTAGGGAACAAAACAAAGGAGCTTTCATTCTGACGGGGATAGAAAGAAAATAAAATTAAAAGAATGGAAAGGAACAGTCAGTGGTGAGTGTAAGACGGTTGGGCCAATGAGTGGTGGGTCTTGTGTGTCAGGGGTGGAATGCTGTCTTAAGGTCACAGGGACACTATGATGATGCCATTGGAGCTGAAATCTGAAGTACAAGGGGGACAAGACACACAGCTATTGGGAGAAGAGCATTCTGAGCAAAGGCGCAGTAGGTTCAGAGCCCTGGAATAGGAGCTTGTTTAGGAAACATAAAGAAGGCTGTTGAGGAGAATGGAACAGTGTGGGCAGAGTGGGAAGGCGGAGGTGAGGTCAGATTCCGAAGGGTAGTAGGGCTTTGAGCAGAGGAGGGATGCTCTGATGGACTTTTTCTTTTAAGTGTACAATTCAGCAATTTTTAGCATCAACGGAGTTTGCAACCATCACCACAAGCAACTTTAGAATACTTTATCAACTTCATCCTCATTAGCACTGACTTTCTGGCTTTGTGTGGAGAATAGTTGGAAGGCCAGATCAGGGCAGACAAGATCTAGCCAAGCTAGGACCAAGAGACCCCTGGGGTGAGGCAGGCAAGATGGGCACGACCAGGGATGAGCAGGCAGTCCCTCAGTAGTGTCAGGAAAGAGGTGGCAACCCACAGTGGGTAGGTCATCACTGTTAGGAGTGGAAGGGTCTCTAGGAAAAACTCACTGCTTTCTTTTATTCTCACACTATTCTCGCATTCCCAGTATTCTGACAGCAGTTATATGGGTTTTCTGCACATCGAGCAGTTCTGTGACACTAGTTGGGTGTCCTGCAGCTCAGTTTAGTTTGTATGCTGTCTCCCTGGAGTTAGCACCAGATCCCACAGGTTAAGGGCTCAATTTCCCCACTTCACATGCCAGCCAAAAATCCAGATTGTCCTGTGTGCTTCTGACCAGCTGGCTCTCAGCCGGAGATTGCTATGACCCCCTTCCGTGGTTAAGTTCTAGAGCAGCTCGCACAATTCAGGAAAGCTGCTAGATCACCAGTTTAGGACACAGGATATTAAAGGATATAAATGAACATCAGATAAAGAGATATGTAGGGTGAGGTTCATAGGGGATTCTGAACAAAGGACCTTCTGTCCCTGTGCAGTTGGGAGACTGCCACCCTCCTGCACATAGGTGTATTCACTGAACCTGGAAGTTCTCTGAATCCCGTGCTTTTGGGATTTTATGGAGGCTTCATCGTGTACCCAGGATTGATTCTTAAATCTGCTTCCAGCCCTTCTCCCCTTTTTAGAGAATGGAGGGTGGGCCTGAAATTTCCATGCTTATAATACCTATTTTTTTCTGGTGACCACCTTGCAGCCCACGAAGAGTTCTGTCCTGAGAACAAAAGAAGTGTCTGGAAATTCCAAGGGATTTTAGGAGTTCTGTAACAGAAACCGTGGTCAAAGACTAAACATTAGAACAAAAGATTTTTCTAGTGCTACATTTTTTTTTTTTTAAAGATTTATTTTAGAGAGAAAGAGCATGTGTGCGTGTGGGGGGAAGGGCAGAGGAAGAATGGGGCTCAAACAGAATCCTCCTGAGCGTGGGGCCTAACATGGGGCTCAGTCTCACAAACCTGAGATCATGACCTAATGTTTAACTGGCTGAACTGCCCAGGTGCCCCCCAGCACCACTATTTTAAGGGTTTTAGGTTCCTGTGTCAGGAACTAGGGCAGAAAACTATATATATATTTCTTATTATTTTGCAAGAGAACAGATGGACCCCCTGGTAGGTAGGGGGTTCAGTAAGGGAGGGGTCTCACAGTGAGTGGCGTGGAGAGATGTAGGCTGGTGGGCAGTTAGTATCAAGGCAGTTCAGCATTGAGTTGAGGACCAGGTAGGACTATAGTTCCTGGGAGGACTGATGTGGTCTACTTAGAACCCTGGCTTCAGAGGAGCTGACTGTGTTCGTATGGTTGTTTGACCTGGAGCATAAAATAGAGTGGGACCAGCTAAAAGGATAGCTGAGTGCTGAGCCTCACCCTGCCCACTTGGCTTAGGCTTCTTCCACTGCTATTAATCGGGGCCAGGTTGGTCTTGAGGCCTTGCTTGGAAATTGGATGACTCTGCTGTGGAAGTAAGAGGGTCTGGGGAGCCAGCCATTGCTAACCCCCTTTGAGAATACAGAACTCACCTAGAAGAATCTGCAACCTATGTAGCTTATCTAACTGAAATGTCTTCCTGAAAAACAGATTCTTAAAGATAATAAGCCCCTTGTGGGCACATCTTGTGTCTTGTCTTATTTCATTGATGGGCCTGAATCCTATGCGTGGGCTCAGTAAATACTTGATTGTCAAATGAATTGACTCTTAGTGCTTGTATTAGTTTGCTGTTGCTCCTGTAACATCTTACCACAATTCAGTGGCTGAAAACAACACAGATTTATCATCTTAGAGTCCTGGAGGTCAGAAATCCCAAATGGGTCAGCAGTTCTGCTTTCCTTCTGAAGGCTCTTGGAAGAATTGGTTTCCATCCCTTGTCTAGCTGTGGGAAGTTGCCTATACTCCTTGGCTCACGGCCCCTCCCCTTGTCTTTAAAGCCAGCAGCAGAGCATCTTCAAATCTCTCTGACCCTTCTGCCTCCCTCCTGCAAGCATCCTTGTCATTACATTAGCCCTACCCAGAGAAGCAAGGCCACTCACTTGTTCCAGGACCCCTAATGTAATCACACTCGCAAACTGCCTTTGCCACCTATGCACAGGCTCTGGGGATGAGTGTGGACATCTTTGGAGCCCATTCTGTCACTAGTGCTTAATCTGATTTCCCCTTATAAATTTTTTTAAAGATTTTATTTCTTTATTCATGGGAGACACACAGAGGCAGAGACATAGGCAGAGGGAGAAGGAGGCTCCCTATGGGGAGCCTGATGCAGGACTCAATCCCAGGACCCCAGGTTCATGACCTGAGCTGCTCAACCACTGAGCCACCCAGGTGTCCCCTTATAATTTTTTTGTTACAGATAACTTATCTGCTTTATACTTCAACATAAAGGGGGAAGTGATGTGACTTTAACTGTCAGAGGAGGCAAAGCTGAAGATAATGCACTTGATTTGAAATAGTGAACAAAGAAACGCCGTAAGATATGTAGACACAGATTTTTGACAGCGTGTTGAACCAGAGAAATGAAAAGTACTATATGTTGATCAATAAATAGCTATTAAATAGCAAATTAAGGTACAGTAGGTTAAAGGAAAATCACTTAGTTTTCTTTTAAGTGTTTTATTGATCGAGGTTTGCCTTTGCTATTAAGAGTCCCGTAATAATCTCATCTATCTGAAAAGTGTTTTATAAACTATACTACTCATCTAACATAATAAAGCCTTTTTTTTCTATTTAATGTGACTTAAGTGACGCTATATAAAATGTGTAGGCACTGAGGTAGCTAATGGATGCAGTTCAAGGTTGTAGGAGGGTGCAGTGTGTGTCCCCTTCTCAGAAACTCAGGGAAGTGCTGACCTGCCATGCTCATCCTTGTTTACAAATAGGCCTTTCAGCTTATAGGAAACTGGAGATGTAGATGGTGGCCTAGCAATCCTCCTTGGGCAGATGCTGTTCTCCAGGGAGATTGGAAATAAGTGAGTGTTGGTGTCTTAGTCTGCTTAGGCTGCTGTAACAAAATGCCCTATGTTGAGTGGTTTAAATAACAGAAACTTATTATCTCAGTTCTGGATCCTGGAAGTCCAAGATCAGGGTGCCAGCATGGCCATGTTGTATTGAGTGCCCTCTATCTCGCTATGTCCTCGCATGGCAGGGAGAGAGAGAGGGAGACGACAGGGAAGAGAGAGAGAGAGAGATCTCTTTCTCTTCTTATAAGGCCTTATCCTATTGGACCCACTTTTTTTTTTTTTTAAGATTTTATTTATTTATTCATGAGAGATGACAGACAGAGAGAGAGAGAGGCAGAGACACAGGCAGAGGGAGAAGCAGGCTCCATGCAGGGAGTCCCATCTGGGACTGTATCCCGGGTCTCCAGGATCACACCCTGGGCTGAAGGCAGCAACCACTGAGCCACCCAGGCTGCCCATATCGGACCCACTTTTATGGAAGTTGTGAGTTGGTGTGTCTTAGTGGGTCTAGGCCTCCCCTCCCAGTTCACTGTCCTAATGGCTCAATGGCATCCAGTGTGAAGCCAGTCTCTAGCAGTGCCTTGAGTTGCTACGGAAAGCAGTTCTTACCTCTAAAACTTGGGGACCTCCAGCAGGACCTGAGAATGGAGTCAGGTCACTGGTGGGGTCTCAAGTCAGTTGTGGCAGCCAGCAACCAGTACGGCAACTGCTCTGAGTGCTCAGAGGCAGATTTGCATCCCTCTGTCCACCCTGGAACAGTGGTGTTCCTGGTGCCACCATAAGGTTTAGCAGACTAGGTGGTGGAATGGAGGTGAGTCTGTGAGTGATCTGAGTAGCTAGTAAGGGCTGTGGGATTGAAGATGGGGTTACTGCTCTGGAAGGGTACGGCATGGTGCTGTTCATGGCCTGGGGTCAAGCTGGCAGTAGGTGGTGATGGGGTGGGGGAGTGTGGGGCAGTGGGGGGGACGGTTAGGCTGGGAAGACCAGACAGCTCACTGAGCCAGAGTGCACATTGGCTGCCCAGCCAGGAGGGATCTGTGAGTACAAAAGCTCTGGCGGGTGCACATTTATTGGAGGGACAGTATCTGGATGCTAGACAGTGCAACCTCTGCGAGCTGCTGCCAAGAAGAGAGGGTGAGTCTCCTAAGTTGTGGAAGTGAGAGGAGCTCTGGCCTGAGACAGGAACGGAAGCTGCATTAGTATAGGTCTGTTTCCAAGGAGAACGGGGCTCAAACCCTGAGAATTGAGAACCCTGCCTACAATTTCTGATCAACACTATTGACTGGAAAGGTGTCTTTTTTTCTTTGGCAGAGGGACAGTAGTTAATTAGTATATGTATATATATTTTTTAAACGTATTAGTTTCTTACATTATGCATATTTAATTTTTAAGCTTGGGACCTTACCTATTTGAATCACTCTATGCTCCATGTTGCATCATCTAACTTGGTTTAGCAGAATTTCCCAAACCATCAAAAAGAACCAGTTTCAACAGTATTATTAAATTATTCTGAAAATCTATCTTGTTCAGCAAAAAAAAAAAAAAAGTTTCACAAATGGTTTGAAACTTTTTATAGCTAGCTAAGAGCTTTTTACCAGAGTGCCAAAACACCCTCATTTTTTTTTAAAGATTTTATGTATTTATTTGAGAGAGCAGGGTGAAAGGGGCAGAAAGAGAGGGACAAACAGGCTCCCTGCTGAGCTGAGCAGAGAGCCCTACATGGGGTTTGATCCCAGGACCCTGAGATCGTGACCTGAGCTGAAGGCAGATGCTTAACCGACTGAGCCACCCAAGTGCCCATAGTCGTTTGTTATTTTTATTTATTTTTATTTTTTATTTAAAAATTTTTAAAAAAGATTTTATTTATTTATTCATGAGAGACACACAGAGCAAGAGAGAGAGGAACAGACACAGGCAGAGGGAGAAGCAGGCTCCATGCAGGGAGCCTGGCGTGGAACTCGATCCCGGGTCTCCAGGATCACACCCTGGGCTGAAGGTGGCACTAAACCACTGAGCCATTTGGGCTGCCCCGTTTGTTATTTTTTATTTATTTATTTATTTTTAGTTATTTATGATAGTCACACAGAGAGAGAGAGAGGGAGGCAGAGACACAGGCAGAGGGAGAAGCAGGCTCCATGCACCGGGAGCCCGACGTGGGACTCGATCCCGGGTCTCCAGGATCGCGCCCTGGGCCAAAGGCAGGTGCCAAACCGCTGCGCCACCCAGGGATCCCCATTTGTTATTTTTAATAAGCCTTGAGCCCTAGATGGGGCATGCCTGATACTTTCACTTGGAGCCTTTCATCCAAACTTGGACAAGGTGTCCTAATTTAGGTATGTGTAGAATATGTTTTTTTTTTTTAAGGTTTATTTATTTATTCATAAGAAACAGAGAAGGGCAGAGACACAGGCAGAGGGAGAAGCAGGCTCCCTGCAACGAGCCTGATGTGGGGCTCTATCCCAGGACCCTGGGATCATGCCCTGAGCTGAAGGGTTCAACAACCACTGAGCCCCCCAGGTGCCGCAGAATATGGTATTAATTGAAACTTTGTGAGTCAGAATGAACACTGAGAATTCAAACAGTCATCAATGACAATGCTGTCAGTGGTGGCTTGAAGGGATTTGGCCTCCACTCTTAATCTCCCACCCCCAACAATTCAGAAATAATCTGGAAAGAAAGCATGCACAGCAGTAATCCTTACAACTGCTTCGAGTACAGCTTCAGATACAACTTTGAGAAAAGCCTGTGATCCTCCCCTTCCTGCTCTTCACCATCCCCAGGCCCAGTGGTGCTCCTGATTGTCTCTGTAATTGTTCATTCTGATCAGATCAGCCTTCCTGAACTGCTCTTTTAGAAACAAAGGCTCTTTTTTTCTTTTTCTAGTGTTTTTTATAGTAATTTTGTAAAAGCCAATAAGCAGCTAGAAAAGCTTTTTTTAAAAAATGAAAGTAGGGGCTCCTGGGTGGCTCAGTCAGTTAAGCAGTCCGCACTTGATCTTGGCTCAGGTCTTGATTGCAGGGCCATGAGTTCAAGCCCTGCATTGGACTTCTCACAATTAAAAAAGAGAAAAAACAGTCAAAGTAAAAGAAAGGTTATCAGTACTCCCCCAACCTATCCCACTCCCCAGAAATAACACTTTTCTGTTGCTTGCTGTACAGTACGAGACAGCATAGAGAATGAGAGCATGGCCTCGGGTGTCAGGCTCCAACCGGGCTCCAACTAGACTCCAACAGGGCTCTGCCTCCTGCTGGCAGTGTGGGCTCACCAGCAGTATATAGACTCCAGGAAGTTCCTTTCCCCCCTCTGCCTCTGTTTCCTCATCTAGGAACCAGGGATATTCGGGATCTGTGCCTCATAAATTTGTGACAGGATTGCTTGTGTTAAGATTTGTAAAGCACTTAGAAGAGGGCCTGCTCATGTGTAAATATTTATTAAATGCACCTATGTCCAGACTCTTCTCTGGAGTACATAGAATTATTTACAGACACATGTTTGTTTGTTTCTTTTGTTTTGTTTTTACAAAAACAGGATCTTTTTCTATATACTATTCTGCAGCTTGCTTTTTTTTTTTTTTTTTTACTTCCCACTGTGTCTTGGGCATCTTATCCCTTCAGTATATAAATATCTATCCCATATTTTCATGTGATTGTGTAGTGTTACATTATGTGGGTGCACCAAAATGTATTTGACAGGTCCTACATTGACGTGCAAGCAGTTGATGTCTAGCCTTTGCCATGAGAGATCGTGCTGCTTGGAACACCTCGTACCTCTGCCCTCACCTGCAGGTGTATCCCTACAGGTGGTATTCCTGGAAGTAAAGTCACTGTGGCAAAGGGCATGCACACTGGAATTTTTTGGATGTACACTCCTAAATTACCCTTCAGTAAGGTTTTCTGGTCTGTATTCTGTAAGGTGGGGCCTTTGACATAATGTCCTGATGACTCTTTACTGCTTAGAACCTTTAATGGTGCTTCTAGGGCTCTCACATTGAAGTCTTTAGTCTGGCCTTCAAAACCCACTATAACATGACCTCATCTGTCTCTGTAGCTTTTTTTTTAAAGTAGGCTCCATGGGAATCCCTGGGTGGCTCAGTGGTTTAGCCTACCTTCAGCCCAGGGTGTGATCCCAGAGTCCTGGGATCGAGTCCCGCATCGGGCTCCCTTCATGGAGCCTGCTTCTCCTTCTGCCTGTGTCTCTGCCTCCCTCTCTCCTCCATGTCTTTCATGAATAAATAAATAAAATCGTAAAAAAAAAAATAAAGTAGGCTCCATGCCTAATGTGGGTCTTGAACTCACAATTCTGAGATCAAAAGTCATATGCTCTACTGACTGAACCAGTCAGGCACCCCCATCTTTGTTTTAACTGCTTTTAATTTTATAGACCCTCTGGTTCAGTCAGACCAGTGGTTTTTAATCGGGGTGATTTTTGACCCCCATCCCCACCCCAGGACATTTGGCAAAGTCTGGAAATATATTTGATTGTTGCAACTGGGGAGAGGGTGCTACTGACATATAGCAGAGGGTAGAGGCCAGGGGTGCTGCTCCATATCCCGCAATGCGCGGGACTGCACCCCCCCCATAAAGGGTTAACTGGTCTGGATGACCGTAGTGCTGAGTTAGGCTGTTTACTGATCTATGAAATTGCCTGTTACTTACCTGCTTCCAAAGCAAGGATGGATAACAGATTTTATCTGACGTGGCACCTTCATTGTATCCATGTGGGCACCAAAGGGCTATTTTGAGAATTCTAAAGCTTTGCCTGGGCTCAGTGGGGGAAATTGCTATGTGTGCTGTTTTCCAGATTGCAAAGTTATGACGGCAGGATGGTTGTTATCTCCTCCTTTTTTCTGTTTTCCGAGGGGACTCACACATTGGTTATCAAATATTTTAACATTGCCTGAATTGCAGTCATCTTAAAAGTTAATTAGACATTCCCCATAGGAACTGGCTCCTCCATCACTATATGCCATTTGTCTCTAAGCCAGACACTCCTATTTTCTGGTGTTTATTTCATATCTTAAGGAACTTTGCTATTCTAAGAGGCAGTGGACTGATAGTTACTGCTTTGTCTTGAAAATGATTGTTGAATGAGTAAAATCGTATACATTTTTCATTTTAAAAGACTAAAATGATTAGCCACTTTAGAGGTTGACCCACTTACTCTGGAAACGGCCATATACTAAATATTTCGGGCTCTGTTTCAGCTCTGCTCTTGTAGCTTGAAAGTGGCCATAGGCAAGACTTAAATGAATGGGCACAACTGTGTTACAGTAAGAATTTATGCACAAAACAAGCTGGTGGCGTGTGAGCCGTAGTTTGCTGATCCCTCTGGAACCATCAATATTTGAATGTTTGACTGATGAACCTACACTGCACCTGGATGGCTTTGAAAATGAAATAAGCGGGTATGATGACTAGCCCCTGGTAATCAGTGTGCTAGGAAGGTCGGTGGCTTACAACCTTTCTTTGCTTTCCCTTGTAGAGATGTGGTATGGTGTGTTCCTGTGGGCACTGGTGTCCTCTCTCTTCTTCCATGTCCCTGCTGGATTACTGGCCCTCTTCACCCTCAGACATCACAAATATGGTAGGTTCATGTCTGTAAGCATCCTGTTGATGGGCATCGTGGGACCAATTACTGCTGGAATCTTGACAAGTATGTTAGACATTAAAATACCAGTCAAAACGTTTCATATGACTAGTTACTTAATTTCTGGATCCATTTTAGAAACATGTCTCAGTAAAATGAAAAAAAAAAAAGTGGCTTTTAACCACGGGCCCTTTTTTTAGTGTCTTGTTTTTTTTCTTACCTTTAATCCCACCTCTGCCCATTATTTGGCTAACATCTTTGATTTCCTAAGTTATATTGTCTCGTATCTTTCATGTAAGCCAGATGAGGTTTTGTGAGATAGGTTACTAGTAAGAGAAGCTGTTTATGTTTTTGGAAGCTACTGCTTCTTTCTTGTCCGCTATCTATCAATTAACTGGTGGCATGCCAAGATTTTTGATGAGTTTCTTCTCATTCAAGTGGTCACTTGAGGGATGGAAGACTAATTCCAATGACAAGAATTCTTGTTTAGACAAGTACCTGATTTGTCTTCTAGTGTTTTTCCAAAACCCCTCTCAGAACTTTCTGAATAAAAATTGATATAACAAATACATTATTTTTACTTCTTTTTTTAAAAAATCATTTGACTTTTAGTCATGTCACAAAGATGAGAATAAGTTTAAATCATTTTTAAGCTCAATTAAGTATAAATATCATATATAATTTAAAAATTTTAAGGAAGCAAAACTAAAAACACTCCATTATCACATCCCTTAGTGAAAGCCACAATTTGCATTTTGGTATATGCTTTCAGACGTTTTTCTTGGTATGTATGTAAACAAATATATGCTTAAAAAATAGAAACATAATGTTCCTCCTAATTTGTAATGTATGAATTTAAGTCTTGAGTTCTACAGAACTGTCCCTCTGTCTTTTCTTTGACTTGAGTTTTTTGGGGGGATAAAGTGGCCTCATTTCTATGTGTTCTGTAGGTGATGAAAAGTTTGTGGTAAAAAGAGGAAGAGGCCAGTTTTCTCCGGTCTGCATTAAGGTTTCCATAACTGGCTATATATAGTATTTTTAACTATATCACCTGCTGCTGCTCTTGAGAGACCTGCTCCAGTTTCCTTGTTGGACTCCTGGCTCCTAGGGCCTGTCTCAGATTTCTCATCAGTAAAATAAGAATAATACCATCCACCTCGGATGCTGTGTGATGATAAAAGGAAATGTTTAAAGAACTTAATATAATACCGAACACTTAGAAACTGTGCACTAAGCCTGTCCGTTCTATTTTTAAGACTCCAGTATGAATAGAGTCTCTTTCCCGTTTTGCTGCTCCCCATGGCCAGCTTTTCCCTTTCTTCCCTACCTCATCATCCAGACCCCACTTTAGGGCCTACTTCAAATTTCTCACACTTCTTTCTACCTAGCCCACTCTCTTTGGAGCTGAACTACGAAGGGTCTGTTGAAATGGGTTTGTTGCAGATGTATATGCCTAGCCACTGGAGACTGACTGTTCAAAGTCACAGGTGTTCCAGGCAACGATACAGATAATGGTTAATTTGCTCTCTTTCTTCAAATGTGTTAATATGCTTTCATATCCCAGGTATAAAATGTGTAGACGTTTGATTTGAGATGCTATATATTGTATTATTCAAAGTTTGGTTCATGCTTATACTTTCTGAGTCTCGGCTTGGTTCTGAACATTGATGAGAATAGGGATCATCCCTTATCAGACGTAGAGGTAAATAAATATTAGCGTGAATGAACACACTGACCAAAGAGCATCTGTTTGGAACAATTTTTGAGAGGAGGATCCTTTGGGAACTTTGGGTCTATTTTTTGTCCAGCTAATGAATTCTTGGCTTTCTCGGTACAATGCTGAGTCCCTATAGCAATTCAGATGGGTTTCTAGGGAGATTAAGATGTTTGTGTTTGGTTTATTCAGTTTCTTGGAAGTTGTGGTGACTAACATAATAAAAACAATGATATCTGGAACAGAAAGGATCCCCTTAGGAACTCTCCCCTCATACCATTAATAACAACTTCACAAGTGTAGAGCCATCCTCTCCTTTTCTCATCCTCTGCTCCCTCCTCTATCCACTTTGAGAGGGAAATTCTGAGTACAGTAGAGGGTGGATTGAGGATTCCCTGTGGCTTCTGAAATATTTCTTGCTTAGTCTCACATAGAAGCTTTGTTGGCATTCATTACCGGGATTTTTTTTAGGTACCTGTTAAATGCTAAGCATGGCAAAGAAGAGATATTTCTGAATTTGTAATTGGGTCGTGTGGAAATTGCTATATCTTTGTGCTTTTGGTTATGACTTCCAGATTATTTTATTCAGTGAATCTAGGAGTCTTAGTTTTAAGAACTCACTTTTCAACATCTAAAAGCACTAAGAGATTTGCAAATTGTATGGGGAATACTTAAAACCCTAGAGTAGGCAGCAAAAAAAGTATAAGGAAAAGAAAACATTTCTACAATATTTAAATTTTAATGTAAAACAATCCAGAACATTCTACGTACAATAGGATTTTAAGTGCTATATTTTCCTGATTATATTAACCTTGATTTTTTTTTTTAACACCTCTTGAATTTTTGAACAGGTGCTGCAATTGCTGGAGTGTACCGAGCAGCAGGAAAGGAAATGATACCATTTGAAGCCCTCACCTTGGGCACTGGACAGACGTTTTGTGTAGTGGTGGTCTCCTTTTTACGGGTTTTAGCTACTCTATAGTGGATAGCCTTATGTCATGATACTGAACCTAAGTTTTACGGAATCCTCAAAAAGAATACATTATGGAATGTAGTGTTTTCTTAATTCTTCAAATGGAAGAAACTTGGATGAAGAAGTATGTGAAAAATGACATCTCAGTTTGAAGCTCTTTCTTCAGTTTGAAGCTCCAGGAATTGAAGATCTTTCTGGACTCCAATTGTTCTCAACCAAAACAAATTGAGTTTCTTAGCGCTTTTTTTGTCCTTTTTTAAAGTTTAATTTAAGCAGTTTTACAGGTGCACCTTTACCCATGCTAGGTCAACAGTGTTTCTGGATTGACATCTTTCACACTGCAATTTACAATATTCTGTGAGAAAATGTAGTGTTGCATATTTCAGAGAAGCTATGAAAAATACTGGTTTCTTTCTGAGCAGAGTATACTGTACTATACTGTACTAAAATCTAACCTGATTAATCTTTGGCAGGCTCTTTTTTCACTACATCTGAATGACATTAAGTGCCAAGTAGGTTTTGGTTGAGTAGAGCTTTGAGAACAAATTTGGTAAAATGTAATAGGAAAAAAAATCCTACAACACAAGTAGTGGCTTCATTTGCACTGTTGAAAGAAAAAGATGATGTGACATTTTATGGATAACTATCTTGACCTCTGATTACTTAATATATTTTAAGAGATGTGAATTTGTTGTTTTGTATATTTTATCAGAATAAGCTAGCTAATTGAGACTTTCCCCCCCAGAATACCTGTATCCCTTTTCTCATCACTTTCATTCTATTGACTTTGTTTAGTTGAATTGAGAACATACCCTATTAAATAACTTGAGTTCAAAATTTTAAGCCAGGTTGGCTAGAATGCTCTTTGGACATTGAGGTACCAAAAAAAATTTTTTTTAAACATTCTGCTATAGTTTTTCTTAGTGACTTTGGTTGAAATTGTAGAAATGCAGCTTAAACTAGACTTAGTGGTTATTAATTTCCTGGTCTTACTGTGATTACCACTTTTACAGTATTGGTGTCACTCCCAGAAAGTGCCTAAAGTTTAATTTTCAGATATGCTTCCACATTTATATTTCCCTTTAAGAGAATGTATATCCTTACAGAGAATTAAACATCAAGTTTCTTAAACCCAATTTTAGCTATCTTAATTTTTCTTCTACTGCCTAACTTTCTTTTTCATTAAAAGGCCTGAAAACTGTGACCTTCAAAAGAGAAATGATTGCAAAAATTGTCTACCTTGATCCTTACCACCTCAACTGTGTTAAATGGAATACAGTCCTTGTTCTCTGGTTCAGAATAGTTTCTGATCATTAAATCTGATGTTTTTAAAGAAAAGTTTTCATTGTAACAGTGAGGCTAACAGCCCACAGGTCATGTACACACAAACACATCCGTTCCATTTAAAGCAACATGTGCTCCGGCTTCTGATTAAAAATAGCCAGAAGGACCAACTAACCAGGGAAAGTCAAAAGGGAAAGAGATCACAGAAAATTAATTGGACACTTTCTCTTTAACTAAGAAGCCATTAGACTACTTAGCAAAATTATAGTGACATATGCTCAGACCAGGTGGAAAGTTATAAGTAGGCTTGGAATGCCAGCAAATGTTTTTATAAATTCCCCAACAAGGAATGCTCTTCAGTGCTCAAAATCTTTCAAGCAAACTTTAAGTCTTTTTCTTAAAGTTTTTATTTTATAAGATCTTTATTTATTTGAAAGAGAGCGCATGCACATACATAAGGGGAGGGGCAGAGGGAGGAGCGGCAGAGACATGGGGCTGAATCCCAGGACCCTGAGATCAGGAACCTGAGCCAAAGGCAGACACTTAACCAACTGAGCCACCCAGATGCCCCAAGATTTTAGTTTTAAGTTCTCTCTGTGACCAGTGTGGGGCTTGAACTCACGATTCTAAGATCAAGCGTCGGATACTCCACTGGCTGAGCCAGCTAGGAGCCCCTAAGTCTCTAAATAAGACTCACCATTTTTCAGTTCAAGGAGCTGTGATTTTGCAAAGTAGCTCTTCACTTTAATACATTTGAGACATTCTTATCTTTTGTTATAGCAAATGATTACAATCATCTCCCTTGAAGTATGCCTCTTATTAGAATTCTCACCTAAAACATTCTTTTGGATAGAATTTTTCGAATTGAACATATAGACCTATGGTTGTTAGGCCTCTCCCCCTGAATACTAATTTTTGAACGTATTGATTGATGATTTAAATATTTGGTTATTAGAGCTAAGACACAAAAATTAATGCATTTTGAAAGATGTTTTTGTTTCCATCTGTTTCTTTGCTGTACTATGGTTATCCATTTTTTAAAAACTTCAAATATAAGATGTATCTTCAAATTATTGAGGATTTCATCCACTCCAATATATTAACATCCTCCTGTGAATAAATTTATATAGACCTTCATATGCATTGAGCTTTATAGCTTGAAATGTTTTTAAGGAGAAACTATTTGAATGATATAAAGAATCTCTAGTTTTCTTTGGGCTTTTTTTTTTTTTTTTATTAAATACACAATTATTTGTGGGTGGTCACTTAAGTGGAAAAATATTTGCATTTGTGTTGAACATTTTACTTTACCATATATAATTTTTAAGAATTTTTGCCAACAACTGGCTTTCTGTGCAACCACCCGTTCCCAGCTGGACATCTACTTTTCCTTTTTTTTTTTTTTTTTTTTTTTTAATGTTTTTTATGCAGGAGAGAAGGAGGCAGCTCTCAACCATTAAAGTTGCAGTCTTTAATATGGGGGTTTGGGATGAAGGCATTTCATGAAGACAAGTCCATATACAAATGTGTAATAAATATTCCAAGAAAAGAATGTCTCTTTGTGCTCTTAACTCATTTTTTAATTTTGCAGCAAAACATTGCTTCTTAGGAAATGTTTAAACCAGGGAGAAGTTGATGCAAATAACTAAACCATTCCTTATGTTTTTTTAAATCTTAAATTATATGTTAGCTTCTGATTTCAGTGTCCTTTCTGACTGCTCTGGTTTGAATTAAATTCTTAATACAACTGCAGTGCATACCAAGCTTGCCTAAGACACCATTTCCTGGAATGTGAAGCCTTGGTGCCATCAGCTATCCACACAAACGCAGAAAGTTTTGTGACCGTGTGTTTCTGTTTTGTGCACTGTTAGGCTGGTTGTGATGAAAATCAGCTTAACTTTTGTATGAGATTATTTCACTAACTGCCACAGTCAAAATGATCAAATCTTTGTACGATGGAAATTATTTAAATTTTATTTTTCTACTGACATTTCTAATTCTGGTAAAATGTTTATCAATAAAGAATTTCAATTCTGTTACCTGGAATGGTTCTTTCTTTTTTCAGTGGCCAATGAATTTAATCCTTTGCAGTAAAGTTGTCCGACTTAAATTTTTGAGTTTTTCAGTAACTGAATGCTTTACATATGTTTAACTGTATTTCTTTTATGTCCAACTTCTTACTAATTTTGGTAAAATTCTTGTTCAAGGAAGTGATTAAACTATGTCCATGTGTACTTCAGTCCTGTTAAATGCACTTTGTGGGCTGTCTCTACCATCAAGAAGCTTTTTGTTTGATTGCACACTGGGATGGCTGAAAGCTCACATAGTGTATGACAAAAATTATTCCAACAGTAGGCTCACATGAAGAGCAGCTCCAACGTTAGTTTGGCACTCTTGGTGACATCATAGAAGTCTTCCTCTGCTCTGCCGTTTTCAGCAAATTGTTCGATTTGGGTGCCATGGTCACAAGATAGATGACCACTGCAGTCACAGGCGGTGTAGATAGACATATAATGTCTGGCAGGAGACTGCCCACCCATTCTATTTTTTATTGAGGTATAATACACAGAAAAGTGCCCAAATCTTAAATGTATAGCTTGATGAATTTTTATGTATTCACATATTTATGTGACTACCATTCACAACAAGGTACAGAACAATTTCTAGCACCCCAGGAGAACTCTACATGCAGAGTTCAACCAGAAACCCCCAGGATTATATGTATCCAGGACTCAGGGTGGGAGGAAATTTTCTTCAATTTTCAAAAGGTGATAACCCAAGATTGGACAATGGAAATAGACTGTGTAAGATGAGGGGCTAAACGTGCACAGTATGGTAGAGAGGACCCCATAAATCATTGCTAAGAAAACGCAGTAATAATGAACCAGGAATTTTCTAGGGAGTTGAGGGAATTTGTACTCTGGCCAACTGGACGCCCTGTGTAAAGGGGCCAACCATTGCTTATTTCCAGCCTATTTTTACTTTGTGACATTATGAGCCCAGAATAGCCAGATTTTCCAGTTTTTCAAGAGAAGTTGGAAATCGAGATTATTTGAAATTTCCATTTTTAAGCACTTGCAACTAATCTGACTTCACATTAAATGCTTTCCAGGTCAAACAACACATGCCTTTGGCCTGGAGTTGGCCTCTTTATTTGAAACCATGGAAAGTAGCTCCTACCCTGATTACCATTAAAGTGGTTAGAAACTGTGAATTTGGGTGCCTGAGTGTCTCAGTCCATTAAGTCTGCCTTTGGCTCAGGTTGTGATCCTGGGGTCCTGGGATTGAGTTCCGCATCAGGCTCCCTGCTTCTCAGGGAGTCTGCTTCTGCCTCTGCTCTTTTCTCTCTCTCTTTTTGATGAATAAATAAAATCTTAAAAATTTTTGTTAATTTGAACAAATGTTTGGAGTGCTAGTGAGCTGTAAAGAGACTGGGAGGAAAAAAAAAAAGACTGGGAGAAATGAGATGATGCTGGAGGAGAGTCTGCTAGAGAACCCCAACACATCCTTTTCCCCAGACATGGACCTCATTGATGGGGCAAAGGGCTATGTCCTGGTGTGTCACTGCAGGTTCACTAATGCTATCCAAGGGAAAAGGCTGAGCATGTTAAACTCCCAAACACCAGGTCCTAATTTCACATCCATTCTTTTCTCCTCCCATAAGGAAGATCATAGACCTAAATGCACAAACTAAAACTATAAAACTGAAAACAAGAGTTAAGTTTCATGATCTTGAGCTAGGCAAAAGCTTCTTTGGTAGGAGCCCAAAAGCACCAAGGACAAGAAAAAAATCGGTAAATTGAACTTCATCAAAATGAGAAAAAAAATTTCCTTTAAAGATTTTATTCATGAGAGACAGAGAGAGGGGCAGAGAGACAGGCAGAGGGAGAAGCAGGCTCCATGCAGGGAGTCTGACATGGGACTCGATCCCGGGTCTCCAAGATCAGGTCCTGGGCTGAAGGCGGTGCTAAACCACTGAGCCACCTGGGCTGCCCAAAAAGAAAATTTTATGCTTCAATGGATGCCATTAAGGAAGTGATGGCACACAATAGAAAGGCCTATGTTTTATGAGATTGATATTTAGAATACATAAAGAAATCCTGAAACTCAACAATAAAAAGACAACCTGATTTTAAAATGGGCAAAGGATCTGAATAGACATTCTCAGAAGAACATGTAACATGGCCAATAAAGACATGAAAAGATGTGAAAAGATGATTAACATCATTAGTCATCAGGGAAGTGTGCAAATGCAAATCAAAACTACAATGAAATGCCACTTCACATCCACTAAGATGGCTTTAATCAAAAAGACGAGTATTGGCAAGGTGTGCAGAAACTGGACTCTTCATACATTGCTGCTGAGGATATATAAAATGGCTCAGCTGCTTTGGGAAGCAATGTGGCAGATCCTTGAAAGGTAAAGCACAGAATTACTATGTGATAAAGCAACTCCACAGGTACACATCTAAGAGAAATTAGCTCTTAAGATGTGCTAAGTGAAAGAAGACAATCAAAAGACACACTGTATAATACCATTTATATGAAAAGTCCAGAATAGGCAAATCTATAAAGACAATAAGATTAAGCCTGAGGCTGGGGATTGGGAAGAAATGGGAAAGAGGCTCGTTTTTGGTGTGATGGTTGCACAAGTCTGTGAACTTACCAGAACTACTGAATCGTGTACTTTAAATGGGTACGTTTTATGGTCTGGGAATTATGTTTCAATTAGGCTGTTTTTTAAAGTTTGCTGGCATACTGCCATTGTAATGTCCTTTTAATCACAGATGTTCAGCTATTTTTTAATTTAGATAACTGTAGGACTAGGTGCCTCAGACCCAGTCATCCAGAGTATCAACAAGCAGCAATTTTCAGCTAAAAAAAAACTAAACCTGAACAAAGAGGATGTTAATTGTTGATGTCTCATCTGCATTTGTTTCTGATTACTGCCTCCCATAGTTGGATTATAATTTTAAAAATTTTAGTCTGGTAAAGTCATAAAGATTGTATATGGCTATCCTTCTATATGGATATACTTGAAGGACTCATGGGGATGATGTCTGAATTCTAAAATGCAGCTGATTCCTGTCCACAGTAGTTATGTCTACAAAGTCACTGCGCACACTCAATTAGAGAGTACTGAACCACTATTGGGGGAAATACAGGGTTGGGTTCCTGCGAGTCTCTGGTCACAATATTTTTGTCAACTGATCAATATATAATCTTGTTTTATGTAGGTTTCTGTTCAAAGACACCTTACTTAACGTATCTTACTTAGAGTAGTTACATGCAGTATTTCTTTATAATAAAACTATTTTAATTATAGCATTTTTGTGTGATGTCCTCTACAACACTGACACTGTATTACTTAACTCTTTCCGTCAGTCTATACACGCATGCAGTACACGTATATAGTACATGTAGTAAACACATAACGATATTCACAGAGTATTGTGAACACATACTGTATACTGCACAGTAATACAAATAGGGTCCTGAAAAAAATTAGAGATTTCATTAAAATGGTAATTAAAATCTTACTGTTGATGGAACAGCAGGATGTGTGTTGCAGCACACAGTGTGGTTAAACCTCTTGACCTTGGCTTGCCCCCAAAAACCAAGGAAGAGGTTGGTGGAATTTATTCTGCAGAAGAGGAACAGGGCAGCATGTCAGTGTTGGGCAATTCAACCTCAGAAGTTTGCCTCTCATGACTTGTTGACAGAGCTGGCAACCTTTCCTCCCAAACTGGCTCAAAAAGTTGGGTCAGCCTTGTCTGCTTGGCTTTTTGCCTCAAATCTTTAAGCATCTTGGCATAAGGGGCAAATGCCAGTGAGGTCAGGCATTTAAATTTAAGGCTGTGATCAAGCATAGGGTCACACTCTTCCATGTCATTGAAAATTCTTTCCAAGGCAGAATTCCATTCTGATATATTAGTCATTGTAAGAGGGTCAATTCTTTTTTTTAAAAAAATTTTTATTTATTCATGAGAGACACAGAGACAGAGAGCAACTCCACAGGTACATGTCTGAGGCAGAGACACAGGGAGAGGGAGAAGCAGGCTCCACGCAGGGAGCCCGACGTGGGACTCGATCCCAGGTCTCCAGGATCACACCCTGGGCTGAAGGCGGTGCTAAACCACTGAGACACCCGGGCTGCCCAAGAGGGTCAATTCTTGAAGTCTTAGGTTGACTGACTTTCGTCACCATCCTCGTCATTGCCGACTCCAGTGCCTTGTTTTGCCATCGCGTCCAGGTCTTCATTGGTGGGTTCTATTGCCTTCTCTGCCAAAATTTCCTCCACATCTTCCTCCTTCATGTCATCAAAGCCTTCTCCACTTATTTGCCGTGTGATATGCATTATCTTTTTGACACTGTTCTTTATACTTTCTGTAACACCTTCAAAGCCTTCAAAATTTTGCACACAGTCTGGCCAAACATTTTCCCAACAGCTGTTGAGAGTAGCTTGTTTGATGCTGTCCCAGGCTGTCCCAACATAATCAATAACACTGTGTAGAGTAACTGACTTCCAGTAGTCCAACATGGTAGTCTGTGTTGGACTTGAAAGCCTCGAAAGCCTTGCTATAAAGCTCCCTGGTATAGTGTGCCTTGAAAGCTTTTATTATACCCTGATCCAGGGGTTGGATGAGAGATGTAGTGTTTGGGGTCATGAAAAGACCTTCTACGTTGGGATGGGCATTTCTGAGTTCCTCAAGCAACGGACTGGGGCATTATCCAAAATTAATAAAACCTTGAAGGCAAGGTTTCTGCCCTGGAGATAGCGTTCAACTTCTGGTATGAAGCAGTTGTGAAACAATAGGATGTCATCCAGGCTTTTTTTGTTCCTCCAATGGAACGGCATATGGTTAACGCTTTTTCCTGTAAGTGCTTGTGGATTCTGGGCTCTGTATACCATTAGGGGTTTGCACTTGAAGTCGCCCTTGGCATTGGTGCACAAGAGCAAGGTTGCATAGTCTTGGAATGATTTAAAGCCAGGGGCTTTGCAGGCCATTTGTGTCATATAGGTTCTTCTGCCAACGTCCTTGTAAAATAAGCCAGTCTCATCAGCGTTGAAAACCTGCTCTTCCACATATCCTTTCTCCTGTATAACACTCAGCAAGTGCTTTTAAAATTCTCCCGCAGCCTCCTGATCTGCAGAACTTGCCTCACCTGCTAGTTTAACATTGTTCACGCCACACCGCCTCTTGAAACGCGCCAGCCAGCCAGCGCTGGCGGAGAAAGGTTTCACGTTTTTCTGGCCCTGGGTTACATGACCGTAAATTTCTTTGGCTTTCAGCCTCAAGACAATGCTGTCCACCACGTCTTTTCTGTCGGTTGTCATCTCATGAATCCACAAACTTAGTCGTTTTTCCATCTTTTCCATAGCTTCCTCACGTACTATAGACGTTACTTGCGCACTTTCCGGGGGGCCTCCCGGACAGATCGGCGAATTTCCTTTTCCTTTTTTTTTTTTTTTTTTTTTTGATGTACCGGATTGTTGATTCATTAACATTGAACTCGCGGCCAGCAGCGCTACAACTCACGCCTGCACGAAGCTTATCTAGTACACGTATTTTCTCCATAAGGCACCTCACAGCCTTCCTGCGCTTAGGAGCACTGG
The DNA here is from genome assembly GCF_053574225.1 of Canis aureus. NCBI lineage: Eukaryota > Metazoa > Chordata > Mammalia > Carnivora > Canidae > Canis > Canis aureus. The sequence continues at coordinate 13,675,544 of NC_135613.1, read as the reverse complement.
CAGCACTTCGCCACTACGTTGAGCGGTCATTTTAAACCGCGAAATCACCACCAAAAAGCACAAAAATGCAAAAAACCCCACACGGCCCTAAGTATACAGAGAAAAAGACAATCCTTTACACCCAGAGAGAGGAAGCAAGAAAGCCCACTGCGCCTGCCTTGTTCAATCTCAGCTAGTTTACCGCACCGCTGCTGGACTCGAGTTTCACCCTCTGCGCATGTCCGCGAGAAACCTCAGAAAGCACCGCGAATATTGATTTTCGGGGTTAGTCAGTGTAAGCAAGTAAGCGAACTAGAAAATACAATCCCATGAGTAACGAAGGTCAGCAATATCCCCACGGACACGTAATTCTGTTTAAGCACATTTATTAAAGCAAAGAGACCCGACAGTGCCAAAGACTACAAGTTCCGGCATGCACCGCTTCAGCGCGGAGCCTGGACTCTCGTCAAGCAGTACAGTCCCGTCAGGGGCACGAGGCGTTGGCCTGGAACTGTCGCGTTTGGACTACGTAACACTCTCTGCGCGTGCGTACACGTCGCGGGGTGGGGGGGCCCGCCCCAGCCGCCGCCGCCGCCGCCGCCGCCGCCGCCACCCCCGCTGCAGCTTATGGTCTCTCCCTAGAGCTTTGCCGTTTGGGGCAGCTGCTGAGGTCGTGTGGTTCCGCCCGCCCCGCGCGGCAGCGACATGGAGGAATTCGACTCTGAAGACTTCTCCACCTCGGAGGAGGACGAAGACTACGTGCCGTCGGGTGAGCGATTCGGCCGGAGGCGAGAGAAGGCTTGCCCCGCCCCCCGCTTCACGTGAGGCGCTCTGGGCCCGGCGTGCGTGGCCCGGCGGCGCGGTCTCCGGCGGCCCCGTCGCGCAAGCCCCGCTTCCTCGGCCGCCTTCCCGTCCGCGCGACCGCCCCGGGCCGACACGCGCGCGCGCGCGCGGGGGAGGCTCGCGCAGCCGACGCCCGCGGCGTGTCTCGGGCCGCCGCCCGGTCTCGGAGCGCGGGAACCCGCACGTGGACGCTGGCCTGCCCCGGGGGCGCTGGCGGGGTCGGTCGGCGCAGGCGCGGGGGCGGCCGCACCAGGGTTCACGTCTAATGGGACGCGGTGTGAGCCGTGTAGGTTGTCGTCAGACCCTCCTTGCGTGCTAGCACCACGTCCAGGATCAGCCTGTCTGCTTCATGCCGTCGCGTGGGGTCTGGTTATTAGAAAGTTCACCCGATGAGGCATTTTGTCTCTGCGGTGCATACCTATTCCCCCCCCCTTTTTTTTTTTTCAGGCCCCTCTTCCTCTCGCTTTTTGGTGGTATAGGCTTCTCAGACTAAATCTTGTCAAAATAAATCTTGTCACTCAGACCTACCCCTTCTGCTCTATTGCTTTCCCCAGACTTCCCATCTCATCTACAGTAGCCATCCACACACACATGCTGGTGAAAAACAGAAACCCCAGGAGTCACTCCTCCTTGCTTGCTTTCTGTCTTCTGGTTCAGGCAGTAAGTTCTGTGGTGCCTATGTGGGAAGCTGGTTTCTGACGCCTCCCCGCCCATCTCCCTGTCCCTGGACCGCCATTCTTTCCTAGGATTATCCGTAGCTTCCCAACTGGTTTGCCTGACTCCGTTTCCGTCCGCGTCCACCAACGTTGGTCTTACGGTAATGGCCAGAGTGGTTCTATGAAAACTAGTTTTCATTTTAATCAAAGTTGTGAGTACTCATACTTAAAAATAGGGGTGCCTGGGGGCTCAGTTCCTTTAACGTGGGACTCTTGATTTTGGCTCGGGTCCTGGTCCCAGGGTCGTGAAATTGAGCCAGGGTTGGGCTCCAGTGCTAGGGGTGGAATCTGCTTAAGAGTCTCTCTGCCCCTCCCCCATCTCAGTCAGTGTACTGATCTGTGTTTTGATAGATGCTTAAGAGTTGCATGACAGTCACCAAAATTAACGGTTGCAAGGCTACCCTCCCCCAAATAAAACATAGACCATGATGTTTGAATAGAAACAGTTTTATTTCTTTTTCTTTTCCAATAGGTATGCTTCTTGTTTCTTTTGCTTGCTTTACTGCTTTTTTTTTTTTTTTAATTTTATTTATTTTTTCACGACAGACAGAGAAGCAGAGAGAGAAGTAGGCTCCATGCTGGGAGCCCAATGTGGGACTCAATCCCGGATCTCCAGGATCACGGCCTGGGCTGCAGGCGGCGCTAAACCGCTGAGCCACCCGGGCTGCCTTGCTTTACAGCTTTTAATAAGACTTCCATGGGGATTCCTGGATGGCTCAGCGGTTTAGCGCGCCTTCGGCCCGGGGCGTGATCCTGCAGTCAATGGATCGAGTCCAACATCGGGCTCCCTGCGTGGAGCCTGCTTCTCCCTCTGCCTGTGTCTCTGCCTCTCTCTCTGTGTCTCTCATGAATAAATAAAATCTTTAAAAAAAAAAAACAAAAAAAAGATGGGATCCCTGGGTGGCGCAGCGGTTTAGCGCCTGCCTTTGGCCCAGGGCACGATCCTGGAGACCCGGGATCAAGTCCCACGTCGGGCTCCCGGTGCATGGAGCCTGCTTCTCCCTCTGCCTATGTCTCTGCCTCTCTCTCTGTGTGTGTGACTATCATAAATCAATCAATCAATCAATCTATCTTCCAGCATGATGTCAAATAGGAATAGTGAGAGTGGATGGACTTGCCTTGTTCTCAATTTTAAGAGGGAATTATCAGTGTTTCACGAGTTAGTATGTTAGCTACAGTTTACAGATGCCTTTTGAGTCTGCACGTTTTAAGTCCTTTACATTATTAGCTCACTCATATGATGCTACAGAGTATGTGCTATTCTCCTCATTTTACAGATGAAGAAAATGAGGCACAGAGAATTTAAGCAAATTGATCAAAGTCATCCAGCTACAGAGTAGCTGAACTGGGATTTGAACCCTGACAGTCTGCATATACTGCTCTTCACCGATGCATTTTATCGGGTTAAAGAACTTCCCTCTACTCATGATTTGCTGAGAGGAGAATTTTGTCAGATGGTTTTCCTCCATAGGATTCTGTGTGGTTGATTTTCTTCCTGTTAATATGGTGAATTACAGTTACTGATTTAAAAATTTTTTTTTTTTTTTTTTTTTTTTACACTGCAGCGCTTTATTTTCTTCACATGATGACACATTGCTGGGGCCTAATGTTCTCATATGACAGTAGAATTTGTTAGGATGAATAAATTTACAGTTGTAAGTGCAAACCATTTTCCAACTCAAGGCAATTAACCAACCACCCACAGTGTTCTGGCAGGTGATTTTTAAATTTTGAATAGCCTTTTATTTCTGGGATGAAACTCCCTTGGTCATAGTGTATTCTTTTTATACTTTGCTGGGGCTCTTGGGTTGCTCAGTCTGTTAAGTGTTTGACTCTTGATTTTGGCTCAGGTCATGATCTAAGATCCAGCCCCGCATTGGGCTCCACACTCAGCATGGAATCTGCTTGAGATTCTTTCCCCCTCCCTCTCCCTCCTCTGCTCTTTCTACTGCTCTCCCATGAGTTCTCTCTACTCTCTCTCCAAAATAAATAAATAAATAAATAAATAAATAAATAAATAAATAAATCTTTTTATATGTTGCTGAATTTTGTTTGCTACTATTTGTTGAGAATTTTTTTAAAATATTTATTTATTTATCATAGAGAGAGAGAGAGAGAGGCAGAGACACAGGAGGAGGGAGAAGCAGGCTCCATGCCAGGAGCCTGACGTGGGACTCGATCCCGGGACTCCAGGATCGCGCCCTGGGCCAAAGGCAGGCGCTAAACCACTGAGCCACCCAGGGATCCCCCTGTTGAGAATTTTTGTATCTGCTTATGAAGGATATTGGTCTGTAGTTGTAATTTCCATGTCTTTAGTATCAGATATTGCTAGCCTCAAAAGGAAACATTTTTCCAATGTGATTTTTTTTTTTTTAAGATTTTATTTATTTATTCATGAGAGATACACACACACAGAGGCAGGCTCCATGCAGGGATCCCAGTGTGGGACCCGATCCTGGGACTCCAGGATCACACCCTGGGCTGAAGGCAGATGCTTAACTGCTGAGCCTCCCAGGCATCCCTCCAATATGATTTTTATTCTCCTGTATATTTGCTTTCAGTTTTATTAGATACTTTCTCAGATTTTCAGTGATTCTTAGTTGTTTGGCTCTTGTTTAAGCATGGGGATCTAAAAAGGTGATTGGAAGCTCTGGGTCTTTGGACAAGGTATGTTCATTTTGTTCTTTGTTGTCTATAGGGATGTTATTCTGCTTCTTAGTTTTTTGTTTTTTTGTCATAGTAACTGCATGGAGCTTGATCTTTTTGTGCATGTGTATAATTTAAAAGTTGCTTATCTTTTATCAATGAAATTGAACATTTTAAACATATGTAATATCCAAAGCCATATTTTTCTCTTTGTTTGAACTGTTTGCAACCCTTTTATGATGAAAAATGATCTTACGTTACTACAAAAGTAGTGTGTTAGCTTTGTAGAAAATCAGAAAATTCAGACTGTTAAGCATAAGAAAACAGAATCATTGCATTCCTACCACCCAAAGATTATTGTATTAATCCTTTAGTGAATCCTTTAGTGAACTCTGAACTTTTTTACACCCAGGTATAGACACTTGTGTTTTGTTTTGTTTTGTTTTTAAAGATTTATTTATTTATTCATTCAGAGAGAGTGAGAGAGAGGTAGAGACACAGGCAGAGGGAGAAGCAGGCCCCATGCAGGGAGCCTGACGTGGGACTCGATCCTGGGTCTCCAGGATCACACCACAGGCTGCAGGTGGCGCTAAACTGCTGCACCACCGGGGCTGCCCCGACACTTGTGTTTTAACCCCAACCTGAAATCATACTTTTTCATGTTATCTTGTAACCTGCTCTTTTCAGTGAACAGTCTCTCCCTGTTCATTTCAGTAAACTTTTGATTCATCTTATATACAGACCTTATTAAGATATTCCCACTGGACTCAGAATAGACTGTAGCTTGTTTATCCAAATCACAGTTAGGTTCAGGACTACTCATATTGTGTAGTTGTCCCATCCTTTAAATTTGTTTTAATCTGGCATGTTCTGTAATGACATTGATTTGCCTAAGAGATCAGGCATTATGTCCTGCAGAATGTCTTACCTTCTGGATTTGTCTGGTCACCTCCTCCTGGTATTTTAGGTTGTTCCTTTGTTCTTTGAATTCTCTGGAATTCTGAAGTTCTGAAATTCCTGGAAGTTCTATCTAGATGCTTGATGGGGGGCGCCTGGGTGGCTTTCAGTCTGTTCAGCATCTGCCTTCAGCTCAGGTCACCATCCCAGATTGAGCCCCATGTTGGGCTCTCTGCTCAGTGGGGAATAGGCTTCTTCTTTTCTCCCTCTTGTGCTCTCCCTCTCTCAAATAAATAAAATCTTTAAAAAAAATACTTGATGGGTTCAAATGAAATATTTTTGGTTAGAATACATTATAGATGACTGTGTGTTTCATAATGCATAACGTCAAAAGACCTACAATCCTTGGTTGGTTCCCATAGTTGCAACTATTGGATTCAGGGGATGAGAATCTGAGCCCTGTGTTGTGTAATTGTTTCTTACCTTGGAACTGAAGTATTCTGTGTAGTAATATAACACTTCATTTTTTGAAAACATTACTTGATAATCCCTGTCTAAATTAGTATCATTACAGTGTGAGAAGTGATATTTTTCTAATTTTGTGGTTCTTCTACAATTATTAGTTGATATTATTCCCTAGGGGATCCCTGGGTGGCGCAGCGGTTTGACGCCTGCCTTTGGCCCAGGGCGATCCTGGAGACCTGGGATTGAATCCCACGTCGAGCTCCTGGTGCATGGAGCCTGCTTCTCCCTCTGCCTATGTCTCTGCCTCTCTCTCTCTCTCTCTCTCTCTCTCTGTGACTATTATAAATAAAATAAAAATTTTTAAAAAATATTCCCTAAAGTATTGCTTTCCCTCATCAGTTGGGACAGGATAAATGTTTGATTCATTTTAATTATTAACTTTCAAAATAGAGAATAATTTTAATAGTAGCTTTAAGTAGTATAAATTATCTTTTGTCTTTTTTTAAAACATCATAAAGGGCTTATGGATTTATTGATTCAATGTGTTTTAGTCCACTAGCAGGTATTCCTTTTAGTGCTCAAGTCATCATGTTTAGCCACTAGTTCTTTCAAGCTGGATCTTAAATCCTTTTAATGCGACCCATTATTCTTAAATAATTTCCTTGCTTTCTGCACAGCAAGATGTCCCAGTTTTACTTTGTTCTTTCCCTCCCTCAGACCTGAAATTAGATGTTTTTTTTTTTTCAAGGATCCCTTTTTATGATGAATCGTATAAAATAATATAATCTGGACTCTGAAGAGATGCTCATTGCTACTAGAGTGACAATGTTTCTGTGCCATTTCAGTGAACAGAACTAGAAAATATTTATTTTAGAGAGTACATTATTGATGGTTTTTTAAAAAAGACTTTATTTTTCAGTAATCTTTACACCCAGTGTAGGATTTCGGCTTATAACCCCTAGAACAAGAGTTGCATCATCTACCTACTGAGCCAGCCAGGCGCCCCTCATATTGATATTTTTGATTCAGTTTTAACATTTGAATTTTCATTTGATTTCTTTGACTTTATAATCCTGTGTCATTCCTCTGAAGATCTGGATCCCTAATGTTTAACATAATTACTTGCTTTAGCCTATTATGAAGGAAGTAGTTTCAAAATACCAATGTTGATGTTACCACATGGAATAAGGGCTTTTTTCTTTCTTTCTTTCTTTTTTCTTTTTTTTTCTTTCTTTCTTTCTTTTTTTA